>NW_028258303.1:3750000-5000000 GCF_053883595.1 Heterocephalus glaber
TCGGATTTAGTTCAGTGGTTCCAACGCCTGCCTTGCAAGCAGAAGGACCCGAGTTCAATCCCTGGTACCAAAAATAAATAAATAAATAAATAAATAAATAAATAAAATTAAAAGAATAAACAGTGTAGATCATAATCTGTGATTCGTGCACGAGACAGAACATGAAGGAAAGCAGTGGGAGCAACGTCCACAGAGCTGACTTTAGACATGTTGAGTTCCAGTGCCTGTGACACACTTGAAGCAGATGTACATGTGGTGGGCCTCGTAGGAAATGAACCCCAGCTTCCATCTTCTGGTGCACATGCCTATGTGTAGTCTTCTCAGCTTGACGGGGACAGGACCCAGTGACTCACTTCTGAAGAACAGAATACAGGAAGAGTGACGTGTTGACACCTCTAGGACCCGGGTGTAATGAGACCGTGACTTCCTCCTCATTTGCTCTTACCTCACCCTCAGAGGGATGCCAGCAGCCTCACTGTGAGCTGCCCCGTGGAGAAACTCCTGGGTTAAGAGCCTAAGAGAGGCTTCAGCCCGACCCCTGGAAAGAAACTGAATCCCTCCAACAATCACGGAAACGGCTCCTCCTTCAAATGACCCTTTAGGGAGACACCTGGTCTGCCACCCTGTGAGAGGCCCTGAGCCACACTCCAAGCTGAGCTGGGCCCTAACTCCTAAACCGCAAAGCTGCAAAGTAATAAATGTTTGTTGTTTAAACCGTGAAGGTGTACTTTGTTACACAGCCATAGATAACTATCATAACTCAGTAATCGGATTTATCAGCATGGATCTTGGGCTAGAGCTTATTCAATAGGAGTTTTAGGGATGTCAGTAAGTGACAGCTGAAATCATAGTTAAGAATGAGGTAACTCGGAAAAAACTAAAAATTGGAAGAGGATCAAGTGAAAGCCCTCTCCATGTTAAGCAAGGCAACTTATGGTTAACATCCTCAAATAATAATAATATCATTTTTAAAACTTCCTTCATCTGTCTAGAATTTTCTTGTTTTAAAACTAATTTACCCTGTATGTGAATACATGGTGATAAACAGTTTTTCAAAGACACATTAATTCCACATAATTAGTGATTCTCTTTGAGTTTCGGGTCATTCTTTCATGTGCATGCAATACAGTCACAAAATGCACTCCAACTTCTTCATAAAGTGACTTTTCAATAGGAAATTGCTAGCTTCCTGAGATAGCCTTTTCCTAGGTTAGAGTGTTCACCAAGATATTTTTGAGTTGTTTTTGACTGGGTCTGTTTTCTGAGCAAAGGCAAAATGTCAACAATAGCCAGTTGAAAGGGAGAGGTTGCTTTGTCATATTTTGTGTTTTTAGATCATTTATTACTCTGTTTGGGGGAAAGCAATAAATAATAACTGGAGAATCAAATTGCAGCTAAAATTAAATCATTTGATTTTTTTTTTCTTAAATGATGGTAGGAACAGTGAAGTACTTATACTGCAATGAGATTTGATATATTATTTCCATGCCTGCAGTCCATCTCTGCTTATGTTACAATACCTAATGTTATATAAACTCCTAAAACACCATAGAAACCATCTCTATGTGAAAGATACCCACACTATTATGCCGATAGAACTGATTGTGTTACAATAATTTGAGAAAAAAGGTAATCCTGAGTGTTTAATGTTTGTTCCAAAATTTAAATTTCCTGAATTTGTTGTTCTTTCTAGATTATGAAACACAATGACATGATGACGACATTCAGAAATAATTGGAACTGCAAAAGGCAACTAAGTTGACAAGTTATAAATAGCAGGCCATCAGTTTAAAAAAATAGCCCACATGATGAAAAGTATGGTGTAATATCCTGTGAATTTAATAGAGGTGTAGATGACATATTAACATTTTATAAAACTTGGGGTTTATTAATAAATCTAAACTTAACTGAAGCCCACTTTTTATTAATCTGTCTTTTGCTCTCTGATTTTAGGAATATTTTGGAGTGACTAGAAAGTAAAGATGAAAAATACTTCACAAAACAATAGTTAAATTCAAATAACCTCAGACCAACATGCTAAATTGCCACAGACAGTTCCTGCTGGGTCTTTCTTTGCTTGCTAATCCATGTCCTCCCTAGCTGCCCATTTTCTCAGTTTATGTCTTCACCTCAACCCTCCACGGATACCGTCTCTGCTCTGTGACCCAAGTAGAGGGGATTCAGGGACTGCCTAGATGAGACTCCCCAAGTCTTCTCACTTCTATTTGGCTCCAGTCAGTGGAGAACTGGAGCAAACCATCAAGGTACCATATTTCCTTCTCTGGCTGCCTCCTCCTCCTCGGAATGCAGGTCAGTCTTGGCTGGTAGCTTCAGTCTTCTGCATGTGCTGTTCCCTTCTCCAGCTCCCTTCCTCTTTTCAGCGTGCTGTGTTAATATTATATACCCACAACTTCTACAAATAGTCCCTTAATTACATTCTTATTTAATTTGAAGGTATTATCTATTTTCTACTAGGATCCTGAGCAATAACACATACATATAATTTATATATGTATATAAAATTGCCCAAAGAGCCAGTGGTCCTTTAACTTAATGAATGAATGTATTTGATATATTCATATTTAATGTGCTTATATGTAGAGAGAAATATTAGTGGGTCATTTGTTTTCTCATGTGCTTTCTTTCTTGCTCTATAAGTTCACAAAATAAAAATTTAGGAAAGGAATGGTTCTTTGACTTAGCAAACTCCAGCTTTTCTTCAAAACCCATTTCTAACCCATTTACTAGCAGCATGGACTAAAATTGTAGTGTCTTCTCCCCCAAAATAATGCACTCTAAAACAGCACTCAGTTATATCTTCCAACTGATAGATAATCCACTCTTAGAATATTTACATCTGCAGCTGAAAACTTCAATTCTTCACAATTTATCAAGATACATAGACATGGCTATTTCCCAGGAGAACCTATTTCATTTCTACCCACTGCCTAATGTTCCCAATGGTCACATAAGCAGAACATACAGGGAGTGGAATGCAAATTGTGCCCTTATCTCTTATTCCAATGCCCCCTGCCTTCTCCTGGGAGCCAAAGAAGGAGCCAGAGCCCTGTATTCTTCCATCAAATAACACCTTTACTCTTCACAGCAACTCCTAAAAGTTCTGAACATTTCTCAATGTCAGATTTCAAATTTGGTCTTTTTTTTCCAGAAAAGGTCTTTTCTACATCTCCAGTTGGCATTTAAGAAGCTCAAAGTATGCTACGAGCTGCAATGTAAAAGCTTTTTCCTACAAAATGTAAAATGCCAAAGTGATATTTGCAGAACTGTAAATATCGTCTTCATTGAATTTAACTATCATATGTAAGGGCAAGAAGTCACTCCCTAGAAGTGCTGAAGGAAGTTAGAGCAAAGTCAAAGGGATAAACCTGAGTCACGGTCCACTCTCTCCACTGCAAATGTCCCTCTTTCGGTAGGCCAAGCAGGAAACGGGTGTCGTGGCAAGACCTAGGGAGTCTTTCTTCCTTTAGTACATGGGAACCTGGACCGGAGAGCAGTTTCCCAGAATTGTGTCAGTTCAGGAATGAGCACCATGGCCTAGATGAATAATTACAGCTGCTCAGGAAGCTGAGGCAGGACTATCACTGGAGCCCAGGTGTTTGAGAAAAGTCGGGGTGGCATCACAACATCGACTTAACACTAATAAAGTACAGCTCAAACACAAATGGTTCTCACAGTTATCTGAGCCTCTTTTTCTGTGAAATAAATGTAATGCTCTTTATCACATGAAGTTCAGTAGAAGAATCCCTTCGCCACAGGAGTCCTCATACAATGTTAGTTCTCTTCTCCTCCAGAATTTAGTAAAAGAAGTGGACAACTTGTACACAAAATGAATTGGATAGACCATACTGCACTTCATAAAAGTTTTATAAATCCCCATGCGATGGGGTAGTACATCAGATTTTGTATTTGGGTGGTGCTACATAATGGAAAAAAGGCCGGGAAGCAGAAATAGGCAACTGTGTGACTCATGTGAAAGAGAAAGCATATATTTAAGGAAAACAGATAATAGTTTGCCAGCAGAGTAAGTACTTTAAAGAACTTATAAGAGACAAATCTGAGAAGGTAGACTGGTACTGCATTATAGATTGCTTAGATCCTCTAAAAAATATTGATCCAGCCTTCTGCAGTGGCAGGATCATAGCCAGTGAGGTTTATCCAAGGGGCAAGCATTGCTAATTAAAAATATCAACTTGAAGGTGATAGGATATAAGATGCTCTAGATTTAACAGTTGCTTTATCTGAATGACTTTGGAAAGCTCCTTCTAGAAGCTGTGTATAGATTGGATTAGAAGAAAAGCAGCTACTAAGGGAAGCTTCACCTAGGGCTGTTGAAGACAGCCCAGATGAGGACTGCTGAGCCAGGCTGGATGCAGAGAGAAAGAGGGAGTGGAGGAGTCAGGGAGGATGTGCCTGCCTGTGGGAGCTATCAGGAGGATTCACAGCAGGCAGAATGGTAACAGATAAAAAGAGCAAGTAAAAGATGCTTCTTACATGTCACACTTCAGAAACTAGGAGAAAAGCAACATGCTAGCTGGAAAAAGGAGCAATTTTGTGAGAGAAGGTGATGCATTTAGGCTCACATAGTGAATTCCAAGTATGAAGATGTCAAGGTGGCAGGGTATAGCAAGTTGTCTAAAAAGCCTCCCTGTGATTCAGGAGACCACCTGAGGGCTGGAGATCCATATTTAGTAATCAAGAAAGGTGAATGCTGAAGACAACACGTAGGTAAGGAGAGAAGAAAGAGGACCAAGGCATAACACCTAGGAAATGCCTGTTTAGCAGGTGGAAGAAAAGTCTTTTGAAGTTGTATACCCAGAGAAATAGAAATAGAAATAGGTTAAAAAAAAATTAGGATATAATAGAAGTGAAAAAGTACTGTACAGCATTTGAGAAACTGGACAGACTAGGACTCCAGCCCTGGCTCTTCTGCTTCTGAATAATGAGGATAACCATGGCACAAACCTCATAGATTTGTGTCAGGTTGAATCCAATAACGGCAAGGCAAACATTTAGTAACAAGCTTGGCAGAGTTACTATCTAACACATTTGGGTAATAAATTATAAAAGAGTAACTATTTTACAAAAAAATAAAAATGTGAAAGTGGTGAAATATCATCATAGTCCCCATTTCACAGACCCGGAAAGCCAGGAATGTTAAGTACCTTTCACATAGAGGCATACAAGGTAGCTCCAGGCTCTGTTTGGAGGTAGAACACTTACTACCTAGTAATTATTGGTTTTTAGTGAAGCAATTTGGATTCAAATTCCTTGGAAAATGATTCTTATATAAGATCAAGAGCATGTATTCTGGATCAGTTTCTGAAGTTTTTGTCTTTTGCTTTTACAAGCTGAGTTTTGTTCAGTGGCCTGGAAAAAGTAGCAACAGTATCTTACAATAGCACTTATCAAACATAAGTGTCTTAGTAATTAATTAGTAATATACACACTTGCTCTCTATTACTCACCTTTTGCAGTTTAAAAGGCTGCCTGTACAGCTCAAATTTGTTTCATTGTAATATTCCAAGGTTTACAAGATACTAGTAGAAATCGTGTTGCTTTCAGTTTGTCAAACATTTATATTCAGGGCTTCCATTATGAAATTAAATTGAGAAATGAATTAACTAACCTAAAACCATTGGCTCTCTCTTGATTAGACACCAGCTTTGCTAAGATGCAAAAATACTTTGAACAAGTGCAAGTACATGAAGCACCTGAAAGTGAACCTTTGTTATTATGTTGACCATTAACCTGTAAGTCAGCATAGGGCTGATGTTGGATTACTGTTCTCTAGAAGAACAGAAAGAACAGAAGGCATTTATATGAGAGGATTTATTAGATGGTTTACTTAAGTCTGAGGCTGGCTCGTGCCCCTTTCAGCCTGTGAACTGAAGAACTGGGGAAACGAATAGCCTCTTTGTCCACAGAGCTGGAAGCCTTAGAACCAGAGACAACAAGAATACAGGCTTCCCCCAAGGCTGAAGGGCTGGAGATGCACAGTTTTGTTCAAAGGCTGAAAACCTGGAGTCTAACGTCCTTGAGGAGTGGCAAGGGCAACACGCTTGCTCAAGAAGAATTAAGCCTGCATGTGAGGCAGAGGGAAGCCAATGTCTCATCCTTTCCCCTTCTTCATTGTGTGGTGTGTGTATGTGTGTGTATCTGTGTGTGTGTGATACTGGGAGTTGAACCCAGGGCCTTTGCACTATGATACAGCCCCCAGCTCATTTTTATGCTTTATTTTGAAAAGAATCTTTCCAAGAGACAGGGTCTTGTTAAGTCGTTAAATGCTGGGCTCCAACTTGAAATTCTCGTGCCTCGGGCCCCTAGAGTGCTGTGCTTACAAGCCTGTCACCACACCCAGACTGCTAACACCTTTCATTCTATCTATTTCAGGGTGCTACCCACGCTCAGGGCAGGTCTTCCTCTCAGGTTACTTCCTGTCAATGCTCTCTGGAAATGACCTCACAGACAACCAGAAGTTGCTATAATAATTTTCTAGTTTTCTCTTATTCCAATCAAGTTGACAACCAAGATTAAAAACCCAACATGGAAAACGAATATACGGAAGTCCATACAGCCATGTGTACACACCTATAAGTTGATTAAGTTCCTATTCTTAAACTCTCCAAGAAGGATATGCTCTTCAAAATCTGATAAATATCAGCCAATATGCTCTTTTCAAGAATCATAACTACATTGTAAGTGAAAGCTCAGAGAAAAAGACATGTTAGGGAGCAGTAGTCAAAAAAAAGTTCATATAGTTCTATTAACATGAAATAAAAAAGGCTTCAGGGCAAAAATAACTTCAAGAGATATTGATCATTATGTGAAAATAATAATTTCAAAGCACAAGGACTCTAGCCATTCTAAACATGTGTAGTCTTAGTAACATGGCTTCAAAATTGAAAAATCAACCATTAAAGGTGACAATTTTTAATATACCTGTCTTAGTAGCTGAGGGATTATGCCAACCGAAAAGGAAAAAAGATGGAATGAAGTTTACTTACATCAACATGAATGGATTTCATTAGCATAACAATAAGTAAAAGTGTATTACACAGAATGTAGAGGCACAATTATGTCAGACTTGGGGAGCTAAGGAGGAATCGAGAACAATTGCTAATGGGGATAGGTTTTTAGGAGGGGCAGAGCGTCAATTAAAATGTTCTAAAAGTAATTATGTTGAAGCTTGCCAATCTGTGACTATACTAAAAACTATAGAATTTTACACTTTAAATGGCTGAATTTTAGATGTGTAAATTCTATCTCAATAAAACATTATTAAAACTATTGCAGAAGAATATCCAGAGTATATTATTTCTGTGCATTTTTTTAAAGTACACTGTTCATGGCAATGAAAATATGCACAAGTGCAAAGACCAAATCTTGCACCTCTTGTCTCTGGCTATGGAAACAGCATAGAAGAAGGTATTATAATGATGCTCTATTATTTTGGTCAGGCGCTTGTATAACTTTATTATTATACTTTAAAACTTTATATATGTTATGTTCTTCCACATGTATACACTATTTCACAATTTTAAAAATGCTGATAACCTAAATTGTTTTCAAGTTAATTCCAATTATTTGTCTACTGAACTTGAGGCTAAATATGGTAGATAGTATCTTAGCCCTTCACACATTATTTCACTTTGTCTTCATAAGTAACTTAGTTGGGGGCTCAAATATCAGCACCCCTTCTTACAAATGAAGGAATAAAACAAAATAAATGTCTAATTGAGTTGATTTATATACCATCATTGAATGAACCTGTAAATTTTCAAAGGCGGCAAAGCTAATACATCTTCAGATTTTAGTTCAGAGCATTTTCCAATACAACCAACTCATGCTTTTTTGTTGTTCTTGTCTTTATCTTTCCCCTTTGTAGAGAAAATAAAAATGATTAACAAAAACATCCTGCTGCTCACTGAGTTGATACTGTCAGCCATAATCTTTATTTTCATTATTTCATTTTATCCTCAACAACTCTGTAATATGGTGTTCATATCCTGATTTTACAACAAAGGAAATGGATAGAAAAGCATATTTTTACCAACTCAAGCTTATGAACCTGATAACTGACAAAGATATGATTCTAAAGCACAGGTCTTGTATGGCATCAAAGCCAATAATTTCAGTCAGCACAATTTATATAAAAATACTCACTGCAATTAGGAGGGTATAAGAAAAGTGATATAATTTCTATAAAAACTCATTGCATGCATGTTATTGACCATACTTAATACACCAAAGCTGGTACTTTAGGAAGTCAGTTTGCTTTCATATAAATAAACGAGCCACTATAAAGAACACTACCCACATGCATTTCCAGTTACAAGAGTTCTTCAGTGTTTAATTTTACCAGGTTTTTTAATAAGGGAAATTTCTAAACTTCACTTCTAATAGGGATAAGTAAGTATCCCCTCTTGGTGCTTAAATTTATTCATTTTAAGTTGTAGTTTAATCAGTGTCCTCAAAGAAGTCTTATGGGTTGGAATGTGAGGTCAGGAAGCTGATAGGTGACAGCCTTCCAAGATGAGGTGAAGCTATTTGGTTCAGATCACCGAGGGGAAGCAAGGCTCACTTATGTCACCAAATTTAGAAAACACCTACCTTTAAAAAATTGTTTGATTGTAACCCATGCAGGCATACCGTTTAATATCTAGGTGATTCAGATAGGATATTTGACTTCTTAGGGTTCACTATTAAAATAAGAGGGTTTGTTACCTAACCCTTCTAAGAGTCACTATTAATCCTGTCACATTGCTGAATATCATGCTTAAACTTGGGTAAATAAAATTTAAACATTTAGAATTTAAGTGCTTTTTTAATTACTTTTTTTAATTTGTGAGATTCACCAATAAATCTGCAAAAACACTGGTAATTTTCAACCCTACTGGGGTTGCTGACAAAGGAAAGGGATCCTGCCTTCAAGCATCACATTCTCCCTAACCCTTATGTTCTCCTAGACCATGAGGAGGAATTGATATCCCTGCCCATCTTGAGAGCAGAGTGATACACTGTGTTCTGTTACACACATGAACAGTGTGCAGTCAACAAAAGATTGAGACTTACACTTCACAATTATCTGTGAAGATTTGTATGATGCCTTCAGAACCACTAAAATTATTTAATCATTTTGACATAATGAAATGGTAAAGAAAATACATGGCTATACAAAAGCTCTACTATTATATATTTAAAAGTTTAAAATGTTAAAAATCTTTTGGATTATATTTCATTAATGTCTAATTATACAAAAAAAAATTACTTGTGTGAAATATATACAAGGTATTTATGTTAGCTCTAAAATGTATACGTGCAGTTTCATATTATTGTTTTCCTAATGCATTTCATCAATTAAGGCATTTTTATGAATTAATGCATTTTAGTTCTCTTTGAATAACCCAGAACATGAAATGTAGATATAGTAAAAGATTAATAATGAGTAAGAAAATGGGATACTTATATACAATGAAATACTACTCTGCCACAAAGATGGATAAACTTGAGTCATTTGTAGAAAAGTGGATGTACCTTGAGACTATAATGTTAAGTGAAGTAAATCAGACACACATGCATAAATATTGCATGGTTTCTCTTACATAAGAAACCCAAAATATAAAAGAGCAAAATGAAAGGTCAATCATAGGAAGTAAGGAAATAGATCTTTTGCAAATGGGTAGGGGACAAGAGATGGAGGGAGGAGGGGAAAGAGAAGGAAGAGGATGAGAAAAGAATTGAGATGTGTTATGTACATGGGCCACTCTGCACAAGGAATGCAAGCTTTATGTAATATAAACATGTGCTAATAAAAATACAGAAACTAGTAAAAGTAACGAGGAAGTATTAATCTTGGGTTTCATGATAATGGAAAAGATGATAAAATATACAAGCTTGAAAACAGAAATTTTATTGAATTCTTTAACATATATTCGTGTGTGTTTGTATAAAATGAATGTATTTATTTAAAATAATTCTAGGACTAAAAGAGAAAAACCAAAAAGTTTTGAGAGGAAGTGAGACTTTATGATAAACCTGTGGGATTAACTAAGACAGCAAGAAAGAGCATTGCACTGTGACAAGCTTTTCATTCTCAGGCCACTCTCCCTTCTGGAACTTCTTGTCTGAAACATGGAAAAGTGACTCACTTCTACAGAAAATCCAAAGACTATAATTTACACACATTCTTGAATTGTACATTTTAGAACCAGATTCTTATTTACTTGTGTTTTTTCCATGATATGTACAAAGGGGAATAGAATATTTCTTAGTTACTTTTCTCATTGCTGAGACAAAATACCCAACACCTGAAGTTATAGGAGGGAAGGTTTATTTGGTTCAGTTTGTAGAGTTTTCAATACATAGTTGGTTCCAGGCAGAGTAGCATGGCAGAGAGGCATCACAGAGGAGAAACAGTCCATGGCAGGAAGATAGCAGCAGAAGCAAGCAAACAGCAAATGACAAGTGACCACAGTAGCTCTCTTCCTGTCCCTTATATTCTCACACCCAGGGAGGGCCTTCCCATTATCCACTCCCTGAACTATGCCAAAGCAATCAGTGGACTAATTTAGTAATCACACACCCTTAATCCCAGCATCACATCCAGCCACCTCTGAAAGAGCCCCTACTATAACCACATGAGGCTTTGGGGGGGGGACATCTAGACAGAGCTGTAACAGAAGGCTTCCATGTTGATTTGTTGTAATTCAAAAGCCATAAGGCACACTGATTAGTATGAATTAAGAGCTCCCTTGTCTCCTGAGATGTGTAAATCTGAACTCAAATTCTCATAACTTTAGGGGTAGACTTTTTATTTTTAGTAAAGTGAGAAGAACCTTGGAGTTTCTGGTGAATCTTTTAAATTCTGGGTTCTAGTGAATTCGAGTACTGGAGGGAACACAATGGTAGGGGAGTTAGCAGGGGCTGTGACTTCCACAGCAAACCGATCAATTGTAGTGGTGGTTCTTAAGGAAGATATAAATCCAGGTAAACACAGACCATGAAGACCTAAGGTAGGCCCACATTTGCATGTGAAAATCTCAAAGGTATCATATTCCATCTTGAAAAGTAAGTCAATGAAAGAGAGAGTTAAAACACATAAATGAGGGAGATCTTGGAAAACATATAACATTGCTTATAAAATAGAAGAGTGAAGAAATAAAATGCAGAGAGAGAGAGAGAGACTCATAAAATACATATGGGAAAGAGAGATTAATGCTTGGGATAGAAGAGAAAAAACTCAAATAAATGCCAGAGAAAAGATCGAAGATTATAAGTTCTTAAATTTAGTAAACACTACAGTACCTCATTGCACTAATGTGAACTGTAACATCTTCAGGCTTCAGGCAACAAGCTCCCCCTACTTGATGTGTCTCCATAGCCTCACACACACACACACACACACACACACATGCATGCATGCACACAGATGCACACACAGAGCTGCATTAAAACACACACATGTAACTTGGCACTCAGCTCTTGTGCAGCAGAGATAACACAGAAAATGCATCTCCACATTTCTTCTCTGAGGACCTCAGAAAGCTCACTTTGTGGAGATGCTGTGTGGCTTGTGAACAATGCAGTCAGAGAGGTAAGAGAACATAGTGCCCAATGGGGAGCATTTGAGTAGTGAAATTGATCAAGTGAGAAAAACAGCCAATTAATCTTTTTATACATCCTTCCTCTCATAGCATGAAGAAATAAATTCCCAAGTAACAAAGCATGGGTCTCAGTATGCTAAGTATTAATTTTTATTGTTTTCTTTCTGTTCCAAAAGATGCCTCTAAAGATACCCTTGAATTTGGGTGGTATGTACAATATTTGCACATGATGACTAGAGACACATTTCAACATTAGACAATTTGCATTACTTTTAATGTGCATATGCCTAAACATATTAAATGGACATGCTAGAACTCGTTTTTATAAAAATATTCAATAAGAGACCAGGGATTTAACTCAGTCGTGCCTGCACCTGCCTTGCAAAAGCAAGGTCCTGAGTTTGATCTCCAGTATCAGAAAAAAAATTCAGTAAGATTTATTTTTAATATAAACACTTACATAAATTGATTTTAAAATTTTGTGTTTACTCATTATAATTTGTATTTTGGTTTGATTTTAATATATAATTTATATATTTTCCAAAAATATATCTTCACTTAATAGCATAGTATCCAGACTCCAATTTGAAACACAAAATCCATTCCACTTATTTTCACAGAAGAAACTTAATGTAACAATTTTTAAATAGATTTTAGATGACTAAGAGGGAAAAAAAATAGTTACACAGAAACATTAAGTGCTGAAAGAGGCGCCAGTTCCTTGTGCTGGATGAACAGAAAGCAGTGACTTTACCTTTGTCCTCAGCCACATCTCCGCTGATTGGGATTTTTTACCTACTGAGATGAACCAAAACTTCATTCTTAAAGAATCCAGATCTTTGTTGTCTCTGTATTTTTTTTTCCTTTGTCTGTTTTGTATTTGCCCGAGTATTATTTTTCATTAATTTTCACTATTTGATGTGGAAACTAACATATACTCCAAGAAATCCACTGGATTCTGGAGTTCTTCCACGATTCCACCATATCCCCAGATTTCCGTTTCCTCTCCATAATTTCCACACCATTAGTGTAACTCCTTCCTGTTTTATTTTTTGTGGGTTCAAAAGCACAAAAATTCCCAGTGCACATAACAGTCCTGTTCGACAGAACGCTTGTCCTGACCCACCACGCACCCCTTCTTTGGAAACGAAGGGGTCTTCAGTAACATAACTCCAAGTTGCGGAAAGTGGAAGTAAAAGAATAAACGACAATAAATCTGTAGTGGGTTATGAGGTATAACTGTGAGAAGGACCTTTCTCACGCCTACCCCTGCTTCCCAGGCCAGTCATTTATTCAATAGCGTGATGAAATGACCACCAAGTCAAACACAAGCTGCACTCTGCAGGATAGAACTCTGCTGCCTCAGAGTACTGCCCTCTGGATATATAATGAAATGTTACTGAGAAAACATATTAAATAACTAATATGTATTTGGAATATAATTTAATTTTTTGATATTTTATATTATTCATTTATTCACTTTAGCATTCATTTTTGGTAAAAAGTATATTCTCATTAATACAATTATAATTTATTTTTAAGCCTCAATATCATTATAATTGCAAGTCCCGATCATGATATAAATGGAAGACACATCAATGGAACTCAAAAATAAATGCTGAAAACAAAAACTAAAAAAAGAGAAATCTTTGAAGAGATAGTACTTAAATTATTTAAATGCCAACAATAGAAGTAAATAGAATTCTGTCAGATATAATATATAAAGTTGACAAATGAGGCATTATAAATATTCAATGATGCTTTAGATACTAATTAAAATAATACATATAGGCCTTATAAGATTATCATCTAATTCTAAAATAGGTCAGTTGAAATCATATATATTAAAGATATAATTACCAATCAAATAAATGAAAATATAAAAGAGAATTTCTCATATCAAATCCAGGATTGAGTATCAACAAGTCCAACTCTGGATTGCCTACTAAAAAGTGAAGAAAATTTTATTTGGAAAGTGGGTTAGATTTTTTTTTTAAAAAAAGGTTCTTGATGATTATTGAATGGTAGTTCTGGAAAATGGTTATCATCACTTTGAGAACATGAGATTATTTCTAAGAAAACATAGTTTGCATTCAGTGATTAAAATTTATCATTTCAACTACCCTCTCTCTTATCCTGGAAGAATATTTACGTTTAATTTTATGCCAAAACTTCTTGAAGTAAAAAATTATAATAACGGGCTTTTAAAATTTTTTAGTAAAATGTGTGTTACATAAAATTTGACATTTTATCATTTTCAGTGTACAGTTTAGGGCATTAAATTTAGCCACATTTGTATGATCATCACTCTTATCTTTCTCTAGAATCCCTAACTAAAATCCTAGAATCATTAAATGATAACTCCATATTCTCTCCTTCCTATAAAGAAATGGCCTTTGTATTTTAAATTCAAAAGTAAAGTACTCTGTTTCTATTTTCATCTTTTTACACTGTGATTGGTAATATTTAAATTGGCATACAAAAGATTAAAACAAGAAATACATTTTCAGAGAAACACACATAAACAACAACTAGAACTGGGGGTGTGAATAAACAATGAAACAATAGTGCTAAATACTGATAAACCAATGGCAAGAAGAGAACATTTGTCTACTAAAGGAGGCACATCTGGGAGCTAATGTTGCCTGAGGTTCTGAGCATCCCTCCTTCATCTGCAAACCCACATTTGGTGCCAAGTTAAAAGGTGATATCTCAGTCATGTTTTGTGATCATACATGTATTTCATCTCTCTTGTAGAAGCCATTTCATCTGGATAAAATTATTTCTAATTTTCAGTCTCTGTAGTTTACTGTAAAGGGTATTAAAAAGACTTCAGTATTCAGGAGTTGCATAGTTAAAAAAGAAAAAGAGAAAAAGGAATTTTCATTTGAAGACAGAGCTCCACTGTTGAAACTGTAAACTCCCCCTCTGAGTGTGGTTCGTCATCAGTCTCGGCCTGGCAGCCCTAAGACAGCTCAGCCCTGTCTGTGTGGAGACCAGCACCGCATCTCCTCCTTTCCCCTGGGCAGAGGATGCAGTTCAACAATTAAACCTTCCGTCTCCCAGTAAAAAGCATCACACAGCTCAAGGATTCTGGGTATTCAGATCTGCAGGGAAAATAACTGTTTTTAAAATAATTAAACCAAAGTTGTTAACTCATGTGCTTAGTAATTTTCTTTTCTCATTTTAGGAACAAGTATTTGTATTTAGGAAATGCTTTTTATTTTTTATTTTTTACATTTACTCATATGTTCCCTTTTGTAAAGAGCAAGAGAAGAAATTTATTTTAATATATCAGTAAAATCATGTTCCCAGCAGTATTTGGGGTGTGGGACATTTTATTTTGCTTTGTTTTTGTTTTACTTCTTAGAAGTATGCTCCATTTTCCCTCATGGAATAAGACTGTCAGAATAAAATGCATGTAGTAGGGACCCAATGATGCAGGATGTCAGCCACAGACGAAAAGGCAAATCAAATATATTTAAAAACCATGTGCCCTCAAAGAGTTATTTAGTGAGAAATTTGAGTTCTTTGATTTTTTTTTTTTATTTTTTGGTACCAGGGGTTGAACTTGAAACCTTGCACCTACAAGGCAGGCGCTGGAACCACTGAGCTAAATCCCTGGCCCAAGTTCTTTGATTTTTTCACCCTGGAAAATACTGTTACTTTGAAAGAAATTATACCCTTTTCTTTTTGTTTTTCAGAGAATGACAAATATAAAGTTATTTTAAAATGCATTACATTCTTAAAGGTTGCAAAAGTATATGGTGTAAAGAATTGGCAAGCACATCACTCCTTTGTTCAGAGTTTCTTGGCTAATGATCCCACCTGGATCAGGTTTTCTGAATGGGGTGTGATTTAACTCTGCCTCAAAATGTAATTAGTGGGCAGGGGATTTAGCTGAGTGGTGCTGCTGCCTGCCTCACAAACACTAGGTCCCAAGTTCAATTCCCAGTACCAAAAAAAAAAGTAATTAATGCTGAACACAAAATCTGTGACAAATAATGTGACCTTTATAGTCCATGAAAAACTTGTTTGTTTGCACTAAAACATTCACTGGTTGTGCACATGAAATTCATGTGGAACATCTATGAGAGAGAGAGGGAGAAGAAGGTGGAGAGAGGAGGGGAGAGTAAGGGAAGGAAGAAAAGAAGAAAGGAGGGAAAGAAGGAGGAAATGGAAGGAGGGAGGGAAGAAGGAGGGAGAAGGAAAGTAAAACTTACATATAAGAACCTTGAGTCAGAGTTCTTTATAATGAGACTATACTTTGGTAACCCAAATATACATTGTATCATCTCTGCAATTTTTGTAGAACTGGGTGACATTTAAAAGCCTATATGGAAATTATTTCTTGAGAATTTTCTGAATCAGAATTTTTAGGTTCTGACCTTGAACACATATTTCCTCAGAAAGCTTTAGTATGGCTTCCTCTAAGTGCCTCTACCCAACTGAGTTTAGGTCCAAGCTTAATTAGGAAAACCTCAATAGCTCAGATTCCCTTGTCATTCACTGCCAAAATAAGCTTAATTTTGTATAAAACAGAGTTTGCTTAGGACTTTCTTTGTCTAGTAACACTTGATGCTCTGACATGGGTAGGATTTCTTTTGTGTGTGCCTCTGTAGCCAAAGTACAGACCATTAGACTATTCAGCAAAAAAAGACACAGGCACAACAAAAGGAATATCTGAAAGGATGTCATGGAGAAAGAAGGGGTAGTAAGTAGTTTCAGAGGGAGGCTATTAAGACAGAAAAAGAAGCATCTATAAATTAGAAGAAAAGCACTCTAACTTCAACAGAATAATGGAAGTGAAAAAAATAACTAGAGCTCAACTATCAGTCCAGAGCTTTAGGTCCTTATTTATAGCTGGGAACAAGGTTAGAAATTTCTCTTTCCTTAAGCTGGAACTTAAGATCAGTGTGACTCACTGGAGGACCTGCACTTTTCTGGGCCACTTTCCAGATGCATTACTGAAGGTCACTCACAAGGCACGAAGGAACAAGAAAAGGCAGAGAAGCATTTTCACCACACTATTACCACGCAGGCCCTGCTCAGGTATTCTATTTGTAAATCACATTAATCCTCCCAAAGCCAATGAGAAACTGACTAATGCACAAGCAATGCTCCTTTATACCAAAGTAAAGGACACCTAAAACCCTGGACAGCACTATAATTTAAGCACCGACACTTGGAATCTGCTTCTACCATTAAAATGTTAACTTTAGCAGTATAACTTATATGTGTTTGATTCCTTAATCAACCAATCACTCTGAAGCAATACTGAGAAACTAAAGAGCTTTCTGCAGGTGACTTGGAAATGTCAACACAAGTTGATCACTTAAGCATTTTTTTCTATTTACCCAGCCTAACTTTTCTGCGTGGTCTTACCCAGTCTTCAGCAAGACACATCTAAGGAGGCCAGCCATAACCAGAGTTTGTTTCACCTGCAACTTAATTTTACATTCCTGGGCTATCCTATCTTAAATTAAGACATATCCTAGGGTGGGTGTTTGAAACAGATTTGGATGGGGTAAAAGAGCAAGAAAAAGAACACAAGAGTCTTGTTGCTCACAGAGATAGGAAAAAAATGAAACAATATAAAAGCACATATCCAGGCTTTAGAGTAACTCCCCCTCAGAGATATGTTCAGCATTAAAAGTAATAGCACAGTAATTTTAATTCTATAATAAACAGAAATTGTTACTTAATCATTATTGTACTCATTTAGAGTATATTCAGTCTATCAAAAGAGCCGCGCGTGCGTGCGTGCGTGTGTGTTTTCTGGCACAATTTCCAGTGTTTTTATTCAAAAGTTTATATCTGAACAAAAAATAACTATTCAACAAATTTTACCATTTTCCTGCTACATAACAATTTCATGTAGTTCTACTAACAATACTGCAATATATAAATAGACAAAAAATTCCTGTACCTATTAAACCAATACTCTATCGCACATTTTATTGCCTAGTTTTGGTCAATGGTTATCTTACAAGTTACAAGTGGTAAATAGAAGTAGAAAGGAAATATAATTAAAGAGTGTCTTTAAAAATCATCCAGTAGGGCCGGGGATTTAGCTCAGTGGTTCCACTGCCTGCCTTGCAAGTATAAGGTCCCAAGTTCGATCCCCGGTACCAAAAAAAAAAATCATACAGTAGAGTCTATGCATTTTAAATTAGGGAATATAAGTCCACAAATATTAGGAATATGAGGCTCTTCTCATGTTGAACGCACTTCCCTTTAGTCTATGACAGAATTCAGTGTAGTTCAGAGCCATAATAATATGCAAATCACTGTCAATATGCAGGTTTAGAGTTAGAAAGAACAGCCCTGCAGGTTCCTCAGAAAGCTGACAATGGTTATGAGAGGCTTTGGCTCTGTGGACTGGTTGACCCCAAATACCTTCAGGCAACTCCCTACTGACCTAACCACAGCTGTGCTCTTTAAGATAGAGCCACTTAAGTTTTCAGATATGAAAAGACAAGGATATCCAGTTATCCAGTTCTACAATGAAGATACCAGCTGGATTCCCTTTAGAGAACTAGTAAGTAAAATTCATATGAAGTCAGTTATGAATGCTGACCAGAGAGATTGTCCTCAGGTCACCCTGCGTCACCAAATCCTGTCTGCTTTGGTTATCACTGAGAGCAAAGAAGGGGATTAGGATAACCTTGAGGGTTGCCTGATAAAAGAGGTAATAAAACATAGACTTTAAGATAATCTTTTGATTCTCAAATAGAGAATGAATCCAAAGACAGCATTTGAGGTAGCCTCTTCAGTGGACTTTATGAGCATCAGAGTTTGCTAACACATTTGTTTCTGGTATGAAAGGCCTCCATGATGGAGAGAAGACAAGAGAGCCCAGAACCTGGAAGCCAGACCTACAGTGGCCTGCTTGCATGAGTACAGAAATCCTCCAGGTGCTCCCAGTTCAGGTTCTGTGGGGCAAATGTTCTACGCTGGGGTTCTGAGCTGGTGAGACTAGGAAGGTCAGTGGAGTCAAAGTGCAACAGGTCACTCTGACTGGAATTGAGTAAAATGTCCCAGCCAGTTTCAAATTCCATTTTAGAGAAAAAAGTGGGGGGGGGGGGGAGAGAGAGAGGGAGAGTGTGAGAGAGAGAATATTTTTCATAATATCCATGTCTAGCATTTAATATTATTACCTCTAGTTTTTCTGGTTCTACTTTCTTTATAAAAGATACATTTGATCACTACACATATGTGTAGCGATATACACACATATACACACACACACAACTTATGTAGGAAATGGAGTCACTCCTGAACCACTTTTCTCACTATATCAAATAAACTTAATGTCTTTTTCTCATACTGTTTTCAAGTATTTTTATTAGTCAAATTTTGTCAATCTGTAATTCATTAAAATTTGTATTTGGAAATACTTAACTCTGATATTAAAAAGTATTCAGAGAGAAATGTATTTCATAACTAAGTTAAAGTTTCCTTCTAGATCAGTGTTATAAAAACTCAGTTTCCTTCATTTCACTTTAATTTTTACACCTTTTTAATCTTGCATAAAATTGAAAGCAAATATTGTTACTCAGACTGGAAACTTCAGGGAATCCGAAGTGGGACTTTGCTTCTCTAACCTTTCTTCTTTCTATTTTTCCCAAACTTCCATCTGTATCATAGTACTAAATAGATGAAATTGTCTCTCTTCTCTCTGCATTCCTTCCCAAACTTCATCTTGTCTTCAGCTACTTGAACTTTATACATGATTTACATTCATTTCTCATTCACTTGTCTCTGAACTTTTTTCTCTGATTGAGTGTTACTGAGCGAAGATTTGGTTCTTTAATCCAACCTGCTGATCCCTTTCTGGCAGCAAAGTTCTTAATCTGTGCACAATTATGTCTCAAACATAAGTTTCAGGCCTTCCTTCAGATTTTTAGAGATTAAACAAGAAGTCTTTGAGTTTGACCCTCAATTGACTTGATAAGAGCATCTGGTGTCTGACCACTCATGGTAAGCCATCGTCTGTTGTGTACCCTTCCAGTGGATATTCCATTGTTCCCAGTGCATGCTGAAAGCTCTCTGGAAGATCCTGTCTGGTTTAAACTCCTAGATTTGGAATCTTGGAGAGATACTGCTCACTAGATGGGTGAGCCTGGGCAAGTTATTCCATGTCTCTGTGCCTCAGTTTCCTCACCTATAAAGAGAAACAGAGCACCTCACACATAGAGTTGTGAGGGCTGAGGCTTATAATCATATCTGGGATCTTGAAAGTGCTAAACAAACATCAGCTGTAATTTCATTTGAAGGATAACCGAATTACAGAAGCCTAAAGCTTCTAGTACAAGCTTCCTTGTATTATTTAACTGCCCTACTCTCTTTTGCCTCTATAAATTTAAGCTCAAGTATGTATCACTTTGGCATAATGCAACCCACCTGCTTCCAAAGATCCTCCCAATATCTCTCTACTTTGTTACTCTTAGTCCTTATTATACTGATACACAGTATATGTGTAGCTCTTCGCTATACACTTATGCATATATGTAGTTCTTAACTTTATATATATCTATATAGTTATAACATGCATTGCATGTTGCTCTTAGATTGATCATTTATCTCCTCAAATACGTTTAAATTCTGTGCTCACTTGTCTTTCCTGTCTTGTACAAGGCTTCATGTGTAACTAGTACAATCACCATTTTAATAACTATTCTTTACTATGTGCAGGCACTATTACATGGGGCATTACACTTGACCCTCATGACCACCCATGAGGTGACAATCATTACACCCATACCAACAAGCAAACTGAGACATGGAGACTTCAAATAGAACTAAATCTGATATTTCCATGTCCTCTTCCTCTCCTGCAGAGAGCTCACCCATGGTACTCAGACAACATTTCTAGTGTAAAGGAGTGGCTAATCTGCATGCTCTCAGGAAGATACGTGATTTTCTCTTGGACAGGTCAGGAGAATTAAATTTGAAAAATTGTTGTATTTTTAGAAGTTTAAGTTTTAATGCCTGACTGACTCGAGGTCAATTCTTGACTCTCACAATTATTGATATGTGAGCATGGAAAAATAATCTAACCTTTGTAAGGCTCAGTTTCCTCATTTATAAGGCAGGTCCTATTGACCTCAGAATATTTTTTAGTAATTAAATGAACAGACATATAAAGCACATAGGATGTGCTTTAGTCTTAAAGAGCCTCTCAACACATGGGAGACTTAAAGATAGGTTGCTATTTGAGAATGAATAATAAAACAAAAATAAGAAGCCCTGGGGGACAGGAGGAGGACAGCACAGAGGGTAGAGGTTCAGAGATTTTGACATAACTAAATGGCTCCCTCAAAATACCAGTTTGCTTTTGTATTTAAAAACTTTAACATAGTTTAGCATTTATTTTAATGTCTTCCAGTATATATATAAAGTATAACGAACCCTAATTATTCATTGTATATTTTGGTTTTGCACAGTTGCCACAGAAATTCTGTTTATCTTATTTGTATTCTTCCTTTCAGTAGACAGAAGTAGCTTGTCTCCAAGAGGCGACCTATTTCACAATTCTGATCAGTAGCTCTTGTCCCACTTCCTCCAAGTACAGGCTATTAAGTTTTGGTTTCAATGTGATAAATCATTCCAAACAAAGAAAACCAAACCAATAAATTAAAAGTCATGGGAAAATATAAACTTCTGTGTATCCTCAGATGACATTCTCTTTATTGAATTAGTTCTAACATTATTATGAGTCACTAAACATGATAAAATATTAGAAAACAACTTCATAGTCCTATCATCTCATAGTCTTTCCTTGCCAGACTCACATTTGTTTCTTGTTTCTTACACACAATACACGCTGAAGGAAGGATGACATATGCAGATAACCAAGTGTTTTCCCACCTGCCTGTGCTGTCAGGCAAGTAGGCTTTTGCAAGTGTGTTATGCATCGTGTTTCTGAATGGTGCTCATAGTCTGCTGGTGGGGTATAGATAATTTTAACATCTTTTATTTCAACCACCAGAAAGGTTATGACTGAGATGCCTTTTGCTGTGTAGAGCATGGGACCTTGTGGATTTGGATGATCAGTTTCTGTGCATCTTCACTTTTGCAAGTGTCCTGAGCATCACAAAATTGAAAAAGAAATTACTTTCAGAAAGAGTAATATACTGCTTGAAAAGAGCATAACATTTAATGCAAGTGGTTGGTCATCTAAAATTTCACGTTAAATCTTGTTCTTATCAAAATATTACTACTGCTTCACAAACAAATATGGACTTATTATTCATCAAGCGAAATAGCACTCTTCTTTTTTTCCCCCTTCAACCCGCTGTAGTAATACTGTTGTTCTAAAGGACTGGGCTCGAATTTGTAATATAATATTCTTATCACTATTCATCAAACTATAATATAACTTTTCTTGTGAATAAGACTTACAGGATAAGTCGCACCGAAAACACCAAATCAGCCCACTGCAGACAGGCAGGTCTGCGGACTAGGTCCCGAGGTCCCCAGTCGCACTGAAAACACCAAATCAGCCTGCTGCAGACAGACACCTGGTTCCACACTACAAAGACTCAGAAGACACCAGACTACCAGACCACTGTACTGGAGCTAATCAAGTTCTCAGAATTTAAAGAATTCCTGCCCAGAAGTAGGGGCTTCTGAGCCGCTGTCCCACTGCTCCTGGCCCAGAGGAAGGGGCTTTCGGGCCACCAACCCTATCTCCACTCCAGGCCCCTGGCCCACCTCTCCCAGCCCAGAGGAGGTAAGCCACACGGGCACCAACAGCACCCCCCATGCCCCTCCAGTCAAAATGAGAAAACATGTAAATAAGTCTCAAACCCAGACTGCCAGATCACCTACAACAACCCCAAAGGGAAATGAGATGGAACATTCTGATATTCAACCACCTGGACCCACTGAACTGGCAACAAAAGAGGATCTGGAAAAAATGAAATCAGAAATAATTTCTCAGATAACAGGAGAAATTGTGCTCCTAGTGCAAGACATGATTAATAAATCTAGAGAGGAGCTAAGGAACATGATGGAATCCCAACATAGGAAACAAATGGAATCCATAAAACAGATGCAAATAGATTTCCAGGAGATGAAAAACTCCTTTGAAAGTCTACACAGCAGAATGAGCCAATGTGAGGACAGAATTTCAGATATAGAAGATAAGATTACAATTAATGACCAGGAAAAGAAAAATTGTTTCAAAATTATAAGGGAACACTGGAAATCAATCCAGCAGCTGCTAGATGATGCAAAGAAGAATAACATAAGACTGATCAGAGTCAATGAAGAAACAGGAGGGAGTGCAGATGACATAAAAAATACTCTTCATGGAAGTAATGGCAGAAAACTTCCAAGCAGGGGAAAAGAACTTGACATACAGTAAGTGAGGCATATAGGACTCCAAATAGCCTTGATAAAAAAAAATCTACACATAGGCATATAATTGTTAAGATTCCAGAAATTCAACAGAAGAACAAAGTTCTACAACCATTTAGAGAAAAGAAACAAATGACATACAAAGGAAAGCCCATCAGAATCACAGTAGACTTCTCAACACAAATCATCAAGGCAAGAAGAGCTTGGAGTGACATATTCCAAGCCCTAAAAGAAGACAGCCTCCAACCCAGATTAATGTACCCTGCAAAATTATCTTTCAAAATTAATGGAGAAATAAGATACTTTCATCACAAAGAGCACCTTAGGAACTTCATGAATACCAAACCAGCACTCCAAAGAATTTTACACAATATCCTAGGAACAGACATTGAGGATCAAAACCCCAGGCAGCAAAGCAGAATGAACTCATCTGGCACGACAAGAAATCAAATGTAAACGGGGAGAACCCAACAAAAAAAAACAGTCATGGCAATGACAAGCCAATACATTTCAGTTATAATCATCAACATTAATGGTCTCAATTCACCAATCAAAAGAAATAGACTGGCAGAATGGGTCAAGAAGCAAAATCCAACAAAATGCTGCATACAAGAAACACACTTAAATCAAAATGAAACTCATAGACTGAAAGTTAAAGGGTGGAAAACAATACTCCATGTGATGGGAACCCCAAAAAAAGCAGGAGTAGCTATCTTCTTTGCAGATCAAGTAGATTTCAAACCAACACTGATTAAGAGAGATGAAAAAGGACACTACATCCTTGTAAAGGGAACAATCCAAGAGGAAGAGATGACAATCATAAATATCTATGCACCAAACACTACTGTGCCCAACTATGTAAAACAAATACTAACGACATGAAAAGTCATATATGCACTAATACAATTGTAGTAGGGTTCCTCAACATCCCACTGTCATAAATAGATAGATCATCTAGGCAAAAATAAGTAATGAAATACTAGAACTCAATCGAACTCTTGAACAAATGATCTTAACAGATGTTTACAGAGTGTTCAACCCCACAAAATCAGAATACATATTCTTCTCAGCTGCACATGGGTCATTCTCCAAAATAGACCACATACTCACACATAGAACATGTTTAAGTAAGTGCAAAGGAATTGAAATTATCCCCTGTATATTATCAGACCATAGTGCAATGAAATTGGATAACCATAGCAAAAGAAACTTAAAAAATTTCATAAACACGTGAAAATTGAACAACCCACTTCTGAATAACCAATGGGTCACAGAGGAAATTAAAGAAGAAATCAGACAGTTCCTTCAATTAAATGACAATGACAATACAACATATTGGAATCTATGGGACACAATGAAAGCAGTCTTACGATGGAAATTCATAGCAGTGAATACGCATATTAGGAAAACAGAACGAGCCCAATTAAACAGCCTGATGCTCAAGCTTCTAGAAAAAGAAGACCAGGACAAAGCCACAGCTCATACAAGGGAGGAAATTATACAGATCAAAGCAAAAAACAATTCAATGGAAACTAAGAGAACAATACAAAAAAATCAATGAAGCCAAGAGTTGGCTCTTTGAAAAAATAAACAAAATTGACAAACCCTTAGCCAACCTTAGCAGAAAAAGGAAAGAAAAGGCCCAAATCCATGCAATTAGGAATGAAAAGGTTGAAATGACAACAGACCCAACAGAAATCCAGGGTATCTCCAAGAACCTATATGCCGATAAGATGGAAAACACAGAAGAAATGGACAGATTCCTAGATACATATGAATTACCAAAGTTGAATGGAGAAGACCTAAAAATTCTAAGCAACCCAATATCAACCAAAGAAATTGAAAATGTAATTAAAAACTTATCAACTAAGAAAAGCCCGGGTCCTGACGGCTTCACTGATGAATTCTACAAGACATTTAGAAAGGAACTTTTGCCACTACTGTTGAAACTCTTCAATGAAATTGAAAGGGAAGCAATACTCCCAAATTCATTCCTGGAAGCAAGCATCACCTTGATCCCCAAAGCAGAGAAAGAGCCAACTGAAGAGGAGAACTATAGGCCAATCTCACTAATGAACATAGATGCAAAAATCCTTAATAAGATACTGGCAAACAGAATGCAGAAGATCATCAAGAAGATCATACACCCTGATCAAGTGGGATTCATACCAGGTATGTAGGGATGGATCAACATATGCAAATCAATCAATGTAATACACTGTATCAATAGAGCCAAGGACAAAAAACATATGATTATCTCTACACATGCAGAAAAAGCATTTGACAAAATCCAACATGCATTTATGATAAAAACCCTACAAAAAATTGGAATAGATGGTCTCTACCTCAAACTGATAAAAGTCATCTATGAAAAACCAACAGCCAATATCATACTAAATGGTCAAAAAATGAAATCCTTCACACTAAAATCAGGAACAAGACAAGGATGTCCACTATCACCACTCTTGTTCAATATAGTTCTGGAAACATTAGCCATGGCAATTAGACAAGAGAAAGAAATAAAAGGAATAAAGATAGGAAATGAAGAAGTCAAATTGTCATTATTTGCAGATGACATGATACTCTATATAGAAGTCCCCAAGAACTCCAACAAAAGTCTTCTAGACTTAATAATCAAATTCAGGCTTGTTACAAGGTCAACACACAAAAATCAATAGCTTTCCTCTACAGGAATGACAGACTCACTGAGAGAGAAATAGGGCAAACAATTCCTTTCACAATAGCATCCAAACAACTGAAATACCTAGGAATCAACCTAATGAAAGAAATCAAAAACCTCTTCTCTGAAAACAATAGCACTCTGAAAAGAGAGATTGAAGATGATATCAGAAAATGGACAGACATCCCCTGCTCCTGGGCAGGAAGGATTAATATAGTGAAAATGGCTATACTTCCAAAAAACTGCTATGTAGATTCAATGCAATTCCAATTGAGATCCCAGCAGCATACTTCATGGACCTTGACAAAACAATCCAAAAATTCATTTTGAAAAAGAAGAGACCCAGAATAGCAAAAGCAATTCTAGGTAAAAGAGACATGGCAGGGTATATCACAATCCCCAACCTGCAACTCTACTACAAAGCTACTGTGATAAAAACAGCATGGTACTGGCAAAGAAACAGACCTGAGGACCAGTGGAACCGATTAGAAGATGCAGAAAAAACACCAGACACACTCAGCCATCTTATCTTCCATAAAGGTGCCAAACGCCCTCACTGGAGGAAAGATATCCTCTTTAATAAATGGTGCCTGAAAAATTGGGTTTCAACTTGCCAAAGATTAAAACTAGACCTATATCTCTCACCATGCACTAAACTAAAATCGAAATGGATTAAAAATCTAAATATTATAACAGAAACACTAAGCTGCCTTGAAGAGAGATTAGGTAGAACTCTTGTAGTCATTGGTGTAGGAAAAGATTTTATGAACAAAACCTCAGTTGCCTGTGAACTAGCACAATCAACAAGTGGGATCTCTTCTTATTAAAAAGCTTCTGCACAGCAAGAGAAACCACCAGCAGTGTGAATAGACAACCCACAATGTGAGAAAAAATCTTAACCTGCTTTTCCTCAGACAAAGGTCTACTATCTCGAATCTATAAAGAACTTAAAAAAATCAGACCTTCCAAATTTAAAGACCCAATCCGAAAATGGGCATCTGAAATGAAGAGACATTTCTCAGGCAAAGAAGTAGAAATAGGAAATAAATACATGAAAAAAATGTTCAACATCACTGGTCATTGGAGAGATGTAAATGAAAATAATGCTGAGATTCCACCTCACTCCAGAAAGAATGGCTGCTATCATGAAATCAACCAATAACAAATGCTGGTGCGGCTGTGGAGAAAGAGGAACCCTGCTCCACTGCTGGTGGGAGTGTAGACTGGTGCAAGCACTGTGGAAATCAGTATGGAGATATCTCAAAGAACTAGGACTGGAAGTCCCATTTGACCCCACTATTCCACTGCTGGGGATCTTCCCCAAAGAATTAAAAGAATCATACCATACTGATATATGTGCACCCATGTTCATAGCAGCACAGTTTGTGATAGCTAAAATTTGGAAACAGCCCAAATGCCCATCAACTAGAGACTGGATAAAGAAAATGTGTTTTTTTAATAAAATGGAGTACTACTCAGCCATAAAAAATGAGAAATTGGAGACATTTATAGCTAAATGAATGCACATTGAGGTGATACTCTTAAGTGAAATAAATAGGACACATGTATAAATACTGAATAGTTTCTCTGGTGTGAGAAACTATAATTGTAAATGGAGATTAAAATGTAGGATAGGTAATGTGAAATAGGATTTAAAGAGGCAAAGGGGAAGGAGGTGGGAGGAGTAGGGGAAAGGAAAGAAGGGAATGGAATTAATATGAGAAAATGGAAAAATAGGAACAAAATCTTTGTAAATAGGGAGGAATGGAGGGGGTGAAGGGAGAACTGGGCAAAGGTGAAAGATGGGAACCAAGAGAGATTATGTAAAGGTGCAAATTTCCAATGATGAATGTCATTATATTGTATACCTAAAATGTACCAATGATTAGAATGAATAATCAATAATGCAAAATAGGAAGAAAAGTTCCAAAGGGGTAGGGGTAGTGGGAAGGGCACGGGAAAGTAAAGAAAGAAAAGGAAAAATGCTGAGAAATGGAAAAAATGGAAATAAAGTCTTTGTAAATAGGGAAGGGTGGAGAGGGTGAAGGGAGGGCTAGGAATGAGGAAAATATAAGAACCAAGATGCATCATATAGAGATACAAGTTCCCAATGAGAAATGTAATTGTGTTGTATACCTAAAATGTACCAATAAAAGAATTTTTAAAAAAAGACTTAACAGGACTATAATTTTTCTCTCTTTGTTGTAATATTTAGGAAATAGTATTGTGATAGCTTTCACTATCTAAAAGTTTAATGGAAGTGTCAAATTTAATTAAAATAAATATATACAAGTGAAAATTGCAGAAAGGCTGATTATATACTGGCCCCAGATTTTATATTAGAAATATTATTTTCATCTTAAAATAAGGGTGCTGAAAGAACTAATTTTCTGATGGCTATTTATTTTCCTGTGATTTTCTTTTTATAATTACAATATGAATACAATCTGACCAATTGCATATCCTTTTCACTGAATGTCTTTATTTAGAGATGTGCCTATATGTGTATATATTTGTCAAACACTACATTTACTTCTAATCTAGTGCTTGACATGTAAGAGTGGATCAGTAACACTAATAGACTTGACATACTTTGAGTCGTTAGAATATAGGGAGGAGCATGCAATAATATTGTTATTAAATATAAATTTTTGATTATATAGCTACAATGAATTATTTTTAAAGCCTTAAAATTCTTTCTGAATAACAAATATTTTCCATATTATTTGAAGTAGAAAATATTGGAGGAAATATTGTACACGACTATTTAGACAAACCTATGGAATAAAACCTAAATAACTAAATATATTCTACCACATATTTTAGGTAAGTCATGATACAATGCATGCTTTTTTATTCTAATATCACTGCTTTTCATTGTTCTAACTTAATCCATATTGATACTAGAAAAACATTAATAATCCTGACAACTTTCTGTTGTGAATACAGAAACTTTAAGAAAATTAACTTCTAGATGATAGAATCCTTTATTATTTATTTAAGCAGCTTGGCATTATTTAAACATAAGTTTAATGGTTAATACAGGACAAAATATGCACTTATGTAGTATAGTTTCTTCTCATGGATGAACATGTTTTAGCCCTCACCTATTTTAATGCCTCAAAAACCGTATCATTAGTCAGATTTTACAACTCACAGCATTCTACTCTTCATACCTCTTTCATTACTCTCACTTCATCTAAACCATACCGATGATTTGAAGCCTATTTTACAAAAAGCAGAGTGAACTACTTGAAATCAATATATCCCTTAAAGGAATACACTATTTCACATCTATTTCCTAAAGCCACCTTCTATAAGTCCTTTACTCCCTTTTTGTTATTATTGTTATTGTTAAATCAACCCAGACATTTCCTTTAATTGATATGTTGTCAGTGACTCTTCAAAAATGCTTTTATTATGAGGCATACTGTTGAATAGGCTTTCTTTCTTTTCATACAGCCATTGGGATAACTAGGAACAGAAATCATAAATTTGATGTATTGGTTCACTGGAGATATAATTTTCTGTGGGTCCTGCTTTTACATTTGGTTAAGGTTTAAGAGCTCAAAGTATTATTCTTGACAACATGTTAAATGTTTGAGGTATGGATGTATAATGGAATAATGCAATAAATGTCTCATGTCTATATTGATTTTTTAGATGAATCTGCTTTGAAACTCTTGGTGCCCTGCAGCCCAATATCTTTAACTATGGTAACCTTTGAGTTTTTAAGAGAGTGTGGTGCTTCCCTACTCAGGTGCAATCCCCAGTAGGCCCTTAGTGACAGGGGAGATTGATTCTTATCCTCTCAGGCTCCAAGGTCAGCTCAAGGAATCCAGCTTCCAAGATCTGTACTTTCTGTTCTACCATGTCTGGTAAAACCTCCAGGAAGAAAGTGCTCATCAAGACACATCTCTGAGATACAGGACAAACAGCAAGCACATGTCATGCTTTCCCATTAGAGTTGTTCATATGAGACTTTGAGTGATGCTGTGATACCCTTAAAGATTTGGACAAACTTAATAAAGAAATAAAGGGATTCTCTGCTCAATGAAGGCAACTGAAAAACCAAGGAAACTGGGAAAACCACGGAAGGTGCTTATTGTCCACCGGAAATGCTTCAGTAGTAGTATGCAAGTGTCTTAGTTACTTTTATGCATAGTGTCTTAGTTACTTTTCTCTCATTGCTGAAACAAAATACCCAACACCCAAAATTAGAGGGGGAAAGGTTTATTTCAGCTCACAGTTTGTAGAAGTTTCAGTTCATAATCAGCAGCGCCAAGGCAGCATGGCTTGACAGAGGGACATCACAGAGTTGAAGTTCATGGCAAGTAGAAGACCTATGAACATATATAATGAAAACTATAGAATTGTGAAGAAGGAAATGAAATAAGACTTTAGAAAATAGGGAACCCTTGCTTTTGGATTAGCAGAATTAATATTGATAAAATGACCAAATTACCAAAAGCAATCTATAGATTCAATGCAATCCCTATTAAATACCATCAACATCTTTAACAGAACTAGAAAAATCAATACTGAATTTCATCAGGAATTGAAAAGATCCTGAATACACAAAGAAATCCTCAGCAAAAAGAGCAAAGATGGAGGCATTACTATAGCAGTCTCCAAGCTATATTACATAGCCATAGTAACAAGAACAACATGATATTGGCACTAACAGAAATACAGACTAATTAAATGGAATGGAAGACACAGAAATGAACCCAAACATCTACATCCAACTGGCTTTTGCCAAAGGGATTACCAAACATATACTGGGAAAAGAAAGTAGTTTTAACAAATGATGCTGGGAAAAATGGAGATCAACACACAGAACATTGCAACTAGATCCATATCACACTTGACTAACATCATATCTGAATGGATCAAAGATCTGCATATAAAACTAGAAACTTCTAAACTTCTGGAAGACAACATAGGGCAAATATTTCAATCCATAGGTACAGGAAAAAACACCCTGAACAGGACTCCAGAAGTACAGGAAATAATATCAAGCATCAACAAATAGGACTACACCATATTAAAATACTTCTGTAGGGCAAGGGAAACAATTACTAGGGTGAAGAGACAATCTACTGAGTAGGACAACATCTTTGCTAGTTACTCTTCTGGTAGAAAATGAACATCTAGAATAAGATTAGCTCCCATAAAATATTGAACCCAATTAAAAACATGGACAGATGAACTGAATAGATACTTCTCAAATGAAGTTCAAATGACCAAAAAGTATATGAAAAAATGTTCAATATCTCTAGCCATCTGAGAGATGCAAGTTAGAAGTACATGGAGCATCCATCTCACTCCAGTCAGAAGGGCTATCAAGACTATGAAGGACAATCATATCAGTCAGTGCTCACTAGAGAAACAGATTTAACGTAAGATATACAAATATATATGGATTTACAATATTGGCTCACAATGGCCACCCACAGAGTCAGGTGTGGAAGAAGGCCACCCTGCACACTGGAGATTTGAAGGGTCCAGTACAAGGCCTGGAGCTCCGTGCAGTGTCCTGTGGCTGAAGGGTCTGCACTAGAAGCCAGGAGATGATGTCCAAGGTGAAGGTGGACCTCCAAGGAAACAAAAGCTAGCCTTCCTTCTTCATTTCCCTTTTATTCCATTCAGGCAGCAAGTCTGTTGCTTGCCATCACTCACACCCAGGGTGGGTCTTCTATCTTTAGTAAATCCCCTCAGCCACACCCAGAACTTTGCTGATCTAATTTAGTTGGGCACTTCTTACTCAAGTTGCCACAATCAGTCAACTGTTACAATAATCAAAGCTGACAAAGATAGGGAGAGAAAAGAAACCCTTCTAGGTTGTTGGTGGGACTGCATACTAGTACAACCACCATAGAAATCAGTATCGTGATTTCTCCATACACTAAACATAGAACTATAAACTGACCCAAATATACCACTGTTGGGCAGGTTCCCAAATGATTTCAGGATTTCATACCATAGTGATTCACATATACCATGCTTATGACAGAACAATTCACAGTAGCTATGTTGTGGAAACAGTCTAGATGCCTGTGAACAGATGAATGGATAAGGAAAATTATATGTGTTATATATATAACATATAATATTTATAATATTCACATATAATGAAGTATATATTAAACACACATAATGGAGTATTAGTCGTGAAAAGGTTAAATGTCACTTGCAAGAAAATAGATAGAACTAGAAATCATCATGTTAAGTGAAATTAGCCAGACACAGAAATTTAAATATCACACACTTTCTTATATAAAGTTTTAAAATAGAGGAGAGTGGACAAGAAACCAGGAGATAAAATTCTGGAGAGGAAGAAGGGTATAAACTGAAGAGGGGAGAAAAAAGAGAGGGAGGCAAAGGTATTAAGATTAAGATACGTTAAATGCATGTACCAACTACCTGAAACAAACCCCATTCTGATGTAAATTAGCAGGCACTGATTAAATGAAACAAGGAAGGGAGGAAAAGGGACTTCAATTTTATATATAATATGCTCTTTTTAGACAGGTATAGTGGTGCACGCCTGTAATCCCAGCCCTCAGAGGCAGAGGAAGGAGGATCGCTGTGAGTTCGAGGCCACCTAAACTACATAATGAGTTCAAGGCCAGCTCACACTACAAAGTGAGGCTCGGCCTCAAAAAAATTCTTTTTTAAATATGCAAACAATATGACAAGAGGATGATTCATAGACTAACACTAAATAACATTATATAATGTTAAATAACATTTTTCTTTAGTGTTTTTTACAAATTACCAAAACATCAGGAATTAAACAACAATAAAAAGTGACTAGTGCTCCTTTTTATGTTAAGCATTTCTCTTCATTCCTAGACTGAAAATATATAAATAATTTTAAGTTCATCTTGGGAGCATGTTTCATTTTTTATTACTTTCTTACCCTGAAGAGCTAATGGTAGAAAGTTATGTGAGAGAAATAGAACATCTTCCATTCATGCTGTGTCACAAAGGTATTCCTGTCACTTCAACAAACCCTGATTCCATCATCCTGAGCTCTACCTCACTGATGTGTGGGGCAGAGTTACCCATCCCATAATCCAGACCGCGCTCTTCCATGTTCATTATCTTGTCAGGGATTTGTCAACACATTCAACGGGAGTTTCCTGCCAGTCATGGGATGTTTTGTCTGTACTCCTGCAGGTCCTGGGGCACAACAATGAGCCAGACACCCCTCTCTTAGGGACTTTGGGGACAATAGCACAAAGTGATCCGAACTATAAATACATATCCATTTTGCATAAAACCTTGTCAGTGACCCACCTAAATCATTAAGTTCTTAATCACACATTACTTCTCTCTTTTAATCACCACAAATAAGCAACTGAGAAAAAAAACCCTTGGCTCATTTTCCTGAAATAGGAAAAAAATGATTTTTATAAACTTTTAAACTTTGCTTCTCATGCAAGCACATTTTTGTTTGTTTGCTCCTAATTTTTCAACTTGGTAAAATGTCTGTAATGTTAATTGGACTATTCATCAATTGTCAGCTTGTTAGTTTTTTCAAATTTAAATTCGGTTCTCAGCATTCATTTTTCATATCATTTAATATTACAGAGTGCACCCTTTTAAACTGTGTGCCCTACATACAAAACCATCTAGCATAAATAATATCTGAACCTGGAATAATGTCAAATACTTCAACTAATAGGATTGGACTCTATGGAAACAATCAGTAGGCCAGTGAGAACAAGTAAACAAACCCAGGTCAAATAAAGAACTTTTAAGAGTACAAGCATTATCCCTATCATCAGCAGCAGATATCAGTAGTAGCTGTTAAAGTGCATCTAGTATACCCTTGGCTTAAATTGTATTAGAATAAGCAGCATATAAGAAGACAATATTCTGTTTCCTTTTTACACTACTATCAACTGCTAACATTTCAAACTATTAAGTAACCCAAAGAAAAAGCATTACACCTTCAGGAACTCAAAAGCAATTTAATAAAGTGTTATTTGAAGTCTCTAAGGCTGTTCCAAACATGTGGAAATTTATTTTCCACTTTTTACTGACTGTAGTTTTATGCAGACCCATGGTCTTTTATTTCATGGTGTTTTCTCAACCCATTGCCCTAAATTTCCAGCTCTGTCCACAATAAGGCTGAGAGTAGAAAGCAAAGCTCCAATTCCCGCCGCAAAATGCTATCTGACACAGCTACTTTCTGAGCCGCTCTCTCACACTTAGACTGCCTTCGACCTTTCCCTCATCTCAGGGGCTACAAGGAGAGACTCCACCTGAATTGTTATTTTTCTTCTAAGCTATATAACTCGTAAAGCTTGCAAGCCAAGGTATCCTGATCATAAGAGAACACAGTCACAATGTATCACCCCCAGAAGCTTGCTGGAGATTTCAGGCTGCTGCTTCTACATTTTTTTTAATACAACAAAACATTAGTTAGCAGCTATTTTATCCTAGAAACCAGTCTAGCTAGTGAATTTTATCTGATGTAACATGAATTCATCACCATACTGGTTTTGTCTTGCTGAATAAGGAACAGTATTAAAAATAATTGGGGTGAGGAAAAGTTTTGCTGTGTTCTTCTTTTATGCTCACTTTTTACTATACCTTGTTGTAGTACTTTGTGGATATATTGCCTCATATTGTTTCATTTATGTTGTCTGTCTAGGTGTACTATAAATTCCTGAGACCAGTGAATAGGTTTTTAAATTTATAAGTCTCCTGTCATATGCAGCACTGAATAAAATGTAATGAATAAACATTTCCTGAAATAACTGATTAATGACCACTTGCTTTAAAAATATAAATTCTTTAATTGCTACCTATAAATGCATCAATTTGATTTTTAAAATATCAATCATTATTAATAAATTCATGAATATTTTCAAGGTACAATATTGGGCAGCATTCCGCTGAGATAGATAATATTAATACATTTATAATATCATACATAGCATACACATACACTGCATATATATAAATGACCTATACAATTACACTAGTGTACTATCATTGATGTTATGAACTCATGTGGCATAAGATAAGCCAAGTCACCTCAAATTGTAAATATAGAGTAGCAATTAGAAAAGAGAAAGAAATAAAAGGAATAAAGATAGTAAAGGAAGACGTTAAACTGTCATTATATGCTGATGATATGATACTGAAGACCGAAAAAACTCCACCAAAAGACTTCTAAACTTAATTGACAGATTCAGTAGAGTAGCTAGATACAAGGTCAACAACTCAAAAAACAATAGCCTTCTTATACATAAATAGCAGACTCACTGAGAGAGAAATTAGGGAAACAATCCCTTTCAAAATAGCATCCAAATAAATGAAATATCTAGGAATCCATCTAACAAAGGAAGCCAAGGACCTTTACACTGAAAACTACAGCACTCTGAAAAAAGAGATCAATGAGGATATAAGAAAATGGAAAGACATCCCTTGCATCTGGGTAGGAAGAACCAATATAGTGAAAATGGCCATACTTCTAAAACTACTATGTAGATTTAATGCAATGCCATTTGAAATTCCAACAATACACTTCACAGAACTACAGAAAACAATCCAAACATTCGTTTGGAACCAGAAGAGACCTAGAATAGAAAAAGCAATTCTAGGCAACAGAGACATGGCTGGGGGTATCACAATCCCCAACTTGAAACTATACTACAAAGCTACTGTGATAAAAAACAGCATGGTACTGGCAAAGAAAGAGACCAAAAGATCAGTGGAATAGATTAGAAGATGCAGAAACAACTCCAGACATACTAAGCCTCCTCATCTTTGACAAAGGAGCCAACCACCCTCATTGGAGGAAAGATAGCCTATTTAATAAATGGTGTTGGAAAAATTGGATTTCAACCTGCCAAAGAGTAAAACTAGACCCATATCTATCACTATGCATTAAACTAAGATTGAAGTGGATTAAAGATCTAAATATTAAAACAGAAACACTAAACTTGCTGGAAGATAAGTTAGGTAGAACTCTTGAAGACATTGGCATAGGGAAAGACTTTATGAACAAAACCTCAATAGCACGGAAACTAGCAGAAAGTATCAACAAGTGGGATTTCATCTTATTAAAAAGTTTCTGCACTGCAAGAGAAACCACCAACAGAGCTAACAGATAACCTACAATGTGGGAAAATATTTTCAGCAGCTGTACCTCAGATAAATGACTACTATCTAGAATATATAAAGAACTAAAAAAAATTCAACCCCCCCCCAAATTTAAAGACCTAATTCAAAAACGGGCATCTGAAATGAACAGACATTTCTCAGACAAAGAAGTAAAAGCAGCAGATAACCATGGGAAAAAATGTTCAACATCACTGGTCATTCAAGAGATGTTGATGAAAACAACACTGAGATTCCACCTCACCCCAGAAGGAATGGCTGCTATCAAAGAAATCAACCAATAACCAATGTTGGCAGGGGTGTGGGGAGAAAGGAACCCTTCTCCATTGTTGGTGGGAGTGCAGAGTGGTGCAACCACTGTGGAAATCAGTATGGAGATACCTCAAAGAACTAGGTCTAGAGGTCCCATTTGACCCAGCTATTCCCCTGCTGGGTATCTTCTCAAAAGAATTATAAGAATCATACCACAGTGATATATGTGCACCCATGTTTATAGCAGCACAGTTTGTAATAGCTAAAGCTTGGAAACAGCCCAAGTGCCCATCAACTGGAAACTGAATAAAGAAGTTGTGGTTTTTTTTATAAAATGGAGTAGTACTCAGCCATAAAGAATGAGAAACTGGAGACATTTATAGCTAAATGGATGCATATTGAGGCCATACTCTTAACTGAAATAAATAGGACACACACGTGTAAATACAAAATAGTTTTTCTGGTGTGAGAAACTGAAAGTGTAAATAAGGATTAAAATGAATAATTGATAATTTGAAATAGGAAGAACGGGTCCAAAGGGGTAGGAGAAGTGGGAGGGGAAGGGGAAAGGAAAGAAGGGAAAGGAAAAATTATGAGAAAAGAAAAAAATGGAAACAAAGTCCATGTAAATAGGGAAGGGTGGAGCGGGTGAATGGCGCACAGGTAATGGGGCAAAAATAAGAACCAAGATGCATCATGTACAGGTACAAGCACCCAATAATAAATGTAAACATATTGTATACCTAAAATGTACCAATAAAAGAATTTCAGCAAAAAAAAACACTATAGAGTAGTGTGTGAGTTTATCAAGGGATCATTTTTTGTTCAGTCTTCTAATTTTACATTGCTATTATTAAAAACCTAAGCATTGAATTTCTTAAGAGCATGGTTGCATATTCAATGAAATTAACTATTTGATTTAATCATAAGAGATAATGGCATTACTATCTGGTAAAGTATAACCTAGTGTATTCTTCTCAGAGGCAAGTCTTTCCAATACTTTGTTTGCTGTATAATCCAAATACGTAGAACAGTGCTTGGTGTTAAAAGGAACTCAATAAATATGGTTAAGGAAATTAGTGAATGACTCACGACTGTACAGGAAGGCAGTGTGTGAGTTGACATCACATGGAGCTACCTGGGTTAGGGGAGAAGGGATAAAGGGTTTAGTTGGGAAAGAGAAGCATGTGAACAAAGGCTCTGTCACAGATGGTACTGAGTGATGTACCAGTACTGTTCATTCTGAGGACCTAGAACACAGAAAATGAGGGAAAGAGATCTGAGATAACCCTGGAGATATAAATGGGCCAAACTGTAAAATTCTTTTCAGGCCATGTTAATAATGGCAGTCTTTATCATTAGAGAGATGAGAAAGAAGTATTCTAGGATTTTAGACAGGAAACAGTCAACATCTGATTTAATCTAAGTAGAATTTCTCTTGTTCAGCTGAGAAAGGCTCAGAGCACAACCAGACTAGAGGCAAAGAGTCCACTTGGTGGGCTGGGTGGCACTCCATGTGAGGGAATATGTGGGCTGGACTAGATGGTAAAGATGAAATAGGAAAAAGTTCATCATTTTGAGGGACACACACTATTTATTAGAATTTGCAAATTCACGTTCCGGTGATGTTCACCCTACTAACCACTCACGCCAACAAAGATGGCACCAGGCATGTCCCTTTGGGCTGTCCACTCTACCCCAGTGCTTAATGCTACAGTTGGCACAGGCTAACTTCTTCACAAATATTTGTTGATTGGACCAATGCAAGTGCATTCAAAATTAAAATGATATTATCAACATAAATGGAAACAAAAAAGAGATTTTCTAAATAATCTATGACCAAACATTGAATTTTAGAATTTTATAAGAAATGTAGACATGCTATATGAAAACATTAAAATTACAGGGCTCCTTGAGATCAATAGGTTTCATAGTGTTTCTAAAAGATAGTTGGCTTAAGTAGCTCCACTATGAGTAGCCCACCATCTTAAAACAAAATTTATTCCACTGCCAAAGAACTGGGCTTTAAAAGTAATTCTTACAATAAAACAAAATCTATATTCTTTTCACTTCCACTATTAATTCTGCATTCTGGAGCAACACAGGAAAAATCTAATGCCTTTATTATTTCAGAGTGCTTAAATATTTTAAAATGATTCTGCTGAATCTACTCTTTCAAAGCTAAATAATTTCAGTTGCTTCTATGTGATATGCTTTCTAGAGTCCTTACAATCCTGAATGCTTTCTCTGCAATGCCTTCTTCTGAATGTTTTCTGGTTTGCCATTGCTCCTAAAACATGCATTTAGGAAGCCTCATATTGTGTGTGTGTGTGTGTGTGTGTGTTTATACAGTTAAAAAATTTATGAATCAAAGGTTGATATCATGCCCAAATCATGATTTTGTCAAGCATCCAAGTGAAATAGGATCCATTGCACCTCATGATCTGAGCATCACCTTTAAAAAACTTAAAACTAAAATAAAGGATAAGTTACATGTCTACATTGGGATGTCCTAGTTCACAGTCTATGCTTTCTACTTGCATGACTATGTGAACCTCAAGATTTTCCCAGGAACAAAAACCATGAAGCCCCCAAAGAATAAATGATCCTTGCCACAATATATTCTCTTTTTTTTAATTAAATTCTTTTATTGGTACATTGTAGGTATACAACACAATTACATTTCTCATTGGGAACTGTACCTTTACATAATGCATCTTGGTTCTTATTTTTGCCCCATTCCTAGCCCTCCCTTCACCCCCTCCACTCTTCCCTATTTAGAAAGTCTTTATTTCCATTTTTTCCATTTCCCAGCATTTTTTCTTTCCCTTCTTTCCTTTCCCCTGCCCCTCCCACTACCCCTACCCCTTTGGACCTTTTCTTCCTATTTTGCATTATCGATGATTCATTCTAATCATTGGGACATTTTAGGTATACGATATAATGACATTCATCATTGGAAATTTGCACCTTTACATAGTCTCTCTTGGTTCTTATTTTTCACCCTTGCCCAGCCCTCCCTTCAACCCCTCCATTCCTATTTACAAAGATTTTGTTCCTATTTTTCCATTTTCTCATATTAATCCCATTCCCTTCTCTCCTTTCCCCTAGCCCTCCCACTTCCTTCCCCTTTGCCCCTTTTCTTCCTATTTCACATTACCTATTATACATTTAGTCCTTATTTACACTTTCAGTTTCTCACACCAGAGAAACTATTTGGTATTTATTCATGTGTGCCCTATTTATTTCACTTAAGAGTATCGCCTCAGTATGCATCCACTTAGCTATAAATGTCTCTAATTTCTCTTTTTTATGGCTGAGTAGTACTCCATTTTATTTTTTAAAAAACACATTTTCTTTATCCAGTCTCCAATTGATGGGGATCTGGGCTGTTTCCAAGTTTTAGCTATTATAAACTGTGCTGCTATGAACATGGGTACACATATATCACTATGGTATGATTCTTTTAATTCTTTGGGGAAGATCCCCAGCAGTGGAATAGTGGGGTCAAATGGGACTTCCAGTCCTAGTTCTTTGAGGTATCTCCATACTGATTTCCACAGGGTTACACCAGTCTACACTCCCACCAGCAGTGGAGCAGGGTTCCTCTTTCCCCACAGCCCCGCCAGCATTTCTTATTGGTTGATTTCATGATAGCAGCCATTCTTTCTGGAGTGAAGTGGAATCTCAGCATTGTTTTCATTTGCATCTCTCAAATGACCAGTGATGTTGAACATTTTTTCATGTATTTATTTGCTATTTCTACTTCTTTGTCTGAGAAATGTCTCTTCATTTCAGATGCCCATTTTCGGATTGGGTCTTTAAATTTGGAAGGTCTGATCTTTTTAAGTTCTTTATAGATTTGAGATAGTAGACCTTTGTCTGAGGAAGAGCAGGTGAAGATTTTTTTCGCACATGCCACAATATATTCTCATTGCTAAGAACTAATAATTACCAGTTTATAGATACCTAATTTCCAGACAAGTTCTCAAAGCACTGAAGTACAAGTACTTTTTAATAAATTAGGCTGTTTTCCATGTAGAAGCACAGATAGTGTTGTCACTGTAACTCAAGTTCTTTCTATATAAAATGTGACTCATACAGGGAATGCACATCTGTTTTCTGAAAAACAATTTCAAATTAAGAACCTTGTCAATTTTAATTAGGATAATAATACAAACCACACTGGTATGGTTCTTTTCTCTCATCTAATAAACTCTTCAGTGAAGATCTAAAAATGTATTTAAAACACATAAAACAAGATCATATCCAATTATTAAGGGCAGCTGCTATATTCATCTGCTTGCAATTTTCAACCAGATATAAACAATGTGTTTTAGTCATTATTTCAGATGTACTGAAGTCTAATTACTATAGGATAATTGAGTAGGTTATTAATTGTAGAATCTAAGTGAATCAGAATCCATTATAAACTATAATATCTATTATTAAATGATAATCACTGCTATAAATACTGATATAAGAAATATTGGTAAAATATTAATAAATTTTAAATTTTGAAATGGTTACTCTGCATCTTGCATTATTGTATCTTCTAGTAACAAATAGCAGTACTTGTATAAATTTCTTGAAGAAATTGATATCAATAAATAGAGAAAACTGAAACTGTATGGGCAAATGTATTTTATAATATATTACAAAGCTAACATTTATTTTAAAATCAACATTTTTACCAAGTACTTGCTATGTGTAATAAACAAGCCTAAAAACAAATATATATTAGAATAAATTTAAATAAATAAAATTGGTATTTTATAATTTTGTAATAATGACATTAAAAATATATTTTAAATAGTTTGTAATAATGTACTACATGTATATTTCATATGTGTATATAGTTTTTGAACTAGAACACATTTCAATAATTATATCTATTCATTTGTCCATAAGCTGAGTAGTTAGTTTTTCAATAGATCAGTACTGAATGCAATTAGGTTTAAATTCATATTCACAGCATATTCTTTTCACATAATTATGCCATGTGCTAATAAAACAATTATTGGTTTATACAGTAAATAAATCGCAAGTCACAAAATTCAAGAACAAATCCCATCTGAACAGTCACCTAAAAACTAGACCAGATGATCACTTGTGTTTCATCTATTTACATTAATCTTAATTCAGGGGTTGTAACTTTTATTAGTTGAGTAAATTTGTTCTTGTTGTGGATAAAATTCTATGACTGCACCAGAACTAGTCCTGTGCTCTTCAAATTTCTGCTTTACTCCCATGTAAATGAATTTTGAAACTCTATAAATTCTTTACAGAATTCTTAGTTAATATTTATTTTTTCATAAAAACTCTAGTAGCTGTGAATTATATAATTTCTAACATACTAAAATTATTGACTTTTTAAAATAAAAATCTTACATCACTTTAAAGTGTAGGCAGTGGAACTTAAATATTATAGCAATTTTATACTTGCCATTATCCATGTTTAAAAAGCACAGAACAATCTCTTCTACCATGGAAAATTTAATTTTATGATTTTCTCCTTGAACTTATATATCCATTCTATTTATGTAGACAATTATATTCATATATAATAAATTATTAGGTTTTCCTCTTCCATTGATCTTCATATTTTTCTGCAATATAATATGTACATAGTTTGAAATTTAGTTTTGAAAAAATGTTTCTCTTATTACAAGGCTTTCAAGTGCTAAAATTTTCTTGACTATGATATAATTACAATGATTAGTTATAAAAACCTGTGTAAAATAACATGAATATATTACATATTTTACAATGATTATTATACATAAAAAGCAAAATTTTATTAGAAATGCATCTCTTAATGAGATAGATGCAGTTTTATGCCCTCAATTAATTTGTGTAGCCAGGGATGAATATTATTTATTGCCAGAGTAAGATAGGGTTCAGCATTAGTTCTATTCCATTTGATCTATCATCAAATACCAAATCAGTTAGATACTGCTTCAATTTTGTTGAAAGCAAAGAATTAGAAACCATCTGACTTGCAAATGGATTTGACATTGTTACTAAATTATTTTACTTCCTCCATGCAGGCACCTACATTTGTAATTGTTATTTTGTTTTGTGCTGAGCATGTGGGTTCTACACCAAGACAATTCAGTCAACAGTGCTCACAACTCAGGATAGAAAGGGAGTGTGCCCTTCTTTGTGTGAAGAGAAGGGCGAGTGTAAAAGGGTAACTGGGAAAGGGAACCAGGTTAATTTCTCAAGTATGTTTTCTCAAGCTGTTCGAATTTTTTTTTTTTTAGCTTATGGAAGTTAGAACTCTAATGTAGTTCGGCATTCTAACAATCCATTCTAAAGCAACCTTAAGGATAAAAACACCTACTTGCTAGCCCTTCATGTCCACATTAGTTCAATCCAAATTTCATTCTCCTCTGAGATCCATTTCAATGTCATCCGGGATTATTTTGCCACTCCCTAGTACGCAAACTTTCCACCTAGCTGTTCTTAATTTTCAATTTCTCCTAATCATTCTGAAAAGTAGTAGGGTTGGTCATAATGTTAATATATAGCATATCATCTTGAGGATTTTCTGCCTTAAATGATTTAACCAGAACCAGCAGTCTATGGGATAGTCTATATTTTTAAGGTGGGATATCCCCTCTTCCATTCATAAATACAGATGTGCATTATTTCATGTACAGGAACTATTTCTGCAATCCAATTCATTGATTGGATTAATTTTATTTTACTAATAACACTGATTGTAGTTATTCTATTTAGTTATGCAGGTCGCATTTTAACATGTTGTCTACACTTAACCTGAGAGGGGAAAAAATGATCCTATATCATGGCATTCTCTTGAGATATTCTAGCCAACTATTGTCCAAAAAATTGGTATTACTTTGATAAAAAGTTTTCCTAAAGATTTATGTTTGCTACTCATGAACATTAACTTATATATTAAAGCTCACAAATCATCTGACCTGGAATTTTTCCATGGATTGATATAAGATTACCAAAATGAAATGGGTAGGATTTATCCTTTTTCCTTTTTGGAAAGAACTCTAATAATTGCCAGTTTTCCAGTGCTATGTCATCTCTACCAGTTATACTGATTCGCCAGAAATTGCAAGAGTGTACATATCTATATGTGCATATGAATTCTTCTCTCCTAGGATTTAGTTTACACTGACATTGTTAATTAAATCATATAATTTTATGTCATTTGGCTTGTTTTTAATTTCTTTTAAAGGAAGTACCTCTTGTACTCTATACATTTTTAAAAATTGACAGAAAAATTAGGAAGCCAAATACTAATTCTATTAAATGAAACAGACTGTGCTACATTTCTAAAGTAATTACAGTAAAACTCTTGTGTTCATCAATGAGCAGCAATATACTTTTAGGTTTGAATATAGCTCCGTAAATATTGAACACCAGCCGGGGATTTAGCTCAGTGGTTTTGCCGCCTGCTGGGCAAGTGGAAAGACCCAAGTTCGATCCCCGGTACCAAAAATAAAAAAATAAAAAAAAATATTGAACATCATCCTTTTAAGCAGACACTCAAACATGGATGATTAATGTGTTGGGTGTAACACACTACTCACATGAGCATTTCAATCACTGGTGTGTACTTGGCCAGATGTATTCCACTGAAGTTGTTATTGCCTAATGCTTAAGTTTCTGGTATTATAGTTCTTACACTGTAGCATGCTCCTTATCAAAACAATATTAAGATAATATTCTTACTTTAATATCTATATCTGCTATCAAGACTCAAACTGCACCCTAAAATCTTCTTCTCTGAATGATATCTTCTGTAATAGTATTCACAAAGTAAACATTACATAACTCCAATAATTTTATATTATTGGAAATATCAAATTATTTTCAAAGTTCTAAATAATAATTCAAATATGTGAAAATTTAGGAAAAACTGCCTAAGAGTGAATTGGGAATTTACCCAAATCTTTGAAAAGTAACATTTTCATTCAGTCATTCAAGTAGTTACTTGGTACCTACTACCATATCCGTTAGGCACAGTGGAAGACATTATGAAAACAGTGGAGAATGAGACAGAAAAATCCTTACCATCATGGCCTTACATTTAGTAGAAGAAGGCAGAAAAGTTTGGTAGTGGTATGTACGATGAAACAAAAAAGAATGAAAATAAATGTGTGGAGGAGCTGAGACCGGGGTGGGGGCCTCTCTTAACCAGGTGATAAGGGAAGACCTGTTTGGGTCTTGGGGCAGGAAGCTGTCATGATGAATGGAAGTACCTGCCAATCTAGAAGCATCTTTGATCTATAAAACTATTACCCTTTCCAATTTTGCAAATTGTCCTGCTCTAGCACGTTTTAAGGAGGTAAATCATTTCTTCTCCATTTCTGTCTTATTTGTTGCCATTCTTCAGCCAAATCTTCACTTTCACTCTTAAGTTATCACGGCAAATAGAACACAATAGTATTGTATCTCAAGGTTTATCTTGGGAGATTAGAAAAATGGGAAGAGTGGTAAAAGTCAGCAGCAGTTCTCCTGTAACTAGTAATGCAAAATGAAACTTGGAAAGGTAGATTTTTTTTTTCTTTCAGAGATAAGCAACTTTTCAAAACTTCCTCCTGCTGAGCACATAATAAACCCCTCCTCCCCTCCGCCTGAAAGAAGTGACAGAATGTGTGGCTAAGGACCACTCCTGGAGCCTTTTCTGTGCACAGGAAGGGGACAATGGCAGAAGAGGGCTACACGTGACACTGCAGTGGTGGAGATCAGCTCTTCTCTCTGGGATCCCTTCCCCTCTGCTCATACTGTAAGGGACCCTTTGCCACTTGTACCAGGGAAGACGGTTGGTGATTTGAGGCAAATCAGCCCATCCAGCACCTTCGAGCTAGCTTTGAATAAAACCCTTTTTCTTCCTATCAAAATAAATGCCCTTCATTTTTTGGCCAGCGGAGAGCAAACAAACGTAAGCCTGTGAACCTAAGCAGCTGGTAACCTTGCTAACATTGCAAGTCTGTCTCATAGGGAAACTCTATTTTTTTTTTTTGCACAGCAGTGGTTTTCTGTTTACTTTCATTTTGGAAAAACAACATCAACCTGAACAACTGGACTGTAATTGGCAGTTTGCAAACTTCAAACTCTGTCACTTTCTCCTCCTAGAATCAATATGCTGCCTGCCAAGAGCAACTCCCTGCATGTGCCAGTATCTAAGTATCACTTGACCTTTGCCTCTGTTGTCTGATGTAAAAATGGGAAGTTTTATGATACATATAAAAATAACTCAACAGTATTCTTGTCAGCATGACACACTGAACCACTTATGCTGACATTAAACCTTCATTTTGCTTCAAAAATAATTTTGAAAATTACGGTAAATTCAAAACAAACAGTACAATCTAAGGACCATGCTCAATTTCAGAATTTTCAAACTATTTGTCCTTAGGTAGAAATTTTTAAAAATTTTCACAATCCTTTATGAATGCTTTTACCACCTGGATATGAAACATGACTTAGTTAGCTACACAAATGCTTAAAAACTCATTAGAAAAACCTTAGCACAATAAAATGAAAGCCGACAGACTCAGAATATCAATCCTCTCATAAAAGTTTACCAACTGTACAAGTTAAAAAAATTATACAAGCTTTTCGTATAAAGAAAGGACAGCTCAGTCAAGACATACATACTTGTAAAAATCTTTCAAAGGCTACAAAGATTCTGGAAAAATACAGAATGTATTTCTTAAGCCCAGATAAGAATATGGAAAAACATCATTGATGTCAGCAATTTTACATATACAAACCTGACCTGGTTTATTTTTCAACTTCAGGATTCATAAGGGTTTCCTTAATAATGACACTCAATTTAGATAGAGCAAAAAATGCCCATTGCAAAGTCATTTCAAGAAACTCAGAAAAACCAGTGTAAAACAGAAATTTGAACTTTTTTCATTCCTCCATATCAAACAAAGGAAAAAATACCTTGTAGTGAAATTTTATGACAATATATCAGGATGAGAAGGTATAGATTAGTTCGTTCAAATTTACTGAGCTTTTTTATATCCGTAAAAGGGTCTTTGCCAGTTTCGAAGTAAAAGAAGAACTTGTAAAAGGCAGAATTATGAAATCTTATTTCTTAAAGTTACCAAATCATATACTCTTATAGTAAAGGGGTTGTACTGGAGAACTGTCATTGTCACAGCAAAGGTGCATGAGAGATGAAAACCGAAAATTAACAAGTGATCTGAAAAAGCTGAACTACACAGATAAGGCGAATTGGAGGGCATGACTCCGTGTGAGTAGGTGAATGCGACTCTCTATTAGTTGGATGTCAGGACTGGTAGACAGATGTCCCCTGGTTTGAGTAATGTTTCTGTACTTAAACTTGGAGGGAAGGAAATGCCTCAGTTGTTCCCATGAGTGCAAGAAGGGAAGCTGACTTGAAATGCCGCCATCGGAGACCTCGAGGGAATGACATCAAGTGAAGTGTCCAAGGCATCAACGCCAAAAGGGTGAAATCCTGTAATGTCAAAACATGACTATGTATGGGCTGTGTATTACATTTTGCACTTCCTTATGACATTGCAAAGCTTTTAAAGATGTCCTATTGTCTCAAATGCTTGAGGGAAAAGGGCTGCTATCTACACTTGGCTCAGAATGCTGAACCTGGGAGAGGATATGTGTCTCAACACCAGGGAAAACCTCCACAGGAAGTGGCCTGCAGCTGACAGTAGGGATTGTAAAGTTTGGGCTAAGGGTTAAGAGAGCTCCCAAAACATCACTCTGGCCTTCTCTGAGAGCATCCTTATAGAGAACTGATTAAACCTTACGATCTTGGCCCTGCTTCTATAAGGTAAACAGGTAAATCAGGAGGGAGCTGGATCTAAGATATGAAGGAAGACAGCCTACTCTTTCAGCAGGCCCAGCAAGCACATTACCAGCTGTAAGACACAGATTCTGGCACCTACTCCTCGCCCTCAGAGAGGGAAACAAGGACTTACGTATTTACTCAATCATTTATTCCTTTCTGCAAATCATAAACATGAACTGGCCACCTCCTAAGCGCTGTGCTCCGTGACAAGGATCAGAGAAAGGAGAGCCACTCAGTGGTGGCAAGCCTGTGGCATGAGTGCCCCAGCAGGCTGTTTGTTATCATTGAAAGCTCTTAAAGGTTTGCCATCACTGGCAGGCAAAGGTCAAGTCCTGCAGGGAGCTCAGTTCCCACCACCTGCAAGAAGGGAGCCCCTGTAGCACTGGACTTCTTCAGCATGCACGTGTGCAACACTGTACCAGGCCTGCCAGTGTATGACCACAGTCACTCCAGGTTAGACAGTAAATGCCTCTATCACCCAAGAGGCCTTGAATCGATTTGGAAAAGGTTCTTTCAGCCACTGAAGCCCAAGTGTAGACATTTAAATGAAAAAATATATAGTAAACATAAAGAATTAAAAAGAACAATTGTGCCAAAAAACTAAAAGGGAGGTTGAGAGATGATGTGATATAAGATAAAATATATTGGCCTTGGTAGGAAAATGCTGTTCAGTTTGCACTCCCTGTATACTCTGTGCACTGCATGGGGTCATGTTATACCTGCCTACACATTGACGTGTCATAATATCATGATTATTTATTCACATTTCTGTCTATGTATTCATATCTCATCACTTATTACATTGAAAGATAGCTAAACAGAACTGGGGACTCATTCTCGGATATCAAAATCCTGCAGTGTTCAAGATCCTTACACCAAATGGCACAGTATTCATAACAGCATTCACACCCCTTTCTGTACACTTCAAGAGATCTCTAGATTACGTCTGGTGCCTGTTCTATTGTATATTTTGTGCAAACAGCTATTCTGCATTGTTTACGGGATCATGAAAGAAAAGTCTGCACATGATCTGCTCAGCTCAAATGCATTTTTCACAAATATTTTTGATCTGTGGTTTGTTGAACTCTTGCATACAGAGCCCACAGACACAAAGGGTCCACTGCAAACTATGGGCAGTTGCTTTGTGTGAATGAGACCTGCTCCACACTTACCCAGTGCTGATGAACCACTGACAGAAGAGTGTGAGTGTGACCCCAGAGGAAAGAGCTAGGTGAGGTACAGTTCTCAGCATGTCTCTTCTCTCCCTCCCTCCCAACACACACACACACACACACCCATACACACACAGTCTGTCCACATCACCACACAACACACCAGTCACTAATTTCAGAATCGAGCACAGATTTTCTCACACAGAAAGGACACCAGGCAGAGGCCCGGCACACAGAGGGGTGCAGGCCTGCTGCTCAGGCCATCCTGGGGCTGTCACAGGCATGCCGCCCCCCAGACTGTGGTGGATTCTGGTGGGATTCTCATTTGCTTGTCCTTTTCTCTTTACACAGTTCCCTCTAGGTAACATGTTTTCTCAGAACTGAGCTGGAAGGATATCTGTGTTATCAAAGCAGAGCATAAAACACAAACTTTTCCATAGTATACAGAAAAATGATTCAATTCTGACAATTTTCTTTAGATATTCCAAATTCATCTAATTATAGTGGTGTCTAAACAGAGGAAACTGTTTTCCCACCCTCCCCTAGGGGAATAGGCTTCAGTGATGCTAGGGAAACACATGTCATACCTCCCTTTCAGGGTGCCAAAGATTCTTTATTCCCCAAGAGAAGCTGGCTAACTTTCTACTGGCATCCCTCACTTCTGGAGATTAAATAGCTATCTGAAATTCACACTGGTCTGAATGTGCAGACATGTGCAAATGCACTTTCTCTTTCTTTAGCTTAAAAAGTGGATCTTAAATGTTAACATGCATAAGAATCACTATACAAGTTCATGTATGCAAAACTTATACACTGTTCTTCATGGTTGATTTAAAAATTGTTATATGGTAAATTTGGCTATAATTATTTTAATTATCCTGTATCTCAAACCTAACTTCAAAGTTTGCACCAATAATACTTCTGGGTGGACTGGTGAGATTATAATGCTGTACGTGTAATGCAGATATACCCACCCACCAGAATAGAAATTGTTTTTGACTGACCATGTAGGCCCTATAACTCAGCGCCACCAGACAAATGGAAATAATGTAGTGTTTGAACTAATCAGAAGGTTTTAAATGAGCCAATTTCAAGATATTGTTGGGATGTTCAAGCTCTGAAAATTATGACACAAAATGCAAAGAAATGTAATCACACAAGTTTCTACCAGGAAAATAGTTCATTTTTTCCCTCTGCAGCTCAAATCAGTATCTCCATGACATTTATGTATTCTTAAACTCTAAATCAGTGCTGCGCAGCGGGGGCGAGGCGAGAGGCTATCAGACTCATCCAGGAAGCCTTTGCAAACTACAGGAGTCCTCCCGTACCCGCCACCCTCCTCCCTTGAGATTCTGCCTAAGATGCGTCTCTGAACTTGAGGAACACCATCTGTTCACTTACAAATAGGCATTTTTATCTCTAAAAGGGCAGGTTTCTGCACATGAGCCTCTCACATGTATGGCGAGGGGAGGGTAAAGCCGGAAACATACATCAATGACATAATCTTTCAACTGAATGCTGACATGTTAAAAAATGGATATGTCTATAATATTTTCTGAGTGATATATTCCGTTGGTTAGACCATTGTACTAATGAGATGAAAATTGCTACTTTAAATACTCATATAGGTCAGAAAGCTTCATTCTTGGAATGTTTTTTGTAAATTCAGGCTTCATTCGAGATTTTGATAAACATAGGCTTTTATGGAATTAAGTAAAAAAAGTCTCAGCTCCGATCAACTACGACTATTAGAAAAAGTCTGGTGGGGGACATCAGCTTGATCGCAAGGAACATTAAGGGGTCTTTTTGTTACACACGCGGTGCCCACCAGCGCCACACCTGTGGCTGTTGTGTCACAAGGCCTCTCGTGTGTTTCCCTCTGAAGAGCACTGTAAGGATCTGCAGGCATTGTTCTGCATTCCACAGAACTGAGCTCTTAGACTGTCTTCACTGCAAGTGTGTTATCTTGAGTTTGTGAGCATAAGGTACAAACATAAACACACATGCTGCTCACATTTTATGCTATAATGAAGTAATTGAATCATTTTATTCCAGCATACTTTTGCCAGTGTATTTGGAATATGGAATATGCTGAGTTTTTAAAAATAAATATTCATAAATTACTTTCATTTTTTAAAAGTCAAAATATCTGTATGAGTGGATGTTACACATTAAATCATTAATGGAACTAAAATATGAAAATGTTATGATGTTATTTGATATAATAATAAATCTCGGTAAGAGATTTCTGAACTATTGTTATTTGTTCAATTATAGTAATATCTATTTTTAAATAGCTAGTGCTTATTGATTTTATTTATCCCAAGCATGATTATCCACACTTCGTGTGAATTAATTTTTTGTCCATATAACAACACTATAGCTACTACTCTGCAGTAGGTATCTCTGCTATATTTCCTTTACAGACAAGGAAAGAGAACTTAGGAACAGCTTATGAATTTTCAAGGGTCACAAAGTAAGAGGTAGATCAGGAACTGGCACTTTGGCTTCAGAGTTGATCTTCAGACAACAGTCAGATCCTTCGGTGTTCCACGTCTCGTCCTCGTCTTGAGTTCTGTTAGCCTTGCAGAAGGTGATGCTCACCCATGTCCATGTCCAGAGCGGACACTGTGCAAGCTACCATGGCTTTCCAATAAATGCTACCTGTGTGTCTTTTTTATTAGCAATACTTTGTATGTCTCTTCAATGCAAAATTGCCTTTGGAGATTCAGAATGCAAAATATTTCTAATACTTTTTCCACTGAGGCACATCATAAATGTTCATGCCAGGTGATGCTGCTACCTCCTCTTCTTCACCCATGCACTTTCCCTTAACTTAGCTGGAAGTTTCCACACTCTCCTCCCTTCTAACACCACCCCCCCCCCACACACACACACAGAGAGCTAGGGAAACAACCTGACTCTCATTCTGCTTTTCACAGTACCTGGGGACGCAGTGAGGTTGGAGTTTAAGGGATTTTTGCTTTTCCATGTTATATCCTCTAAATAAGCAAGCCATTGCTTTGGTCTTAATTGGAAATGGCATTTTTTTCTATGGTAATTAATGTTTACCCCATTGCTAGGCTACAGAGACAGAAATACTATCTTGGCATCTAGAGATGAAACATGAATTCTTTCCCTCATGCACTTCTGCTCTTACCATAGCAGTGCTCCGCTTCTTGGACCTTTTCCTTCTTTCCTAGGTGGATGAGTGTTTCAAGATGAAAAGGAGGACTATTCTCTTTATGCAAAGGTAAAAGGAAAAACATATTAATGTCATCCATTCACTGTGTGTAGACACCTGTTGTTGAGTCCAAAGTATCTGAGACCCACATTCAAACTACACACAGCATATCAGTGAATAGAAGGAAATTATCACACTTACAGAGACATCAACAGACAGTGATATAAAATCATGCAAACATCAAAGGAGGACTGAGCACTGGTAGTTGCGCACCTTAAGGCAAGTTAACACAGCCTAGCATTTGAGCTGGGTTTTGAGGACTGGTTGGCCTACTTAGGAGAAAAAAAAATTCAGGTAAAGTAACTATCATGAGAAAAGGCAAAAATATTTGAAGTTTTCAATCTTTCAGGTAATTGTGATCAACAGAAAACTCACGTTCTGGAAGAAGGGAAGTGGTCCAGGCAAAGGACAGGGAGACAAGGTGAGGTTCCAGTACAAGTCCCTGCATCCCAACACCCCTTCATAAAGAACACATTTCACTGACTCTTGGGAGATTTTAGCTTCTTCAGATATTCAAATAGATTCTGTTCAAATTATTTGGACTTAACTCCCATAATCTAAATGTACTCAATAGATATTCCTAACCTACAACTAGTGTGATTTTTAGTATGTTGTTGGATGGTCAATATAGCAGAATATAAACTCTTACCTGTAAATTGTCCCCTTAGATTTTTCAAAAGCAACCTGCCAGCAGACAAACAAAAGCAAATAAACAGTGAAGTTCTGTCTTTGGCCTCACTAGTGACAGCAATGCAAGGTGAAGCTTGCCTTTGAGAATAATAATGATCGAGAGATTTTTCTGGTCTCTAACAAGAAATAAAACTACAAAGGGCAACAAAAAATAGAATTGATTAAATTAAAATGCACATAAATTTATTATATAATTTACTCATTTATTTATTCATTCATTATGCAACCACTATTAGGGTCTTCTGAGACAAGCACTGGGGTAAGTGAGGCTGATAATTCAAACATAAGCATAGTGTAGTGCAATTCAGCGTGAGAAGCTCCCAGTCTAGAGTGGTAAACTTAGAAAGGTAAACCAGAAAGCAAATAATGGCAAGTTCATCATTGTTGACTTGTAATGTCTTCCTTAATCTCAGTGTTTGGTTGCTCCCTGAATCCTGTTCAGTGATACCAGGCTGCTCTAGGCTGGTGGGGCCATCTGGTGGCCTTAGCTTCCTCGCTATATAATTTAATCTTTCTTTTTGATTTTTGTCTCACACAATTCTGTTTAAAATTGCTTTAGAACATCCTCACTTAGATTGTATTTACTTCTTTCTTTTCCTATATTTTTCATTTGTGTTCCTCAATGTTATAAGAAAAAAATTACTTTTCTCCCATCTTCATTCTTTTTATTGTAATCTATTAACCTACCACAAATTAAGAAACAACCATGTTCAGTATGCTATGCCCAACACAGCTTCACTGTTGACAGCTGATGGAAATATCATGAGATGAACTTGGAAATCTCCATAGAATCATGCATTTTCCTTTTTATTTATACCACAAGTATAAATATCAAAGGTGTAGTCTTTTGTTTGATAATCATAAATTGTGTTTTGATTGGATTATATATGCTGTAATAGCATTGTTTTTTATATAATGTCACTTGATTAACAAGATTGTGTGGGCTGTGTTCCAGACCATCATTTATGGCATATTTATGGAAGGTAAAGCAGAATACACTTCTTACAGTGAATTTATAAATAAATTTTGGAAATAATTAAAAGTAAAATATTTCTAACATATGTATCCACCAGGCTATATACTATAAAAATTTCTCATAAATTAAATGTTTTATTTATTTTAAGTATCTTTATTGGTTACCTTTGCTGTGCCAGGCACAGTGTTAAGAACTATGAAAAAGAATTAACATGGTTATATATGTTGCTGAGCCATTACAATATTGCTTGAATAAACTATTTCAAATCCCAATGAAACAAGTGGTCCTAAGAAATTGATGTGTTCCTCTCACCCTTTAAATCTTATTGTTAATTCTTTAATGTTGTAATTAAATTAAGGGCAGTTTACTGTTGCAAGTAGTTCTTCAGGGTTACCTAGCTTATTTTTAATTATATCATGAATATTTAATAATACAAGGCTCTCGTCCTGTGTTCTAGAAGCAGCAACCACCACCCCAATTATACGTCTTGTGTCTATCTCCACTCATTTTATGCATACAACTGCTTACATGTAGACTCTTACTGCTTCTAATAATTATTGTGATTATCAGAGTAGACTCCTAGATGGATGCTCTGTAATTTTTCTGCCCACATTAACCCATCTTGCACTTTGCTGGGACACAGTTATGATATCATCTCATTGCCCAAATACCTATGGTAGCTTTGCAATGCATGTATCATGCAGGACAGACCACAAAGCAAACCACAAAGTGTCACAAAATACCTCATGGCACATGGCTGCACCTAGGTGCATTCAAGCTGAGATCCCAATGTGAACAAGTTACTTAACTACTCTAATGTCAATTGCCTCATGCATAAAAGAAACATACTAATGATTCCACTTCCTATGTAGTATTAGTGTGTATTAATTGAATATGTATGTATATATAAATACAACACACATATAACAATGTGTTTGGCTAATGAATCTTCAAATGTTGTTATAATTTTAAAATTATAATTAGTAGTATTAAGTATCATGTTTCTGGGGTCCACATGAGTTCAGAATTCGCCATGCGTACCCCACTCGTTCTTCTTTCCCTTCCTTTGCTCCACTTTTTCTTCAGGACAGAACTCCCTCCTCTCAAACTCAGTGAAAATAAAGTCTATTCATCTTTTAAGGCCCAGCCCTAAGGTGCTGTCATTTAAGACTCTAATAATTCTTTAATATGAATTACTTCCAACTACTCTTTCCTCCTACTTCCCCCAAAATGGATTCATACCTCTCTCACCACACTGCTCAGATTCAACCTTGTTCATTCCATTGCCCGCTTTATTTTATACAGCTTATTCACACTCCAGGGGAGCTCATTCTCCAATTTATCTTGAACTTAGTCTGAGGGCATATTTCCTCACATTAAGCATATCAGACACTTCTTACAACAATGTTGCATTTAAAAAATCATCCCAGAATACAACAGCTGAACATTACAAGCATTTCTTTTCTTGCTCATGTGTCATTGGGTTTGACTCAACTAGATTAAGTTAGCCTATTGTTAGGTTCCAGACTCCATACAGCAGATACCAGGACTCAGGAACCAGGCTTCATGTCTTCCACATAAATCTCTCATGCACCTTGAACTCCTGAGGGATGTTCTAAAGTCTCATGACCAACTATAGGAGCACATTGGTACACTGCAGAAACTGCCTACATTCACTAGCAACAAGCAAGTGTCATGGCTGAGCCACTATCGGAGAGGCAGGAAAAGTCCAGCCGCCAATACTGCAGTGAAGGAAACTACAGAGACAAAGGGCAAAGGGTGTGGTTAGGTAATTGCATGAATAAGGAAGGACTAGAGAGGCAGGAACAGTGTAATTTATCATACTATGTTTATCTTAGAAGTCCTTTTGCAGGGCAGGATTTTCTTGCAATTGACTTGGGGAAAAGAAGGATTATGACAACAAGGAATTGTTGAATGAGATTTTAGGGTAATAAAGTGACAGGTTTTACATTTTAGAAGGTCATCCTGGGGTTTGTGAAGAGTGTAGATAAGAATGAGATGAAAGACCAGCTACAAAGGAAGTAATTACAAGACCACTTGGAACCTGCAGATATAATGTATGACTGTGGGACTGGTGATAGTCAGAGGTCCTACAGACCTTTAAGTAGTAAAATTGGATGGATATAAAATTGAATAGCTGTTGTAGGCAAATGAGAGGGAGATACGAAGAACTGTTCCAAAGTTTACGCCAGGGTGGTATCATTCATATACAGAAAGCCGCAATCACTGATCCCATTCCTCAGGTGATTATGTAAATTAATTACAGTGGTCAATACAGAATATATCTCATCGTAATAAGATCTTAAGTAGAGACATATTATGAAGCACTTTCACACATATTTTGTCTTCATATCAACTTTACATGTTCATACTGTTATCATTTCTTATAAAACATATTAAAGAGCAAAGAAGTCAAAGGTATTTCTGAGCAAATAAGGTAGATAAATGGAGACTTCCCACCATTCCATTAAGTATCTTCTTTCTTTAATCTGTAAACTGAGAAAACCAACTATGGTCCAATTTTGCAGACAAATTTAAAGTAAAATGAGGTATCCAAAAAGCTCTGGGGAGCAATAATTATAGTATCTAATCCCCAAAATATTCTTCTAAATTACGTATTCTACATATTTCATAATTTTTCTTGAGCTCTTTTTTTTCTTTATACCAATTACAGTGTGCTTCACAAATGCAGAAATCATACTGGCTTTTACTTATCTCTTCCCTTATTTCTTTTTATGCTGTGTTCTTTTTTCCTTCCTTCCTTCCTTCCTTTTCCAGCCTTTCCACACATCTTTCCTTTTTTTCTGTTTTTTTTTCATAAATATTATCTCTAAAGTCTAACCATAAACCCCATGAAACTCTATCTCAATACTACTTTCCAAAAGTTTGATAAATACATTTTTGTGGACATAACAATTGCATCCTCTTAATTCTTGATTTGGTAGAAAATACACCCAACCCCTTTATTCAACTGATGACAGAGCTGCTGTCCATCTACATGTGATTTCCCAAATATCCCCTAACGTTCCTATGTCTTTCTGTGCCTCGATGCTCCTCCCCAGCAGAGCTGTGCCCACCCCGGACCATGAAGCCAGTACTAACAGCACCTTGTTATTCTCCACTTCCCACTGGTCTGAGGTGCCCACTCCTCAAATCACGAAGAAAATGCTGCTTTGACTGCAGACATCTAGAAAAGACCCTGGCTCCTCCCACAGACCTGCTCCTCCTTCTTCCTGCATGGAAAGGGTTACCAAGGTCCAACAGCATCAGGAACTGTGAGAACAAACATTATGCATTATGGAAAATGGTGTCAAGCATGGGAAGAGTAGAACTGAGCTCTCCTGAGCTCTCCAAGTGGCTCTGGATTGCTGATTCCTCACTGTTAGATACTCATTGTAATACTCACTATAGAAAGAATATTGTCAATTCAATTGTCTAAGTTTGACTTTTAGGTGTTCTCCTTCCCGGACTTCCTTGTTTCACATTTTCTCATGTCCTTATATTGCCACATTTTGGGTTTATTTAGTATTCTTTTGTTCATTCTTCAATATTGTCAGTTAGATGCTAATCCCTTGCTATACATAACTATGATCCATGAGGATTCTTTCTCAGGAATTCTAGACTGGAGCCTCTATATAATAAAGGCAAAGTGAAAGTTTTCTCATCGAATTGAATTAGACTCAATTCTGCCAGTCAATTAATGGGAAAAGCAGTCCAGAGGGGCTGGCTATACTTTAGCAATGCCCCTTCTTAACCAAGGCTCTTTGTTTGCTACAGTGATGTGTTGTGGCACCAAACCAAGACTATGGAATTTGGTCTCAAAGTGAAGAATACAGATCTGTGGGTTCATCTGCTCTACCCTCATTCTCTTGTGAGCTATTCTTTTGTTAATCATACTTCCTCTTCTGTATCTTGATTCCTACTGGGGCTCCCCCTCTACCCACTCTCAATCCAACTTTCCAGATGCCAAAATTTAGTACATGACCCAGGCTTTGCCATTCCAGATATTCCAACCAATCCGCCATAGTGGTTGCCTCGGTCATTGGGGTATGACAAATGATGGGCCAAGGACATAGTTCTGGGACAGTCTGGGCCAGTTGAAAAGGACAGAGCTGTTAGCTGTGCTGAGATGTATAGCGGTAAAGATGATGTAAACCTGGAGCTGCTAGGAATTTCGACATTGGAATCACAAGTCTGTGAATGAAGCCAAAACCCAGGAGAGCATCATCAAGGTTCTGAGGGTGGAGGCAAGGAGCAAGTCCAGTAAGTGGTATTTAGGTTCTTGGGTCTAGAGCATGATTCCTGAAATCAGACTGACATGAATAAATAAATACTGATTGTGACCTTGGGCAGTTTCTTAGCCACAGTGCTTTCATGAATGGGTTAATCCCATTACCAGAGGAGTGGGCTCATTATTGTAAAGAGGGTCCCTTACAAAAGGACCACAGGTCAGCCTTCTTTCTCTCTAATCCTATATCTTCCCTTCCAAGATACAGCAAGACGGTGCTCACAAGTTGCCAACCCCTCAGTCTGGGACTTTCCAAACTCCAGAACAGTGAGGAAATAAATTTTGGTTCTTTACAAACTACCTAGTCTAAGGTAGTAACACTACAAGTGGACTAAGACAATAATGGCACTTTAATTTGATCCTAACTGGAGAATTAAATATAATAGCATATATAAAGGGCTTAGAACACCATCTGACACATATTGACTGATTAATAAATGTTAGTTATTCTTAATACAGATATTTTTATCCATGGCTCTGCAGTTATATGCAGTAATAAATTCTCTTTTTTCTTAACCTGGTTTGGGTGGGTCTTCTTCCATTTGCAACCAGAGTCTTGTCTAATATAATAAAAAGCAGAAAACATCACGGTGTGTAGGTTTCTGACACGCCAAGTCTCTTTCTCTGCAGCAAGACAGAGAAGAAGGATCAAATCAACTGAATGTAGACCATCTGGGTCTCCTGACTTGATGTTGATCAGTAATTTCATCTGTGGTCTCTGGGTCCCCAACTCCTGGTTAGGAAATTTTCCTGATTAGAATCTTATTTGTCCACTAAAATCCTCTTTCTTCTATGTTACCAGTTAATAATATCTCTCTTATGAAATGTTATTTTTAATATTCACCAAAATACAAAATGTAAAGAATCAAACATAAGCTCAGAGATAGAAATGAAGAAAATATTTCTGTAATTAAAATATATGTTCAGTTCCTTTTGACTTAAGCCTTGAGCTGGAAACTTTTTCCATGATAGTTTAGGGTAAATACTATTATTACCAAGCAGCCTACATGCTAAACAGCATACTTTTCATGGTGTAGATTTCTGGAGGGATATGCAGGGGATTTGCATGCTTAATTCCCATTAGCACCTGTCACTGGGATTTATTATCCCAGAGTTAATTCTCCTCTGTCTGCAGCCAAGAAAAAGGAAGCCCTTGTATATGGATTTAAATGAAGCTTTCCATTTTTCAAAATGAAATGAACTTCATGTCAATGCCTTAAACACCTGCAATATTCCAACCCTAAAAATTCATATCTGGATACATTTTTTGGTGAAGATGTGTCCAGGTTTGCTTTTATTCAACAACGAGAAAAGTACACTCATAATTGAAAAGAGTAATGGAGAGAGGCAGTAGTGATCCAGTACTTAGATGAGTTTTAGAATCCATTGGCTCCTGTGCACCTACTCAATACTGAAAAATGTTAACTGACCATCTATAATGTGCTAAGCTATGTTCTACATTCTGAACATACTGAAAATAACTACTCTCCTTGAGAAGCATATATTCTACTGTAGAATATATATGTAGACATACACACATATGTAGACATACAAAACAGGTGCTACATGGGGAAATCAAAGCAGGTACATGCAGTGGAGGGTGATGGCTTTTTTCTACTTTAGGTGCATTCACCAGAGAAGGTCTCACTAGGCAGTGATATTTGAGCCTAGATTTGAGTAGTGTTCATAGACATTATTTCTTTCATGAAGGAAAACATGACAGCAAACAAAAACTAGGCAGAATGCTGATACACAGCAAGCCCATCTACAGCCTCAGGTGAGCTGTACTTTCTCTGTGAGCTGCTGCTTTCTCTGTCTTTGCTCCTGAGCTTCCAGGCTCCACTGGCTTTGCCACTTCCTCCCCACAGACCCTTTCCCAACCCATTTTCCTGCCCTCTTTAGGCTGAACCTCAGTACTGAACTGTGTTTCCCGTTTTTGTCTCTTAATCATTCTTTCAAGGAATTAGTTTCATGTAGTATTTGCTTTTGAGCACCTCAGTGCCCTAAACTGGAGAATAAGATAATTTCAACCTTCTTTAATTATTCTAGACTTCGAGGATTCTGCCTATGGGAGCCTTTTTGACAATCAGACAACCACTGCTAATTGAATATTAGCTCTCTATCAGGTTCTGTATTGGAGATGGGGACAAAATGATGAACAAGACAATGATGTGCTTTAAGAGAGCTAAATTCTAGTAAGAAAGGCAAGCAATAACATTGTAAGTGAATAAATTGATAAATCTCAGTACTGTTAATAGAATAAGTATGGGGATTTCCTTTATACTACTTAAGCTCGGGAAAACGGGTAAGAACAATATAAAATAACATCCTGTTTCCTTCTGTTGTTGTAATACTCGGGGGCAGGGTGTTAGTGGCCTTGATTTACTGTCTGATGTGGTAGCCACTGTCCACATGTTGCTAAATTTAAATGAATTAAATAAAATTAAAACTCCCAACGCACACTAGCCACATTGCAATTATTCAATAGCCATGTGTTTACTGACAGCAGAGAGATGAACATGTCCCTCCTCACTACAGAAAGTTCTGTTGAACACTACTAGTGCAGACAGCATGAGGCTGGTGGAACTCTTCCATCCATATGAACAGCAGTTAATAATTGCATGTGCCAGGCATTTCACATATACTTAACTCCTTTCATCTTCGCATAACCCTGTGGGATAATTAGTACTACTGGACCCATTTTACAGATTAGGAAGCAAACGGCCAGCCTTATTCCATATCATTCAGGCAGTAAAGCACTAAAAACTGGACCTCCAGTCTGGTACTAGAGTTTACCCTCTTACCAAAGTATCATGGTACCTCCGTGGGGGAAAGTGAAGGGATTAAGAGATCATGGTGTGGCGCACAGAGCCTCCATAGCAATGAGAAGTTGCTCGCTTTGCTGATGTCTTCACAGATATGAGTTCAGTTAATGACTCGCCCCAGACAGTTCTTATGAGTTAGAAGTTCAGAGGGCACTGGGGAAGCAGAACCATGGAGCGATGGAACTGAAAAGCATTAACAGGTCCGTCCTTTCACAGACAAGAAACAGCCATATGAAGTTTACCTGCCCTGCCCAGGGTAACAGAGAGAGTTAGGACCACAATCAAAACTAGAGGCTGTTTCCTGTGTGTTTACGTATGACCCGACTGGCACCCCAAATCTAACATTTCCCTGACACAATACTTATGAGTTGAAATTGTTCTAATCTGGAGAAGGGATTTTCTTCTTTCCAGAATGCTTGCGCTGCCACTGTATTTGATTTTCAATCCATTCGCCTCCCTTTTGTCTAATCCTGCCTTATTTGACTCTCCCGTTCTTCTATGCGTCCTTTACTCTCAACACAGGAATCCACAGCCTAACTACCCACACCAGTCTTTCTGAGTCTTACAGCTTTAGTCCTCAACACGCAGTTGGAAATCTCAGCAACGCGGCACAGGTTCTGGCATCACTTGAAGCGAGGGTCTACCCATTCCGTTCCGCATCTCTCCCGGGGAGAGTTACTCCGATCTTGCCTCGCCGCCCTTCACTCCTCCACCTTGCCAGCCACCAAGACGCACGCCCAGAAAGCGCCACTGGAGAAGCAGTTTGTACTGAGCTTTTAGTTTCTGTTCCACCGCAAGGAGGTCACAGGGTCTCCGAGCACAGAACAGTAACTGGCGCCAACGATCCAGAGACGGTGGGCTGGAGCACTGCACAGCTCCACGCCTTCTGCCATCACCCGGGCGAGTTCGAGCCCGCAGCCGAGCTCAGCAGCAGCAGGACCCGAAGTCTCAGAGCGGCGCGATCCGGGGCGGTCGGGCTCGTGCTCCGGGGCTGGAGGAGAAGCCGGCGGGCGGCAGGCCGAGCCCGAACCCAGGCGCCGCTCATCGCGGCGGCAGCCGGTGAACCCCGGCGGCCTCTGGTTCCTGCGCCGGGCGCTCGTCTCCTCGCGCGCTCCCCGCCGCGCCCGGGGCCCGCGCTTCGCCGCTCGCGGACAGCTCGGTCCCGCAGCGACCCGCCCGGGATCCTTGGGGGTCCGCGCAGCCCACGCCCGGGCCTGCGCCTCCTCGTCTCCCCGAGTGGGGGCAGCGCGGCGCTCGCGGGAGCCCGGCCGGCGGAGCGGGGCCTCCAAACTCCTCCTCGGCGGCTACTCCCCGCCCTCCGGCCCCGCCGCGGAGAAAGTGGAGCGGGGCGCGCGGCGCTGTTCTTCGGACGCTCGCGGCGCACGCTCCGGCGGACTCTCCCCGCTCTCCCCGCGCGGCCCCGCGCCTCTGTCGAGGATGAGGAAAGGTCTGCGGGCGACGGCGGCCCGCTGCGGACTGGGACTGGGATACGCGCTGCCCGCGCTTGTGCTACCTGCCCTGGCCCTGCTCAGCGCCAGCTCCGCCGCCCAAGGTAGGGTCCGCGGGCTCGCCGCCTCCTCCCCTCTGTCCTGCTCCCTCTCCTCCTCCCCGGCTCTCGGCTCCCCTCGGTCCGCCTCGGCGCTCCCACCGAGGGCCACTTTAAATTTCACTTTGCCAACTACTGACGGGGCTGCGATTGTGATGGTCTTTAATCTGCCTTCCGAGCAAAGCTGGCGTTGACCAGGGACCCGCGGGTGGACGCGCATTCGTCCCCGTGCCCCTGGGAGCCGGGTGTCTTTTGCACTTTCAGCTCCGCACGCGCACGTTGTTGCATGCTGTGCACCTGGAGGCTTGGAGAGACCTGCCGCGCGCCACGGATGCGCTCTGGCTCCCCGCGCCGTGCCGCGGCTGGGGTCGCGAGATCCCCCTGGAGTGTCCTTTGCCGCCGAGGAGCCGCTAGCGCCCTGCCCGCTGCGGTGAGACTCGGGCGAGGTGGAGACGCTTGCGCTGGACGCGCGTGCCGGGCCCGGCGGCCCCGGGTGCCCGCCGCCGCGCGCCCTCCCTCCCACGGGGCGGCGGGGAAACTTAGAAGCCCAGAGTTCCGGGGAGCGGGCGGGTTGTTCCAACCAAGCCGGCGACTCCCCGGAGTAGCCAACCAGTTTATGACTCTGTCTTTTTAATTTAACACATGTGAGCTTTAAAATAAGTGTCTGGGGCTCTGGGCAGAGCCAGGCTGGGAAGAGAGTTGTCGGAGTTAGAGGTGGGCAAGGGCGGAGGAGAAGCCGGCTGATTCTAGTCCCGGATCCGGAGTGGTAGCGGCAGCTTCCAGCCTTCAGAGCCACCAAAGGGGGGTGCACGGTTACCCCTCAGCGTCCCTCCTAACCTGGGCTCCTAACCTGGCCAAACCCAGCCCACACCTGGGGCTCTCTCATTCGCTGGGGATAGCTGGCTCTGAGGCAGAGAAGCTTCTCCTGGGTGGCGGTAGTGGTGGGTGTACTGGAAAGATGCTAATGCAGCATGGAGAGGCAATTCAGGGATCTCCCCTACACACACCACACACACACACACACACACACACACACACACACACACGCACACGCATGCACCCCTCTCACACTTTCCGAATTTGGAGAGGAGAGGAGCCGGGGCGAGAGGCGGTAGTCCCAACTCCCCGCGGTGCTGGAGGCTGGTGCTCCATATTCGTCCGTTCATTCATCTCCGGGAGACGCTGAGGGCAGAGGGGGCCGCGGAGGTGGAGGGAGCGAGAGGAAGGCCGGCGTGGTCCGAGTGGGGGCCAGTGATTAGCAAGGCTTTGTCAATTAGCGATAGCTACTTCGGAGTAAATTTTCCTGTTGCCCTGCTAAGTGGCCAGGCTCATAAATCCTTCCTTCCTTTCTGCCAGATGCCGCCCGTCCCTGAGGTTCTGCTCTGGTTTTCTTAGGAACACCTCCAGAGATCCTCCGTCTGTCCATTTTACACAGGAATCTCCAGTGGAATGGTCTTGTAGATTTCTTGCAATTGGGAAGAAGTTGAGGCTCTGGGTTTGGCCTGGGATGCTGAGAGGACAGCATTTGGGAGCATAGATGAGCAACCTGGTGGGCATTCCTGGATCTCGGGGACTCCCCGTGGAATTTGCCTGCTGTTATTGGGCACACAAAGGACTGTGCCCAGCAGGGGTGGCACTCAGCACAGGGAGAACGGTTTGGCAAAGAGGCAAGTTAAAGTCCCCAAAGATGCCAAAAGGAAGTGAGTCCCTGCTGAGAGATTACAGCAGCCAAATTAAAGACTGAGGAGAAAAAGGATCAATAAAGATAATCAAACAGGAGATTGTAAACGGATTAATGTTGAAAGAAAGGAAAAGAGATTAAAAGAAAAGACTCAGAAAAGAGAGACTAAATATTTGGCTCTTGCACTTTTTCTTCTTGTAGACCAAGCAAGTCAAAGATTGAGTGTGAAGTTAAAAATGAAAATGTGTTCTGTTGGGCGTGTGCATTTCGGTAGAGTGCTTCTCCATTTATTTAGTTCCTTTAGTGCTGGATGAATAAAATTTTTTGTTTAAGTTGTGTGCTCTTTGAAATGCACTATTGCACCACTTTTATCTTTGTTTCCTTGCACGTTCCAGGACACCAGCTCTTCCCGTGGTGTCCGCTAGATATCAAAGGAGATAGAAAGCTCCAAAGTCTCCTGTCAGCTACTGTCATCTGTGCTGTTACCCTTACCCCAGCCTGTTTACCACAGAACCCTTGGCACTTTCCTCTCAGAATCACACAGGTTAGGTGGTCAGACAGGCAGATTTCCACTTCCTTCCACTCTTCTGCTTCCTAGTGTATTCAAGGAATGATATTCTTGTTCTGAAACGCTGAAGAGCAAAGACTAGAGCCTACTATTTTTACTAATGGAAATATGTATGCAATTAAAACAGAAAAGTTCATTACTTTCCAATGTGAATGAGGTTTTTTAAATCTGTTGTTGGAGAACTATTGGAAAACCTGGAAGCTTTTGAAAATATATATCTTTTCAGAGATAGCCAAGGAAAGATCCATATGTTTAAGATAAAACAACAGAATGGGTGTTATGTGTGAGCGCAGTGGGTTTGTAACTGTAGTGTATGGACAGACAGCAATCAGTTAAAACAGGGCCCTGGGAAATTCTCTGTCCTTTAGGCAACAACTTTCTCCTTTCTGGCTATGCTCTAATTGTTTCATTCAAGATTGCTGGGAACTCCTAGCTCCAGGGAATTTGTGGTGCTTCTGACTTCCTAGAATGATAGATTTTACTAGTAAAGATGGTGTGTGTGTGTGTGTGTGTATGCAAGTGTATGTTTGGTCAGTGCTTCTGAATTTGTGACATACTATCTCTTAAGTGGACTTTATCTGTGCTACACAGCATTGCAGTTCTGCTAATATAGCACCAACTAGTGTTATGAGTGTTAACACATCCAAACACAGCACAGAAAATACTTGGACTGTGATCAGATTGAAATCATTCTCTATTAAATTAATTGACAGGGTTTTTTTTTTAAAGAAAAACATGCAGCATACTGCTTCCTATGAAAGAATACAGAGTACTTGCACAGCTTTATATTGGTGTGCAATATAAAGTGTGCAAATTGACATTTGGCACTGAAGACAACTGGATTTCCTTACAACTCCATATATATTTCCTTTCTAGGAACAAACCCATGAACTCATTTGGAAATTTGCAATAAAAATAGGCCAGTTTTCTTTTATTTATAAAAATAATGTTGTGATTCATAGCTTTGAAAATGCTTAAAGTCTTTTTTAAAAAAACCCTTACAAGCAATTATAAAAAAAAAAAAAGAGGCATCATTAGATTATAACAGACATTATTGATCTCCAGGCCTTTTTGCTTTGGATTTTGGAGGTTTGGAATTAAACAAGATGGGGTTCTGGGGTTACCTCCCATTGTACTTTAGGAACTAGTTGTACTCAGAATTCATAGTAATCTGTTTTAAACAAACTCTCTAGGATAGGAAAGAGGCATAAGTTCTGCTAGGCAAGCCCTCTAAGCTTACATGGCATTATTTAAGTATAATAGTTCTCTAATTTGTGCTGGGTTCTCCAGTTAATGCAAACAGCCAGAATAGGGTCTAGTAAGTCTTAACTACATTTAGCACTTTTCTGATTTAGGTCATGGCCTTGCCTGAGCAGCAGAGGGAGTCACTCTCAGAAGAAACCTTCACGTTGTAGACTGCATCCACTTCTGGAAGAGCAGGAGGAAAAAGGCAGGGGTGGGAGACCCAGCCAGTGCTCCTGCCTTGCAATTTTTGTCTACACTTTTTTGGTTTGACTTTTGTATTTGTTGCAGTTAAAAATGCAAACCTGTTCACATTTTCCTACAAATTAGAAACTTACTAGCTCATTTGGATAAGTATGGTATTATAGGTAAAGTGCACAGTTTTTGTGCCCTGTATGCAGTTTATTAGGGACACACAGTTGAATGAGACAGCTTTAGCCATTGAGAAGACAGACTTCTAAGCATATAGCATATAATTCGCTTTGTGTAATATAACAGTGAGCAAATGTATGGTACTTTCTGGATTTAAACATCCAAGATAATAATCATGGTCAGATCAGAGTTCTGGTATAATTCCTGGTGAAGGTTTCAGAATTTCTACACAGAGGAACTCAAGGGTGGTGATTTGGCTGGAGACTGCATTTTCTTAAAGCTAGGTTTTCATCTCAACATGTGTTGCTTATATTTAATATGTATTTTGCCTAGCTTTGGAGGGGCATAAGCTAAGGCCTGATGTTAGTGGATGCCCATTCGATCAGGCAGCATAGTGGCTACCACTGCCTTGTAATTCCATTTCCAATACCTCCCATCCATGTGGCACGCATAAGATAGCCTCTTTTGCCACAGTTTCCTCATATGTAAAATGAGAATGATACATACTTTGAGGTCATAGTAGCATTAAACGAGTTACTACATGTAAATCAACTATAAAGCAATGTTTAGCTCCCAGAAAGTAAATATTATTCCTTGTCTTGAACTCTACAAAACATGGGCAAATCTGAGACATTAAAAAACTTAAAGGTCAGTGTGTTTGAGTGCAGAGTGAGGAAAACTGGGTGCTACTGCCCCGAAGAAAGAATGGAGCAGGCTGCACAGAAGTTCCAGAGTGGACCACTGCAACTCCTGACAGACCAGGTTCTTCACAGCCTGGAGGCTCTCACCTCCCCTTGCAGCCTCTTTGTCTCTCTGGGGAAATGAACTATTACAGCACTAAACAAGCCCACAAGTCAAATGAGTGTCAGTTCAGTCTTGGCAACAGTCTTTATCCTTGATTTTCTATCTTTACATGTAATATTGAAGATAATTTTCATAATCCCATTAAAGACATCTACAGAAAAAACTAAAACAAAAATCATGTTACATCCCAAATGTTTCTGCTAAGAGTTTGGAGAAAATGACTCCTTTTCAATAATCTAAGTGTTTGTCAACAATCTAAGAATAGAATTGAATACATGTTAAAATGACACAAAGAAATATATAAAGTATAGGTTGACATGAAGACAAATCAAATTCGCCGGGACTTCCATTTATTCAGATTATATTTGGAAAAAGAAATTTGGGTATCATAATTTAGGGTTTTTTGTTGGGGGGTGTTGAGACAGGGTCTCACTATGTAGTTCAAGCTGGCCTCGAACTCAGGGCAATCCTCCTGCCTCAGCCTCTTTGAGTGCTGGGATTACAGGTGTGTGCCACCACACCTGGTCACTATATATATTTACAACATATTTTTGAAGTGTTTACTTATTAAGCAAAAATAATCATTGTTATTTCTTAGCACATTGTTTTCTGGCAAACTTTTAAAACAAAACTATAGATTTTCAGGGTCTTTGCAAGATTTAAGACACGTTTCTCCTCTAAAATTGTCGTTTTGGTCTTAATTGTTGATAACCTGATTCTGGATACCCTTAAATCTCTCCTGTCTGCTCTCTTTTCCTTCTCTGCCTCTGCTTTTCGGCCTATTACCCTCTTTTTTCTTCTCTCTTGTAGACACCTTAAACCTATGTATGAACTCTTCTTTGATCTTGTTTCTTATTTAGACTTGTTATTGTTTTGTATTTGTGGAGAAGGGCAGTTTGAATCTGAGAACTTTGGTACTGTTCCGGAATCACTCAAGGATATTTTGTACTCAGAACTCATTGATATATTTTATGTTACTTCTTTGAATTATAGTAAATTTGTCTTTAGCAATTTTACAACACTGTTGTCCTTTTTCCAGTTCTGAAAAGAAATCCAGTAATTAGGTCATTTATACTTCCTGCAGTAAATATTTATCTCAAATTTACAAAGATTTTTTTAAAAAGCATTTTATAGTAATGCTTTTATGAGCTAATAAGATTCAAAATAGTAATTTTATCTTGTTTGAAGCTGCCAGAGAATTTCTGAAGCCTGTTCATAAAAAAATATAAAACATACACATATTGCAAATATTTGGAGTTTTTGTGAATAAAATATTAGAAAATGTTGAGCTACAATTTTTGAACTTTCAAAAAAGTTTTGGGTTGAAGTTGTAATGTGGTTTCTCATGTTTAGCAAGCTGTCTCCCACAGACTTACTCTTTTAGGACCATATGATGAGATTTTTGAAATACACAGAAATATGTATGAGATTTTTGTAAGTACTTAAAACACGCGTAGACTTCTGTACAGAGTTCATGGTGCTAAAGTTACAGTGACACAAATTAAAGTTATAATTTAGAAAGTGAGCTATAGCTTTAAAGATACCAAATATTCAGATATTTGCCTTTATATCATTATGTCTTTTATTAGCAGTAAGCAGGGATTTAAAAGTGCTTTGTGCTGCAAAGGTGAAGTGTAACATCTGAACTCTCCAATGTTTGGGGAATACCTTCTCTTAATTAAATAACAAAGCACATCTATGGCCACCGAGGCAGTGAAATGGAGGAGCCAGGTGAAACATCATTGTATTAACATAGCTGTTAGAGTTCTCAAGTGGAGAGTTTCAAGGCCTCACATTAACAGATGATATTGATTAAACAAATTTACTCCAGTTACCAGTCTTATTTATTTTAAAACGTTGTGAGGATAGGAGGTTTTACCTTCATTCATCATTTTGTCATGTGGATCCTGTGGCTAGTTTCATTTCTCAGCAATTATGAGAGCTATAAAAATGCCTCATGTAGATGAACACAAATTATCTCTCCTTCTAACTGAGGATGTTAAACAACAGAAACTCCCTCAGCACATTTAACAAGTTTATTGATAAATGCTAACATTTCTCATTTTTAGTCAATGTCTTAATTGATTATTTAATCATGTGTTGCCTGAACTCAACCATAATTTATTATTGTCTTTTTTTTATTTAGAAGAAAAATCTATCTGAGCATACCTGTCCAACAACAACAGATTGATGCTCGTTCACTAAAATGTATCTGCAGTCCAGTTACAGTGGCCAGTATGTTCATGACTTGAAATTTAAGGCTTCTTTTGCAAGTCTCAAATAAATTAATATGTATAACAATATAAAAGATTAGTATAGAAGTATACCATTTGTATATAAAAGTGATAATCTATAATTTATTAATATTTTACATTCTTTTAAGACAATAGAAGTTTAGTGCAGTATATTAGGGTAACTGGTGTAATAATATCCACTTATAATTACAGACAAGGAAGAATCATGCATAGGATAAAAATTAAAGGGAGCAATTTTGAATGATCGTATTCTCTGAATTTTAAAGTTTTTAATTTTATTTAAATTCAATATTTTAAATTATTTTGATATCCTTTTGTAATTTCAGGAGCCTAAAAGTTCCATTTAAGAAATAGATCAAAGAGTGCTCTTTAACAGATGGGATTCTGTTTTTATAGAAACTAAAAATAATAGTGACAACAGCAATGTTGTTTTGTTATATATGATTTTCAGAGATCTGTGTCATCTCTAATCAAAACCAAACAGAAACCCAAATTACTACCACAGGAAAACTTTATGATTGGAAAGACAACATAAATTATGATAATTTCACTTGGAGGATTATGTCTATGTGATATATGTTGATACTGGATTTAGCTTTTGGTAAAAGGAAAATGATATATTGCATCTCCCTTTAATAAAATGTTTGCCAAATATATATACTTTAGCCACCCAGTGGAAATGCTCAAGTTGAGGAAGCAGCAATCTTGAAAACTGTATTATAAATAAAACAGTAATTATATTGCCTGTCATTTTCTTTAGCAACTTTCCTTCTTCATTTTCCATCTCCATAAGGTTATGAAAGACTATAAACTTGAAAATGCATTATAGGTGAAATACAACAATTGAAGGAAACTAAGATTTTTCGCTCCCCACCTATCATGGTTGTCACCCACAGAGGCTGTAGTGTGGTGGGAAACAGAGCTCATTTCAGTAACTACTCTTAGAAGCAGAGGAAAAAGAAGTGTGCTTAAGTGATTCATTATTTGTGCTATGCGGAATAGAGACCTATTCAACAGGTCCTGTGGTTTGTAACTTACCTAAATAGACTCCTGATCTGCAGTTATGTCATTTAACATAGCAAAACAGTTTGGAAGCTACTTGAAAGGTGTATATGTGTTGAAGTTTTGATCCTCTAGGACCTTTCTTGAGAAGCTAGAATTAAATCAGTGTTGAACTGATAACCTTCAGTGGACCTTATGCTGTGCCTTGCCGTCCTGAGTGACGGTTGAACATTGTCATCAGTAATAACACCAGTGTTGTTTCTTAACACCCATCTTCTCCTAAAGTTGAATGGCATTCTTAGAGTTATATGATACATCCTAGGGACAGTTGCTCCAAAAAGTGTTTGCTTAAGTGGGGTTTATTTTCAATAGAATTACAGTACGTTAAAAAAATTCTCACTCTATTCGTATATATTGATTGAAATATATTTGCTTATTTTTGTATTTGTTTATGTTTATTTTACACATATATTTATATAGAATTCAAAGGATCTCAGTGAAAAAAGTTATGATTTACATACTGTGATGAAAAAAGCAGAATGGCCAGGGAAAATATTAACATAGGTATGAAGGGAGAGGGTAATCATTGCACTGGATTTATTAGAAATGATGATCAGATGAAAGATACATATCTTATGGTCCAGGCTACTTAGCTGAACTCTTCATATAGGTTGGTGGATAGTAACCACTTCACCTTCCCTTTAGCAGGTGCTATACTTACTAGCAATTCGGTTCATCTAGCTCTTTGAACAAGTCTCAGTATCTGCATGTCAGCTCTTTCTGCCCTCTTCTATACCACTCCAACAAAAAGCAAGAAAATATGTATTTGCCTTTTTATTTTAGTTTAGTTTTTGAGGCGGAAAATCAGTAATTTGCTAAGTTTGCCCAGGCTGGGATCAAACTTGTGGTCCTCTTGCATCAGCCTCCCCTCATGCTAGGATTATAGGCATACCCAGATTCTTACACGTCATTCCTATTGAAATACGTAACTATGAAATTAGTTTCTACGGTGATTATTTTCAGGCAAGTTCCTAATGAAATGAAGACTTACAAGGACTGGATAATTCCCTACGAACATATAAGTGTATATATGCTAGTGCTAAGTGTGTGTGTGGGGGGGGCATGTGTGTCACATATGTATGTATAGTTTTTTGTTTTATTTTAGGGATGAGAATTCATTTTCAAACAGACTTGGCAAATATTCTGAAAAACAAAACCTATCAAAGAAATGAAAACAAATCTTTTAACTTATAAAACAAATTCATGAAAGTAATTATACACTAGGAAATCAAATTAAATTACTGATTTCTGAATGAAAAGTTATATCTTACTTTTCTGCTAGAAGTTTTCTCACCCTTGGCAAATTACTAAGCTGTCTCCCTAGTGGACAGTAGAAAGGCCTCCGCCTCATTAGCATGGTGGATTATCTGGCAGAAACAAGTTTTCTCCTGTCAGCAAGTGATCCCCACTTTGCTGACTTATTTCAGATGGGTAGAGGAGAATTTCTGTTGTTTTTCTAGAATCCTACAGTGGACTATCATTTGTCAACTGAAGGAGAATGTCTACTTTCATGTGCACAGGGCTAGAATCCTTTATGTATTTTCATGACTGTCCCTGCTGCTCTGTGGGAGGGACAGCAGCCCCTGTAAGCACCCTGCATGAGGTGACCTTGCATTGGGCTGATGGAAGGCGAGGTCAGCTGTGCTATTCTTCCCTGACCAGAATTCAGTGATGGCTTCTGCCACATTTTAATAAAATAGAGTGTTTTAATTTCTGGATCTCCTCAAATAGCTTGTTTGTGGCTTTATTTCCAGGATTATCCATTGCATCCATTTAAAGTTTTCTTTACATAGACAAAAGAAGTTATTGGGAATGGCCAAAGGTTTTTACTAGTGAAAAAATATGCAGAATTCCATTAAGGATATGATTCTAATATGCTTTCTTGCTTTGTGCAATATTATAATAAGAATGTATAATATTTACATGATGCATCAATATAAAGTTATTCAGTGGCTATTGCTGCACATTGGCACATCAGTTGCCTATTTTGAACTAGGATTTTTAAAGTAGACAAATTCTAGCATTTAGAAACTATCTTAGATGTTCTCTATCTTACAAATAAATTTCATTAATGGCACAGTGTTTTCATAGCACCATATGTAATACACTGTCAAGAACAGCAAAGTGAATAATAATTCCTCACAAAGTTGTGTGCTTACCAGTCTAAATGTTAATGAAGGGGCTTGCCTGTTTAGTGCTGGATTGCAAGGTTAAAAGGAGGGTCTTAAAGATAACAGCAGATTCCACAGTCCTTGAGTTTGTTTTGCATTCAGTGACAGTCACTAAATTAGGGAAAGGAATGTTCAAACAACACACTTGAGGAAAAGTGATTTTTATAGAAAGGGGCCATTTCTGCTAATAGCCAGTAACTGCACGTAACCTCGCTGACATTAAAAGTCCATTAGCTAAGCCCAGTTTAAATAGCAGCTGATGCAATGTCAGCTAAATGTACACTGGGATTTTTTCATATAATGTAGTAATAGCAGTGCTGTAATTTTTTTCTAGAACTACATTAAGTAAAACAAAATGTCATCTGATAGTAGTGGAACTGCTAATAAACAGGCAGAGGTTTGTGATGAAACAAAAGTAACAGTCTATATAATGAGAGGTTGATAAATAGTAGTGATGCTTTTTAAGGGGAGCTGTTGAGGGAAGTGATCTGTAGGCGCTTAAGCTGATGTTCAGAAAGAGTTGTTCCCATGTAGGCACATGCTCACAGGAGGTACTCGAGGTATTCGTTTAAAAGGAAGATTTTTTTTTTTAACTGCAGTGTTTAGTGTTGCCATGTGTTTTGAAACTTCAGGAAGCCTACTTTTTAGACACTATTGTGTATGTAAATACGGGAGTAGGTTAGGGTAGAGAAGGAAAAAAGTGTAACCTAATATGTGCTCATATTTTATGGTGATTATTATGTTGGTTATGTCTGTGAGCAATGTGATGTACCAGTGTGGTCTGAAATGAAATTGAACGTTGAAATGTCTGTATTATCACCCCACAAAGAGTTTCTTAAAACTTGACTTTTTTCATCTTTGGAATATTTTGCAGGCAACACTTTAATCACCTAAAAGACAAGAATTTTATTGCAAATTATATTAGATTCCAAGAATTTTTGACAAAGTCTCTTGAAGTACCCTCTAAGCCGGTGTTCTGGAGCTATGAAACCACTGTGGGGACAGACAGGGGAGCTCAGTAACCCCATGTGTGAGTTGAGGAGACCGCAGTCATTAATCAGTGGCTCTTGTGCTCACACCGCTGTGAAGTACCAGCAAAGCACCTTGTGATTCCTGTCCCCTTACCAGGCCATTAGGGAAACATGGTGCACGTGGCTAAGGAACCCCAGCGGAGCCCTGCTGAGCATGCGACCCTCAGAGCTTGTGCATTTGCTTGGAGAGCACCCTCACATCTAGCACTCTGGTGTCATCACACTTTTAAGTACTCGCAGTTATTTATGCAGTTGTCTTACCAGACTTTTCACATCTTGTACTTAGTTATTTGTATTTTCAAATTAAGTGTGTATTGCTTTACATGATAAAGGAATTCACATAACACTGCATTTCTTAAAAAGGGGGAAAAAGAAGTGAAAAGAGAAAGAAAGAAAGGAAGGAAGGAAGGAAGGAAGAGACAAAAAGCTTACAATTTGACCATAATGGGGTAACAGAGATCTTCCTTTTATGTTAATTTACTTTTATACAAGCATTTCTTAATAAAATAAAGAAGTACTCTTTGGTGTTGTTAACTGTTTTAATTCATTTCAGGCCACTGTAATGATCATTTTGAATGAATTGGTAGATTACACGGACAGGGTTTATGCAATTAAATTTCTACCCCAAATCCCATTTAGTAACATATTATATGAGGGACTCGATGAATAATCTCGTCTTTAGTGTGTAACTCAGACGTTAATAACAGATGGAAATATGCCTCACTTCAGTCAGTGGGCTTTGATTTTTAATTCTAAACTAGCTTTATTACTTTATTCATACTAAAACTTTTTAATGTATGTTTTGTCTTTTTCCTTTTGTAAGGGAAAATTTAATTCTATTATAAAATGAAAAAAGAAAGTCATTGTATTTGGTCACATAAATTTGTACACGTCTGTGAACTAGTATTATGAAATTGAATTATGTTGAAAACAAGATGATGCAGAGTGATTAAAATAGAATTCGGAGTAGTTTTTAGAAAGAAATACCCTGCTGATGTCAGTTTACTATTACTTTCTCGGATGCTTTTAAAAGTATGTCCTCTTTTTGGTTGAATTATATTTTTTAAAATTTGAGTAAACATAACAGAATACAGTTTTGTTTTGACTTGAATTTCATTTATGCTTGGAAAGTTTTTTATTAAAATTGTCTTTAATAATGTCCATCCTTTAATTTGTTATTCATTCAGGTGAATGAATTTAGATCTCTCTCATCTCTCTGTCTCCCTCTTTTTTTTTTGGACATTTTAATATTTCTTTGTCTTACTAAGGAATTCAAATTTGTTGGATATAAATATTTTTGTGTGTATGCACGTGTGCCTGTCAATGTGTACATTTGATAATTTCCTGTTATGAGAAATTTATCAAAATTCACTGGAAAAATTAATATGTGCAATGAAGAGTAATCTTGTAACAACTGGTGTTGAGGAAATATTAATGCCAGCCTATCTGTAAGTAACCTGGTCCAGGTGAATAAACTGTGCTATACTCTTTGCTTGCCCATTCATACCAGTAAATCTCTCAATGTCCAGACATTTGAGAGTAGATCAGAATAATTACAGTATGTAGGGCACAGGATTGTGAAGATTAGTAGGATTATCAAAAGTTAAGAACTGAGAATATTATGAGCACCAAGTATGCAATGTACATTAGTAATTGTTATTGTTCTTGCTATTTTATTCTTACTGTAGAAGTATAGACTATACAACAATTTTTATATTGTCATTTCTATAAAATGATAATTTCCATTGTGGGTATCATCAGGTGGAAGGATGTCATATGGACTAATAAAATAATGTTGCCAAAGGTAAAAATTTTTGAAGAAATTGGTGGATTTTGAAATCACAGCTTTTATACCCAGCTATCAGATTTTAAAATTTATATTAAAATCTTTTGGAAAGTCAGCACATATTTGTATCAGCTATATGAACAAGCAAGATTAGGTAACTTTTTCTGTGTCAGGTTTTGAATCTGAAATACATTCCATTAAAATTAGAACCTGATAAACTTCAGTGAAAAAAATGTTTATGCTTTATTCCTTGATACATTTGCTATATTTGCAAAATATAAATTAAAGAATAAGAAAACAGTTATCAAATTATTTACTTCTTGCTAATATTTAACTGCTTCTGGAGGAATGGAAAGATAATAGTTCTACTTGAAAAAAAAAGTTTTTCCAGTGTGTACTTCTAAATGAAATATATGGTTAAGTAACAACTTTATTTTGAAAAAACATTTGAGCTAAGAAAAAAATATTTAGAATCATATTTTTGGTTCACTGCAATATTAATAATCCCTTTGTTCTTTTGTTCTGCATTTAAAATGTTTTATTGTAGCTTTTCAAAAAGACAGAAATTCTTTTTATCAAATATGTCAACTTGTTCGGAAGAACAAAACCCAAGTTATTTATAACCCAGATTAGTGCAATTGTGGACCTTTAGCAAACACAGTATAATGAACATATTAAATAAATAAGGACAGTCACATCAAAATGATACTTAAGTGAACAGTTATATAGGTCCATGGAACACTGATTTCTTTGTCATTTTCTTTGTCTAATAATACTCGTTTATTGTTTAACTCCAATTCCTTCCTTTCCCAACTACCCAAGTGCTATGCTATGGAGAACATTCTACTTTTTTAAAGGGAAAACTAATAGAAGTTCTGAAGTCAACGGAGTGGTTTAGTCCCTATATAATTATAAAAATGTCACCTTTACAGGATCATATTCCATTTGAAGAACCCAACAGAAACAACCTAGAATGCATTTAATGATTGATTAAACTGCTTATTTGGGGTTTTATGCTATGCACAACATTTAGTTTGTGTAGTTTTCTTGGAAAAGCCCCTGGAGCAAAGAAACACAACGAAAAAGATGAGTCTGTATTTTTGATCCTTTCTAGTATACGCTTGTATTGTTTTTCTAAAATCAAGCTTCTTAAAATGTTGATGATCTAAACATTTCAACTGTCTTACAAAATTCTGTTGTGTAATTACTAAGTGCTTTTATTTTCTTTTAAATTGATATGAACAATATCTATTTTGTTCTAGAATATGATTATTTCCTATAATTTTTTTGAGGCAGTAGGAGAGCAATTTAGAAAGCCAAGTTGTTCAAACAAACAAATCCTTTCAAAGCGTCCCATATATTTATATGTTTGCAAAATGTTGAATATATGCAATCATTTATTGTTATATTACAAAAGTGATGTATATTTCCTAACTATGTCCGTGTCTCTCAACTGGTTCACAGAAGAAATTTCATGTTCCCTGCTCTTCCCCATTCTCTTCCACCTTCCACATAGAAGCCAGGAAAACAGAACAAACATCATCAGTGGAGCGCCTTTTCCTAAAATCATTGCCTTTAAGGAGGTATAATACCAAATTTTATTTAAAGGAGCATTATGAGGGTGTAGAACACCCACATGTATTTTTTAGAAGTATTTCTCTTGATAAATTATTAATTTTAATTTTAGGAGTTTTATTATATTAAACAATGTGTACTTAAGAAAATAAAATGTCAGTAAAATAGAAAATTTTAGTATGTAATCAGTGTTTAGAACTTCAACATTGTCAATATCAACTGTTCCCTGCTTACAAAATCTAAAAATATAACAACAAAAATAAATTCCTATGTGAACTACAATGAAAATACAAACAAAACTCTACCACAAAAATAATCTTTGTTTCAATTATTACACATAAGGCAGTCTTCTCACACTGTAATAGCATGTTTCACACACAGTGCTTACACTGACAGCACATGTGTTTTGTTTTTCTGTATTTTTTGGTGAGACATATTTGACATCTTGCTGGTCTTCCTGTTTTCTTAGGAGGTTCTTGTGGTGTTTCACCTGTCTGTTCACAGGTCTGCTCCAAAATTCCTTTGGGGAGTTCTTTGGGCAGATACGTATTGTTCTTCCTCTGTTGTAACTGATTTATCAATTCCAGTCCCTTTCTCTAAGAAAATTTCTCCATGATATTTTGTGCTTATTTTCTTTGTACACTATGAAACTGTTTATGTCTCATATGTTCAGGATTGAGTAAAACACAATCATTGGCCAACGCTTTGTGTTTGCAGTGATATCATAGTTGCTGTATAACTCATCAACAACATCTATTCTGTCTTTTGTTATAAAATGTGACTATATATGGCTTGATTGGTGTTGAGAATTCACTCTCAATCTTTGTTTGTTTTTAGACAGGGTCTTGCTATGTAGTCCAGGCTACCCTTGAACTCACTATGTAGCATAGGCTGACCTTGAACTCACAGGATCCTCCTGCCTCAGCCTCCCAAGTGCTGGTATTACATGCATGCACTACCATACCCAGCTTCACTCTCAGTCTTATCATTATAGTGTAATGTTGACAGTATCAATACTACTTTGTTTTTCTTTACCGTGTAGGAGGTCAATGTTATGTCTTTCTGAAATCCAAAGATTGAACTATACATTTCTCTATCTTGCAAAATTTTTTTAGGAAGCTCCTCTTTGTTCTTGCAAATAGTGCCTGTGCTGGTCAACTAGTGTTTCTTTTAGCAAATGCAATATCAACAGGTAACTAGTGAACCAATTGTCAAAAGTGACATTTGGGTCACTTTTTTAAATAGATGTGACAAGTCTGTTTACAACATTATATGTTTTATTACTGCATGAATAAAGACCTGGTGGCTCATTCTAGGATAAATTTTTAAATTCAAGGTGTAAAATGTCTTCACACCTACCAGGGCATATATTTTTATATCATATTTGGAAAGTTCATTTGGCATATATTGCTGAAACTGTCAACAAACATAAAGTGATGCAAATTTTTTGTCCATTGTCATGTATTTGGATGGTATATAAATTGCTTGACAGTTCAAAACAAAGCTTTCAAAAATGAGTGAATAGAAGCCAAATTGTCAGATTTTTTTTTCTTTCTTGGCAGGTCTTTTTGTTGTTAAAACATAAGCAATTTTGAAAGAAACCAAATATCTTGAGTGTCATTATTCTGAAAATTTCAATGTCACATTTGTCACTTCTCCATAAATCCTAAATCCTTTAGATTCTTTTTTTTTGAGACAGAGTCTTGCTATGCAGTTAAGGCTGGCCTTGAACTCACAGTGATTCTTTTGCCTCGGCCTCCCCAGTGCTGGGATTTCAGGCCTGCACCACCACATCCAGCACCCTTTAGATCCTGATGATTAGAATGATAAAGTTCTGCTATGAAGGCTTTTAGTTCAGATAATGAGGTGTCATGATAAATATATTTTTGAGTATTACTATTGATGTAAATAGAATCTTTTACTAGTATTTCATTATTAGTGTATTTTAAAACATCTTATAGCATATTGTCCATTACAAACAATTGCCAACATTGAATCACAATGTTGGCATTTCATCCATTAGGTTTCACCCCTTGCAAGTACCTAAAAACATTTTCTGACCTACTTGTACCATTGGATTGTTCAGGTATACGTGACCATTTTGTAGCATTTTAAGTAGTCAAATATTTATTTACATTACTGTTTTCTTCCTCATCTGAATCAGGGGTCTTCATTCTGTACTTCTTTATGTGTTTTATTTTGCTCTGTCTCACTATCTTAACTTCTTTGGCTCACATGATCCAAGTCATCATTGGTAGCTGAATCACCTGATGACTCACTTTCAACCTCCTCCCAAAGGTGTAAATGTGGATTTTCATGTGACATTGTACTGAATTAGGCTAATTATGCAAGGAAAAATCAAAACAGAACATAATGAAACAAATTATAGATACACAAAAATGTAACGTGTCACATAGCATGGGTAAGACTCACCATTTTACATTTTGACACATGTGCACACATCTTGCCGTTCACTGCACCAAGTGAGTGAACACAAAGATTGCTTCCTGTACTCCCCTAGCACAGCCACTGAGATGCACAGCTGGCTACTATTTTGCTAAAGTAAATATTTTCATTAGAAAAGTATGGTCATATTTTTTACCTCCAGTGATTCCCCAAGGGTATATGACCTAAACTTCTTAACATAATTCCAAGGACTATGTGTGCTTATAACTCCAACTTCATTCTGGATACCCGTCTGGGGTTATTCTCCTTGTGGACAGTGTATTGCACCGATCTGTCCATGAGTTGTTCCCCTGTAGACCTGATGGGGGACGCCCACCTTGCTCACACCCCACCAACTCTCACTTGTGTTGTGTTCTTTCCTTTGCCATGAGCAAGTGTTCATGCCTCATGCTCCAGACATCCCTCCTGGTTGATTTTTTTTTTTTCTGGCACCAGGCATTGAACCCAGGGCCCTGCACATGTTAGGCAAGCACTTTACCACTAAGCTATTACCCAAACCCCTCCTGGCTGACCCATATTCAGCTTTTACATCTTAGTTTACATGTTCATTCTTTCATAAAGTTACTTTCATGTCCCACTGGATTACTCTTTTTTTTCCTGTTTCCAGCTCACACATCAACCTGATGAGTGAGGGAATCCTGTCTGTCCTGGGAGCTCTGGCACATGACACCCTTTGGCACACGGTCAGCATATAGTGGACACCCTTTGAAGGGTTTGGGAGGAATTCATATTTTGTTCATATGTATATAACATATTAGGGAGGCTTTTGTGGCAACCCAAGGTGGTGGAGTTATTTGAAATGTGCCAGGTTCTCCTTGTCACCTGATTTGAGAACTGGTGGACCTGATAAATTGAATGTGAAGTTGTAGGCAGAAATCAAGACTGCCTTGGCATTGTTTTCCCTCTCTTATGTACTGCTGCAGTTTGGATCTGAAATGCCTCCCAAGGCTCACCCGCTAAAGGCTTGGTCACCACTCTGTGGCACTATTGGGAGGTGGTAGAGCCTTTTGTGGTCTAGTTGGGAAGAAGTTATGTCATTGAGGATGTGCTCTTCAAGAGGGTATTAGGACCCCAGCCCCTTGCTCTCCCTCCTTTGTTTTCTGGCCAGCATGCAGTGAGCAACCCTTGCCCCTCACACTGTGATGTTCTGCCTTGTCATAGGCGCATGAGCAGTGTGGCAGACTATGGACTAAAACCTCTGAAACCGTAAACCAAAATATGTTATTCCTTCTTTTAAGTTAATTGTCTTAGCTGTTTTATCAAAGTGACAGAAAGCTACCTAAGACACTAAAAGGCCAATATCTTTAGCCTCCCAACTCCATGCCTAACTTCTGGCTTTCCATCCAGTAATTTGGGGCTACTTAGTCATGAATAATTCTCGACTCTGTTTTAGATAAACCAAATAACTGATGTTAAAGCAAAGGGAGTATAGTTGGGCTCTAAATGGTTTGTCAATTTGATTAATCACAAATTGGGTGTTTAGAGGTTTACCGGTCTAGTACTGTCCCATTACTCCAAGAGAATTTTTCCAGTTTTTCAATTGCACAGTTCTATTGTGTAGAATATTGATAGTATACATTGACATGGGTGATGAAATTTTATTTTATATTGGGATTATTGCTGTGCCAAAAATTGATCTATGTGGTATTCTTTTTCTCCAGTGTCAGCAACTCTCTTGCAGAATGTGATAGTGTGAGGTAGGGAGGGAAGCGGGGGTGGCTTAGGGGTAGGAACAGAATGGTTTAGACTCAGGAAGAACAGATCTGTATTGGAGTACATATCACAGCCAGTTGTTTCTCTGTGACTGACCATTGTCTCAAAAAATTTTTGGTAGAACCACAGCCTATTATCTTTGGGCAGGATATTTTGATTTTTAAACTAGGAAATAGTATAGTGAAATGTATAATTATACAAATCATTGAAAGAAATATTCTCATAGGTACTTTTAAGCTGACCAAAATATGTTATGGATTATGCTACACTGCTAGCAAAGAGGAAATTATAACAAGTAGGTGCTTCTTATTTTTTTTTTAAGACTTCAGTAAACACAGCCCCAACTGTCCCTGAATAATTACCACAGAGCACTATGCAGTACTCTTTAAGTGGTAGTTGTTTGTAATCAAGCAGCCTGAATCTTGCCTTGACATAAAGCAGAGGAAGTGGTTAGGAGACAGACCTGTAATTATCAGCAGCAGGTGCCCATAATGGAATGCCAGAGAGATGTTTAAAGAGGCAAATATTACTTTGGGAAAGACTTTGACATTGTCAATTTAGACCAAAAGGCATTGAAAGTAAAAACTGGCTTGAACACAGTATTAAAAGAATGCTTCTTTGGAAACAAAGGAAAATGTAATAAATTTCTTCAGTGTAAATTAATCTATTCCCCCATACCCCTAAATACTATCCAGATATGAAGTATAAAACAAAACTGAATGTTGCTCTCCAAAAAGGGATGATTTAACGTTAAACTTTGTTTTGTTTGTTAAAAGGTTTTCTATGTTGCAAAAAAGCTTTGCGCTTTATTTTAGTATCATATGAATAAGTTGAATGAGTTTCACATTAGTTTCTTTTTTTCTTTTTGGTACCAGGCATCGAACTTGGGTCCTTGTGCTTGCGAGGCAGGTGGTGGAACCACTGAGCTAAATCCCCGGCCCTCACATTAGTTTCTTTTTAAAACTAATTTTCATAGCTTCAAAGATACCACATCTTGATATCATGATCATGTATGACTAAACTTTTTTCAGTTGCTGCACAAAATTTAACCTTTCCGTGGCAACATTTTCTAATCTTCACTTTTTCTAAAAGAAATAAAGTATTATCTTTTCCAAGAGGCACTTAAAAGAATAACAAGTTGCATGATGTAGCATATACAATAAAGACATAAAATCAAGTTATAAAAGAAATGTTAATTATCAATTGATGATACCAACTCTACTTATAAAAATGCACTTGGCCAGGTTATTTTGATAATGTAACTCCTTCCACTATTTCCTCTTAGTTATATAACACCGTGGTTTATATTAGCTTATAGGAAATTCTGTTGTAAGAGGCATACCTCGATTAAGGAAAGCTAACAAAAAATTGCTTTGGTAGTTTTCTGGATTTTTAAAATTAAAAATCTTCCTTTCTTCCTTCCTTTTTTCCACGTGAGGATACACTTTGATTGTTTTTGTGTTGTGGGAGTGAATAAAGCTCATGGAACTGAACGTCTAATGGAGAAAGGACTGATGATAGGGCTGTAGTATCCTATTCTTTCTCACATGGGCTGAGAACGTATCAGAGGGAATATTCATTTCCCAGCCTAATGCTACTATGTATGTATTATTATGAGAACAAGTGGAGAAGGCAATCATTGGCCGGAATGTCTTCAGCTCCCACAGTAGTTGAGTGTCAAGACAAATTAAAAGGAAAATGTAAAATTTATTCTGGACATTTATCAGAATAGGCCAACCCTCAAAAATGTGAAGGAAAAGATCGCTGGAGCTAAATTAAAATAAACTTAAGTAATTTGACACATTATGATTAAGATGACTCCATTTAAAAATATATAAGTTGCAGAGTTTCTTGGTCCTGTTCAAAGTGAACACCAAATATGGAAGAGTCAAGAATTACCTAAAAATGGGTGGATTAAAAACAGGAGGAAATGATATTTTTATAATCTGTCTGCATATTTTGAGTTATTTGGAGTTCTTTTCCTTGAGATTGTCAAGTAAATTAAACCTGACATTACAGGCATTCTTGATATAGGTATAACAAAGCATCCCAGTAATTGACTGATTTACTAGTAGCTAAATAATAATATACATAAAGGATAAAGATGTGACTAGAACTATTAGTGTGAAATTTAGACCATATTGACCTATATTCACATATTATATATTCTCTAAGACCATGGTATAACTTAGGATTTTTTTTTGGAGAAAAAAATTCAGTATAGTTAAGATTAATTCAGGAAGGATGGATTGCTATATCTCATAAAGATAAATAAAGTAGAATATAAAATATATAGTACTTATCTTTAAGAAACTTAAAATCTTGTTGGGAATATTAAATATTACAAATAAAAATATAAAACCATGAGATTGTAGACTGTCATGACACAGTAACAAAAACATTTTAGAAGAGATACCTGTGCTTTAGTGCTAAACTTTCTGCTGGAATAAACCGTCTATATGAGAATGGACTGAAGCAACATTCTTGATTTCCTCTAATAAGTGCTACTCTCACTTAATGTGGAGAGGCTACTGGACATATTTTCTTACAGTAGTACACGATTACATCCTCTCTTTGCCTCTTTCCATTTTCTTCCTTTTTTCAATTTTAAGAACCATTCTTTCTTTAGGTTTCTCTTATTAACAGCTTATGGCCTTATGTTGAAGAAAGGAGTTACACAGACCTACCTGATCTCAGATTCTAGAGTGGTTCTCTGCTTTTACTCTCTGGGAGTTATATTCCCTTTCTGCAGAGTAAGATGAGCCTCAGATCCAATGTAGCTGTTTTATAGCACACATAAACCACTAAGCCACTCAGGCCGGTCAGGACTGCATTGCTCAGCAACAGAATTTGAGTTTGTCAAGTTGTGTTGTTTTGTTGTCTCCTTTTAAATACAGTTTTACATCTTTTAATACTTCTTTGGTTTTGAGTAATGGTCTCCTTGATGCTCTGATGTTTACAAAATGATGTCAGAGACTGAAGGTAGAAAATGGCTGTTAGTAGAGATTTCCTCTTCTAAAGGCTCTGGGGGAAGTGCATGAATTGTCACGGTTGGAAAAATTGATAGAAGTGAGCATAAGCCACCTGTAGAATTACTTCAAATTCAATGTAGAAAATGTAGAAATTTCATAATTAACTAAAATTCTTTAGGAAACTTTAAATGGAAAGGGCCAGAGGAGCTTATATGAATGTTTCTGTAACAGATTTTAAATTCAAAACCTAAGAATATTTTCGGCTAACATTTGCCACAAGTAAGTTTCAGAATATAGATATTTAATATTAATTTTAAATTTGGGCATGTCATAAATTTTAGAGTTGTAATTTACTTCATCCTTCCTTTCAAAAAGACTTTTTTTTTTTTGGTATGGCTGGAGTAAATACTGTATAAGATGCCAGGGGATATTTCTGAGGCTCTGTGATAAAAATGTAGGAGACAAGTATAAAGCAATTTTGCAATGTAGTCACAGCCCTGTGGTAGACTCATATTAAAGCTTTTCAATTGATTGGATTAAATTAATTTGGATTAAGATGAAAATCACCCTGCATTCTCTCATATGAAGTTAGCATAATTCTTAGATTGCATTCTTTTCACTTGGCATGCTAATTACAAGTCTATAAAAACAAGGGATTGATTTTTCCTAAAATACATGAAAGTAGCAGTCAAAAATAATTCTGAATTTCTTACCATGTTAAGTGCGTGTATATAAAGTATTGATATTGGTATCTTCATAAGATACACACTTGAAGGCCATAAAGAAAGGCCACTTAAAGGATAAGAGTTGCTCCAATATTTCACAAACCTAAGCTTATTACACAAGAATTAGATCTTTAAGTTTATAAACACAATGTGATCACACTGATCCCAGCTCTTATTTGAATTTGTGTATCTTTCTTATTAAGAGTGAATTAATATATTATTTCTCAATAAATGCAATTTATTAACTACAAAGTATAAAACATTGTCAAAGGCAGGAAAAATATAACAAATGCTATAATTTTAAATTATAGTTTTATGATTAACAGTAATTAATATTCATTAGTTACTAGGTTATGTCTTATTCACAGTAGCTTTAGAATTAAATTTTCTTTATTTGTATATATTCTGAATTTCTCAAATAAAGAGCAAAATAAAAGATAGATTAATCAGAAGTAGGGAGAAGTTTAATTCTCTGAATTACCTATTTCATTGTTTCAAAATTTTAATATATGTACTAATTTGTTTCATTTATACTACTAGTTTCTCTAAATTCATTGAAAAGAAATTTTTGCATTATTATCTGTTTGTTTCTTCCTTGTAAGAGAGAATTTTTGTCTATGTTTTGTAGTGTGAATAACTACTTCAAAGATAATGATACAGGGTGTTAAACTATATTGTTATTCTGTTATTATTTTGTCATTAAATTTTATTTTTTCACAAAATAAAAAAGGATAAATATGCTGTATCCTATGTCCTTGAAAAGTTACTGTAGTTTCATAAAGTTGAAGAGAATAATCAGTTGACTGCACAGCTACTTTTCCTGCCTGTGGTAGAAGTGTACTTTGCTTGTGTACCTTCAGTCTTTCATTAAGCACATTTGAGTCTTTATGAAATGTATAGTAGCTGTCATTGCACCTCTGGGAATTGTCACCAAAGACTATCACCTTTGGGAAGTACTCTGTCAACCACAGAACACAAAAGAGAAAAAACTGTGACAGTACCCTTTTGTGAGTTGACTGACTTGTCTTAATTGATTGAAATTGAATTGAATTGAATGATCCCAAACGGGTTTTTGAACTGAAAGGAATAGTTCCAAACAAGCATCTTGGATCTCTGTAAGATATATTAGCTGTATGACCATACATTGCACAATGACATTTGAGTTAGTGACAGAGTGCACGTAAGATTACAAGGAGTGACTAAAAGATCCAGTGAAGATTGAAATTTTCAAAATTATTATTATCTTTGAAGACACATTGCCATTAGTCTCCCTTAGAATACCCCTTACTTTGAGCAGACTCAGCCCATCATTCTTGCCACCTCTGAAGCAGTTCTGGAGGTGCTCTTCCGTAAGTGTCTTTATGGCCTGTGATCCAAAATACAGAGAGTGCTACAGCCACACCAACCAATAGAAATGCAGGTTCATGAAAAGCATTTCAGTGTGTCCTCATCCACCTTATTATTATAATCTGGCACCATGTGACTTCTGGCTGTTCTCCAAAGTCAAAATGGCCACAAAAGGTAAACATCTTGAATCAGTTCAGGACATTGAGGCAGCCACAAGAGCACAACTAAAATTATTCACAAAGGAAGACTTCTGAAACAGCTTCAGCAAGTGACAAGGATGATGGGATAAGTGTGTTCAAAGCCGTGGGGGGGCGGGTTTGAGGGGGTTAATAGCAATGTATCTTTTACTGTATTTTCTTTTGAAATTTAAACATTCCTCATTTATTTTTCTATCCAACCTCGTATATTGACTAGTAACCTTGGAACTGTCTTAGTTCATGCAGGTACATTCTATGATGTTGCACAACAACAAAAAAGCATAAAGTTTCATTTTTTAGTACTTATCCAATTGTTACAGGACTGTGTAAGTCTTTATCTTTAGAAGTGGTTGTAGCATATTCAAAAAATGCGTGTGATTTAAAAAATACTTAGTTGAAAATTTTGATAACACATTTTGAGTTATATGTGTTTTACATCATTTTGTCATGTGGAATTTACAAAAGCTATTTGATTTCTAGAAACAAAAAACTCAATAATGATTAAATAGAAGGGATAATGATTAAAGACTCATCGTCATAAGTTATAAAACGTAGTCTTATAAAATTATAAAAGGGTGAGGAATTATAAAGCTCATAAATTGTAAAGCAGACCTAATTTATATTACTACTTGACCATTAACAGGTATTTTGGGAAGAATGAACTCGGAAATAATTAGTCCTCACTGCTCAGTTAGAACTAAAGCATAAGGCTAGCAGCTTCAGGGAGGTAGCCTCGAGCTGGCTGCTCCCATGCATGTTAAACGTCCTCTTGGCACTTGAGCTTCGTAATGTGTTTCATCAACTTTGTGTGCGGTGTTTCTTTTTTTGACAGGAGCATGTGGAGGGAGGGCTTCATCTGATTTATCCAGGCTTCAGTGACCCACTAATTTGGCATCATTTGTTTTTAAAAAAGAACACACAAGAAACCGAAACCCAGGTGGGAAACTGAGTTGCCTCATTTTCAGAAACTTGACTGACCCACAACATATATTTTACAGATGAGGAAACAGACCCCCATAGAGTGTAGAGTTTGGACAGGTGTTAATGGAGACTTGGGACTATAGTTCCTGTCCCCTGGCTCCCAGTTCCAGCTGCTTCTACCATGCGGCACTGCATCTCCAACTGTCCCCATGCAGATTTATAGCTCATGCTTCTGAGTCATATTCTTCCTTGGCAAACCCAGTAGTCTCAAACTCTGATGCCTACTGGGACGAAAGGGATTATATGACTAAGTGGACTAAGTGGGGATGTAGATAACACTAGGGGTGGTGGTGAGCTAGGGAGCAATGGGTCTTCAACCCAGTAGGCTCACATCCTCCCTGCAGGAACAGAGGCCTGATAGGCTGGCAGCTTCTAGCTTTTCAAGAAAAGCCAGATCTCAGGTTTTGAAATTTCTTGTGCAGAACAGGCCAACGAAAACATGCATGTAGGTGGACTTTTGCCTGCTGCTGGCCAGATTGCAGCCTCCACCTAACTACAGATTTCCTGTCTCTCTCAGAGCAATAACCGTAGCCCCTGTTGCTTAAAACATGCAAGGCATAATTTATGTGCTGTCTTTTAATCCTCACAACTCAGGGAAGTGTTGAAGATGAGGAAACTGAGGCTCTACCAGTTTGAATTTGCCAAAGTCAAGCAGCTACAGACAGGGCTAGAATTAGAGGACCATGTCTGATCCCATGGCTTTTAATCTTCCTCTGACACACAGCAGGCTCTCTGAGGGTTCACCATGACTCGCTGCTGCATTAAACCTACTGGTGAATCTGTAGTTTTCCAAAGGCCAGTTCAATTCAGCCTTTCAAACATGTTTTCACACATGTACTGAATTGCACTATGTAAAAAGTATTGTTATACTATCCTCTGAGGATGAAGGATAACTGTATGAAAAATGATATTTGGCTCAAGATGAACAAGCAAGCACATAAACTAATAATTATTTTAAGCATAGGATGTGGTAATTTCTAGAATTTAAATCACATCTCTAGGGTAATAAATTTCTAACCACTTATTTAGTTGGCTCCTGACTGAGTTGATATATATTTCTTCACATTTTCCTTCTGGAAAAAAAAATCAATAAATCATTCGTACGTCTTTAATAGAGATGAAATTAAGGCCTTTAAAAGCAGTATTAGGGAATTGATACTCTGACAAGTAATCCTACAGGTATAATTGTTTCAATTTAATACATGCATCTGGAAATTGGAACTAACGACTAAAGTTTACCGTGTGTTTTTTATAGTATATCAGTTTAACTGCAATTATAAAACTATTTTGTCATTAATTATCTTGTTCTTTCAACTTTGAGTACAGAATTCTCACTTTAGTGAAATGATTTTCTTGAAAGTTAATTCCTAACACTCTCAGTATTTTACTCTTACTCTTCAGTACAGCACACATCCTCCTGTAAGCTACACCCCTGCACAGTTGCTCAGCCACAGTTTTTCATCTGTCCTAACGTCTGCTCCTGCTACATGCAGAGATGATCAGTTGTGTGGACAGAAAGGTGATGGGAAGTCTCCCTGGAATGGGCACCATGGCGGCAGTCACTGCTCCCTCGTCCTGATCTCCTTTACTGGCCCAGTGCACGCATCCCCCAGCTGCTGTGAGGTTGGCGGCTAAAGGCTCACAGCTGCCTTCTTCTTTATGCAGAGAATTGCCTTTTGCTGAAGCGGAGCTGCTTTGCCTGATAAGACTTCCTCAAAGCAAGGGCACTTGTAAGGGCAGTTCCTCCTCAGAACTCCCTATAGAGGAGGCTGCACCTTGATCCTAGCTGAGCCCACTGGAGTGCTTAGCTCTTCCTCTGACCTCCCTTGAGCCCTGGCACCCTTTCCCCTGAGGGTGTCCCTCAGCAAGTCCAGTGGGCAGAATCAAGACTGTTGCTGAACCTCTGTACTTTATCAGAAAATGTGCCTACAAGGGAGGGACCCTCCCATTTCCTGTTCTTCACTCTAGTCCCTGGGATTGTGAAAAATCAGAAACCATAATAGAGTTTGGAGTCTGTGCATAGAACAATTATGGGAACATGTGGCTTGGAAGGCTATTCTCCCCAGCAGTTTTTAATGTAGGTTAAAATTCACTAATAGAAAAAGAAAGAAGAGGTTAAGATTGAAATACTACAGCAATTTCAGTAGTTCTGCTGTGGATTACAATAGTCCTTTGTATTGAAAGTTAATGGTATTAATAGAATCTAGTGTGATTTTGGAGGTTAACCTTCAACTCTAGACCTTTAAAGACTAATTGAAAATGAAATATAGTTTCTTTTCTCTATAGATTAAAAACAAGTCACACTTTTTTCGTATATTCTTTTTCATGTTAACTTCATGAAGATTAAATTTTAAAGTTTTGATGTGTGTCACTCTCTTTGTCCCATATACCCTCGTATCTCTCATACATGTGAGACACCTTTCCCCTCATTCCTTCTTTCAGAATAGCTTTTGTTCAACTTCATCTATTTTTATTGAAAAAAAATATTAACAATCCACTGTAAAATGTTAAAGCTCCTGTGCACTTTCAGGGTAACAATATATGACCTATTGAGAGTTTGCTTTTTATTCTATTAAAGAAAGGGTATTTTCCAGGGAAGCAGTACTCCCAAATTCATTCCTGGAAGCAAGCATCACCTTGATCCCCAAAGCAGAGAAAGACCCAACTGAAAAAGAGAACTATAGGCCAATCTCACTAATGAACATAGATGCAAAAATCCTTAATAAGATCATGGCAAACAGAATGCAGAAGATCATCAAGAAGATCATACACCCTGATCAAGTGGGATTCATCCCAGGGATACAGAGATGGTTCAGTATACACAAATCAATCAATGTAATACACTATATCAATAGAGCCAAGGACAAAAACCATATGATTATCTCCATAGATCCAGAAAAAGCATTTGACAAAATCCAACATGCATTTATGATAAAAACCCTACAAAAAATTGGAATAGATGGTCTCTACCTCAATCTGATAGAAGCCATCTCTGAAAAACCAACAGCCAATATCATACTAAATGGTCAAAAACTGAAATCCTTCACACTAAAATCAGGAACAAGACAAGGATGTCCACTATCACCACTCTTGCTCAATATAGTTCTGGAAACATTAGCCACAGCAATTAGACAAGAGAAAGAAATAAAAGGAATAAAGATAGGTAATGAAGAAGTCAAATTGTCATTATTTGCAGATGACATGATACTCTATATAGAAGACCCCAAGAACTCCACCAAAAGTCTTCTAGACTTAATAACCAAATTCAGTCAAGCAGCTGGTTACAAGGTCAACACACAAAAATCAACAGCTTTCCTCTACAGGAATGACAGACTCACTGAGAGAGAAATAGGACAAATAATTCCTTTTACAATAGCATCCAAAAAACTGAAATACCTAGGAATCACCCTAACGAAAGAAGTCAAAGACCTGTTCTCTGAAAACTATGGCACTCTGAAAAGAGAGATTGAAGATGATATCAGAAAATGGGCAGACATCCCCTGCTCCTGGATAGGAAGGATTAATATAGTGAAAGTGGCCATACTTCCAAAACTGCTATATAGATTTAATGCAATTCCAATTGATATCCCAGCAGCATACTTCATAGACCTCGAGAAAACAATCCAAAACTTCATTTGGAACAAGAAGAGACCCAGAATAGCAAAAGCAATTCTAGGTAACAGAGACATGGCAGGGGGGTATCACAATCCCCAACCTGCAACTCTACTACAAAGCTACTGTGATGAAAACAGCATGGTACTGGCAAAGAAACAGACTTGAGGACCAGTGGAACAGATTAGAAGATGCAGAAACAACGCCAGACACACTCAGCCATCTCATCTTCGACAAAGGAGCCAAACACCCTCACTGGAGGAAAGATAGCCTCTTTAATAAATGGTGCTGGAAAAATTGGGTTTCAACTTGCCAAAGATTAAAACTAGACCTGTATCTCTCACCATTCACTAAACTAAAATCAAAATGTATTAAAGATCTAAATATTAAAATAGAAACTCTGAACCAGTTGGAACAGAGGTTAGGTAGAACCCTTGGAGACATCAGTGTAGGAAAAGATTTTATGAACAAAACCTCAGTTGCCCATGCACTGGCACAAACAATCAACAAATGGGATCTCTTCTTATTAAAAGGCTTCTGCACAGCAAGAGAAACCACCAGCATTGTGAAGAGACATCCCACAATGTGGGAAAAAATCTTCACCTGCTCTTCCTCAGACAAAGGTCTACTATCTTGAATCTATAAAGAACTTAAAAAGATCAGATCTCCCAAATTTAAAGACCCAATCCAAAAATGGGCATCTGAAATGAACAGACATTTCTCAGACAAAGAAGTAGAAACAGCAAATAAATACATGAAAAAATGTTCAACATCACTGGTCATTCGAGAGATGCAAATAAAAACAACGCTGAGATTCCACTTCACTCCAGAAAGAATGGCTGCTATCATGAAATCAACCAATAACAAATGCTGGCGGGGCTGTGGAGAAAGAGGAACCCTGCTCCACTGCTGGTGGGAGTGTAGACTGGTGCAAGCACTGTGGACATCAGTATGGAGATACCTCAAATAACTAGGACTGGAAGTCCCATTTGACCCCACTATTCCACTGCTGGGGATCTTCCCCCCAAAATTAAAAGAATCATACCACAGTGATATATGTGCACCCATGTTCATAGCAGCACAGTTTGTGATAGCTAAAACTTGGAAACAGCCCAAATGCCCATCAACTGGAGACTGGATAAAGAAAATGTATTCTTTTTATAAAATGGAGTACTACTCAGCCATAAAAAAATGAGAAATTAGAGACATTTATAGCTAAGTGGATGCACATTGAGGTGATACTCTTAAGTGAAATCAATAGGACACATATGTGTAAATACTGAATAGTTTCTCTGGTGTGAGAAACTGAAAGTGTAAATAAGGACTAAATGTATAATAGGTAATGTGAAATAGGAAGAAAAGGGGCAAGGGGGAAGGGAAGTGGGAGGGCTAGGGGAAAGGATAGAAGGGAATGGGATTAATATGAGAAAATGGAAAAATAGGAACAAAATCTTTGTAAATAGGAGGACTGGAGGGGTTGAAGGGAGGGCTGGGCTAGGGTGAAAAATAAGAACCAAGAGAGACTATGTAAAGGTGCAAATTTCCAATGATGAATGTCATTATATTGTATACCTAAAATGTACCAATGATTAGAATGAATAATCGATAATGTAAAATAGGAAGAAAAGGTCCAAATGGGTAGGGGTAGTGGGAGGGGCAGGGGAAAGGAAAGAAGGGAAAGGAAAAATAATGAGAAATGGAAAAAATGGAAATAAAGTCTTTGTAAATAGGGAAGGGTGTAGGGGGTGAAGGGAGGGCTAGGAATGGGGCAAAAATAAGAACCAAGATGCATTATATAAAGGTACAATTCCCAATGAGAAATGTAATTGTGTTGTATACCTACAATGTACCAATAAAAGAATTTAATAGAGATTAAAAAAAAAAGAAAGGGTATTTTCCAAATATTGTTTTACATGTACAACTGAATATATAGAAATCAAAGATATGTTCTATGCTGTTGTACAATATTTAAATAACGTCTTTTTTTAACATCAGCTGTTTAGCCAGGGACATATTTGTAGATCATTTTGGCAAATTGAATATGATTTAGTATATGTAATTAAATTAATCCAGAAATAAATTACTACAAGAAATTTGGTCATTTTTTTCTTTAGGGAAAAATGCACATTTCTGACATTTTTAGTTTGATATTCATTAAGTTGAGTTGCACAATTTGTAACTGCCATTTTTCTCATTCACCAGGCCAAGACAGAATTTAATAATAAAATTAAATAGAAAATTATATTTGCTTTTTCATAATTTAACCCATTTTATTTTCCCTTGCAGTCTATGATGTATACAAATGAATAAGAACTTTATAAAATATATGACTTTTTCATTCTAGAGTAAATAATTTTTAGCAAGTATTTTGGATACTTTATGAAGATTTGTGTGTCTTTTGGGCTGTGCTTTTTTCTCACGGACTAAATGTCTTCTCAAATTCATGTATTAAACTGGTAATCCTTAACGCGATGGGGTGTGGATGTACTCAGGACTAGATCAAATCAGGGGGTGAAACCCTCTTGATGGAATCAGTGCCCTTATAAGAAGAGGAGGAGTCTCTTCTTGCACACACCAGGAAAGGCCATGTTAAAACGAAACCAGGAAGAGGCCCGCACCAGGAGCCAAACATGCTGGCATCCTGATCTTGGACTTCCAGCCTGGAAATACAGGAAACAAATGTATGTTGTTTATGCCATCCACTCCATGGGAATTTGTTTCAGCAGCCAAACCCAATTGTGACTGTAGGAGAGGTGCTAAATTAGGTAGTCATTACTTACAAGACTACTAGGAGCTGGAGGTACCAGATAGTTAATAAAAAGCATATGCTTGAGATTTTTTTTAAATGCAGATTCCCCTATGACTCAAAAAATCTCAGTTTCATGCTATTCCATTTTAGTCATTTATTCAAAGAAATAGTCTCTCTCTTGATGAAAGTATATCGGAGTTCAGATATAAAATTCTATTATACTTTTACCATTATGCATTTGAGAGTTTTTCCAAGTAAATAATATTACCTGAATAAATACAGTGACTCAATCATAAAAAATAAAAAAGTTAAGTCTTGGATTTTACTCTTGATTTAGATTTAGATTTCACTTGAGATAGTCTTCACCTTTTTAATTGGATGATTCTGGAACAATGACATAACAAAACATCCAGGCATGTACATTTTCATATTCTGTATATGGAAGTCATGTGATCTAAAAAAATACAGAAATCTCTGTCAAGTTTAATTATCTCTGTAACCTTGTTACCTCTTTGAGGCTTCAATTCTTTACTTACCTCAATGTTTTTGGAGGGTTAATAGAGCTCCTGAAAAACTAAGAATTCATCTTAGCATTGCTCATGGAACAGTTTTGTGTGATTCTCTGTGATTCAGGTACTGGTGATGTCTGAGTTAATGACCTTCGGGGAATAGAGCTTCTTCACTGTAAAGTCAGCATGTTCATAAACCTTTATAGACCCTCTCGCTTAAATATGCAGGCATTTGCAGTTATGCAAGACAAAAATACCTTCAGCCACGCTTGCAATTTAGGGTTGAAGGTAAGTAGGGCAGACAGTAGAAGAAATGGGAAAGCCATAAAAGATCTCCCATTTCTGTTCCTTTATGCACTCTGAACAATTAAGACACATTAATGAAGACACCACCAGTTAATTTCATCACTTTTATTGACATAGAAAAGTGTTTGCTGGGAAGAAGTTAGACAAGCGGCTTAGTTTTTACTTTAATACAAGGAGTTGTGTCAAAATGTTACCTCAGTCAGCATTTGAGGGATGAAGGATAAACCTGTGGTGTGGTGGGGATAAGATGTGTTGGTGTGTGCATGGGTGTTTCTTCTTTTTCCGAGTTTTCTGAGTTAATAAGTAATGGAGTATTTTGGGCCCCTGGGCTTTAATAATGGTGATAGTAGTGATGGTGTGATAATCTGAAGTCTATTTTTAGGCTTTACAGAAAGCTAATCACACTGGAATGTTCAGGCAGGTGTGGTAGCCTGAAGAGAAGTCTCTGATCTTCCCTCTGAATGGACTCCTTGCTCCCCGCTTGGTCTTGCTATAATAACCAGGCACCCAGGTCCATGTCTGAGGGCTTTGGGTGGCAGTTTTTACTCCTCTAGAGTGTCTTTTTCTCAACAGAATTCTTGCAGTTTTATACCCAAAGGTCTTTATAAAATTCTCATTTTCTCTTTTTATGTTTGCAGCACTGTGTTGCAAATGTTGATGTAAGCATGGGGTGACATTTCCCAATGACCAAACGGTGATCCACTGTGTGCTACTCTGCTAATCCCAAAAGATAATCCCAAATAATCAATAGAAAACAGACATGATTTCTCTGTTCACATCTATTTCGCTCCCTCCCTCTCTCTCTCTCTTCCTCTCTCCCTCTCCCTCCCTCTTTTCCTCCCTCCCTCCTTCTTCCTCTTCTTTTACTTCTTCTCCTCCTTTTCTTTCTCATTTTCCTCCTCCCCCCTTCCTCTTCTTCTTCCTCTTTCTCCTCCTGTTCTTCCTCCTTGTTCTTCAAAGAAGACACTTTCTATTTAAACTAATCCTTCTAACTCTGTAGTACCAAAACACTTCAAGTCAGTGTATTTCTCACTAGAGCTTCCTTAAATAATATTATACAAGCTTACTGATGATGACTTGAATATGAGGAAATCAACATTTTCATAGAAAGGATATGACTATTTATACTTTGATTCAAATATGATACAATATTTCATTTGATTGCTTTTTAATAAATAAAATATAATTATTAAAGATTAAATAGTTGAAATCACTTCTGCCTATTGCAGATGATGATAAAGCTTCTTCCAAGATGAGCTACTGCAGTTGCAGTCAATTTCCTAGGACTTTTTCATTTTTGTGAGGATGTTTGGGTCTTCAGGTAGTTTCCTCCAAAATATGCATATTCAAAGTTAGTTTTTAAAATATTTTGAGTGAAGTTTATACCATAATCACCAAATCAGGTTTTACCAAGTATGTTACAGTTTTACAGAGTTTGAACCTTACCACTGTTTAGAGACCTCTTTCTTAGGGTTCTCATTTCACAGATAAATGGAGTGTTGCAAGAAGAAAGGGAAGAATAGACCTCTTGCTAAATGTAAATATTGGGTGCTGGCTGGCCTGTGACTTATTTGGAGTGAGAAAATGGCCTTGATTTTTTCCAACACTGTCACTAGTGACACTGTGGCCAAACATGAAGGAGATTGTGCAGCTTAAACTCTGGAAATCTGGCAGGGCAAGGCCTTCTGTCTGGTGCTTTATCAGTTCTTGGACATGGATTGCAGGGTTATGTTGAATAACACATTCACTATCTCAGTCTTCCTCCTCATTAAGGAAAAAACCCTGCCAGAATGTGATCCATGATTAGAGTTAATGCAGTTCTAACATCTCCCAGATGTTTTAACGTCACTCATGTCACTTGCAGAGTTTATAAATGTGATTTGTCTACTTGTTTATTCTTTTTTGGAGCGAAGATTATCTTTCTGCTAGAGGAAAAAAACTAAATCAGAGACTCAATGAGTTACTTAACATAATTTACAGTATGTTTAGAAACAGTACTGAGATGCAGAGTATGTGATCAATGGCACATTCTCATAAAGAATGTATTTGCACTCCTTAACAGAAATGTGGCTGAGCCAAAATGTCCAGATGTCTCTTCTTAATGGTATACTTTTTAAAATATGTGCCTCCATGCCAAATTTTCATGACCACAAATTATTATGCTATGGAAATAGCAAAATTCCAACCTTGAAGGCTGTAGCTTTGCAGTATGGGTTACTAGTTTATTTCTCAAAATCATTGCTTGATATTTTTAGGAGCACTTCCATCTGACTATTTATTTTCTTCCTAGGTTTTGTGTTGTTTCAATTTTCGTTGCGCATATATGTGTTTAAGATGCAGCCGGGACACCCTCTTTCCCTTTTTGTTGTGCACACCAGTCACCCTGCCGCTGGAAGTCAGACATTTACATGCAGTAAGATAAGGCTAACATCAGGTCACCAGAGCTTGGAAATCTCCTCATTTACAGACTGCAGTATAAGTAAACACTAAGAAGATGCCAAGTTTCAAGAGATAGGAATCTTATCTGGAAGAAGAAGGAATTTTCTGAGTTGTATTGAAGGAATGAGATAGCAGGATTTTGAATTTGAATAACACTTTAATTCTTCATCATAATTATCAATTTTAATAGCTGTTTATGTGTAGCTTTATATTTCATAAAGGAAGTTTCATATCTTATGACTGTTAACCTTCATAGTCTTTGAAAAAGGAGAAATAGATATGGACTTTATCCCACCAAATTATAAGAGAGAAAATTAATCAGGAAGTGACTGAGCCATGGACATACAGGCCTTCTGAGCTCTTTTGTGACCTGGGGCTGCCTATGAACTTGTGTCCTGGGGACTCCCTGTGTGTGCCACAGGAAACACAGTAACCTGGCACTCACTGTAGGTCCTTTAGGAAGGGTCATTCCAAGAAGAGATTTTAAAATGTGTGGTCAAAATGAAGCCTTCTGTTGCTTGGCTCTCCAAGATGATAAACACCAGATGCAGACATTGATGTGACAATGATTATCCAGGCTGATGAGCATGTTAACTTTGATTATAAGAGAAGTGGACTTGGGCGGAGTGCTTGGGGAAGCTTTAGGAGGAGAGGGAGCTTTTGCAAATCCATTGTTCTGTCCTCTCTCCAGGGCCCGGTGCCTACTCTGAAGAGGGCAGCTGACTGCTCCTGGGTGTTCACACACATGCATCTCCATGCTTTCACTGTGTATCATGTCTTGGAAAACAAGGCATTTATTTCTCATAATTTGAAAATTCTACCCCATTTCCAGTAGTTTCTTTTGCTAAAACTAAGGGGGATGTGTGTGTTTACTCTTCATTTGATATCCAGTGCTTTTTTTGGTTCAGTAAATGAAGGATATTCCAAACCACAGAATATCCTGTCCCAGTCAATACTGTATTTATTTGTTTAACATGTAGAACCTCCAGACCAGAGTTTATTTGCAAGGACTTTTTGTGAGGAGCCATATACTGGGTCAAAAAAGATATGTTTTATTAAAGTATCAAATATATGCCCATTTTAATTACATTTTATTTTTATACAAATAAAATAATGGGCTATAACTAAATTATGTTTTGAAGATTTATTTTGAAATTGTAACTAAACATTACTCATAGTATTGAAAACAAATGAAGGTTTTATTTTGTATGGGCAATCCAATACAAAAGTATCTACAGTTATAGCTATTTAACTTTTTACGTGATTTATACTGTGTAAACATAGCCTACAAGTTTTAATATAAAATTTGATCTGTGCTCAATATATAGAATTAATATAGGTTTACACACAATGCCACATTATTTGGAGATTGAATAATGCTTACATGAGTTTTACAACATCTATACCCACTCTTAAGACTGCAAGCTTTCATTTTGGCAGAATCTACCAACCATCCTTAGAAGAGGAAAATGCAATCTCTACAAGTCAAACTTGCCAAAAATGCTTTTTTGTGTGTATATCAAAATTGATCTTTGTTTTAACACACATTATTTCAAATAAACTGCTCTTAGATATGCTAGGTATTTTTCCTCTCTAGATCTATATTGAACATCTGTTGACTATTGGCTATGCACAGTAGATGATTACAGCTATTTAACTGCATTATTCAGGCTTCCCATTCGCTTCTTTCTCTACCATACAGGAAAATTTTAGATACTTTCAATTAGCCATTTTACTCAGCTAATACAAACAGGTTCACTGAGGAAAAAAAAACCTAATGTGTGAAGCACAAATACCTTATTTTAAAGTACAAGCTATTAAATATTCATTAAGAATTCTACCATTAAGGTTTCATGTAGACTTTATAACTGGATATTCAATTGTTAGTATTACTACCTATCAGGTATTTAAATTTGGGCAGGGCCTTTAATAGTTTGAGCTTCAGTTTGTCCATCTGTAAAATCAAGGCTATCATACCTCACCTGTGCAGGGCCTCTTGTGGCGATTTCTTGAGAATACGTATTTGAAAGCAACATGTACCTTAATTAGGAATTGGATTACAATACATAAACTAATTACATGTATACTAGTAGAAGTCTAATTGTATAAGAAAATATTCTGGATACTACTTCTGAATTACTGTTACTTTTCCATATTGGGTATGTAAAACATCTGAATTCTACCTTGTTATTCATGTATTATAAATAATCTAGCCTTTCTTTAAAAATTGGACCTATTTTAACATTAATGTGTTATGGAGACAGGGAAATACCAAGGAATAAATTAGCATTCATATATTTATTGATTCAATAAATACCTATTGAGTCCCTACTGTTTGCTGAGTGCCTTTTTTGTGTCTAGAGACTCAGTGTAAATAGAGCCAGTGTGTGGTTTTTGCCCTGCTGGACCATGCAGGCTCGTGTACCAGATAAACAGGGTTGAGTGACAGAAAATTATTTAACTGCAATTATGATAAGTGCCTTGAAGGAAAGGAACAATAAATTATAAAAATTTATGACAACTTGTGGATGTTGCCAAGGGAAGCTTCTCAGAAGAGTTTGTTTGACCTCTAAAAGATTCCTAACAATTAGCCCAGCATAAAAAGCATTCCAGTTCACTGCTGAGCACCAATACAACTATGAGCTTTTGTAAGTTAGTCAAAGCATAACTAAAGTCACACAGTTTTAAATGTCTGGACTTATTTTATGTTATACTTAACAGAGATCGGGAATTTTTCTCATTTTCCTTTAATTTAGATACACAAAATAATAAGTATTTATTGCAAATTGTTAATTGAGTTACTCTATAATCAAGTTTCTAAACAGGTTTGGTCTTGGGTTTTTGCATATAGTTGACAATTTTTGAATTCTTATCTAAACACATTCTAGGGAAAGAGACCTTAGAAAAATGAAGACTGAGAATGACAAAACTTACTCTCAGAAAGCTGTTTTGAGAAACAGGAGTTTATTTGTGGCTAAGTTAGTAAATTTGATATATGAAGGAAGCCATCTGCTCAGAGCATAGGGAAGCACATATTTTTTATAACTCCAAATTATTCAGGTGATGTATTTTAAGATTTTAAAAGCTCAGGTAAAGTAATACCTGAGTTCTAAAATTAAAATCCATGTATTTGCAAAGCAAATGAACTGTCCAAGAAAATTAGACTCACATTTAAGAGGCTGGTCATGATGTCTGACAATACATTGCATCCTTTGAATTTTCAAACTTCTGAAATATTCAAAAGAAATTCTCCAAGGTGCTGTAAAGCTCTGGTATTGTGCAAATGGCCACCCAATTTAACCTCTTTCTCTCTTAAATTTGCCGTGAGATTATAAGTAAATATATACATATTTGTAAATATATGAATATATATATCCTTATATGTATATGTATGTATGTATAAGTTTGATGTTGTACATAGCAATAGAAATATAATAATTGAGGATATATAGTTTTAATATGTTCCATTTATGTATCTTAATATATATTAAGCTCAAACTGTGAGGAAATTCATATGAATTATTATGAAACATTATTATTATTATTTAGAACATAATTTGCTCATGAAGAACAAGTAAAAGTAGTACTCAGATATACTAATGCTAGCAGATCTTTAAATTCTAAAAGATTTCTATTTATATCATGAGATAATATAACAGGAAGAGAAGTTTATGAGAGAAAATTGCCCCCGACTCAGCAGGATTCTAATGTATTTGTTTCTCTAGCCATTACCTTCTTATCACGTTATGAATGGAAACACCACTTCGCACACCGGTGGGTGTGCGCCTGGCATGCTGAACCTTAATCTAGCTAATGCTCTCATTGCAAGACATAAATAGATTACAAAGAAAAATTCAATATTTTTCTCCCCTCTCCCACCAGTGCAGCCCACATTAGTTGTTTCCTGCCATATAATTGCATTACATGACGGGATGTGATCCACGGTTAATGGCAGTCACAGTCAACTGTCACTTTGCTTTTAGCCTGGGTCATTCAGGATAATTTACATATTTAGCACCATGACAAGAACTAGGTTTGTCAAACCACTTGTGGAGGTTGTCATGCTAGCCTCTGTCAAAAAAAAGCCAAAACCAAACAGCCACTGTTGTTGTTTTTCTCCTGAGACACATTTGCCAGTGGATAGAGCAAGTAAGCCCACAGTGTGTTGCAAGGTAAACATGAATTTATCAAGGATTTTTATCTCCTTAAAATTATTGACTATTACTGGATGAACTTTTCTGAGAAGTGATTTTTAGTACCTGAAAACTAATTTTTTGTCAGTATCTTTACTAATTAACCTGAGTAGTAGCACATGTCCTAAGCTTATTTCCATGAACCTGACTTGAAAACATTCAATAGTTAACTCATCAGAGTCATTAGCAAAACAATTCCAATTCCAAAGAAAGAATCTACTCCTGTTGAAATGTGCGACATGATATGTTTTAAGAGATTGTGCAAAGATATCAATTTAAAAACACTTAAATCATTTCATTTTTAAAAATAAAACTTCTCCTTGAAATGAATTGCATGCCCTGGGGTTATCAGAATGAAATGGGAGGTCCTCTTGTTGCTTTATTTATATGTTAATACTCTTTTCAGAACCAAGCTGTTTCCCATGTTTTTCTGGGAGAAGAGAATTAAACAACTGCTATATGTTTGATGCAGTTTCTCTGTCAGTATATTGATCTGTTAACATGAATGCCTGACTTCAGTCCATATTTCATAACTTCATCAGAGTATGTTCTTCCATATTTATTCATATTTTTCAAATGTTTCCTAGTCAAATTTGAGCTTGAGGCACTCGTATTGTGAACTTAAAAGTCACCATTTCCTGTGGGCTGGGGGCTGGTCAGGCCCTGGATGTTCTGGCTCCTGGTCCTGCCTTCTGCAGCCCCATTTTTATTCCATATTTCAATTTTAATGCCATGCTTTTCAAACCACTTAGTACCAAGTGATTGAGATGCTATTTCCTCCCTATCCAAAAAGATTCTTCACTTTTCCTTGAACTTTCTGGCAGAACAAGATGACAGACTTCTCTTGCATCTTCTTCCAAACAATGGCCAGGTTGTAGTCTCTCCCCCTGGGTCCTCAGAAGGTGATTTCCATCTTTTTGTTGCCAAGGCCATGAGCACATGCATCTGTTTTCATTGATTTTCTCATTGCATGGTTCTGAATATGTTTTTCTTCCACATGTAAAAGGGAATCCTTCAAGGAGTCCTAGTTGGTCTGTTGTTTACACATCTAGCCGAGGTCACTTGCTGGACTGTAAGTTGAATGAGAGCAGATCTGATTCTGTTGTATCCATGGAGCCTTTATAGGAGCTCTGCAAATATCTGAGTGAATGATTTCGTTTAAATATTAAGGGAAGAAGCTGTTAGCTAAATAGATGTAGATTGATTCCTGGTGGTTAAACATTGCTCTATCAATTTCTGTGTCTTCTTAGGCTTTTTCCTTGTATGTAATTTAACTACGTTGAACATTGAACAATTACAGCACTAGTGCTTTGCACCTTGTATTTGGCATTTGGAGGCAACTTCCATTTTTGGCATATCTAATGTGCCATAAAAGTTTTGAGGTTGGAAAACACTGAACTTGAAATTAACAAGCATTAAAGCAGTCTGTTTTTAGACAACACAGACACACACGCACACACACACACACACACACACACACACACACAGATACTATTAAGAACATGTGCGTGTTGCTAAACTCTCTTTGTGGGGCCGGGTTTGGTGTCTGCCATAGTATTATTAGCTTCTGCTAATTTGACAGGGTCAGCAGAAGCCCTATCTGCCCTGCAATTATCAAAGGTTGTAAGGCGTTTCTCTTGGATGAGCCACAAAATCATTAACTTCTCTATCACTTAAAGAGCTTCCCAGCTATTCTTTCTGCCTTTCTGAATCAATATCCCCAGGGTATCAGTGTCCCTTTCTATTCAACAGACATTATGAAATCATTCCACCCCTTTATCAGGGCACTGCCTAATGGGGACCTGAAGAAGACTTTGATTGTCTCTGACAACAACTCAACCACTTTTTTCTTTGTGTATCAGTGCTGGTCCATCTAGCAAAAGAAGGGACAAACTTGGTTAGCAAAATGCTGAGGTAAATTTTGGACACTGTTGTAGAGCATGCCATAGACCCTTATTAAAATTTCATCTTATAAAATTATATTTATTAATATATTTTATCCCAAATAGTTCAATTTTCAGGGCTAGAGATGTCCAAATTACCCCACTGCAAATTGTCTGCTAAGTCTAAATGTCTGATTTTGCTGCAGCACACTCTACTTATGAGAAAATTTAGAGATGAATTATGAAGCAATAAAAATATTGAATGAATTAAAACCATTTTTCATATATATATATATATATATATATATATATATATATATATGCACATATGGAAAAAGAAAACCAAGGCTAAAGAGAGGTATATTTTATTCTGTATTCATACAGCAGGTGTTGAAAATAATAGTTTTGAAGAAAAGAATAAAGAAAGGAAAAAAAGAAAGAATGGGTATTAAATAAAACTAAAGGTTTAAGGAGCTGTTTCCACTTACTTATTTATAACTGAGTTCAGAGTGTTGTCTGCCCTCCAGTGGTCTGTTTAATGGACTTTAATCCTGGCTTTTGAAAGATTCGTATTTATTTGATAGTAGTAAAGTTTTTATTAATGGTTAATAAAGGAATTTTACTTTTAATAAACATGTCTAATAAAGCTTACATTTTTATGTTAAAATTTTTGTAGTGAAATATGTCAAGGAGAATTTGGGAAGAATTTAAAAGACTAAATGTCTCCCTTCAGATTTTTAATTAAATTTCTTCTTCTTTTTCTGATATTTGTTCCCTTCTTTCTTTGATTTAGTGTATAATTTATATAGTAGAAATAAAGATAGACTTTTTCTTTTTACAAGTCAGGATACTCTTATAGACTAAGAATCAGTTAGAAATCAATCCACGTATGAGGAAATTTAAAGAGAAACTAATCAGAGTTGGATTATACTTCTTTGGCTTACTGTCATTGGATACATTAACAATTATACAGAAAAGTATGAGTAGAAATTGCAAAATTTTTATAGTTTTTCAAAGCTTTTAAAAATCTGGACTTTCAGAGTTTTTAATCGATATAGTGACATTAATGAGAATAAATTTCATTAGATGTAATTAAATGTTTTTAACTTCTATTATCCCTTGTGTATTATGTGTTGAACCTCTTACTTGATAAAAAAGTAAGTTTTCATACTCTTATTTCTCCAGGATTTACTACTCAAACTCAGTTTTGAAATTTAGAGCTGCAGTAGGAAATTCTCATTGTAACAGTTTGAAAAATAAAAGATTTTCCATTCTTTCATCTCACCTTCAGATTTCTAATAGTTTGTAAAGAAAAGTAAAATATTTCATTTTCAAATAAACTTGAGGTGCTGTGTTTAAAAACTCTTCACTGTAAGGGCGTCTCAATTAATCTCTAAAACGAGTTATTACACACAGCTTTTTCCAAGTTTATTTGAGGAACCCTTTTTCTCAAAACTTTGGCCCACATGAAATACTAATATTGGTGTATCCTGTTTGGGAACAAACTAGATGTGAGCAAGTCATTAAAGTAACTAAAAAAAAATAGTCTGATATATATGAAGAGAAAAGAAAACACATCAGGCATCAGTGGAAGAGAAGAACATCACGGCAAAAATGAAAACATAATTTAAAGTGTGTGTGTTAATTACTGAGGATTAAACCTCAAAGTATAAAATATTTTTAGTTCACTCTGCTTGTAGAAGAGGATTTACATACAAGTATTAGGAAATACTATGCCTTAATGTGGTCCACTACAATGGGATCAAACTATACAGAACCCAGTCGCCACGTTAAAGGACTTGGGTTTCATCATCTAGTGTACAGAAAGCTATTTGATTATAGTAATGTTAAGAGTGACCACCATTATTGAACACTTAAGAATTTTTCTGAGTTTGAAATGTACTTTGTTGTGCCCAGATTGCGAAGTCCCAAAGACCACCAGGAACCCGTTCCCAATGCAAGCACACAAGTGTCATTTATTCAAGCTCGAGCAGGGGCTCCCAACCGTCACCGACGCAGCGGATCAGAATTGAGAGCCCCGAATTTCAAATTAGCGGGGTTTTTATAGAGGTTACAGCAAGGTTTGGAGATTTTCCATTTAGCAGTTACATGATTGGTCGGCATTTAGCAAGCATGAAGTGTACATTTCTGATTGGCTAGGCTCATCGGGGTTGAGGGGCGGTTACATGTAGGTTTTACGGGGGAAATGAGGGACAAAGGTTAGTGGTCGACTGTCACGTACTGATGGTCAGCAGACACACTGATTAATGGTCACAACCACCTTGTACTGACAGTCAGCACATTGACAGATTGTTCTACAGATAGTGGGCCCGGAACGTTCATTTCCTGGGCAAACAGATGGCTGAGTAATTAACTTAGGAACTTTGGTTTGTTACAGATTGTATCTTCTGTCCCAGAGCAAACACATTTTAACCATTAATTTGAGAGGACAGTAGGGACTAGTGCATTCTAGCAAAATGGAGTCACTTTGGTCTCACATTCTTCTGCTTCTCTTGCATTGTAGGTAGGAAATAAGGCAATCCAATGTCAAGCACCTTTCCAGGGCCATAACCTAGTGAATGCTGGAGCTGGCGTTTATCTGTTTCCTAACAGTATGAATCTAGAATCTTTTCCCTTAAACTTAGTTCTGTGGTGTGAAAAGAAAGAAGAATGGATCCAGCCAAGACAAAATAGAGTGGAAGAAAAATTGGTTGGTCAGGAGCCTCTTGTAATAATCTAAGCGTGCGATCCTAGTGTTTGATGTGCTGGCTGTAAGCATGGAAAGGAAGGGTACTACAGTTCAGAGATGCCAAGTAGGAAACATTAGTGCTAAACCTTTGATTTAGTTGATTGATTCACATTGATCTGGGGAAGTGGATCTTGCTGTATCAGTTATAGCTGATGGTGACATTTTTGAATATGATGAGTGAGAAATTATGATACCATTGATAAAACTGAGTAACTTGTAGTCTCGGGGGAGGCAGGGAGTCTGAATTTTAAAGATCTTTAGTTGGAAATGATATCAGCCTCCCAGAATTATGTAACACTGTTGGGAGGAAGAAATGGCTGTAGGTAGAGTCTTGGTGTCATCAGCACCAATAGCATGTTTGATTCAGGGGAGGAGGATGAGTCTTCTAAGGCCAGGATGGAACAGAAAGAGCTGAGGCTAAAGAAAGGGTTTGAGAGCTGCTCAGAGTTACAAGTAGGTGGAGAGAAATCAGAGGTGGGAACTAAGAGTTTTAGACAAGGAAAACTAATGTTGCTGAGCCTGTGTACAAAGATGTATTTGAAGTGATGATATTCAACATGACTAAAGAAGACAGAAAGCAAACAGAGCCCCAAGAAGAGGGAGCGACAGGCAAGCCATTTCACTGTTTAGCTGTCATTAGAAAGAACTCAGTAAGTTGTGCGGGAGTTACCAGACAGCATTAATCTATCTCATTTATCTAATGGTGCATCATTACCTCATTTTTCTGATAAATTTAAACAGATAATCAATGTCCTTTGTTTTCTGTCAGTTACTTGTTATTATATTAGAGAAGAAATGAAAATTATTATTCTCTAATCTTTTAAAAAATTTCTAATAGCCTCAAATTCATGAGTGTATAAACTTTGAAAACAAAAATATAACATTTATTAAATCTGCAAATACTTATTGAGTTTCTACTGTGCCTCAAAATAAAATTGTAATGACTTTCAGCTGGCTTAGAGTGCAATTTCTAGTTATCTAATATACATATGTGTGTTTTGTCCGTACATGTCCATGCATGTACAATTTATTATATTTCATGTCACTCTTACTGCACCTTGCTTGTGTTTTATTTATTAAAAACCCTCGAAATAAAAAAACCATGGCATTACAACACAGTAACTGCAGAAGAAAATCAGATATACCTTGGATATTATCATTACCTTATGCATTAATGCATTTTATTCTTTTCAGTACACTGTAACTATTTAATAACTTCAAATTGCCAAGGTGTTGCTACTGGTTAATTTTTTCCAGATTTGTCTAAACCAACTACATAGTCATTTTGCTAGGGCCTCTTTCCCTCTATAGCAATTAACCTTATTCAATATGCTGGATATTTGTTAAAATGTAAAGTAAGATGTAATGTATTATTACACAAAATGCCATTCAAAAATAGCAACTTTAAAATATGTGAATGACAAGCTAAATTACTGCCAAGTTTTGTGCTTAGCATCAGTGTCACCTGAGGCCAAAAACGATCATGTGATGCTGGTCATTTGGTTACATATTTTGACTGGAATGTGCTATGCAACTGGCCGTCACTCAAATGCTATAATTTATGGTAACTATTTACCTGAGTCAGATAAAAAGCAACTTCCTAAATACAAATACTGTCAGTGCACTATCAGTCCAAACTTACTGTCCCAGAATTGAATATATTGCAACTATCTAGCAATTCTGCTTCCAAATTACTTTTCATTTTTTTCATGTGACACATTCTCGTGTACTTTGTCAATTCCCAAGCAAAAAGCACTTTAGAGTTACTTTTTACTATTGAGTTCAGTCTTATGGTTTTTGAATCTGCTCTTGGACTTCCTCAAAGACAGACAAAATCAAAGTTGTGTCCTTATTTTCAGTCTTTACAGAAGATTTAGTTGCTCCCTTCTGGCTGAAACTATGGTATTTGCCATTTCAACACTTCCTGCTTGTAAGGTGGAGGATTAGTATTTGCACTATTAGTTATAATGCTATATAGATACATCTTTTTTCCCAGAAGTGTATTAGCAAGTGATAAATTCATTAGGAGATAATTAAAATTTCTAGAACAAGAATGCAATGTGCTCCCATAGCCTAAATCTGACAAGTGTTGAGGAAGAACTTTTCAAAATAATGATCAGACCAATTTATTTTACTTGCTTAAAATATTATGTCACCCAATGACAGAACAGAAAAAGTGTTTATAAGGCATACAGCATAATTAAGAAATAAGTTCCTAAGATATATAGCTAACAGGTTTGAATAGCACCATTCCTACAGCTGACTCATGGTCTTTGATGAGAGGGGGCTGCAACAATGGAGGCTTTGAGCGCCTTGCAAAATCTCGATTAAGTTGCTGAAGTGTTTCCACAGTTTATTTTTCTAGGATCTTTTACATGACTGCTTGCTCATAAAGACCTGGCTGTGGAAGGAAATTGGGCAGGAACTTTTGAATTGGTCTCTTGTTTGCTTCATTCTATTGACCTGTACCAGGGTAGTTACACTGTGGGGGCCGTAAGTTGTTCATTTGCTACTGTTTTTGATTGAGAAATTGGTCCCTGTTAATGAATAATTAAAGTCAAACTCTGATAATGAATCGGTTGAAGCAGGAAGAAAAATTCTGAAGTTAAGTTTTTGTTGATTTTTTTTCTTTGATTCCTTGTCATATATTTATAATTGACTTTTTTTTTTTTTTTGGTACCAGGTATTGAACTCAGGTCCTTGTGCTTGTGAGGCAAGCGGTGGAAACACTGAGCTATATCCCTGACCCCCAACATTTTTATTTTTTAAGAGAGTATCAGGAATATTTGAATGAGCTATTTCTCTGAGCTTTAGACTGTTTGAATTTGAATAATTAAAAATATAGAATTTTTTTTGAAAATAATTATATGGAAAATGAAAATTATATACCAAGAAAATACAAAAAAATTATAAAACAGAACACCTCTAAATTTAAACTGGAGTGTATGATATCAGAAGATAAAAATATTAGTCAGTGATTCATGAAATAATATGTACATATATCTGCATATATAACAGCTTGTAAAAATAAATTCTTTAATTTTTGACAAAATGGTTAATTTTTCACTTTTTTCTAATGTATCAACATTTTGTTTGAAACCACAATTTAATTGTGTTACCAGGTGTGTAGGCTTGAAGTGATATGTTTTTTCTTCAATAATTTTTTTTTCTACATTCCTTTAAATAATGAACAAAATCAATAATGAAATACTCCCTATATTATTCAATGGCATGATCATGATTACAATTCTTGCCAGTTTTTTCAAGGGTGATACTAAGAAGTTGGATTTACAAAAATGCAATTCACATGACAAATGTATGTGTTTTTTACATATATTTGTCAGAGTTTAATCAAGAGGAAATAATAGATCCTTTAAATGGACAACTGAAAATTGGAAGATAGCATGTTAAACAAATGCTGAAGTGTCCAGTTTATTTCCTACTTTATTTAGAAGTGACTGTTGTATTAACTTGTTCAGAGAGGAGTGCTCCTTGCAGTTAGAGAAGGGGAAGAAGCCCTACTATTCAAAGAAAGAGAAAAAAGGAAAACCTTTGCCAAAGATCTGAAGACCAGGAAATGCATCTTATATTACCATCCATGCCCATTGTTTCATAGAAAATGTCAGTGGGATTTCAAGAACAGAAGTCTTGTTTTATTGTATAACGTAAGCAGGATAAAGATAACATCCTACATTGCTAAACTGTGGGAAATAAGTTTTCAGGATTCTTAGTGATATTAGATAGTGGTGACTGATTAATGACGTAACTTTGAAGTTCCTCCTATATTGATGTGAAATGGTCATTAGGGACTATGGTGAAAGAGAAGAAAATGCTTCAGGTTTCTGAAATGAAATTTGCTTTGTTAAATTGAGGATATTAGTGGAAATTTCCCACTACATATAAACAAGATGGAGTCAGAGAAGCTACAAAAGTGTTAAACAGCAGACAGTAGTAAAGACAGCAATGGAGAGGACTCATGTATCTGATACTTTTCTGAAATTGTTTAGATGGTTTTACATATTCTTTAAGTAAAAGAACAGCAATGTAAGGAAAGAGGGATGCCTAAGGTGATTATACTGTTATTTTAGCACCTCTTTAAAAAGTAGCTGAATTTCTTATTTCATCTGACTACAGTTCTTCAGTAATCTTTACAAGGCTTGTGTCTGGATGGAAGACAAACAATATTAGAAAGAAGAAAGTGAATTTGGTACCTTTAAAGAATTATGTCAAATGACTCTAATAGACATTAAATTGCAATAAGAATAAAAATGAATGTCAACCTATTAATGTTGCAAAAGGAAAAATATGTATTATCCAATAATTACAAATTTTAAAAAGTGAGAGACATATGAGCTTTTGCTGAATAGAAAGTTGAGATGGAAGTATACTTACAGAAAAAAATAAAAATAGAATGTTTTTAGTGAAGAAAGAGGGAAAGAAGGTTACTCCAAATGTGAAATGATATCACATGAAAAATCTCAAGTGGGAGATGTGTGGGACCTTCAGATAAGCTTAAGATGGACATTTTAAGGTTGTGGTAGCAGTTGATATCTCAGTTGATAATAATATTGAAAATAACCTGAACTAAAATCTGTGCATTGCTCAAAAAGGAAGTCGTGGGGGATGGCTTTCTTAGTTTTCACACAAGGAAAATGTCTATATTTCTTAATAATAATGATCAAAATGGTAACCAGGACACAATGAATGCTTTTTAGTTATGGTGTCAGGCTCGTGCTGACTGTTAGCTGTTGTCACATAACTTCTGATTAAATGGAAGCCTGGCACAAAATGTTTGTAATTTTGTTTGCCTAAAAATGTTAATAGGGGAATTATTTTTGTTACATTTCTAATGAAGTCCCTAATCCAGTTTTTACAAGGTGATCAAGGCAGAGTTGACTGTAGTAAAACAACCCAACTAGGAGAAATTATATGGTCCTCATTTAAAATAGAGTACAAATGCTTATTTGCTTCTCCTGAAAAACTAGTGAAGAAGTAGGAGTGCACTACCAGGATAAGAATTTGAAAATGTAAGTATTCCTCAACTAATAGCCCACAGTCTTTGAAGAAATAAAACAGTGGCCACTTCTTACTGTCCTGATTTTCCCAACATAATACTAAGGGAAAATAAGTTACTCTTTTTTTTTTTGGTACCAGGGATTGAACTCAGGACCTTGTGCTTGAGGGGCAGATGCAGCACCACTGAGCTAAATCCCCAGCCCTATTAAGTCTCTTTTTTTACCAAGCCTGCATCACCACAGGCCTCCAGTCAAGAAATGAACATTTTGAACATAAGAGGAATGAAGCTATGTTTCTTTTGAAAACTCTTCTGCATGGAAGGGGTCACTCATCACTGTGAAAATATTTTCAAAGGCAGTATCAGATGCAAAAGTCAAAACTGCCTCAAAGCTGAATCCTGAAAAAGGAAGTATAATAGACAAAAGAGTCTTTGGTCCTACATATGTTCCTATGATTCTTCAAATTGCCTTTATAATATTTGCACAAATTTACATTTTACTTGTAATGCTACTTTATTTTAAAATTATTCTAGTTTAGCTTCTAATCCCTATATATGTATTAACAACAGCAGAAGAACTTTAACTCCAGTGATTTTAGTTTCTGGGCCCATTAGCATGTGATGATACTAATATTTGTTAGGTGGAAAATGACCTTTGTTCTATTTGTTAAGCTAATTAGTACAAATGTATTACAAATGAGAATGAGCGTTCTTAGGAAAGATTCTTCATCTTTCTTAGTTAAATAATAAAAATGAAGTAAATACAGTATTTATAGAATGAGTCCTATTGTTCACAATTAAAGCCTAAATAATAGTTTAGTTTTGAGAGTTCTGAGCCATTAATACTACAACTATCAAGCAATCAGTATACATTGATTACCATTTTTGTCATTATTACCAATGAAAATAGACACTTTTATTGTATGAAAAAGTTAATAAAGTTGCAGTCTGATTTTCAGACTGAGCCTCTAGCTAGTCTTTCTTTTAAACAGCAGAAGATCAGGTGCATAGACGTGGTTAAAAAGTGAACTCTGATTGGACTATCACCTATTCCAACCTTGCAACCAGAAAGCACTTTCTAAGAACTGAACTAAGAACATTAATTTATACTTAGGATTCAAGGCAGAAGCAGAATTGCCTTTCTTCCCATGATCGTTAGTATGGTCTCTTAACTTCAACCCAAAATACCTAAATTCTACAAATGTTTATTAGCAAGAATTAAGTATTAATAGCATTAATTAACAAGAACAGTATTAAGAAATGCTGTTATTCTAGGAGCTTTTCCACTAATGACTTTAAATAGGTATTGAAATTGGAAAGCTGAAATGTCTAATTTTCTACATTATAGCTTATGATTTGCCCATGGGAAAGAACATACAGTACCTATGCATAAACCCAGTCAAGGTGATATGGTGGGACCGAATTTTCCCTTCTTAAATAACCAGTAAATGAAAATTTACTCTCTAGGATTTCAAAGAAGAACATACTAAAAACTATTAGCTAAAAGAGCTTTCTGCTTGACTGCATTAATTTCCTATTCGATTCATTAAAGGGAAAGTTTTGATAGGGCTTATAAATTACAGCATGCCCTAATCAGACTAATAGCTTGAGGAAGAACATATAATGGCTCCCCTTAATCAAAATAAGAGCAAATTGTTGTTTATCCAGATGAGAAACCTTACGTCAAGGATGCTCATTTTATTTGTTCTATACCAATTCAAAAGTAACCTACAGAAACAAAACCGATGCAGTACCTGTAGAACTTTTAGGAACAATATTGAATGCTGTTCTGATAGGCAGAATTCCTTGGCAGTTCACCCATTCATTGGCCAGCTTGTTTATTTAGGACATGATATGGGGCAGTCACTGTTCTGTAAGCCCAAGGCCCATGATGGGAGCAAAACGCTTGTGGTCTTGGTCTTTGTGGAATTTACTCTCTTGAGAGATTACCAAATAGGTAAAATAAGGCTTGTAGGACTCTTTAAAATCCTGTGAAATTGGACAACTGCTCACTAAAACACTTCAGGCATGACCAGGTGTCAAGAATGAAACCAAAATGGAAATTAAATTTATTTTTTTATTAAAAAATATTACAGCACTTCTGTGAACTAGGTGTTAAAGGATTGGCTGTTCCAAAAATAAAATAAGCCTCCAAAGTTTGTATCATTTCAATTGAATTTCCACGTTAACTGGCTTTACACTTCATCCACTGTTGAGTCAAATACAAAAGGTGTATTAAGTATCCAAAGGGTGCAGGAATTCATCCTCCTATGCCTTCTGATTCCCCAGATTCAGGTTTGCCTGGCCAGGACATTGCCAGCTAACCTTTCTGAAATAGGGCCGGGTCTTGCTTTGTTAAGATCCACAGTAAACAACTATCCTTCCACAACTGTGTTTAAACCCCTGCTATCTTCACCTTCAGTATATGCACACATCCGTTCTACCAGTTCTAGTGGGACATCAGAGTACACTTACCCTAATAGCTTTGACTAATGCTTGCCAAAAAGGGAGCTTTTCACAGTATTTAGTCTCCTTAAAAGAGGAAAGGAGGTTTAGGTTACCTCATTAACTGCTAGTCTACTCCTCTTATCTCCCCACAACTTCACTTCTCTATCCAGTTCAGTGTTAGTAGTTATGTGCATCAGTTATGTGAAAGCTGTCGACCTTTTCTACATAATTGGTGATTGCATGAAGAGTGCCCAGTAGTGAGATTTCTAAAGAAGACACTGGTCATGCCACTTGTCCTGTCCTCCACTCTCTGTCCATCATGGGACTTTCCCTCAGAAGTGGAGGCTACTTGTGTGAGAGTAGGATGTGAGAATTCTCTTAGGTGACCATAATGAAGCAGAAAGCGATGTCTAAGCTTCTTCTATGGTGTGTGGAAATTATTTCTAAGAAGACAGCCATTGAGAAGTCTATTGGCCTTCAAAACATTCCTGAAGGGGATCATGACCAGGTCCTCATTAGCCTGAGAGTTTCAAGCCAACTTTCCTTTTTTTTCCCCTACCCCTCCCACTTCCCCTTCCCCTTTGCTCCTTTTCTTCCTAATTCACATTATCTGTTATACCTTTTAGTCCTTATTTACACTTTCAGTTTCTCACACTAGGAAACTATTTGGTATTTACACATGTGTGTCCTGTTTATTTCACTTAAGAGTATCACCTCAATGTGCGTCCATTTAGCTATAAATGTCTCTAATTTCTCATTTTTTTTGGCTGAGTAGTACTCCATTTTATAAAAAAAAAAACACATTTTCTTTATCCAGTCTCCAGTTGATGGGCAATTGGGCTGCTTCCAAATTTTAGCCATTACAAATTGTGCTGCTATGAACATGGGTGCACATATATCACTGCGGTATGATTCTTTTAATTCTTTGGGGAAGATACCCAGCAGAGGAATAGCTGGGTCAAATGGAACTTCCAGTCCTAGTTCTTTGAGATATCTTCATACTGATTTCCACAGTGGTTGCACCAGTCTGTACTCCCACCAGCAGTGGAGCAGGGTTCCTCTTTCCCCACAGCCCCACCAGCATTTGTTCTTGGTTGATTTTACGATAGCAGCCATTTTTTCTGGGGTGAGGTGGAATCTCAGCGTTGTTTTCATTTACATCTCTTGAATGACCAGTGGTGTTGAACATTTTTTTGTATGTTTATTTGCTATTTCCACTTCTTTGTCTGAGAAATGTCTGTTCATTTCAGATGCCCATTTTTGGATTGGGTATTTAAATTTGGGAGGTCTGATTTTTTTTAATTCTTTATAGATTCAAGATAGTAGACCTTTGTCTGAGGAAGAGCAGGTGAAGATTTTGTTCCCCACATTGTGGGTTGTATCTTCACACTGTTGGTGGTTTCTCTTGCTGTGCAGAAGCTTTTTAATAAGAAGAGATCCCACTTGTTGATTGTTTGTGCTAGTTCACGGGCAACTGAGGTTTTGTTCATAAAATCTTTTCCTACACCAATGTCTTCAAGAGTTCTACCTAACCTCTGTTCCAGGCGATTCAGCATTTCTGTTTTAATATTTAGATCCTTAATCCGTTTTGATTTTAGTTTAGTACATGGTGAGAGATATAGGTCTAGTTTTAATCTTTGGCAAGTTGCAACCCAATTTTTCCAGCACCATTTATTAAAGAGGCTATCTTTCCTCCAGTGAGGGTGTTTGGCTCCTATATCGAAGATGAGATGGCTGAGTGTGTCTGGCATTGTTTCTACATCCTCTAATCTGTTCCACTGGTCCTCAGGTCTGTTTCTTTGCCAGTACCATGCTGTTTTTATCACAGTAGCTTTGTAGTAGAGTTGCAGGTTGGGGATTGTGATACCCCCTGCCATGTCTTTGTTACCTAGAATTGCTTTTGCTATTCTGGGTCTCTTCTTGTTCCAAATGAAGTTTTGGATTGTTTTCTCAAGGCCCATGAAGTATGCTGCTGGGATCTCAATTGGAATTGCATTAAATCTATATAGCAGTTTTGGAAGTATGGCCATTTTCACTATATTAATCCTTCCCACCCAGGAGCAGGGGATGTCTGTCCATTTTCTGATATCATCTTCAATCTCTCTTTTCAGAGTGCTATAGTTTTCAGAGAAGAGGTCTTTGATTTCTTTCATTAGGTCGATTCCTAAGTATTTCAGTTTTTTGGATGCTATTGTGAAAGGAATTGTTTGCCATATTTCTCTCGGTGAGTCTGCTGTTTGTGTAGAGGAAAGCTATTGATAATTGTGTGTTGACTTAAGCCAACTTTTCAACCTTTACCTACTGTAGTCCTTCTTAGACTCTAGAGGCCCAAGGACATGTTTTTATGTTCCAGTTGGAAATAACACAATGAATGCAGTGTGTGCTAGAGTAAGAAGTGTAACTGTGGGCCTTAGAATATTCCCTTGAGTATGCATTTCACCAGGTTCTTGATAAACTTTTATTCTCCATTGCTGTGAGGATGAAGAGGTTTCATTGTCAAAGACTCCACTGATAGAGAATGTTGTAACCTCATGGGATGTTTTGTTGTTGTTCTTGTTCTCCATGCAGAAGTATGTTTGTATTGTCTAGGACAACAGATTTGCTGCAGCAAGAGAAAGCAAAGTGGCAGCAATTGAAATAGTGCTTCTGTGTGTCCTGCCCAAACCTATAGTCCTTGTGAAATTTTACATGTAAATCAACTCTAAAATCATGTAGTAAAAGACAAAACCTGACTTTAGGTATAATGATAGGTAAAAATGTATTTTCCAGTCTGAAATATTTTGGAAGGAATAAAATTTTATATTAGAAGTGATTTTCCACCTGTCTTTATTTTAGAAATATGTAGAAATTGATTCATGGTTAAGGGTGCAACCTATCAGCAAAACAAACAGACAAAAAAAACCCTATGGCAGTGTGTTAGTATTAACTAAAATTTGTGTACACTCTTAAATTTTTGGAATACTTTGGTAAGTAATATCTCATTTTATGTTTTTAGAGAATAAGAAATGTTTTCCTTCTTGTCAGCTAGTCAAAAGGAAAAGTTTTAAATACAGTCTCTTGCCTTCCTTTACCTAAGGGTTTCTGAATGATCTTTTCCTTTGCCAAAATAATTAATACAAAATGTTTCTGATTTGCAGTTAGCAAATAAGAAACTCAAGGAGCATTATGAGTGTTAGGCAAGTTGTGCGTAAAGCTGAATAAAATAATTCATAAAGAATATTCAAAGTATTATGAGCTAATTCTACAATATTATGGGGATGATAATCAGCAGCTGCTGTCTCTTAATTCTCAGTTTCAGAGTCTCTCATTGGTGCTTCCTAAAGTAATAGAATGCAGTGCTGCAAAAGTTTGAAAGTATTTGTTATTATCCCCATTTTATAGATGAGAAGCGAAGTGGTAGAGCAGTGGAAACCTGGGTCTCTTAAGATTTGGGGGGTTGAGGCCTTTTCATTATCCCGTGATTATGGTATACATGCTCACTAAATAGAATGCGGATAGTTAAGGGGCTTATCAAAGAATTATATAGGGTTATATGAAAGTGCTCATGAGAAAGTAAGAAAAATTTAAGTCACAAGAAAATGAGTATATTAAAAGACTGGAAAGCCAGGAAAGATGAAACAGTTTTTACATTACTTTTTCCCTTGGCTACACTTTAATAAAGTCAGAATTAGGGCCAGGGATTTAGCTCAGTGGTTCCACCACCTGCCTCGCAAGTGCAAGGTCCAGAGTTCGATCCCTGGTACCAAAAATAAGTTTAAAAAGTCAGAATTATATTGATAATAAAAGCCTGTTTTAAATAATAAATGAATCAATTTGAGTGGTAAATGAATAGGGGGAAAATGTCAATTATTATTTGTTTTACTGGTGTGCCTTTTCTACCACAAGTGTTACACTTACTGTAGTAAGTCTTATAGTCTCTTTACACTTTTGGGAACCTGTGGTCATTTCCGCGTGAGCAAATGTAGCCCCTGTATCCTGTACGTGTACAACCCCAGTACAGCACAGTGATTAGCCTGAACCATTCACAAAATAAACCCCAGGTGAATGTTGTACGAACAAGGGTCTTTCTAAAAGCCTATTAAAAATAGTTTGTGAAGTAAGCGCAGTATAATTTTGTCTTTCTTAAATTGCTTAAATTATACATATTAATATGGAACCTAGTACGAATATCAATTTCCTGTCATACTTGTGCTCAATGCTAATTTTTAAATGCACAGTCTTTATGTCACTTCTTCAAATTAAGGTTCCCTGGAATACAAATAATGCCTCTATGTGTTTTACACTTCAGATGGGTTAAAGCGATTGTCTTTTCTACTGGGGGGATTTGGGGGGATGAAACTCCAGCATGCTAAGCACATACTCACCACTGAACTACACAGCTCCAAAGTGATTCTTCTATAAATAGTGCCCTTTCAAATCTTTGAAGATTAAAGCTTACCAGTGATTAAGGATGGTTGGTTTATAATTTCCTAGTTATAATTTTCTAATTTTTTCCTCTTTATTCTTGAGCTATATAACACTGCAAATTTATTTTGGTCTAATTTCAAATACCTAGTCATTGCTTTTAATTTCTCATCAGATACTTCTTGACCAGCATGTATCATTCATTACTTTAAAAAATAGCACTTTTGTTTGAATCTTTTAATTCCTGAGGCTTGATAAATGTCACTTGAAAATCAGGAGGAAGCTATAGTAAGTAGGGCATACATTATCATCAGACGATGCCGCTCTAATTGTTCTAATTTGATAAATAAGGATTTATTCAAAATTTATGTGGAGAATGGCTGGTACTGTTTTTATTCAGAATTATATAATCTTCTACTCCTCAGATTTTCAGTCTTCTAGTTGTAGTTTTTCATAAAAATCATTTATTTAACATTTACTGAATTGCTTCCATGTGCAATAAATGTAAACAGGATAATGTTTGTAAAATGCCTTGAAAATTGTGATGTTGTATGTAAATGAAGTATTGCTATTAATTTATGTTCCTGAATAATTTCTAATTTCCATCCATGTTGAACTTAGTAGATCTTTAACGTTTCTCATCCTTTTTGGTCTTTTATGTTGTTGTTGCCACTCTGGATGGCAGAGCGATTTCCACTAAATTTGTAAATTAGATCTGAAGATGTAAGGGCTGACCACTGAAAGACCATGAACTCTAGAGTTAGAAAAAAATTCAAACTCCTGGTTATCCCATGGGATAGTTGTTTGAAATTGGATGGCCATTTAACCTGCTGGAGCATTCGGCTTTCTGTCCAAAAAGGATAGATTTTAAACCAAGTGCTGATTTACTTACTGAGATTGTTGTGAATGTCCAGAGAGATGGTTTAAATTGAGCTTTTGTGATGTTAAATACATATTAATTATTGTCATTTTATTATAATATATGCATCTTCATTCCAAGTAATACCACCCTTTTCCTCAGGAGTTCTATCAGTGCTGAAAGGAGTAAGTGCTTAATTTGATCTTAAAATAGATAAATTCTTCCCCTCTGGCTTTAGAGGGACTGGTTTTGTCTATTTCTTGGCAGCCTTTACAGACCAACAAAATGTGACTTCCATACTGGGTGTACTTTGTCTGTCTTAAAATTGACAAGGTTACAGATGATGAAAAAAAATATGATATTGTGAACTTTCCAAGAGAGGACAGTGTGTTACAGTCATCCTTTCACTCTGTTTAGAAAAGAAGAGATTATGTAAAAAGAGAAAAATAGGAGCAGTAATTTCCCCTTTGATGTAAGGAAAATAATAATAGATATGGGACACTAGGGGAACATATAGAAACTCTTTTCAACTTAATGACTAGCTGATTTCCATTAAAATAATTAGAAATGTATGACTAACATGGATATGCACTTAACTGCTTCACTATGTCTATTTGGAGAAATATCATATACAAATCCCATTTCCAAATATTCTCAATATCTGGTGGCTATAAATATAACTATAAAATATTCTAATTCATCAAGATAATCAATTTTTGTCTAATTTTTCAGTCAAATTTTAAAAAAAAGTAATACCGAGTTACTTTCAGGTCATAATATTGTGAAAAGTTTCACAGTACAGTGAATGGTGACTTTAAAAAGTAATGTCAGTTCTAACTTTGAGAGCACATAAATACATTATATAACATCTTCATTTTAAATTTGATTTTAAAATGCATTTTAACTTTAGAATTTCTGCTTAGATAACAGAAGATACCTCATCTTCCTTTACAATATTTGCCTTTTCCCACCTAAATTTCTCCAATTTCCAGAACTCTGCTTAATCTGGGAAAGCCTTCTAAACAGAGTTATGTCTTTGAGGTACATTCCATATGCTGTTTTTAATAACAGCATTGAATTTTGGTAGCTCTACTGAAGGAGGCAAAATCTGAAAAAGATCCTCTGTGCCCTAAGGAAATAATGAGACCTCTTTAGTCTAATATTCTAACAGCTGAAAATCTTTGGAGCGTTTATCAGTAGTAATGTTTTTAAAGATCCTGGAATCTTTGCCACTATTATATCAATCGAATATCAGAACAGATAGGTTATCCTGGACCCTAATTGTAAATGGCTTGTTCTTCTATACAATGTAAATGGATTTAAATATCATTAGATTTACACTTTGTGTTCACTAAACAGAACCACTCCTGAAGCAAATCCCATGAGTTAAACTATATTCAGCCAGTAATATTTTCTTTAGTAATCTGACTGATTTTTCCTTTCTTGTCCTTTTCAAACTGGGGAACGTTTTTGAAGAACCTTATAGTGGGTCAAAATAATTGACTTCTGAACTTTCAATATCTCCTCATTGAATTTTGATATCATAGTTTTGACTTAATCATGAAATGTACCATGTATTTGGCATCTTTGGCAGATTCAATTTTTTAAAACTTAAAAAAATGACATTGTAATGAAAAAGAAGATTAACTGGAAATAGTGGTTGAGATTTCCTATCTATCATCCGCTTTCAGATTGTTTGTTAATAACGGGCTTGACCTTTAGGTCAGAATATTGTTGAACAACCAGCCATCTTTAACTTTGAGTTAACAAAGTAATGATTATTTGCAAAGCTTTCTCAATCAAACAAGAGTATGCAGCAAGATTTTGTCAGAATTCTTTAAATTTCCTGACCCATTTATGGTTGCCTTACACACCTGAAGTATGTACTATTTTGTTCCAGTTACATAGTTGAAAATGAATACTTAGGCACAACTTGAAAATCAAAAAGAAAAATTTATCAAAAAAATACATAGTGTGCTTATTTTTCATCTTTTATAGTACTATTGATTTTTCCCAGCTTTAAAAAATTTATTAAACTTTAATAAAATTCGCCATCTATTGTATCCATCCACTGATTAAAAAGTGCATTGTTAGATAAAGATATTTAGAAAACTCTTTAAAAATAGACTGTACACCATAAAACTTTAGCTTGAAATTCAGTGCTTAATAGTCCCTTCCTAACCTATATTTACTGTTGTTTTTTTCAACCATGAATTCTACATTGTAAATAGATTGTTGCTCCCACTTTTCCAAAGTCTTGCGAAAGTCTTCCAATGTTTTATCCTTCTCTTTGTTTGGAATTCTTTAAACCTTTTTTTCATTCTCAGGTACTAACTCCTGAAATATCTCATCCTTAGTAACCCCAGCCATGGTTATTCCACATTTACCTGAATTTGTTATTTCATTTGTGATCTTTAGTCAAACTTGGGATTAACCCTCCATTACTTATAGTAATGTTTGCTACCCTTATAACTGTCCCAAATGTCATCTGCTCTATACATTCTCTAAAACACATATCCCAACATATAGTGGATGTTTAATAAATATTTTGAGCTATTCTGTAATTGAAGAGAGTAGGCTGAATCAGTAAAAATCAGAATTCTATAGAAACCTAAGGGAAATTTTGCCCTGTGCTTCTAAATAATGTGTATAACTATCCAAATATTAACAAATAGGAGTTCTTGAAGAACTGCATAATTAAAGCATGTATGAGAATGTGATAAAACATCAAATTTGTTGAAATCTTTATGAAGTCAAACATTGTTTTTGTAAAAATTTACTTGGCTTATCTCATTAGATAATGAATTTATCTTAGAAAAATAGTAAACATACCCACAGGAGCCTTCACTAGTGAATTAGTATTTACTAGTAACTGTTAGAAATGAAGTTGTTTTTGTTAATAAAAACAGATGAATGATTAAATTTTAGTTTTTCTGCCTTGAAAAACACAAGACTTTTGAATCTTAAACATGGTTAAAAGTATTAATGCACAAAGTATAAAAGCCTAAACCTTGAAGTTATTTGGTATATCTTTTGAGAGTAGTCACCATAAAAATAGAGGGCAGCTAATAATTCAAGCTTTCGGTGATGGAATAGAGCAAGCCATTTTTCCATTTATATGTCTTTTAAATGTTCATTAACTCATAGTTTGCTTCTTTACCTACCATCACGTACCCTGTAGGCTCAGTTATGCACTTTTGACCGTCAGCATTAGAATGTGGTTAGCACTATAAATGCTACCCCTCTTCCATCTTTAAAATAGAAACACAGAACTAAGGAGGGGTGCCACTCATGCCTGTGATTCTTCTGTCGGTCTCCAGTTAAATAATTTACTATATTCACTAGCTTTCTAGTTTCATGTTGATTATTAGCATATATCTGCTTTTTTGGCAATTATTGAAAAATACTTTATTTACAAATAATTGAGTTTTAGAAGGTGGCAATTTTTAGTATTTTCTTCACCTTTTGTACTAACACTTGGACGTTGATCTATTCATTCAGCAGATACATACTAAGTCCCCAGGCAATTCCATGTTCCAGACCCTGGGGAATTAGGCAAGCCTAGTCCCTGCTTAAGGATCCTTTTATCTGTAGAAAAACAAGCAATGTATAAAAATTAAAGAAAAATTACATACCCTCCCCAGTCTAGTACAGTGAAATGAGACTTGTTTGGTATATAATTCAAGAGCTGTTCAATTTAAACATTTCATATTTGCAGCATATTTTACATTTTAAAGCATTTTGCTGTTTATCCCTTAGCACAAATTAAGAACTTCAGAGACTTAATGGACTATCCTTAGATGCTCTCTTAATCAGTATGACTAACTGGGTAAATATATTCAGAAACAAAATTTCCCCTTCACAGGAAGATTTTGAAGAGATAACTACTGGATGGTATTTTTTTTTTTTTGGCATCTATGTTTGTGATTATATTGATGTTCCAGAAAGGTCTTATTGAAACAATAAGGTCATTTGCTAAAATGCAGATTAATTTAATGTGTTAATTATGTTTTATTCATTGATACAGACTCACAGAATCTGAGTCATATCCAAGACATTAATTATGTTACAATTATTAGAGCAAATTAATAGAGGGTCACTTTTTATCTAGTAATTGAAAGTTCACAATGGGATTGGCACTTCAGATGTGCAGTGAACTTTAGGTTTATTGGTGGAAATATCTTGAAAAGTTCATAAACTTTAGAGTGGTCATAACTTTTTGCCAGCGTCAGATTTATTTATTTATTTTTAAGTCTTTATGAAGTTCATTCTCATAAACACAGGGTAAGAATCAAACTAATTAATCCACCAAAAAATATATAAAATGCATAAAACAGTTATGCTAAATCAAGTTACACTTTTACATACATATATGGTCTCTCTATTTGAATTTGACCAACTCATCCATCTCAGCCTATCCTTCTGGATGTGTTCTTCTCCACAACTCTTTGCTGTCACAGACTCCATCCTGCTCTCTGCATGTATACATGTGTTCAAGTTGGGTCCCATGGCTCTGGTGAGCTTTTTTAGTAATCTCATTTAGTCCTGAGGAGTAAACGTTCCACTATGTGCCGATGACTTCTAAATTCACAGCACCAGCGCTGACCACCTTTACATCTCCATCTGGAATAGGCTTCTCACATACAGCCTTTCCATAACAGAATTCTTGATTACTCTTCTTCCTCCCATACCCCGAAACTCCTCTTCTGCACCCCAGCCCATTGTGTTTTTCCACACTGTGCAGTAGTCATCGGTGTGGCTGAGCCTGATTCCACGTATATGCAAAGGCCCTCTACTCAGTCTTCTGCACAGACTTCTCTCCATCTTTTCTGCTTCCCTCCAGTGTAGGACTGGAGAAATCTAGAGGACAGCAGTAATTGAATTCTCCCACTTTAACTCTTGCCCCTGCAGGAAACACTCTGCACAAAGACGCCAGCTGGGCTCTTAGAGTCCATACTGGATCAGTAACCTCAGTCTTTGAAGTGCCCTTTCTAAACTGGGAGTAGAAGACTCAGAACTTCTCGTGGCTGCACTACTCAGATCATCTGGCTTCTCTGTACACATCAGATCACATTTTCCACAAGCTCCAGCTCTCACTGAGTTCCACCGGCCTTTGTTCTGGTCCCTAAAACATCAGGGCTTTCTGTCTTTGAGACCTTAGTGTCTCTGTTGCCATGCTGTATTCACAGTGAGCCCTGTTATCATGATTTCTTAGAAAGTATATTTCTTATTTTTCCTACCTTCCCTTCCTTCTCTCCTTCCTTCCTTCCTTCCTTCCTTTCTTCCTTCCTCCTTTCTAGCTAAATTCTCTCATTTTATTACATCATTATACTCTCATCTGCTTGGTGCATAGCACTGAGGATAAAATATCTACCAAAATTCATGGCTTAGTCAAATTCTCATTTTTTAGCTGATATTTTCTGAGGATGCCTCTGGAAGCTGGAGAGCAGCATGCTCATGTGAGACTGGGTGAGCTACTACTTTATCTGATGCTGTCTCTATCTAAACTTATCTAAATATTTGAAATATTCTGAGCTAACAACTCTTGCCTCCTCCTGAGACTGTGAATAGAATTATTTCCAGATGGTCCTGCAGTTTCATATTGCTACAGTTAACAAAAAGCTTTTGTAAATGTTATATTAACCACTAAGGGGCATGTGCTACCATTAATTTGTGTTATGAATTCTTGTTGATTAATGGGAAAATTTGCCTGAGCGTGTAGTTTTCTCCTTTAGTGATGTATAATAATTAGAGTATTGGTTGCTAAGAATTACAGATACCAAAGAACTGACTAAATGTGCTTTAAAGTTTATTAGCTATGCCTTTAACAAAGAACTAATTTTCAGAAGCTATGAAAATATCACACTGTTTACTGCTATCACAAAACTAGGGAAGATTGAATTATTTTTATCAGTGAGTATATGAAGAATAACTCATTTGTCTTTCTCTTTTCTTTCATTTATATCAAGGAAATTAATGCAAAATTCTATTTGCAACAATATATTTCTCCTTAATTGTTACTATGCATGATAACCATGGTAAAATATTACATAAATAGCTTTTTTTCAAAGTTCTTTTATTTATGTTCACAGAAATTACATTTTGAAAAGATTAACATCAAAATTATTGCTATTGACTCAATGGTTGTTTCCAGAACATCTCCAGGATACGGAGTGTTTAAATAGTCATTTGTGTTTGCTGTACCTTGACTGACGGAGGTTGGATTGTTTTATTGATTAGGCCAGTGCATTAACCAAAGAAAGCATAAAGGTTATCACCATTGTTAGTCCTAATACAAAACATCAGTACAGTTTTGAAGAAAGTGGGGTGGGACTTAGTGAAATTCTCAACTACTTATAAACAATTGACTTAAACAAAAAAGACAAACCTAAAATTATAAGACCATAGCCCAGGAGGAAGGAATTAACCAATAACAAATTCAAGGTCATAAAGTATACTCCTGTTTCTTCACAAGAACCAAAGTCTATACTTTCTCTTACTGCTTGCCAACTTATATGTGGTTACCAGGGTAACTTCCCATTCTAAATTATACTGTGTGAAACTTACTTGTATTCTCTCAATTTAGACTCCAAATTAAGATTCCATTTACAAAAACAAGGCTGGTGTAGGAGGGAGTTCTCTCATAACTAAACATTTGTAGCTTCTTGCTTAAACAAAAACTTTTTGTCGGCATGTAAGTATTTATGGTAATGTAAATCAATACATAGCACATCTAACCAGCCCATAAATCTAGCCAGTATGATTTCTTTGTCTAAATAAAATAAATTAGGCAAAAAGCAATGTTTTATTTTGAGTGACAATTTTATATTAAAAGTATACCACAGAACTTAGTGTGTATTTATATATAGAACACACATATATATAGAACATATATATGTGTGTGAGATATATATATATACATATATATACATATATACCTATATATACCTATATACCTATATACCTATATACCTATATATATATATATACCTTCCTTCCTCTATCACTTTTGGTGCTACAGGATATGTGCTACAGAGTTGTGGAAGTATATTTAAATGGGAATAAATATTTATAGTCATAGAGAATGTGCTCCCTCAGTCATTTAATACGTCCTTGCATCCAGGTATTAGAGGTAGCTATCCATCCATTTCTTTGTTTATTCAACAAGCACATACTATTCACAAGTGGGACAAAGTAATATTCTAAATATCAAGGATCCCAAATCAAATGTTCTACTTACTCTCAAGGAGCCTAGAGTGAAAGATAGCAATATATCAATCACAGTACACTGTGATAAATTCTATAAAAGAGAAATACTCTGAGTGCTAGGGACTTGGTAGAGGAGTATCTAAATCAGATGGGAGGTTCCAGGATGCCTCTCTGGGAGAAAAAATACATAAAGATATTTGAAGCTGAAGGGTGACTCAAGTGATCATATTTGCGTTTGGGAATGGTAATTCCGGTAGCAGTTTGGAGGCTGGTAGGAATGCGTCCAGCCTGGAAATAAGAATACCATATACTTGGAAGACCACTGTGCCATTCATATATAGGATGATAAAAGCCTGAGTCAAGGCGGGCCAGTAGGAATGTCAAGGAAGAAAGGCAGAGCATTGAGGCAGCAATGATTTGGTGTCAAACAATGCTCAAAAGAGAAACTGCTGATTGTGAAGGCCTGTATTTTATAGGTTAGGAAACCAAAGCCCAGACAACAATACTTACATATTGTCTAAAATTTAGACAAAAGGAATATTAAGGCTTCCATATTGTCAGTGATGAGTACAGAGTATTTTCAGAAACATTTTGTACTCTAAGGTTAATATAATAAAAACTTTTATAAAGGTTATAAATTTTGAAAATATGCATTTTATTTTATTTTATGTATATTTGACATTTTGAACTTGAACAAATCAGAAACTAAAATGATAAGCCTGATAATATTTTTTAAAAAATCAAAGCTGATTGAATCAGATAAAAGTACTTCACCAAAAGGTTGCCCCTTGGGTAATCTGATATTTTTTCAGAAAAATAGTTTTTATAGTTCTTTTCCAATATATATTTATAAAATCATTTTATGTCATGTAACATTTTCTTGGCTATCACCATGTTCTTAATTCTTAATGGAAAAGATATTGGAAGATTATATAACTAAATGCATGGTTGGACCTGTGGATATTGTGTTACCAATAATACTCATAAAGCAACTATCTAGGTAGAGCATAAATGTAGTTTACAAAACTCTACCTGATAGCCTTGACCCTTTTAAAACCATACCTGAGATTGAATAAAAATAACATCTTTCTTTTCCCCTTTAAAATTATATTTAATTATCAAGATATATTGTTCTTCTGATATATATTAATTTAGAGCCACATTATTATCATTAATATGATAACTACTGAGTTTTCAAATGCTTATGTTATAAAATGCACAGAACAAAAATAAAATATTCCACAAATTTGTGAGGAAGGAGACTATAGAATATACCATCCTAACTGGTAATTTTCTTCAGTGCCACGTGATGGTCCTTATACTGGTCATTCTTAAAAACACCGTAGAGAGTAAGTGGTTTACTTAGAACAGCAGTCATTGACCTTCAAAAGATCAATAATTTCTTCGTGTGATCATGACTCAAGTGCCTAGCACAAGTTCTCATGTCACTTTTTTCTTACTGCAATTTTGCTAAATAAATACCTTATGATGTTTAAATCTAAGCACTTCAACTTTAGGCCTAAGTTCAATTCATTTAACATCACTAAATTAGTCAAAGCTGTCATATTCTGTCTTATCATAAGATGCCCAGTAATTCCCAATGTAGTTTAATGCATTAAGTTTTAAAAATTCACGTGGCTTCTTATTGGAAATTGTTTTCAGAACATGTAATTAATACAACATCAGTTTTCAATAAATGGAAGTATTTTTTTCAAAAGAATTATCATCCTAAGAAAAGAAGACAGAATATAAATGTTGTATATTTACTGCTGCATTTGTTTTTGAGTCCTTACAGAAATTGTTACATTAGCCAAATGAGACTATATAAACTTGAGTGAATTATATTCATTTGTTTAACATTTTTAGCTAATGATAGAATTTTAAAGAGTTTTCAGGTTTTAAAATTCTTTTTTGTTGGTTTTTTTTAAAGGCTGTACTTTACCACTGGTAAGTCTCAACTGTCTCAACCTCAGTGGCTTAACACCAGTCAAGTTACATGCCTTGTTCACCAGTGTCTGCTTGTCAAGGTGATGGGCTGGGGTGGAGGGAGTTCCTACCTCATCTGATGGTTCCAGGCTGACAATGCTGCCCCATTCCCCGGGCCCCCAGTAGAAACCATAAGACAGTGGAGAGACCAGAGCACCCTGAGTCCTCGGCCTGGAAGTGACACCCACTGCTGCATGTTTCTTTGCCCAGCCTGGCCCAGTGATCCCACCTAATGGCAGAGGTGCTGAGACGTGTACCCTCTGGTGTGCCCAGGCAGAAAAAGAGGACTGAGTATTTCTGAGGACTAATTCTCTCATACTGGTTTGAAAGATCCAGTGCCTTTCTTGCTACAAGATAAACTCAAAGGAGCAGCCAAAAACAGTCATTTCAACATGTCAGATCCCATGACTCCTCTGCCAAGTCATTGGACGGCTCCATATTTCACTCTGGGGAAACACCATTGTCCTTCCTATGGAGCATGAAGCCAAACATATCTCCACCCATGTGGCTCCCTCCTTGACTCCTTCTCAGTCTCCTTATTAAATAGGCAGTTCTTCATTACCCTTTTAATTTTTCTCCATAGCATTCGCCATTCTAGTGCATACACTTGGCTTTGTCTATTTATTGTTAGTCTCTTCCTACTGGAATATATGCCACAAAAGAACAAGAACATTACTTAGTTCATTTAAGCCCAATGCTTAGGATGGAGGCTGATGTATTAGAATATGAATGAATGAATGAATAAATTGCCCAAGAGCCATACTGAGAATCTATAAACCTAACTTTTTGTCATATGTATTTCTCAAAACCCATGTTCCACTTCTCTCTGTGTTTTTCCTTGTGTCTTTGTGCACTAACACCACTCATATAAGTACTTGTCCCAGGGGCCAGGGATTTAGCTCAGTGGTTTCGCTGCCTACTGAGCAGGAGCAAGGACCCGAGTTCAATCCCCAGTACCAATCAATCAATCAATAAAGACGGACTTGTCCCATGCTTAATAGGATCCAAGTTGAAAATAGCAAAAGTGAGGGATCACAGCAGACCTGGGCACAGGTACCTCATTGACAAATTGTATTAAGGTGTGGGACTTCTGCAGGCCACTAGAGACCTAATTTGAGATCATTTAGGACAGCTTCCAAGTTAAACTGAATTAATGAAAATTAAACATAGAATCATACATGTTTCTTAGCTTCATTTTGTTTGATGGTGTTTTACTTTTCAAGTAGAAAGTCCTGTAAGGCTGCCATTTTATGTACTAAAGTCATACTCTACCAATTTAAAATCATAATACATTTAAAATGTCTAGTAAGCAGTTGTCTTTTTAATGAGCAGAGAAAATTACACATACATTCTTAACATGTACACATTTATATTGGTAGAGTTAAAGAGCGCATATTCATAAAATAGAGTTAAAGATAATAGGAAAAGTGCTGATTTGACTTTAATAGTTGCAAAATAAAGAACATTAATACCCTTTTTAGTTCACATGACAGGAGATGAACTGTCAAAGCAGGGAAGGCAGAAGGTAATCTGAGTGAGTTATTTGCTAGTATGAGGCTGATGATTTATTATGCCTGAATGGAACTTGAGTTCCTTGCCAGTGGACACTCTAATATACCAGAACCAAAACCCAGGCATTTACTATTAGTAGGAGGTCTTGAAAACGAGGTAGTGATGGTCTGGTGCTTATGAAAGCCTTTTGTGGGAACTGCTAGAACTCCCTGCTGTTATTCCAGTGAATTCCATTGTCTTCATCTTAGCATTGCCCCCTCCCTTTTTCCCCATCAGAGGCATAGCAAATAGGCTGTGTACAATGGCAGAAAAATGGCAGTAGGTGGTCTTTGAAAAATATCTCAACCAGATTTCACCATGTATACATGTAAATGGTAGCATTTATTACTCACTTCTGAGAAAATAGTAACTAGTCTTTGCAGGCAACTGTTTCCTAGTTATAAGTATTCCAGAAATTATATTTTATTAGTAGTATTTCTTCAGAGAAGCAGAATCTATAGGATGTACATGTATGTGAAAATATGGATAAATAGATACTAAGGATTTATTATAAGAGAGGACTACTGTTCCAATTTGAAGCCATTCAAGCAGAGAAATAATTCATCCTTAGCCATTTTGCTCTATTCAAGTACAGATTTTTAACAGATTCAGTGAGCTCCACCAGCTTGCAGAGAATAATATACTTTATTCAGTCCACTAATTCCAATGTTAATTTTATCAAGAAAAGTCTTAAAGACACTGAAAATAATGTTTAACTAAATATCTGGGCAACAGATGGCCCAGTTAAGTTAACATATAAGGGCTGAGGATTTAGCTCAGTGGTTTCGCTGCCTGCTACACAAGCGTAAGGACCCGAGTTTGATCCCCGGTACCAAAAAAAAAAAAAAAAGTTGACATACAAAATGAATCATCTTATTCCTGAAAAATATGTTACATTATGTAGGAAGAAGATAATTTTCTGGATAAAAAATACATCAACTGTCATCAGATCTTTTATAAAACTAGTTGTTCTTTATGAATGTGAGAAGTGTTCTTTCTGTTAAAGACAATGGACAGTGTAATATACCATTTGCCATTTTGGGTCTTTCATTGGGTATTGTAGTTGTTAGGTTCAGAGCCTTCATTTTGTTTTAAATGTTTGCTTATGTAATTTAATGAAAAATGCTGTCCACTCAAATGATCTTCTCTGGTGTATTTTATTCTATAAGGTCTCTGGCTTTACATTAGTATCATCTAATGGACCAAATTTATTGCTCAGGATACAATCTTTAATCCTATATTGAGGGATCTATCTAGTAGTCTAAAATTCCATATCAACCTAAGCCCACATAAAAATAGTGATTACAGTTTATAAACTAAAAATAGAGATACATAATTGAGAATTGTATATATAAGATAATGGGAAAGATGGCTTGGAACCAAGAATGAACTGGAAAGTAAAAATTCATATAGGGCTGTACACAAATTAGCATCAGAATAGAGCAGTGATGGCGAACCTTTTAGAGCTTTCAATGATACAAACAGCCCATGGTGGCATGCATGCCATAGGTTCACCACCACTGGACTAGAGTGTGTATACATACCAAAGTCCCTACGGGTAGTTGCTCAAATCACCTATCCTTGGATTTTATACATGAATCCATCAAGTCTACTGTAGACAGAATTAAATAATAAAATGTTAAAGTGTAGACTGAATAAAGAAAACCACCTCTACCAAGCTAGGTTAACTGAACTGCTTTTTGAAGAGCATATACACCAGTGTAAGTCATGATAAGGATGTAGAAGTTTCATCAATATCATTATTATTGTCCCTGAAGGTGACAGGGCAGATATATGGTGAATTGGATGAAATCCTGAATCATTGAAGTAGATGGACGAGTGTTTAGAATCTCATTAGCTGATCACAGAAATTAAATGTCAGGTTGTGTAGATATTAAAATAAGAGAGATTGCTGAGTGATCTTTGAGAAAGTGGTAGTGGGAAATAAGAAAAATGACAGTCACTTTTCCTTGTCCTGTAAGTCAGGAAAGTTATAAACAACCACACAAAGAGAGCTCTAGCGTTCATCGTCAAGGAAACCTAGAGAAGGAAAGTGATGCCATCTAGAAGGAATAGAATGAAGAGAGGAGCTTAAGGAGCAAAAATAAAAATTAGGGAGGGGAGATTATCAGCATAAAGAAGGCTTGATATAAGTGCTGAACCAATAGTTGAATTTGTTTATTAAGTTTGAGCTTGGTAGGACTGAGATTAAAAAAACCTTCATAATAACTTCATTAATAACAATAGTAATAATAGTTAAAATTTATTGAGCATTTGCGCCTATGAACTAATTTAATTTGCATCTGCACATATAAATTAAGTATCATTATTGGTCCCAAATTGAGGCTGGGAACTCCTGAGTAGTGCATGCTAGAGGTGGGATTCCAACCAAGGTAATCCACCTCCTAAGCCTGTGTTCTTCTGTATAAGTATGTGCTGTTAAATGTGAGAACTAAAAACATCTGTGTCTAGCTGGCTTTTCATGAGAATCACACTTTTTACAAAGAATATTACTCTAAATTTAAGAAAATTCAAAAGTAACAGGTAATTTGAGGGAAAAGGCTGGTTTGTTGTCTACCAAGTGAACCTTTCAAAAGGCTGCTTGATGAATATTAACCAAGGCAAGAACGTTCCAGAGAATGTTGAGTCCAGAGGTGTCTGGCTCTGGCAGCCTGTGCTGTCTTGGATAGGAATAATCCTGTTGAGTAGACCCCAGTGCTCTCTCCCTTGAGTCATGTTTAGAATGGCTCCAGTGGCTCACCTTTCTCTTACCTTTCCTTTTGTTTTTTTCCTTGGGCATGCTAATACCATCCCTTACAGTTTTTGACCTTGGAACCAGAGTCTCTTTATAGTAATGTTCCATTTTTTCTTTATTTTATATTGATTTCATAGTTTAACCCTCCAAGTACAGTTTTACTTCCACATTTGTGATCAGCTTACATGTATAACAAAGTGAGTAATGAAATTTAGCTAAAAGGGACCCCAAGAGGGGCCCTACCCTATATCACAGCCAATAGGCAAAATTGCTGACCAGTATGTTAGAGAGAGGGCTCCTGGCATCCTTACACTTATCTGGCACTTCCAGAAGCAGTCTAACGTAATCCTTCTAAAATTTAACCTTATATTGTTTTTATTCAAAGTTATAACTAAGCGTTCATTTCCCTTGTTGCCTCACTCACAATTCTGCCTGTTGGATGACCGTGTGTGTGGGTCATAGAATGTCCTAATTCCGATCCTGGGTATGTCCAGAGGAATGAATTGGGGTGAGATTACTTTTCCCCACACAAAGGAAAAGAGGCAGTAAGGCCTGGGCTGAGTGACATGGGTGACCCTGCAGAGTTCATCTCTATCAGCCTCGTCTTCTTTACCTATACACTAGAAAGAAGGGAAGTATATACCTCAGAGGGCTATGATTCAATAAAAAATACAGAAAAATCATTACTGGAGTAGCATGGATTCGTTAATATCAAATAACTGAAAGTTTTACTGGTAGAAGTAGTCTGTGCCTTTCTTCAAAGCACATATTTTCAAAGAAGATTTGGATCTCTGTGTGAGGACCCTACTAACCAAGTATGTGATCTTCTGGGCTCTAACCTAATCTGAACAAAATGTCATCCTCCAAACTCTGTGTCATTAGGGTTGTTTTCACAGACATACAATGCATACAATACAGCTGTGAGAGTTTTCAGTTCCTGATTTAGTAACAAATGAGACTTTACTTCCATTGAGTGCTTAATCTGTGTCATGCTACACAAGTTGATACATGTAAAGCACAGGATAATTAAACCATTACTAAATCTTTATGATAAATTGTAGTTCAAGTCTTACTGTTCTTATTTTAAGAATGAGAAAACAGTCTCGTAGAGCCTGGGTCCCCAAAGCTGGGGAGGCTGTGTACTTGGAACTCTGGCCCAGCCCTGAAGCCCAGACATTTCTCATTCAGTGGGAAGCTTTCAGCTTCCTGAGCAAATTTTGTTTTAAATAGGATCCTTGTTTTTGTGTTTTTGTATTTTGGTTTATGAGATATGTATGATTCTTAGTAGAATAATATAATGATATTTTAGAAAATATAGCAAAATATGAATTTGTGTTTTTAATGTAGAAAAGGCAAAGGAAACATTCTGTACAAAAACCTAATGGATAATCCACTTCTAAAATGCTATATCTCACTTGGTTATATGAGATTTGATATATTTCGTGTACTGTTTTCCCTGTACTCTACCATCACCACCTAGGGAACAGAAAATAGCTTACCTTCATCCCCAAACTGTGTTGTTTCTTTTAGGATGACTGCAGAGGACCCTGTGATGCCAGGTCTTTTAGATTTTACAAGACCAGAGGCCAACTCCTTGCAGACAGCAATGCCTACTGAGAAATGAATCCATGTATCAGAGACCAAAGAGAGCATGAGTGACACCTCCATCAGGGCTTCTCTCAAGGAGGGAGGCAGTGAGAAGGCCCTCCTTCCAGATAGGCTGGTTTCAAAGGAGAGGCCAAGAAATAGATCTAGACCAGATGATACATCGGAAGGAAAGAGTTGGACAAACTGATTTAAACTGCTGAATCTTAATAAAAACAAAAAAAATAGGCTTCTATAACTTGTTGCAATGCATTATATAGTCTGCATTCAAAAGTAAATAGCTAGTAAGGTGGGCCAGGTCTTGACAGCCTGTGGTAATTCAGGTAAAACGGGTAAAACCTTATAGGTGTCTGCCATAATTACAGGAACATTTAAAAACACTCTATGGTTCTGATAAAATTGTAGGAACCTGGTCATTATCTTTAAAGATTTTACTGCCAATTTAAGTAATGATTGAGTTGGTAGTAGCTTTGATTCAGGGTTAACCAGGAAACAGATGTTTTACAAATTTATTTTGCTAAAAGATAGAATAAAGCTGACATGAGACAGTTAATAGTAAGTTCTAAGTCTCCATGGTGGGTCCCTTTTTGTTTTGATATGAGAGAACTAATTTGTAAATTACTCCTGTGAATTTAAAGCGATTATAAATTTAATGACCCTGATCAGGCATAATGTCTTTTATTGTGGATATTTTCTGATTTTTATATTTAATAAAAATCACATAACAAAAGATGTGTCAACCAAAGATTTAACAGCACTGATTTTTAAAAGGAATATTTATCCTTTTTAAAGTTTTGGGTTTTGTCTGCCTGGGCAACTTGGTAATATACTGTCTCAAAATAAAAGATAAAAAAGGACATGGCATATAGCTCAGTGTGAAAGCCCTGGCTTCAATTCCCAGTGCATTAAAGTAAAGGATAATTGTGTTGGTTTTGGTTACCAAATCTTGATAAGGGTAGATGTAGAACTGTCCTTAGAGATAATTGAAAGAGTATATTCACATACAATCATGATTTTGGACATGTAGTGACATGCAAGAATTTTAATTTTAATTGTATTGTCTAACATAACACACATTCCTATTAAGAATCAGAACTGAACATTATCATCTTTATTACCATTTTACTACCCCTCTTTTTAACAAATATCCCAGAGAAAGAATAAGAAAATAATCATAATAGCTAAAAACTACTATTTTAATCATTGTAGCTGAAAGCTGGTATCCTGATTTCTAGAACCATGTATTTGCTTTGATTATTCTAGAACTTCACATAAATCTGGTTATACAATATGCACTCTTTTATGTCTTTTACTCAGCATGTTTTTGAGATTGATCCATGTTGTTATGCTTATTTAAAAAGTCTTCCCTTAATTCCTGAGTAGTATTCTATTTTATTAATATGGCAGAAGTTACTTATCTATTTTCTTACTGATGAACACTTAGATGTTTCATGTTTAGCTATTATGATTAAAGTTGCTATGATTATTCTTATAAAAAAAAGTTTTGGGGTTTGTTTTGAGACAGGGTCTCACCAGTTTGCCTGGCCTGGGCTCATATTTGCTCATATGTATAATGATGTTTAATAACATAGATTCGTGTGTTATATACACGTACATACTGACATACCGTTGCTCATCCTTCAGTATCTATGGAGATTGATATCAGGACCCTCTGAGGACACCCAGATCTGCAGATGCTAAAATTCCTTACATAAAGTAGCTTAGTATTTGGATATAACACACACAAATAGACACACACACACACACACACACATTCCCATATACTTTAAATCATCTCTAGATTACTTTTAATATTTATTGTAGTGTAGATACCATGTTAATAGTTGTTAAACTGTATTGTTTAGTTAACAGTGACCAAAATGGTATATACATATTCACTGCAGGTAAAGCTCTTTTTGAATATTTTAATTCTACAATTAGTTGACTCCAGGGTCACAGAACTGGCAGTATAAAGGACTAATTGCTTATATTGAGCCCAGTTTGATTCTACCTCAAGTTTGCAGCAGCAAGAAAATCACAGAATGCAAAAATCAACTCTGACAAATGAAAGCAAATTTTTGTGCACCATAAAAATTTCAGGAAAAATAATAAAGTTTTTGAATGGAAGGAAATTATCAAGTATAGAGCCATCAAGGGAAGAATTTATCACTTGGAGGTTTAGGTAATATAAGCCAGAAATTTGATTATATAAACTATTACTGTCTTCAACAGAGAAAATCAAAGGTTGAAGCAAAATGTATTGTATTCTTATGATTGTAGCCTACCGCGTTGAAAAACCCTGAGTTCTCTCTCAGGGAGTAGGACTTTGCAAAGAAACAGGTGATCAGGTGGGAACTATTACTGAACAAATAACTTCTCTTCCAAAATTCTGTCAATCTGAAATTCTATGCTGTCTTCAGTCTCTTATACCTAAGTCATGTACAGCGACCGTCTCCCCGTATGAATGAGGTTAGACTTAAACTGTAGTACAGAGCAGTGGGGATCTGAATGGTTCCTGCAAAAATCCAGCCTAGGTCACTGCCTTGAAAATCTGTGTGTGACCATCTCTACTGCGACCTTGTCACATGACAGCTTTCTTAGAAATGAGTACTTAAGAGCAGGCCACCTCACTTTACATGAGTTATACCTATATCAGAAGAACACCAAGGAAAATTAAGCCATCATGAAAGACATGCATTCAAAAAAGAATTTGCTCTTATCACAAAATCAAATGATAAATGCAGGGAAATTCCCTTGCAATAACAGAAAAGGATGCAACACATTATTCACAAAAGCACAAAGAAGCAGCAAGCTTTCAAGAGAGAAGAAGGAGAATTATTGATAAACTGCAGAATGAGAGCTTTAGCCTTCCTTTGTAGATATAAAAATACAGTAGAACCCCAGGGTATCATGTGTGTATTGAGATATAGTAGATGTCTTAAGCAAGTATATCTTTATTAAAATCAGACTGCATTTATTTCCAGTAGAGCAGTCATGACTCAGAGGGGAAGTTTTGAAGCAACTTGTGATTAGAAAGCCAAAACACAAAAGAAAACAAGAGGGCATGAATTGGAGGATTGGAAGTCACCAGTGGGTGTGTCATCATCCGATGAGAACTTGTGGAACACATTAAGAGTTAAAGTCCCACAGGGCTCTACCATTGGCAGCACAATATAAGATATTTGATAACAGTTTCATTATTAACCAATTTATGATCCTTTTATTTCAGAGGAGCATAAGGGACATGATAAAAATTTGCTACAAATGACAGCTTTGTTGAACAGGAATGTATTTTTTTGTAGATTTTACAACAATGGGATAGGCCAAATAGCCTTGTAAATTGCATTAATGAGATAGATTGCTACTTTTAATGGAGGCTCTGTGCTCCACGTCATGGCTGATGCAGATTTGCCAGTTAATAAGCCTGAACAGTGTTTCTGTTCGTGGAAAATGAATCTGAAGCGATTGTCAGATTATCTGTTTGGCATGCCTGGCTGGTGTCTGGAATGGCACTCTGCTAATGTGCTATAACTCAGTGTCATTAACCCACACACATGATTGAAAGATGAATTTAGATTTGTACCATGGGGCTCAGGACAAGGAACAGGCTGCAGGCCAATGAGGCTGCAACAGATAAAATGAACCGTTCATTTTAGATTTCCATTCTTCTGGTCTTTACATGCTCACTCACTTTAAAGATGTATGACATTTAAATATATGCAAAATGATGAAACAGAACTGCTACCTAACAGAACACAGCTCTACATTTCATTAATGGCTTGAAAGTTAGAGTCAGAAAGTGAGTAGTCATCCACCCCTTATAATCCCTGTACCTGGGGAATCTTGACCAAAAAGGCAAATAAATTAAATACTCTGGAACCAATTTCATCTAAGAATATTATAGAAACTTTAATTAGAAATGTAGAAATCATGATGGAAACATGAAATGAAAGGCTTGTCAGTTTTTCATGAGAAGAATTTAATTTGCACATGTGCAGATTAATTAAAATACTTGAAAATAGAAAACTTACCTTTTTCTTTAAAGGTAGATCCAAGATGATTACAGCAAAGTCATCACCTGGAAACTACGAAATATTCTTATGTTTGGTCCTTTTAATATATTTTGTCTGATATTCCTTCAGCAGATACTTTAATGCATATCTATGCCTTTGAAGTCCAAGGGCTCTGGAAATTTTCAGTAAGTTTGTAAACAACAGGTTGTGCCCTATTCTCACAAGGAGAGAGAGAGAGAGAGAGAGAGAGAGAGAGAGAGAGAGAGAGAGAGAGAATATACTCTGAATGCAAGTCCTACTTTCTGCAGAGTCGGATCTATTTTCAGACCTAACAGAGACACTTGAGGCCTTGCCTCCTGGGCCTCAGTCTAGGTTTTTAGGGCTATTTGAAATTTCAATGAATTAAATCATACTTAAAAAACAATATGACCACACACAAGGTAAAACTTTTTGTCAGTGCATGATATTCTCACATGATGTACTCTTTCTTAGGGTCTATACGGAAAATTAGCAAGGGCATCTCTCCAAAGCAAGTATTAAAATGATATGTGGGTAAATGCCTGTGCATGAAAGACTTGGTATAGAAATCTAGAAAAGCACTGTTAGGGGAGAACCTGTTCTTTCAAAATCAGAGGACTTTGTTGTTGACAATGTGTTGGGCCAGGGTGGCAGTGTGCCTCCCTGGAGGACAAGTACTCCTGTGGGTGGCATGGAGTGCTTTCTTGTCTGTCTCTAAGTTCTGTGTTCAGTGGCCAGTTTCCTGTGCTATGATATTAATTTATTGAGTTAAAACTCTCCATAATTTCAAATAATCATTTTGAAAGCTGTCATCTTTATATTCCTAGTAGATTTCAAAGTTTTATAAATTACACTTTGGCATGTTTACACGATATATATTGCACATATCATTATTATATTTATAATATAATATATTCATATTATTTTTATTTATCAAATTTCAAAGTAAAATCAACATTTCCAAAGAAAATCCTTCTTTCCACTTTAAATTCCAGTCTCCTTACTACCAGCTTACGAACCAGCCCCTCCCTCACAGAAATAAGTTTTAAGTTTAAGTCAATCTTCCTATATTTAAATTTAAGAAGTTGCATAAAGGATATTTCCTAATTTAAACTCATTTTACTTGGATAGTCATTGCCATCATTGGATCTTTTGTTTGTTAAGAACAAAAAAAATTTAGAAGTATTTCCCGACATTCACCATAGTTAGAACTTTTTTAGCACCATTAATCTATCTTGTTGAATGATCAAATATTTCATACTTCTTTTTTTCTTATTTAACAAGGCAAGTCCTTGCAATTTAAAAAGAATAATTAGCAGTTTCTGCTTAGCTAAGCAAACAGACCATAAGGGTAATTTGGATTTGCCACAAATGAATGTTCTTCATCACCTTCTTAAAATATTTATCAAACCAGAAGGTTGCTTATTTTCCTATACTAGTTATAAATGTTTAAGCATAAAATTTGATAAATATCTGATGCATATCAAATACTATTATGAAATAGCCTTCAAGTACTCAATTTGTTCACTCTTATAATTTATTGCAGTCATATAATATAATTTTTCCTCCCACCCATCCTTCTGCCTTTTATGATCCACCACCTGCCCCTCACCTCACAGTAGAGCTACCCAAGGTGGGTAGCCCCCACTGAGGCAGGATCTCATTCAAAAGCATGGCCTTGTCTCCTCCCAGATGCTGTGAGGTACTCTTGGTATGGTCCATGCCTTGGCCAGGTAATTCAAGTTACACTGATGAATAAATCCATGTTAATTTCTTCATTCATCCTTCTCTTCAAAATATTAACCTTTCCTCAGAGGCTTTCCTGGGAACAATACTTTTACTCAGTGAATATACTGACACAGAGCCTCTTTTATCTGTCACATAAATTTGTGGCCCTTCAAAACTTTAGAATGCATGTAGCAATTTTGGTAAACTACGGGAAATGTTGCTACAGAGTAATGATTCTAAATTCCAGTGAGGATCTAAAATTCAGGTATATATGTATTGCAAGGATCCTGTGTGGTCTCCCCAGTCCCTACCAATCCTCCCCCTTTCTGTCTGTTTATAGCTATGGATGGTCTTTAAATAAGTTCACTTTCTCCACACACACAGATTGCATTTCTCATTATCCTTTTCCTTTTCTGCCCTCCAAAAAGAGAAGTGATTGTATTCATTAGCTACTGCTGCATAACCCATTACCCCAAAATGTAACAGTGTAAAACAAAAACATTATCTTTACACAGGGTTGGAGGGTCGGGAACTCCAGAGGGGTAAAATTGGTTTCTTCTGGCTCAGGGTCTCTCAGGAGGTAGAAGTCACACTGTCAGAGTCATCTGTGACTAGGGCTGGGTCTTGCTTTCTACTTGGCTCGCTCCTATGGCTGTTGACAGGAGGCCTCGGTCTTTCTTCATGGCTTGACTGTTCCCTCAAAGTGGCAAGAGAGCAAGGGTGTAAGCAGGGAGCCCCAGTGCCCTTATGACTCACTCCCTAAAATTAGACACCGTCATTTCCTCTTTATTATAGAGTCACTGGATCCCCCCACCCCAGTGAAGTGTAGTGCCACCTCTGGCCCACCTCTGTGGGGAGGGCTTAAAATCATCCTTACTAAGAAAGAAAATGTCTCTAGTCCCTGTAATAACTTTATAATGAAATTTATGAGTGGCATTTGGAAATATAATAGTATGAGTTTCCACAAAGGGCTGGGATTGGTTTTTTAGCTACTCACCCTTGGATCAATAGCTCAGTTCAAACATAGAACTTTTCAGATAATGGTTGGTACTGAATAAATACAGAATTAATCAATATCTCCAAATTCTGGGTTGTGTTTTCTAAACAGTTAAACTTTAACTGCCTACATTTTGTTCTTCTTACTCTGCTTCCAATAATGGTAAATGAAGGGTATGGATTTATGTCTGATTATTCTTTGAACTTTAAAGATTAGTTTTCAAAGTCATGTGCCCTAGTTTATCTCCTAATTACTGTAGTAATTATATGCGGTTTGTATAGAGCTTAATATATTCCATTATCTGTTGTTATATACCTTATTATCTGCACCAGATCATAAATCCATAAACAGTGGGACTTTTGTTGTTTTATGTAGGGCAGTATCCATGAGTTAGGATATTGTCCGATGTAGCATCAGCACTCTATGAATGTTTATTAAATTCATTAACGTTTTACTAAGCTAAAAATGTTATTTTCATGGACATTTCCATTTGGCATTTGCACAGATTTCACTTCCACAGTTACACATAGTTAAATCTACTCAGACAGCTTCAAAAGACCCCTCCATTGTGGCTGAAGTGCTTGGTATTAAAGGGCTTGTATGTTAAAACCCATTGTTGAAACACATGCTTCTTGCTGGTGCCAAGAAACAGCCCCCTCAAAATCACCTAGTGCACTTGATTAGTCTGTTGGCACCTTGGAAGTTTAGGGTAAGAGATGGGGTAGTGAAGTTTTACTGTCAAAGTATGGTAGGGAAAACCCTGAATACTAAGGAAAATAGAAAACGTCCTAGGCCTGGCCTAGGGAACAGAGAGGAGGAAGATTGTGGGGAAAACAGCTTATTTGTAATTCTGGTCTTGAAATTAGAAGTGGAAAAATATATTCAAATCTGAATTTTTTTCTTTTAAACCTGGGTGCTTTGTATCCATTTCTACATATCTACCATCATTAGGTTTTCTAATTTTTGGAATATATATTTCTATGTATCCTAAAATAAACTACTAAATATTCTCTATTCATTTTTATCCATCCCACATTACCCAAAATGGTGGTGCAAATCCACCTTTAAAGAACCAAGTCTGTACAGAAAAGAAGGCACTGAAAGAAAGACTGTTTGGCTTTCTTCTTATGAAGAAGGAAAGGTATTATATATGGAAGACCTAGAAATTTTTATGATCCTCTCACAATAGTGTAGTGTAACACAGTGATTCAAATATGACTTTAGAGACGACTATGCATTTTAACCTCCTCTTATAACATTAGGTAATTTGGGTAATTTTCCATCTTAGTGTGTCACTATGATGATTTTTTGCAATTGAATCTGTGTTCCTACTTTGAAAATGGAAGTTCCTGGCTATAATATAGCTTGAGAGTTTATCCCTTGAGAGGGATAGAATCTCTTCAAAATAACTCAGCTACTTCCCCTTTCCTGAATGTCTTTGTAGCTGTTTGTTTTAAATTTTTTATTGTTTGCTTAACATAGCCTGCAAGTGACCCGTACAGTTTTCATGTGGAACTGTGCATTTCCTTAAGGCTCTTTATGACACTGGAGGATGTCAAGCCACGGTCACAGGCTCTCACTATCACTGGAGACATCCCTTCGGCTGGATCGTCTCCCTGTGAAAAGCGCCAGAAGAGTTTCTTTTTTATTATTTATCAACCACTTGTGGTATTTTTTGGAACATTTGAACTCCCCAGGTTTGCTTATATAGCCCAAATTTGAAATAGCATTTAACCCCATTCTGAAAACTAGTAAATATTCTAAGTTCTAAAAATGGGGAAAAAAAAATCTTCCAAATTTTCTCTTCAGTTTCAAAACTTGCCTGAGGGATAGCTGAGAAGACATTCTCCAAATATTCAGGTTGAACAAAAACCTATTAGGAATTTATTTTCATGCATATGATGAGAAAATAAGACAGTGATTTGTAAAATGAACTCATACAAATAATTCGCCCAAAACATTTCAATTACAGAATGATGGGAATTTACTTATAATAATGAAATGCATGTATAACAGTTGGAAGTATCATTAGTAAAATGTAAACCCACTATTTAACCACATATTCTTGTTGTTAATGCATACGCACATATTCATAAGCTAAAGAATTTAAAATGGCACTATTTTAGATTCTCTTACTTTTCTGGCTGAAAGAAGCCTTTCAAATACCACACAGGATACTGTTAAATTCCAATTCCTAAGGCTTGGAAACTTCTCTAATCAGCCTCTTAATGATGCTGCATTCAATACTTGTCGTCTTTAACTGTCTTTGACTAATTCTCATGTCTTAAAGAAAGATGGAATGGTTCTCAAATGCTAAGATTAAAATGCCAAATGCAGCACATGAATCAATTGTAAATGACAAAAATGAACAGTAACAATTTTATTTCTGTAGGAACCAATTCGTTATTATGCAGTCTGCCAGTGATGTCCCTTGTTCCAACTCCTCCCAGCTGGATGACTTGGTCTTCTCCAAGTGTTTCACACTTAAAGTGAATACATATACAGAGCTTTTTATATAAACGATATGGTTCAGTATCAATAGTTTCCAGATTGATTTTATTGGGTCAATAAAATGACATATTTCTCTCTATCTACATGTCCAGTACTTTTCTGTGATGTGATTGAAACTGTACCTTATGAAAAATAAAGTACCTTATTCTCAATGTAAGTTTATGCATTCAGCTTGTTTAAAATTGTTTATGCTGTTATACTTCATCTTGCATTTCCTGAGAAAACTGGTTTACAGTAAAGATTAGGAATTATTTTATTAAAATGTTTTGTTATTCAGATAAATAATGATTTAGTTATAGCAATGGATTTGAAGGATACAAACCTGTGTTGTATTAACAGATCTTTTGCCCTTCCTAGACTGTCTCCACAAGGCAGAACCTGTTTCTTACTCATCTGTGTATATGGAGGATTCAGTTCAGTGGCTTCTAAATAAAAAGTCAACCACAGATCTGTTGGATAAAGGACTGCTTGTTTAAATGGATATAAATGTTTCCATAAGGTATATGCTGACACAATGCCTTGAGATTTACAATAATCTGAGAACATAATATCTCATTTTCATAAGCTCCATTTTCTTCCCTCTGTCCCATTTATAACCAAAGCATACTCATAGTTTGTAATAAAAAGACTTTTCAATCTGCCCCCTGCCCCAGTTTCCTGCCCTGGCCTCTGGTCTGTGTGCCACTTTCCATTTCCAGTGGGTTTGTGAATCCTCCTGCCTCATTGTTTGTTGCCTGACCATCTGCTGGTACTTCCTTCTACATTCACCACTGACAGCAAGTTAGGCTTCTTGTCCTTTAAACCTGAGAGCCTGATGTGTTCCTAGGCTGAGACCTTTGCTGCCCGCCTTCTTCCTGAGCACCCTTACTCCTAGTGGTAGAAGGACCTTGCTTTCCCTTGTCATGAAGGCTTCCACACATTTAGCTGTGCCAGAGTCCGGGGCCACTTCTCTCCGTGCATATGTTGCAGTTGGGTCCTGCAGCCTGCCTGCCACTCTGATCTCTGGCCTTATTCATCAGCCCTTTCTTTAACTCTCTATGTGGCTGGAAGCCTGGTTTCTCTCCAACATAAAAGCCCAGGGTTTAGCCAGTGGGGGTGGGGGAGCACAGCATGTTTGCAGGCAGCAGCTGGAGGACTCCCTTCCCACTAGAAACAGATCAAATGATCATCTGAGATATGTCCAGATTTCCTTGTTTAAAAGGCAGGCAGATCAAAGACTCTGTCACCTTCACAGATTGGAAGACTAGCAGAGCAGCCAAAAGGCCGTCACCTCTTCACGACCCCAAACTGCCTCCTTTGGCTGTGATGATTTTGCACTCTGAGATTTGACTGTCTCCCTTAAAGAATCTGTGAAAAGAGATAATACTTAAATATGCTTTCCTGAATATCAGTAGGAATAAGGCTATTCTTTAATTATTTGAATACCTTGGGAAAAATTCATCTGCATTAGTTGTTTTTAAATTTGCCACATAAACCCAGGATTAGGTGGTTTTAATTTTTTAAAATTTGCCACATAAACCATCATTAGATGGTTGTAGTTTTTGTTTGGGGGGAAGGTCTAAGATGTTACAGAGGTTAACTCTCACTAATTATATTCACGCTCTCTCTGACTTTCCCTTAAGACCGAATTACCTCCTATGTGTTGTCATATGAGAATTCACCCTTGAACTAGGAGTTACTCCTGAGCATTTCATTTTTATAGCCAGGGTTAACTTGACTATATTCCCGACTAGAATTCTTTTAGGCTGATAAAGACCTTTGTGGCCAGGGAATGGGTCTTGTTTATGATTTTATCCCTAAAGCCTAATCTTGTGCCTGGAACATGTTTATCACTGTAAATATTTCTTGAATTTATAAATAAACCCAGAGTGTGCATTGTGCCATTTACTGTGACTGGATTGAACATTCTATTTTTTGATATTTACATTTATAACTACATATTTACTGTGTATCTGCTTAGGTAGAATCTGTGTACACATACACAGTCAAATGGAAGGTATTTTTTTAAGGGGAGAGGGAAGCAAATGAGTATTGAGGAAATATTTTGCTCATGCAATAAAAGTTAAAAAGCAGCAATGACTATTTTTGAATGTGGTTATGCTTTATGATATGTCAGCATACAATATTCTCTCAGTTCGCTCACCTAAAAACCCCAAGACTATCAAGTTGATTGAGGAAAGGATTGTGGGAATCAATACACAATCATATAACTGCCAATCATATAACCACAAGACAAAAATAAGAAGATCAGAAGAAGCAAAATGTTTCCTCTTACTTGGCTAAATTTCCACATTTGAAAGGAAATCTAGGGTTAGCCAGGGAAGAAGTCTGACTTGCCCAGCAGTGCCACCTGCCTCCTGCCTGTCACCTCCGTGCCCAGCCCTGACTGAGGTCCCCTTTGCAATAGTCCTGAGATAGGCCCAGTCGCAGGAGATGCAGGGGCTGAGCTGGCCACCAGAGTACGGGAGTCTCCTAGGCTTGCCAGAGTAGAGACTCAGAATTGTTGTTGTGGGTGTTGTTTTATAGAAAAACAAAAAGGGTAATGTGACAAAAAAAAAAAAAACTAGCTGGCCAGAAAACAGGAAAAATATACAGTTAACCCCTCCAGTTGATACCATTTATCATCTTGAGATAATATTTTTAAAGTAAAACTGAAATGATATTTAGATTAATAGGAATGCTTGATCCTCTCATCATGATTATAAGCATATTTTGTGTTAGCCAACGCCAATTTATAGTTTTACTTAGACTAAAGTTTATTTAGATTATGTGTTCATAATACAGTGTCTTAGTTGTACAGAAAGGCCACTTCTTTCTCTGATTTTTCTCCTCTGGCGTCTGTCCAATTTGTGCTTTCCTTCCATATCATACAGGAAAAGGGCTGTATCATATCTTAGCTGTATGGGAAGAATCAATCTATCATTAAGTAAACTATAAATCCCTTGGAGGAAAAAGATATTTTGCTTAAAGTTTTCCCTACAAGTCTTTCTGAGAGAATGAACAGTCTCTTTATATTCATCAGAACACTGAACTAAATAGAATCCTAACTTAAAATTAGGATTTATGAATGTTTTCTATAATAAAAGGCGGATTTCTAAAATATATAATGTGCCAGTTGATATCTGGAATATTTTAAACCATCCATCATGCCTATATAGAAAAATATTAGGCTGTTTATAATTTTTGTAAATAATAGTCATCTTTTGTCTTTTGTGTGATAGGTAGAATTCTGATACACATAGTGATTACTTCTTGATGTACATACCCTGTGTGATCCTTTCCCATTAAGTGTGGGTGAACCTATAAATATGGCGGGATACCACTCCCATGTGTATTTCACATTCTGTGGCAAAATAGCCTTTGTAGATGTCATTGAGGCCCATAAACAGTTGACACTGAGCTAAACAAAAAGGATAAGCACATTGCTGTTTAGGTAATTCCACTGAAAAATGTTATAATGATTAGTAAATTTAATATTTATGAATCTATATGTATAAAGGGTAGACCTCTTGAAAAAGCAAATTATCATAAAGAAACATGAAAACTACCCCAAAAAACTGATTTGATACAATCCACATGGACAGTTCCATCCATGCACAGGCTCTTAGAGTATAATTACTCACAAATAGTTTTAAGGGAGGACGGCTCTCTGTTATCTTGTTACTTTCATCTCTTTTTTAAAATGCAGTTTCCTTATATTTGACACAAAGAAAATTTAATTTTCTTGAGAAATGAATGGGATTTGAATTTAAAACCTGAGTACATTTGATCTCTTAATTATTAAGAACAATTACTGTTACCGTTGAAAATAATGGCCAAAGGTGCTTAATGTTATAAGACCCACATTTCATACACTGTTCTAATCTATGAGTAGATAATAAATGTTACATATTTAGAAAATTATGAAGAATACATGTTTCAAACATGTTAATGTTGATATTGTGATTAGTCACTAGCATTCCATAATAGAGTCTTAGGGGAAATTTTAATTCTTCTGCACACACATGGTGAGCCTTCATTGCAGTACAGAATGAGTTAAAGTCATCTTAATTTTCTCATTTTTGGAGAAGAGGAACCCATACTAACTGCTCTGCTTCTGCCTATAATATCCTTTGTGAAACAGGGCAGAGTCATTCACAAGGTTGTTAGAATATTTATAACTTGTAAGGAAGTTTATCAAATCCATTTTATTGGACTTGCTTGTAATTACAGTCTATTTGTATACATTTATTGTATTTTGTCCATTTACAATGTGACTTATGGATCTGATATATTCCCAGTCAATTACATGTGCATAATCATTATTGAACCACAAGAGATAATGTCAGGTCTGGAGCCAGTATAGTCTGATACCTCAATGGGCCTTTGGAGACTTTCAATGCACTGATTACTGGAATGATACAGCATCAATCTTCTGAATGACTCTCTCTCTATATATGTACACCAAAGTCAGTTCTTATAGCATAATGAAACAATTACAGTGCAATATGAAGGGACTTGAGTTGAATTTCAGTGTATTTTCTGTGTCCAAAACAGGCAGAGAATAGGGGTCTAAAAAAATGCTTAAAAGTTGATTCAACTCTGAATCACTGTAATACTTATATCTCTGAATAAAGAAAATTTAAAACAGAATTCAAGCTGGGTGTAGTGGTGCATGCCTGTGATCGCAGCACTTGAGAGGCTGAGCCAGGAAGATTGCCACAAGTTCAAGGCCAGCCTGAACTACATAGTGAGGCCCTGTCTCAAAAAGCAACAACAGAAACAGACTGCAAGGTTCTTTTAAAATTTATTCTTTCTTAAAACACATGTAGGGAGGAAATAACCCAGGAAAATTCACTGGATGGTAGATGGGGTATAAGGTGATGGAATGTCCACTTACCATATCGGTAATTGCAAGATAAGGGAAACTAGAAGTCTCTTTAGAGCATCCAAAGGAAATTATAATGTTAGCATTCATTTATTCATTTATATGTTAATGAATAAAAGAGTAGGATAAAAGTTAAACTGATGATGTAAGTCCTGCCATAACATGTAAGTTCTGAGGTCACTGTGAATTTCAGTATACTATTAAATAAAAGTAGTAATGCTACTCACTCAGTGGACCATTATACGGATTAAAGAAGTTAGCATATAAACCTGTGGTTAATACTAAATAAAATTGGATCATTATCGTTCCTTTATTTCTTTAAACCAAAATTTCATGAGTATCTATTACTGGTCTGACAGAGAAAATATATCTTAATAATCAGCCTATTCTAAAAAGAATTTTACTCTTGGAAGGCCTTACTATGATCTTACTAAAATCTTTTCTTTCTTTAGCCAACTCTGGTAAGGGGCTGTATAGTTTGTGGTTCAAACAAATAAGAAAAAAAGTAATTTTAGAATGAAAAATGAAAAAATGAAAAAAGTCAAAACAAATTTATCAGCTTCTGTGAAAAGACAAACAGGTATCTATGAGGAAGGACAACTCAGTTTTTTTAAATTTTTGAATCCCTTTTACTTGACAGAAAAATTACATTTAGCAAAAAATTCTATTGTTACCCTTCCTGCTACATTTTTGTCTTGGTGATCCCTATTTTCTAGCCAAAATGGAAGTTAAAATATAATCCTGGAATGAGACTGACTTTCTGTTTCCAACATTAGGTTTCATTTGAAGTTCCTAAACCCCTAAGAAGATCCTGGCCCCAATTGTTGATAAGACACCTTCATAGATCATTTCCTTGTAAGCAGCACTAAACCAATGTAAAAAAAAAATGCTCAAGTGAAGGGGAAATATACATACACACAAAATCTCCTCTGTTCAAACAGAAATGTAAACACAAAGATACCTCCCTCATAAGTAAATAATCTCAGGCATCAGGTGTTATATCAGAAATTATATACCATATACTTTTATATTCCTATTCCTTTTGAAGCAACAGACCCCATCGTAGATTGGGAATTTTGTACTCACTTCTAAGCACAGACTGACTTCCCTAGTTTAGCACTGCAAAGACCACTGTTCACCTTTCTTGGAGTTCGGTAGGCTAGAACCACGAGAATGGCTTAGGTCAGAGTTTCTGCTCAGTCCCCTCAGGCTGAGATCCTGGTGTAGCCTGGGGCCACAGTCTCATCTGAGGCTCAGGTTCATCTGGCCACCTGATTGTGGTTGTTGGCAGCATTTAGTTCCTGGGCTGAAGTTGTAGTTCAGTGGTGCCATGCCTGCCTGGCAAGCACAAGGTCCTGAGTTTGATCTCTGGTACCAGAAAAAAAAAAAAAAAAAAAAGATTCAGTTCCTTTCAAGACTGAACAAACCCAGGAACTAGATTCTCGGGTTTTGCTATCAATTCTTGCCTGTACCTCTGCCATCTCTTTCTAGATCTGTCTCTCTCTCTCTCTCCAAAGTCAGTGACTGAGGATTTAGAATTAAATAGTTAAAAACTTCAGTTTGACCCTGGTTCTACAGCTGCTGAAATATTAATGACATTGAATGCAGACAGATAGGAGATGTGGGGAGACCACATTTCAGCCGTGTGCTGTCTTGCTGATCCTGGAGAAGAATCTTTTGTGCCTTTTGCAGACAAATAAAAAGTGACAAGGATGCCAAGAGTATTCAATATTGTCACCACAACTTTTTGAAAGCAAAATTTGGCAGACAGAACAAGGAAAGTGTTTTTGTTCATGTTTGTTTTTCAAGAAAGACATTTTTAAAAAACAAATCTGGAATAATCTTTTATGAAAAATGGTTCCTTTCTCTGCTTTTTAAAGATTGTTTACTACTAATAAACATAAGAGATGTTAAAAGGGGAAATAACTGAAAATAGATGTATTCTTAATTGTTCTCAGTTCAAGTTGAAATGAATTCAAAAGACAATATTGAAAGATGTGATATGAATTATTTCTTAAATATGTACATAAACATGTAGATAAAGGCGTTAGTGGAAAATTGTGATTAGCTTTTAATTTGATCATTTAAATTATGTCAGCTGATAGAAAATTCATTTAAGCATTTGTATTAAGGAACTGAAAATGCATAGAGTTTTCTGGCAATATTGAAGACAAATGAACAAAAATTATTTATTGCTCATGGTGCTCATGATATTAAAAGTCAGCCATTTGGTTTGAAGTAGTTATAGAAAATACTTTCTTTGCTTTAAATTTTCTAAACAAATGAATCTAGGCCTTATGAATAGAAAACAGAATCTTTTAATAGTATTTACTTAAGATTCATAGATAAATGCGTCCTATACATCAAATGTGACATAATATATATTTTTAAAAAGAAAATCATCCTTACAACATAACTACAAGTATATAACTTCAGTTCCTCTGACATTCATAATGTCCAAATTTTGGATGCGTCCATGAATATCTGCAATTTCCTCAATACATATTTGGCTCCAGGAATTTTCTTTTTTAAAATTGGCAACATCTGATATTTGAAACCTAACAACAGTCATTTACTTCATTTTTAGGATTTATATTCAACACCAGAAGCAAACTAATATCTTGCATCCAAACATGAAAAAAGTTAAAATGAAATAGGCAATGAAAAATGTAGACTTATGACAGTTGAATTTACCAAAGCAAGTTGCTCTATTTCTGTCACTGATATGGTTAAATTCCCTAAACTCAATGAGCTTTCCATCCCTAAGACCAAGGTATTTGCAAACTTATTATTCAGTGTATATGCCTTCTTCATGTCTAGACTATTTACATGTGAAATTAATTCATGCTGTTACTTTATTTTTCTTAAACACATTCTTTCTTCTCACTCTTACAATTTTAATCTCTTTTAGGTAGTTGACAGTCTCCTCCTTTCACTGGCTTGACAAAATCATTACAATTAAATACACAGCACATAAAAATTAAGGAAAAGAAGTACCTCTACATGTAGCCACTCAGCAGTATACAGGGCTGTGTCCTTTTCACATGAACCAACCCTCCAGCTGTTGCCTATAGGCCTCACTGGATAGCAACCATTTCCATAGCAAATTAACTCTCATCTAGCTGGCTTCCAGACTTGGGATTTCAGATACTAGTGGATTCAGTCCTATCTTATAGAAACCAAAATTCCAATTTAAAATAAAAAAAATAATTGTTACACAGAGTGGAACAAATACTCTAACAGATGTGGTGGATATAGTCTCAAAGTCAATTGATATAGAATGCTAAGTTAATTTACAGTAAGAACTGGTATCTCTAGTGCAAAGTATTTTCTCGCTATAGGCAAATGTATATGGAAATATAGGGAGTAAAGGTTGCTTGGAATCAGAGTAAGGAGAATTGTATCAGTCTTGTTGAATGGTTTGGGGTCATCATAGGTGGACACTAAAATGCAAGACAGAAGGTTTTGCTAAGGGAAAGGAATGAATACAACTCCTTCTATGTATCTCTGGCTTACACATGACTTTGCCGATGAGAAAGAATTCTTGAATTTTATTGCTCAAAGTTTATTCTTTCTTGAAAAATATTTAAAAGATACCTTGAATATTGACCTCTGTGATTATTTTCTTGATATGATCTCATAAATGATGGATAGACCCCTGTTTTTTTCAAGGACTAAGTCACAATTTTAATGCATCCATACATTTTTCATACACTCGCTTGCTCCATTGTGTTTCTTTTAGTTTAACATACAGAAAGCAGTATAATTTCTTCTTTTTTATTTTCAAATTTCTAAGGACCATCTCACTCTGGGCTATAAATATTGACATGTATATATTTCTTAATTATTTAAAGTCAATAAATTTTTATTTAAGGAATTTGACATATAGTTCCTTCCACTACCATGAAGATCACTTTTGTTTCTCTAGATCTTCAGTCATGATTTATCTTCAAAAAACTTTTCCATAAATATGTTATTTGGGCTTCTTTTATCTGCACTTGAATTATGGACACCAGACTATTTCAGACTTTCCTACTTAGGATCTTTGGGATAACTTACTGAAGCAGTTCATTTCAGGGTCATTTTCAGAGTAGACAGGTCTGGCTGGTTCTCCATTTCTGACACTTCCTCTACATGTAAATGAGTTCTAATTGTATTGTTCCTAAGGTGTCATACTCAGAAATAGTACAGACCTGGGAATGTACTAGTACCTTCAACTCTACACATCATGTTTTCAAGATAAAAGTTTTTTTTTAAAGCCATCCTGATGTACCATGTTAGTGTGAAAACTGTGATACTACATCAGTATAGCTAAGATTTCCATCATGTCCTATGCTTTTTAATGATGAAATTTTCAATTTTTGGAACCAAACTTGCTGGTTATCAATACCCCTATCACTTTAAACTCTCTTTGGTATAGTAATACCCCATCCCACAGTTGTCAAAACTCACAGTGAACAGAGGCTTCTAGGTTGCAAAAGAGAATTTATTTTTTGCACCTTTCTCTAAGTCTTTATCCACAGGCCGAACAAAAATACATGGACACACACACAGGTGGTGTAAGTGTATTTCTTAATTTCCTTCTCATATACTTAATTGTAAATTTAGAAACATTCAGTATTTGAGTACTGATGTGGTTAAATCACTGGAAAATGATTTTTTTGGTATAGATAGTTTGAAAATATATGATATACTGTTAACCACAGTTACAACCAGAAGATTACTGATTTCAGTGCTTCCTTTTACCTTCTAGCACACCCAGTGCAGAACATTCTTGAGGGTGGTAGGTTGAAGCGTGAATCAACTGTACCTGGAGCTAATTACATGGTTCTTCTAATTCATCTTTTCTTCCGGGTATCATTTCCCCTCCTCCACAAATCCCACTTGCTTGTTTTCTTGCAAAGCTGCCAAGAAACTGTGAACAAATTTAATGTCTGAATAACTGATTGCTTGCTCAGTGACCTTGAGAAATTACTTGCATCATTAAAAATTCATGGAAAACAAAGATTTTGAGAATACTGGCATATGCTGTCATATTGAACCTGCTGTTATGCTACCATACAATTGTTTGAACTTTAGAAAGTATCTCGAAGACATTAACTAACCTTGCTCTGCTTATCCAATTCTATAAAAAGTTTCTGATTTTTTTCTCAAATAGAATCACAGATTTCTGCATGTAAATGCGAGAGAAGTAGAGACTGATTGATTCTTTAAATTTCTGTGATACTTCAGAATTAGTGTTTCAAATTGCCACACAATATCAAATAAAATATTGCAGTTGAGGTGAAGTTCACATAACATGTAATTAATCAGTTTAATGTGTACAACTCAGTGTTGTTTAGTGCATTGACAGTGTTTTGCAACCACAGATTCTCTCTAGTTTCAAACCCTTTTATCACCCCCAGAAAAACATCCTGTGCCCTTTACATTATCATCTCTTTCAAGTCTCTCTCCTCTTTCCCCTGACTTCCCTATAGATTTGTCTCTCCAGGATTTCAGTAGATTTCATTGTAAATATGTATAAATTACAAACTCTGTTTGTGCTAAACAGAACAACACCTCATTTCATGAAGAAACACATATGGAAGAAAAGGATGGGGAATCTTAAAAATAAATTATTGTCTTAGTCACTTTTCATTGTTGAGACAAGATATTCAAACCCATAATTTAAATGAGGAGAGGTTCACTTTGGCTCACAGTTTCATCCTATGCTTGGTTGACTGGAAAGCAGAACAGGATGGCAGAGGGGCATAGCAGAGGAAATTGTGTTCAACCCATGGCAGCCAGGAAGCAGAAAGAGAAAGAAGGAGCTGAATACAAGAATACACCCTTTCAAGTCACCCCACCCCACCCAGCTACCTCACCTCCTAATAGCACATTCAACTACTTCACTCATCAGTGGGTGAATCCACTGATGGGTATAGCTAACCCTTACCTCCAGTCCAATCATCTGCCAAATGTAGAAGGGAGTCATGTTAGATCTAAACGATAACAATCTTGTCCTGGAAACTCCGACATTTGGTAAATTATCATGAGAAACAGCCCTCTGACACCTCTTGAAGAGCAAGTCTCATGTATCATTATATGATCTGCTTCTTTCTACCCCTTTAAGACTGTGATCACTGGTGGACATTTTTTCTCTTTAGCCTTAGTCCTTAAGAGAAGTACATTTATATATGTGAGTGCTTGGTGTTTGCTAAAGAAAATAGAAGACAAAGAGGTGAAGGGCTCATTGATAATATTTGATGCTGTTAATAAGTAGAGAAATGACTTTGCCAGTATTCTTTTCCTTTTTTGCTCCTTTCTTGATTTCATTTCTTTTTCTAGCTTTGTTGAAATCATTGTAAAAGTATGAAATCATTCCCAAAATAAACTCATGGAATTAAAATTGGCCTCAGCATATGATAGTCAACATTCAGCTTTATTAGCACTTTAAGCAGGGATTTATATGTCATGCATATTGTCCAGTGTGTAAACAAAATACATCTAATTATCTGGTGATGCAATCCAATTTTTCTCTGCCTCTTTTTTTCTGTGTAGATATTAGTTCCTCTCATGCAACCCTTGTCTTCTAACCCCTTCCACCCCTGCCCCAGAGGATAATGGTTCATTTAATTAATACTTAGCCAACATTAGAGTTAAATGAGTGCCTTTGAAAGACATGCTAGTTTCAAATTTCTGCATTCCTCCTGTATATTTTCCTTACAATTTGATTATTTCACATGTGATTTGAAAAGGAAGTATTAACAACATTCAATTTTTACAAAACAGCTTTCTTCTAGAAGACAAAGTACCTACCATGAAGAGTGGTGGACATCACTTCATCAGTGAATAAAACAATGATTTCCATTTACCTGATTTTCTTTTTCTCACTTTAGGTTTAAAGATATTCCACTAATACTGATAGATCTGTGTGATATTTCTGGAAAAAAACTGGTGGGAAACAACAGCTTTTTCCAGAATTCTTTAAACTTCATTGTATGTGGGGCTCCCTTCTGTGTTGACTTGGGATAGACATTAGGAATGTATTTTAATCTCCTTTATCCAAAGTTCTGTGAGGATAGTGCTACATATTTGATTTCTGGGGGAAAATGGGTTGTTGTTTATTTTAATGAATTCCTAAGAAAATTGTTTTCTGCTTATTTTTGTGTTCTCTGGGTAAGAACATCATAGTATCTTGTAGGCAGGGTCGGCTGCTTGCTGCCCAGCACCATTAACATACGTCTGGGCCACCCTTTGAATGGCACTGTCCCTCAGTGAAACCTCCGCAGTCTGGGATGGAGAAAGATTGCAATTTACAGAGTCCATTATCACCTCTGGACGTGTAGAATGATAATGGAAGTGACAGAGGTGCAGCTGAAAATTGGCTCTTAATATTTCATGTGTTCAAGCAAAGGATTGGAAATCTCATGCTGCTCTTTAGGGAAACTGATGTGGGATTTTTATTTTTCCTATTGGAAAGTTATATGCAAGGCATTGACTGGAGGTTTCAGAAAAAGTATTACAGCATATTCATTTTGTGTTAACCACTATTTCTCATGAGAGTTTAGAGGAAAAAGTAGTTCTGTGTGAAAAATTAATACATGGAAGCAAGGTGTATCCAGCATCCAAAGAATTCTTTATTATTATTATTATTATTATTATTATTATTATTGTTATTATTATTGGTACTGGGGATTGAACTCGGGTCCTTGCACTTGCGAGGCAGGCCGCGGAACCACTGAGCTAAATCTCCGGCCTTTAGAAAGGACTATTTTAAAATAATGTACCTGATACATTACCACTTTGTTTTAACCAATGTACTTTGTCTATGGAATCATAAATATTTGCCTTAAAAGATTACACTGCAAAATTTTGGTTGTTTTTCATTCTCTCCCAACGTATTATTTTCTGATTTACAACTTTGAATAGTATTTCCAGAGCTATTGTTATCATACTCATTTTTAAAACAGAAGCTCTGAGATTCTTTGGAGTTTAAGATATAGAGGATAAGATTGAAAACAAATACAGCTTCTGAAATAGTTACATTAATAATTTAACATTCATCTCAATGCATTACAATGCCTATAATTGAACTAAAGAGAGATACTTGTCAAAAGAATTCTCTCTTTTAAAATGTAGTTTCTAGAGTTTGCCTAAATAAGAAATAATACAGTGCCCTTTTCATAAATATTTTATTACTTTTTATCAATCTTATTTCAGACAAAACAAAAGTAGTAAGGTAATATTTTTTCTTAATAATGAAAGACTAAATATGATTTGAAGTTCAGCAAATGTTAAGATCTTTCTGTTTTCATGATGTATATTTATGGTAGGAATTTCTAATTTCTCAACTTTATCAAAGAGTAAACATTAGTGACATTATTTTATCACTGTTGCATGATGTTTAACATGTCTGGATTTTACACTTTGAGGCATTTGGAGATAAAAGAAAGGACCACCTAGGTTTTTTTCTGTAGCTTCTCTAAGATGACAGGCCTATTTTCACTTTCCTGTTTTCTTTTCTGGAAATGGACATCACTTTACTAAGCTGCCAGTAGCAAAAGTTTCAAGTTGCTATGGTGGACTTCATATCTCATTTACATCAGCAATGCCTGCCATTTGGAATAAGGCCTCTGCAGTTCAGTGTATTTAGATGTGTCATTTGATCCAGTTGCTACTGACAAGGTCAGAGTGACAAGACTTCCAGGTTGAGGCTTAAAGAGAATTCTAAATGCTACAAACACCCTGCCAGGAATGCTCAACTAATTGCTACTTAAATTACAAATTTCTCACATTTTCTGACACAAATATAATCTTTGTATTGTATGGAATCAATACTAATAACACTAGCATTCATCACTGACATTCATTAGATATAATGTGTCAGTCAAAATTTTAGGCTCATTTACCTATATTCTCCCTTTTTTTTGGTTCCAGATATCGAACTCGGGTCCTTGCACTTGGGCAGCAGGCAGTGAAACCACTGAGCTAAATCCTCAACCCTACCTATATTCTCTGTATCAGTTTTTTGGTGCTTCAAAGTATATGAAGAGAAAAATAGTTATCTTGGTCATTGTTAACCTTAGGCCTAATCCAGTCACTAGAAATTGATAGGAACTCAATAAAGATTTCTTGAATCGTTAAATGCATTAGTTTATTTAGGTCAGAACATGATAAGTAGGATAGCTGTGTACATTTTTTAATCTATCCCTTTCAAATAAGCAACTTGAAAATACAGACTACCTTTTTGACTTGTTTAGTTTACTGTAAGTCATGCACTATAGTTTATGGAAATTTTTCATAAAGTTCATTTTTGACAGAATAAAATTGCTCTTATTTAAATATCCTAATAGATAATAAATAAGAAATAAATCATTGTTACTGAGGGAAATAAGATCAAGGAAGGAAGGTGAAGGAATGTTATCGCCAAATAGTTTTTCACAGTGGGATTTGACACCATCAGATCCTTGATACAGGAAGTGCTACCTTGTATCTTTAACAATGCCAAGTCACCAGTCCTGCTTAGTGGCAATGAAGATAGTAGATTCAGATCCATCATCTGTTCTCCTCAAGAGAAATACATAGGTAGAAACAGAGAGGTTGTTAAAAAGAACTCCCCTTACTCCAAAAAACAAAAGTAAAGAAGATTAAGACAAAATTAAATGAATAGAAGAAATTAAAATCAACAGTTATTTGTCTAGAATGCATGTAAGAGACCTGGGCATGGGCAGAGTTCTCCATTACAATCTGAAGACCTTAGATTTTATGAAACATGTCTGCCAAGTTTGACAAATGCTCCAATGTTTAAATACCACAAAAACCTATGCTTTCCCCGTATAACAATAAAATATGACAGTAAAATTGAAATGACCTTATTTCAGTAAGTTTAAGGCTGAAGTTTTAATAAAGTCATTGGTATACGTGTCAGTTGGCATATTCACTAGAACAGTTTCTGTAGTGTTTATGCATGCATTTGTTCAGCTACAGATTTGCGACATTATAGAATGTCATATTTCACATTATCCCAACTTTTTTTCTGACTGCAGACTGCCATGACTTTCTGAGATGTCTTCAAGTTTCCTACATTTGCATCAGTGGCCCTGGGAGTTGGCATTCTTCTGGGAAACATGTTTAAATGAGAGAGGAATCTTTTCTGTGATTTTACGACCATGGGAAAATCAGCTGGTTTGGGACGTTGGTATCACATGCTTCATACACCATGTACAGGAAGTAATTACTGGGACAATTTCAAAATTTTCTCACTTACAAATCTCATATAATTAAAATTAAGTGTTCAAAATTGTCGGTAATTTTAAAAGGGCTGGTCTCATAAAAATCCTGGATTTCTCCTGTTGATAACAAGGCAGTGGTCCACTCTCTGCTTTCAGGTACCCAGAAGATGATTGTGTAGAATTCAAGAGATAATCACTGCATCAAATTGAGGGCTTGATTGGTGTGCTGCTTAGAGGTGGGCCACTGTGAACTTTCCTGATGTTACCAGGTACATGTGTGCCTTCTGAGCTTGTCAAGTCTAGAACAAAGTATAAATATTTAAATTATATTGTTTTTATAATTTCATTTTGGTTAGCAGGAGTAAGGTTGCACAAAGGCACGTGTAGGGACAGGGCAGTGGTGGGAGGGCAGGGCAATGACCTGGCCTACCCATGGATCAAATGGCCCCATGACTTTAGAAGAATCTACCTAAATAGGAGCCCTAAAGATAGGGGCATCTAGAGCAGAGAAGAAATTATTCCTCTTTTCAAGTTAGACTAGCCAGAAATCATGTGAAAACAATTTTAGTATCTAAGGACAATGAATCATAAAATGATATTAAATATGCATCACAAAAGAGAGTGTATCTAATCCTGATAGGTTTTTTTGTGTAAAAATGCATTTCCCAGGTTCTGTGACATTGCCTTATACTTTCATGTTAAAAATCTGCAGATATTGCTAGTAGTTGTAATCCACCTCATCAAAGGAAAGTAAGTAGAGAATGGCATTCTTTCTCACACCATAGAACATTCTAAATACTTGTAAAATATCTGTGTTCCTTGCCCCCATTTTCTCTCCTCCAATTCTGAGTTAGAGCTGGTCTACACACTCTCCACAAGGTAGTGCCAGGCCAGGAAAGCAGGATGTGGAGATATTTAGATTGTCTTTCCTTAAATTGCTCTATCGTGTGCTATCACTAAAATTTGGAATGTATTTCATATGTATGATTTAATTCGATCCTTCCAACAATCCCAAGAGGTAGACAGGGCAGGACATCCTGTAATTGAACTTTCTCAGATAAGTAAACCAAGTCCCAGCTAGATTGTATGGTTGCACTGGTGATGGGATGCTCAGAGATTGTTGTATTATGGGGCTACAACAGTAGTTCTGTTTCCTACCCACAGAATACAGTGTCTACCAATCAGGCTTAGCACCCTCTGTCTCTTTCTCTCTGTGTCTCTCCCTCTCCTCTTCTCTCCCCTCCTCTTCCTCCCTTTCTCAGCAGAAATCACACTCTCAACTGGACATTGGCTAGAGAAGTGTTAACAGGGAAATGATTGTTTCTCTGCTTTCCACCTAAATCTGAGAAAGAAGTGTCTATTTTCCCAAACCAGCTTGAGATTGCTTTTCCTACCAATCCCTTTTCCTGTGTTATAATCATCAAACTCTGCTTGTGATAAACTTTTTAGAAATGCTCTCTCATTATGCCTTAATTAAAGAATTAGGCAGGCTTGAGTGTTAATCTCCAAACTGCCACTTTACCTGCAGGTCACTGGGCAAGTTGTTACATTTTTCTAAAGTAACTTTCATTGTCAGTAAGTGAGGGCACCTATCTCACTGTGAAGCTTTGTAGTTTAAAACATCTAAGTAGTATGGGAAACTGTATGATACATACCTCATGTCCAATAAATTGGAGCCATTGCTATTTTGAGCTTCTGTGACTTATTAAAGTTTAACCTACATATTTGTCTGTGAATCTAGCATAGTAATTGAATATAGAGTTTTGTTTTATAATATTATCTCAATCTGTGTATAATCTCCAACTATTCAGTTATTACTGAACAAATGATTCAAAATTAAGAAAATTCATTGAGATAAAATACATTATAAACATGCTAGGAAGGAACTCTGTCTTGATCGTGTGACTCAGGAGACTATGTATATAGATAAATTATTTTTATAAGCAGTCAGTCTTAAGAGAAGCAAACTTAAGCACAGATAGTGGCAAGCTTCTGTGGTCTGTGCAAAGGGAAGGACAGAGAAATTCAGGAAGGGTTACCTATGGCGTGCACAGCCAGGGTGTGATAGGGTGTCCGAGTCACACTCAGTCAGTAGTCAGTATCGTGCTCAGTGGTAGTGTAAATACATACTCAGATGTATTTTATGCTGTACCAGTAGATAATCACGGAAAATGAGCTTGATTTTTTTATGTCAGAGATAATTCAAATTAAAAATGCACCTTTTTAGTCGTACAGTTTCATGAGTTTTGAACCACTTTCAGGTATATAGTCATTGCAATTGTACACCCAACAGTCAAGATATGGGACATCTGTCATTGTGTGCCGATGAATGTGAAATTAGCAAGCCTAAACTTTTTTTTTTTTTTTTTGGTACCAGGGATCAAACGCAGGACCTTGTGCTTGCCAGGCAGGCAGTGGAACCACTGAGCCAAATCCCTGGGCCGGGCCTAAACATTAATCCTGGACTGGGCCCACATTTGTTTTCATTTTCTGGCAACACTTTTTCTTTCCTGTCCCTATAGTTTTTTGTTCTTGTTTTCCCAGAATGTCATGTAAATGTAATCATGTAAGGTGTGTCCTTTTTCTCTGGTTGATTTTCTTTATAACTATTGAGATTTAGGCATGCTGTGCATGTGTCACTCATTGCTTCCTTTTCAGTCCTGTGAACAGAGATTCCACAGCTTGTTTACCTATAAAACAATATTAAATATGAATCACAAAAGATTGTGTACCTACCCCTGACAGACTGAAGGGGCATTTAAGTTGTTCATAGTTTCAGTAATTATGAGTAAAAACTAGCATTTGTATGAATATAAGTTTTTAATTTGGGGGGGGTAAATAGGAATAGATTTTTGGGTCATATGGTAAGTGTTTCAAACTATTTTGAGGAGCAATTTTATAAAAAGAAAAACTGAAGATACCTCATACTGATTTTTAATTGAATAATTCTACATTTACTCTGACTTAATTAAGCATCTTGTAAGACTTTCCCTAAATGGTGATCATTATGAAAATAGCTTATTGAGTATTGAGTAATAATTATATGTAAGAATTTGGGTTGTTACACTAAGTGCTCCTTCAAAACATATCATATAGCATGCTAATTTTCTCCAAGTGGACTCAACTATTTTTTAATTCTTTTATTTTTTATATTTATCTTTCTATCTTTACAGTTTGCTGTCAGTTTGTCCTCTGACTACTTCTTGTTGTGTTATCCGCTTTATATTTAGTATTTATTGGTATCACAGTAAATCAAATTAAATAGCTGCTTGTAGTGTTGGTGACTTAAGAACAGATAGGCTCTGAATGACAAATTGCCTATTTTAGGCACTTTCATGAAAGAAAATTTGGCATTATTTCATTCTAGGTACTTTATAAAATCTACTTGTATTACAAAACAAAAACAACATTAGCTTCTTTTTTATAGGTTCTTACTATCCACAGTCTTGGCATTCTGGACAATAACATCTTAGTAATGACAAGAAAGAATCCCACCCCAGCTCTCTCTGTCCTCCACTCCAGCAGTGATTGCTGGTCCTTCCCTGACTAACTTAGGACTCACTTCCTCTACCTCTTCAAGCTAATCTGAATTTCTCTTCACTCACATTTCTCAGAAAACTCATCTGTTGCTGTATTACTTACCCATGTGTCTTATAGTAAGCCTAGGTTTATCTTGGGATCAGAATTGTCTGAAGTCCTCCTTCCTTGAAGTGCTTTCCTTCAGACTAGAGATAGTATTGCTAAACCAGTAAATATTTACAGATCCATTTCTTGATTCAGTGGGGTAAGCCACAAGAGTTGGAGCACACTTATCTCACTGAATTTGATGTTTGGTATTGCTGATTCTGTCACAAGATACACAAAAAACACAAACAAAAGCAAACCCCACCTTCTGGCTGCTGCTGTCACAGGACCATAAAGAACAGCCTGAGCTGAAGTCCAGCTTGAGGGGAGCCCTCCATATTCTAGTTATTCACCTACAAGAAAAGAAGATTTATTTCTGTAATTAATGTGCATGTCTTTAAAGAGAGGACAGATGAAATTAAGGAGACAAAAACTAAGACTGGAAGTGGCACATAGTTGCAAGTAAAGAGGAAAAAAATAAACATTGGTATTTTAATTTATAAAGCAGCCCTGCAACTTGATGTGTATTTGATATATGAATTGTCTCTCCACCCTTTCCTTTGCAAAAAAAAAAAAAAAAAGAAAAGCAAAATCCAACTAATAATGAAAACAGGTTGGTTGAGGTGACAGTTCTGCCCTTGTTTCTAATTGGATTCGCACTCTCCTTCCCTTCCAGATTGGCACACCCAGGGCTCTGCCTCCAAGGCTGTCAGTTTAGTTACCTCCAACATTATCAGACCTTGCCATGAAAGCTCCATTAAAATAACTCTACCCAGAAGGGCTATTTATATGCTTTCTGTACATTTCTAAGTATAGCTGAGAACTGCTTCAATACACTCTCCTACTTAATGTTTTAATGGAAGCAGAATCTTGGATGTGCACAGTATGATAATCCCTGGAGACACAGGAATGTCAGATTCATACCAAGGACTTTGATGCCAGTAGTCAGTGGAGGAAAGAACAGTTGGTCCACTGTTCCAGTTCATGGACTTTTACCTGTGGCACATTTAATATCCCCCTTGGCTAATCATACAGGTTGCTAAAGAACTTTAAAGGCAATGCCTTCCAGCTGCCTGTTAGACCAGCAATTGGTCTCCATTTTATAAATAGGATACTGAGGCCCACGCTGAACTTCTAAGCTACCATAGTGAATGAAAGAAGAGGTTAATGAGAAGTGAGTCCCAAGTCTACCAGAACTGTTTTCATTGTAAAATCCCATGTTAACAAGGGCAACCCCAATTGCATGTCCTGTTGGTGTATTCCTAGTGTAATATATATAGGAAGTTCTGTGGCCTCAAAGCATATTCAGTAGACCATCAGTATATGGGTATGTGCTATTTTAATAGCTATCTCTATGATTAAAAAAAAGGAATTCATTTTACATTCAACAAAATGAGGGAGTCACAATAGATTAACATCTGACTGTGTATATACTGTAAAACAAAGTACTCATGACTTACTTAAAAAATTTGTGAACTTAGCTTTCTTTTATCTTTAGTGAACAGAAGAATATTTGTATCATATAGGAATGAGCAGGTCAAATTGAACTAGCACTTAGACTTAAACTTTAGTAATGTCATAGAAACCCAATATAGAACAATAATGAAAAGAGACAACAGATAGCTCAAATAAACTTTTCTATGCCCCTTACTGTGGGTAAAAGTCTAGAAACACCAACTTTCATGTTGTATCTATAAAAACATGTACAGAATAAAAATAAAGTGCTACAATAAAAGGGAAATATTATTAAATATCAAATTCTCCATGAGTTCCAAGTTGGTAGCTAATTGTTCTCCATTGGCTTCTAATTACACTTGAAAATAATAATAATGACAAAGTCCTCTGAATTCTTCTGTGATCTTTCTGGACAGTTCGTGCCTGAATGTGGCCCTTCTGGTCCCATCATGTGTCATTCTTTCCCAGTGTCACATTGACTTTCTCATGGACATTTCTCTTGGACCACCCATGATGATTCCAGCTCCAGCCACCTGCAGGAGCTGTTCTGTCTCTTTCATATGTTCTCCTATAAGATTTTATGTTGAAGCTTTATTTTATCATCTAGTCCTGGTCCAATCAAGCTAGCTAAAATATTCCTGGCTTCCTAGTAGCTCTTTATTTCCAACTAGCAGCCTCTCCATGTTTGCCCAGCTAGAATGTAAACTCTGTGAGAGCAAAGGTTTGTTCATCATGGTATCACTGAACCTAGAAAACATGTGCTTGAGTTGCTACCATGATAGCTGACACTGGAAGAATCTATACATAGGATACATTTGTAGGAATATATTTGTGCATGTATGTAAATATTTACATGCACATAGTCTCCCATGGAGAGAAAATAAAAGCATTTTCATTTGTTACTAGTTATTTAGCATACTAATGGTTATATTACATGCATTGCATATATTACATACAATACATCAATGTAAGATAGCTATTACTTTCCCTCTCCAAAGTTTTTCCACCTATGAGTAATAGAAATAGAAGACAATATGCATTGTTACAAATAGTAAGAGCCTTCAAGACTTTGGCAGGAACCCTTTTTCCTCCACCACGTTATACTGTTGAAGTAGAAAGGACCCCCAAAGTTGACATATTACACAGAGTCACATGTCAAGGAGTAACATGTGTGCCTTGCTTCCATATGTGCCTTATAGCAGAATATAAGAAATATTCAAATAGGCTTCAGAATGGAAATCAAGCATCCTCTCCACTACTTGGGTTGTCTTTCCTCCATTCTGGATTATTCATCAGTCCACATGTCTGACATCTGTTACTCTTAACAGTGTTGTGTATTAGTCAGCTTTCCTATTGCTTGAACACAATACTGGACACCCTCAATTTGAAGGCGGACAAATTTAATTTGGCGCCTGGTTTGGGGGCATTCAGTCCATGGTGGGCTCCCTCCAAGGCAGAAACATCATGGTGGAAGGGATAGTGGAGCAAGGGTATTTGATTCATTGCTGCTGGAAGCAGAGTAGGAAAACAGTGTTGAACAGAGAGGGATGAGCAAGCAGACACCAAGATCACAGTTCTATGACCCAATAAGGCATGCCCAGAAGTGTGCTTTACCAAGCCCCAGGGCAGATCCCAAAGCCAATCAAGTTAACAGTCCACTAAGCACCAAACTTCACTGTACTATTCAGCTTTGTTTTGGCAAAACAGTGGAAACAATGCTTAGAGCCCAGGTTCCTGAAACAGATTCCTGACTACAACATTCATTAGATACAGTATCTTAGGTAAGTGACATTGCTGTGCCTCACATAATTCATTTGCAGAACAGTGACAGCAATACCTATCTTTTGTTTGAAGATGAAATAATTTATGTAATTAGTAATACATGTATAGTTATATATACATGTATGTATTGGCATATATTATACATAAACATAAAGAACAGAACAACTATACTTATTTCAATAAGATCTGTAAAACTGATTTGTAGTTACTTAGGATAAACAGAAATTGAATACCAACCTATACTGAGAAAATAACACCCAATCAAATTAATGTTCCAGTTTCTTCATTCATCAAATGCTAAGAAAACACTTTAGGCAGATTTTTCATAACTAATTATGACATTTTCCTTCACTATTAATTAAATATAAAATAATTTCAGGATTATCTTTTGAAATATATAATTTTAAAAATTAAATGTGCCACAAACAGAGTAATAAATTCATTTTAGCACATTCTGAGTGATTTTTATATTACCTCTCACATTGGCCACTCCACCCCTCCTTCGGTTAAGCAGGGCAAGGAGGAGATACCGTAATTCACTCACTAGGAAGTGCACAAGGCAACACACAGAGTGCAAGTCTGGTGGCTATAAGTTAAACTAGTTTCTCAAGCATTCTTGAATCTAAGCAACATCCATGCAGGAATGCTTCCATATGGTCAGGACCAAATTTAGAAGTCAGACGTTCTGGATTCTAATGGCACTCTGGCTCCATTTCCAATTGCTTGACCAGTTTCTATTCTTTTTTTTTTCACTTTCTTTTCCTTTTAAAAATCAATTATGACTTATGTTTAATATTTGTGAGTTCTTTTAATCTTCAAATGAGTGGCTGTATATAAAGCAATATCATTGTTAATTCTCAAGAGAGTTATAAAAATTATTTAATGTTTATAAAGTACCCTCATAGAACAGTGATCTTTTCTGCAATTTTCTGCCTATCTCTGGGCAGGAGAACCAACCAAGGTCACTGAGGGTACAGAGGAAGCTGCATTACTAAATAGAAATGACAGAACTGCCAATGAAGAGCAGAAATAGCAACCATTGGGCGAATTTAAAGCCACAAAAACACAGGAGAGAAATGTTTCCTAGTAAGTAAGGGAAAAGAAAGCAACAGCACCATCAGGAGAGCCAGCTCTTAGCTTGTCTGTCTTCTGCACCCCGTCTGCTTTTCTGTCCCTGTCTGACTCTTCGACCTCTGGTCTAGAGCTGGTGAAGGGGTGAAATTACCAGAGAAGATTGGCATTCCATTTCCAGTGTGTGTGAGGTCACTGTACCCCTACCTTATGGGTTCATGTTTCCCATCCAATCAGCTGTCTAAATGAAAGTGCAAAATCCACGTGACATCAGCATTTCCTAAATCGTTGATCTCAGAACACTTTTTTCCCAAACAACATGAACATCACATTGTGCTTTTAGAACTAGTGTTCTCTAGTGCTTTAGGGAATGATTTTGGGGGGGGGGGCGTGGTACCGGGGATCGAACTCAGGACCTTGCGCTTGCGAGGCAGGCACCGGAACCACTGAGCTAAATCCCCAGCCCTAGGGAATGATGTTTTAAATGTTCAAAAAGTTCCATTTATATATTCAACATACCATGTAAACAAGGAAGAATGTGATATGTTTTGAGAGGTGCATGATATATTGTTTGGTTCCTTCCAACAAGAGTTCAATCAAAAATTGCTTTGCTTCTGGAAGTGTTTTCTCTGTTGTTAATCAGAAGCATATCTGTGACCCTAAGAAAGGCTTGTGTCTTATTTTAAACTTTCTCTTAAAACACAAGAGAAAGCCAGGCACGGTGGTGCATGCCCATAATCCTAGCACTGTGGGAGGCTGAGGCAGGATGACTACAAGTTCCATGACATGTTACATACATGAACCAACTCCTCACAGTGAATCTAATCACTAGGTACTGAAACCTGTATTAATAAAAAAACTTTAAAAAAGTTCTAGCCCAGTCTGGGCAATTTAGTGATTTATTGAGAGCCTCTCTCAAAATAAAAATTAAAACAGGGCTGAAATGTAATTCAGTGTGAAAGCCCTAGGTTCAGTGCCCAGTAGATAAAGGAGAAGAGAGAAGACAGGGAAACAAAAACTATGTATCATCCTTCTTTTTGCTAAATGATTCTAATTTTTTTTTCTCCTGAATGTGTGGTTTAAATAGCCTCTGAACCTTTCTTCACACTGTCCATGCAGGCCTTGCTTATAAATCTTTTACACTTTAAGATGGGATGTTTTATTATTTATTTGTGTTTGTTGAGGCCAGCCTTGATGAAGGGGGCTGTTTGTAATGGACTGCGTATCACAAGGGCTTGCAAAAGAAAAATAAGCTGAACTTGGCCTGTGAACTTAGATATGTACCAGGGACATAATTTTTATTGCTACATGACAGGATGGAAAGAGACTAAATATCTATGATAAAGTACTGGGGATTTAGGGAATGAAAATGAAATAAGCTTATATTATCTTTTGTGTGTGTGTGTGTGTGTGTGTGTGTGTGTGTGTGTACTGGGATCAAACTAAGGACCTTACGCCTATGAGGCAGGCACAGTGCCACTGACCTAAATCCCCAGCCCAAGCTTGTATTATCTTAAGTAGAAGAAAAACACTTAGCATTTAGGGATGGTCTAGTACTATGTGACACCCTCAATTTATTGCTGACTTTCCTCCTTGTTTATGATACCAGGAGTATCTAGTGACCCACCTCCAAAAAACTATCTTCAGAACTCATCAGTGCTATTTGCAGATTTTAGAAACAATACAATCAGCTGTTTAGGAAGCTCCAGACAAGCCACCCATTTTAGATTTCAGTAAATTTCACATAATGTGTACTTAGATTCCTTGGGTGCAAAATGCAGACTAAAAGAGCGTATCTCCTAAGGATGCTTGACTAATAACCTTGCTGTTGCTATCATTATTGGTCAGTGAAACATTAAAACCATTTTTCACAAATCATATTTTTGTTTTATGTAATATATATGTTTTGCATCATCCTATGTATTTTTGTGCTTATTTCATTTACAGAATATTTTCAAATAGAGACTTTTTCTTATCTTTCTGCTTAAGAAGATATATTTTCCCACAGAGTCAGCTTGGCTCCCAAGCCAGTGGAATTGCTTCTCATCTGCACTGCTAAATATTGATATATGGTTATGTGGAAGCTTTGCTGTAACAGAAAAGCGCAAGAAGAAAAAGTATTATTTTGAATTTTCACTGGTATTTCACTTTTTGCTTTCAAGTAGCCATAAGATCTGTTAGTTCAGTGCCAGGGACCTCATAATCTTGTTGAGAATTTGTCTTATTAAAACCAAAGTTATCCATAAAAGAAAAAAATTTTTTTCAGTTGTATCAATAGACTTCTCCATAACTCTGATTTAATAGAATGCTATCGACATCTGTAAATGGAGTTCCTGTGAAACAGAGTTTCTTTCACCATGGATTTTGTTATAACGGTAGAGCAGAAAATTCATACAGATCATTAATAAGTTTTAAAGTATGAATGTGCAGAGTTTACCTGCAGATCTGCCTTTATCTCTTCCTTCCAAATAAACTACAGCTAGTGTGAAATTAATCACACTGAAGTCCTGGGCTCTGATAGGGATCTTGCCACTCCATTTTCTTTCTTTTGATGCTGCAAAACAATTTAGTAAAATATTCTTAGCAGAGCTTTTCCTTTCGTTACAGAATCATACGGTTGATGTTCTGTCAGCATGACAGAGTTGATTCCAGTGACCAGTCCGGCTTACATATTCTTTACAAAATCAGAGAGTTGAACAAAAGCTAGTTATAGTTCCACCTGGCCTTACTGCCTACTTTACCTGCAAAATAGGGAAAGACTATACTAGCCACTTCATAGTCCTTCCCTAGTTTCTTGTTTTGTTACGTGTTTGCATGAAAAAAAGGGGCTATCACCTTTATTTACTGAAGAATAGTTAGCATCTTATAAAATTCTTTTTCCTGAATGCTACAGGTTTCTTAGACAACATACCACAGAAATAAAGAATGGCTTTTATTTCATCATTTATATGATAGTATGACAGATGAATCTTTAGTGAAAGTCTTTAAATAGTTTAAAAAATATTATTTAAAAGTACTACCGTCTTGAATTATTTTATTCTTTGAGAATTTCACATTGTATAAAAAGAACAACACTCATTCAGGTATTCGGGGGCATCCAAATATTAATTTTTAATAATATTTTCATAAAATATAATGAATATATTAGAATTGACACAACACACTTATGTAAATCTCACAATTAGAGCTCCATACTTTATTCACATCAATATTAGACCTATATTTGATGTTCAGCTATGCTTTTATTCGTTTTAAAACGGTTTCTGTTCTGCTTAATTGGTTTGGATTTGCCCCGTCAGGTTTTCTTTCCCTTTATTTCCTTAGTGAGAAAGTTGCAGACTTGCTGTTTTATATTAATTCTCTCTTTTCTTTTACAAGAAAGAAAAAGACAAGCAAAATTCTAAGTCCAATGAAAAGCAGTTTATTCTGAGTTTATGAGCACTTCAAAAACTGTTCCCTACCTTAATTAAAGCATTATGTAAATCTCATGTACATCTGTCATAGAAAATAGACACAAGAAAATACATAAACCATGACATTCTATGAAAGTTCATTTTCTCTAAGATAGTAATAGTGCCCGTGTTCTGGAAAAATAGGGCATAACATCATAGGGTCACCTCCCCATACCCGTCCTCAATTATCTTGCTTACTTACTCTGTATTTCTGTTGATTATAGATCAATTACCACTATGCTATTAACATATAGTTTACCAATATATTAGCAGTATAGTGCTAAGAGTAGAGTCAAAGTGTTAATTTAACTCTGATTTACTCCCAGAGCTAATTCATGAAAACAGCCCTGGACCTTCTGTCATGAGGGGACCTGTCTTCACATTTTTAGCAGTGTGACTACTTCAAAACTTCTAGAGCAAACATTAAGCAATTTATCCATAGAAGTTTCTGTCATTAGTTACACAATATATCTTTACACTACTCACAGTGTAATATTTGGACAATTACTGTGGCTCCAATTTGCCTTTCATTTAATAATTATGTTTTTCTTTTGCTCTTTCTCATATTGAGAAATCTTTTATAACTTGAAAGAACTCAGAATCCACATCCAAGAGAATAATTGATGGAAGATACTGTTATGAAGCTGAGGGCCATTTTCTCCCTAGAAATATGCAAAACTATAGACTATTAAGTATGGATTGTTAATTTTAATTAACTTAATTGTTGCTCTCATGAATTTTCTCTTTGGACTTTTTCTTCCATCAGAGACATTATAATTTCTTATCTCTTCAGTTATTATTTAAACTATAAATAAAAAATCTTAAGAAAGTATTGAAATAAAATCTTTTAATTTAAATTTGCATCTATATTACAGGCTACTCGTAAATTGTAGAAGAGGCTCCATAACAATCACACAAATGTAAAGATTATTGTACAGGTAATTCTGCTATCACATAGCATGTATGTTCCAAGAATTCATTTCACTGTGCAAAATCATAAAATGAGAAAAAAAATCCAGAGTTTACAGTGTTAAGGTATAACACTCAATACTTGGGTTAGACATATATAGATGGAGATAGAAACTGTAAAATGCTTTTTACGCATGCAAATGATTAAGAAACAAGTGCCACAATTAATATAGATCTTACCTAGGAAGGTAGCTCATATTTCCTCATGTACAGGGAAGCTGAGAGGGTATCTGAACTCTCTTAGGGACATGTGACAGAGGTGAACGGGCTGCCCCTAACCCATGTGGCAAACTGAGACAGCTGAGGCTCATGAATGACTGTGCCTGTGGGTATGGGTTATTTCGGTGGGTGTAGTTTTCTGAGTTTGTTTTTTGTTTTTCTCACAAGCAAAATAACACTTAATTAAATGGGAAAATGGTGGCATGCTCAAATCATTCCCTGCTGGGAATTTGCATTTTCAAAACAAGAGTTGTAGCTCACTGACTACACATCTGACTTTCTACTGGATGAGCTGTGTGTTGCGGGAAAGACACTGTCCATAGCATCAGTACAATTAAATGGCAACGCTGAGTGTTTTCTATTACTCTTTTGCAAAAATAACTTCTTCTTCCCTGTCCAACTTGATTCACACAATGAAACTTGGTTTTATGCAGAGAAGTAACATCTTGCTTAAAATGTTATGGAGAAGAATTGGGAACGCCACTGAGTAACCATGTAATATTTTTAAATCTTTCATTTTTCTGCTTCCTTGTATTCCATCTCTGGAATCTGTGTTGGTGATGTAGTCAAATAAGCAACCACAGGACCCTCCACTCAACAACAAATAAATTTCAATCAGCAAGTGGCCAGCATGGGACATAAAATTTATTCGACCTATCCTATTTCCTGTTGTACATTTTTCTGCAAGAGTAGAAATCTCCAGTGATGTGTTTCTGCGCTCCGAGAGAAGTTAACAAATATTGGTAGAGAATGGGCTTTGACTGACTTCAGTGCGTCTGTGGCCCTCACGCTGCTATGCGTTCCTATTTGGGAGCAGACTCCACCGCACAGAGTAGAAAATAATAAGTTCTTTGATCTGAAACTTCATAGTCACTGTGGGATATGCAAGAAGGAGACCAATGGGGAGAAAGATAATATAGTCATAGCTTTGAACCTTTCCTGGATTTTACTTGCTAGAAACCAAGTGAGAGTCATTCTGACACCTTATTATTACCAGCTCTTTCTCTGTGTGGGGAAAAGTGCATCTCAGTCCATATTGATAAAAGTGAAAGGGAGTTCACACATGAGAGAGGAGGTGGGCTGAATTGAGTGGAAGGAAGTGGAGTAAGGCTAAGATTATTCCAAGCCTCAGCCTGGAGGCCACTTTCAACAGCAAGTTTTTCCTAACTCCTGACCTGAGCTAGGCGCACCTTCCTGGCTTTCCAAAGCGCCTTTCAGGCTGCATCGTGTTTACCTCCTTTCCACTTCCGGTTGTGTGCTGAGGAGAGAAACATTTCTGTCTCATTCCCTCTTAAACCCCTCTGTGTTTAGTTAATTGTCTAGTACAGAGAAGGCAGTTAATAAACACGTATGAATAAATAAGCATTGGAACTCAAAAGCTTACTCTCTACAGAAAGATATAAAAAATAAATTATAAATTGTTTAAGAAATAATATATTACGTTATTGCAGAATGAACAAACACTGTCGGGGAAAGAAGAGCTCAAAGAGGGCTGTAATTTATTCCGTGGGCGCTCTTTTGCTGTATGCCCCTGGCGCTCTCTATTAGGTAAACTAATGAGTTAGCAGTACATAGTCCCTGCAGTCATGGAACTTACAGCCCAGCAAAATCTACAGACATTAAATAGAAAGCATAAACCAACAAGTAACTCTAGTTTTGATGAGAACGATTCTACAGCATACCAGACACAATCCCCATACGCAGGTGGTGAAGGCATTTAAAGAAAACGATCTAAGATGAAGAGGGGCAAAAGAAGAAGGATTAAGCTGTGCACAGGCTGTGAAGGAGTCGGGAGGTCAGGTTGTGGAAGAGACAGAGCCTGCTGTAGTTAGTGGTGAGGTAGCCAGGTGCTCTGCCCTGGAGCTGGGGAGGGAAGAGCTGGAGCCTAGGTATGCCTCACAGGTATGGATCGGAATAAGGTTGTTATTTTCAAAACCCAGTGAATTAAACTTAACTTTTGTGAGTTATACTTTGCATAAATATTTCATTAAAATACTAAAAATATATTGAATCCTTGTTAATGATATGCATTTTTTAATATTTAGGGGCAAGGGTTCTGGGGTCTAAAATATGCTTTAAAATGCACCAAAAAATAAGACTGATAGATAAAGGAATGGATTGGATGGTTAGAAGCAGGATAAAAAAAAGTTATATTAATAATGTTATTAATAAAATCTAGGCAGTAGACATAAAAATATTCACAAATTTCCTCTATTTTTAAAGATATTCATGAGAATGATGGAAAAAATGTTCAGAAATGAAAATACAGAAAGATAACAACAATAATACAAAGTCCCACAACCAGCAAGGGTTATCCTAGCATACTACTGTTGGATTGTTTTTCTATGACTTTTTGTTTTTATGGAATTGATTCTTGCTTTTCTAGTAAGGATATCCCATAATTTAAAACATCATTTTAAATTACTTGCACCACTTTATGTTAAATCTTTTGATGTGGTATTTCTTTGAGTAAGGCATAAAATCAAAACTGTCAGGCTGGACCTCACTGTTCTTCAGCTGCCCACCGGGTACCTGTCAAAGTAGTGGAAAGGAGTTGAACACGCTGGATCTATTACTGCAATCAGCTATCAGCAATAGATTCGACTTTAATTTTTTTTCAGTTTTGTGTCGGCTTAATGACAAAAATAAAGAACCATTGTTTCTTTGAAAGTTAGCTAAGTGTGCCCAAGAGTCAGTGCTATCTGTAGTCCAGCTTCTAACCTCTTCCTGTAAATGGGAGTCACCTAGTGAGCATGCGAGGAACAGGCTGTCTGCCCTGAGGAATTGTTTCTCACCCTGAGCTTTCCACAGTGGATGAATGAGTGGATCACAGAATCATGTTAGAAGCCTCATGCTTGATCTCCTCATGTTTTCTTTGAAAACATTTCGCTTTTATTGATGTTTGTTCTTATTGACCTTGAGAGGTCAGAAGACAGAGTTTCTTTATTAAATCGGTAAATCAAGGGTATTTAATTGGCTCTAGAAATTTCTGCATGGTCTTGGCCTATTCCAGCCCCAAACAGGGTTCTGACCGACCACTGTGAATTCTGCTTTTCTAAGAAGGTAGAGAGTGAGAGATCATAACAGTCTCTGTGTAAGTAGCCAGTTGCTCATTGCCTTCAAAGCTCTGATTTTCTTGGCGTAGGCAAAATGCCAAAATCAATGTTTTTAACTCACATAGAGAAATATTTTAGCATTTAAAAAACTCTGTGGTTGTCCCCCCCCTTTTTTTTTCCTGAAAGCCACCAGACTTTTAAAAAATAAAATATGTGTTAGGTTTTTACAGAGGAACTTATGTTTATTCTCCATGTTACACAGAACATAATCAGTTGATTGTTGGCATTAGCAACTGTGCTCAGATCAGTGGGACTGCAGGAACAATAAAAGCCGCCTTTGATAATGAGAGCACACGGCTTAGAGTCTGTGGGAAATTACTGGCAATACTGTCAGAACAGCGTCACTGTTAATTAAAACCTGAGAAACTACACCAAAATTGTTAGGGAAGCATGAATGCTGGTGCAGAACCAAACGTCAGTCACCCCAATTTCTAAATGATCTTCCCTGGAATTTGATTTTTTATAAACTGTCCTCAGAGCTGCATCACTCTCACTTGTATTCATTTCCTTTATGTCTCTTTCATTTGGTTCCCTTGGTTTTCTGTTCTTTTGCTCCAACATCAGTATTACTGATATGGGGCACTGAGAAATGAGGGAAGGAAGTTTCTCAGAAGTCATGCCTGAGGCAAGCATTCCTAGGCTAGCAAATGTAGCTGCATTTATCTTCATCAGTAAAAAAGCTATAGGTCAGGAATGTCTTAAGTCCCTTGTGTTTCCACATTGTCTACTAAATTGGGGTTAATTAAAATGATGTCTCTTTTAAAAGTACCTCTCTTGAGCGTGCACGTGAGTGCACACACACGCGCACGCGCTCGCACACACACACACACACGCGCGCACCCTTTCCCTCCAGTCTTTTTTGGAGGAATCATTCTATTTCTTACAGGGAGTAATGGAAATGATAAGTGTGGGTATGATTTCCTTTTTCTAGACTAGAAAAGGAATTCTAGAAAATTGTGACTTTCAGATACACAAATAGTTTGATCCCCTGTAAAAGTTCTATTCCACTTTTAAACAGTCATATGTTGGAGTCTTTACCTGTTATTCTTTGGATAGTCTGGAGAAGCCAAAGATGTCATCTGTGTTTCAGCCCCTCCAAAGAATATATTTCCCTCTGTCATGTTTCTGAAGCTATGACACGTACATATGATCTGGAAGCTATTTCAAGTCTAGGGAGAAAGCTGGACTAATGTTCTACTCCTTAGGTCACTTTCTTTTCTGTAAGGCAACTACACATTTTTAGTAATTTGTTTTGAATGCATTTACATGAAATTTACATAAATAAGTAAATATTTCTATCTCACCCCACAAATAAATATTAAGATACATGTTAAACATTACCCTAACATTAAGGAGATGAAGTTTTTAAAAGACTTTATGCTATTAGAGCAGCTTTGTTTCTATCAAAATCAAGAGGAAGGTGCAGAGTAACCAATATACTCCCTGCCTGCCCCTGCACATGCAGAACCTTACCAACATCCAATACCAGAGTGTGCATTTGTCACACTGAAACATTATTGTCACCCCATCTCAAAGGTTTCCATTAGGGTTCACTTTTGGAGTTGTACATTTTAAGGGTTTTGGCAAATGTCTAATGATGTATAGACATCACTTGTTATGGTTGAGACCCCGAATGGCCCCCAAGCCTCATGCATTTGCACTATGAGGTTTCATAGCTGATGTGCTGTCGGAAGGCGGGGTCTGGTCACTGGGTAGGACCTGGAGAGACACAGCTCCCTTCCTGGTTCCTCCTTGGCTCTCTGCCACGAGACCTTTCCTCCACACGATGCCATCCTGCCTTGGAGCCAACCAACTATGGACTAAAACATGCGAGCCAAACTGAACCTCTCCTCCTTTAAGTTGTGGGTGTTGAGTACTGTGTCTTAACAACAAGAAAGTGAGGACGACATCCTTGTAGTGTCATCCAAGTATTTTCACTTGCCTCAAATTCCTCAGTGTTCTGTGTCTTCACCACTCCTTCCCCCTAACTCATGGCCACCACTTATCTCTAAGCTGTTTCCATAGTTTGGCCTTTTCCAGAATGTCATATGGTTAGAACCATACAGAATACAGCCTTTTCAGATTGGCTTCTTTCACTTAATGGTGAGCATCTCAGTTTCTTCTGTCTTCTGATGGTGTGATGGCTCATTGGCCATTAGTTTCTTAGAAACTTACCACAACTGGTTTCTCCTCCTGGTTAAGGGTATGCATGTGTTTAGGTGTGTACTTATCTGTGAAGACCTGCCAGTCAAGAAATGGCAAGACAATATATACTGAAATGTGAGAAAAGAAAATAGATAGTTATTTGAGGTTAAATTTGATGTGTTGACTCCGCCACTATGAATGCAGCTTCTTTGGCTCAGCTCTTGATTTATGTCCTTGTACAGCATGACAGAAAGAAACTTTTTTATTACTGTTCTAGTTCCTCATTTGACTTTTAAAGTGGGGAGATTTGATTTTTTGACCTGCCAAATAACTGTCAACTTAGAACAACTAGATTTTATTTTGCTCATCTGATTTCTTGGTCTGGATTAAGACCCGAACAAGAAAGCAGCTGTTACTCCAAACTGGTATTGGGCAAAGAAAAGCTTACACCCCAGGAGTATTTGATATTATGCAAAGAGTTTTGGGGTCTGGCACCTTATATATAAATTCCAGGTTTTTGTTATTGTTTTCCTAAAGAATCGCTAACTGATATGTAAAGAAAAAATGTAAAATGCTCCAGTAGGTAGAAATCAAATCCTAAAGATGGCCTCTAAAAAGCAGTTTCAGGCTTGTCAACTGAAAGCTACTTTAAAAGTGCTACCTAATGAACTAGAAGAGGCCTTGATTAGCAAACTTGATTGCATTTGGTCTGAGTAGTGAAAAGCTTGTTTATAGTGGGTTCTCTTTCTTAAATTGCCGTCCTTAAACAAACAGAGCAGGGGGAGAAAGCTTTTAGATGTATAACATGAAGCCATTACAAGAAGCTGAAAGTCAGCCCATGAAAGAAAGGAGCTTTTTAGAGTTTCCAGTTAAGGACCTGGGTGGTGCTGGAGACAGAATGATAGATAATAGACTCCTAGTGACCGGCTGTCAGGAGACAGAAAACTGTAGCAGCCTTGTGGGAAAGCTGAATTGCTGGGTTTGCCCACTTGACCTTTACTCTGAATAGATGGGCTTAAGAAGATAACAAGGGCTTTGCAAAAAAAGTGGTCTGCTCAGTTCTCTTGGTGCCTGAAACTCCTCTTTTATTCTGGGCAGTTTTTGTTTGTTTGTTGATGTTCTTCAGGGGACCCTGTGAAATCCCCGTCATTGTCAGGTATGTGTGCACTCTGTGACTGTCACGTGTCCTGGGCAGCAGGGAGCCCAAATGTGTCTGAGAAAGGATCACAGCCAGAGCCTCCAGCCTCTGCATCACTCCCCCATCACCCCTCTCAGAGGCTTGCATTGAGGCGCTTCTGTGTTTCTGGGTAATTGCATAATCTTATTTAAATAAGAAACGGAATCACCATTTGAAGGCAAAATGTGTATCCAATGCATATATACTGCTATGCAGATGAAAGGCCTGCAGATTAATTGCCAGCATTTTCAGAAAATAGGGCTTGACAGCAGTGGTTCATGTGAAAAAGATCTAGGAGATTTTAGTTAAGCACAAATTGAATATGGGCCAACTTTATGATGTGGCAGCCAAGAAGAACCCAACTGAGTCTGAGCTGCATGTGTAGAATTAGGATTCTCTGCCCTGGGATGTAGGATGCCAGTTGGACATTTTTAAAATGGGTCCAGGCGTGAACCTCCACTTCTGCATAAAAGTGTCATGTTTGAGATGATAACAAAGGAGACCACTTTTTAAATTGGTTTAAAAACAAAACAATCCCCCCAAAAAACTTTTAAAAGAATTGATCATATTAAACATAAACAAGAAAAGACCGGTGATCTGAATAAAAACCATAACATTTCAAATATCAAAAAATTATACAGAAAATACCACTTCTAAGGTTTCAGAAAATTTATAATTCCTCAAACCTCCCATCAGAGTAAATATAGAAATACACAAAGAAACTATAAAAATACAAAAAAAACCTCTAGCAAATATTTAACTTCTTCTGGAGCTGAAGTAATAGATGCTAAATGAAGAAACTTTAAAAGGGGAAGTTGGTAGTCATGATCAGGAATATCCAGATTATTAAAAATTCTTAAAATTATAAAAATTTAAAATATAAGTGTAAATAAGGACTAAAAGATATAATAGATAATGTGAAATAGGAAGAAAGGGGGCAAAGGGGAAGGGGAAGTGGGAGGGGTAGGGGAAAGGAAAGAAGGGAATGGAATTAATATGAGAAAATGAAAAACTGGAAACAAAGTCTTTGTAAATAGGGAGGGCAGGAGAATGGGGAAAAAATAAGAACCAAGAGAGATTATGTAAAGGTACATATTGCCAATGATGAATGTCATTATATTATATACCTAAAATGGACCAATAAAATTAATTTTAAAAAATTTAAAATATAAACAGGCATGTAATTACAAAAATCATGTTCAACAAGAAAAATTACTGATAGAGACAAATGTTCACAATATTATATTGAGTTAAAAAGGACCATTAGATCAAAATTTAACATTTAAAGTTAAAAGATATGGGCTGGGGATTTAGCTCAGTGGTTTCACCGCCTGCCTCCCAAGCACAAGTTGCTGAGTTTGATTCCCAGAACCAAAAAAAAAAAAGTTAAAAGCTATATATTAACATAACTACTAAGAAATCTTGTAATGGATTGAGTAGTTGAATTAGAAGTTTTTAATTTATCTTTATTACTCCAGTATTTTTCAAAACCTTATATATTATCCTATTTCCTTTATGTTTGCAGAAAATTACATACTATAATGGATACAGAAAACAAGTGAATAAATTATTTGACCCATGGTTAGATAAAAATGAACAAAAAGAAGAAATTTACAGCAATTATGCTTTTAATAATATTCGTGACCTTTGCACTGTGCCCTTTATTGGAAGAATTCATGTAGAAGAATCACTGAAATCACATTCATTGTCAAATAGATTCCAGATGAGAGAGAGGGAACCTGGACTTGATGATCTCGGATGCCTTTCAGAGCTGAATGGGGGTGGGGGGAGACAACTTACAATTTGAAGCATTATGGAGATTGAAGTTGAAAAGTGACAAGAGCTATAGAGTTCGACAACTTCAAGTTAGACATTTCTGAAATGCAAAATTGGAGGTCAGCAGTAAAAACTGTAGGCAAGAATGCTCCAGACTCACATTTCCTGAGGCCTGATCCAGTTCTTTCCCCTCCACGGAGACATAATAGCTCATGGTTGAAAGTACCTGAGTTTGAATCCCAGTTCTGTTGCTTCTAGTTTCTGGACGTCTCTATGCCTCAGTTTCTTCATCCATAGGGGAAAATAACTAGGAGTCTATTACATAGAAAAATATTAGTAAAAGGGTTGTCATACTTGTAAGGTTATTAAAAGCACAGAGTACATATAAGCCAGTGGTGGCAAACCTGTGGCATACCTGCCACAGCGGGCTGTTTGTATCATTGAAAGCTCTAAAATGTTCGCTATCACTGATACAGGCAATCAGCCCAGTTCCTCAAATATGTAAGAAATCAGTATTACCTACTGTTCTGTGGGTAGGGGTGCGTGTGTGTGTGTGTGTGTGTGTGTGTGTGTGTGTGTGTGTAGTGAGTAGGAAAGAAGGATTCTGAGGGATATTTCACTTTGTTTATTTATTTATTTTAATGATACCTTTGCAACTACAGAAGTCACTTGCCAGTTTGCTCATCTTCCAGTATTGTTTACTAAAAATGTCATGGATCAGAGAGATAAGAAATAACTTTTTAAAAATTATTTTACCCACATTTAAAAGATGTCAACTTTAATTTATAAATTTATGCTGGCCTATTTATTTAGTATTTAATGTTTGTAGAAACTAATTTATGTTGTTACATAGTTATCCATGTTAAGGCTTCCTAAGTTAGATTGTAAGCATTTTTCTATTCCAGAAACAATAATAATTACACTAAAATACTTGTTTCACTGTTGTTTGTGTCCTTGATGTGACAAGATTATAGAGGTGTCAGAGGCATAGTTATTTTAATGTTACTAGAACTGGCTCCTAGTCACACTAATCCAAATGCTTATGTGTATAAGAACCTCTTTCCTACCCATACAGGAGTAGGTACAGTAGATACAATAGGGAAAAAAGCTGAGATTATTTCTTTGGAATTCTATTCTCTGTTTTCAGTAATATTTCTCCCTAAACCCTTTTCATATTTATTTATTTTTATTATTATATATTTGCAGTACGTAATGAGCACATTCATTGTGGGGAGTTGGTACATGTTCATAACCAATCTGAATTTTTACTTCCCCTCTCCTCAGTCTCCCCAATCTTCTAAAAAATATCTTTGTATTTATAATTTATCTTCCCCAGTTCTTAGATTTTAAATATTGAAAAAAAACACAAAAGATATTTTGATTTGAGTGGAAACTAAATAATAGAAAAAAATCTTTTTCCTGTCTTGTGAATGTATTATTATGACATCTTTCTCAGATATTGTAGTGGTCCATGGATAGAAACCCTAACAGGCCGGGCTGCCCGTGGAGTGGACACAGGTAGAGAGAGGACCTGTGGGTTCTGGGGAGCAACACCAGACCACTGTGATCTTTAATATCAGAGAGGCCCAAAGTTCAGTTTTGTTTCCTTCAGCTCCCAGAGAGCATTTCCTTTCTGGATAGTTGCATGATTTTTGGCTGAGAAATTCTCTCTAGAGAAGATAAGAACTTTTCCTACAGAAAGTGTCATGGTTGTAATGGGGCTGGTCAAGGGATTCGTCTACATTAATAAACCCATTCTCAGGGGTGGTGGGAAGATGTCTCATTGTTGAGCAGAGACCACCATCATTTTATGTGTATTTAACACTGATATTATTCCTGAGCTTTTAAATACAATACGTTTAAAACTCTGAAATTGTGACTGATATTTTCATGTTATCTTCACTCTGCTTATAACTCTCTTTGGGATTCCATTTTAAGAAATGTTATTGTCAGTGTCCTTCTTCCTAGTCCTCGACCTTTGTTTTGTCTTAGTTGGTTGCTTTGTTGTCATTGTTTGTTTTGTTGTAGTTGTTCATTTTGCTGTAGTTGTTTTTTTCTGAACTGTACCTAGAAGAAGAAACCTACCCACACATGTTGTGCAAACACGCATGCAAGTCCAGCAGAAATCTCTGGAAAACTAATTGAAGAGAATAGTGTATTAGTATGAACACTGTAAAGCAAACTCCATTCTCTCTAGAGTATTCTCTCATTGAGATACAAGGACTTTATCTTTGGCACTCTATCTTTGGGTATGAACTAATTGAGATGTTATAAAACAAAATTCACTTAAGGTAGGGGAGAGGGATGTTGTCCCAAAATTCTCAATTTGCAAGAAAGTAAAAAATCCAGCCTCCAGATGCAGATCTAATCTGTAGTGGATATGGGAGGTGGGAGAGACAGAGAGAAATAAAACCTCTCTCAGAGAAAAAGAGAGCAAGACCCTAATTGAAATGGGAAGCATTCTCATTTTAGAAAATGTTTTCTTAACAGATTGCTCCAGCCCTCTGCCTCAAGGTTTTTGATTAAATTAGTGATGGTAGTGATAAGCTCCATTAGGTCCCTGTTTCCAGAGGGAAATTTTCTATAGCCTCCTCCTTTCCTTCCTTCCCCAAATCTCAGGTATGACAATAGAATTGCTAATTGAGGCCAGAACAAGCCAAGAAGATGAACTTATTATTACTATGCAAATGCAGGCAATCCAGGAAATTAATATTTCATGTATGCCTACCTAAAGGAGTAATGTTTCCATTACGGGCTTGATGTCACTCAGCTGGGAAGCTGTTGCTGCAGCTTGTTGTCATCAGTGAGGTCTTGAACTTGGCTTTTTTGTTGCATGTCACCTGCTGTCTTGGGACCAGTCAGCACATCTGATATGTTGTCCTTAGTTGACCCTTGCTGTTACCACAGATCTTTTACTAGTGCAAAGAGATGAACTTGTTATGATCCATAAAACATTATCAATTTGATTTCCTGTCTTGGTAGCAAAGTATTAAAGGAGTGAAGCAGCCAAGTCCTAGATAATGAAAAAGGAGAAAAGTATTTCAGTGAAATGAACCATAAAATCCATAATAGGAGATCTGATAGGGACTCTTCCATGCAACATAATTAGCTGACGGAAAGCTTTGGAAAACACAGTAAAAAGAGTGCTACTTTGGGGGCCTGAAATAGTTATATTAAATTATTCATAAACATTTGTTTGCCAAACACAATTATGTTTCGTAGTCTGATGAAAACTACTGTGTTAACATTGTGTGTAGAGTATGCATATGTGTGTGAAAGGACAGCAGGAACCCGAAGGGAGCATGGAGTAAGCTTGTTTCAACTCTGACTCTTAGTTTGGATTAAATATCAAATAAAAGACATACTACATACTTAAGAACAGAAACCAAAAGAAATCTTTTTAAAAAATATCTATCACAGGGCTGGGGATTTAGCTCAGTGATTCCACCGCCTGCCCTGCAAGCACAAGGACCCTAGTTCAATCCCCAGTACCAAAAAAAAAAGAATCTATAACAATACTTGACATAATAGCAAACATTCAAAGATACCGAATTTATTTTTACATTCCTAATCCTGTTGAGAAATAGATGTATGGGATGAGGGGTGGAGATGTAGCCGTGGGCTCTTTGGATTCTCCACTCCTCTCTCATGCTGTCTGCATGGCCATTGACTCCAGTATTACCCTACAGAATTCATTATGTCTTTCTTGACCTTTATGAGGAATAAACTGCTGTTATAAAAATGGTCTTAGAGAATAGAGACTTTAACAGTAACTGGAGTTGGGGAAGTCTATTTGCAAATGATCACATGGAAGTGATCCTGATGCAAAGTTTTGAGAATACAGACTAATTTGTTTAGATATACATGAGTGGAGAGAGGTTTTTAGGTAGAAAATAAAAGTCTGATCATTAAAAAGGGAAGTGTTGCTCATTTTTGCCTGATGGAATAAAAAAGGCTGAGCTAGAACACTGTAGGGATTGTATACAGATGTCTCAAAGAACTGTGTCTCAAAGAAGTGGCCCCAAATCCTAAAATTAAGAGGTGGCAGACCTAGAGCTAAATTCTCAGATGGCCTTGGTTTTAGGCCTCCTAATCTCAATTGTGAATCACGTGATTTTATAGAATTTGATCAAAGTAGCTTTTGTTCTTTTTTTACTGGAGAACTTTCTTCATTTTAAAATGAAGTTCTTTTTAAAATGTAACCTAGATTGTTTACATTCCTGTTTTCTGTCTTTCTCTGAGTCTCTTTTTATCTTTTCTGTGTCACCCATGATGACAGTATATTGAGCTACAAATGCCTCCTATGAAGATAAGAGAATGCTTTCTACCTTGTGTTGAAGCCAAATGTTTTGTTGAAATATTTGATGATTACTGCTTATTGTAGTAAAATCTAAAAGGGAATGTGATTTAAAAGACATAACAATGAAATTGACAAATAAATGAGCTTATATCAATTTAGAACTCTAAATATTATTTTATGTATTTTAGTATGACTAGCAATAAAACATAGTAGCATAAAGTTTTATTGAGACATATTTATCAGTCCCCTTTTTAAAAATAAAATTGTATAAGTGCCAATAGGTAGAACAAATTAGATTGGTTGACTCTTTAGACTTATGAAAATATTGATTTATTTTTTGTTATGTGTCCCCATTGACACAAAGGTATCTGACATTCTCAATGAAACTGCTTACAAAGTAGACTAAACCTCTCTGAGTTTTATATCAGAAATCCCAGTGAATGCAATAATGAAGAATAATAGGAAGTAGAACCTAAAGATACTACCCTAGTACATTTTCAGTGAGTTTTCATCATATCCTGGAAGATACGGTTCATGTACTTGCCAATAAGACTCTTTTTTTAATTTTATCAAACACACAATAAGTGTAGAGAAAATAAATATATATTAAGTCTTTATTAATGCTTTTTCATATTTGATTATTGATATTTATACTTAGGTCCTCTCAAGAGGAATATTGAAAACATCATATATTCATAAAAGAAAGACCATCAAAATTATGGAAATATTATTGCATATCAAGTCCTACATGTATATAAGCTCATGTAAAAAGGATCAATGTTAGCAATTTCTGTAAGAACATTTAAGCTATTGTGAACTTATACTTTAGAAGTTAATTTCTAGAGAACAAGATTTTTTGTTTGGGGTATTTCATATTATCCAGTTTATCTAACATAGCATTAAGAGTAATTTGTATTTTATAACTGTTCAAAATAAACCAGAAAAGCTTCATTCTAGGCATTAATTCCCTGGATGCGGAGCTCTGAAAGAAGTTTGAGGGTCTGTAGGTTTGTGAGGCAGTGACTACAATATTACATTACTGCTACACTTCTGTCTTATGTACAGTGGCACTCAATAAATATCTGTTTACTTTAATTGAGTGGGCATAAATAGCATTTACCAGAAATCCTTTGCTGGCAGCTAGTTGCATTAGGCTGCTGAGAATTATAACATATTCTCCCTGGAGGTGGAGGGAACACAACCTCTTTTACTACACCTTTGCTCAAAGCACAGAGTCAAGCTGCCAGATCAATTATGATTTCTTCCTGATCACTAGTAATGTGGTTTAACAGAAAATAAATTTCACATTATCATAAAGAGGAACAAAAAGGCAGAGCAAAATTCTGGGTTTTCTGACAATTATTGGAAAGTTCTTAATGATTTTCATTTTCAGATATCAAGGCTTACTTTCTCTACATCTGTTTAATAATAGCAATGACCTTGTTGTCTTAATTTTCTTGATGTGAAACTGAGTAAGCCTGAAGCTATATTCAGAAAGCAACCCAGGAGCCATCTTGTATATACTCTTTCTCCATGTCCATCAGTCTTTTATCCTAAATTTGATATGTTTCAGCTGTTGGAATATTGACTTTAGCTGATGTAAGGAAGTCTCTATGTTTGTTTGTATTATCTCTATTCTAAATTATTTGTCTACAGGAGAAAAATTAAGAGAAGTACAAAATATTAGAATTATCATGTCTCACCTAATGAGTCCATTCCTCCAGAAGCAGACAGAAGACAGTAATACAGAAGATGAGCAGAAGAAACCCTTCTGAAGCCAAGGGGCAGCGTGGGGCTGAGCCAGAAGAGGAGCAGGGGTGGTGCTGTCTTGGACACTGGGCTGCAGATACACTGGGAGGATCCATGCTGGCTTTTGACTGTGACAACCATGGCGACCGTCTTGTAACTTTGTAGTATTATCATCCTTCTAAAGAAAGTTGAACATTCTCTTTGTTGCCACTGAAAGCTTTATTTTTTTCTCCATAATGGCTGGAAGTATTTGATAACACCTTTGCTTTGGATAAGTGATCAGGAGTCAGAGAGCCCGGGCAGCCTGTTCAGTAAATGTTATGCATGTTATGATAGTAAAAGACAGGCCTCAAGTTACCATGAATTCTTCCAGGCCACCAGGCCACCTGTTTCAAGTGTACATTCTGAAATACAGCATGATTACTTGTATTTTGTTTTCACTATTTCCTTCTTAATTGTACATTTCTTAAAGTTGCTATCCATGCTTATTCTAAAATTTGCCTAGAAGATAACAGAAATCTCCTCCTGTTTTCTAAAAACAGTTATCAAATCTAAGTGAAAATTTCTTGTCATGGCATTTCTAATCAGACTTCTGTAGTTTTAGAATTGAATACTGAAAGAGAAGTATAACCACATACAGATATTTCAAAGACAATACAGTTGTTCTTGAAAAATAAATTATTTTCTATGGCAAGACTAAGGGTACCTATAAAGCTATCACAGTCTAAAATCATGGGCCAGCGGACTGGATCTTACCTGGTCCCTTAACTAAATGGAGGATTTGTCCTGGAAGAAGTAGCTCACCCTAAAAAGAGTTCCCCAGTGACTTTTTCGCTCATTCCTAAGCCTCTGTATACTAAAGAAAGGGTTTGCAGTCAATTTGCTAGGCTCACATAGGCCTTGCTTTATTAGAAGTCATCTTCTTCAGGAAGAAAAGCAGGGAGACGCTACCTATTAGCTGAAGGGAGGTGAATAAAGGTGCAGAAAAGGAAGCAGAGGAAGGCACATTTCTATTGCTTGGACTTTCTCTATAGCTGCTGTGAAGCAGACAAGTAAGACCATTTGCAAATACTTGAGGAGTAAATGTTCTGAGGAGCATTGAGGAGATGCTCCCAGGACAGATGAAATGAAATACTAGGTTAAACAGAAGATTACCGCTGCCTTGAGATACAGCTAAAAATATAAAGCATTTAGCTAAGTTCATGAATGAATCACAATTGTTTTGGGGGAGCATTTGGACATAGAGTATATACCTATAATCTTCTGCTTCTGGTGTTAGGGGAGAGAGAAAAGTACTGCTTTTCTTAAAGTACTAATGGGATACAAAATTCTTTTTAAATGAAATTTCTTTCTCTTTCTATCTCTCTCTCTCTGTTGTATTACCTTTCATTTCCTGTGTTCATCTATTGTTAAATTGTGCTAGATAACACATCTGAGGAGAGGAAAGAACTGGTGTGGTTTTGGACCTGGCATAACCCAGAAGCGTACACTTTGTCCCTCTGGACTCTCACCCACTCAGTTCCTTTCTGCTTCCTATTCCCTCTGCTCTGGCTCTGCTTCATGGGTAGTCATACTGTGACTGCTGAGCTACCACTGCACATTATGTCAATCACGGAGACTTCAGATGGGGCTAATTAGCTTGGGACCTGAAGATGCTTGCCTCCTTTTCCCTTTAATTAGTTTTAATCAATCTGAATAAGATCCCAAGGAAACATTTTGAAGGAGAATTACAAAATGGTCATCAGGAGAATGACTTTTCCCACTCACTAAATGCGAAAATCACTATGCAACAAGTGTGTAATGTCAAACACTGGAAGTTCATTAATAATTAAAATAACAGAATATAGGTCAAAGAGCTTTGGATGTGGGGGGGACACATTTAAAACAAATGATTAAACTTAATTCACGTTCAGGACTTGCAGTGCTAATTTATGTAAAAAGAATTATTCAGTCCCTAGCAGGCAGTGTCATCTCCAAACACAATTCATTTTTCTCTATGCCATTAGAGCTGTAGCTCTTTCTACTGCACAAGTCTGAATAGTGCTCATTCTGAAATGTATAAACAGATATGGTAGGCAAAGAGGACAGAGAGAGGTCACTCCGCCCATGTTTAACAAGTAGGCATGTGTGTGGTTTTGTATATTAAACTGACCTAGGCTTAAATCTTTTTCTGATACTTACCTTGGGCAGTCTGTGGCCTCAGTTTCTCATTGGTGAGAGAAATGTCCTAGAATCTACCTCAGGGAGCTGTTTAAAGAATAAGTGAGACAGCAGACATTAACACTCTTTAAATTCCAGAAACAGAAATGCGAGCTATTGTAAGCATTCATTGAACTCTAATATAAGTGTTCCATACATTTTTGTTGAGTATTTAGTTTGCAATAGAATCTATACCCTGCTGGAATGGTAGATCCTTTCAAACAGCTATACACTGCACACATGGTTAGATCCTCATTTCTCTAAGAAGCATAAGCTGTTTACTTATATCAGGTATTTTATTTTGTTGTCTCATGTCTTCAATGTGTCCTATGAACATTTTGATGTTGATATTATAGACATTTTCAAAATGAGTGTACATGTTTCTTAATGCTGATAAAAGCACATTTGAGTGAGCAGGACCAAACTGCTTTCATTGCCAGAAAAGTCCCATTTATGTTGAAAATATATATATTTTCAACTTTCAAACATTCATGTTCTGTCTACACACTAGCCAGAGAATTCTGGTAGTACTTATATGTGACAGCAGAAGAATTGGAAGAATTGGCATAATCCCCACTTTTATCCTTGATTTGTTTTTGAAGGCCTTAATTGTACTGATCACAACCTCCAAGATAGGTTCTAATAACTGGCGTTCCACTTGGTTTTTAGAGGCAAAGCAGAGTTCTAGGATGAACTGGGGAGAGAGCCTTCCTTTACCTTTGTAGTTCTTTAAGGAATCTACAGTGCACATCCTCATTTCAAGTACTTTGCTATTGTAAAAACTCATATTTAGACAGTAATCTTTCCACACCCTTAATGGTGTCCACAGAAACACCCACAGATCGGCTACCAGCCTCTGCAGACCCTGCTCCAGCCTATGAAATAAACATTTCCAAGTTCTTTCTTATATTGATTTAAATCTTTTGGTCTTTCATTCATTAGTTCTATGTCTGCTGTGTAGCTTTTCACAAAAATGGTTTTGTTCCCAAGACTGACTTCTCCTCACTTATTTTCTCCAATTTTATTCTTTTTTTCTTTGTATTAAATTCTTTTATTGGTACATTGTAGGTATACAACACAATTACATTTCTCATTGGGAATTGTACCTTTATATAATGCATCTTGGTTCTTATTTTTTCCCCATTCCTGGCCCTCCCTTCACGCCCTCCACCCTTCCCTATTTACAAAGACTTTATTTCCATTTTTTCTATTTCTCAGCATTTTTCCTTTCCCTTCTTTCCTTTCCCCTGCCCCTCCCAATACCCCTACCCCTTTGGACCTTTTCTTCCTATTTTACATTATCGATTATTCATTCTAATCATTAGTACATTTTAGGTATACAATATAATGACATTCATCATTGGAAATTTGCACCTTTACATAGTCTCTCTTGGTTCTTAGTTTTCACCCTTGCCCAGCCCTCCCTTCAACCCCTCCATTCCTCCCTATTTACAAAGATTTTGTTCCTATTTTTCCATTTTCTCATATTAATCCCATTCCCTTCAATCCTTTCCCCTAGCCCTCCCACTTCCTTCCTCTTTGCCCCTTTTCTTCCTATTTCACATGACCTATTATACATTTAGTCCTTATTTACACTTTCAGTTTCTCACACCAGAGAAACTATTCAGTATTTACACATGTGTGTCTTATTTGACTTAAGAGTATCGCGCCAATGTGCATTCATTTAGCTATAAATGTCTCTAATTTCTCATTTTTTAAGGCTGAGTAGTACTCCATTTTATAAAAAAAAACACATTTTCTTTATCCAGTCTCCAGTTGATGGGGATTTGGGCTGTTTCCAAGTTTTAGCTATCACAAACTGTGCTGCTATGAACATGGGTGCACATATATCACTGTGGTATGATTCTTTTAATTCTTTGGGGAAGATCCCCAGCAGTGGAATAGCGGGATCAAATGCGACTTCCAGTCCTAGTTCTTTGAGGTATCTCCATACTGATTTCCACAGTGGTTGCACCAGTCTACACTCCCACCAGCAGTGGAGCAGGGTTCCTCTTTCTCCACAGCCCTGCCAGCATTTGTTATTGGTTGATTTCATGATAGCAGCCATTCTTTCTGGAGTGCAGTGGAATCTCAGCATTGTTTTCATTTGCATCTCTCAAATGACCAGTGATGTTGAACATTTTTTCATATATTTATTTGATGTTTCTACTTCTTTGTCTGAGAAATGTCTGTTCATTTCTGATGCCCATTTTTGGATTGGGTCTTTAAATTTGGGAGGTCTGATCTTTTTAAGTTCTTTATAGATTCAAGATCGTAGACCTTTGTCTGAGGAAGAGCAGGTGAAGATTTTTTCCCACATTGTGGGATGTCTCTTCACACTGCTGGTGGTTTCTCTTGCTGTGCACAAGCCTTTTAATAAGAAGAGATCCCACTTGTTGATTGTTTGTGCTAGTTCACAGGCAACTGAGGTTTTGTTCATAAAATCTTTTCCTACACCGATGTCTTCAAGGGTTCTACCTAACCTCTGTTCCAACTGGTTCAGAGTTTCTATTTTAATATTTGCATCTTTAATCCATTTTGATTTTAGTTTAGGGCATGGTGAGAGATATAGGTCTATTTTAGTCTTTGGCAAGTTGAAGCCCAGTTTTTCCAGCACCATTTATTAAAGAGGCTATCTTTCCTCCAGTGAGGGTGTTTGGCTCCTTTGTCAAAGATGAGATGGCTGAGTGTGTCTGGAGGTATTTCTGCATCTTCTAATCTGTTCCACTGGTCCTCAAGTCTTTTTCTTTGCCAGTACCATGCTGTTTTTATCACAGTAGCTTTGTAGTATAGTTGGAGGTTGGGGATTGTGATATACCCTGCCATATCTCTGTTACCTAGAATTGCTTTTGCTATTCTGTGTCTCTTCTTGTTCCAAATGAATTTTTGGATTGTTTTCTCAAGGCCCATGAAGTATGCTGCTGGGACCTCAATTGGAATTGCATTAAATCTATATAGCAATTTTGGAAGTATGGCCATTTTCACTCTATTAATCCTTCCTAACCAGGAGCAGGGGATGTCTGTCCATTTTCTGATATCATCTTCAATCTCTCTTTTCAGAGTGCCATAGTTTTCAGAGAAGAGGTCTTTGATTTCTTTCATTAGGATGATTCTTGGGTATTTCAGTTTTTTGGATGCTATTGTGAAAGGAATTATTTGCCCTATTTCTCTCTCAGTGAGTCTGTCATTCGTGTAGAGGAAAGCTGTATCAATGATTTTTGTGTGTTGACCTTGTAACCAGCTACTTGACTGAATTTGGTTATTAAGTCCAGAAGACTTTTGGTGGAGTTCTTGGGGTCTTCTATATAGAGTATATGTCATCTGCAAATAATGACAGTTTGACTTCTTCATTTCCTGTCTTTATTCCTTTTATTTCTTTCTCTTGTCTAATTGCCATGGCTAATGTTTCCAGAACTATATTGAACAAGAGTGGTGATAGTGGACTTCCTTGTCTTGTTCCTGATTTTAGTGTGAAGGATTTCAGTTTTTGACCATTTAGTATGATATTGGCTGTTGGTTTTTCATAGACGGCTTCTATCAGTTTGAGGTAGAGACCATCTATTCCAATTTTTTGTAGGGTTTTTATCATCAATGCATGTTGGATTTTGTCAAATGCTTTTTCTGCGTCTCTGGAGATAATCATATGGTTTTTGTCTTTGGCTCTATTGATATAGTGTATTACATTGATTGATTTTCGTATATTGAACCATCCATGCATCCCTGGGATGAATCCCACTTGATCAGGGTGTATGATCTTCTTGATGATCTTCTGCATTCTGTTTGCCATTATCTTATTAAGGATTTTTGCATCTATGTTCATTAGCGAGATTGGCCTGTAGTTCTCTTTTTCAGTTGGTTCTTTCTCTGCTTTGGGGATCAAGGTGATGCTTGCTTCCAGGCATGACTTTGGGAGTATTGCTTCCCTTTCAATTTCATTGAAGAGTTTAAACAGTAGTGGCAGCAGTTCCTCTCTAAATGTTTTGTAAAATTCATCAGTGAAGCCATCAGGGCCCGGGCTTTTCTTAGTTGATAAATTTTTAATTACATTTTCAATTTCATTGATTGATATTGGGTTGTTCAGAATTTTTAGGTCTTCTTCATTCAACTTTGGTAATTCATATGTATCTAGGAATCTGTCCATTTCTTCTGTGTTGTCCATCTTATTGGCATATAGGTTCTGGAAGTAGGTATTGATGAGCCTCTGGATTTCTGCTGGGTCTGTTGTCATTTCACCCTTTTCATTCCTAATTGCATGGATTTGGGCCTTTTCTTTCCTTTTTCTGACAAGGTTGGCTAAAGGTTTGTCAATTTTGTTGATTCTTTCAAAGAACCAACTCTTGGCTTCATGGATTTTTTTGTATCGTTCTCTTAGTCTCCATTGCATTGATTTCTCCTCTGATCTTTATAATTTCCTCCCTTGTAGGAGCTTTGGGGTTGTCCTGCTCTTCTTTTTCTAGAAGCTTGAGGTTCAGCATCAGGTTGTTTAATTGGGCTCATTCTGTTTTCCTAATGTGCGTATTCACTGCTATGAATTTCCCTCATAAGACTGCTTTCATTGTGTCCCATAGATTCTGGTATGTTGTATTGTCGTTGTCATTTAATTGAAGGAACTGTCTGATTTCTTCCTTAATTTCCTCTGTGACCCATTGGTTATTCAGAAGTGTGTTGTTCAATTTCCATGTGTTTGTGAAATTCTTTGAGTTTCTTTTGGTATGGATCTCCAATTTCATAGCACTATGGTCTGATAATGTACAGGGGATAACTTCAATTCCTTTACACTTACTGAAAGATGTTCTATGTGTGAGAATGTGGTCTATTTTTGAGAATGACCCATGTGCAGCTGAGAAGAATATGTATTCTGATTTTGTGGGGTGGAAGACTCTGTAAACATCTGTTAAGTGCATTTGTTCAAGAGTTCGATTGAGTTCTAGTATTTCATTACTTATTTTTAGTGTAGTTGATCTATCTATTTGTGACAGTGGGGTGTTGAGATCCCCCACTACAATTGTATTAGTGCATATGTGACTTTTCATGTCCATTAGTATTTGTTGTGTATAGTTGAGTGCACTAGTGTTTGGTGCATAGATATTTATGATTGTCATCTTTTCCTCTTGGATTGTTCCCTTTACAAGGATGTAGTGTCCTTCTTCATCTCTCTTAATCAGTGTTGGTTTGAAATCTACTTGATCTGCCAAGAGGATAGCTACTCCTGCTCTTTTTCGGGTTCCTGTCATATGGAGCATTGTTTTCCACTCTTTAACTTTCAGTCTATGAGTTTCCTTTTGAATGAAGTGTGTTTCTTGTATGCAGCATATTGTTGGATTTTGCTTCTTGACCCATTCTGCCAGTCTATTTCTTTTGATTGGTGAATTGAGACCATTAACGTTGATGGTTATAACTGAAACATATTGACTTGTCATTGCCATGACTTTTTCTTTTTGTTGGGTTCTCCCCCTTTACATTTAATTTCTTGTCAAGCCAGATGGGTTCATTCTGCTTTGCTTCCTGGGGTTGTGATCCTCAATGTCTGTTCCTAGGATATTGTGTAAAATTCTTTGGAGTGCTGGTTTGGTATTCACAAAGTTCCTAAGGTGCTCTTGGTCATGAAAGTATCTTATTTCTCCATGAATTTTGAAAGATAATTTTGCAGGGTACATGAATCTTGGTTGGAGGCTGTTTTCTTTTAGGGCTTGGAATATGTCACTCCAAGCTCTTCTTGCCTTGATGGTTTTTGTTGTGAAGTCTGCTGTGATTCTGATGGGCTTTCCTTTGTATGTGATTTGTTTCTTTTCTCTGACTGCTTGTAGAACTTTGTTCTTCTGTTGTGTTTCTGGAATCTTAACAATTATATGCTTATGTGTAGATTTTTTGTTGATCAAGGCTATTTGGAGTCCTATATGCCTCACTTATTTGTATGTCAAGTTCTTTTCCCCTGCTTGGGAAGTTTTCTGCCATTATTTCTGTGAAGAGATTTTTTATGTCATCTGCACTCTCTCCTGTTTCTTCATTGACTCCAGTCGGTCTCATGTTATTCTTCTTTGCATCATCTAGCAGCTGCTGGATTGATTTCTCATGTTCCCTTATAATTTTGAAGCAATTTTTCTTTTCGTCACTAATTGCAATCTTATCTTCTATATCTGAAATTCTGTCCTCACATTGACTCATTCTGCTGTGTAGACTTTCAGTGGAGTTTTTCATGTCCTGGAAATCTATTTGCATCTGTTTTATGGATTCCATTTGTTTCTTATGTTGGGATTCCATCATGTTCCTGAGCTCCTCTCTAGATTTATTAATCATGCCTTGCACTAGTGGCACAATTTCTCCTGTTATCTGAGAAATTATTTCTGATTTTATTTTTTCCAGATCCCCTTTTGTTGCCATTTCAGTGGGTCCAGGTGGTTGAGTATCAGAGTGTTCCTTCTCATTTCCCTTTGGGGTTGCTGTAGGTGATCTGGAAGTTTGGTTTTGAAACTTATTTACCTGTTTTCTCATTTTGATTGGGGTGGGGGACTGTTAGAGCCTGCAGGGATTACCTCCTCTGAGCTGGGTGAGGTGGGACAGGGGCTGGGAGCAGCGGTAGGGATGGTGACCCCAAGGCCCTTTCCTGTGGGCTGGGAGCAGCAGGAGGGATGGTGGCCAGGAAACCCCTTCCTCTGGACCAGGAGCAGTGGGACGACGGCTCAGAAGCTCCTACCTCTGGGCCGGGAACAGCGGTAGGGATGGTGACCCAAAAGCCCTTTCCTGTGGGCTGGGAGCAGCAGGAGGAATGGTGGCCAGGAAGCCCCTTCCTCTGGACCAGGAGCAGTGGAACGATGGCTCAGAAGCTCCCACCTCTGGGCCGGGAACAGCGGGGCTCAGTACCTTGGTCTGGTCGTCTGGTGTCCTCTGCGTCTCTGCAGAGCGGAATCAGGCGGTTGCTTGTCTTCAGCGGGGTGACTCGGTGTCTTCCACGTGACTCAGGACCTCGGTAGGGTGTGCACAGACCTTCCTGTGTGCAGTGTGCTGATTCGGCGTATTCTGCACGACTGGGGTCCTCCTCCAATTTTATTCTTTTAAAAATTATTAATGTTTGTGATATATAAAGAATATATTCATCGTGAGATATTGATGCTATCCATATTGCATCTTGATCCTTTCCTCTTCCCCTTTCCTAACCCTCCTTCTTTCTCCTCCTTGCCCCAAAAGCAAAGTGTCTCTCACTGATTCCTATCACCTTGGTTTTCAATTTTATTCTTCACATGCCCATTTCCATCCATATATTTATGTAATCTGATTAGGTTTGAAGTTGTGGATGGAAAAAACAGAAACACTGTTATTTCTCAGTTACTGCTAACGTTAAAAAGTAATATTTTTAAAAAAATTCAAAGTACTCGGGAAGTGTTTTCCAAGAAAGCGTCTTTTATCAGTATGGTAAGGTCTTGCTTGGGGTTACCTTTTAACACGTGCACTTGTTGAAGCCAGTCACAAATCCACTCCTTTTATCTCACACTGCCTCGCTACTCATGATGGACAGTCATGAAGAGTGTGACTCATCGGGGTTGTTTGGGAAGTGAGTTCTGACACATATAAAAAGGTTTATTTTAAAGATAAATTTGCTTTGTGAAAATAAGCCATTTAATTTATTAAACCAGACAGTTGGTCTTATAAATAAAGTGTAAATTGTACCCAGGGACTAGGAAAGTGACTAGAGAACAAAAGACTCTCAATAAATAACTAAAAAATGTTTGATGTATTTATTCTATTTTTTTCATCCACTTGATTGTTTTCTTGGCATGGTTGGTTTTCCAAGAAACTTGTCTTTGTGGGGAAATCAGCATTTGCCACGAGTCATCAATGTTCCCAGGCCCTTCCTCTTAGATTTGATTTCAAAAAGTCAAGTTCAGACCAAGAAACTAATTCTAATGACTCCTTTTACCAAATAATTTGAGAATCTTTGTCCTAACGCATTTGGGAACTTTGAAGCACAAAGTTTTGTCTTCTGTCAATGATAGAAGCATTTTGTGGCTCTTGGTAAAGTGCTATATAGAAAACTTAAAGGACTGACAGGCTGTAGAGACAGGCTGAGAGAGCACTAAGACAGGATCTTACAGCTTGGGCTCCACTTCCAGTACAGCACGAGGAAGTGGGAATTAGTAGCCACAAGATAGGGCAGGGTCAGTGAATGGAAAATTAACAAGAGGAAACCTCAGGTGTCTAAAGAGGATTCTTGGTAAGCCAACCTAGAAGGGTTCTTGCTGAAGACAGGCCAAGGTGATCAGATATCTCCTGGGGAATGGTGAAGAATGTGGAACCTGATCAGATGTGGAGGACAATCACATATTGAGGGCTAGAGGTTCTTGCTGAAATGACTTAGCAGTGTTCTTTGCTGAAATTGGATTTTAAATAAAGTGCAGAGATGGATCTAGGTGAAGATTCAGATGCATGACTTAAAGTTTGGCCAAGCAAAGACTCTTTGTTGGTAGACTAAGACAGTATGGTAAAAGCAAAGGTAGACATTGAAGAGACAAAAATAAATGGCTAATAAAATGTTGGGATGCCTAATATTTCAGAAACTTACTTAGTTGGTTCTTCCACGTTCATGGCTCTGGCATTCCCTGTAAGAGTTAAAAGGGTCTGTGACAGCTCAGACTAAAGTATCAACAAGAAAAGAAAAGAAAGAAATCCTTTACTGTGATGGCCTGGGCTCAGATGGATTTATAATCAAGGAGCAGGCTTAAGGTTATATGAATTTAATATGATGAGTAAATATTATTGTGCTGAAGATTTGGACTTTATCTTATTTCCCACTTGTAAAAGAAAGGTCACAATAATCTCCAAAATTCTTTTATCTTTTCAGCATAATTATCCAGATCATTTTCTCCCCTTCACACTATATAACCTCCTTAAAGAAAATTTGTTTAACTTCAAAGGCATTTTATTGAACCTGAATGAATTACTTCAAAGTATTAGGTTATGAGTTTTTGCTTGCCTATTTACATCATTTGAATAAAGTTATAGGCATTAATATTCTCATACAAAGAAGAATTTATCTTTCACATGTATAAATTTCATTAGAAGAGAATGTAAGGAATAGAGGAGCCTGATATCACAAAGGTGTTCATGATCATGTGGTTACACAGTAATAAGGTTATGTTTGTGTTAAATACAAAAAAGTTTGGTTCTACGTACTTGGGCACTTACTAGATATTTTCTTTGTATTCTGCATTTACTATTGTCTGGCAGTAAATTCAGGTAAGATCTTCTGTTGCCTAACAGAATTCCAATCACTGCTGTCAGTGTTCCTTGGAGATCCACTGGAATTCCATCCTCAGCTTGTCTTGAGAAACTAGTAAGCAACCATGGAGTAGAGAGCATAGTATAACTTTTGTAAACAGGGTAGACTTTTGAGCACTGGTCTAATTTCTTTGTCAGTATGACCTTGCATCTTCTTTTATCTATCCATTTTTAGTGACTTGTCCTCTCTATGAGGACTGAATTCGGAAAAAAGAGGGAAGGGTTCAGATTGAAACAGGAAATGTGAGGGGATTCTAAAGAACTGATGAAAGAATCTCTTTTTAATTTCAGAATTTTTTATCAACCATTTGAGCTATTCAGGAAGTTAGCTTGATGTGCTATTTGGGATGATACATTGATCCAGTCAAACCAAATTGTTACTTGTCTAAAATGCCTCTGCTATTTAAAAAAAATATAGAGAAATTTGAGTCTACACTTCGGTATGAGTGCAAATTAGGAAACAGCTTTTCTTTGAAGATGAGGACTCATTCTTCCTATTTGCAGGCCATTTCTCTTGTATTAAAAGGACAACCAGGGAGCTATTCTGCAGCTAATTTAACATCTGTACATTTGCAGGGTTTCCAGGAGGGAGCTGTGGAGCCTAATGACTCAGGTAGCTATTACAGGAAATTTATGATCTTCTTCCTTGGGCATTATATTCATAAATAGGATTCATAAATAGGCTATGTGAAAACGTTTCTAACTCTTTGGGAGAAACATGTTTTTAATGAACAGTGTTGTGATTGTTATAAAAGGAATGAAAATGAGGTGTGTAACAATGCTAGAAAATGCTCTCCCCCATCTGTGTGGCTTTTAAATCTTCATTCTCACCATTGGGAAAACAAATTCAGTCGATTGTTCTGAATCATATAACCTTCAGTAAAGTGAAAAGATAAGAAGACTTGCCACACACATGTGGTATAATCGGAATAATTAGATGTTAGATTAGATCTGGATGATGAGAATGATGAATGGCAGTTCTGGAAAAGGGCTCTCTGTGGGGAAATGCAGGAAGCCAGGCCCCCATGGGTGGCCTTGAGACGCAGGGCTGATGAGGCAGCAGGGAAAATGTAGGTCAATGCTTGTGTGACTCTCTCCAGAGAGCAAGCAAAATCTGCTTGGATTGCAGTAGTGGTGTTATGAGAGATATTGGAAGCAGAGGTAGAGAGGCCACTATAGATATCTGAACAGGATATGCCTCAGGATTTTTGAAGCAAATAATAACTTCAAAAACTCAAGACCAGGAGGCTGGAGTGTGGCAATAGCATTCACATGTGAGCTTGGGGAATTGAGTGTGGAACAGAGGAAAAGAAGGCTTATCAGAGGGCCACATGGCATTTTCTTTCATTCTTTGTTCACCAAAATTTGTTGTATCTGTGAAAGAAAAACTGCCCTGTTCACAGGCATTTGTGAACTTTGTACATTTCCCATAAGTGAAAAAAATGGAAAGAGTGCTGGATGTGTAGTGGAAGGTGAGAGCTGGTGCTGGGGACAAGGCAGGAGCTGATAACTGTACTTCTTTCCTTGTCCCCTGCTTGGCAACCACCACAGCCCCACCTTCCTGCTTCCTGCCCTGTCCTGTGCCACCTCTATCTTGTAATCTTGTGCTGTCTGTTCTCTCTGGGGCAGGGAGGACAGGAGTTGGTGACTGATTGTACTCTCCCAAGAGTACATTTTTATAGTCTGCCAGCTCTAAGGCAATTAGGAATTAGGCCATTTATGTAATAAGTCACACGTGCAAGTTTTCAGACATCAGTAAATTGGGGGGAACTGTTTAACTTCCCACTTTTTTTCATATCATACCAAATATGATGGCTTCTAAATCAGTGAAATTTTGAGGTATTCTTCTGTCCCACAATGTTCGTCAAGAGTCTACTAATATGTGCCAGACACAACTCTCAAACTCGACAGCTCTTAATACATTCAAAGGTAATGGCCCTTCCTTCAAGGAGCTTACAGTCTAGAAAAAGGGAAAGAAAAGTCACGTAAGAGTGCAGTGAAGGTGAGAAAGAACATCTGTGCAGTGTGGATCCACGGTAGGACAGCTGTAGCACACAGAATGTATTCAAGGAAGCTTTCATAGCAAAGACAATAACAGTTGAGTTTTGTGTAGGGTGGTAAGACACTTTGAAGAAGCAGTTTAAAGAAGTAGACTATGAATGAACATTAAATGTTCAAAGCAGCACCCTGTGTTTGAAGAACTCTCCGTCAGTCAGTGAACATGTAGGGTTGTTAAGGAAGAAGAGCAATGAGGAGAGATGGGTCTGCAGAAACCCACGCCCTCGCCCCCTGTGAACTTGAGGTTTGCCCTTGAAGACACAGTAAGTGTAAGAGGGACAGTGGCATGGCACAAACTGTGCTGTTGCCGGACACGTTCCACAGCACTATAGAGAACTGGAGGAGAGAGTGAGGCGAGGCCAGGGAGGCTGGTCATGAGCCTCACAGAGGTGGGAGGCAAGAGAGAAGTGGTGGCCTTCAATGTGGCAGTCGCAGCAGGATGCAAGCAGTTAGAGGGAAAATAGTGATTAGTCTAGAGTCCACGATTTCCCTGCAAAAACCACCTGAAAGCTTCAAAGTGTAATAATCAGCTGGACTGAATTCTCCCAGTATCGCTCAACCAGTGCTGAGGATTTTAAGCTTACAAATGAAGGATTGAAATTCAATTTAATTGTGAGTTTTGGGTATATCTAATTTCCTCCAGTGTAATACAAGTTCATACTGTGATATGTGAATTATTTAAAATACAGGTGTTTTTCCTGTAGTGTACAGATTTATGGGTGGATGTGGTGAGTCTGATGCTAAACATATGTGCACACTCATTTTTGAAAATCAGGAAACTAGAGTTACTATTTCCTGAAGGAACTTCTACCAGAAACCAAAAAAAGTGATATCTTGTGCCAAAAATCTCAGGGGAATGGAAGGAAGTAAATTGCAAGGAAGTGAAAGCTGGCCACTGGAAAGAAGATAACTTCTCCTTAAAATGCTGCCCTGTGTGTCCCAGTGAGATAGGCTGAGTGATTGGCAGAGGGCCCGTTATGCACATGCTCGATTCCTTTGCCCCCTAGACCAAAAACATAAATCTTGCTTCTCTAATAAAGACATTGAAGGCAGAAAGTTATGATAGTATCTTCAATATCTTAAAGTGAGATGTGCCAAGACATTGGAAGACATCCATCTTCCCTGTCCTGACCAGTCTCTGGTTTGTCCCAAGGGGCTGTGGCATGTGTTTTCCTTGAAATTTTCAATAAAAGATAAGAAAATAATTTCTTTTGGATCATCGGCTTCCCCGCTGAGCTCCTTCTAGGTTGACTGGTAGAGACAATTAAACCAAGCATTTGCTCAGTTTAGGTGGACATTGTTATTGCAGCATTTGTCCCTTTCCTGACAAATTGCATTATTCCTCTGCCCTTGGAACCATTAGAAGGTCCAGAGGGAGCCAGGTGGTGATGAGGAGGGGCTGATCTCACATTTGTCATCCCTGAGGCAGAGCCCGGCTGAACTTCCAACTCGCTTTGATTCTGTCCACTGGGTGAGGGGTGGGGCTGAATTGGGGTGGGACACACATTTGAATGCGGTCATCTGCCTCTGAGCAGAAGGACCTGTCTCCAGTGTTCAGAGGGAATGTGATGCCCCAGATCCGCTCGATAATTGCCCTGATTTCTGCCTGAGGCTTGGCTTTTTTGTAGCTAAATGTTGCATCCCCTTAACACTCTCCCTCATTACTAACAAAGTGGCTCTTTCATTCTGCTCTGGGCAGTAGCAGTGTTGATCAGCCTTTGCTTCAGCTCTCTGAAGCTGTTTCAGTGTCACCAGCTTCTTTTGTGAAATCTGCTCCCCCCTCTTCTCTCCCCTCCTCCAAGCACTGAAAGATAATGGTTGATTTTAGTTAATGCTGAAACATCTGTTTCATTCCAAAGAAGGGACAGGGTCTTTAACAAATGCACGAAAAGTGTGATCAGGCAGGTAGCCCCTCGGATGGACTGTGTTGGTCTTCTCTTTCATATTAACAGCACTTTGACATATTAGCAGCTGCCATGCATTTGGAATGGTGCAAGTTTGGTATAACTCAGAAGATGCAGCATCTTTGGGATCATGCAAATGTGGTTCAGAGGTGCATCGCCCAGCGTAGGGTACCTAACGGCTCCTAGATACAGTTGTGGCATCTGCCAAGTAGAGGTGGTCATCCTCACCTTACCAGCTAGCATGCACACACAGTACCAGGGGAGTTACTAGTACTGTGCGCTAAGCACTAGAGACCATTAGTAGTCACCATTTTCACTGACATAGTTGTCTTTCTACTTACACAGTGATCATCTGTCCTTAAAGCATAGAGCTATGAGATTGAGTAGGGAAAATGAGTTCAATGTTAAGGCAGCCCAGTTGCATGGTAGGAACACTGAACAGGGTATCTAGTGGTAGAGGAGGTTGGGGCAGAGCAGACTCCAAGGGGTGGGGGAAAGGAATGTGCTGAGTGGCAGAAAAAGGGGACTGAGATAGAATATAAACTCAATTCACATAAGATCCTTCCCAACATCAAAAATCGTGCCCACCTCCACTGATTAAGTGGTAGTACATTTGATTTCCATTGATTTGAGAAGGCACAAAGTTAAAGGGCTATTGTGAGTTCACTGAAAAGCTTTTAAACAAATGCATATTTTATTCATTACAGCAACATCAGTGCACATTTAAAAAAAATATATACATAAGTGTGAGATATACCCTTGATTCCCTTTGAAAATAATGCTGGGTTTTTATTTGAAGTTGAGCATTTGGACACTAGAAAATTATCCTGAGCTCCTAGAGTTGTTTGAGTCCAACAGGCTTGAGTGTAGCAGGTCTAATCACTAATAAAGTGGAGAGAATTTAATGGGAATAAAAGGACATCTATGCCTTATTTTCTCATTCTTTCAAAGCAAAACAGAGGACAAAGATGTCATTTCACTTTTATGAGTCTGTGTTCTCATTGGATGAAGATAGTAATGACTGTCTCAATGACTGTCTGCAGTTGAAGTAATGTACTTAGAACCATGTGATGATGAAGTGTTAACAGTGGCTTAAAAAGGGGAATTCTAATCATCTAGAATAAAATTGAATTTTTAAAAATACTAACAGCCTCCCCACTTCACCTCTTCCTGGATTAGGGTCACGAGAAACTACTGGCAATAGCTACCTAAGCTGGTGTATGTGTCCTTAAATGATAGGCTCTCACATGCAAGGGGGCTTCTCCCTCAGTCTCTCATCTTCAAGCAGTTTATGGTATGTAGACTGCTGAAATTCTTGTAGAAGATCATCCTCTTGGTGAGCCGCTCCCAGTGCACAAGAGGAGGCTTCTGGGATGCTGTACCACGGTCCTCAGCGCCAAGGAGCAGAGCCGCCCCCAGTGCTGAGGAGGTGAGCCTCCTGGGTGCCAGCAGCAACCCCACCCCCCACTCCGTTGAAGTGAGGAGACACATAAACAAGTTTCAAAGCCAGACTTCCAGATCACCTAAAACAACTCCAAAGGGAAACAAGATGGAGCAGTCTAATACTCAACCACCTGGACTCCCTGAACTGGCAACAAAAGAGGATCAGGAAAAAACGAAATCAGAAATAATTTCTCAGATAACAACAGAGATTGTGCCCATAGTGCAAGGTATGATTAATAAATCTAGATAGGACACAGATAAAAAAAATAGAGGAGCTGAGGAACATGATGGAATCCCAACATAGGAAACAAATGGAATCCATAAAATGGATGAAAACAGATTTCCAGGAGATGAAAAACTCTATTGAAAGTCTGTGCAGCAGAATGAACCAATGTAAGAACAGAATTTCAGATACAGAAGATAAGATTGCAATTAGTGACCAGGAAAAGAAAAATTTCTTTAAAATTGTAAGGGACCATGAGAAATCAATCTACCAGCTGGTAGATGATGCAAAGAAGAATAACATAAGACTGATTGGAGTCAATGAAGAAACAGGAGAGTGTGCAGATGACATAAAAAACTATTCATGGAAGTGACAGAAAACTTCCCAAGCAGGGGAAAAGAACTTGACATACAGATAAGTGAGGCATATAGGACTCCAAGTAGCTGTGATCAAAAAAAATCTACACATAGACATATAATAAAGATTCCTGTAACCCAACAGAAGAACAAAATTCTACAAGTGGTGAGAGAAAAGAAACAAATCACATACAAAGGAAAGCCCATCAAACCCACAGCAGACTTCTCAAAGCAAACCCTCAAGGCAAGAAGAGCTTGGAGTGATGTATTTCCAGCCCTAAAGGAAAACAGCTTCCAACCCAGATTGATGTACCCTGCAAAACTATCTTTCAAAATTGATGGAGAAATAAGATACTTCCATGACAAAGAGCACCTTAGGAACTTCATGAATACCAAACCAGCACTCCAAAAAAAGTTTAGACAGTATCCTAGGAAAAGACAATGAGGATCACAACCCCAGGAAGCCCAGTAGAATGAATCCATTGGGCACGACAAGAAATTAAATGCAAAGGGGGAGAATCCAACAAAGAGAAAAAGCCATGAGAATGATAAATCAATATGTATGAGTTATAACCATCAATGTTAATGGTCTCAATTCACCAATCAAAAGAAATAGACTGGCAGAATGGGTCAAGAAGCAAGATCCAACAATATGCTGCATACAAGAAACATATTTAATTCAAAAAGAAACTCATAGTTTGAAAGTTAAAGGGTGGAAAATACTCCAAGTGACAGGAACCCCCCCCCCCCAAAAAAAGCGAGAGTAGCTGTACTCTTTGCAGATCAAGTGGATTTCAAGTAAAAATCTGAAACACTCTGGTCCCAAGAATTTCAGATAAGGGATAGTCAGCTTGTATGTACAAATCTAATGTGAACATGTGTTTTCATTCCTCTCAAGTAAAAACTTACGAACAGGACTGTTGGTTCTTAACAGTAATACAAGAAATTTCTATATTGTTTTTCAAAATGTTTTGTCATTTTACATTCACATTAGCAGTATTAGAAAGTTCTAACTGGTTCACACCTAAGCTGACATTTGCTCTTTTAAAACTTTTAAGTTCATCTCCCTAATGAGTGTATAATTCAATCTTGTTATTGTACTGATTAGTATTTTTCTGATTCTAGTGTTGCATGCCTTTCCTGGTACTGTACTAGCTATTTATCATCTTCTTGTGTCTACTTTTTAATTGGGTTGTCTATTAATGCACTGTAAGAGTTCTTTATATATTCTGGTCATAGGTTATATGCATTATAAATATGGTCAGTTTAAGGACTACTTTTCATTTTCTTAACAATGTCATTTAAAGTTCTAAATTTTTATGGAATCTCATTTATCAATTTTTTTCTTTTATACGTCATGTTTTTTATATTCTAGGTAACTCTTGCCTACCCTAAAGTCATGAACATTTTCCCTTATAATTTCTTCTTAAAGTTTTATAGTTTTAGTCTTTCATATTTAGGCTCATAGATCCTTTCAAGTTATTTTTATGTATGGAAATAAAAGATTGAGGTTAATTTTTTATGTACGGACACCAGGTGTTCTAGTGCCATTTTCTGAAAACACTATATTTTCCTCTGCTCTTGAATTGAGTTTATGTTCTATAAAACGTTACTGCTAAATAATCTTTCAAAACTCAGTGGACCATATTTGTGTGGTTCTATTTCTAGATTCTCTGTTTTCTTCCAATGATCTATATGTCTTTCCTTATGCCAACACTGCTTTGATTACTGTAGCTTTACAGGAAGTCTTAAAATTAGGTACTAAACGTCTTCCAACACCATTTTTTTTTCTTTTTTACTTTTCTAGGCCCTTTGTACTCCTACATAACTTTTCAATTTCAATATCCAATTATTCATTTATAACAAGTATACATAGACCCGAATTTTTATATATACCTTGTATTTTCTAATCCTGCTAAATTCAAATACAAGTTCTAGGGGCTCCTAGAGATTCCTTAGTATTTTCTCTATAGAAGATCATTTCATCTACATATAAAGATTTTACTTCTACCTTGCCAATGCTATCCTAATTGTGTCATTTTATTGCCAGACTGTTTTGGTTTGGGCCTATGTTTCAAAGTTTAATAGACATCTGCCCTTGTTCCCCACCTTAGGGAGAAAGCATTGTATCTTCTCCATTCATATAAGGCGTTTTTGCTGGAAGTATGGAGTACATGTCTTTGATCTGTTGAGAAGGTTCTGTTCTACTTCTAGTCTCCTGATAGCTTTTACCATGAACAGCTGTAGAATTTAGTCCAATACTTTTTCTCCAACTACTGACAAGACCATATGACGTTTTCCTTTCCTCTGTTAAAATGATGACTTTTGGGGGTGGATCTTCCAATGCTGAACCAACACTGCCATCCCTATAATAAAACCACTATCTACATCCTGCCAGATCTGACTTCTAATAGTTTGTTTTGTTAAACAAATTTCTATCTGTGTTCATATTTTTTCTTCTATTATCTTATCCAGTTTTAGTATTAGCATAATGTTGGTTTCCTAAAATTAGGGGAGAAGTGTTCCTTCTTTTTTCTGCTTTAATTGTTTGATATAATTTATCAGTTAAAATGTTTATGAGCTCTGCTGTTGTCATATAGGTAGGTTTTCAAGCTAGGAATATACTTTCTTTAATAGGTACTATTCAAATTTTATATTTCCTCCAGAGTTAGTTTCATTAATTTGCCTTCCAAGGTACTTCTTAGAAGTTGTCAAATTTATTTCAAAGAAGATTTTTGTAACATGCTTTCTATATCCTTTTAAATTCTGTAAAATCTATGGTAATGTCTTCTAGATCTTGATATTGTAATTTAAAAATGTATAATTGATATTGTGTAATAGAAAAAAAGGTCTAAAGGAGCAGGAAAAGTGGAAAGGGTAGGGGAAAGGAAAGAGGGAAAAGAAATAATATGAGAAAAGGAAAAAAAAATGGAAACAAAGTCTTTGCAAATAGGGAAGGGTGGAGGGTGTGAAGGGAGGGCAGGGGAAGGGGAAAAAAATAAGAACCAAGATACATCATCTAAAGGTACAAGATCCTAATGATGAATGTAACTGTATTTTATACCTAAAATGTATCAATAAACTTAATGGGAATTTTAAAAAAAGAAGATCATCCTCTTGCTGTATTTGAAGACCTTTCTCTTTTGGTTTTATCTCCTTTATATATATCCTCATGTATATTCTCTACTCTCTCATATGTAATGCAATCTCAGAAAGACATCTGTGCACCACTTTTTTGTATTAGAAATATCTCAGGCCCTGAAGCACTGTGTTAAAATAGCCAAGTCAAATTCCCCCTCTTACCAGACAGTTCAGTGTTCAACCAGTGTGTTTCAAAAAATATTATCTTTGCTGTTTTATTTTTATATCTGATGACAAATACTTTGCTATTGAGATAGGCAAGATTTCCATTAAAAATCTAACATACAGAAGATTACCAGTTCAAAAAAGATTCTATAGTTCATCATGTCTTTTAATATCTTTAGTTGAAATGACTCACTCCAAAGGCAAAAGCACTAATTAAAACAGATGATGCATTTATGTGATAAAGAACAGAAAAAGAAGATTGCAGGTGGAAATCCTTTTTATTTTATAGCTACAGAATTTAGAATTTTAGCTAGTTACCCTGAAGCATATTCATTGTACAGCAGCTTCAAAAATACTTTGAACCATTTAAAATACATAACAGAGGGGCCGGGGATTTAGCCTGCCTCGCAAGCACAAGGTCCCGAGTTTAATCCCTCATACTAAAAAAAAAATACATAACAGATTAGAAAATATGAGTATTCTATAACAGTGAAATATTCTTGCTACATTTTATATTTATTGCTATAAAAACCTGCTTTGAAGTATTTACAGGAATTATTTGGCAATTTATTTTAATACAAATACATTTAATCATGTTAACAATGTAGAAGAATTTAATTTACAGATTAATTAAATGTGTAATACATTTTACTATAATAGTAAAATATGACATTTTTAAAAAGTCAACTAATTCCTTATCCACTGCTCTCTAACCCCTAAGCCAACCACCTTTGACTGTATTTATTTCTTCTGGTTTCTACCTATTACTTTTTCAAAGAGCCATTTTTCTGATATTCTTAACATTTTCAGTCATCTGTGATTGACTTTCAACTATTGCACCTTTCAGGTTAGCTCTATCTTGCTTTTCTATTCCACACATTCCCCTCCCATTTCCCCAAAAGAGGAATACAAGTTTTTGACTCAACTAGGAATAAATATTCATAAGTAGTATTCAAAAGTTATATGGATTTTTTACTTTCTTGCACACCTTTTTGGTTTTAAGTTAATAATTTGCCTCCCTGCCCCTCTTTCCTTCTCCAGTTGGTTCCACAAAATTTTAAAACTCTTCCCAGAAAGTCCACACACATCATGTGATCCTTTGTCTTTTGGGTCCAATGCCTTTGGAGCCCTCTGTCCTTGGTGCCAGCTCCAGTTGAATTGTCCCCCCCAGTCTGGCCACAGAGTTACAGTTACAGAGGTGAGGTGTCACCCTAGGAATTCTTGGCCACTGTCTTGGAAATAAATCCCCTGCTGCTCACTGTGTTGCTGCCGAATACTTCCTGTCTCCTTGTGTGCTTTACTTCCCAGTGTTGGTAAAGCACTTGAGTAAATCTGCTCAATGAGTAAATGTGGAAAATAAAATTTTATTGCCCTTGTATATCAGAAAATAGCTTTATTCTTTCCAACTAGTCAATCAATACTGTGCTGCAAGTAAAATTCTAAAAAGAACTTTATTATCTAAAACCTTAGCTCTTAATAATTCAACATCTTATTTCCATATTTTGTCTTTTTGACAACCTTCATCTGCTATTGTCTATTTTACCATTCTCTTTGTATTTGGGTCTTTTTCTTTACTGGAATTAGGGCTTTTAGGAGCAAGATATTATCATTCGTGTATCAGTAAGCTATTCTTCCTTCATAAAACCTCTAGAATAACCCCTTTAATATCATTTCTGTTAAACTTGCCATCTATGAGCATGAAATATGATTTCAAAGGCAAAATGTCTGCATTTTGAATATACAGATTTTTAAATAATGAAGTTGTTGACCATATAGTTTTAAATAAGCCAGCTTTTGAAAAATATATAAATTGCTTTTACTTAACAATTTGAAGTCTTAAAATATTAATTTTACTTTAATTATCTAGGAGCACATAGCATACTTTATTTCTCAGTGTTTAACTGGATTTGTAAATTATACTGAGAAATTTACACATAGAACTGGGGAATGAATAAATGCTATTAATGAAGTAGGGTAGCTTAAGGGACTAAGAGTGAAGGAAATCAGGGGTTCTGACCTAGTTTTTGTTACATAACCTATTTTTTTCACATTATGATAAATTTGGACTGTGAATCAAGTCTGTCCTAGTTGGATCACATATAAGCCATGCCTAAACTGGAGTTGTCAGGTTTCATTTTGGAGAAATGAGACCAGGGCTGGCCCTAATGGAATCAAACAATAACTTTTCAGATGATGTTGAGATCTTTGAAAATGTTGCCACAGTGCTGTGGATCATGGCACTGTCTCCAAGAAGTCTGTGTTACATAACTCAGCACATTAGCTGGAGGGGAGGGAGCTTCTCACCCAACTGAGTACAGATGTAGTACTCCGACACACAGGAAGCAGAGCCCAAGAACCAGGGAAGTGGGGAGCAGAAATAATAAATTCTTTGGTGCGTGGGTTCAGGGGTAAAGTTAAAAGTCAAAATATTGGGTTGTCAGGAAATATTGGAGTCACAAATTGATATAGCATGAAAATGGGTTGTTTCTGTTGTTTTGTTCCTCACTAGATCAAGGCAGAGTTTGTTCTCCTTTCTTTGCTAGTACTGTACAACTGACAATTCCTAATATTAGCAAATATTCATTTTTAACAGAGTCAGCCTTAGGCCCCAGCCCTTTACCATCAAAATAATTTAAGTAAATGGTGAAGCATTGATTTGTGTTTGTTTCATATATTTTGGTGACCTACTAGCAGTTGATACTTATTTCCATTTACTGTGATGATATACAGTGTCCTCTGTAATACATATATTTCAGTAAACTCATGAACTTATTTCAGTAAAGACATGCATAAATAGTAGTATAGGTGATGGACATATGCATCAGGGTTATGAACATGGTGCACACACAGCTGAGGTAAGGGCAGTGTGGGTGCAGGGAAAGAAGCCTGCAGCCTGTGCTTCAGTCCTATCCATGGCAAATGTATGATATGGGCAGGTCATTTAATTCTCCATGCTTCTATTTTCCTCATCTACCATAAAAAGCTGGACAAGATTCATAACAACCCCTGTGTATTCTGTAAATTGTGTGATTTCAAGGATTGTTAATAGATGTTTGCACTTTATGTATAGGTTGTTATTGGTTGGATGCAGCTGGGGAAGAAGAAAAGATTATGAAACAGCTGAGAATAATCATCTATAACCCCACCGAGCAACACAGGGGTGATGGAAGGACAAACTCACTCTGTTACTTTCTCATTCCTGGAGCAAAATACCTCACACCTACAAATTAAGGTAGAAGGATTCATTTTAGCTCACACTTTGAGGAGGTTTCAGTTCATAGTCAGCTGGTTCCAAGGCAGGACAACATAGCAGAAGAGTATAGCAGAGGAGAAAGAGTGCTCATGGCATGGCAGGTGGGAAGGATGCAGCAGTCCTTCCTTTTTCTTCCCCTTTTTATCTACCCAGGCTACAAGCCTATTGGTGGTGCACCTGGAACAGGTCTTCTCTCTTCAGGAAATCCATCATCCACACCCAGTACTGTGCTAAACCAATCAGTGGACCAATCCAATACCACACACCCATGATCCAGTTACCTCCCAAAGCTCCATCTGTGAGCCTATGAGGCTTTGGGCAACATCTAGATATGAACTATAACATTCAGTTTCATAGAGTTTTAGAGCTGATAGTGCCCTTACATATCATTAAAACTTCCCCCCACATTGACACTACTTTAAAAATGAGAAATCTAAAGGGTCCCAGAAAACTTACATGGTCCATTATCACAGAGTTGAACTACTTAGATCCTTAGCTTAGAACCGTGACGTGCCATTTGGGCCCTCTGCATTCTATCATGAGATAGGATTTTCCAGGCCGTATTGTGCTGGGTTTTTGGTTTTTGTTTGCTAGACATGATCTCTAAGTGGCTGGGGCTAGGCTCCAACTTCCTGAGCCTCTCAGGGTGCTGAGGTTACAGGAATGCACCACCACATTTGGCTTTATTATGTTTTTAAGAAGTGAAGATTATACCACATGGATTCTAAAATTTTTTATGTCTAGTGCATTCAGAAATGAAACAAGGCTCAGTCTAGTGGCCTTTCAACAATAATTTAGCTAGCTTCATCAATACTAGAAGCTGAGAAAAATAACTCAAAAATACTATTTTTTCTAGCATACTTTGTTTTGTCCAAAACTTTTCTATTTTCCTTTGGTTATTAGAGCTCACTAGAATATGGCATATAGTCAGACACCTTTCTGAGAATGTTATGAAGAGTAGCAGACACTATAAATCACTTTAGAAGTGTTCACAGTTGCATTCTTAATTTCTACTTTTCTCATTGGTGAAATGAAAGTGATTCTTAAAGAAAAATGGAGGAGAGTGTTTATACACGTTTGTGTTTTTTCCTCCCAGTCCTTTAGAGACTATTGACCCTTTATCAATTTAATTATTGTGTTAGAGATGTCTAATGTACTTGCCACACAGGAGGCTAAGTAGTTTTCTTCCCCCAAGGTAGATTTCTATTGCTGGAAAGTGATCCATCTGTGGGCCATGCTGACCTCTTTGGAAACACCCTCCTATTGATTACTCTACTCTAAAGAAGACAATCAAGAAACATAACATACTAGTGTTTCTTTTTTCATTATGACCCAAAGCAAGTCCTTGAAGCAAGGAATTAAAAAAGACCCACGTAGCAATCAGAAGAGTGGGGTGGGTGGCATAGAGGTGTGATAAACAGTAAGGATATGGGACCTTAGAGCAGAAGAGGTCCTCTCTAACTCTGAATATGGAAAATACCTATTCATTTTATTTCCATAATAAAGTATTATGTTTAAAATATTTACAATGGCTCCCAAAGGGAAACAACATTTTGAAAGGTAGTAGAAATAAGATACAAATATTAGCAAATATGTACTGAATACCATTAACACCATCCAGAAACTCAGTGGCTTCCTATTGTCTGTCAAATTAAACATCTTCCATTCATCTTCACACTGAGCTAGTTCCTCGGAGATAGTCCCAGCCCCTGAGCCACAGCTGGGTTCCAGGTAATCTGACTTGCACAAGACGATACTCAGGTTGCTCTTCTGAAATGTTTTTTCTCAGGCTGTTTCTTCAAAGCTTCCACCAGCCCCCTCCCCTATTTTCGGCCTTTGAAAATGTCACTAATGCTGACAATATTATTTCAAGGTCTTGCTCAGAAAAGCTCTATCTGATTCTCCCAACCAGATTCAATATTCTTCTCCTTTTTCTTGTAATGCCTACCACACTTCTGCCTGTGTCCCACTTAGTAATAACTAGTACACATATTTATTTCTCTTTCTTTCCCCAAGACTGTAATGTACTTGACACACTCTGGAACATAGAAATAGTATATACTCATTAAATTAAAAAGATATTTTAAATAGCATACAATGTATTTTAAAGAATTAGTATCTAATACATGAAAAAGCAATCACTAAAACTTCTCAGCATCATTAGGAACACAAGAGAAATATCTCAATGAGATTTTAGATTAGTTTCTTAATTTAAAGAAAATAACACAGCTGCCATCCCAGGCTCCTAGGGCAGAGAAGATGAGCCAGTCCCAGCACCCAGAAGGAAGCTCTCCACCTCCATCCCAGGCTCCTAGGGCAGAGAAGCTCAGCTGGTCCCAACACCCAGAAGGAAGCTCCCAGGCTCCTAGGGCAGAGAAGCTCAGCCAGTCCCAGCACCCGGAAGGAAGCTCCCAGGCTCCTAGGGCAGAGAAGCTCAGCCAGTCCCAGCACCCGGAAGGAAGCTCCCCACCTCCATCCCAGGCTCCTAGGACAGAGAAGTGCAGCCAGTCCCAGCTCCCGGAAGGAAGCTCCCCCACTACCATCACAAGCTCCTAGGGTAGAGAAGCTGAGCTGGTCCCAGAACCCAGAAGGAAGCTCCCCCACCACCATCCCAAGCTCCTAGGGCAGAGAAGGTGAGCCATGTGGGCACCAGAAGCACCCCTTGTGGAAATAAGAAAACACATAAATAAGCCTCAAAAACAGACTTCCAGATCAACTACAGCAACCTCAAAGGGAAACGAGATGGAACAATCTGATACTAAACCACCTTGACTCTCTGAACTGGAAACAAAAGAGGATCTGGGAAAAATGAAATCAGAAATAATTACTCAGATAACAGCAAAGATTTTGCTCATGGTGCAAGACATGATTAATAAATCTAGAGAGGACACAGATAAAAAAAATAGAGGATCTGAGGAACATGATGGAATCCCAACATAGGAAACAAATGGAATCCATAAAACAGATACAAACAGATTTCCAGGAGATTAAAAACTCCATCAAAAGTCTGCACAGCAGAATGAAGCAATGTGAGGATAGAATTTCACATATAGGAGATAAGATTGCAATTAGTGAGGAGGAAAAGAAAAATTGCTTTAAAATTGTAAGGGAACATGAGAAATCAATCCAGCAGCTGCTAGATGATGCAAAGAGGAATAACATAAGACTGATTGGAGTCAATGAAGAAACAGGAGAGAGTGCAGATGACATAAAAAAAACTGTTCACAGAAGTGATGGCAGAAAACTTCCCAAGGAGGGGAAAAGAACTTGACATACAGATAAGTGAGGCATATAGGACTCCAGCTAACCTTAATCAAAAAAAATCTACTCATAGGGATATAATAGGTAGGATTCCAGAAACCCAACAGAAGAACAAAATTCTACAAGTGGTGAGAGAAAAGAAACAAATCACACACAAAGGAAAGCCCATCAGAATCACAGCAGACTTCTCAATGCAAACTCGCAAGGCAAGAAGAGCTTGGAGTGATGTATTTCAAGCCCTAAAGGAAAACAGCCTCCAACCCAGATTGATGTACCCTGCAAAACTATCTTTCAAAATTGATGGAGAAATAAGATACTTTCATGATAAAGAGCACCTCAGGAACTTCATGAATACCAAACCAGCACTCCAAAAAATTTTAGACAATACCCTAGGAAAAGACAATGAGGATCACAACCCCAGGAAACCCAGCAGAATGAATCCATTGGGTGTGACAAATTAAGCGCAAAGGGGGAGAATCCAACAAAAAGAAAAAGTCATGACAATGCTTTTAAAACTTTTAACTTCATCTCCCTAATAAGTGTATAATTCAATCTTATTATTGTACTGATTAGTACTTTTCTGAATCTAGAGTTGTACACCTTTCCTTGTGCTATACTGGCTATTTATCATCTTCTTATGTCTACATTTTAATTGAGTTGTCTATTAATGAGCTGTAAGAGTTCTTTATATATTCTGGTCATAGGTTATATGCATTGGAAATATGGTCTGTTTAAGGACTACTTTTCATTTTAATGATGTCATTTAAAGTTCTAAATATTGATGGAATCTCATTTATCAATTTTTTTCTTTTATACATCATGTCTTTGTATCCTAGGTACTTCTTGCCTACCCTGAATTCATAAATATTTTCCCTTATAATTTCTTCTTAAAGTTTCATACTTTTAGGCTTTCTTATTTAGGTTCATAGATCCCTTCAAGTTATTTTCATGTATGGAAAAAAAGGGTTGAGGTTAAATTTTTATATTCGGATACCAGGTGTTCTAGTGCTGTTTGCTGAAAACACTATCTCTTCCTCGGCTCTTGAATTGAGTTTATTTTCTATAAAATGCTAATGTTAAATAATCTTTCAAAACTCAGTGGACCATCTATGTGTGGTTCTATTTCTAGATTCTCTGTTTTATTCAAATGATCTATATGTCTTTCCTTACACCAAGACTGCCTTGATTACTGTAGCTTTAGAAGAAGTCTTAAAATTGGGTGCTAAACGTCTTCCAACACTGTTTTTGTTTTTGTTTTTAACTTTTCTGGGTCTTTTGTACTCCTACATAACTTTTCAATTTCAATATCCAATTCTTCATTTATAGCAAGTATACACACACCTGAATTTTTATATATACCTTGTGTTTTCTAATGCTGCTAAATTCAAGTACAAGTTCTAGGGGCTCCTAGAGATTTCTTAGTATTTTCTCTGTAGATGATCATTTCATCTACATACAAAGATTTTGCTTCTACTGTGCCAATCCTATCCTAGTTGTGTCATTTTATTGCCAGACTATTTTGGTGGGGACTAGGTTTCAAAGTTTAATGGACAGATAAAGAGTAAGCATATCTGCCCTTGTTCCCCACCTTAAGGAGAAAGCATTGTATCTACTCCATTTATATAAGGTGTGCTTGCTGGAAGTATGGAATACATGTCTTTAATCTGTTGAGAAGTTTCTGTTCTACTTCTAGTCTCCTGATAGCTTTTACCATGAACAGCTGTAGAATTTAGTCCAATACTTTTTCTCCAACTAGTGACAGGATCATATGGCTTTTTCCTTTCCCCTGTTAAAATGATGACTTTTGGGGGTGTATCGTCCAATACTGAACCAACACTGCCATCCCTATAACAAAACCACTTTCTACATCCTGCCAGATCTGACTTCTAATAGTTTGTTTTGTTAAATAAATTTCTGTCTATGTTCATACTTTTTTCTTCTATTATCTTTATCCAGTTTTAGGATTAGCACAATGTTGATTTCCTAAAATGAGGAGAGAAGTGTTCCTTCTTTTTTCTGCTTTAATTGTTTGATATAACTTATCAGTTAAAATGTTTATGAGCTTGTTGTTGTCATATAGGTAGGTTTTCAAGCTAGGAATATACTTTCTTTAATAGATGCTATTCAAATTTTATATTTCCTCCAGAGTTAGTTTCATTAATTTGTCTTCCAAGGTACTTCTTAGAAGTTGTCAAATGTATTTCAAAAAAGATTTTTGTAATATGCTTTCTATATCCTTTTAAATCCTGTAAAATCTGTGATAATGTCTCCTAGATCTTAATATTGTAATTTAAAAAATATATAACTGATATTGTGTAACGGGAAGAAAAGGTCTAAAAGTGCAGGGGAATTGGGAGGGGTAGGGGAAGGGAAAAAAGGGAAAGGAAAAAGTATGGGAAGAGGAAAAAAATGGAAACAAGGTCTTTGCAAATAGGGAGGGGTGGAGGGGGTGAAGGGAGGGCAAGGGAAGGGGAAGAAAAATAAGAACCAAGAGACTCGTGTAATGGTACAAGATCCCAATGATGAATGTAGCTGTATTTTATACCTAAAATGTACCAATAAAGTTAATGGGGGAAAAAAATAACACAAGCTCTTTAGACTAAAGAAGTCTGAAGAATTCTAAATAAACCAGAATTCTAATTTCAATGAACCAAAATTTCAAGTTTTAAAAGTTAAAATAATCGAGAAACATGTCATAAGCTAATACAGAGAGGAGGAAAGTATAGAATACAACCAAAAGACAGGTAGTGAAAATTTGTCATCACCAATTTATATGATGATAGAGGATTTATATCGATTGTGAATTATTTTTGTATATATGGTATCTGTCCAGAGAAACAGCACTTGGGTACAGCAATCTTTTAAGACTGTCTGGGATAATCTGTTTATTCTTTTCTACTATTTATTTGATCAAAAATAGGCAGAACTATTATTATGTACTTTTACTCCTCTCAAGGCTAAGCTACTCTTTAAGAAATAAACAAATGGAGAATGATCATGCTTATTATACAAATTATACAGTATGGTTGTACCCACATTAAACCTAGAGCTTCTTTTTCCATGTCTACAGCTTGCTCTGCTACATCAGAGCTTCCGGCAAAGAAAGTCCAGGCTGAAGAGAAGAACTAGAAATGTGCAGCTAATGGGTGCTCTATACAGCAAAGTTGTCATTTGAAAATCAGAACCAGCCAAGTGCAACAAAGATGATATTATATTGCTTAACAGCATCGATTACAAGGGATTCTGAAGGAAAAAAAAATACAAGTAGGTAGAAGTAGATTTGAATGACGATGCTGAGTTAGAAACATTGCATGTCACAAAATGAAACCTCAAATAGTAACTCTTTAGAAACAACTTTCAAAAAAAGAAAAAAAAGCAACTAAAAGATAAGTCCATGGCATTGCATACAGGAAGGAGAAATGACATTTCTCCATTCTCTCCACCAAAAACCAATGTTCAGGCAAGGACCACCTTAAAGAAGGTATCTCTGACACATTTCACTGTACTCTCAAACCTCTAGAGATTTCAATTATAAATCAGTATTTCCTGACTGTCACCTGTGCAACTGGGAAATACGCTAGGGAATAAAATGCTGTTTCCAGGCTCCTCTGGAAGCAGAATGTGTCACACAACTCAGTGTGCTGGGATCTACTCAGCCTCAGCTCCATGTGTCCCTCAAACCCAGCAGGACTCTGCCTTGGCCTTTCTGGGAGGTAGAAGGGGCTCCAGACCATGGCAAAGACTGTGGTGTTATCCCAAGGGTTGTGGGAATGAGTTGAAGAGTGTTCAGCCAGAAAGGGAAGTGACCCAGTTTGAGAAACACTAAAGGAAAAAAATTGCATAAAAGAAAAAATCCTCATTAACTTGAAAGGATTCTTCCCTGTTGTATGTGGTGTGATGCTTTCTTCTGGTGGTGTTGACGAGATTTCCCAGGTAGTCTCTAGGGAAGGCCCTGGTTAAATTAAAGTAATTGGTACTTACTCATGTCTCAGTTAACATTTTAAAGTACTGCTTTTGACATAATGATTCCTGTGTCATTTTTTTTCTTATAATGATTGTATTTTTATTTTAGGGACATAAACATTGCAGGTAACAGAATTCCGTTCATACTTGTTACCCCGATTTTGTCCAAGATCTTACAAAGACCTCCATGATATAAATAGCATGCTTAAATTAACTTTGTTTGGAAAGATTTTAGTGGAGAAATACAAAGCCTAAGTTGTACTTCTTTCCTCTATTATTCAAGGAATTCATGGAGTAAAATAATGTTTTCAAGTTTCCCCTCAAACAATAAATAACATTTTTTCCTGTGATTTTTATCTAATTAGTTCTAAGACAGCCTTTCTATCTGAAGGTCCTCTACAGGAACTTCATTTCCACATAGAATTCACTGTTGGCAGAAAAAGGACATACTGCTAAAGTTTCTTGCTACCAATTAAATAGCAAAAACCATCCTACTGAGAAAGCACAGACTAAACTTTATCTCATTAAGACAAAACCCAGATGCCTGTTTACTTGTGGTTGAAAATCAATGCTCTTTTGTCTTCTAGAAATATATAATTTACAACAGAAACAGGAGATATATCCTCACTGCTTTGTCAAAAACTAGTAATTAAGATGCAAGTTGTTTTTTTTAAATGGGTAGTATTACTAAGTCAACAATGGTTTAGAATGATACAGATACTCACCATGCAGACTTTTCTGCTGTGGTAGAACTTTAGTTATTGCCTTGTGTTTAGTAAACTCAAAGTTGTTGAGTGAATGATGAGTGATTGGATGGTTAGGCTGGTGAACTGCAGCTGCACCTTGCTGGTTTGGTGGACAGTTTTCATAGACTGGCAACAGATGGGGCAGGAACTTGGTGGGGGTCACAATCAGGGATAATAGTTTCTTGCTTTGATGAAATGAAAAAATAGATTCAATTATTCCGCAGTAGAGGATACCTTTCCACAATATTCTGGAGAGATAGTCTTTCCTGATTACCAAAGTAGTTTCATGATCATTATGATCAAGTAGTTTTAAATCACTTTGATTGTAAGCATGGAATCATTTGTTTCAATCTGCATATGTTTTAGTAGTATAAATTTTCTTCCTTCTCTTTTGGGAACAAGGATACATATTGTCCAGTGTGGCATTTTTACATAGGTAGGAGAAGAGAGGGAAGAAGAAAGAGACAGAGAGATAGAGAGATGGGGGTGGGGAAACACTACCTTTGGGAAGTTCTTATTAGGAAATTGTGTCCCAAGTGTACAATAAAGATTCCAGTTTTATAGAACGTATGTAGAACTGCACAGATTGAATTATGAAGATGGAGCAGAATGCAATTAATAGTGCTACCTCTCTAAAATATAGATGAGAATTTTAAAGAAATGTTTTTAATAGTTGTCTCAGTATTGTACACTAAGGTGTTCTCTGCTTTCTGCTTTGCAGTTAAATATACTTTATTCTAGGAAATTTTGTCAAAAAATTGGAAGGGCAGCAAAAACTTAGACTTTTTTTCAGTATTTGAGCATTTGTCTCAAGGATAGAATTTTAAGGATATTAATGCCCACATCATGTACATTCATATTTTATGTATATAATGACACAAATACAACAAAATAAAAAGTTATGTAAATTTCTACTCCCAGTTTGTCCTATTCAATGTACTTATTTCTATTTTGGGAGAATATAGTTGGTATACATTTGAAAATTAATTACTAGTGTAATATCTAATGAGAAATTAGGAGGGGTGTAAAGAAAGCAGGTTCTTTGCCTAAGGGCTTAATTATCTAAATCCTTTAGGTACCTCCATGATTTTATACTAACTTTTTGCTAATGTTACTATTTAAAACCCATTGGTGGAATGAGATTAGCTGCATATCAAGTGTGAGTTCTCATATCCATATTTGTTTAGTTGAAAAATAAAGCAGGTTGGTACAGATATGAATGTGCCAATTTATTAACTTTGTAACTTAGACTTTCTCACTTTATGGAAAGTACTTGTATTTTTCAGAACCCTGAGTGAAATGCATTTTGTGTTCTTTAGAAAATCAGACAACACACTGTGCTCCTCCTCCTGCCTCTTTTCCATAACTAGGCCTCCTCACTTCCAGGAATGTGAACACCTGGGACCCAGGAACTCTGCCACGGAAATGAACACGTAGTAGTAGTAGTAGCAGCTTTGGAATGCCAATATCCCTAAGCTTTGGGGCCTTCGATTCCCTTACAAGTAAGCTAGGTATGATGATAGTACCTACCATAAAAGTATTTATGAATAATAGTAAAGGAGCCAATGTGAACTAAATTAGTCCATTTGTAATGTAAAACCTTCAAGCAGGCTCAGCATATAGCATTACTTTCATTATTATTATTACCTTTTATAAAACTCAATGCCCATTCAAAGGAAAGCATTTCTCTCTTTAAGAAAAGAAAATACAGGGCATTTTTCTTTCTTCTAATCTCATAGTATTAGCAAATATTCACAGGACCCTTGAATCACGTATCTAACACTGTTATAAGTGAGAAAAAGGGGGCTGGGGCAGCTTCCCCCAATTATATGACTGGTTACCACATGACAGATCGTGAATCTAATTTTTCTCATACGTGTGGTATCAGCTCATGTTTTCTGCACAGCAGAATCTCCCCCTTTCCCTGTAGCTAGTCATAAAAACCCAGAATCATATCCTGTGGGTTTGTCCTAAGCTGATACCCTTACCCCCTTAGCATTTACCTGCTGGTGACAGGCAGGAAACTTAGAGGGCTCTTACACAGAGGCTGAGTAGGAGAAATCTAGGAGGAGCTGAAGGCAGACAACTTGTGCTGCCCTGAAAGGGGCCCTGCCTCTTCAGCTCTGTGACCAGAGGTGAGGTAGGTTCTCAGCCTGGGAACCTGAAGGCTCCCGCAACTTAACCAGGAATGCTCACTTGGATTAATGCTCTGCTGTTACTCACTTGAAATCCTGAATATTTTGAACAAGGAATCCTACGTTTTAGTTTTCTCTGGATCCCACAAATGGCTGGACCCATCTGGCTGTTGAAATAGTGGATCACTGTGGTAAATCTCTGGGTACTCAGGAAAACAGAACTACTTTTATGTGACAGGAACTACTATACTGCTTTAATAGTAAAGCGCAAGCTTGTAACTCCCACTCATTAGTAATACAGTGGACCCTGGATTATGAACTCAATTTTGGTTTCCAAGGGCTGGTTGTAACTCAAGTTGGTTATAAGTCAATACAGCTGAGATCTGGATGTTTGCCTGGGTGTAGATAATAAGAGGCAGATGAATCTTCCATTAACCTATTAACCCAAATTGTTTGTACATCAGGCTGGTCGTAACTTGAGGATCCATTGTATAAATGGAAAATGATATTTACATTAGAGAAACCATGCATTTTATCAAAGAAGCAGACTCTATCTTTGATCTGAGAAGAAAACAGAAAAGACTCTGTATGAGACAGGTGTAGTCTTGGACAAATGGTACAGGAGAACACTAAGACTTAGAACCCTGTAGATTTAACCTGGAGTAATTCCTTTTAGGCTATGTTTAAAGGGACTTGCTTCTAATTCTGCATAATAAAGAAATGTACAAGGGCTGTAATCCCAAGGTTCTAGGAGACTGAGGCAGGAAGAACACAAGTTCCAGCCCAGCCCGGGCAATTTAATGACAGGTAGACCCTGTCCCCTCAAACAATATTAAACAAAAGGGCTGGGGATGTAGCTCAGTCCAGAGGCCCTAGGTTCAATCCCCAGTACTGCAAGAGAAACAAATAAATACAAAGAATATAGTATTACACAAAAGAATAAAGTTAATCATGCTTTGTTAGAACCTCCCCAAAAGAAAAATAGCTTCACTGTGATGATGAACAGCATTTTGACCATCCCATTAGACTAATGGCTCCGTTGGAAAAACCAGGTAGCAACTTAAAGTCAGATAACTTCAGATTCAAGTAGCAGTCTATTGGCACGTCAGTCTGGCCCACTGGCAGGGCTCAGCACCATACTCCACAGGACTGGGGGCTCTGTACACTGCTGTAAAGAGATGTGTGGCCAGATGACTTGCACCCCACAAGGGTTCCTCCAAACATTGACTTCCTGGACAGATGGGCAGGGGGCACAGGGGAAGCCAGCTGGTGAGAAGTGGGGCACTCAAGCTGAATCTTTGACCTTTGAATTAATTCTAGTTGACCTACATGAGCAGTGATTGAGAAATTTTTGATTCCACATGCCCAGTCTATCCCCTGGTGAGCATGGGCTTGTTAGTTTTTAATGAAACCATTTTTGAAGCCTGTTGTTTTCAGTGTCAGGAGTAGAGGAAAGTGCGGTACATTTGTTTTTGTTTTGCTTTGATTTTTGGTTCTTTTCCTGTTTTTTTTTTAATCAATCCTTCTAGTGCAGTTGTGCTTGCTGAATTTCTTTTAACCAGTGTCTTGCAATAGAGCGTACTTTCTAAGAAACAGCAGGATAACACTAACAAAGGATAAAAATAATTCTAGATGACAAATGAGAAGAATATAGCAAATGCCTTTTCATAGCAAATGCCAAAATTATGATTATATATTTCTGTTATTCTTGGGATTTATGTACTACATAGTACATAGTACATAGATTTTTTGGGGAGGTTCTTGTCTAACACTGAACCTTTTCTAGCCCAACTCCTAGCCTGTCTCTAGAAATCATTGTAAATTGTATGTATTTTGCTGTTAAAGTAAACTCTGTTTATTCCTTCCTGTTTTAATTCTTTGGCAGTAGGGGTAGGGAAAGGTTCATCCTTGTTCCCCCAAGAAATTTTCCCATTAGGAATCCCATTCATAGTGTAAGGAGGGTCTCAGTACAGAGTTAGCACCCCTTGACTTTCCTTTAAACAGGGTCTTAGGTGGCTTTGGAGATGCTTTTGCAGCCTTACCCACAAGGCTGCAGACATGGGCAGGAATCTCAGATTGTTAGAAAGCAGCTGGGTACAGAAGTCAAACTTAGCTAGGTCATACATGGAGTGGCAGTGTTGCAGAAGAGAGATTACTTCAGAGCATCCATCCGAGCTTCAGCACATTCAAAGCACAGCTAAAGTCATTCTGTAACAGTACTCAGTAAAGACTTATATAGAAAATGTCCTTAGCTACCATACTTCTTCATTTTTTTTTCTATTTCTTCATAAAACTATTACAGAGTAGGTTTTCTTGGTGAAAGGCTAGTATCATAACTTCAGTCTTCAACAATTCAACATTGTTGGGCTAGGGTGCACCTTGGTGGAAAGGACTCTCCTACCATGGGCAAGGCCCTGGGTCCCATTCTTAGTACTCCAGAGGAAAAAAATATATATCCTTTAGAGTTGATGTCTAATGGTGAGACTAATGAATCTGTCTTTTTAAAGTTTGCAAAACAGCTGACTATAATAAAACATCTCAAAAATGTCCACTCCAGATTTTTAATTTCAAATGAGTAAGTGGTCAGAGGAAGAAGATATCAGCTTGCAAAATATTCTCCACATAAAGCTGGTAAAATTATACTCATGTCCAGAATTCAAAGATGGAAAGTGGATAATCAGACCACAGAAATAATATCCTCACTCAATGTTTAGAAGCAACAAAAGATGAAGGATTTGGAAATTTTAGTGGTACTCAATGGAACTTCCTAACCAAGTCCAGAGTGCTAATTGGAATTACTCTTAGAAAGTACTCCAGAAGAACCTTAAAATATAGTGAGTATCCTGTGGGGGGGAGGGGGTGGTTACTACTCCAGCTCACCTGGTCTGTGTCTTTGTGTGTGTATGTGTGTATCACACGCATCTTAAAGAAAAAGTCTTTTGCATCCTTTCTTGATATCTTCCCCTTGAATCCTCCAACAGTACTCTTCAGTCAGTTAGTATAATCGTGTCTTGAAAGTTCCATCTTAAAAAATTCAGATCACATGCATTCACTAAACATTTTATGTTTTGTCCTTTGACATCTTAAAATAATAACTTCTAATCTATTGGAAAGGGAGTAAAATTGTGGGCAACAGGCATGACTTCTAGACTCTTTCTGAGTCATCTGAATCTTCCATCTGTCCTACTCCCACCTTGCATTTTATCACGATGTGACACATAATTGAAGAGCAGTATAATAAATCTAGGCCAAAGACTTACTGTATTTCCCCAAGGGTGGAAATCCCTGCCATTTCTTTTCTCCTTTGTTTCCAGGTTAAAGGGTACATTCATGGACATCTAATACTTTGCATGCTGACCAGAAGGAATTTCACTGGGGGGAATGTAAGATATGTATATCTTATTTATAGCCTGAGGGAGTTTTACTTTTAGAGAGTCACAGTTAAATCAGTATGGCCCAATCTTTTCAAACCAATAACGTGTATGCTGAATTGACTTAAAAAATACCTGGTAAATTAAAATTCTCTTTTCTTTCTTTAGATACCTTGTAAGCACATTGTACTGGAAAGATTTTTTACAGTAGACTAAACTATGGGAAAAGTGTTTATATAATTCAAACCTTTAAACATTATTCTGCCTGGTAGTTAAATTATACTAAAATTTGTGTCATTTTAAAACTAATTAATGAGTAATAATTTTAACTCTAATGGTTTCCCTTAGTCTAAAAATGTTATTGGTTATATAACTATTTTGTTGACTCACAGAAGATGCTAGGAATAATATATGATTACAAAATAATGAATCAAATAACTATATGAATTGAATATATGATTACAAAATAATGAATCAAGTTCAGGGAAAGGGATGCCATCCTTAGAAATTAGGTAATTTTTAGGCCTCAAATGTACATTTCTATAAAAAATAATTTATTTTTAACCTATTGGAAAATCTAATAGAAATATCTTGTTAAAGGTATTTTGTTTTTTCATAAAAAGAATAATAGATCACTTTGTAGTTTGTATTCCACAGTAGTTGAAACAAGTTAAGGGATTTATCATCAAACTAATTATGATACTATTGCCATGGGTGATGGGTTCTCAGACGGGTTTCTGAGTTTTTGTGTGCAACATAGACCACGATGTTAAGAAAACAGTAGTAAAGTTTAATGAAATGTAATTAGGAGACGGTGTGCTCAGTGTAATGGCAAAGCACTGGAGGGCTTTGGGTTTAAGAATTTAAGATGTTGTATCTGGTCTAGGGCATATCCCATTGGGTCTTTCAGAGTATGATTGACAGGAAGCTGAATCGGGTCAGCTGTATCTATCACGAATGCCCTTTCCCATAATTCACTCTGTTATAATTGTATGTATGAGATGAACTTTTCATGACCTCCAAGTGAAGAAAGGTTACTACAGATTGTGCCAGAAAATCTGGCCTGCTAGCATCTTGGTTTGGGACTTCAGAATATTCCAAGGCTGGTTGAGGGGTTTTTGTCTTTCTTACCTTGGCTTGGGGACAAAGCTGGGGAGGTCAGCACTGAGGTGTTGCCCAGGTTGCCGTGAGAGCTTCCACATCTCAAATTGTACCATCTATACTAACACTGTCTACTAAATCTTTGTATTCAAATTTAAGAGATAAACACTGTGTTCTAAGAAATTACATATTAAATAAGTGTCATTGACAGTAGAAGAAAAGGGAAAGAGTGGAAGATATATTAGAAAGAGATGACAGATATCTGATTGTCTGGCCGATCTCGGGTAAATGATTTAATATATGAACATTTTTCAACATAATTTTTGTGATTGTCAGAAAAATGACGAGTATAATATACTGGAAAATAATCTAGATTAGTTATTAGTTACCAAGCTCCCCCGGTTCTAAAACTATGTCAATTCGGAGACATGTAGCTACTTTGAATCTCAAATTTCTCCTCTATAAAAGCGGGTTAAGGGCTGGTGATTTAGCTCAGTGGTTCTGCTGCCTGACTCAAAAGCACAAGGACCAGAGTTCGATCCCTGGTACCAAAAATAAATAAATAAAAATTAAAGGGGGTTAAGAAGCCTGTCACTAGGAATTAAGCATGTGAAAGTGCTATGAAAGAGTGTAAAGCAATATATAAGTGATAAAGTCATAGAAATGATTAAAGAGGGCCAGCCTTGAGCACTAGAAGCTTTTAGAGGTATGGAGACTTGCTGACTCCATTTTGAAAATCAGGAACAGGCCCAGGAAATCAAGAACCATTTCAGGACCTGAACTGTAATTCAGACCTCAGGGTATGCTGAATCATCATTTGTTCACCTGTGTATTTATTTATTTGCGGGCTTTCTTTTTTTTTGTTTAATCATTATAATACAGTCTAAAGTTTACAACACTTTGGGGATCATTAAGAAGCATAGAGTTATGTTTTATCTCTTTTGAAAACATGGAAGCCAAGAATGAAAATGTTGTAGAAATTTCTTCATTCTCATGCTCACCTGTTGAGGTGTGTATGGTTCTGAAAGTGTGAGTTTTCTGGTTACTTTCTAGCTGAGCATTTTACCAAATCTTGACCTCAACCCTCAGTGGTGTCAAGAGCCATGGAAGAAGACACCTAGAGTTTTGCAGTTTTCCTTCAAATTTGAGGTGATTTATTTCTCACTGAGTCTCCTTAATAATGAATCTCAGTTATTATTTTTTACTGTAACAACTGGAATGGAGATTGTGGTTTAGAAATAATGTCATTTCAATAAGTTGTGTTTTTACCGGGTTTTGGGGTACTGGAGTCTCCTGGAGGTGGTTTCTAGGTTCTTTCTGTCCTTAGCAAAGAATTGGTCATGTTAAGTGCAAAGGTGGCAAAGTTTTATTAAAGGTAGGAAAAGAAACAGTCTCTGCAGAGTGACTTTGGGCCAAGTAAAAGTAGGAAAAGTACACCCTATAGAGTGAGGGAAGACCACCGTGGAAGAGCAAACACAGTGCAAAAACTCAATATGGACAGTCCTTTTTGTATCACTCATTCCTCAGGCTGACATCAGGTGCAGCCCATCATACGCAAAGCCTGCTTGGGTTCTCTCGAGAACTTCATGTGCAGGGCTTTGGGAACTGTTCTGTGCGTGTGTCCTGGGATCTTGTAATTAACAGGTCGCACCTACTTTCCCAGCTAGCTTTGCTACACCCTAATCTCCTGTCTCACGGGGCACACTATCAATTTTTAAGAGAAGTACTGAATTTACAATCTTTCTTGCTAGAACAGTGCTCTCCAATAGAAGTATAATGGGCACTACATGTGTAATTTTCAATTTTCATGTGGTTACCCTAAAATATAAAAAAGCAGGTGAAATTAATCTTAATAACATTGTTTTAATTCAATATATCTAAGGTATCATTTGAATATGTAATCAGTATGTATTCTAAAACTATTAATGAGAGATTTTACATTCTTTTTAACACTGTCTTTGAAATCAAGTGTGTGTTTTTATACTTACTGATTTATTTATTGGAAAAACATCATCTGTGTTTGATTCTATAAGATTTACATTTGAAAAATAAATTTTCATAATCAGGTTGTTCCAAACATACTTAAAATTATTCCCATAAATAACTAATATAACACTTAACTCATTTAATATAAATTAACATTTCAAATTCAATTGGACATGGTGGCTCATTCTTGTAATCCTGGTCCTGAGGAGGTTGAGGCAGAACCGTCATTGCAAGTTCTAGGCCAGTGTGGACAAAATAGTGAGACCCAATCTCAAAGAGAACACAGCTGCACAAAAAATTCAGCTCACCAGTTATAGTAGCCACATTTAAATTGCTCAGTAGACACATGTAGCTATTGGTGATGGGATAAAGTCTCTCCTGTTAGCCTATCCTATATATGTGAGAGAAGAAGAGAAAAATCTACCAATCCATCTTGTTTCTCCTGTTGCATTGGCTAATGCTTTATTTTCCAGTGCAAACATTTTTCACATATTTTCTGCACTACTAAAGTTTTTTTCTCTTCATGCCCACAGAATAACAAAACATCCACTCGGAGGACTGATGGAAAAATAAACTTTGGGAAATTGCCTTAACTTAGATTGTTAATAGTGGTATTGACCAGATTTTCCTTTCAGCAGCTCTGAGTGCTTTGTGGATTTGTATAACCATGTGCTCTGCTTTCTAAGTACTTCAGTGCAACCTGCTTTGTCTCACTTGATTGCTCTGGTATGGTTAAGGACAAGTGTTTATGAATAATAACAGGCCTATCAAATTGCCAAGGGGGAGACCCCAGAATATACTTAGGGCAGCTGTTTGCAGCACTTCTTTTACCTGGCAAAGAATGTTAGGGGGAAAAAAAGTTTAATAGCACAGTGGATTCTTAACTAGCAGACTCTAGAAATCAGTATATATGACATATGCTTACTAATTGCCGTTACTTTTTAATAAATTAGTGTTCTGGTGGTGTATAGAGAGCTGGTATAGCAAGAATCAGAAAGCATAACTGATATCACACACTGGCTGTATATCATGACCCCATCATTTCTAAATTGCGTGAATTTGTTCAAAGTTATTTGCCCATCCAAGCTTCAGTTTGCATGGAAACAGAAACATGATCTATTTCACAGAGGTGTTGGAGAAGTATACCTGACACAGAGTAAGTACTCAGAATATGAATTATTATTCTACAAGACTGCTAGAACGGTAGTCATCATCATGCTTTGAATCTATCTTCAAACGTTAAGGAGAAAAGCAAAGGCTGTCCATAGCCATGGAAGGCATCACACACTTTATCTTCAGTTTCTTTGTTATTGCTGTTGTTTTTAATCAACCTGCAAGATATTGCTGTTAAGAAGCCAAAGAAATTGTTTATCAGTTTCACTGTGCGATTTCTGCTTTTCCTACCAATTCCAAGATGACTAGTTTGCATCTGTTTTGAAACAAGAATTTATAAGCAAATTCTCTAAACCCATTCTATGAATAATAGATCAGACTTTTAATCAAGGTATAGCTTTATGTTCTGAAAATTATAGCAAAGATAAACATCATGAAGTACATTTGCTAGTTTTATGTAGTGCCAGATTGGTAAATTACTGAACTTTTTTGCCATCTTATTATTGTTGTTAATGGTTGGTTTTTAATTTACATCATCTTTCATGTTCCTAGACTACTATTTCTCAGGACCCTTTTCTGTATTATTATTATTATTAATGTGGCATATTTAATGTTTATAGTGTTTGAATAAAAATAGATCATTTCTGGTAGATACTTTTCAACATTAAAGCAAATGTGCTTACTCATTGAATATGAAAAATATCCCTCTGGAACAAATGTAGAACCATCCATCTCTTAAACAGAACTCTTATGGGTTTTACTTATCTGCCTAACTGCCTTGAAAACATAGTTTGGAAATCATTCCCATGCTTTGGAGGAGCAGTCAATTACTTAGACAGTTTCTACTGAACAGTGAACTCCATGAACTAGCCAGGTTATTATATGTAAAAATATTTTAGAAAGGGATTCTCTGCCAGCTAACATGAAAAACTATACTGAACTGATATTTAAGATTCAGTATCACAGGCAAAAATATTTCACTTTGTTACTTGACAGAGGTGGTTACAAAAGTTCATAGATGAGACAGCAAAGGTAGAAGCACAAGGTTTTAGGGTATCAGACATTATTTTAAAATCCTTTAATATTGAGCTGTTAGCTTTGCACGTGGATGGGATTTTAGAGCACTTGATTCTACATTTTAAAAGTGGAACTAGGGCAGAAAGTGGCACAAAATTAGAAATGTCAGGGTGTTTAATTTTTTATTCTTAAAGATATTGAATGCAAGTAAATAGGACATTAGTAACATGGAACATGGATATGTTTTTTAAATGCTATTTCTTGATTATTTACAATGCTTTTTTCTTCCATTTCACAATTTAAATTACTATTCTTTAAAGCTTACATTTTATTTATATAAGGAGGGAAAGAAGGGTGTCTCCAGAAAGCCAGAGTCCACATTACTTTAAACATTGTAGTAAATGTCTAGGCTTTACATCCACCCTGTGTTTTATGGCATCTTTTATGGGTTTCTAATCTTGTATTAGAATTCACGTGAAGGCCCACTAAGATGCCTAAAAAGATCTTCCTGGAGAAAAAGAAAAAAAATCCTTGTCACATTAAATTAATAATACGAGAAGCATAAGACCGGGGCCTCTGGGTGGACACTGAAGATAGCTAAGCACCCTCCCTTCCTTACGGGCCACAGTGTCTCCTGCTGTACATGCTCTTGCCCTGAAAGGACTGGCAAGTCACTGCCATGAAGAAGGGTGTTCAGGTCGGATAGTTGGAACATCACCGGAGTGGAGCTCATGTTCAGCCCAAGGGAGCACACAAGCGTTGGACACTGAAGAACAGACAGCTTCTGTTAGAGACAGTGGTGTGATCAAAGCCATTTCTGTCCAGACTGAAACTTGCAAGAGCACTCAGAAAGAAGTATCTGAGCAGATCAGAAGATCTGTGCTGCAATAAAGGGGAGAATTGATTGGCAAAACCTGCAGACATGAATGCTCAGCCAACACCAAATGCAGAAAGTGTATCTGGGTACAGAAGTAGTTACAAGTTGGTTGTTATAATACAGGGATGAGTTGGAAAGAATGAGGAAAGAGACGGAAAAAAATGTAAGAAAAATTATAGGAGATGAAATGCTGCAGGTTGTAATCGCTGATCAGAAATGGTCAACACAAGTTTCAGAATGGGACCAGAATAAATTGAGTAGAGAGAATTGTAGGAGAAGTCATCTGGAAAGGACCTTGGCTTTTGATCTTTCAGCTTTGTATAAACCTGATTCAACCTCTGAGGAACTGTTAGGTTTCCATGTATGTAACAATTGTCATGCCATAACAGAGCCTGATTTTTCTCAGTTCATTTGCTAAAATATGACTGAAGAGAAGAATTCTGGACAGAGTAGAGGTGTTAAATAAAGAATAAGACTGAGGATGTATATTTCTCAAATGTGCAATTTGAGGTTCCAAGAGGGTGTTAAGGCAGGCTGCATACTGAAGGCATCTCCGGGAGACAGGGCTTCAGTTATGGCAAGCATGGGAGAGACGATTTGGATGGCCATTCACAGAAATACTCATTTCTTCTGAGAACAGAAAGATGTGCATGAGTGTTCTCATGGCATTTTGTAAGAACTTTTTGGGTTTTTCTCTAAATTAAGAATCATTTACTTGATATTTCTGGATAGTCCTGACCATTTTAATTGGGGAATTCTAGAATAATACATTGTGCTACAAAATTCCTCTACTTTCTATAGCACTGTGAAGTATAGCTGAAGACGATTTGGCCTAGTTTGTACTTGTTTAATAAGGATAAAAATGAATTTGAATGAAAATATAAACATTTTATTAGAATCAAATGAAATTGAGTGGAGCAGCACGTCATATTCTTCCATCTTTCTGCAAATAGTAATCCTCCACTCTTCCCAGGTAATGAACAATCCAGTACTTCTACACAATAGGAGGAAAAAGCACAACTGTGTTCTCAAAACATAAATTAAAGGAAGTTTAGAAAAAAGAAAAGGGTTGTTCCCCCCTCTGTAATCATAGATCTATAAAGCACTAGGATGGAAGGAAGAAAAAGGGAGCCTAGAATCATGCTAGAGGTTGAGGATCTTCCTCCTCACTCTGGAAGATCTGCTGCTTCCAGACCAGCTTCCATCCTCACAGGAAACAGATGCAGTGTGAGAGAATTCAGACCCCTTCTCCCCTTTTAAACTCTGTACTGTTCATAATGTGCTCCATCTAATTTGTTTGCACACTGGACTGCAAGTAAGACCCCTCACTCTTGTCTCTCCCCCCAGTACCCATGTCCAGCCAGAGAGCTAGTCCTTTCAGCTTTAAAAGATCATCTAATTTGTCTTCCCCTTCTTCAAAAAAGCTTTTTGGTAGAGGCCTCCCTTGGCTCTCCTTGGCTTTGCAGTTTTCTTCTGCCTGCTCATCCTGTTTCTATCTGCTACCCATTAAATTCTTCTCCCACAAGCACTCACTTTAGGATGGACAACAGAGCCTTTCAGTCTTCCTTGAAGTGCCCTTGAATACTGCCAGAATGTCCTTCAGATTTCTTGACATGCCAAGCCCTTATCCTAACTTCCCAGCCTTTGTCCTCAGTCATGGACACGCAGCCTATGTTCCAGCTCCACCACACTCCCCGTGTTCTTCACACTTGCTCTGTTTGGCCCCCTTCCATAACGTGGCAAGTGTTCTGAGAGCCCCTTACACCCACACCCACCTCGCCAAGTCATCATTTTTCAAGATTTTGTAAAACACCATTTTCTCCTCCACTCCCTTCACTGCAGGCCCAAGTTATTCCCTCTGCTTCATACTTATGTCTGTTGTGTGTTTGCAGTTATTTTCAGCCTTTCTCTCCATTACAGCATGAGCTCTGTAAGGACAGAACCTATCCTTAAGAGTATTGTATGTTCAAGACCAAGCACAGAACCCAGCATGTAATAGCTGCTCAAATATTTCTCACAGGAAGTTAAGAAAGTACAGTAGTCAGAGATGGGCTTAATCCTGGGACAATGTTCAGCTGTCTCATTCATGATGTTTACTGGCAAGCTTTCATATAAATTCTGGGGAAATATACATATATATTTACATAGATAGCATATTACACACATACTTGGCATATATATAATCATATTTACATATATAATATGTAATTTGGAACCTACTGCCATGGTTATTACTTTCAGAGTAAATAATTTTGAATACTCAACTGATTAAATAAATGACTATGAAATAAATTATGCCATTTCCAAAAGTGTTTAGTATACTGAAGGAAAATAACATTTTGAAAGAATCTAGTCTGTTTTTAAATGAAGAAGACAAACCTGAGTTATAGGAAATGAAGCAGAAACCAGTAAATCTTCTTGAGATTAAGATGGAAAGGTTACAATGTGCAGTTATTTGCTGATGTAATGAGAAAAGCCACATCCCTGCTTATTTAAAAGTGGAAAGTTTATATTAAAGCTAGTTGTTGTGATTCAATTAAGTTAGCAAATGTGGATGTCAGTATTATCATGAGTTCAATATTAGAACTGATGTTTTGCCTTTTCTTGACTGTGATTATTAAATTAAATCTAGCATTCAGCTCCTTCCTACTGCACAAGGAGTAAACAGTCGGGTACTTCCTTGTCACAGAAATCTCCTTGGTATGCTGAGGTGGGCCATTTACGCAAACAAGCAGGTAGAAAAAGGGTAAACAGATTCATCATTAAATTGCTGTATTTAGCCGGCGATTTAACTCAGTGGTTCTGGCACCTGCCTTGCAAGTGCAAGGTCCTGAGTTCGATCTCTGGTACCAAAAAAAACAACAACAACAACAAAATTGCTGTATTTAATCAATAAGGTAATAATTGAGCCTTAACAGACTGAAATAGAAATCTTGAGAATGCCTTTCATAGGAAGACTTTCAAGAGGGGGAAAATATTCAATCAATAGAAGAGATCTGTTTTTAACATCCCACCATTTTTAGGCATTTATCAACAACAACATATGAAACACATGTGTAGAGAGTTTGGATTGTTTATTTGTTTATAACTGTAGATCAGTTTGGAAAAGTTAGCTGATTAAAAATAATGTGTGCAGGTCTTTTTCTGAAAGAAAAAATATGAGAAAATGTTGACAATTTAATTTATTCTTTTCATTATTTTTACACATATCTTTGGTTTGGTATTTCATCAGGCTTTTCAGCATTGCATTCTGTTTATTCTAGGGCTGCTTGCTATATAAAACCTCTGTTATCATATCCTGCTAACAATGCAGTACTAAAATGAAAATTTGGGGAAAGTCACAGTAGGAACTATTGTGTATCTGCAGTAGGTTAATCAGATTCTGATACCCCAAAACTAACACAGTCTACAAGACTGATAGCCCAGTGCTGCAGTAAATTGTTTCTTAGCAGGAAATCTAAGGTAGCAGTGTAATTTGGACAATGGAGCATTTGACAGCTAACCCATCAAAAGCAGTACACCCTGAGGAAGTCTCTCACTTTTGGCTTTACATTCAACCAAGCATTGATAAAGCAGTAGCTCAATAGGAAATCATTTAGAATCAAAATAATGACAAGGTTATTTATCTCTTTGCCAAAAGGGGACCCAGGTAATTAAATTGTAGATTATTCTACCTGAGGACTACACTGTGAACTTACTCAAAGGAGGAGATATGTCACCTATACCTTTGAGTACCTTTCGAGTATCACTTTTCTCATCTATTAATAATCATGATTAAAAGTTAAATTGTACTCCTACTCCCAACGGATTTATTTATGCAAAGTGACACAAGTAGTTCTAAATCGTCTCTTCTACAGGGTACTTGCAGTAATAAAAATATTCAAGATGATACGACATCAAAGAAAGCATCATCTTGGATGAATGTGAACATGATGTTTCTGTGTGCAAGTCTGCCCTATATAATGAGCCAGAAAGCATTAAAGGATTGAAAGCCAATAAAGACAGATTCTGAACCCTAAATGGGAAGAACTGTTCTTTGAATAAGAGTTTCAGTGAACTTTATATTAAGCAAAGTATACAGTGTTATTTCACAGACCCCATGGCTACCAATGAGACGAGGAAGGACCAGTGATAAAGTATACTTAATCCTGGAAGAGTGACCAACCTGGTGGGTTCTTTTCTACCTGAAAAAAGACGTCTGGTTTAATTCCCCAACTTCCTGTAAGGAAGGACCAGAGATGCCCCTCATAGTGAGGTCAGGACAGATGGTGAAACTGAACCAGAGAAACCAGTGATGCCATGCAACTTATCACATCATCATATCTGCCAGGAGATGTAACTGAGCTACGTAATTTGCTGTAATAGGTGTACTAAGCAGATCTGCATCAGCATGCCATCAAAAGTAGAGCCAGCCAGGTATGAGTCTGACCTGTAATCTCAGCTGCTTGGGAGGCTGAGGCAGGAGGACTGTAAGTTTGAGGCTAGTATGGGCAACTTAGCAAGACCATGTCTCAAAATGAAATTTTTGGAGGGGTGTGTCTTGGTGGTAGAGTACTTGTGTAAACTGTGTTCAATTCCCAGCACCACCCTCACACAAAAATGTGAAACCAAATACCTGTGCTTAAGAGTAAGCAACTAAAGGCAAACAATTGAAAATGTTTCAAAGGCCAACATGTCTATGGACTGCAAGGTTAAAATTACAGGATAGATATTGTTATAACTGAGAAAGATAAGACAAGTCAGATTACTACAACTAAATATGAAATTTTTGTTACATGGAAAGACTGTTAAAGAGTGAGCAACAAAATAAATGCAAAAATAAGTATACAATTGTTTAAAAGTATACTTATGGAAGGGTGCCAAACAGTTAAAAATGTTGTTTAGTTTTCTAGCTGTTGTGATATTTTGCTATTTTTCTAGTTTTTTATTTTTTGTTGTTTCTTTGTTTGTTTGTTTCTTTCTTTCTTTTTTTGGTACTGGGGATCGAACTGGGGACCTTGCACTTTCGAGGCAGGCGCCAGAACCACTGAGCTAAATCCCCGGCCCCTCCAGTTTTTAACTTATGACTTCTCATTCTAGAGAAAACAGTGTGTCTCATCCTAAAGAAAACATTTGTAGATCTGCTTGGTTATATATGAATATGGATCATTCTTAATAAAGTGTCCCAGATTAAGCCTCAGATCTCATAGAACTTGGATATCTTCTGAAAGTGAGAAATCAAAAGTCAGAAACTAGGATTTTCTGTTTTCCAGATGCTCTCACTAGAATTAGAAGAGGCCAGGCCTGATGCGAACATATTCTTCAGCACCAGTTGCAGGTTATCTGGGAAGCTTGGAGACCAAGTTGACAGTGAGCTTTGTCTGAGCTCCTGAGCTAGCACTGGTGCTTTAGAAAACACAGAGTTGGGGGAGGGTGCTTTACTCTTCTTCTACTAAGACTGCCGTATGGTCTGGTACACACGTAGACACTTTTGCCTATATATTTCATGGTTGTGGTCAACAGCCAACCATTGTTCATTGGAATATGAGAGTTCCTCATGTCTTAATATCTCAAAAGTCATATTAGATCTTTCATTTTAATTTAATGCATTAGCAGGTTTTTGTTAGCAAGTTTTGTTGTTGTTTGGGCATTTTTGACTATATATAGAATTAATATTACATAATACAGTATTACTTATGTTGCCATTTAAGTACTTGGTAAATGTACATGAAACACTTAATGCAGTACTTGCAAATCTCCATGACTGACAGTAAAGTGCCCCAAATTTAGAGGTCACCTATCAAATGATTAAACTATATAATTTATTGTGGTACTCCAGTGCCTGAGCCTAGACATAGTCTTTAAATTGTAATTAATTTTTTGTTAAAGTCAATACTACTGAAGGTTTCTGTCTCACAGTCAGAGTATATGGGGTAGTGGTAGTGATGTTGATGATTGGTGGTTTTCTTTTTTGGAAAAGCTAGCCAGGCCATGTTTACATGAAAAGATGAAATAAAATATAAAAATTAGTCACTGCTTCCACTTCTCTTTTCTTTTACCATTGTGGCACCCCACACATAAACACATTACCCTTTCACAGCAGATCTACCACGGACTTCAAGCCATCCAACACCTTCACGAATAATTTCACAAAATATACAATCAAGACATCCAGTTCCTTGATGCAGCTCTTCAAAGTGGCTCTCTTAGTTGTGCTGTGGATGTTCAATAATGATGAATGTTCATACTTAGAATCAAAGTGTGCATCTCATTCTGTACCTGTGAAATTCAAGTCTTTTCTTGATGTTGCATGATATTGTAGTAAAACAAATTTAAGCATACAATTCTAAGATAAAAGCTCATCAAGAATATATGTATAAACAGTAATTACGTTACGTATTGGAATTTTAAAAGTGTTTAAGTCCTTAATACATCGATTTCTTTTCCTGTGTGCTGAATAAAATTATTGCTTAGCTCAAATTATGTAATTGAGTATTTATGACAATAATGGTTTTAAATTGGCATTGCATAATTAAGGGAACTATAAACTTTCACTTTATACTTGTCCTGTGGTCATTGTTTCTTTAATGAAATTAATTAAAGTGGACTATATTATTAGCTAGAGATAAAATGTAAGCTAAATACTCATAGAAATTAGATGGTCATTTAATAAATTTTGACTAAACAGTGTAGTTTTACCCTAGGATGTTCATGAAATGGAATTGTTACACAGAAAGAGAAAGATGAGAAAAGGGCATTCAGAAAATCCGAGATTTCATTTGTTGCAACTTTTTTGGTAAGTGATAATTTTTAAGAAGTTATGATAAAAATGGTCACTTACAATACAGTACATTAGACATATAATAAATATATTAGTGATCTGTGGTAATTTATATTAATACTCTCAATTTTCACCATGAGACAGAAAATATGAACTGACACGATTTCATTTTTAAAATTTAAATGTACTACATTATTTTAAACATTAAAATAAAAATAATTTCAGATATAAAATACAAAAAATAGGTAGATATGAGAACATAGCTAAAACAAAAATTAGAGCATGAGAAAATGGGACAAAATATGATTGATTGCCATCAAAGTGACCAAAGAAGTACAGTGACGTCGATATAGAGGGTATGAAAACAAAGAAAGGAACAAAGAGAACTTTCAAAGCCAAAATTTTAAAGAGGTTGTTCAGAAAGCTTCTAACAGAGGAGCAAAGTTACAAATGAAATAAATGTGACAATAATAGGTAGAGTTTTGTGTCACTCAGCCCCATGCCTTTCAGTGACTCTTCATGGGGCTTGTCCTTGGCCCACTCTAGCAACCCACCCCCAGGAGCAGTCACGAAACCCACAGAAGCACCTGCAGCCCTGCCCTCTTGTCACTCCCTGCCTTAGGACCTGGGCTCTCTAAGACTTCTTCTCCAGCCTCAGAAGTGCCACATCCTTGTTACTGTGACAACTGCTGAGCACCAGTCTAGCAATCTGTGAAACTAAATCATGTGAAACTAAACCCAAAATTCCACAAGGAATGGGGTCAACCTATCAGTGAAAATAATAGCCCATTTGAGCGCTTCTTTCTCTGACCGAAAGGCAAGCTCTCCATAGTCCACTGGGGATATTTTCTAAAAACACTCTGAAAGCTCACACATGTGCGCTGTGATTTTTAGAGTGCAGGCTCTGCCTGGGGAATATGAGGCCTCTGTAACGGTAAAAAATGGTAGGAATGGGAAAGAGTCGTGAGCACATACAGAGAAGTTTTAGCATAATTTAATGTTACGTTTTCTAAAGCTTAGACAATTGCTTATTAAAGACTTCAGCAAGTTAGAAATAGTGCTTCTATTCAGTGGTCACCACATGGCACAAACCTATTTTAGCAAATTGTCCAATAGTGCACAGCATGCATCTGTGACTGAGACAAAAATCAATGCTTATGGATTTAGCAGTGTAATCCTATCACTTGTTTTGTGAGATATGATTTGAAATGTAAAGTACGTTAAGACTTAAGTGAACTTGGAGGCACAGAGTCTCTGGGGTGTTTCTTAGTATCCTTTTTATTATTGATCAGACCATTTCTTTATTGTTTCTCTAGTCCTTATCCCTGATATCCTTCCTCTCCTGCACCAATAGTCTTAAGTTATGTATGTCAGAGCCAATAATCTGTCCTCAGTATGAATATGCTGGTCTTACTTTCAAAGCAAGTAATAATTTTGTTGTTCTCAAGCCAAAAAAATATAGCCACATGGCCAAGTCTCGGTGAAGTCTTCACATACGAGTAACATGTTAGCTGAAGTTTCTAAGTTTGACAAGGAAGACTTGTTTTAGTTATATAATACATAGTCACTAAGTCAACTACTTCCAAGAAACGTTAAACCCAAATCATTGTGCTTAGCAACACCGGGAAGCCACTAGTATAAAATTTTAGAAATCTTAATTTTTACTCTAACTTTAGCCTATTACATTTGTTCAGCTCTTGAATTTACTATGAAAGAGCAGTTAAATGCAGTTCAGAATAGTCATGACTATCAATTGGATGCACCGGGACAAAGTACCCAGTTCTTGCACCATTTCTATTCTAGTGATTCATCATGCTATTTTTATGGGAATCTATTACTAATTAGAATTTTCATAAGCCATGTTTGTTTCCAAATCCAAAAAGTTTGACTTTATCTTCTGAAATGATCAACCATAATAATTTCAGGATATCATACAATGGCTATAGTTACATACGCTTTCATCAGTTCTTCAACCTGATTTGAAATAAAATCCTGTCCAGTTTAGTAAATGTACTTGCCACTAATAGATTATAACTTATCTGAGAATCTGATTTTTGGTTATTCTGAAAGTCAGTTACACTTTGCATTTCCTGTATGCATTTGATTTGGATGATTCAAATGAAATGAATCTGACCTGTTAAAACTAGAATTTGTGTTAAGTTTGGCATATTTGGAGTAAAGGGGAAGCTAGCTATCTCATGACCTACCAATGAAACATAGACTAGTCTCTACTTAAATACTGACTCACAGGTTTCTTTTACCTAAATTAATGTAGTGAAAGAAAAGAATAGAAGTAATGTATGAATGAAAATCATTCAAAACACGTCCATTCTGTATGTGTGAAAGGAGGGGTGAGGAGGAGCCTATTCCCAGGGCCGTGAGCTCTGCTTGCATAGAGCCACATGTACCTATTCAAAGCAAGTCAAGTCACTTATTGGGAGGAACCCTTCTGAGGACTATGAACACTATGGGCAGTATCTGCTTATATGGGTAGTCTGAGTCTTTTAAAAGTTATTTTATGTTTTATAAAAGCAAATCTACAGAATGACCTTCAGCTACTATTAATCCATCTAAATATAAGGCGTGAATGCAGAACACATCTGCTCTCTGTCAGCTGAGAATTCCCCTGCTACTGCCTGACCCCCACTCCTGCAAGTCCTCTTGGGGCTAAGATAACTTAGGGGGAGGTCTTTCTTTGCTGGCAAGAAAAGAGTGCATTTAGGCTAATCATTAAAACCCATTACCTAACAAAGTGCATGTTCTTAAGGAATACAGAGATACTTGCCAATGAATTAATCAGTAAAATAGACTATGAGAAGGTGAGATTAGCAGTCTCAGGAAAAGATCAGAATAGATGGAGATGCCAGAGCACTTTCAGTTGCCATAAATCTGCACACAATTAGCGGGATTTTTCTGTTAACATTTCCGAATTCTGTCTGTGTTTGGTCCCTTTGTTGCTGTACACTGTATTAAGGCTGTGGCTGGACAGCCACCGAGGTTTTCCTGGAGCTTGATGGGGAGAATAATTTATTTGAATAATTGATCATTCAATTAGTAAAGCAAATGTTGAACAGTTGGACAGCTCTTTTTATCAGTGTGGAGGGGAAGTTGGCTGTAGTTCATTATAGCAGAAAATTGAAAATTGTGATTTTAAGATAATAGGAGAAAACCTCCCTACCAGATAAGCTTCCTTACCTGTTCTTTTTTCATTGTTTGATTTTCTTTTCCCTCAGTGCTATTACATTCTTAAACATAATCAAGCCCCTGCTTCTGTTCCATGAATATTTCCAAATAGTGATTTACTTATACCAATTGTCAAATGTTAAATAATTCTGCAGAGTTGAACCGTATGAGTGGAGAATATTAGCACTTCAAGGCCCTAGAAACAACAGAGAAAGGGTGGGCCAAAAACAGCCATCAAGGCAGTGCTGAGTCTGCCCAATTTGGAAGAAGAAACTATGTTTACAAGAAAAGTGCTTGCATATTAAATAGATTTGAATTTTTGAGAATAAAGTATAGAATGGATGTGAACTGCATTGTGGGTAGTACTTATTTTTATTTTTAAAATAATTTTAAAATAATCAAGAAAATATTCTATATTAGCTTATTCTCATTTCAAAGTGATGTCAAAGTTATATTTTGCTTCAAAATGATATACTACTAAATCATCATCATAATAAGGTGTTTCACAGAGACACCTGAACATTTCAAGACATTCTCTTGTAGATTGGAAGGAAAAAATGTAAGCCCTATGTCAGTGAAAGGAAAAAAAAGGAAGCTCCTTAAGATCTGAATTGATTGCTGGTTCTCAAGAGGATCTTGTTACAAACCAACATGAATATTGATATGGCAGCACAGTTCTTATATATGTGCTTCTTCACATAGAATATGAAAGAACTTCAATATTATTTTCTTTTAGTTTCTAATGTGGATCACCTTATAGCTCAACGATATAGAATGTAGAACAAACATATTTCACTGAAAACAGATTCACATTTGCATGTGTGTATTCATATACACATACACACAAACTATGTATACATATACATGTACATATGAGATATATATTTCTATATGCAGAAACAGAATTTTAAAACATATTAATGGATTAAATATATATTCTACAGATGTCTACCTACACTTTATTTTCTGTATTTAAAAACTATATTTGGATAAGAAATAACTTCCACAATAATATTAAATAGTGAGCACTCTTATTTTATTCCTGGATTTAAAGGGACTGTCTCAAGAATTTTGCCATCAAGAATATTACTTTTCAGGACTGGGGATTTAGTTCAGTGGTTCTGCTACCTGCCTCATAAGCACAAGGTCCTGAGTTCGATCTCCGATACCAACGGAAAAAAAAAGGACTATTACTTTTCATTTTAAGATAAATACTTTACTCTTTGAATATTCTCCTTTGAATCCTACTTTCAATAGTTTTTAATAAGGAATGTTTGATGTTATCAAATACCATTTTGTCTCAAATTAATTGCATGTTTTCATGTTAGCACTTTTTATTAATATGTTTTCTTTATAACAATCATTTTTTCATTCCTACTTTTGTTTTTTATTGTAGAAAAAATATTGACTTATTTTGGGTGATTTAAAATAATCCGTTGTGTTTTAGCTGTGTTTGGAAGTATGGAAAGAATCTTTAGAGGACTACTTCGATATTGCTTCCTTTTGTTAATTTTGCCTACGTTTTAAATGTAGTCTTCAATTATGTCCTTCAAAACCAATTTATTTTTACGTTGATTCAGAACTCCTACTACTTATTCTCAATGTCTTTTTTCTGTAATCACTTTCTAATTTAGCCTTGTTTTTGTTCATCTCACTCAAATGTTCATTGAGAATCTACTACATGACAAGTCACTAGGCAAGGGAGATGGGAAAGATAAATGATAAAACACCCACGTCCCAGTATCTGCTGTTTTCAGTATGTTACCATATTATTTTCTACATCAATTCAGCTATTGAATGCTTGAATTGCTGATTTAAGTGTTAAGTATTTGATTCAACCTATTATTCTAATTTAGCACCCAGGACATTTTTAACTTATTGAGAATTATAATGAGACTTTTTCCTAAATGCCATAATTGCTTTATATGTGCACTGTATTGGAACCCATGTTTTTCTGCTTCTTTTGTCTTCTGTTGTGAAGAAGTCTGATTGCTCCAATCTATGCCACCATTAGATCAGGATTAGAACAACTTTTCTGTTTGACAATTGCTTTCCTTTATGTGGTAGGGGAGAGAGGACCACATACAATGGCTGAAATACCATGTAAACCATTGGAGACACATTTACGTGGGTGGGGTCACCTAAGATACCCTCTTCCAGCTGTGCCCTCCTCACCACCTCCTGTTCTAGATGATTCTGGAGGTAGCCAGGACTCCAGGATCCTCTGCTCCATTGACTTTAACTTGCTTTCAGGACCTGCGTGGACCCCTGTTCCTCTCTGTCCTCTCAGGATTAAACTTTGCTGTCCAGAATGTAGACTGAAGTGTGGCAAGGAACAACCCTTTGAAAAGCACGTGGCCAGAGCTTGGTCCCTGAACTGGGAGATGGACACAGGGCCATGCAAGGTTGCCCAGAGTAAGTGAGGAACCTGGCTGTGGGAAGAGAATGTATTTGCTGTTCCTCTGCCCCATGGAACTCGAAGCACTTTTCACCAGACAGGGTTCAAAGAGGTCCTCACACAAGAGAAGAGAGGACCTCTGCTTGTCCCCACACAGAACATAGTTTCTTGTCTTGTTATGGGAAAGCACTCAAGGACACATCAGTGAGAGGCCTGGGCAGACTCTTAAGTAGAATCAAAGAAGTGCATGCTTAGAAAGGACTGGCACACTTGAGGGACCATGATCTAGATTTGTTGGGGTTTGTTGTTGTTGTTTGCTTGTTTGCTTTTGCAGAGCTGGGGATGAACCAGAGACCTTTGCACTAAGTGACCTCCCCAGTCCTTTTATATTTATTTTTAAATTTTGAGACAGAATCTCACTAAGTCACTACAGGCAGTGCCCAGTCTTCCACCCCTCCTGCTTCAGCCACCCAGAGTGCTGGAATATAGGTGTGAGCCACCACACCTGGCTCCTCAGTTTTCCTATCATCTTGGGGTGTCCTCAAAAGGATGACCTAGGATGTACATTCCTGGTATCTGTTAAGGTACTAGGCTAGGTTAAAATGCAAACATTTGCATGTTTGAAGTATGAAGTATGACTGAAAATTATAGTGTGTAATTAAATTTTCAAATTTGTATTACAGTGAAAACATATTGCAATTAATCCCCATCAAAACACTCACCCTTCCTTTGAACACACTTATTCCACTGATCTTGCCACTTCCTGAAGCAGCTCTGAAAGCCCTTTTTAGAGAGTATCTTTAGTTGCACAGTTGTGGCTGCCTTGATGTCCTGAACCAGTGCAAACCATTTACGTTTCTCGATCATTGTGTCATTGGGGAGGAGCCAAAAGTGCACAGTGCCAGATTCGGTGAATAAAGAAGATGAGGACAAACTAATAATTTTTCAAGCCCACCTTTCCATTGGATGACACTCAGCACCAGGATTCACTGTATTTTTTATTACACTAATTGCATTTGACCCAGCTGTTCCCCTTCTAGGCATCTTTCCTGAAGAGCTAAAGACATCATATTACAGAGATACATGCATACCCATGTTTGTAGCAGCACAATTCAATAACTAATTCTTGGAAACAGCCTGTATGTCCATCAACAGAGAAAATGTGGTCATTTACACAATAGAGCATTACTGTGCCGTAAAGAAGGATAAATTTGAGTCATTTGTAGAAAAATGGATGTACACTGATACCATAATGTTAAGTGAAATAAATCAGATACACAGGCTTATATACTGCATGGTTTCTCTTATATAAGAAACCCAAAATATAAATAAAAGGTAACATAAAAGAAACAGTAGATGACAGAAAACAGGGGGTCAGATTTTTTACAAAAGGGAAGAGGACCAAGCGATGGAAGAAAAGGGGATGCAAAAAGAATTAAGATGTATCATGTACGTATGCCAACTCGCCAGAGTGAATGCAATCTTTATGTACTTTAAACATGTAATAATAAAGAAATAAATAAAACAAAGACACTCACAAGAGAGGACTTCCAGAACTGCTTCTGAAAGTGGCAAGAATGATGGGATAAGTATGATTGAAGCGAGGGGGAATAACGGGAATATGTCTTCTAGTTTAGTAAACTGTTTACACTTCAATATTCACCGTATTTTTGATCACCCTTGTGTGGTACCCATAATAGTACTGTTTGTTTGAGGGTGGAATTTGTGAGTCTATAGTATCAGAAGAAAAACATTGGGTCCAATTTACAAACTTATTGTTTCTTTTGAGACTCTTGGGAATCAGGAGTTAGTAACCTTGGGAGAGGGGAGAAGCAGGCTTGGGGTGATGAAAAGGCGCAATGACTTTGGACAGCTTCGATTGTGTGATTTGTCTGGAAACTCCAGTTATCTTCAAAGTACAATTTTAAAATCAGTCTCCTTATCTCCTTTGTCTCTGTCTTTGCTTCTTCCATCCTACCTCAGTCTGAACAGAGTAGGAAACAGGATGGGAAGGGCCTGTCAGCTCACATAGACACTGACTGGCCTTCCTGGCCATGGTAAAACAAAGCCAGGGAGCATTTTAAGGAGTGGGGTGCTATGCTTTTAGTAATGATTTTTAAGATCACTCTGGCTATTGGGGATTGTGTTTAGGGTTTGAAGTCTATGCAGGGAAGCCTATGAAGAGGCTGTTAGGGTGGTGCAAGGTGAGAGATCGCAGTGCTTCTGACTCTGATATAGCAGAGGATTTCATGAGAAATGCTTACTTTAGTGGTATATTTGGTCTTGCGGAAATCAGCTCTTACCAAATCCTAGCTGCAAGGAATGCTGGCAGAATCCATTACCCCCCGAACTCTCATGTAGTAATGGAGCTGTCAAAGGACTCTTCTTGCTCAGGGCCCTGGGGTCTGGTGGCACTTCTACTCCCAACATTTTAGAAATCTCAGTTGTACTGTTTTACTGTAGTTGGTCCCCTAAGCGCTATGGAATCATTTCTAGATACTTTGCTTAGACAAAACAGACTTGCTCTTGTGTTCACAAACCACCAAGCACACATTAGTTGAGGCTTTATTTGAAGTGTGTACTGTGTGTTTATACTCATTTCTACTGTAAGATACCTCAGGTCTAATTTTGAATGCTGAATTGGGAATTGGTACTGGAGAGTCAGGGGTCCACCTGGGCTGGGTGCTGCTTTGCATTATGTGGTGGTCTTGGTTCTTGGATCTCCCCGAGAAGATCTGCAAGCAGGTCCACAGACAAGACACTGAAGTCAGGAAGCAGCAGCTTTCCGCAAGCATGCTCCCTGAGGAACAAACAGTAAAGAAGGCCAACTTTTCTCAGTAAGAATAGTGCACCCTTACGAAGGAAATCAGACAGCACTCAGAGATGGCAAGCATAGCAAGGCTCAGGGTTAGTTTTTCTGTTTGTCTAGAACTTGGGAAGTGACTGGGGATGGTAACTAATGAAGTTTTCTAATCAACAGGGATTCTCCACTGTCGGCAGGGGAAATTTTTGAATCTGTAAGACTTTGAACTAGCATGACGGCCAAAAGTCAAAACCACAACACAAATGCATGTGAATAAGGCCTGATTGGGTCTACAGGGTCACCACAATTTGACTTGGGACTCCTGTCCGACAGTGTGACTGTGTGGGATCAAAAGCTCAAGACTGGATAGGAAAGGAGATGTGCAAAGGGACACAAGTGCTCTTCTCAGGAAGCCTGGGGACAAAGAGGAACTCTAGACCTCTTAGCCCTCTTGCCAGTTTCCCAGCTCCAGTTCATTCCTGGCCAGCTACCCACTCTATCAGAATAAATACCGATGTTTATAAAAATGCAACATTACCTGAACAAAGCTAAAGAAACTGAAAATCACAATGTTAAAGCCCATAAAATGTTTTTGACCACCTCTCAGTTTGTAGAATGAGAAGGTAAGAAGAACTGAGAAATCTCTTTGGAATCCCTGCTGTCCAATAGAGCAACTCTTTCCTATTTGAAAATTGCTTTCCTGTGTGTGGTGAGGAAAAGCAGACTGGATGCATCAGCCAAAATATCATGGAGACCATTATGCCTGAGTGTGTGTCAGTGGGTTCACCTAATTTAGGTCTCAAATACATGGATGCCAAACACTTAGAAAGCAGCTGTTCTTCTAAATGTATTAAGCAATTTACTTTAGGTAATGTAGCCTATAAAATTTTAATTTTGGATTAAATAAGCCATATCCTTCAGCATGCCTATTGTACCTTGATATTCAAAAGATGAAATATGAACATATTTAGTGAATTTCTTCTCAGGATGCTCTGCCAGAGAAGGATCAATAGTTTCCTAATGAAAGTAGTCAATAGCAATTCCTCTTAGGAAGTGCTAAGAAATTAGCATTAAACAACAGACATGGGTGCCTTGGGTTTTACACAATTATGTGATAGGATTGCTACACATTTTTGCAAATGGTTTCAGGAGCCATTGCATTGAAGAGCCAATTGATAGAAAACAGTGTAATTGTCCTGGCTCTTGTGCTAGTTGCAATTATAATCTAGAAACCAGAAAGACATATAGCTTAAAAACTTTTATTTAGAAATGCAGAACATAGTCTTTATAAATAAATTGCCAAAGGCTAGCAAGGGTTATTGCATTTTAATGTTATGATTTGGAAGAGAACAGATGTTTTACTGGGTGAAATTTGAATTAAATACCCATTTGATTTATGGCTTCTCAAGTGTTGTTTTTTTTTAATGTTGTATTCTGTGAGGTTTTGAGCTTGCTTCCTTCTGTGAAAAGCTACTTGTTTAACAAACGATTGAATATCTTCTGCATTCCCAGTGTTTTGCACATATTAACTCATTTAATCTACATAACAACAGTTTGAAGTTAGTAATAAAATTATCCTCATTTCTCAAATGAAAAAGGAAGCACAGAGAGGTTAATTAACTTGACCAAATTAGCACAAGCACTAAATGGTGAATTTGAGCAATGTCTGTGGATGGAGACTGGGCTTTTCACCAACAGAATGTGCTGCATCTTCTTTATTCTTTGCGTAACCAAAGGCCTTGGTCTTTTCCAAATGTCATCTCAATTTTATTTAATTTTTTTTTATCATGGCTTAGGTTCCACATCTGTTGAAGCACCATGACAGGTCTACTCTGCAAAATGAGTTTGCAACATTTTAAAAAGCAATATGGATTTTCTCATTTTAAAAATTTCATTGTTATCTTATGACACTATTTCTGATAAGATTTAATCTGTAGGAAACATTACCAAGCAGAGTTAAGAGGAAGAACCTATCATAACTGAGGAAAAGCTGATTCATTGAAGCGTTCCTGAAAATAGGCACGCTTTCGATCCATGTTTAAAGGCACTTCCCATCCAAGAGAAGGAAATTGGTCATAAATATTGAGCCAAGAAAGTTTATCTGTTTCCTCTATAGCATTTTAAAAAATAAAAAGTGAAAAGAAAATCAATGCTTGCCTATTTTGTAACGCCAACTCTGGTTTATTTCGTTGTCTAATTAACATTTGACATACTATTAGCATCTCAGAGCAGACAGAATTCACTGGTGTCCTAAAGCCGTTCCACTTCTGTGATTTTTAGATCTCTGAAGCTAAGCTGTGTTAGACAAAGTAAGTTTCAAAACTATCAAGGACTATTTTAATGTTCTAGATTTCTTGTTTACATATCTTACATTTATCTTTGTAAGTATACAGCCAAAATTTGTGTCTGCCATTTTAAAAGTATTAGATGATAATGAATGTCCAAAATTCCTGTTGTTAATTTAATATAGGTAATTCCTTCCTTTTAACTTCTTTGTTGCATGAATTGTGGATACATGTTTAGGAAATTATACCTTGTCTGCTTTTATTCTTGTTTTCAACTAGTAACCTTATCATGATTCCATTTTTAACAAATCCGCTTCCTACTTTCCTGGTTTATGTCCTATTCTACAGCTCTGCTTAGACAGTCAGTTTACTGGACATGGTTTAAGCTCTTCCCATGTGCAAAGCTGGACAGATGAGAAGATGCTCGATCTCAGTTTGCTAATGGAGACAGCAAACTGTATCCAAGTTAGACTGGGATGTGGGATATGAAGTCATACAATGAGTATTGATTAATTACACCTAACAGATCAAGCAAAACCTTAAAACAGTGTGTAGCTTTAAGATAGGTAAGGTTTTTGTTGTTGTTGTTGTTTGTTTTTCCTACCTATGGAATGAGTAAGTATTCAAGGGATGAAGGTGTCTTGGAAACAAAAGATACAGGGAACAATGTCACTCAAGGATTTTGTCCATTCACTCAACAGATATTTGTTGAACAGTTACTATGTTCTAGAAAATGTTGTAGTCATTTGCAGAATTAATTACATTGAAAAGTGCAACAGAGACCCTATTCTGGTGGAGCCTGAATGCTAGTTAGAATTGACAGTAAATACTAGAAAAATAAGTAAATTTCCAGAAGGTTGGAAGCTTACAGATGCTTTGGGAAAAATAATATAGGGCAGAGTAAGAAGAAATGAAAAATGCTGGATGGGGGAGAAAAGACTTCAATTTTAGTAAGGTGAATGAAGATTAAAAATAAGAATACAAAGCCAAAAATTATCAATTAAGGCCAACAATTGGGTTAAAGCAAAGAGTTAAAGTCCTTTATGATCCAAGTGTGGAGATGTTAGACTAGACTACAAAAATAAATTGAGCCATATATTACAAAGGACAAATAAAGATGACTGATTTAAATCCCAGATATAGAGGGGAAACATGAAAGAATTTTGAAGAAAGTTGGAAATATGATTAGATTGTATTTTAGAACAATAAGCAGAAGCATATTGCAGCTTTACATTCTAGACAAGAGCAGGTAGTAAGTAATTTAGATGAAGCTGGTAAGGATATGACTAAAACTGGCAGGAAATAAACAGGGGATGGAATTTAGAGATTTTCAGAGGTACAATTGACATGACTCGAAAATGGAATGGATGTGATTGGAAAAGGAGAAGGAAGAATTAAATCTGATTCCTAGGTTTCTAACTTTTCTGACAACAAAAAGTTATACGTAAATGAATATATTTGAGCTGAGGAGCATAGGAAGAATATTGGAATGCTGATCATCAGTAATAACTTGTGTCAATATAAATTACCTTGGACATGGTAGGTGCAAAAGAAAAATCAGCTTTCTTTTATACCCTTCCTTCTTTCAACTGAGGACAGGTTGAATTTGGAGGTGCTGTTTGCAATTTTGTGTGAAGGTGTTTACGATTTTACCAGTATTGGTTTACACATTCAGATTTCTAGGTTAGAAACCTTAAAGTCACAGAGGGGAATTAGAGCACACAGAATAAGAATGGGAAAATAAGTGAACACTAAGGAACTAAACTATCTTCAGTCAAATAATCCCCCAAATTGGCTTTTTCTTTGGGGGGCGGGAGGAGAAGAGATTGAGACAGGATCTCACTAGGCAGTTCAGGGTGGCTTTGAACTTGCTATGTAGCCCAGGCTGGCCTTGAACTCATGGTGATCCTCCTACCTCAGCCTCTTGAGTGGTGGGATTACAGGTGTGTGCCATCAAGCCCAGCCAAGAAGTGGAATGTTAATTCAACTTTTAAGTCTTTTGTTTGATTAAAGAAATAGCACTTTCCTTCCAATCTTTTCAATAGTTTTTCTTCACAGTTGTATACAGTCTATGCTATCTATGTCTATATCTATATCTATATATCTATATCTATATGGCTTAGTCACATGTGTATATAGTATATGTGTGTATATATATACATATGTAAAATCATCAACGATCCACCTAGTATCCTTTCCAGAGTTCTGAATATTTACTATTCTTTCACTATGAAATACTTTTCTTCCACTGATTTCTATTTGCCAGTTCTTCTATGCTTCAAATAAATAGTTGAGAGAGAAAGACCACAAAAGTTTATTATTTGCTATGCTTTAACATAATGATCTTAAACAAAATTTCTTTTCTTTCTTATGCCTTCTTATGTTACTTGAAGAACATATATGTATGTTGTGGCTTGGGTCCAGATGCCCTCCTGCAAGCCTCATGAAGTCTTTTTCGAAGGTAGCTAAAATCTGATAGATTATTAAACCACTACAAGTGAGTGACTGGTTTGGTGCCATCCTAATCCCAGTAGTCTAAATAAGATAAAAGGAGCAGAAAGACACTGTTAAGATTCTCTTGTTGCCTTTGCTACCTTGTATGTCCCATGTTGTTTCTCCTCTGCAATGCCTGTTTGCCATCCCTGCCTTGGAGCCAACCAATTATGGACTGAAATCTGTATAAACTGTCAGCTAAGTAAGCCCTTTCCCCTTTAACTTTTGGAGCCAGGTATTTTGTTTCAGCAACAAGAGAAAAGTAACTAACACAGAAAGATATACATATAGAATTAAGAATTTTTGGAAGTTTTGACTATTCTTTTACAGGGTCATATAGTTAAACAATTTAAGATTTAAATTCAAAGTAATTCATCAAACAGCCTTGCATTATGCTATTAGACAAAGCACTGACAAAATCCAAGATTAATATTAGCCACCTGCCATTTCTGTTTGACTGATTTAAAGATTGCTCTGTTGTATAAAGATGACCTATTTGTGAATTACTTGAACTTAAAATTAGTGTTAACAGTTAAAGGATGGTTTAGAGGTAAAAATTCTTCAGTAAATGTTATTTATATATATATATATATATATTTAATAACATATAAAGGGGGCATGCAAGCTATGAATTATTTACATTTAATGGCATATATATATTTTGCTATTGTGTATATACATACATATAGTACTGTTGTGCTATGTGTATACACACACACCTAGAGATTAGAGATTAGTTTTTTATTGATATACAGTTACTATAAACATTGTTCAATCTAAAAATTATAGGTAGGTCACTCAAATCAATATTAAGCTTAATCTACAGCTACTTTAAGCAATAAGAAGATTATAATATCACCATACTTCCAAAGCCAATCTCAGCACTCATTTGTGAATAAGTGTTACAGGAATGGTCCCCAGTAGCAAGTTGTCTACCCTGACATTGTGTTTTCTCACCATTGGGACAGTCAAGCTGTTAATTCAGTAGAAATGAAAAGACATTGGTAATTTTAAGTTCCACTACAGCTGTAAGGGCATTAAAAGCTCAGATCAGTCTTAAAATCACACCTGTGATTCTTTATCTTGCAGATCTAGAAAGGAAGATTGAAACAAAGGTACCTTTGCCTATCATCAGATGAGGTGTGACATTATTTGCTATTACCAGCAAACAATTGCCTGGAGACTTCTACAGGCAGAATGCTTCAATAAATGCTCTTCCCACAATTAATGAGTAGTGACACATCCCTTAAACTTGTATATGGTCATTTCAGAGTTCTTTTCATGGCAATGGTGTAGCTTTATGGAAAACCTGGAGCTCTAAGATCAGGCCAGACTGCCTTGGCCACAATGCATAGAGAAGCCAAGTGCCTTGACTTACCTGTGGCTTCCTCACCTACCTTCCTCACCTACCTCACCTTCTCTAGCTGGTTGTTGGAAGCATTAAGAAGGGTATGGACATGAGGACCAAGCATAGGGCTGTACACAGCAAGCTCTAAGCAAATGTGTAAGTTATTTTTCAGAAAGGAATGCCAATGAATTGAATGACAAAGAATATATATTGGCCATGTCAACAATGAAAATCTATCAGACAAGCTATTTAATGTAATTGGTTGTCTAGTATGTAAGCCATGAATTCACCGACAAATGCTAGGTATAACCCCCCCACACACCCACACATACTACATCCCTTCTTTTCCTGTCCATCTCTACTAAACGTGTTACATTTTTATTGGAAAAAAATGTATCAAAATCCCATGCCTTTGAACATTGGATTCCCAAGGGTATGCTTCTTCTATTTATAATTGAGACTTCAGGTAAATAATTCTGAAAGAAAAAAGGCAGATATTCTGTAATTAATATCTCAGCTTGACTCTTAAAAATTCACCTGAATTAGTAATTAGAAAAACAATTATTTCTCAAAACTAGAGAGTATGCTGTTCCAGGGGTTTGAAATACCCATCACTACCCAGGTGGGGACCTGAAGTCAAAGTTTACATAAGCTGCTTGTCAACTCCTTGTCTTCAATGAGATTAACCTTTAAAAAGGTGAACAATAGCCGCTATTTTCCATTTCAGTCATCTTGGCAACCTTGTCAAACCTTTCAAAGAAAGTACTGGAGTTGATGGACCTCCAGTAGGTGATCATTCAGTCTAACTTTGTCCTTTTATGTTTCCTGTTGAGAGTCAGTGCTTGTAAAATGTTGTTATTAAATTGTGTATTTTTAATGAGGTTTGACTATTTCAAATTCTATGGGCACCCCTGTGGGTCCTTGGAGGCACATTACCACAGCGTTACAAGGCAGAGCAAAAATCTGCTTCTTGTTATCAGGACCACGCAAAAGCCCCAGAACTACAGGCAGAGTTCCTTTAAGAGCCAGACACAGCAAGTTTGTGGTATATCAGCAAAGTTCCTGTGTCCCTAATAGATGCCAGGAAACTCTACACAGCACGATGCTCATATTCACACTATGTTGGAACCTCAGCCAAAGAACAAATGCCCTCTGTGCCACGTGCCCTGGGCCCTGGAAATATGGTTACCCCAAAGTACAGGGACCAGACATGCTGGACTCACTTACAGAGAAGCTCCCAAAAGACCTGCTGCAATAGCACCACGCTGGGGTTTCTCAGTGCTGCCTTGGTATGTGCACAAGCAACGCACGAAATTGGGATTCAAATCACCACTGGCGTATTTTGGTACAACACTGTTTGCTATTTTTTTCCCTCCTACCTGCCCAAGAAGATTGTAGCAGAGCAGGAAGCAGCGGTAGCTCAACACCCTTCCAGCTTGCCCTTGCACCTCAGAACCATGCTATGTGTGTGATAATCAATAGACAGCGCAAAAACTCAGGCTTACCTGAAACCACAACTTTCCTCCCAAGCCTGGTTGCCTATTAAGAAAATGCATGACCACTTTGAACTGCATATTCCTTTGAATTACATACTCTTTTGTATAACCCAGTGATTATTTTATTCATATAATCATTCATAGAGTGCATTTCTTACAATGCCTTTGTCTTACTGTGATGAAATGTAAAACTGTGCAGTAATTACACGAGTCACCCACACTGGGTGGTGCAGTGTGCTACTTTTGCAACTCCTAATGAATGAAAAGCACAAATCAAGCTGCCAAACACAAGTGAGCAAAAGAAGGTTAGCAGAACAAAATAGCAATTAGCTGAAAATGAGTACGAATAAACCTTCCTTCTTGCAGAGGCCCTGGAGTACACCCTCACTTTGTTTGCAGAAGCCAGCAATAGGAACCAAGCTGTAAGCCCCACCATGGCTAGGAAGGAAGAGTTCTGTGAAATATCGGAAAACGCACATCCACCCAACACAAGCTCAGTTGTGATGTCTGCGATGCCAACCAAGCTTGCCGTAGACAGCGCTATTTGATAGAAATCACATATGACCACAGATGGAATTTTAAATTCTCTAGTAGCTGTATTTTAAAACAAGACACAAGTGACATTAATTTTAGGGAAATAATTACATAACCCAGTACAGTGTATCTTAGATACTATCATTTGAACATGTTTTCAATATTAAAATTTTGTTAATGAGATATTTTACCTTCTTGTTTGCTAAGACTTTCAAATTTCATGTGTATTTTACACATACACAACTCCCAATTTGGGCTAGCCATATTTTCAGTGCTGGATAGCCACACGTGGCCAGGGCTAATATACAGTATTCATTTGTTCAGCCCTAAAGCAAAGTTTTCTTGTTGAGGAAAAAGTTCTGATCTAGCCCTGAACTGCCTTGTGTTCTCTTGTAGGCAGTGAATAAACAGATGGAAAAATTATTCCGAAAACCACAAAATGATAGAAAAATCTTGCAAACAAGTTTTTGTTTGTTTGTTTATTTTTTTCTTTAACTAGACTTACAAAAATCAGCCTTACCCATGTTGCCATTTCAACTTTCCTTTCTTGGAGTGCCTGCGTTTTCATTTCCTGATGTGTTACTGAACGCTTAGTTGAAACTTTTAGCGTTAATTTTGTTTAGATCTGTACAGCCTAACTTGGAAGCTTTACCAGCTACTAAACTAGGGAAGACTTCAAATGTAGCTAATGTTACTGAGGAATTCTTAATTTTATTTAATATTTCTCACACTGAAAACTGGATATCATAAGGAAAATGTAATCTTCCTGTATTCCTGTTTTCTGGGAGACCAATCAGGGTTGAGAAAAGAGTTGATCATGTTTTAGAGGACAAGTACAGAATACTTAGTGTGTGGAATACTTAGAAATTCCAGAGTATCAGGAAAGCAGTGTCAGGGAAGACACAGAGAAGAAGTATGAGACCCAGATTCCAGATCTGACCTACTGTTGACAGTGCTGTATCCTTATATATGTGAGAATTAATAAACCTTGCTTTTCCTGATCTTCAGGTGAAGATGAAATTGATAGGTCTGTGAAGGACTTTTCTAACTCCTAATCTCCTTTTATGATACATGATGACCATCTTCTTTCCTTAGTTACCTCTAGATCTGATATCATTATAAATTGCATTTGGGTACAAATCAAGAAAGAAAAGTTAATGGTATTTTAGATGAGCCTCAATGTTTAGCTCTGCTATGTTAGTGGAACAAAAATTAGCTTAACAATTATAAAAGAGAGAAAAAGCAAAGCTAGATTTGATTGCACTTAATTAGAAAACCTCTGAGGGTTGGGTTGTAATCTTAAAACAGTTCTTTGAAAATTATTTTGCACTTAGCTTTACAACTTGCATTTTAATAGTAATTTTTTTATTGGGGGGCTGCTGGGATTGAACCTAGGGCCTTGTATGACAAAACCAGTCCTATTTTGTCTGCCACATGGTATGGCAATTACTCAAACAAATGATTTTGCAAAAGAGAGTTTCTCAACATGGCAGCTGAGCATGATGGTACACCCAAGTCTCAAATCTGCCTCCCTGAAGATGAAGTTTGGGATATTTGTGTGGTAGAGAAGCAGGGTGATTAAGACCAAAGGTGATAGGAGACAGTGATCAGTAGTTTGCCCAACCATAAACAAATTTTTTGATCTTGACAGCTAGCCTGGGTACTTGCTTTTAGTAATAATGAAAATTAAAATTAAAGCACAAGTTTAGGGAAAAAGTTTTAATTAAAAAGTGGAAATGGCAAGGAACTTAGCTTGAGAAGATGACAGAGATGCAAGTCCTTAACAAAGGAGAGTAAGAAAAATAAAGGAGGATTTGAGCTTTAGCAGCTGAAGGGGGTGCATGCTGATGCAGGGCTCCAGACTGGTCCAGCTACAAAGGTAGGCCACCATTTAAAGAGTAGCTGGGGGGCTTTGGTCCAGTTGATCATTATCTCAGTCCTGATTTCAGAATTCCTGTGGGTTTTCATGGTTTGAGGGTGGCTCTGTTGGCATGAAATGATTGTATCTGTGTGTGCTAGTCTCAGTCATGTGGAGCTCCACTTACTGTTTAGGACATTGGCTGGAGACTTGAGTGTGGCTGAATCTTGGTGTTATCTTGAAGAAAGATGAAATTATTGAAATTCAGGGCTAATCAGTCTTAGTTTGCTAACTTTTAGATAGGCACTCCCTAAACTATTAACATACCTAACCTAACCTATATAGAGACCTGAGAAGGGATTTGACCCAATGTTTAGGTAGCAAAGATACAAAGTGAAAGTCAAGGTTTATTCTCCTTTCAATTACATCTTTGGCACTGGTTGGCCTTAATGAAGAGTCATGGATTTTAGCAAAAATGACTTCAAGTCCCTGACTGTGTCACAAGAAAACACAAATTGTGCTTTTAATGAGTAACAAGGTAAAGAGGGCCCAGGAGTCTATATGTCCCTAGTCCACATACTGGTCTCTTATGTCAGTGGGATGCATGTTCAGAAAAGAGTGGCACTAGCAAGACCTGAGGGTAGAGTTTCCAGCCTCCTGCTATCAGAAGGTCACCCACCATGTATGTACAGAATGAATGAAGTCTGTGATTGCAACAAAAATGCCCTTGCAGCCCCTGAACAGTAAGGTAGGCAACTGTTATCATCATAACCATAGGTCAGAGGTGTTATCTATAGCAAAGCTAGTGAAAGACTAATAGATATCTCAGTTGCATGACCTTCAGAATTAGAGATTTTTTAAAGCCAAGGGAGAGCACTGGTACTCAAAGGGAAGTACAAGAACAAAGGCTTGGACAGGATAAAGGAGACAGGCCAGCTAATTATCAAAGTTAGGATTCTGTTGGCTTGTGGAGTTTTAGAGACTGAGGTCTTTTTTTTAATGGCTCTCAGGTCCTGGAGAGCTGATTCTGAGCTGCAGCTGAAAACAGTTACATTTGTAAGCCCTTCTTTTGGTAAATGTGCAGCCCATGATTGGGATCCATGGTGTGAGGCTGGGTTTTTCACACATGCTAAGTATCAGCTCTATCACTGATCAACACCCCAGCCCAGTTAGAGCTTCTTGTTACATGGTACAGTGAACTTCATGATGAAGTTTGTATTTGATATTTCATTCAAAAGAAGATTTTAGAATAGGAAGCAACTTCCAAAGTCTTAGAGGAGTCTAATGGTGGGGGGGGGGGGTTAATTGTGCTAATGTTGGACCTTTGAGGCAGTTAGAGTTATTCAGAAAGTTTACGGTAAAGGATATAATGACTCATCTCTCAGAAAAAACTTTGGGTGAAACATAACTTGTAAATTGATCAGTGTTTTCAACATCAAATGTATTTTATTAATAGAAAATAAGGCTTACCCTGACTTTATTTCCTAAAGAGTTATAAACTTGTGCCTTTCTCTTTTGAAAGGTAGTTCCCATCCCTTTTTGACAGGACCAGAGAGTAACCTGGCAGCACCTGTGCTCCAGGATATTCCACAAACCAAATTTAATTTCTCTTCAAATGGAAGAAAAAAATGCATTATGTTGTATAAATTTGAATGGGAAAAAAAACTACTTCTAATGTAATTCTTTATTGTGGAGAAATTCTGGAGGAAGTGTCACTGGGTACAGGGTGATGAAACACTGTATAAGAAGGAAAATGTTGCCTTGTAGATGAATGTCTGTGCTCAGGTCTCTAGAAGCCATCAATCATCCAGACAACCCAGATCTTCTTATTGTCCTTACTTTTTATGTTGTTTATACTTGATAACTTTTCAAATAGGTAAATATTTATGGTGTGCCTAGTTTTAACTCTTTGTGCAATAAAATTGATATGTCATTGAAAAAAAAAGTAAAGATCAGTGGACATTTCAGCACATATTTGAATGCTGAGAAGAACACTTTTGAATAAGTATGAACCAAAGGAAATAACATTGTAAAATAAAATCTTCAATCATGATGTGATTGTAAGAGCAAAGTGGTATTACCTCTGTTAGAAAATTTAGAAAACTGTAGAGTTCTGGGAAGATGGTAGAGTGATGAACAGCAGAGAAACAGCCTCTCTGAGATTTGGTGCCCAATTGCTGCAATATAGCAATGTGAGGAAGAGAAGAAGAAGGGAATTTGGTCCCTAGAACCCAGCAAGTATGTGAAGTAAAAATTGAAGCCCATGGGTAAATCAAAGAGAGGAACCTCAATGCAGAAGGAGGTGGCAGGTGGTGCTTTTCCCTGAGCCCTGAGTCACTGTATGGGAGAGATGCCTCAAACCTGCAGATGGACAGTGACTAATGGCAACCACCAAAGCCTCTACAGAGAAATGCATCAGTGGAACAGAGCGGTGGACACAGCAGACAATAGTGTCTGGCTCCACCTAGCGCTCCCAGTGTCAGGGTGAGATGGAGTAATGTTCAAATTGGCAGGAGGTCGAGGAGCTGAGATCAAGCCCACAGGGAGCCAAGTTCAAGCCAGCAGGAGGCACATGGAGTGTTGCAGGCCAAACAAATCAGGTTCCAGCCTCACAGCCAGAAACTAAAGATGCAGGCTTACTAGAATAATCCACTACCCCGCCATAAATCTACAGCTGGCTTGCTGGGATTAATCAACATAGATATGGGCTCTGTCTATCCACTTTGTCTGCACCAGTAACAGCAGAGACTCCCCCTGAACTGGACTTTTTAAAAATTCCTTTCTTCTTTTCTTTTCTTCTTTTGTTTTTGTTTTATTTTCTTTTTCTTGATTGTGTGCTTTTGTTTTTGTATGAGTGTGAATGTTGTTTCTAGTTTTTTGTTCTCCTGGTCTGTTCTTGTTTTATTTCTTCCTTCACTCTTTTTCTGCTGTCTTCTTCACCAGTTTTGTAAAGTTCATGTAGTCTTCCTTTGTCCTCCAGCCTTGCTTCCAATTGCTTCCTCTTCTAATTCTCTATTTTTTTCTCCTAACCTCTTTTAAATTTTCTCCCCAAGGGTAAAATTGCCATATTCAGGGCATATTTACTGTATATAATTTTCTGGTTTGTTTTAGATTTTCGTATATAACCACAAATCTAGTCATATAGTTAAAGGTGGCAAATTAATAGTTACCACAGTTTATCATTTTCTAAGCTCTGTTTGATGCTATTGTTTTTGCTGATTGTGCTGCTTTAGCCAAGGTGGCATAATTGTTCTAATCATTTTTTCTTCCTGGTGTGCCAAGACTGAGATCATCTAAGGGTCATAAACAATACTATAGGCCAATGCCTATTCTATAGGCCAGTGCCTTCTCATCTCCAATGAATTGAAGTAGTAGGATCTTGGAACAGACTCAAAATCCAAAAGACATCTCTGAAAAGTAGCCATTTCCTAAGCTTCTAAATACTAACAATAAAGCATTATTAACCCAATAATTAAACTTAAAAAAGATGAAAAGACACTTAAGCAAGATGCAACCCCAAACTTCCAAAGGCAAGCCCAGGAAACAATGAGGTGGAACAATTCAAAAACCACCCACATGAATTCTCTGAAGTGGTAACAGCAGAAGTAACAAAGCAGATGAATGAGGCTCTAGAAAAAAACATATCAGAAATAATTTCTCAGATAACTACAGAGATAGTGAGAACCATAATGAAAGACATAGTGACTCTAGAGCAGATAGAGATTAAAAAAATAGAAGAACTTAGGAAAATCATAGAAACCATGAACACCCAAAATAGGAAAGAAATGGAATCCATGAAACAGATTCAAACAGATATCCAGGAGATTAAAAATTCAGTTGAAAGTATACACAGCAGAATGAGCCAATGAGAGGACAGAATATCAGATATAGAAAACATAATTTCAGTTAAAAGTCATAAAAAGAATTATTTCTTAAAAATAGTGAGGGGATATGAAAAATCAATTCAACAGCTGCTAGATGATGCAAAGAAGAGTAAGGTAAGTTTGATTGGAGTCAAGGAAAAAGCAGGAGATAGTATAAATGATGTAAAAATCCTCTTCGCAGAAGTAATGGCTGACAACTTCCCAAGCGTGGAAAAAGAATTTGACATCCAGTTAAGTGAAGCATATAGAACTCCAATTAGCCATGATCAGAGATATCTATAGGAGGGTATATAATAGTCAAGACTCCAGAAATTGAACATAAGAACAGAATATTAAATGCCATTAGAAAAAAGAAACAAATCATTAAGCAAAACCCATCAGAATCACAGAAGACTTCTCAATATAACCCCTCAAGTCAAGGAGAGCTTGAACTCTTTTAAACCCTGAAAGAAAACAACTTCCAGCCCAGATTGATGAAACCTGCAAAACTATCTTTCAAAATTGACGGAGAAATAAGATACTTCCATGACAAATAACAACTGAAGAAATTCATGATCACCAAAGCAGCACTCCAAAATGTTCTGAAGGACGTTTTATAAAGAGGTAACAGGATAACTACAATTCCAAGAAGCACAACAGGATGAATCTACCAGGCAAGCCAAGTAATTAAACAGAGGGGAGAAAAAAGAGGAACCAACAAAAGGAACATAACATGAGAAGGATAAGGCAATACATATTAATTATAACATCAATGTAAATGGTCTCAATTCCCCAGTCAAAAGAAATAGACTGAAAAAGAAAAGAAATAGACTGGCAGAATAGATCTAGAAGCAATTTCAAAAATATGCTGCATATAAGAAACATTTAATTCAAAAATAAATTCATAGATTGAAAGTCAAAGATGGAAAATAATTCTCCATGTGAAAGGAACTTGGAAAAAAGCTAAGGTAGCTATTCTATTTGCAGAAAAAGTGGATTTCAAGACACAGCTGATTAAGAGAGACAAAGAAGGTCACTACATCCTTGTAAAGGGAATAATCCAAGGGGAAGAGATAAGAGTCATAAATATATTTGCACCAAATAGCAGCACATCCAACTATATGAATGCAACAAATATTAATGCAAATGAAAAATCAAATAAGCACTAGTACAGTTGTAGTGAGGGACCTCAGTATCCCACTGTCAGAAATAGATCAACTAGACAAAAAACAACAAAGAAATATCAGAACAGAGCCAAACTTTTGAACAGAGAGACTTAGTAGATATCCACAGAGTGATCCACCCCACAACATCAGAATACATATTCTTCTTAGTTATACCCAGGACATTCTCAAAAATAGACATACTAGCTCATAGAACATGCTTAAGTAAATGCAAAGGAATATTATCAGATCATAGTGTAATGAAATTGGAATTCAATGGGAGAGGAAACTACAAAAACTTCATAAACACATGGAAATTAAAGAACACCTTTCTGAACAATAAATGAAATTAAATGAAATTAAAGAAACTAGTTTCTACACTTAAATGATAATTCCAGTACAACATACCAGAACTTATGGGACACAATAAAAGCAGACTTATGAGGGAAATTCATAGTAGTAAATTCCCATATCAGAAAAACAGAAGGAGCTTGAATAAATGACCTAATGTTGAACCTCAAGCTTCTAGAAAAAGAAGAGGAAGCCAAGCCCAAATCTTGTATGAGGGAGGAAATTATAAAGATCAGAGCAGAAATTAATGCAATGGAGACTAAGAAAACAATACAAAGAATCAATGAATCAAATAACTGGTTCTTTGAAAGATTAAATAAAATTGGCAAACCCTTAGCCAACCTTATCAAAAAAGAAAGAAAAGACTCAAATCCAAGCAATTAGGAATGAAAAGGGTGAAATTACAACAGATCCTATAGAAATCTAGAAGATCATCAATACCTACTTCAAGAACCTATATTTTACTAAGGTGGAAAACACAAAAGAAATGAACAAATTCCTAGATACATACAAATTGCCAAAGTTGAATCAAGACATAAAAATTCCAAATAAACCAGTATCAGTTAATGAAATTGAAGATGTAATTTAAAACCTACCAACAAAGAAAAGTCCTGATGGATTCACTGCTGAATTCTGCAAGAAATTTAGGGAAGACCTAATGCCACCACTTCTCAAACTCTTTAATGAAATTGAAAGGGAAAGAATATTTCCAAATTCATTCCTCGAAGCAAGCATTACCCTGATACAAAAACCAGAAAAGGATCCAACCAAGAAAGAGAACCATGGGCCAATCTCCCAAATGAACAAAGACACAAAAACCCTCAATGAGGAACTGGAAAACAGAATGCAGCAAATCATCAAGAAGGTCATAAATCATGACCAAGTAGGATTTATCCCAGGGAGGCAGGGATGATTCAACATATGCAAATCAATACATGTAATACACCACATTAACAGAACCAAAAACAAAAACCACATGATAATCTCTATAGATGCAGAAGAAAGCATTTGATAAAGTCCAACACCCATTCATCATAACCTTACAGAAAACTGGAATAGATAGTCTTTATCTCAATCTTATAAAAGCCATCAACCACAAACCAACAGCCAATATCATACTGAATGGTCAAAAACTGAAAGCTTTCACTCTAAAATCAGGAACAAGATGTGGATGCCCAATATCACCACTCTTATTCAATATAGTTTTGCAAACATTAATCAGAGCAATTAGACAAGAGGAAGAAATAAAAGAAATGAGGATAGAAAAGGAAGAAGTTAAATTATCATCTATTGTGGATGACATAGAAGACCCCAAAAACCTCTACTGTCAAGACTGAGCCTCCCCAGAGGGCACTGGGGAAGAGGTTTATTTAGTCCATCTAGTCTTTTGTGCCATGAGTTAATTCCCCAATAAGGAAAAGATGCAGAGAGGAGACCTGTGAAAGCAGCAGCAGGTGATCCAGAGCTCAAGAGCTGCTTGCCTTTATTTCTTTCATCTTCATAAACTGTTCTCAGACATAAGAAGATACTATCCTGAAACACCAGCTCTGTATCCATGTATTACCTTATTATACATGTGTGTTTGAGTATGTTAAGTCACCTTTACATAACTGTGGCCCATTATGCACATGTCCCTGACAATGGGGTTTGATCTTAAGTATCCTCAGATGCACCTATATTTCCTGGGCCTTGAGTCATCAGCCTTTGAGTATAATCAGAAGTGGTACCACACATCCACTAAAATCTTTTGGATTTAATCACTAAATTCGGTAGTGTACCTGGATACAAAGTCAGCACTCAAAAACCAATAGCAATCCTGTACACAAATAACAAATTCACTGAAAGAGAAATTAGGGAAACAATACCTTTCACTATAGCATCCATTAAAATGAAATACCTAGGAATCAACCTAATGAAAGAAGTAAAAGTGCTTTACATGATAGTACTCTGAAAAGAAGAGATCAAAGAGGATATCAGAAAATTGAAAGATACCCCTTGCTCTAGGGAAGGAAGACCAAAATGCCCATAATTCCAAAACTGTTATACAGATTTAAGGCAATCCCAATCAAAATACCAATAACATATCTCACATAATTAGAGAAAACAATCGTAAAATTCATTTGGAACCAGGAGAGACCTAGAATAGCAAAAGCAATTCTGGGCAACAAAGGCAAGGCAGGAGACATCACAATCCTTCACTTGAAATTGTACTACAAAGCTACTGTGATTAAAACAGCGTGGTACTGGCAAAAGAAAAAAACAGACCCTAGGATCAGTGGAACAGATTAGAGGATGCAGAAACAACTCCAGACACACTCACCCACCTTATCTTTGACAAAGGGGCCAAACACCTTCACTGGAAGAAAGATAGCCTCTTTAATAAATGGTGCTGGAAAAATTGGGTTTCAACTTGCCAAAGATTAAAAACTAGACCTATATCTTTCACCATGCACTAAACCAAAATCAAAAAGAATTGAAGATCTAAATATTAAAACAGAACCACTAAATCTGCTGGAAGATAGAATAGGTAGAACTCTTGAAGACATAGGTATAAGCAAATACTTTATGAACAAAACTCCAGTTGGATGGAAATATTACACAGAATGAACAACTGGGATCTCCTCTTACTAAAAAGCTTTTCCACAGCAAAAGAAACCACCAACAGAGTGAAGAGACAATCCCACAGTATGGGAAAAAAATTTTGCCAGCTGTTCCTCATACAGGACTAATATCCAGAATATATAAAAAACTGAAAAAATCAGACATCCCAAATTTAAACACCCAATCCAAAAATGAGCATGAAATGAATAGACACTTGTCAGAGGAAGAAATAGTAACAGCAAGTAAATATATGAAAAAATATTCAAAATCACTGGTCATTTGAGAGATGCAAAATAAAACAATGCTGAGATTCCAGCTCACTCCAGAAAGAATGGCTATTATCAAGAAATCAACCAGTAACAAACACTGTCATGGCATGTGGGGAAAAAGAACCCTTCTCCATTTCTGGTGTGAGATAGACTGGTGCTGCCACTGCGGAAATGAATGTGAAGATTTCTCAAAAAACTAAAACTAGAGGTTTCATTTGACAACAGCTATTCCCCTTCTTGATATCTTCCCAAAAGAATTAAAATCATACCACAAAGGAATAAAAATCATACCACAGCAATATATGCACACCATGTTTATAACAGCACAGTTTGTAATAGCTAAATCTTGGAAACAGCTCAAATGCCCACCAACCAGTGAATGGATGAAGAAGATGTGGAGATATATATATATATTATATATTATATATAATGTATATAATATATTATATATATATATATGATGGAGTACTACTTTACCCTAAAGAAGAATAAGCTTGAGACATTTCTAGCTAAATGGATGCCCCTTGGGACCATACTCTAAGTGAAATAAATTGAATACAAATTTGAATACCATGTTGTTTCCCTAGTGTGGGAAACGGAAAATCAAAATAATGCCCAAAATGTATAATAGATACTGGGAAATGGGAAGAAAATGTTCAAATGAGAAGTGGAACAAAGGAGGGGGGAAGGACATAAGGGAAAAGGAAAAAAGCATAGGAGGAAAAAATGGATACAAAGCTTTTATAAATAAGGTGAGGAAGAGGGGCTGCAGGAGCGGGCAGTAGAAAGAAAGAAAATATGTCATGTACAGGTACAAATTCCCTATGAGGAATGCTATCATTATATATATCTAAAATGTACAAATTTAAAAATTACAAAACTATATTACTTAAATTGGTTTTATTTTCATTTTGCTTATGTCACTCTGTGCTTGATAAAGAATGTGAGGCTGCGTAGAAACATGCAAACACCACAATGAATAAGAAAAATCACTGAAGAATTTGGTGGGGTAAGAAAATCCTCACAGCAATGAGAATGAATTGATGGTGATGATAATGTGGTTTTTTTCATGGTGGATTCCATTCCAGGCACTGTTGTAAATGCTTTTCAAGTACAAACTCATATAAACTTCTTAATAACTGTAGATAGTAGAAACATCTTGCAGATAAAGAAAAAGCAAGTAAAGTATATGTACCAAATCACAGAGGGAAGGAGACAGAACACGTCAAAAATCCTTCCATGGGCCACTGAGTTTGGCTGCCTTCTCTGTAAACCTAGCATATGAAAATGTATGCATTTTTTACAGTGTGTCGTAAATACAGCTTCAAGACTTTTAGCAGCAAAGCCAAAGCTGCAAATACAGTCACGGTGTCAGTAGGATAAAAACATTGGTCATTCTTAAGATACAGTGGAAAAACCCTACAGGTTGTGTTTGGAATTACTTCATTGCACCATATTGAATGTGTTCTCTCTCTCTCAAAGTATTTTATTATACTGTACACACCTTTCTCCATGTGTTGGTCTGAGATGATTCGGCACCAGTGTGATGAGATGAAGTGAGGTGAATGACACAGCCAATGTGAGGTTAGGCACTGTTAATTCTTACTTGGACACAGCACCTTAATAATATGACAATGGCTCTATATTGAAGACAGCTACTAAGTGGCTTACAGATAGACAGGGTAGTGGTGTGGATATGGTGGACTAAGAGAAGATTTATGGCCCAGCTTGGGTAGAGTAAGGTGGTGTGAGATGTCATCATGTTACTCAGAATGGTGTGCAACTCAGAACTTACAAATCATTTGCTTGTAATTTTCCATGTAATAGTTTCACACTGCAGTTGACTGTAGGTAACTGAAACCATGGAAACTGAAACCACAGGTCTGAAGGGGTCTAGTGTGTTGAATCAGGGGTCTATTTTATTGACTCATACTGTGACTCAAATTATGTCCCCATGTCAGTAATGGATATAGCTCTGAACATCAGCAGTTTAGACATTTCTGGCATATCAAAACAAGGTCTCTTCTTCACCCTTCCAGACATGAGAAGGTCTGTGGAGCTGTCCATGGAGCCATGTGTCAGTCAGTACCAGAAGAGTAGTCATATTTTGCCAGCTTAGTTTATAGCCAACCCTTTCAATCTCTAGACCAGTGGTGGCAAAACTATGACATGCATGCCATAGCAGTCTGTTTGGTATTATTGAAATCTCTAAGAGGTTCACCATCACTGTGGGTATTAGTGACCCACAGGCCAGGGGTGTTTCAGAAAGTTCCACATCATGAGTAAGACTGGTAGCACATTGGACTGTTATCCAATGCTTTTTCTAAAGAATTTTCCCAACATGGCTCAAATGATGAATTATATTTTCTTTCCCTTTACATGAGTGAGACTTAGAGCTGGACATGGTAATGGACACCTGTAATCCCAACACTCTGTCTGGAAGGCTGAGGCAGGAAGATGCAAGATTGAGCCCAGCTTGGGCAGTTGGGCAACTTGGCAAGATCCTATCTCAAAGTAAAAAATAAAGGGCTGAGGATGTAGCTCAGTGTAAGGGCCCTGGGTTTAATCTCCCATACTTTCCCTAGCACAGAAGTATAGGAAATACATCTGTCTGAGCCCAGGGGCTGAAGCCGAACTGTCCTATGAAGCTGTCAGTTGGTCTCAGTCTGCCTCAAGTGAGGCCTGAGCAGCTTCGGTTGTTACCCCACCAGAGAACAGCAGCGTATCTGGGAACCTCTCATGGCACTTTTTGTAACTAAACAGTGAACTACCTCGGCATTGTTTCAGAAGGTGCGTTATATCAAAGACTTTCTTCTCTCCTCCTCTCTCTTTTGTGACTGAGAATAAGAAAGAAGCAAATCCACTTTTTTAGCATCCATATTAATCGCTATCAAAACACACAGCTGTTGGTTTAATTTGGATACTAATTTACTTATAGTTTGATTTCACAACTTAGAATAAAGTATTATCGCTGACCAAGTGTGAACACATGTTGTTGTAAGGACCTTTGAGTCATAACAACTCCACTTGTTTTGCCAAATAATTAATCTGATGTTCAATGAATCTCCCACTGCCCAGAGACCTCTGTCAGCCTGAGATGTGGCACTGTGTTTGCGGACACTTGATTTAAAGACTGTGCTGGTTGATCAGTAACAAATGAGAGCACAGCCAGGCAAGACCAGCGCAGTGTGCATCTGGTTTGTGTAATGGTGAACCTGGGGTGCCAGCTGCCTGCCAGAAACTCCCCTTGAAAACTCAAGTGTTGTGGGCAATAATCAGTTCATTAAAAAAGAAACAGCCAAGAGCTGTGCTGGTGATTGAAAAAAACGCTTGCTGGGCTTCCCTGGCCCAGTCCAGCTGGCAGAGGTGCAGTTGAACTAGGATTTCCGAGTGTCCATAACCTCAGCAGGTGAAAGTTACACAAACTGTGGTGTGAACGGCTCCCTCTGGAGTTGTGCGCAGTGATAGCACTGCATTTCGTGTAGTTCAATGTTTACCATTTTCACAGTACTCCATTATTATTTAACAGTGTGGCCCTACTTGCCTATTACTCCTTCAGAGCTTCTTTCATTTTCTTGATTTTCATATTTTCAAGGCCTAGAGGGCCAAATGGCTTCAAAAAAGTGGTTTTAAACTTGTTCGTTGATTTGAATGAAAGTACAAATACATTATGTGAAGCCAAAGATTTTAGCTTTTGTGTTTAAAGAAGTAAGAACTTCCCAAAAATACTATTAATGTTGGTAGATCAGCTCAGGTGTTATGTTGTAATAGTTAGAAATCTCCTGGATACAAGTGAAATAAAACAGGTTTAAGCCAAAAGAGAAAAAAATGTATTTACTGTTTCATCAAACAGAAAATTTCAGAGTTAGGTCCATCTGGCTTCAGTCACAGTAAGACCCATTGACCCAAATGATGACCCGAACACATTCTGGCCACATCTCCTTTCTGGCTTCCTTCTTCCCCTTCCTTATGGCTAGATGTGAACTTGCTCTTCCACCCCCTCAGTGTGGCCCCTAAGGCATGCATGGACTAACAGCCACTCCTTTATCATCTTCTTTCCGTGACAACAAAAACCCAGATTTCATTTTAATTATACCACCTTGGTTCACATGCTCATCCTAAACCAACAATTCCCATCAGAGGAATAAATAGATGATGGGAAAAGATAACATGTTTCCACCTCCTCGTGCCCCATGTAGCAAGTAGCAAAACTGTTAGCTCAGAGAAGTTGTGGTCTTAGCCATGCAGCACTCCATCCAGTATGTTTCTTCCCATGACTCATTCACCCTGGGTGGTACCAGGTTTGTAGATAATTAGCATTAAGGGGTTTTGTTTGTTTTAGTGTTTACCATAGTCCTTTGAAAATATTGATGGACCAGAGCAGTGAACAGGGAAATTGATTATAAGAATACTTTTTAAGTCTTTGGTTCTTTAGAATTCAACTTGATTTTCCAATTGATGAAAAACAGACGCTTAATTTTTCTGTCAGATGCTCCAAATAGAAGCTGTCCCCCAAGGAATGACTGTGGTTTTAACAAAACAGCAGTGTTCCAGTGACTGCTATGTTTCTCTGCACTCCTGACCACTGAGAAGGTTTGCTTTGCTTAGATTTGGATGTGCTTCTGGCTTTGGTGAGAGTGTAGTGACACTTGGGCCTGGGGGACCATGTGTGTCTTAGAAAATCACAGGCACTCAATCTACTGCAGCCCAAACTGCATATAAGATGTTTCCATAAACGCTGCACGGTCCTACATCCACATCTGCATGGAACAGCCTGTCCTTGCTGACCACTTTTTACTTAGTTTTGTTTACTTTGTAATTCATTTTTTGTGGCAGTCCATCTTGAAGGAATGAAAAGGATAATGATTTCAGGAGAACTTGAGTTGAACCCAAGAGAGGAAGAGGGAGTTAGGGGACCTGCCCTGAAATCAACCTGCTTATTGAAGTAGACTTGAGGAAAAACAGACCAGGAAAACAACAAATCAGGCTGACTTATCTGAGAGGAGTGGATGAAGCAGTCCCTGCAGGAGGAAATGTGTAACCAAATCCAGTAGTTTATCACATCTTCATGAAACCCTGAAATGACTATGAATTTATATTGTTTTCGAGAGACATGTGAGCCATGCTGTCTTATCCTGCCCCACTGTGAACCTTGAAATCAATCCAGTCATTGCTCCCTCCAACATTAGGAAAATGATATGCTGCTAATGTCAGTGAACTAGCTGCACTTGTGGAATGTGTTTTCCCTCCTGGAGTTTACTGAAGCGGAAGGCAGAGAGGATGCGCCTTCCTGGAAATAGCCCCGTCTGCACAGAGACCTGTGCTCTCCAGACATTGTGCATGACCGTTAGAGGCCTCCTTAACATGAGAAAGCTGTGTGAGCCCCCCCACCCCTAGATTGTTTGCCTCCTCTGTATAGGCGAAGATGGTTGACTCTGATTTCTTCTCAGAGCTTTGATAAAACAAAGAAAGGAAAATGGATCCTATTCAAAGAAATTTGCTTCCTGTAATGCAAGAGGCAGAAGCTGGATCCTTGGTGCCTGTGCCTGGCCACAGACCACACTCCTCTGCCTCAGTTTATATTAGTTCACAATCACTGCTATATGTTACAGATATTCTGAAGAAGCACGTTATAGGTGGATAAAATGCAAGTCAGTTATTCAAGCTAATAAGTAGCAGTGAAAGATAGTTAAATAATATGTTTGAATTGCACTGTTTAACTTGGAACCTTTTCTTTGTACTCTTTTTATAAATTGTCTCAGTTTTGTATTTAGTAATAATTTTAACAATGCTCATACCTTACTCTGTGGAATATTAAACAGCTTTCAGATTGGTTATACATGTCCTGGGCCATTTGTGTCTTACTGTTCATCTTCATTTTGATGGTGGAGCTAATGATTTGATAATTTTTTTTCTTTTAAATTACAAAATAGCTTTAATAGCCAACGAAAATTAGTTTTTATAAATATTTGGTTGAATCAGAAAGTAATGCAAATGAAAATGGAGGCCAGGGATTTAGCTCAGTGGTTCCGCCGCCTGCCTTGAAAGCGCAAGGACCCGAGCTCAATCCACATACCAAAAAAAAAAAAATTGCACCTATTATTATGATTTCTGAAGAGACTAGTAAGTATAGCATATAGTCATTGAGGTGAGGTTTAGTGGTGCATGCACTGGGCCCTGAGCTCAATCTCCAGCTCACAACACAAATAAAAAATAAAAATGTATAAACTTATGTATGGAAAAGATAGCATTTGTGTGTTTTTCATTTTGACCTATAAATAATAAACAGTTTTTGGTATCTCCATGATAAATTCCTCATCAGGTAGCTCTCTAAGTCTGTGTGTTAAGTGAGAGGCAAAGGAAATTTGTGCTACTTCTTAACCGCATACATTTAAATGCTGAATTCTCTGTCAGTCTTTTCATCTTTAGAATCAAGATAATGATACTATTCATGGTGCTATTGTTTGATTTAAATGAGGAAATATATCTTAAACTCCTTAGACATTTGTAGTTGTTTTAATACTGTTGGTAAACATAGCAGTATATGAGAATTGTCCTCGTAAGTAAATTCTCTGGTTGTGGGAACAACATCCTGTATAAAGCAATCAGGCTACAAGGCCAGAAGTACTTAGGTTCCTTTTGTAGCCTGTCCATTAAACATATGGATAGTCTTGGAAAACACACACAAACTTTTTTTTGGGGGGGGGCGGTTACCAGGGATCGAACTCGGGACCTTGTGCTTGTGAGGCAGGTGTCAGAATGACTGAGCTAAACCCCCGGCATACACACAAACTTTTGAAACCCCTTTACATCTGTGAAAAACAGAGTTTTAAAAAGCCACATCCCCCAGGATAGCTGAAAAAGGAGCAGATGATATTAATATAGAAAAAAATTCTTTATAAGGAAAATGACTCTCTTAAAACAGTGTAAGTAACAATTACTGAATGAGGAAACCCTTGTCTGGCTTTAAGTGAGTGGTGGAGGAGCCCATCACTAAATCTCATTCTATATTTTACCCCACTGTCAAACACCCTTGACCAAAAAGGAAGTTCCATACCTCATATTTAAACATTTAAACAAATGAACACATTATTTTCTGTTTATTTGTAAAATGTGAAAATAGGTCTAAAATAATTGGTAATTTAGCAAGTTTTTACTTTTTATAGCAACAGAGAAAATACTTAAGCAATCCCACATTTCCAAAATTGATTCTTTACTTCCTTCAATCTTCACTTTTGTTTTCACCTAAATAGAGAACACTAAAATGATGCTTGATTTTAAGATCCCCAAACTTCCTGAGAATGAGTTCAATGATACCAGCTAGTTCTTTTTTCATTTTTTTGATGTAGAATTTAATTAGACCCCAGGTAAAGTTACCTCCAGATATTAAATCTTAAAAGTTTAACTACCTTTAAGTAAGATCAGAGTCCTTGGAACTTTTTGTATACCTATAAACTTCTAGAAATAATGATTTCATGGTTGCTGAGGCATTTGTCATATTTTAAAATCTAGCTCTTATCTGAAACATTGAGGTAGATTTAGGTCTTGAGAGACTTTTTGTCTCATAAAAATAACTCACCTCTTTCAGCTTCATGTAAAGATGGCAGACTGGGCTAAAATGACAGAAAATGCCTAGAGGGGAACATTGAATGAATAACTTTGAAGGAACTTATTTTCACCAAAGACTTGTCCAGATTTAATTAGTTATGGAGGTTAAAGGCAGGGAGAAAGGCCAGGCGCCTGCAGGAGCTGCAGGAGCAGTGTGTCAAGGAGAAGTAAGGCCTCACATGGAGACAGAAGTGTTGCTGCTTGAAGCTTTAATAATTTGCTGACCCTGTGTCAAGTGTTGTGATTTCCAATGGTAGGGGAGGTAAAAATGTGAAACATTAACCAGTCTTGTCCTTTGCTGGAGACCCTTCATCCCTCACAGTCTTCTTCAGTGGGCTGAGTATATTAACCTTCAAAACAATACATTTTCGAACAGTATCATTTGTTCCATCAGAGAGGATAAGATCTGAAGGTCATGGCTCATAATTAACATCATCACTCAACAAGCAGAGTTAATCCTTCCCTTGCAGAGTTGTATGTGACTTTATATCACATGCCCCATGGAAACCATGATTCTACAAAAGGCTGCACATATAGATCCAGAATTCAATAACCAGAGCTAAAGATAGCAATGATATTAATAAGGATTATGATGCATGTTTATTTTTATTATAAAACATCTGGAGAAATTCAAATGTCATGTAAACATTACCAAATATACAAATGTGTAGCAGTATTTTAAACACTGGTTGATGTTAGTTTGTCCTAAACATTGTAGGACAGTAGTTGGCACATAGTAGACTTGTGATACCAGCCACTTGCTTGTAAGTGACAGTTCCACAGAGGCAGAGAATCTACTATAACAGGCAGTAGCCAAAACAGAAACAACATGTTAAACACAATCCCATTTCTATCTTTAAATCCTTATGTGTATTCGTGTATTCAGATATATTTACATACACATTTACATTTCTTACCTAGAATATTAGCTGCCAAAATATCTTGGTATTGTAATTTTATTACAGAGTTGAAATTAGTAAGATAAATTAACAGGTACATAAGAAGTTCAGATTGGGGGTAGAATGATATGCATACTTCAATTTGGGAAGACTTTGAATATCGTGCTGATGAACATGGATTTATTTTTGAGGAAAGGAGGGGCTATAGGATTTTAAGCAAAAGAATGACAGTAAAATCTTGCCTTTAAACAGGAGGCAAAGGAGACCAGTTGTGAGGCATTGAAAATGTTTTAGCAAAAAATGATGATAGTAGTGGAATCAGAAAAAAGACCTTCAGGAATTATGTAGAACACACAATATATAGTACTTATTGATTATTTTTATGCTTGAAATGAAGGAGAAGAAAGAGCTAGAGATAACTGTTAGATTTCTAATTTTGGACAATGTCTGTGAGATTTTATGATTTTGAAGTTTTCTTTTTTTGCTCATGAACGCTCATATTGAAACAGGAAAAGAAATATAAAAATATTATATCTCCCAACCTGTTAGATGTCAGATGCACCGAGTTCATGCTCTTTAAAATAGAAGAATGAGTTCTAGTAACAGTGGAAGTTAAGAGTAGGAAAATATTTATTGAGAGGATAGCTCCTGAGAGGCAGGAGGGCATCCGATTGAATAGCCAAGGACTCCACTTTACAGGGGAGTTTTATAGAGCAAAACCCACATGGGTACAATGTGGGCCACAGCCATGATCAACCAATAAGGTATAAGTATAGTTGCTTAGGTACTAATGATCCAATGGGGAAACAAGTCACGTAACAAGTGTGCATGGAAAGAACAAAGACTTTCTTAGGACACGATGGGTCCAGAGGTCTCTAGTCACTCACTGGGATGACTGATGCCTTGCTAGATTTCATTAGTCCTGGTGTTTGTCTTTTGAGGAAGGCATATAGGCCTGGTCATTTTGTCTTTACCCTAAGGCCTGGTCTCCAGCAGATGTGTCTCTGGCCATGGTTGTAATGTGTTTCACCTTTGTCCTGACTTTTTCAAGGGCCTAGCCCTGTCTGTCTATAATATTTCTACCTAACTTAGCTGTCAATAATAATATGGACTTATACAATATTGTATTTTCCATGTGTATTAGTAATAAATCATTTCACTAATTTGAAGAAATAATTTACTATAGTTACTAAACAGAATTTCTAATTTGTATGAAATCTCAGAGTTTTTAGTGGTTATATCTTTTAAAATATATTTTAAAGCATATGGTCCTATTGATTTTAAGTATTTTTAGTGTCTTAAGAAAGAATCCTTTACCGTGTACCACATAGAACAAGTATTTTCATTTTCAACACAGTCTCACTTTTTTGTAATTTTCAATATTATAAATTTATTCCTCATTCAGTGATGTTCATCACTTTCATTATTTTAGCTAGCATACTGATATCTGATATTTGATATCAGTTTCCTTTATTTATAAATTCTGAATACATTTTTAAGAAACAGTTCACACATTTTTGTTTAAAAAATTTGTATATTGCTCAAATTCTTTGAAACTGTGTTGAGGATACTTGAAGTTCTTTATTCTGTCATTTTGCATATGCTTGACAATGACCATACTGTTAAAAATGTTTTGAAGTTTTGATAGAGATAGGCATAGATTACATTCAAAGAATTTAACTTATCATAATACATAATCTATGTAGATAAAATTAATTTTCTTAATAGATCTTGAAGCAAATCATCAATTTCAGATATCTTGACTTCAATGAAGACAAAGTTGTAGAATCTCCTAGGGCTGTGGTAGTCCTGTCCTGCATTAAAAATGGTTGAGAATCTCAAACTGCATTACAAATTTTTAGAGCTGAATAGCAAGGAATGATTTTAATTGGGAAAATGAAGTGTTGATTTTTTTAATGGCATTGATATGGACATGGAAGACTCAAATTGGACTAAGGCATCATGTGCAGAGTAAATATATAGATGTAGGAAAAATTTTTAAAGCTACGTTTATATAGTACAGAATCACCAAATTTGGCTTTGGTGGAGTGGTGGTAAATAAGCCAGAAATGGGACTATGATATGTGGAATATTGAAAATTTCAAACATAACTTGTTTCGATTCTACCTTAATTTGGTGATATTAGTACTAAGTGATGGGCTTTAGATGAGATGGAGAGAGGAAAGTCTAGGTCAAGTCATAAGTATTAAGGCTCTTATAATAATTCAGACAAAAATGCTAACAGGGAGAATGATCTTATAGTAAGAAATGGGAGCTGAATTAAAAAGGAAAGCTAGTTTTAGAAGGAAGATGGGTTATCTGATGGTGCTGAGGACATAGTGTTGAACAAGTTGGACAAAATCTGGTGCCATAAAACTTGGAGTTTTATAGGAAGGGAAAGAAAATAACTAATTTAGTAAACAAGCTCATTGGACATAATAATAGGTGAAAAGGAGAAATCAAAATGTTCTTGGAAGGAAGTATCACCTTGAGATTAGTGACCATGAATCTCTTTCTGTCCAGGAGATATCTTGAGCTGAAACCTAGATAGCAAGAAGGAAAGGGGATCTCCTGCTTAGCAGAATGAAGGATAAGAGCAAATGCTATCAGGAGGGCATGCATTTGCTGTGGACACAGACAGGGGCAGCAGGCTGTCTGTTTCTAGGACGATGACAGGACAGGAGGCTCTGAAATGAGAAGCAGAGGCCAGCAGCCAGCAGATAGGGCGGTCCTTGATGGCCTTGGGAAAGAGTCTGATTTCATCCTAGGTCAATGCAAAGGCATCAGAAGGTATAAGAAGCAGGAGAATGGAGTGGAAGGCTGTGTGTGTGACATGATCTGATAATTGAAGCCACTGTTGGGATGAGATGCCCAAGGGAGAAACTGAAGGACAAACCTTAGTAAGTTCTGACTGTATTCAGGCACCAAGGAAGACAGAGAAAGGTTGAAGAGGCAGAACAGGAAGCATTAAAGTGCTAATGCACAGTTCCCAAGAGGAGGACTTTCCAGAAGGAGAGGCTGGTGCAGTGAAGTCTAGTGTCAAACGAGGCCAAGAGGTTGAAGCAGCATTCAGATCAGATCTATTAATTCCCATTCCACTGCTTTAGATTTATCATTGATTATTTAGCAAGGCAATACATTTAGTCGAAGTCTGCACATCTCATGACAGATGGCAGTAAAACTTGCATAGAAAATAGGTATAATTTTTAAATGCTGGAACTGGATTGTACTTTAAGCATTAAAGATATACCTTTTTAGTATGCTTGTTTCTGTTTTATCTTCATACAAGGATTTCTTCTAAATTGCAGGCTTTCAGTTAATAAACTAATTCCTGTATACCACTAGCTTATTCCATGAAACCTCTTTTAAAAAATACAAATTGAAAGGGAACAGGGACTTTGAAGTCTATGCCTAGCACCAGAGTAGACATTGCTCATGCAGAAATGAATAAAGTTACTGTCCTTCCCTCTCTGAACTTGCTGTCCAGTGGAGAATCCGTGTGAAGAAAGTAAGCCGCCCTCAATGAGAGAGGAGGACATGGGTCCAGGAGGCAGCTGAAGGGAAAGAGGGGTTTCTACTGGTATCTGATGAACAACAAGTATTAAAGAGGGCTAGGGTGCAGCTGAAGGGAGGGTCCAATGGTGTCAGTGTGGTCAGACTGCAGTTTCCAGTGATTAAATAGAAATCCAGTGTCAGTGTTATTCAAGGAATCCTCATTTCTGCTTCTAAGGTTTTTCAATTGATTGAATGGTGGGGTACATTCAGATTATCTCAGAGAATCTTCCTCATTTAAAGTCACTAGTTATGGACTTAATCACAATCTCAGATACAGTCACAGCAACATCTAGATCAGGGGTTGATTGAATACCTGGGGACCAGAGCCTGGCCAGGTTGAAACATGCAATTGAGAGCCACAGTGAGTTTTCTAGGGAGGAGACCAATGTGTGTCATATGACTCTATTATAGTGAATATTCACTTCTTTGTTAGAACCTTCTATGCTATGAATCATTGTTACTACTTAACTGGTAAAGATCAGTCCTAAGTTTATGTTGTCTTATTTACTTGCCAGTAATTGTTTAAATTTTATAAAATTTTTCTCTGATTTTCTTATTCAAATCTCTGAGAGTTACAGCATTTGTAACTCTGTCCATTAATCAGGAATAAGAAAATGGTAGAATTTTTCCATCATTCATTGTGTAAGACTCTGCATATTTCTGACATCCTAAAATTAAGTACTTTAAAGTGAAAATCAAATACCAATGGATTATAAATTAATTATAATCATTATTTACATAGCCAGACTAATAGACTAATTATTATTATAAATTTAGATTATCACAAATTTAATACCTCCTCTTTCATGATTTCTATTTATAAGCAAAAGACTTCATTGAAAGAGAAGGCATAGCTTCAGCCACAATAAATAATACCACAGTGACCGTCTTTGTACATATGTGTTTACATTTTATGTTATTTCTATAAAATGGCTTCTAAGAGGTGAAATAGCCTATTTGGAGGTGTGCAAGGTTTGAATTATTACTTATATTGTCAGTTCTTTCTACTATGGTACCCTTTATAATCTGGACAGTATGTGCAAATGAATCTTTCTTCAGTTCTTCATAATTTAGTATTTTTTAGCTAATCTATGGAGCAGAAAAACTTTACCATCTAGCTTTATGTTACACTTATTAATTTATTGGAAGAGAAGAGTAAAAGTGATTCTGAAAATTTTTCTAACAGAAAAAAATGGCAGAGGTAGAGAAGGTATGCAGGAGAAATGGAAGATTCTACAATAGTCAAATTCAGAGATCATGATGGCTTAAACCGGAACCTGTATTTCAAAGACAACTGCATGTCAAATATCAGGTTAACTTTAGGTCACTATTAGTAACACTTAGGCATGTTTGGCAAGCATTTCTTTAAAAGTGAAAAAGGTTTATTTTTTCCTTTGAAGTTAGAATTTATTCAATACTTCTAAATTGTGCAGTACATTTAAGGCATTATATATTCAACTACTTGAATTTAAATGATGAATTCAGTAATGTGTTTATTGAAATATCGACCATAGTCTTTCTGTTCTAAAGAATATTTTAATCAAAATATTAAAAATAAGCTGAACTCTCATTCAAATAGTTAATTCCAGCTGCCTTTTGTTGTAATATATCATGAATTATCTCTCTGATGGATGGGTAGCCAAATGCAGATAAAATTAGCTTTGCAGTCATTCATTTTAAATTGCTCTTGAATCATTTGGAAGTAAATTCCATTTCAGAAGAATACGCTTCAAGTCTCAGACAAAGAGATAATGGTTCTATATTTTATGATATAAGCAATAATACTTTAAGTCTTATGATTCAGAAATGTAGAATCTTATGTATTAAGTTGATGAAAATTAAGCCTTGATATATAGCAATAAAACTAGCTTTCTAGATTGATGTTCATAGCATAATATTTTCTTGTCAAGAATTAGGTAGAATGAAAGACTATAAAAATAATACATGGTGCAAAGCTTTCTATTTTTGTATAAAAATGAAAAAGCAAATGCCTGTAGGAGATAAGAGAAAAGGAAATACTGAGATTTACTGATACCAAGATAAAAATGGCACTACAGTTGGAATGTCATTGTTGAGTAATAGTAGGAAGCAGAAAATTAAGTCAAATGTTAGAAGAGAGAAAAATGAGTAATATTGATACACCTACATCAGAAAAGACAATTAGAGCTGGAAGTTGATACTGACTCAGTGTACAGAAAAAAAAGCAACTTTGGAAATTCTACATTGTTAATTTGAACAAACTACCTGTAGAAAACCTTTTTCACATTTTCATTGTTTAATCCATTTGGCCCAAATACAGAAATGCAATCTATATCAGCAGATAACATATGCATTTTTATAAAATAGAACAATTCAGGGTAACTGTGACATGGTGCCAGAAATAAGTTCACCATCTAAGTTGTTCACAAATTGAGTTCCTATTATCACTCTGATATTACCACTTCATATATTTATATTAAGAAATAAAGTGGTAAGAGAACACATTCACTGATCTCCCTGTGGAAAAAAGCTAAAATTGTTCTTTTATAGCTTCAAGTTTTGCAGCATGACTTTAATAACATCAGAAAAGCAGTTTGTTTATATGATAAAATGATAGACTGTCTGCTCAAGGTAGACTCTTATACATTCTTATCTCCATGTTCTGAACAGTCCTCCAGTGGTCCTGAAAGAGTCAGTATCTGCACAGCAGGGATTTTACTTATCTTGACTCAGGCCCATGGATGAGCACTGGAGTATAGGCAAAGAAAAGGCCAGCAACAGATAAAATCACACACCTTCACCAGCACACCGCTTCAAACACACTTGCTTAAAAAACTGGCTAGAGCCTAAGTTTCTTAGCCTGAAAAAAGCCATGTTGTCTGGATCACATCCAGTCACAATAAAAATCTTTGGCGGGCCGGGGATTTATTTAGCTCAGTGGTTCCACCGCCTGCCTTGCAAGCACAAGGACCTGAGTTTGATCCCTGGTACAAAAAAAATTTGGAGAGCACCAAATATGTTCTATGAATATCCACTAATAAGGATGTGATTGCATTTGTCAGACCTCATAAAGTGAAATGCTTACTTTTCTGACATGTGTAGATAGGACCAGCTTCGTGGCTAAGTGACCTGTGCTGTCCCATAGGACTAGTGCTTGATCTTAATGTTATGATGTCCCCATTTCAGAATTCTTAATAAATTTTTAACAGGAGTTCCCGACTTTAAATTTTACACTGGGCCACACAAATTTTATATCCAGACTTGTTTGTGGATATACCTATAGTTAAGATATCTCCAATTTGTAAATGAATTTGAGGCACTATAAACTCCAAGATACCTCATGAATATTTTACAAATGATTACAATTGCTTTTATAAGATTAATATTAATGCTTTTATAAGATTTTTTTGACCTCTTAAAATATGCCTTGTGCTATACTAGACTTAGGAAGATCAAAATGAAAAACAACAGTCCTTACCTTCAGAGAGTTTTCACTCTAGTGTTAAACATTTGTTATATACTTCTGGATTTTGGAAAATTGGTAAAATCTAATTCCTTGCTGTAGTTGAAAATTAAATTCCTCCATTTATGTTAGCAGCAAATGTATAGTCCAGAGCATATAAATGCCCATATGGAATACATGGGATTTGCAGCTGATCATTTTTTTCTCATTAAATATACAGGGATATAGTAGAGAAGAAAACTTTAAGACAAATTTTCTAAAATGTCACTTTTTGAAAATTAGTTCCAACATTTGACATTTTCTCTTTTTTTCCATTAATTTATTGGTACATTTTAGGTATACAATACAGTTACATTCATCATTGGGATCTTGTACCTTTACATGATGTGTCTTGGTTCTTATTTTTTCTTCATTCCCCTTCACCCCCTCTACCCTTCCCTATGTACAAAGACTTTGTTTCCATGTTTTTCCTTTTCTCATAATTTTTCCTTTCCCTTCTTTCCTTTCCCCTTCCCCTCCCACTTCCCCTATTCCTTTAGACAATTTCTGCCTATTTCACAATATATGTGACATTTTCATAGAGCAAGAATTGAATAAAATGTTCTCGTAGCATGCTGAGCATGATGGTGGGGAGTTCTTATCTGGATCAACTTCATTGGTTGGGAAGAGTTTCTAGATATATATTCCAAGTGGAGAAGGCAAGAATTTTATGGTGGCCTATGAGCCCACTAATAATCAGACCATTTCCATGTTGTTATATTTATTCCACCATACATCTATACTAACTCTGGATCTTGAATTTTCTTTGCAAATGTCATGTCAATTATAGTACTAGAAATGATATGTCATATTAATATGACTTTATTTAGGCCATCGACTGGAATTTACTGTATGACCATTATAAAAATTGTTAATAAACTACTGTGCTATTCCTGGTTAAAGCAGCTTTCTAGAGGAGAAGAGTTCTACAGAAAGTAGGATGACAGGTAAACAAAACTGGACCTATCACATGAAAAAAACCTTCCTTTATTATTAGTGCATCTTAGTTAAATGAAATAATGGGTTTCTTTGTTACAATTTCATGACCGCTTTAAAGCATTTATAATGATATAAATCATTTCTTAATAACTTTTATTTTAGTTGTTAACAGGTATCTTGAAAAAATCAATAATATGTGAAACCTAAAATCATCGATTTATCTTTGTAGTGATCATTTTGTCTTAAAACTCAAAATGAAGGAAATGCAAAGTTAGCTTGCTCATACTTAAAAAAAATATATTATTAAATCAGTACTTTACCCCCAGCATTTAATAGAGCACCTTTTGATTTGAAAGTGAATGTGTGACTTGTTCATCTCACATGGTCTCCTCAGTAGTTTATAGTAAAATAATCAGACTACACAGACACATACAAGTCAGGGGAGTCGATGTTTAGTGTCTTTATGAAGTCTTTCACAGGATGTGAAGATACACATACTTGTGCTGTATTATTGAATAAAATATCAAGTGTCCTTTAATCATACCTTCTTACGGAACAAGAATGAATTTCACTTAATGGATGAATATAAGACTTTCATACTTTGCATGTCGAAACCAATATATAGTTATTAAGTATACTCACACATTTTTGTACATAGAAACATACACCAAAAGAAAAATAAAATCTAGTTTTCCATTTCATTTGGCTTCATGGATAATAACAAAAGCAGTAGATAATCTTCTGTAGAAGATAGGTGTTACATTTTATGGAGCTTTATTGATCATCAGTGGCGTCCATCACATACAACGGTGAGTGCTTTGGAAGAAAGAAAGATTGGATAAGGCCTTCAAACATCAGTTTTGTCATGATGGATTTGTCAATAGTTCAGCTTCTCTGCCCTTTGCCTTCCTGAGCTGTGTTTATTTAAGCAGTCCTGGGTTTTTTGCGCTTTGACTAACAGAGCTGAAATTGATAGAAACAAGGTTATGTTTTAGGACCTGACAGTTTGGGTCCTCGTTGTTTAGCAATGGAAAAAACTAGAAATGATGTCCTTCCAGAAGAAAGCAAATTAGGGAGGTAAAGTGAGAAAGAACGCCAGCTGCAGGAGAGATCATTTACATGCCAGGGTTGGAAATGACCATTGCGGAGCAGCTTTGACAGCTACTGTGGTCCCTGATGCAAGTGAAGCCAATCTTTACTGCAAAACAGATTGACAGCGGCTGAATATCATTACTATTTGACAGCCATCCTGTGACCTAGATGGAAAAGGTCCTGACCAGGTTTCTTAGTGAACACATGTCCACTTCACCAGTGTCTGTCTCCAAAATGGGCCAACTCCTGAATGAATAATGAAATGCATTAAAGGTAGCATCTGAGTAACCAGTCATTAAGCACCAATTCCATACCTTTGCTACTGAATACATTTATGTACTTCTAAAGAACTTGTAAAAAGTTTTAAATTTGACCTGGGAGCTTTAACCCTTCATATTAGCATATTTACAGAATTAATAATAGTTACATTTTTCTTTATCCCTGATAGGAAGATAATCAGGTTTACTTATTTATAGTGTGTTGGAAAGGCTCTTTTTACCCTGACTTCTATAAAACATGATAGTAGGTTTTACAAAAAGGTAGTTCTATTGGGGTTTTTTTATATTTGCATTCATGCAGCATCCAAGTTTAAAATATACAAGTGTCCAAATCTCTCAGATGATTTTTAAGTTAGGTTTATTCAGTGGAATTGAAACATCAGGGTCAAAGCACTATACATGATAATTTTGTTGGCTAAGAAAATAATTATGCCCTTTGTAATAATGCTCAGTAACCTTTTAACGAGAATAGGGTTACTAGTCATATCACACCATATGACCTTGCAAGTGTAATTTCAAAACCAAACCAAACAGCCTTTCCATCCTCAGTCCCACTGTGATGCTAGTACTGATTGACTTAATGTTGTCATATCTGTATTTCCAGTAGTTTGAATAATTCTGAACTCAATAAATATATATGTTTTGCTGAATGCATGTTTCACAGTGTGGCAGCTTTTGACAATAATAGATTCAAATCTGAATCTAAAGATCTTTAGTTCATATTTTAGTATTTCTGCTTAACTTGCAAAAAATCAAAAGGTTTACCTACAAGCCTTATCCTTTTCAAACAAATTTTTCTAATGCTCTAGTTTTCACTTTTTTCAGCTCTTATGAGTAACACTGTATTTTGGGAAGTGCAGTAACTATTACAGAGGTCACAGTTTTTGAGTTTTTATTCCTGTTTTGCTATTTGCTACCTGTGATTTTAGAACAACCTATTCTCCCTGATGTTGAGTTTTGCATGTATAGAAATGAGAATAGTAATAATCTAGATCCTTAATTGAGCAACTAGTCAGTAGATCTAACATGTAACAGACATTCAAGTCACTTAATTGGTTCATTTGCAAATCATTATTTTAAAATGAATTGCAAGTAAAAGGCAAGTTATTATGTTCTGACTATTTTTTCTTTTTCTTTTTCTTTGTTTTTTGTTTACCAGATGATGACTTTTTTCATGAACTTCCAGAAACCTTTCCATCGGATCCACCTGAGCCTCTGCCACACTTCCTTATTGAGCCTGAAGAAGCTTATATTGTGAAGAATAAGCCTGTGAACCTGTATTGTAAAGCCAGCCCCGCCACACAGATATACTTCAAATGCAACAGTGAATGGGTTCACCAAAAGGACCACATCGTAGATGAGAGAGTAGATGAAACCTCTGGTGAGTCTGTCATGATATTTAGATTGAAGTACCAGATGCACTTATTACTTCTGCTTCTTGTCATACTGCTATTTCAGCTAGTGAAACTGAAATGGAATTATTATCCTTTGGCAAAAATATTTTAGGATTTGGTGATCTCAATTCAAGCATTCCAAAAATCACGATGCATAAATCTTGATTGCTTTCTGTTGGACTACATGAAATTAAAACATGATTTGTGCTTGAAAAGATAAAAAAAAATGTGAAGGAATAGACTGCACTAAACATGTTAAGTATCCTGGTAAAAGATGTCTTTGAATTTCTTTTGTGTGGTCGTCAGATGTAGATATCCTGAGATCAGGGGAGTATATTCAACTAAGAATAAATTTTGCATATTGACTTTACTGCCAAATGTTAACCTATATACATAATTTCCCCTTATATTTCTTAAAGAATTTGTAAATTATTTGTAGATTGGAAATATCCTGTATACCTAGCCTACATGTACAGACATATCCTAGCTTCCTAACTCTCACCTGACATTGAGTTGAGAGTGATGGAAGAGTGACTGTATGAGGTCTGGGATCAGGAAAGTGTTAAAGTAGGTATCTTTGTGGGTGAGTCTTGATCCCCATCATGGTTAGAACTTCTGATTTTACTTTTGTTCAAATAACAATAAAATATTAAAGGTATAGACAGTGAAGTAGATTTTTAATAACCTGTGGGATTTAGGCTAGCAATACAAGAAAAGTTCTGGGTAGCAATTTAGTTTAAGACAGTAGTAGAATCTCCCAGAGTTCTTAAATTGGAAAGCTATAGTATAACTTTTGTTGTTGTTGTTGTTGTTGTTCTAAGTTTTTTGGTCTCCATTAGGGAGAATAACTCTAGGTGTTCAGATCCCCTTTCAATCTATGACTTTATAAGAGATACATTTTAAGTATTACTGCTTCATTTATGAGGATTTCCAAGCTAGTTTCTTTTTTACTGTTTATATTAGTATGTGTTTGCAATGCATAATGGATATGTTCATCGTGGGATGTATCATGGGATGTATCATGGAATTTTCATCATTGGCTCACATACATATCCCATCCTGACCCGTTTTACTTCCCCTTCTCCAAGTGTTGAATTAACCAAAGATGAGCGTAGGCCAGCCCATGAAGGTGATTTACCTTCAGTCTCCCTAGCAACATAAATAACACATTGAAGAGATGGAACATAAAGAAATAGACTATGAGAGAACTGAGAAGGGGCAACATATGTGGGATATATACTTATATCACATAAATGGTCCTAGGCTATCAGGTGGCACCATTGCATAATTGTTTGTCAATTTATAAATCAATACGTTCATTGTGTGTAAGCTGCTGACTGCAGAGATGGGTGTCCAATTGTAGAGTAGCTTTCTTCAGGGAATTGCTTACCTCTTGGTCTAATTACTCTGAAAATAACTACACCAGATGTCTTCAAAATCTCAAGTGAATTGAGTTTTATTTATTTCTGCTCATTTATTTGTAAAACTTTCAAAGGCATAAGCATGTAATGATAAGAAGAGAAAGAAAGATACCATGAAAGCTAAAATGAGAATCACAACATATTCAGGCTTCCCTTTGCTAAACTAATGAGAATGCCAGTATTGGGAGATTATAGATAAAACTACACTCTGATATTCAGCACTTCTGCCAACCTCAGGCTATGCTGATAACACCCCGCCCACACACACACACACACACTGCACTGATTTTCTTTCTATAAAGCATTTGATTTCTGTATTTCTACACAAAATCAATATTTCATACACCAATAATTGAAAATACCTTTTAAAGTTACTGTAAACTAAAATATATAACATGTTTATATTCAAATTCAGGATGAGTAGGTAGGAAGTAAGGGAAAATTCCGTAGATGTAGAGCTGGCTTGGTTCTCTGCAGATACAACAATGGAGTCAACGGCAATATAGTTTCTGTTGGCTTTCATTTTCATCTGAAAATTTACAAGAAAACCAGCATTCAATCCTGATGTTTGTATACTAAATACAGGTAAGTATTATTTCTAATCAGGGAAAAGGCAAAGATGTCCATGGATGCTAATTTTATTTGGTATAGTTCTAACCTACTAACCAGTGTTAGAAAACACAAATAATTGAAAAGGTTGAACATTATGATGAAAGTGGGAAGTTACTAGGAATGACATAGGGTGTAATTTTGTATATCTGCAAAATGTATGCAGTCTCAAAGGAGAAAATTATAAAATCATGGAGAATAGAGAAAACTAGCTGAAAAATCACACAAGTTTATGTAAGATTCAAATCAAATTAAAATACAATAAATGATCTCAGAATATCAATGTAAAGAAAATATATAGATGAGCCAGAGGCCTGCCATACCATTGGTAAGTGTGCACAGATCCTGGGGAGCAGCTGTATGGACCAGAGTTGCATGGCTGCAGATGGATCCCAGCCAGGGCTCTGCCCCAAATCCAGAGGCTTGGGCACACCTGCCCAAGCCAAAGGCCCACCCAGAAAAGAAATGCACAGGCACACAAGCTTCAGCCAGAGGCCCACTATACCATCGGCCACAGCCAAGGGCCCACCGGTAAAAGAGCTACCCATGTGCACAAGCAACAGCCAGAGGCTTGCCTGATGTCATTGATAAGTGCATGGAGACCCTAGCCAGAAGCCTGTGCAGACAACAGGAAATGGGGTGCACAGCCCCCAGCCAAAGGCCCTCCCAGACAACAGCTACATAGGGGCCCTAGTGAGAGGCACACCTAGATGCCATCCCAAGTGTGCACAGGCCCTAGCCAGAAGCCTGCCCAGACAACAAGTCATATCAGGGATCCAGAAGGCAACCACTCTGAACCCAGGAATTGGTGTACTGGTAAGCAGCAGAGTAAAGGCTGCTCTGTGGCTTGCTGAGAATTGAAGACCACTGGGTGAGCAAAAAGTTGCCTCAACAAAGGCACACAGGCGGCATCTATTGAAATGAGAAGACACGTAAACAAGTCTCAAAACCAGACTTACAGATCACCTAAGGCAACCCCAAAGGGCAACAAGATGGAACAATCTGATACTCAACCACCTGAACTACCTAAACTCACAATGAAAGAAGACTTGGAAAAAATGAAATCAGAAATAATTTCTCAGAAAACAGCAGAGATTGTCCCCATAGTGCAAGACATGACCAATAAATCTAGAGTGGACACAGATAAAAATATAGAGGAGCTGAGGAACATGATGGAATCCTAACATAGGAAGCAAATGGAATCCATAAAACAGATGGAAACAGATTTCCGGGAGATTAAAACTCCATTGAAAGTTTACCCAGCAGAATGAGCCAATGCAAGGACAGAATTTCAGATATAGAACATAGGATTGCAATTAGTAACCAGTAAAAGTGCAATTTTTTTTTTTTTTTGGTACCAACGATCAAACTCAGGTCCTTGGCTTGCGAGGCAGGTGGCAGAACCACTGAGCTAAATTCCCAGCCCGAAAGAAAAATTTCTTAAAAATAGTAAGGGACCACAAATCAAACGAGCAGCTGCTAGACGATGCAAATAAGAATAACATAAGATTGATTGGAGTCAATGAAGAAACAAAGAGAGTGCAGATAACATAAAAAAAACTGTTCACAGGCCCTCTGCTTGGTACAGTGGCAGCTGACATCGTGAGCTGAGCGCAGCAGTTCTCCTTCTAAAGTGGCTCAGGAGTTAAGGGTGTGGCTTCAAGGACTTGGGAAGATGCAGAGTCTTTCTTTGTAGTCCAGGCTGGCCTTGAACTTGCAAAGATCCTCCTGCCTCAGACTGCCAGGTGCTGGGATTACAGGAGACCGACCAAGACAGTGAGGACCCTTGGGCTTGCGCACCAGCCTCCAGGTTGGCCGTGCACGTGGGCAGAGCAGGTGCGGGCTGAGTGCACACTGCTCAGTCTGGCTTGCTCTGCTCACTTTCGACTAGGAGACTGAGCCACTACTTGGATCCACACTGCAGAGGCACAGGGGAGCATAAAGGCCATTGTCTTGAGCTGCAGAAGTGAATAACAGAAAGAGGGCCTCACTCAGGCTCCCTGGTGAAAATTGAAGCCCACTGGAAAAGTGAAGAGAATCTCTGCAATAAAGGCACACCAGACCACTGTGCTTGGTAAGTTGGACGGATCCTCACCTCCCGTTGGAACCTGGACTATCTTCAGGGGAAAAGCAGCTGGAACCTGCAGAAGAACCTTGCAGAGTTCAACCCTACAGGAAGACAGGGAGCTCAACTTGGGACTTGCAGCCAGAAATCTGCCTGAATCTCACAAGTCTGTGACTGTCTTACAGAGACTCACTGACTTATGACTGTACACTACTGCCCATGTTGTCTATTGTGACAACAGAGACATACCCTGAAGGAGGGCCTTCATTTTTATCTTTTATTTGTTATTTTCAAAATTACCATTATTTTTGGTGCTTATTTTTAATTATTTTTCTGCTTTGCTACTCTTTTAAAATTTTTATTTTTATCTTTTGCTTTCTTTTCTCTTTTCTTTCTGTCTCTCTCTACCTCAATCCCTTGCTGTCCCACATTGTTCTTCATCTCCCTTTGTGTTCCTGTTCTGCCCCTAATTTGTATTTCTTCTTTACCTTTCTTTTCCTCTCTTTTTCCTTCTCTTGCCTGTGTCCTCTGGCCTCACTGCTAACCTTCCCCTATCCTTCTACTTTACCTATTCCTCCCTCCCCACCTCATCCTAACTCCACATCCCAAAGGGTAAAGTTGCTATATTGAAGAGTGTATTCACTATAAAGGTATGTTGAGTTGGTCCTTGATTTTGATTTAATTCACACACTTAAAGGTGATAGATTATTAACTACCATAAATTGTCATTTTCTAAGAGGTACTTGATGTTATTGTGTTGCTGATTGTATCACTTGGGCTAAGGTGTTGTGATTGATCTAATCAGTTGTCCTTCCTGGTATAATGAAAAGGAGATAGCATCAGAGTCATTAGAGACTCAAAATATAAGACCAGCTATATGTGGAAGACACCTGTGAGAAGCAACCATTCCATAAGTGTTCTAAATACATCAACAAAGATACTTACAATAAACAACTTCAAAGTATCAATCCAGGAACTAAACCAAGGACAATACCAAAAACAAAAATGAGAAGACATTTAAGTAAGGCACAAACTCAGATTTCCACCCCACAGAAGGCAAATTCTGGGGGAAATGAGGTGGGAAAGTCTGATAGTCAACCACCTGGACACCCTGAACTGATAGCACAGGAAGTAACAAAACAGATGAATGAGGCTCTAGAAAAATTCAAAACAGAAATAGTTTCCCAGATAACAACAGAGATGGTGAGCAGATGAAAGACATGATTAGAGGCTCTAGAACAGAAACAGACAAAAAAAAAAAAATGGATGAGCTCAGAAACATGCTGGAAGCCATGAATGCCCAGCATGAGAAAGAAATGGAAATCGTGATGGCCCAACATAAGAAAGAAATGGAATCCATGAAACAGATTCAAACAGATATTCAGGAGATTAAAAACTCCATTGAAAGCATGCAGAGCAGATTAAAGGAATCTGAAGATAGACTATCAGATATAGAAGACAGGATTGCTATTAAGGACCATGAGAACAGAGATCTCTTCAAAACAGTAAGGGACCACGAGAAACCAATCCAGAAGCTGCTAGATGATGCAAAGAAGAAGAACATAAGACTGATAGGAGTCCACGAAAAAACAAGAGAAAGTACAATTGACATAAAAAAAAAAACTGTTCACAAAAGTAAAAGAAAATTTCCCAGACAGATGTGGACAGTTGGACATACAGATAAGTGAGGCATGTACAACTCCAGCTAGCCATGATCAAAAAAAAATCTGCACCTAGATGTGTAATAGTCAAGATCCCAGAAACCCAACAGAAGAACAAAATCCTACAAGCAGTTAGAGAAAAGAAACAAATCACCTACAAAGGAAAGCCCATCAGAGTCATGGCAGACTTCTCAACACAAACCCTCAAATCAGGGAGAACCTGGAGTAAAATATTTCAAGCCCTAAAAGAAAATAACGTCCAACCTAGACTGCTGTATCCTGCAAAATTATCTTTTAAAATTGATGGGGATATTAGATACTTCCACAACAAAGAACACCTGAGAAATTTCATGAACACTGAACCAGCACTCCAAATGATTCTAAACAATGTCCTAGAAAAAGACAGTGAAGGTCACAACTCCATGAGGCCCAACAGAGGGAAGCCACCAGGCAAGGTAAGAAACTAAAGGGAAAGGGGGTAAAAAATAAGAAATAAAAGAGCCAAGAACAGCAAAACATCATGACAAGGATGAATCAATATCTATCAATTATAACTATCAATGTTAATGGCCTCAATTCACCAATCAAAAGAAATAGACTGACAGAATGGATTAAGAAGCAAAATCCAGCAATATGCTGTATACAAGAAACACACCTAACTCAAAAGGAAATTCATAGACTGAAAGTAAAAGGATGGAAACAGTTCTCCACACGACAGGAATCTGGAAAAAAGCAGGGGTAGCAACCTTATTTGCATTCAAAGTAGATTTCAAACCAAAACTAATTAAGAGAGACAAAGATGGTCATCACATCCTTGTGAAGGGAACAATCCCAGAGGAAGAGATGACAATCCTAAATGTATATGCACCAAATATGAATGCCCTCAACTATACAAAACAAATATTAATGGACATGAAAAATCAAATAAGCACTAATACAATTGTAGTTGGGGACCTAAATACCTCACTGTCACAAACAGACAGATCATCTAGACAAAAAAATTAACAACAAATTTCTAGAACTGAAGCAAGCTACGGAGCAAATGAACTTAATAGATGTTTACAGAGTGTTCCACCCCACAAAATCAGAATACACATTCTTTTTGGCTGCACACAGGTCATTCTCCAAAATAGATGACATGCTAGCTTATAGGATGTGTCTAAGTAAATGTAAAAGAATTGGGCCAGGGATTTAGCTCAGTAGTTTTGCCGCCTGCTGCGCAAGCACAAGGATCTGAGTTTGATCCCCGGTACCAAAAAAAAAAAAAAAAAGAATTGAGGTTACCCTCTGTATATTATCAGACCATAGTGCAATAAAATTGGAGGTCAATAACATAAGAAACTGCAAAACTTCCACAAATACATGGAAATTGAATAACACCCTCCTGAACAACCAATGGGTCACAGAGGAAATTAAAGAAGAAGTTAGTTTCTGCAAGGAAATGATAATGCCAGTACAACATACAGGAATCTGTGGGACACAATGAAAGCAGTTCTATGAAGGAAATTCATAGCAGTAAATGCCTATATTAGGAAAACAGAGAGAACTCAGATAAATAACCTAATGAAGAACCTCAAGCTCCTAGTAAAAGAAGAGCATAACAAACCCAAAGCTTGTTCAAGAAAGGAAATTATAAAGATCAGAGCAGAAATCAATGCAATGGAGACTAAGAGAATGATACAAACATTAATTAATCAAATAGTTGACTTTTTGAAAGAATAAATAAAATCAATAAACGTTTAACCAACATTATCAAAAAAGGAAAGAAAAGTCTCAAATCCATGCAATTAAGAACAGAAAAGGTGAAGTCATAACAGACCCAGTAGAAATCCAGAGGATCATCAATACCTACTTTGAGAACCTGTACTCTAATAAAATGGAAAACATGGAAGAAATGGACAGATTCCTAGATACATACGAACTGCCAAAGTTAAAGAAGATATAGAAATTCTAAACACCCCAATTACAATGAGTGAAATTGAAAATGTAATAAAAAATTTACCAACAAAGAAAAGCCCAGGTCCTGATGGCTTCACTGCTAAATTCTACGAGACATTTAAAGAAGAACTATCGCCATTACTCTTTAAACTCATCAAGGAAATTGAAAGGGAAACAAGGCTTCCAAATTCATTCCTGGAAGCAAGTGTTACTTTGATTCCAAAACCAGGGAAAGACCCAACCCAAAAAGAGAACTACATACCAATCTCCCTAATAAACATAGATGCAAAAATCCTCAAGAATATACTGGCAAACAGAATACAGAGTGTCACCAAAAAGATCATACACCCTGACCAAGTTGGAGTTATCCCAGGTTTGCAAGGATGGTTCAATATTTGTAAATCAATAAATGTAATACACTGTATTAACAGAGTCATGGACAAAAATCATATGATCATCTCAATAGATGCAGAAAATGCATTTGACAGAATCCAGCACCCATTCATGATAAAAACACTACAGAAAATTGGAATAGAAGGTCTTTATTTCAACCCGATTAAGGCTATTTATGAAAAACCAACAACCAACATCATACTAAATGGTCAAAGACTGAAAATTTTCATGCTAAAATCAGGAACAATACAAGGATGCCCACTATCACCATTCATGTTCAATATAGTTCTGGAAACATTAGCCACAGCAATTAGAAAAGAGAAAGATATAAAAGGAATAAAGATAGGAAAGGAAGAAGGTAAACTGTCATTATTTGCTGATGATATGATACTTTAGATAGAAGACCCAAAAAACTTGGCCAAAAGACTTCTAGACCTAATTGACAGATTCAGTAGAGTAGCTGGATATAAGGTCAACACTCAAAAAAAATAGCCTTCTTATACACAAATAGCAGACTCACTGAGAGAGAAATTTGGGAAGCAATTCCTTTTGCAATAGCATCCAAAAAAATGAAATATCTAGGAATCAATCTAACAAAGGAAGCAAGAGACCTCTACACTGAAAACTACAGCACTTCAATACAGGAGATCGAGGAGGATATAAGAAAATGGAAAGACATCCCTTGTTCCTGGGTTGGAAAAACCAATATAGTGAAAATGGCCATACCTCCAAGACTACTATATAGATTTACTGCAATGCTGATTGAAATTCCAACAATATACTTCACAGAACTAGAGAAAACAATCCAAAAATTCATTTGGAACAAGAAGAGACCCTGAATAGCAAAAGCATTTCTAGGCAACAGAGACATGGCTGGGGGTATCACAATCCCCAACTTGAAACTATACTGCAAAGCTACTGTGATAAAAACAGCATGGCACTAGCAAAGATACAGACCTGAAGGCAAGTGGAACAGATTAGAAGATGCAGAAACAACTCCAGACACACTCAGCCACCTCATCTTTGACAAAGGAGCCAAACACCCTCACTGAAGGAAAGATAGCCTCTTTAATAAATGTTGCTGGAAAAATTGGGTTTCAAATTGCCAAAGATTAAAACTAGTCCTATATTGCTCACCATGCACTAAACTAAAATTGAAATTGATTAAAGATCTAAATATTAAAATAAAAATGCTAAACCAGTTGGAATAAAGGTTAGCTAGAACTCTTGAAGACATTGTTGTAGGAAAAGATTTTTATGAACAAAACCTCAGTTGCCTGCGAACTAGCAAAAACAATCAACAAGTGGGATCTCTTCTTATTGAAAAGCTTCTGCACAACAAGAGAAACCTCCAACAGTGTGAAGAGACAACCCACAATGTGGGAAAAAATTGTCACCAGCTGATCCTCAGACAAAGTTCTACTATTTAGAATCTATAAAGATGTTAAAAAAAATTAGAACTCCCAAATTTAAAGACCCAATCCAAAAATGGGCATCTGAAATGAACAGGCATTTCTGAGATTCCACCTCACCCCAGAGAGAATGGTGGCTATCATGAAATCAACCAATAACAAATGCTGGCGGGGCTGTGGGGAAAGCGGAACCCTGCTCCACTGCTGGTGGGAGTGTAGACTGGTGCAACCTCTGTGGAAATCAGTATGGAGATACCTCTAAGAACTAGGACTGGAAGTCCTATTTGACCCAGCTATTCACCTGCTGGGTATCTTCCCCAAAGAATTAAAAGAATCATACCACAGTGATATATGTGCACCCATGTTCATAGCAGCACAATTCGTGATAGCTAAAACTTAGAAGCAACCCAATTAGCCATCAACTGGAGACTGGATAAAGAAAATGTGTTGTTTTTTTTAATAAAATGGAGTATTACTCAACCATAAAGAATGAGACACTAGAGACATTTATAGCTAAATGGATGCACATTGAGGCAATACTCTTAAGTGAAGTAAATAGGGCACACATGTGTAAATCCTGAATAGTTTCTCTAGTGTGAGAAACTGAAAGTGTAAATAAGGATTTAAACGTATAATAGATAATGTGAAATAGGAAGAAAGGTGCAAAGGGAAAGGGGAAGTGGGAGAGGTAGGGGAAAAGAATGAAGGGAATGGAATTAATATGAGAAAAAGAAAAAATGGAAACAGAGTCTTTGTAGATAGGGAGGGATGGAGGGGTTGAAGGGAGGGCAGGGTAATGGGAAAAAAATAAGAAGCAAGATGGATTATGTAAAGGTACAGATTTCCAGTGATGAATGTCATTATACTGTATACCTTAAATGTATGAATAAAATTAATTTTTCAAAAAAATATATAGATATAAAATGAACAAGAAAATTGCAGAATTTTAAAAAGAAAAGAGTAGGTGTGTGTATGTGTGTGTGTCTGCACTCTGCTTGTGTGCACACTGGGGAGCAAAGCCAGGATCTAACATATGATATGCCACCACTCTGACACTGAGTTCCTCCCTGACTTGCAAAGAAAACTTCTACATGCCACTCAAAGCAAGAAAAAAAGTCCACATAAAAATCGAAACCATGGCTTGAGTATATAGAAAAATGTATATTGTTCTTAAATGGAAAGCATGAAATTTTTTGAAATGTCTACTATTTATACATGGATTTATAAGTTCGTTAATTTTGTGTGAAAAATGATTTATGAAAATAGGTTGGCAAATCCTGAAACAGTAATGAGGGAACCTAGCTCTTCTTAAATATATTATAGAGCTAAAGAAGCCAAAAGAATTTGATCCCAGCCAAGGACAAAACACATACTAATGGCTTAAAATAGATTAGATTAACAATACTTCAATGCCTTAAGGCTTTCAGAATATGGTAAAGAGAAGTTTTCCAACAATATGGAAAAGAGTTGATTCAGTCCCTGGGTTGAGACAAGGTAGGCAGTCAGAAAGGAAGAGAGAGTGAAGGGAGGCAAGGAGGGAGGAAATAAGGGAGGCAAAGAAGGCAGTTTGGTGTCTCTCTCATTCTTTAGAATAAGTTCCAGATGTTAGGGCTTAAAGCCATCATCACTAGGACCCAATGTTGGTACTTTGATGACTGATGAGTTGGTTTCATTGGTAAGCCAAGCCTTTTTAAATAAGACACAAAATCTAAAAGACTTACAAGAAAACACTATTAAATTTGAATATTCAAAATGAGAATACACAAACAGAGCCAAGGAACAGACTTAAAAGCAACTGGTATTAATATCTGTGGTTAGATATTAGTCGAAGGGCTAACTTAATTAACATATAAATATCTTTTAACCTGTATTTAGGACAAAGACCAGCAACCCAATAGAAAATTGAGCAGAGTTTGAACATAGAGGTATAGGTAAAGTCATATTTTGTTGATGGAGGTAAAAATTGATACAATCTTTTTGAAGGCCAATTCACACAAATGTATATACACTTCAGCAATTCACTGTTCTAATAAATGTCTGAAAGTTAATAACCACCACTTTGAGCACCTCTTGTAATTGTAGAGGCTAAAGGTAACTTGCATTAATCTCATGATGTCTCAATAAATTTAGTATTAAAATATTTATAAAAGTTTTTCTTTTCCTGGTTATACACACTCTATCTATCTATCATCTATCTATCGATCGATCGATCGATCGATCGATCGATAGATAGATAGATATTTTCTCCCCAAGTATTTTCCATACTAAGAACTATCTAAAAATAAAAGTCCAAATTTGCACAAGGACTTGGGTGGCAAGTTGCCCATCACATCCTCATTCTGAGTCTGTCAGGCATTGTTCGTCCCTAGGGTGGAATACTGCAGTGCTTTTTGAACCAATGATGTTGCTTCATGTGTGAAGCTATGGAAGAATCTCTTAGATAAAATTTTTCAGGAAAAGCAAATTTAAAAATACTGCATATGATATAGTTCCATTGTGTAAAGAAAGAATATGCATATACATTTGTATATGTATTGAAATTTCCTGGAGAAATATGCAACAAAAAGTTGACAGCTTAGAATCCTGGTTGATATAGGGAGACTTTTATTGCTGGATTTCTTTTTCAATCCCATGAATGTATTGTTTTCATAATACATAATGAAACCTGAAAAAAAAAGTCCACATGACTTTATTGTATCTCTTTGCTGCTATCATAAATCTCCAATCTGGACAGATAGTGTGGAGAAATTTGTAGGTCTTTTGTATTAGAGCTCTTTGCCTTCCCATGAGATCAGAATCATTGTGCATGGATTTGAAATACAATCATTTGTTTTGGTTTTTGTTTTCCATAAAAAGTGATTCACCTGCAACTTTGGCCTTCAGCTATCGACTTAACACAGGGGGGCTGTAATATTGTTGGGTCCTTGGTGATTTTTAATACCAAGAAATATTAGAACACATTAAGTCTTGAAATAGATTACAAGTCAGAGAAATTTTCTTAGCATTTAAAAAATCAAAATTGGTTCTCAAATGACAGGACAGACAAAAGTCATTGCAAAGAAGTTGATCTCTAAAGATACTTCTGCTTTACAATAATACTTTGAGGACTATTTAGTGTCAATCACATAGATTCTTTTACAACTAAGGAAAATCAATTGTGTTCAATAAAATCTCTATCACACATACTTTCACAATGAAAAATCACAAAACATTAAGACTGAAAAAAGAACAAAAAGATTTTCTCCTTTTAAAAATTCACCTTTTAAACTATGAAGCCATTAAATAGGCTTTCTTACTCTGAGGTATGAAATAAATGATTATTTGTACTCATCAAGCACAGTTATACCATTGATCATAACAAAATACCCTGATTAGAGAAACATCATCATTGTGCTGTTTGCCTTTCCATCGTTTAAACTGCATTTGGATTTCTTGCATGTGTGTGATATAAGAAACAGAAAGGTGGGGGTAGCATATATTCAGTGGATAGAAATTTTCACTATTCAAAAGCTGATTTGCTAATATAGTAATACATACCTATGTTGCCTTCAAAATTCCATAGAAATCTTGATCTGCTCAAAATTTTATGGTTATATTTTCAGGAAAAATTCAGACTCAGCTGCTTGCTTTCTATTTACTTGAAGTCTGTTGAATTCTTGTTTCCATGGCACCTAAAATCCACCATCTCAAAGCAAATATTTTTTCCTCCATGAAGAAGCAAGGGGAGTTTAGAAAGCCAAGCTTGTTTTGAAATGTTAATAATCCTGGAGATTTTTCTCCTTTCATCTTTAATTATTCTCAAATTAGCAGAAAATATCAACAAGACCAACACAACCACCCAAAGGGTTCCAAGCTCTGTGCCGAACACCTTACATGTATCGTGTCCTTTAGGGATCACAACAACCTTATGAGACGTCTGAGGTTCTGCTTTTGTAAATGAGGAAACGGGCTCATCAGGAAGAAAGAATTAATTTGCCCCCAATCACACATGAGAAAGTAACTTAGACAAGATGTGAACCCAAGGCTTCTCACTTCTGCTAAACCTCGGTTTGGGGCCTGTGTGCCTTGTCTCCTTAAATTCTACCATAGCTAATAGAAGGCTGATAGATGACTATTATTTTTTTCATCAGCTAGAGAAAGTCTGGTTCTGAGTGCTGGCTAAACATGTTTCTGCCACGCTTTCATGTCCCTTCCTTGCCTATGGCAGTTTTCTGCCTGTAAGCCTTGGTGCTTGGTGCTAGGTGCTAGAATGGCCTCCCTTTGTCCAAGGAATAAAGCACATGCTTCTCCAAAGACTTTTCAAAGTCTTCAGTATAGAAGTTTTCCATCAAACTTTCTAGCCTTAACCTAATAGTCTCTTCTTGAGCACATGCCCCATACGATAGGACGACTTACTTTCCCTCTTATATGTGTCCAAAAAGAATTGCTTATGTCTTCCAAGTTCTTAATAGGTGTTACTTAAAAAAAAACAAGCAAACCAACAAATGCTTTGTGGAATATGTTTTAAAATACTAACATAATGATATTCCCACTTTGGAGAAAGGAATCTAGTTGTCTTACCATAGATTGAGATTGGTAGCTTCTAACGGCAGACATTTGTTTCTCACAGATTTCAAGGTTGACGAGTCCCCGGGTCTGCGGAGGGTCTGCTTCCATAGAGACAGCACCTTTATGCCATGTCCTCCTGTGGGTGAGGGGTCGTTCATGAGTCAGTAAGCCCATGGGTGAGGGCTGGCCCATGACCTACCCCTCCGAAGGCTTCATCTCCTAATGTCATCACCTATGTTATCCCAATGTGGGCATTTCAGGGACATGAACCTTCAAACCAGAGCAGGCACATCTTAGCATGTGGAAGTCATAGGAAAGCTCCACTGTAGGAAAGCCTGCTTTACTGTTAGACCACTGACTGTTTTTCACAGAACCTTTGTTAAAATATGATGAGACCTTTCTGGCATGCCAGAAGATGATTTAGAAATGCTAATCATGCATATTCAAGGGAAATTAGGGAGGATTTGTATAAATTTTATTAAAAGATCCAAACACTTTTCATTACAATTTTGTCTTAGAATCATAGACATTTTAATTTATGAGAAGCATGGTTAAAGAACTGTTGGTATGCTCATCATTAAATTGAGTATGACTAATGTTCTGTTATCTTGACTTTGTGGGCCTACACATGACATGTGGAACCTTACAAAAATCAACTTGGTCACATTCTAGTCTCTCCTTAATCTTTACCACTTGAAAGAGAGAGTGATCATGTCTCTTTTCCCCATTTATCTCTCCTCTTCAGTCTAAGCATGGTAAGCTGGAGAGTAAGCTCAGTGGAGCTTCCCTTCTCTTCCCTCCCCACCCCTTCCCTCCTTCCAGTCCCCTCTCCTTCCCTTTTCCCTTTCCCTCTCCATTTCCCTCTTCCTTTCCCTTCCCTTCTCTCCTTTCTTTCTAGCACAGGGTATTAATCCCAGGATCTTCTCACTGCGCTACATTCCAAACCTCATTTTTATTTTTTTTATTTTGAGGCAAGTACTCACTAAGTCTCTAAGTTGCTCAAGCTGGTCTTGAACTTGGATCTTTCTAAATCAGCTCCCCAGAGTGCTGGGATTACAGGCATGTACTACCACACTAGGCTATTCTAGATCCATGCTTACCTTGGTATTGAGTACTTAATAAGTGTTCGATATGTATGTATAGGGTGAATTATCCATTGTACCAACTTTTCCCCATCCCACTCTTTCAAAACACTACTATTCTTTTTTTAAGAAAAAAATGAAACAAAATTTCCTAACAAAATATTAAGAAAACAATAGTTAATACACTGTGTATTATTATCTTCAAAATAGTATAAGACATAGACCAAAAATATTCTTATAAAGAAGAAACAAATAGATAATAACACAAAACTGTCTTTTCAGTGGACTTAGATAACATTCCTAAAGGAATAGCTCAAATGCAGTGTTGTAGATGAATCTTTCTATAAAACCTCAAGTCATAACTAAGCATTTCCTTGTTTCTTTTATTTGATTACACCTATATATGTTAATTATGTATCTGTTGTGTTAGTTACTTTTCTTTCCTTGCTAAGACAAAATATCCAACACCCAAAGTTAAAGGGGAAAAAATTTATTTGACTTACAGTTCTTAGAGGTTTCAGTCCATAATCAGCTGGCTCCACAGCAGGTTGGCAGAGAGGTCACAGTTCCTGGCAGCGGAAGGCAGAAAAAGCAACAAGAGACCGCTCCCTGCCCCTTTTATCTTATTCAGCTACTTAGGGCGGGTAGCACTCATCCCCTTAATCCTAGCGCTCTCAGGCCTACACACTCTAGATTCAGCCACCTCCAAAACAGGCTTTGACCACATGAGGCTTTGGGGGGGACATCTAGACACAAACCATAACATCTTATTGGGTTAATCAATATGAGAGTATCAATATTCAACCATTTTGAGATGCAAAAATCATTTCTTATAAGCCTGCATGATACAACTTATGAGTTATATACATATATATATATGTATATATAACCTTTATCTCTTCAACTAAAATAGAATAACATAGTATGGTTCATATTTTGTAAAGCTTTCTCTTTTCTGAACTCTATAATATAAGGCATTAAGTCCAGGAAATGATCAGTGAAAAATTGTTTTGTGAAAATATAGCTACTCATCCTACTGAATTTGAGTAATTGAAATTTGGTGAGATGTACCGATGGACAGTTTATTTGGAAAATTTTGTGAATAGGTAGGTAACTTGGGGAATTCATAAAGATAGGTTAATCTTCTGTAAGAAGAGTTATTTTTCACATTTAGTATACACATCATACCATTTGTTATTCTCCATGTAACATAATCATCTTAAGCTCAGCTCTCATTAGCAGAGTGAACATTTTCAAAAGGAAGTTATGTGGGTTTTGTTTAAATTTTAGTAAATGATGCTTACCATTTGGAGACTCTGTTTGACTTCATTCCATAATTTCTTATTTGAGCCAGTGAGTGTTTTGCCTTTGCAAGTATGGAGGCTTCCCTCTTAATATAGTTGTCTGCCAGTGAAGGTGAATAATTCTGGAATATAAGTCAATTATTTATTTGATTTCCTTCTCAGAGGAACTTATTTCAATAGCAGAAGCTAACACTTTTTCTCTCAGTATCAGGCAGGCCTCAGGGCTGAGTAAATGAAAGTAGAAAATTGATAAGGATCCATGTAATACATGAAGCCTCTTTCACCGAGCCAATCTGATACTTCTCAAGAGAGTAGTTGCCATAGAGTTATAACAGAATATCAATTATCCTGAATTACGTGTTTTTCCTTATTCTGTTTGTTGGCATTCACAATTGAGTCATGCTTATTTCACACTGACTTTAAGTCTTTAACCACCTACATTAATGTGGCCCATATAATCTCAGCTGCAGTGGGCATACATAGTTGGGTCAGAGCTCTAAAACTTGGATTTTAGTTGCTGCTTCTATTTCTTCTCTGAAAATACAAAGATGGAATGCTGCCAGCAGATGGGTTTGGGCTAACCTGCTGTATATAGACCTGGTTTATAAATTTCTGTTCTTGTCCTAACTTACAAACAATTGAATTCTTGAATTTTTTAGGTTCTACACTTGGATTTTTTTATCTTCCAATTTATTGTTACAAAATCTTTACTTTTTGTTTATTCATTTTTGGTAATTCCAATATTTGCTAATATCTATATTTAAAAAACTTACACATGTGCCAAAACACCCTTACTAGACCATACCTATAGAGTATGTAATTTATATCTTATGGGGTACAGTTTTAATTATATACTGTGTAGAAAATTTTAATGCATGCATTCAACAGATGTGATCTAGAACATGATTGTAAAATATAAGAAAGAAAATTTTATACCTTGCAATGCAATTTTAGCAAGTTGTGTTTTATTAAGGGAAAACAAACTTTCTAAAATTATACACAGTGACAGTTTTAATGTGATGAACACAAAAGAATCCTCCCCTTCCAATTAACGCTTAGGGCAAGGTTATTTGTAATACATTACTCCTCTTTTTTTCTCATAGCTAAGATGAAAGCATTGATTAATAACAATATGCATGTAAGTAGTAACATATAAGTAATAACGAAAAGCATATTCATATAAGTAGATATGTGAATACGTACATATTCGTGTGTATGTGTGTGTTTCCTCAAATTCAGAAAAAGAGAAAACCAAGTCCTGCCCACCCCCAGGCCCACACAAAAGCTACAATAAGAGGCAGGTGTCCAAGGACATTCTTCATCTAGATCACTTGCTACACAAACAGGGCATTTCAGAGCAGCACTAGTGATTGTGTTGCTATGGCAATTTTGCCCTGTGCCCAGCAACCAGGCATATGCTGTGGCTGAGAGTTGTGAAATGCCCACTTCAAAGAGACAATTGCACAGTTGTTAATGCTGTAATGTATTTTTTTAATCAACCCTTGGATAAATTATTAGAGTTTATGGAGCATCTCTTGTACTTTATTATCATAAGAAAGGACATATTTAACAGAATTTTGGACTCCAATATGAAATATTGAGCATCATGCTTAAGGAAGCCTTAAGGAACAATTTCAGCTTAAAAGACAGGGCTAGCCTAAAGAGTTTAGCTTTTCTCCCCAAATTTAAATATTCTTTTTTGATACCTGAACATTTTGTGCTACATATAAACAAACATGGATGATAGTTTTTGAGATCATGACCCAGGATATTCTTTTATATTCTGTGATGTCACAAATTGTTATCCATTCCATTTGAATTTCAGTATCACTAAATTGTAGTACCTACTATTTTTCTCAATAATTTGCTCGACATCCTAGTGCTGCTTTCTGTCTACTTACCTAAGATTTTTTTGATACCTTTAAAGACATAATAGAAAATTGTTTGAGTTTTAAAATTCCATAACCAATGAAAAATGTAATGCTAAAGGTTGAGCAGAGAGGACTAACCTAGCCCTGATCCTTTCTTCTTTGCAACATAGCATCCATCCTCACTCATCCTTTAGACTAGGGTCCTCAGACCGCAGATGTGAGGGCGATCTGGTTGCGACATCTGCCACCCCATAGATCGCCAGGGTTGGTTTGGCTGATCTGGCTGGCTAGGCGGGTGTCCCCTTCCTCCCTCTCACTCCATGTGCCTCTCTTCTGAAGCTTCACGCTCCGTGGAAGAGGACCACCCCAATAGAGCAGGACTGTTTTCTCAGGGTCATACAAGCAGCTGTGCTCCCCTGTTAGAACCTCCAAAAAAGCTCTTAAGGATTCTCAGACCCCTCTCAGGATGCCAGTTGAAAACTCTGCTCTTGCTAGATCCTCTGAAAAGTACATTTGAAGTTACAAAACTAGCATGCACAACATGAGAGCTACATTCACCATTATCAGGGTATTTGGCAAAAAAAAGTAAGTACAGCATGTAGGAAGTATAATATCTACCAATGAAAAACAATTCAGATTAGAGAAGTCTTGGACTCATTCCTAATTTCATCAAAGGTTTAACCTGATTATAAAAATCTGCTTTGAAAGAAATTTCCCAGAACACGAAGGCAAGTGCAACACGGAGCTATTAGGGCAGGAACTGTCAACCCCAGCTGCACTTGACAATCACCAGGGCTGCTGTTTACAGACACCTATGTCCTGGCCCAGCCCTAAAGATAATGATTTAATGGGGCACAAAGCATAGCTTTTCCTTTATCAATTTGTTTTTTGTTTTAAATTCTCTGGTGCTAATGTACAACCAGCCTTGAAAACCAGAGCAGGAGAGAGACTCTATTTGTTGTAAAAGTATGGCATAAAGGCACTACATAGATTTTCTGTTACAGAGCTATGTTCCAGATACTTGGTTTGGTGCTGTAAGTGGAGACAACCAAGGTCTGATGACTGTGCTGAAGGAGACACCAGTCTGCAGGGAGAAGCAAGAAGAAAACCCATGCTTTACCATTGGCTTACGTTTTCCTCTTCCTGAGAGTAAAGAAATTAGCCAGCCACCCTGGCAGTTCTGTGGTATAGAGTTACATAGGATAGAGCCCCTGCTCTCTGCAATATCCTGTTGCTTGTCTCTGCCTATTAAACTGCAAAGACTGAGAGAGAACAGCCTCCTGAGGAAAGCGGGGAGAACTCAGCTTGAGCAAATTAAAGTTTAGCTGGAAAAACCCTGGGGACCATTCTGTCCAAGGCAATTCTAGGAGTGGCAGCAAATGAATGACTTTCCTCTTTGCATGGCCACAGCCCAGATAGTCTTGGTCAGCTATGCCCTCTGAGTGAAATGACCTTGGTGTCTAAGATGCTGGCTCCCCGTGACCACTGAGGGGTCATCTGTGATACCAGAAGACACCTCGGAGCAGACAGCTTTTCCTCACATCTGTATGCTCTGCCTGATTCTTGAGGCCACTCTTTTCAAGGTGCAGATAGACACTAAATGGCCTTGGCTACCATACCCACCTCATAGGCCCATTGCAATAAATTGGCACAGATTTGGTGGCTTCAGACAATAGAATTGTATTTCCTCACAGTTCTGGAGGCTGGAAGCCTGGAATCCAACTGAGCCACGCTCCCTGTGGCCAAGGACTCTGACCCTGGCTCTTCCAGCTCTGGTGTCTGCCCCAGCCTCAAGGAAACCTCCGCGTCCACCTTCTCCTCACGGTCACTTCTTTCTCTATGGGTGCATGTTTGCAGCACATAATGATTGCCCTAATGGCAGAGAGCTGGTACATGTACATAACATACCTTAATTGTTCTTCCTCTTTGCCTCCCCTTCCTCCTTTCTTTCTCTGTCTCTTCAGTTTTGCAAACTTGTTGACTTTTGCAAAACCTTTTTGCCAAACAGGGTAACAGGAGCCCTAGGTATTCAGACATGAACATGTCTTTTGCTGGTGGGGGCAGCCTTTACCCCCTGCAGTCACAAAGTACTGTACCTCTCACCGAAGTCACTTGGTAGGACAGTGTAGTAAGGAAGGAACAACATAGACAGTGAATAGGGATGGTTAAAACAACAGGCATTTCCCTGGCTTCTTTTGCTCATCTGGTAAGCAGTTCTAAGTTAACTATAAATGTAGCAGCCAGCAAAAGCATTCCCTGGTGTTCCTGAAGCCTCTCCCAATCTGTTGTGTTGCTCTCTGAGCCAGAGACAGGAAAAGCTCTGTGTATCGCTCATTTTCCTCCTGCCAGCACCACTCTGCCAACCAGCAATGGAAGAGCCCTGTCATGGCATGGAGACCTGAGAACTCTCATGCCATATTTCTCATACAGTTACCAAAGCCAAAGCCGAAGAGCCAGAAGAGCCAGTACAACACCACAGAGCACGTGCACACACACGCGTACACTTTTTTTTTTTTTTGCTTGGCCTAGCAACACAATGGGAATGTAAACACATTGTTAATGCAGCCACTCTCTCAGCTTCCCAGATGGCTTAAGTTCAATAGATTTTCCCCCTGATTTCCTCAGCTTCTCCTAGTAAGTGGGAAACAGCCATTATGCCTTTTCCTGCACATTGAGATTCATCTGCAGCTACTAAACTGTCTCCAAAGTGCTTCAATTTTGCATGAGCGCTAAGCTGGGGACTGGGAGACATTAGCCAGTGCTGAGGCCCAGATCATTAGAAAGAGCATGTAAAGCCTCTGAACCAGAAATAAAAGGTGCAGAGATTTCCTTTGTGAAGTCCCAACTGCAGCTTTATGTAAACCATGAACCTTTGGCAAGATTTTATGTGGTCCCTTTTACCTTCTAAATTTTATTTGTGCTTTTTTCTTACTTTGGCATATGTATTGTACTTTTAAAGCAATGAGCTTTCTGTCAGGAACATATGGGATAATAGCCATTCACCATCATTATTTCTCTTCTTAGGACCCCAAATCCCTCTTCACTTTTAATAGCGTGATGCTTCCAAGTATTGCTAAAAGATCACCTGCACGATAGATTTTTAAAACAACTGAAAACCTGCTGAATAGCAAGAAGCTCTGAGAGGGGATGGACTGACATTTATAAGATATGTGTAAGGGACATAAATCCATATTTTGTTAGCTTCTGTAGTTTAGATGTAGGACTTGTACAAATACTGGATGATAGAATGAAGTTGCAGTAGAATCTTAACAGAGAGTGTGAAAATCATCAACACAAAAGAAGCAGTTATATTCTTCTCATCTTTCAATAGATATGCTCCACACATTATTACCTAAAGGTCTTGTTTGTATTTTTCAAGGTGAACATATTTTTATCTGCACTGGATCTGTCTTCTCACCTCTACTGTTCTCTCAGTTTGCTCATCAGAACATCCTGCTGCAAAGCAGAAGTGTGTCCCTGGTCAGACCCAGCAGCCCCCACAGGCAGCCTGGTGGGATTGGAGTTGGAGTCCTAAAGTTTCACATGCTGTAGGGTGGGCCGAATCTCAGGCCCATGGAGCTGGGACAAAAAGTACCTCTGGGGGAAAGGCTGACTCTCCACCTTCATTTGCTATTTCCTTTGCAGAAGACTTTGAACAGTTAGGAAAACATTTTTTGATCTATCACATATCTGTTCAAAAGTAATAAACCGCCCTCCTTTTACATGATTGCTCTATGATTATTTCCCATCTTTTTCATACCTTATTTATTTATTTATTTAGTGAAACTGTCTTTAGGATACTGAGAGCAAGAATGCATAGTTCGTCACAGCTGTTCATTATTTACCTCTAAACATATTTTCCACGGACATTTATTAACCACTGGTTTATTCAGCAATGCATAAACAAGTGGAGTCTGACAGAAATGTAGCTAAATAAGTTTCAAATAGGATCTGAAGTAAGTGCATCCCAACTTGTAAGGGAGAAGAGAGCACTAGATGAATAATGTGCATATAAATGTACACAGAGATGCCAGGCGCCTGTGTATCATGTCTGTGTTACAGATCCGGTTTATGCTGAAACCGAGTTTTGTTGTCAGCATGTTGTATGTATTCTTTAGACTCAAAATTCCTACCTATTAATTTCTCTTTACTAAAAACATAGCTAATCGTGAAAATGTCAATATCTTCACTATTTTAGTGTCACTACACAGCATTATTTACTGTGATTCTGTACCTTATGACTCTAACTGCACATACTAAATAATTTGCCTTCAAATTCTTCCCATGGAAATTTTTGCTCCACTAGAGTGTGTGTCTTTTGGAGAGAATACATTTGTTAAGGAAAGGAAAGAGAACCAAACTTTGCCTGGAGATATGAACAGGCATATGATTAAGGCTGTTTGTTAAACTCGTAATATTATACAGTTACATAAATACCTCAGGAAATTGGAGTCATGTGAGAAGCACTTTTTTTCTTTTACTTTGTGATACTAGAGTAGAATGGACATGAAGACTTTACAGGTTACTAACAATATTTGAATCTGATTATCACTTTTGTGTTGCTTCAGGCTTAAGCTCATTAATCTCTTGCAAAATCATCAAAGTGTGTTTGAATGAAAAAAATGATCATGGTTATTAAACGCTATGATCTAGTATTTCCCATCAATTTATTCATTTATGTTTGCAATAATATTTTGAAAATATTGTAAATATAACATTTTGAAAATAATACTTTCTTATGTAGCACTAAGTTCCTCTGAATTTTATAACATTTTGGGCATAATGTTAGAATTGAAGATTTAGATATTTGAAGACCCTCAGAATTATTTCAAATTCTTCTCTATGCAACAAAATGATGATAATTTGAAGCTATACATTGAAACATGGTCAAAAAAATCCCAGCAAAGTATTGTGCAAGTTATAACTGTTTTCTTTATCCTTTTACCCAGTAGGCATTTGTTGAAAACCTACTACCTGCCAAACATATGACAACTGGCATCACTTCTGTTTCATGCAAAACTGCAGTAACATCTAGGCACCTGGCAGCCTCAGGTAGAATGGAAACAGTGGCAGAGCATGGTGCACCTGCTTCCATAACAGTTCCAGCAAGGTGCCCTGACATGGGGCAGTGCTGCCTCCTTTCATCAGCCATGGACTTAGGTTCTTTCTAATTTCTGGCTCTACCATCCTCTCAGATCTTATGTTTTTGCAACCAGTCAGTCGAAGGGGAAAAATGCAAGGGGAGACCTTCCAGCTTCCCCAAAAGCTTGGTCAAGAAAGGTACATGTGCCTTCCACTGACATTCTGTTGATGTGGATTGCCTTGTGGCCACATCTGAAAGCACACAAGCTATAAATGTGGTCTAGTTGTGTTCATGGGAAGATGTAAGGAGCTGGCAGTCTGCTATATAGTCTGTCTATAGACACAATTTCTTTTCAATGTGTCTTGTGATCTCATCTCAGTCCTGTGAAGCATACTGAGAAAAGACAAACTATTTTTGTCAGTTTTAAAAATTTTTTTAAGGAAATGAGAAATTTAGTGTCCTGCCCAAGGTTACTGATGGCAGTAGCCCACTCAGGGCCAAAAATTAGGATTTTTTCCTTTTATTCTAATGTTCTAGTTCTTTTGGTCAGTAAAGTCTTCTTAGTGTAGAAAACAATAATCCAAATTACATTTTGATTTGATGACTATTAATATTTCAATGTCATTGCAATTTCTTCAGAAGTAAATTCCTTATCTTCCCTCTTTAAGAAACTTCAGTTATATTGTAATAGAACTTCTAATACTCACCCACATCCAATTCTCCTCTCTGTCTGGGCACGCAGGATGGCAATTCTCAGGCCCCTTGAGTTTCCTCTGGGTACAGCAGTCCTTTTCTTGCCAGTGGGCTGGGTGTGAAAGTTAGGCCACCACTCCTGAGTGTGAAGAGCAATTGCAAGCTCTCTCTTCTCTCTTGGAGACTGGAAGCCATGGCTGAGATGGTAGATCACCAAGAAAGCTGCTGTGGAACAGCTGCCTGGAGACTTCTTGAGGTATTGAAAAGTTAAGGAAGTTCTTTAGGACGCACACTGCATAACCTCTTCCAGCTTCTAAAACTGTATTAGCTAACTCATATTGTAGGCTTACCCTGCTGAGAATTTTACACCTATTACCTCACTGACTCCTGACACCAACCTATTGGTTCAGGAATTTATGTTCTATTATTCTGTTGAGGAAAGTGAGATTAAGTAAGGTAAAGAAACTTTTCCAAGATTGCACATTTACTTCATGGAAGGACCAGAATTTTAACCAGATCCTTTTCCAAAGATCTTACTTCCCATTAAAACGATTGTCAGGAGTATTGAAAGAAAGGTTGGCTTGCCTATCTATAGCAGTATTGTCTCCTGAAATACTACCCCAAGCCTTATGTTTGTCAAAAACTAAGCATATGAAAAATTAAAAATGTAAGTATACATAACAGAATCAGCAGAAAAGCAAAAAGTTATTTTCTTTATTAAAAAAGAAAAGAAAAAAGTTTAAAAATGCAATATCCTTGGTTGTATTATTTTTATTAAATCATCTATATTTCCCTCTGGAATACCAAAGGAGTGATTTGAGGCAAGGATCTGAGGATATATTGAAATATTTTGGAAATGCCAGACCATATACTTATTTCTCAATCCCTATATAAAGTTATTTGAAAGTCAGTGTTTCAGCAGAAATTCAGGATACATGCTCTGATTTGAAAATATGAAATGCTAATTTTTTTCTCCACTCGGAATTCCACAAGTTAAATTTTTTCCTTATTGTTGTACATAAATGAATCACTCTTAAATATTATTGTTCTTTTAAAAATAAAAAAGAATAATTTGATTGGTTATTTGACCTGTATTTACTCAGCAACTATAGATATTCTTAGAGACTCTAAAAGACATAATAATTCTACTTGTTTTCTACATTTTTGATGTGAATGGCCAGCATGTTCAAAGTTTAAGTTGTGTTTATATCTTTCTGGCTAGGGAAGAAGATATAACTGCTATCTGGACTGAAATTTCTTTTCCTTTAGAATATAATTACACATAATAATATGTCTTTTTTAAAAGTGTGTAACAGCGTCCTGTGGAAAATATCCATTAATTCAACAAGAATTTATTGTATACCTACAATATGTGCTGGGTGTTTTTCTAGGCCTTAGCAAAGCATATAACAGACAATATTCCCCACGTTGATGTAGCTTGCATTTTAATTGGAATGTGAATAAACATTCTAACAGAACTGTTGAAGCATTTTGGTTACTGAAGTAGAGCTTACATCCTTCTACCCACCTGGACAAGGTACAGTGGCACCGCAGTTCATGAACTCAATTCTTTCCATGATTCAGTGGTTAGGTTCAATGTTGACCTTATGAGGAAATTTGATTCGGTTCTCATCCAGCTCAGTTTGTGAGCCAAATCATGGAGAGAACTGAGTTCACGAGCCAAGGCACCCCTGTAGCTCCACTGTCACACCTCAGTACGTAGTGGAGACCTGGGGATTACCGAAATCGCAGGAATTTTGCAAAGACCAGGAAACCTAAAGACAAGTCCCTTGACCTTGTTTTTAGTGTTCAAATTCCTTTTCTAACTATCCTAGCTATGTCTGCATTACTCTGGCAATCAAAGTCCCCATCTAGACCTGACTTAGCGACCCCACTGAGAATTTCCAAAACCAGCCAGGCCTTTCTCCCTTGAGTGTGTGCCCAGTGTTGTATCCACCCAGTGGGGCTCCTCTCCTGAGTCTGTTTGGTACCGCAAATGATTATTTTGTGAACAGAATATAATATTACTCTCAAAATAATAACAATATATTTAAAAGTCATACAGATTTAAAGTAACTTTGTAGCTGTCATTCCTTTTCTTTTCTCACAACCCAGCAAGACAACAAATATTTTAACTTCATTTTACAAGGGAAACCAAGGCAATGAATTTAAGGCATGCCAAATTTAAATATGAAAATAAGGCAGGGATTCATTTACTTATTGAAATAAATCACTAGGTGGCTGTGTGTTAGGTGAATATTTTTTCTGTCTGACAGTTGTAATAATAAATGTCCTAGGTGAGTTGAATTTATTAAAATATAAACCTTTATATTTTGAATTGAAAAGTTTCATTAAGAGTATGAAATTCACTGCTTATAAATAGCTGTCCCCAATGGGATATACAATGTGTGAACTATTATAAGTGGCAGTCACCCAGAGGTGAATGCTCATTTCAGATCATTTGGACTAAGTCCAAAATGAAAGCTCAAAGTATGAGTAATTATTATTCTGGGTATATGTACCTGGTTTCCATTGTCAGACACTGTTTTCAGAAGGTCACCAAAAATATTGCTCTTGACACTTATGATTCATGAGTTGGTGAAAAAGAATAGATTTGAAACGCTTTTGTGGTAATAATTAAAATTAAAATTATTAAAATTCTCTTCAAGTCACATTAGCCTTATTTAGTAGTAGAGACAGATTAATCTCCCTAAAGCGCATGTCACTTTTAAAAAGGTCATTCCATCAATTTACAAATTCCATCAATTTTCACTCCAAACAACACACTTCTCTCCTGCCATTCAAAGTTCTCCATGGATCTCTCCTGATTCGGGTCTTATTTCTTTACTCAACCCATGTAAACTGTTCTCCCTGTAAAGGTCCACATTTTTTTTTTCCCAGTCCTCGAGATTTAACCCAAAACCTTCCACTGGGCTGTGTTCTCAGCCTATGTTTTATTTTGAGACAGAGTCTTGCAAAATTGCCCAAGTAGGACTAGAACTTTCTGTCCTTCTGCCTCAGGCTCCCACAGTGCTGGGATTCAAGGCATATGCCACCACATGATCCATGATTTTTTTTCTCTCTCCTCTTTGACTTTGTAATATTGGCGGGGCGGGGGGCGGGGGTTCCTGAAAACCTTTCTCTAAATCTTTAACCTTAAAGCATGCCTCAGTGCCTATCTGAAATATTCTACTTCCCCTTGTTTCCCCTGATGTCTCTGCCCAAAGATATTTTATTATAGGTTTCTTTATGGAGTTTTCAGAATTTTCCAAACTGTGGAATATTTTGATTGAATAGATCAACGTGCTGAATGCTAAACAAAAATTGTTGAAAGCCGTGATGACACAAGACTGTCTCTGCTGTCTTCCGGGTCCTATAGTTTAATAAACTTGGGTTAAATGGTGCTACTCACATTACAAAAACTTTTTGTAACAGAATCTTTAATCAATAATTTCCATATACAGATGGGTGTTCTGAGTTTCTTAGAGGAGGATGTATCAAACAGTAATCCCCAGGATATTTGACCGCACAGCCGTTTTTTGAGACACAGTTTGAGGAATACTAATGTAATAAGAAGAATTTTTAAATGACATTAAAATAAATGCAGATCTAAATGCTAATTTCAGTGCAGATTTGTATGTGAGCTATTGTTTAAATTCTGACCTCTGTTCCTGCCCTATTTTATGTCCTTCATACTACTAATCCCCAATGATTGTTATGCAGATTAACTGAGACACACAGTGGATAACTTTGCTCTTCTGAGTTACAATTAAATGCATTTACATATGGGATTTAACACTTTGCTTTTTGCTATAGCTGTCTATGTACAAACCATCAACTTAACATCCATTAGCTGGACACATTATTTCTGCCAATCAGTGTACTGATAAATATCAGTGTTTCTGACAGAGTCCCTGTTTGCATGCACAGTTATTTTTGATCTCCATCTTAGTAAACCTCTGAAGGAAGGATCTATGAGTGATTCTCGATTATTACCTAGAAAACAACTGTCACCCACAAGCAGGTGCTCAGGAGCTATCTCCATGATGGCACGTAACCTGCAGGACACCTCACCAGCTTCTTACCACTGTGTCTGCAGCACACAGGGGAGTACTTGGCACATAGTACCCTCCCAACAAATATTTACTAAATGACCAGACAAGAATGCTAGTAAGGTCTACAATTCATAAAAATAGAGTCAAAATTCCAGGAACTGTGCCCCACCCTTATTGACAGGAATCTTCAAAAATTTTATTAAAATTACTAATGAAATGCATGAAACAGAGAAGTGAAGAAATGCATGTAGTCAGATTTAGTAAAAATTATATTATCAAATAAAAATGTTGGTGTATGCATACAAATACCTATCGTATGTTAGATGTTTTAAGAAACATATTTATAAGAATGCTGTATTTGTTAATTCAGTCTATGTGCTTTGCACCATTCCAAATTAAACAAATCGCCATTGTGTTTTTATAAAATTGTTTCTTAGGTCTGAAAACATTGACACACAAGTCAGAGGCTAATTAGAGAAAGAATTTTAAGTTTCAATGTGGTTTCAGAAAAGTTTCTTAGCACAGCTTCAATGGGGAAATTAAGTGCTGGTCAGTGCTGGTCACACTGGTTTCTGTCAGCTCATTACAACTATAAATACACAATATAAATACTTTGCAGGCTCACCATTCCATTCATCCTTCAGACTCACAGTGCTAAACATCATGGAAGTTGGAAAGTCAAATAAAAAATAAGAGTTCTAGTTCTCCTGCAAAATCCCAAAACCAGACACTCCCATAAAAGAAAGAGGAAAGTAATATTGTGATTGCTAGAGTCAGTAGTTTCAAGTTTTGAGAGGTGAAACTACACTTACTTGTCATTATCATAGAACTTTTTAGAAGCACTAGAAATTCTTCAATAGTCCAATGAGTTTATTAGTGAAGAAAATGAGTTTGTTAGTGAAGAAAAATATGCCTTTGTTTAGACAAAACAAAGATATAACAAATAGAAATCTCTCTCTGACACATTCAATAGTAGCAAATAGGACCAAGTGACTAGAAAAGATGACTATAGAAAGAAATAGAGTTTTAGGTACAGTATAAAGAAATCAAGACTTAGGTATGCTATGTTTCTAAACAAATTCCTTGAATTGTTTAGTCCCAGCCATGATATTGAGTAAATTATTCATTTTAAATATAACTGTAAATTTTCAAATAAAATTATATAAAGTTATGGTGTATAACATGAGGTTTTCAGATTTGTATACATTGTAGAATTGTTAAGTCAAGCTAATTAGCATACATTACTACCTTTGTGTGGTAAGAAAAATTTATTAGAATCTATTGTCTTAGCAATGTTCAGATATTCAATACATTATTGTTAACTATAGTCACTACTTTATACAGTAGTTCTCTTGAATTTATTCTTCCTGTTTAAATACATTTTTGTATCCTTTGACTAGTACATCCCTGACAGCCATTAGACTGGAGTCCCTTGGCAGCTACCATTCTAGTTTCTGCTTCTATGAGTTCGACCTTTTCCTATTCTACATGTAAGTGAGATTATGAAGTATTTATACTTCACTTCTTTCTGTGCCTGCCTTATTTCATGTAACACAATTTCCTCCATGTTCATCCATGGTGTTACAAATGACAAGGTTTCCCTTGTTTTTTTTAAGGCTGAATAATATCGTGTGTGTGTGTGTGTGTGTGTGTGTGTGTGTGTGTGTTATTCTCACATTCTCTTCTTCCATTCATCCATTAATAGACACTCAGGTTGATGTGTTAGGGATGGTAAATAATGTGGCAGTGAACCAGAAAATGCAAATATCTCTTTGACATTTTGATTTCATTTCTTTTGGATGTACCTAGTAGTGGAATTGCTGAATCACAGGGTAATTCGGTTTTTAATATTTTGAGAGTCTTCCACTATGTCTCATAATGTCCGTAATAATTTGTATTTCCACCAAAGATGTGCAGTGCTTCCTTTTTCTCCACACCATCTTGTTTTCTTTTGTCTTTTTGATAATAGCAATTCAATAGTTATGAAGTGATGTATCTTTTTATATGTATATCATTTAGCATAATTGTTGATGTTGAACATTTTTTCATATACAAAAAACATATACAAAGACATCTTTGGTAAAACAAAGATATTATTTTGCTCATTTTTAATAAGATTATTTATTTTCTTATGATTGAGATATTTGAGTGCCTAATATCTTTTAGATGTTAATCCCTTATTAGATGTATGTTTGCAAGTGTTTTCTCCTATTCTGTAGGTTGTCTCTTTTTTTTTGTATTAAATTCTTTTATTGGTACCTTGTAGGTATACAACACAATTACATTTCTCATTGGGAATTGTACCTTTATATAATGCATCTTGGTTCTTATTTTTTCCCCATTCCTAGCCCTCCCTTCACGCCCTCCACCCTTCCCTATTTACAAAGACTTTATTTCCATTTTTTCCATTTCTCAGCATTTTTTCCTTTCCCTTCTTTCCTTTCCCCTGCCCCTCCCACTACCCCTACCCCTTTGGACCTTTTCTTCCTAGTTTACATTATCGACTATTCATTCTAATCATTGGTATATTTTAGGTATACAATATAATGACATTCATCATTGGAAATTTTCACCTTTACACAGTCTCTCTTGGTTCTTATTTTTCACCGTTGCCCAGCCCTCCCTTCAACCCCTCCAGTCCCTCCCTATTTACAAAGATTTTGTTCCTATTTTTCCATTTTCTCATATTAATCCCATTCCTTTCTATCCTTTCCCCTAGCCCTCCCACTTCCTTCCCCTTTGCCCCTAAGTGGATGCACATTGAGGTGATACTCTTAAGTGAAATAAATGGGACACAGATGTGTAAATCCCCAATAGTTCCTCTGGTGTGAGAAACTGAAAGTGTAAATAAGGACTGAATGTATAATAGGCAATGTGAAATAGGAAGAAAAGGGGCAAAGGTGTAGATTGTCTCTTCACTCTCTTAATTTTTTTTTTTTTTACTGTGCAGATTTTATCTTTGATGTAATCTCGTTTTCCTATTTTTGCTCTTACTGCTTGAGGTTTTGGGGACATATTCAAAAAATTGATGGCCAGACCAAGTTTTGGACTTACCCCCATTTTATTTACACAATTTTACAGTTTTCTGCCATATTGAGTTGATATATGTATATGATTTTTATATGGTGTGAGATAAGCGTCTATGTTTATTTTTTTCATGTAGAAATTCAGTTTCTCTAGGACAATTTATTAAGGAGATTTTTCACTCCCCATTGTATGTTTTTGACACTTTTGTTAAAAATTAATCAACTACATGGGCCGGAGATTTAGCTCAGTGGTTCCAGCGCCTGCCTCGCACGCGCACAGCTCCGAGTTCCATCCCCGGTATCCCCCCCAAAAAAAATAATAATAATCTACTACCAATGTGTGAATTTATTTCTGGGCTTTTTGTTCTTTTCCATTGGTCCATGAATCTGTTTTTATGTCAGTATTATGCTATTTTGATTATGAGAGCTTTGAAGTAGATTTTAAAATCAAGTACCATAATGCCTTCAGATTTGTTCTCTTAAGATTTCATGAGCTTTGGGGGTCTTTTTTGGTTCTATATGAATTCAGTATTGCGTTTTCTATTTCTGTGAAGAATGACATCACTACTTGATGGGGATTGTGTTGAATCTGTAAATTGACTTTGGGTACTATAGATATTTTAATAATATTAGCACTTTCAGTTCTGGCACATGAATTTGTATCATCTTCAGTGCCTTTCATTAATGTTTTGTGTTTTTTCTTGTAAAGATCTTTAGCCCGTATATTCCTATGTTTCCTTTTTTGGTGTAGCTATTGTAAATGACTTTGTTCTCTTGATTTCTTTTTCCTGCTGCCTGCCCTTAGTTTATAGAAACACTACTGATTCTTGTATGTTAGATTTGTATCCTCAAACTCACCGAATTTGCTTATTAATTCAAGCAGTTTCTTTGGTGGAGTCGTTGCAATTTCCTGTATACAAGGTCATATGGTCTACAGGCAAGGGCAGTGTAACTTCCTCCCTTTCAGTTTGAATGTTGTTTGCTCCTTTCCCTTTCATAATTTCTCTAGCTCAGATTTCCAATACTATGTCGAATAAAAGCAGTCTTGTTCCAGACTTTATTTTTTTATTCTCTCAGCAAATACGTATTAAGCACCTATTGCTAGACTATTTTTGGTGGGGGGGGGATACAGCAGGGAACAAGACAGACAAAGTCCCTGCCTTAGTGGAGTTTATGTTTTCAAGAATAGAGACAGACAGCAAACAAGTACATAAAATGATGTGCTTGATGGTGCTGTTTTCTTCTTTTTTAAAATTAGTACATGTTTGCTGTACATAATGATTACATTCACAGTGGGAGTTGGTGCATGTACATGACACATAAAGGAAAAGCTTTCAACTTTCCCTTTTCAGTGCTATGGGCTTCTAATAAATGGCCTTAATTATATTGAAGTCATTCGTTCTACTCATAAATTGTAGGTGTAGAATTGAGTTTTTATCATTAAAGATGCTGAAGTTTGGCAAAAAATTTTTCTATATATTGAAATGATAATGTAGTTTTTCCCCTTTATTCTATTACCACCATTTATCACATTTGAACCATTTCTCTCATCCTTGGAATAAATCCTGTTTGATCATGGTGATTGATCCCAGTAATGTGCTGTTGGTTTCAATTTGCTAGTATTTTATTGGGGATTTTTACATCTGTCTTCATCAGGATTATTGGCCCCCACTTTTCTTGTAATCTCCTTTTGGTATGAGAATAATGCTGGTTTTGTAAAATGAATATGAAAAAATACACTGTTCTTCACTTTTTTGGAAGAGCATGTGAAAGATTGCTATTAGTTCTTCTTTAAATATTTGGTAAAATTCACCATTAAAACCATTAGAGTCTAGGCTTTTCTTAGGAGATTTTTTTTATTATTGGCTTAATTTTCTTACTCATTGTCCTATTCAGATTTTCTATTTCTTATGATTCAATCTTTGGAAGTTGTTTGTTTCTTAAATTTATCTTGATCACAAAGATAGTAAATATAACTTTAATGAATTTATACTTGTAATAAAACTAATACACCAATAATTTTGAATTCCCAATTGCACAAAATAATTTTCATTAAATTAGATAGTGTATTTATATGCATTACAATGAAAATCCCAGGAAAACATTTTGGAGAAGAGTTGATAAATAATATGTTTACAATATCTTCCTTTCCTGCTGTAGGTTAAAGGTTGCCAAGTGACTTTGTATAACATGATTTCTCAACTTGATTGTGAAGTCCTACCTTTCAAGTTATCATATTTTGATTATTATAGTGAAACTTATAGGTTGCTAAAATAATTATCAGCTTCTTATGGTATGAAATCCTTTTAAATAATGACGAGGTATTTTATGATTTAATTTTCATTAAGCCATCTAGAACTGATATGTTTCATATTTTAGATTATATTACTGAAGACTAATAGGATTAGGCTCTGAATAAAAGCATAAGGAAGAAACCACAGTAATTCAATAAAATGTTGTAATATATTCCAGAACATCTTTACCTACAGCTTTGTGCATTTCCCACCAGTTAACGTCCTAACTGTGAATGTCCTATAATGAGATTGGGCAGAGATCTGCGGTTCTTCTCCCAACAGAGAGGAGATTGCTGGAGGAAGCCAAATGGCCAGGCCTGCACAACATGATGTCTCAGATCTTCCTCTGCCAGAGGAAAGATACAGCCACTGGGAAGCAGGGGGAAGGTAGCTTGGGAAAGCAGAACACCTAAGTCTAATGCTGGCTTGGGCTGGCTTTTAGTGAAATATTCATGGAACATCGAAAGTGCAGACTGATGACCACATTTAAAACTATTTTAAGACAATGTGTAATTCTTAACTATCACTTAATAAACAAGATTGCTTTATTATATAAATAAACTGCTTAAATCTGGGTAATATTTGATCCATATTTACATTTCTGCAAGTTTGCATAATTTGTGACATTAGTGGACTTTCAGTTTTAAGTACTTATTCATTGATATTACTACAGATATGATTGCTGTGGAAATATAGATATTGTTTTAAATAATTATGTAGTGGGATTCATCATATATTTACAATCACTTTACAATAAAATCCTAGAAAAAATATTATTTGTGGTGCCTGACCACTATTAAAAGATTAAACTTATATGGAAGATGAGGAATAAATGTCATTTCCAAGGTTTTATTGCCGTCTTTATGTATGGCCTCACAAAGATCCCATCAGAAGGTTATATTTGCATCTGGATTTTTGTGTTCATTTGAGACTCTCTGTTAACAAGTATGTGCTTATACTCATTATAAGATATCTTAGTATAACATGCTAATTACTTTCCTGTATTCTGGCTCCCAACCACAATGAATTCTATTATAAAAGCAAATCACTGCAAACTTCAAACAGCATGCATCTTTGAGATGCCACTATTAAAGGAAACACAGTGATGGGAAATCTTTGATGTTATCAGAAGTGATGGAAACTACACATTTATATTTGCGTAAATCCTGTGGACTGAAGCATTTCCCCCACCCTTAAATAACCTGAAACCAATTTCAAGTTCCCAAATGCTCTTCAAAGCAGCCCTCCTTGGAAGTAATGCTGATGGCATTTCAAATTTCAAGGAAGCTTGTTTTTTCTATCTCAAGACTTCAAGAAGATTTGAAATTTTACTTTCAAAGAGAAATATTACCTACCTTCACCCAAACTACTGGTTTGATGAGCAAAATGTCATAGGCAGTGAACTTACTATGTTCATGAAAAGATGGCGTGCAACTGTGGGGCTCAGAGCCTGGGTAAAGCAGCTGAGTCTGGAGAATTCTAAGCTGCAAGTGGTTAGATACTTTGTGCTGAGGTTTTTTCTTGTCCTTATGTTGCTGACCAAATAATGGAATGTAAACTTTGGGCTGTGTGACCGAACAACTGCACACAACTGTAATTAGCCCATGTCCTCCTGAATGGAGCATCTGTGAAGCTGAAGACAAAAACTGGTGTGTGCTTCACTCCAGGCCAACAGGGAGCCCAGGCCACACAATTCAGAACATTCATACTATGAATAGCTCCTGTAGCAGGAGGGCCGGTTTGTGGCTTCTTGAAAGGCTTCTGATTTGTGGTCAGTAGAAACATACATGAGTTTTTTGGACTACAGGATGCAGTGGACCTAGTAAAGTTCCACTAGTATTTAATTAGGTTTCCTGTAATTGCTTTAAGTAAAAGAGAGGAATGAAACCTGAGGTTATCATCTTGGGACTCAAAATATTTGTATGTGGTTTTAATATCCTGAGCCCATTTGTTGCTGTTCTGCGTTTTAGAAAGAGCCATTATAGTTTGAAAGAAATACACACTGCACATTTATCAGCCCTTTGGTGATTGTAAATGTCCTGCATCAACTTTAAAGGACAAGTGTTGTTTCCAGTAACTGAATTTCTGCCTGAAGAAGGAATGCATAAACCAGTAAAAGGGGCAGAGCTGTAAATAACCAGAGAATGAGGAAAAGAAAAGGAGGACATCGGGTTTGCCAGAGGAGGCTGTGCTCTATCTTTGTATAGATACAAATTTCTGGACAATGGGATGATGAGAAGAAAAATCACAATAAAAACAGGAGACCTGAGCAGGAACGAACCAAGGGAAGGAAAACAGTGATATTTGGTAACACCTTGGAAATTTTTCTGTTAAGATTATTGTAATAATTGGTCATTGGATAAAATAATTTGTTAATCTTTTCATAGAGGAACAAGAGGTTTAAATATGCCATGTAATTGAAAATTCTTTTTGGGGGGGGTACCGGGGATTGAACTCGGGTCCTTGCGCTTGCAAGGCAGGCCGCGGAACCACTGAGCTAAATCCCCGGCCCTGAAAATTCTTTCTAAACTGATTATATGAACAAACAAAAGGATTACTAATTTTCAAAAATTTAAGATATTTCTCATATACTTAATAAACTTTTGACGATAGAGTTGGCCCTGTAGGATCCTGTCCTTTTTAAAAAACCCACTTTCCTGAAATCCAGTCCACTGAAGTCTTTAGCAGATCTAGAGGCCAGGAGTCTCTATGACACAAGCTCCATCATTTTAATAGATGAACAGCGCTATTGATGTTGATAGAAAATATTGTTTCTTCCACCATAGAATAACACCTACTTCATGTCCTCTACTTGCTTAAAACAGTTCACTGATATCCATTGCTGTCAGGAAGAAATCCCAAACCTTAAACATTCTGTTCAAAGAATATTCTCTCACCTAGAAAACAATACTTCGTGGACCACAGTTTGCCGGATGCCACCCCCAATATTTCCTGTTCAGTGAGTCTGGAATAAGGCCTGAGAATTTTCATTCCCAAGAGATCCCCAGGTGATCCTGATTAAACTCTCCTGGGAGCTGCACTCTGAGAACCATCTAGTCCAAGACTATATAAACTGCATCTTTGCTTGTCTCTTGTTCCATCACATCCCAGGATCCTCTGTATCCAGTGGTGGTAGTTTTCTACAGGGTTCTCAATTTCCAAATTCTCTGTCTTCCGAACTGACTCATATTGAATTCATCATACCAGGTTGCTTTCTCTTGTTACTTTTCAACCCTGTACATTGAATAGCTTTGTACATGCTAGACAAAAACACTTCACTAATAAGTTAGACCCTCAGCGAGCCCCAGCCCAGAAACAATTAAGTGACAATGATACGATTATTATTTGTTATTTGTTATTTTTTTGCTTAAATTCTTTTATTAGTATATTTTAGGTATACAGTAAGTTTAAATTTTTCATTGGGTGCTTGTACCTGTACATGATGCATCTTGATTCTTATTTTTTCCCCATTACCTGTGCGCCCTTCACCCCCTCCACCCTTCCCTGTTTACATAGACTTTGTTTCCATTTTTTTCTTTTCTCATAATTTTTCCTTTCCCTCCTTTCCTTTCCCCTTCCCCTCCCACTTCCCCTACCCCTTTGGATCTTTTCTTCCTATTTCAAATTATCAATTATTCGTTTTGATTGTTTTAATCCTTATTTACACTTTCAGTTTCTCACACCAGAGAAACTATTCAATATTTACACATGTGTGTCCTATTTATTTCACTTAAGAGTATGCCCTCAATATGCATCCATTTACCTATAAATGTCTCTAGTTTCTCATGCTTTATGGCTGAGTAATACTCCATTTTATAAAAATAGCACATCTTCTTTATCCAGTTTCCAGTTGATGGGCACTTGGGCTGTTTCCAAGCTTTAGCTATTATGAACTGTGCTGCTATAAACATGGGTGCACATACATCACTGTGATATGATTCTTTTAATTCTTTTGGGAAGATACCCAGCAGGGGAATAGCTGGGTCAAAGGGACCTGTATCCCTATTTCTTTGAGGTGTCTCCATACTGATTTCCACAGTGGTTGCACCAGTCTGCACTCCCACCAACAATGGAAAAGTGTTCCTTTCTCCCCACACCCCCACCAGCATTTGTTATTGGTTGATTTCTTGATAGCAGCTATTCTTTCTGGGGTGAGGAGGAATCTCAGTGTTGTTTTCATCTACATCTGTCGAATGACCAGTAATGCTGAACATTTTTTCCTATGGTTATTTGCTGCTTTTACTTCTTTGTCTGAGAAATATCTGTTAATTTCAGATGCCAGTTTTTGAATTGGGTCTTTGAATTTGGGGTGTCTGATTTTTTAAAATTCTTTATATATTCCAGATAGTAGTGCTTTGTCTGAGGTACAGCTGCTAAAAAATTTTTCCCACATTGTAGGTTGTCCCTTAACTCTGTTGTTGGTTTCTCTTGCAGTGCAGAAGGTTTTTTTTTTTTTGGTACTGGAGATGGAACTCAGGACTTTGCTCTTGCAAGGCAGGCAGCGGAACCACTGAGCTAATTCCCCAGCCCTTAGAAGCTTTTTAATAAGATGAGATCCCAGTTGTTGTGCTAGTTCCCATCCTACTGAGGTTTTGTTCATAAAGTCTTTTCCTAACCCAATGTCTTCAAGAGTTCTACCTATCTTCCATGAAGTTTAGTGTTTCTGTTTTAATATTTAGATGTTTAATCTACTTTGATCTCAGTTTAGTGCATGGTGCTATCACTGGGTCTAGTTTTAATCTTTGGCAGGTTGAAATCCAGTTTTTCCAACACCATTTATTAAAAAGGCTATCTTTCCTCCAATGACGGTGTTTGGCTCCTTTGTTAAAGATGAGGTGGCTGAGTATGTCTGGAGTTGTTTCTGCATCTTCTAATCTGTTCCACTGATCCTCAGGTCTGTTTCTTTGCCAGTACCATGCTGTTTTATCACAGTAGCTTTGTAGTATAGTTTCAAGTTGGGGATTGTGATACCCCTGCCATGTCTCTGTTGCCTAGAATTGCTTTTGCTATTCTCGGTCTCTTCTTGTTCTAAATGAATTTTTGGATTGTTTTCTCTAGTTCTGTGAAGTATTGTTGGAATTTCAATCGACATTGCATTAAATCTATATAGTAGTTTTGAAAGTATGGCGATTTTCACTATATTGTTTCTTTCTACCCAGGAAGAAGGGATGTCTTTCCATTGTCTTATATCCTCTTCATTCTCTTTTTTCAGAGTGCTGTAGTTTTCAGTGTACAGCTCTTTGGCTTCCTTTGTTAGATTGATTCCTAGTTATTTAATTTTATTGGATGGTATTGTAAAAGGAATTGTTTCCCTAATTTCTCTCTCAGTGAGTCTGTTATTTGTGTATAAGAAGGCTATTGTTTTTTGAGTGTTGACCTTGTAAAATGATACAATTATTAACATGTACTCTCTTCACAATAACAGAAGTTCATTGAAGATGATCACTATCTTATTCATTAGAATTTCACAAATGCCTGGTAAATATCTTTTATATAATTAATACTTAATAAGTATTTATTGAATGAATGAATATAAACAAGTACAAAGAAATTCATTTAATCACTTTTACTGTTTCCACCCTTGTCCCAAAGTAAATTCTACTCCCTGTCAATGTTCTGCTGGTTCTCTCAGTGGATGCTGCACTCCAAAAATGTGTGCATTTAGTCACCAGGAGAGCTGGTAGTTGCATTTCTCAATATATTTTTTAAATGATCCCTCTTTCTCAGTCCAAAGAGGTATACTGCAGAATGAATCTCTGAAACAGCCTTGATACCATAAGATAAATTTCCCTGAAATGATAAAACCAGGTTTTAGTTCAATTTTGGTTATTCAGGATTATATAATGCTATGAAATAAATTCTAATTATTTCAGCTTTTTAGCTTTAAGCAATTTAACAAGATTTTAGTCACACTGCAATTACAGAGAAACATTTGGACTCTCTGAACATTAAACATTAAACTTTAAAGCCATATATTCTTTAAATAGGATACCAGAGGTTTGTTAATTGAAGCTCATTTTTCTTTCAAGAAAAATAATGTTATTATAATTAAAACAAAACTGTTAAAGTAATTTTAATTGTTAAAGTAGAAGGATTAGATTACAGATTTAGATTATTCTCTTTCATTTCCTATGAAGAGTTAGGAAGATTTAGCTATGGTAACATTGTGTGTAAAACAGAGCATCTTAGCTTCAACCAAGTAATTGAAATAGAATCCTTAGAAGATATGAAATCCAAGTTCCCTTTTGAATATACAGAAGGATATAAGTGGATGGGAGGTAAATATTAGCACATTGGGGAAAGGTGCTATTTTGCAGAGTGATACTCCACTTTGATCTTCAAATGAGCTTGGAAGGTTTGAAATTGCAAATAAGAGAATGAGAAAGCTGTTCGGTAAAGTAAATGCAACCAGCAGAAAATCAGATGGCATGAGCAAGACCATATCTGGGTGTTGACCCGCAGCATCTAGAGTCCAGTGAGGGAAGAATAGCGTCTTCTAGTTCATCAGTGCAGGCTTCTCTTGACTTGAGCCTTCCTTTCTTTCCTCAGGTCTCATTGTCCGGGAAGTGAGCATTGAGATTTCTCGCCAGCAAGTGGAAGAACTCTTTGGGCCCGAAGACTACTGGTGCCAGTGTGTGGCCTGGAGCTCAGCAGGCACCACGAAGAGCCGAAAGGCCTATGTGCGCATTGCATGTGAGTCCCTGCACACAGACACCTCAGGCAGCAGACACTGAAGGGGTGTAAGAAGTTTAGACGGCAGCTGATCAAGTGTCAGAGAACTCTGGTCAAAATTCTTGGTCAAAATCTGCTCCCAGATTTCTGTATTTGAGGGACACATTAAATCACGAGAATTTTTTTTTTTTTTTCTTAAGGCACTGAGTACTTTTCCTTTAGGGATATGGAAGAATTTGTGCCATTTTCAAAAGACTGATTTTTCAAAACTGCTAGTAATTAGGCTATGAGAAAACCAAATAGATTCTTTTTTGAGTTCATTCTGCCAACTTGTTAGGACAATGTTAAATAGTGTTCTTACTAGAAAAGGAGATTATTACCCAGTTCATGCTTGTTTTAGAACTGTTTTGGTGCTTTGGAACACAGCACTTGGATTAATTTTTAGAGTATTCATGTTTACAAAGAGGTTAAAAGTGCTTCACCCACACAAAAAGGGTTTCACCATCAAACAGATAGGAGAATGCTTTTTGTGAGCAGAGTTGCCAATGGTTCTCCATTGCAGACCTCCCAGACTCTGGTATATAAAAGTGCACTTTATCCTTGAGAGTGATGAGCCTGCTGCTCTTGCCTAACCCTTTCTCAGCAGTACCAGCGATTCTGGGAGCAGGACAGCAGCTAGAGCCTGTCTTAGGGGTCCTTATTGAGAAGCTTTTTCGCACAGGGGAGACACCACTGAAATTCATGTTTTATTTTCTGATCCTTTTGCATTTAATTCTATTGTGTGGTGGGTACCACTGTCACATGTCTCATGTGTCATTGACTCTAGGCACTGTTTCTGCTCCCAATTGTATTCTCGTTTCTTGCATCTCCTTGAAGTAGATCTGATCTCTTGGAAACACTCCCCATTTAGTCTCCAGGGTTCAAGTCTTTCCTTCTTCCACATCACCACAAATGGAGGCTTCCTACAGCTCTGGTCTCCTCTGGTCATGCTTTCACCCTCCTTCAAATTGTACAGGGACTCACAAGAGAAAAACCAAAATTCCTCATCAAAATATCAGCAACTGGATGGATTAAAGAACAGAAATTTTCTTTCTTCCAATTTTGAAGGTTAGAAGTCCAAGATAAAGACCTCAGCAGGTTCATTTTCTTCTGAGACCACTCCGAGGCTTGTAGATGCCCACACACTCTGAGTCTTTCCCTCTGTGTGCACATCTTGTGTGTCTCTGTGTGCATCATTTCCTGTTCCTAGAAGGACACTTATCAGACTGGATTAGGGTCCATCTTAACAGCCTCATTTGAAATCAGTCACATCTTCAGAGGACTTGTTCCCAAAAATAGTCACATTCTGACACCCTGAGGTCTGGGGGTTCAGCGTAAGAACTGGGGGAGGGAGGTCAGCCTTTAACCAGCAGGTATCCTGATTTCCATCTGTGTGCTCTTAGCTCTGACCACTGAGGGTTTCTCCATTTTAGTCACATTAGATTAGAAATTCTTTGATCTCCAAGCCTTTTAACAATTGTTTATGCCTAAGGGCTTTACCCTTGTCTTTCTTTCATACTTTTTAAATATTAGTTTATCCAAAAAATGTTTCATAAGAATTTATTCTGTTCTTAGACAATGGTGGGTATTGGGAATGTCCTAGAAACAAAACACATGCCCATCCTTGCCATCCTGGAGTTTACATTCTGTTGCGGAGAGGCAAACTGCAGATAAAATAAGTAATTATCATGTAAGGAGCAAAAGGTTGGTTCTATGAAAAAATGCAAGGAAAGGGAATGTATGGTGCTGGGAGGAAGTGGTCAGGAACTTTCCTGAAGAAACTGACAGCTGAGTAAACCAGAAGGCAAGGAGGGAAGGATCAAGCCAGGGGAACAGCAACCAGCAGGTAGAATCACCTGAGGCAGGTGGGTGCTTGCAGCTCCCAGGATGCACAGTAAGGCCTGAGGGACTGAAGAGTACTGACAGGAGATGCCTTCATGGGGCAAGTAGAATGATCTGGGACCAAGGGAAGAGTGGAGGTGCTGGTCTCTACCTGTGGTGCTGTCTTTGGATTTAGCATGAGATGGAAACACTTTGGAGTCTTTTCAGCACAGAACTCCACCTGACTTCCATTAGAGTCCCTTAACTGCTGTGGAGAAGAGACTGTGGAGAAAGGAAAGGGTAGCAGCAGGAACATCAGCTAGGAGGTGGTGGTTTTGAGCATGTGAGAGTGCTGCAGCATGGAAACAGCAGAGCAAGGAGATTGAGATTCTGGAGACATGGAAAGGAAGCAGTAAGAGCTGTTGCTGAGAGTTTGGGTGTGGGATATGAAGAAGAGGAGAATAGATGGTTCGAAACGCCTGTGCCTTTTGGAGATTTCTGTCAGATTGCTCTGGTGAAGCCATTCATGCCTCCTGGGTGGAGGATAGTATGTTCTTCTCTGTCTATTTTCAGAACAGTTTGTCCATACTTTTACTATCAGGCTTGACTCACGTGAATTCATTTGTTGTAATGATTGTGTTGTATGTCAGCGACTTTCTTGTGATCAAGAATTCTGTTTTACTTAACCTTATATCTTCGGGGCTTAAAACAATGCCTAGAATGTCCTAAATGTTTGAAGAATATTTTTTAATTAGAACCAGTGTAAAGAATTCCTTGTGATGATTATTAAAATACTGTATATTAACCTTTCCTCTTTGGGTTTGTCTAAGGAGATTCACCCTTTATCTTAGGTGAAAGAAGTAAAATAGAGTCTACGTAATAGACTGGGAGGTGGACACTGAGAGACATGCGTGCAGGAAATGGAGTGAGGAGCCATCTTAGAAACAGGGATATTGTGAGGAGGAACAAAGGCAGTAGGATGGGGAAATGGAGAAACTGAGCTTCGTGCAAATGCAGTAAAGGACAGCCTCAGAAGTCTGGAGTTTGGAGGGGGAGAAGTATGATCAAAATATATGCAATTAAACCCAATATTTTGTAAAATTAAGAGGTGCTAATAAAAAGTTTTTAAAAATTTACATTTCTTATATATAAATATGTGTATATATATTTTCCATGTAAAATTAGATACATATACCTATAAACCCCCTTCTTTCTTTGTAATGTATTCTATTTTCTATTTCATTTATGGCTTTTAAACATAGTTTGACATTGTCAAGTAATAAGAAAATAAACTCTTCCCTAGAAAGAGATGAAGTGATCCCTGTCACCTTTTCCCTCCTGTGATACGCCAGAGTGGTTTTACTACAACTTCAAAATTAACAGAACTCATGTGTGACCAAGCAGTGCTACCCATGTAAGATGTACTCATTTTGATATATATCATAGTGAAAACCAAAAAAGGTTAAATTTCAATTCTGTCTGTCAAGGTTACACCCTACCAAGCAGGCCTCACTAATGCTACAGAAAACCTGTGGAATTCTTAGTCCTCCCTGCATCACATGAGCCACGGGTTTTGCCTGTATTACTTGACAGACGGCCGTCACAGAAATAGCAATTAATGTTCACATTTGTCACAGGTGCAGATAACCATGGCGCCAAGGTTAGATAAGTGCAATTACCTTCCACCTAATTAGATTTATACTCCTTAAGTGTTCTATGATGGGGTCCCTCTTTCTTGAAAAAGTTCTATTTTTACAAGTTTATAAAGCAGAAATGAATAGTGACCATTATTTAAGTTTGTTAATGATATTTTAGATTTTAAAACTATATAAAATGAAAAATTAATTTGTGAGATGATCAGGGCAGAGGAAAGAGATGGAAATTTGAAAGGTAGAATTTAGCGAGACTAAAGCTGAAGACACAACAGGCCTGCTGTATGATCTGACTCACTTCCCAGAGGGCAGGGAGCTTCCCCCTCAGGGAGAGAGATTTCTGCTGAGAACACTCAAGGGGGCGCTACGGTGAGTGTCCTGAGCAGAGTTCTAATGGCATTCAGCTGCCACTGGGCAGGGCTTGTTTCTCAAGTGTTTCTTGTTGTAGGCCAATAAGAGAACCCCAAGGTGGAAGGTAGGGCAAAATGGCTGCAGTGTCTGTCTTCAGAAGCGCTTTTGGCTGCAGTCTTGCTGCTGCTGGGGACTGGGCTGTCATTGATAAAGCTGTGGTGTTGTCCTTTGGGGGAGGGAGGTGGTGTGTAACAAGCACCCAAGTTGAGGTGTTCAGAGTACTCACCTTGGGCCAGGTTGACATAAGTTCGAATCCTAATCGCATCACTGATGAATAAGACCTTGGTCAACTTACTTAACCTCTCTGGGCCTTCGTTTCATCAACCATGAAATGAAAATGATAGGGCTATTTTAAGATGAAATGAGAAAATTTGTAAAGGATGTGGCATACTGTAGTGCCAAGTGAATTCACAAAGCAAGTGCTCAGTGAATAATAGGTGTGCATGATTAAAGAATAGTTTGAATAACTTTATATGTTGGTTATGAAACTTAGCCAAACTAAGCAGACTGTAAAAACTACAAGTCTTTTCACACCCCAAGCCTGGACTGTCTATCATAGAGGCTGAAATTTTCTTCTGATTCACACAGCATTAGATCATCATTTTCTCCATGCCTGAGGATGGAGGAGAATGCCATGGAGTCACCCTTCTCCTACAATTCACGTGTGACAGTGAGATTTACACGCACAGAGAATCCATCTTCCTGGGGATGGCAGGAGCGCCCCCTCAGGATTCCTCTTTGTCATGTGTGCAAACCAGTAAATCACAGCCAGTGCCACAAAGGGCACTGGCTACAGAGAGCAATAAGATAGTTCTGCAAAGAATTAAGGATGATGAAGGTCGCCCTTTATGCCCTCCTCTCACAGCACTCTCGACCTTTTCCCTGTGATCAGAATGACCTCCTCGGCCACCTGAGGGTTTAGGTCAACCTTGTTCATGATGGTGAGCATGTAAGTGCTTAGTAGATGGTCTGTCTGGGGCAGCGGTGTCCAGGAGACATAGTGACAGCCACACAGGTGATGCACACTCTTCTAGTAGCCTCACTGCAGAAAGTAGAAGCAAATGAAATGAATGAGGTACTTCATTTAGTCTGATATTCAAGCCAGCATAAACAAGTGCTGGTTTTTTAGGTTTTTGGGGTATTTTGGGGGCCTATTTTGAGATCGAGTGTTTGACACTTAGGACTTCTCAGTGAAGGCCCACCTCAAGGGAAGGCCTCCAACACCACATGGGGCTAGTGCTGCACAAGTAGGTTTAAGAACACAAATGCTGTTCCAATCTCTTTCGAGGAAGCAGCTCAACCAGCCCTTGTCCTTGCATTGCCTGTGTGGGTGTGTGGGACGAGTGTTATTGTTATCCCCGTTTTAATAGATATGGATATTGAAGGCAAAAGGAGATGAAAAATCCTGCCTGAAGGTACAGAGCTGGAATATGGACAAATGATTCAGCCCAGGAACCAAGCCCATGCTTTAAACTGGCACAGCACATACAAATAAGGGAGGAGGCGAGAAGAATGTTTATGTTGGGTGGTTCACAGAAACCTCTTGTTTCCCAGGTGCACACGATGTATAAGCTCACTGTTATTAATAACACAGAAGTCTGGAAGGACCTTGACTTCCTGCTTCTCTCCTCACTACTTGGCCTCCTCTAACCACATCCATTTCCTACCTTGCGGAAGACAGTACGCTCATTCCAGACATGCTGATTTGCAAGAGCTGATCCTTCCCATGCGAAACATCCCTCCCTTGCCCTATCTGGCTCACATTCTTCTTTCATTCAGATCCCCACTCAGGTGACACCTATTCAGGGGGTTCTGTTGGAACCCAACCCTGGCTCCCTCCTAATTCCAGGCCTGCTTTGTTCACTTGGTAGCAATTTTCCTTATCATTATTTGTTTTCTTTTAAGTTGACCAATTCCTTCCCAGAATACAAGCTTCCCAAAGGCAGGCACTCTATTCTCTTCCTCATTATATCCCCACCATCTACACAGATGCTTTGCAAGTGGTTGGTGCTGAATAAATGAAGACTGTGAGTAAAGGGAGTGAAATTGAAAGCATATGATGGAGCAGGGTGGTGCTGCTATGCAATGCCAGCCAGCTGCTCATCTAATAAAATGGTTTGCTTTTCCAAGGCATTCAAAGATGTGAGCTGGAGTGGGTGGTCTCTATGCTCCCCTTGCTTAACTCTCACTGCCTTCTTTTTTGTTTGCTTGTGTTTTGTTTTTGTTTTGTTTCCATTTTTATTTTTTTAGCACATGTTTTCATACATGTTTACATTTTTTCATTAGGAGTTGGTGCGTGTACCTAAGACATCTTCATTCTTTGTACTTTCCTTTCCTCTCCTTCTCTTCCTTCCCCCTCCCTCCATCTCCTGGTCCCCTTCCATTGCCTTATTGTTCTTATTCCTTTGCTTCATAGCATTTACTAATTGCTAGCCTACTATTCATGCATTCACTTATTAGGTTCATGATTTGTGTTCTATACCACCCATCCCCTTAGAAAGTAAGATCCACCAGGGCAAAGGATTTGTTTGATTTGTTCCTCGATGAATCCAAAATGCCTCAGATAATGCCTGACACTGTGGAGGTACTCAGTGCAAATTACAAAGGAGGGAATGATTTTCATCCTATCTCTAAGTATCTCCAATTAAATACATATGTAATCTTGTGAATTACTGTGACTGCTTATAGATGCTTTTCCATTTTCTACCTGTCTATAAAGCTTGGTATAAAATAAAATATTATATGATTAAACCAGATCATGCCTTCCTTTATAAATAGGCATTCTATATGATGTAGTCCCACCATGACCAATATCTAGTGATCTGATAGGAAATATCTTGGTAGAACTCAGCAGATTCCCATCACCAGAAGAAAGAACTGTTAGGTGCATTTTCTGAGTGGGAGGTCCAATCCCTTATGCAATCATAAGCAACATAGGCCATATTTCAAATAAGATGAGATTAATTATACAATTTAGACATTTTTAGGTAAGAGAGAAATTTCTACAAGTTTCTGTGTTTCATAAATCTGTCAAAAGTTGTATAATCTTAGGTAGTTTATTGTGGCATTTCTATTTCACAGTGAGAACTATACCATGTACCTGATGGTGACAGTCTATATTTTTCTAAACATATTTGCCTTTGTTTATGAACAGAAGCCCCTGAGGTTCTTGGAGGCCCGACAAAGCCATAGGCATTTATAATCCATATTTATTTGGAGAAGTAGACAACCATTTGATAGAACACTGTCTCATAAAGTAGCATTTTGGAGGAAATCATCTATCCATATGTTACAGGCAGGGCTGATAACCCATTGGGCTAAAACATGACATTTAAGTGTGCTTTATGACATATGAAAAGGGAAGTTTTTGGCTAAAATGCTTATTTGCAAAAAAATCTTATCTACCATCATTGCATTCTTTCTTTTTTTGTACTCTGAGAAAAGAACCTTAACATTTTGGTATGTCAGGTTTCTCATCCATAAAGTTGGCATGGTTCTTATTATTTATCCCTAAGACATACCTTAAAAATATTGTGATGACATATAATCATTTTTTCCCTGAAACTAAAGATGCAATGTGAATATAAAAGAGTGACTTATATGGGTTTTCTTCTTTCTCCCTCTTCTCTGTAATGGATATCATTTGGAGTTCTAGCTCTAAAAAATTTTTTTAGAAAGCCCTTTAGCAAGACTATCTGAATACAAATGTATTTGTCCTATAAATGCCCCAAAGTCAAGAAATAAAGAAGGATGGCTGAAATTGCAGTGCGCGTCCCTTCTGCAGGGACCATGTGCACTTGGGATTTCTCAGTTTGAACTACCCCAGTGTGGGGAGGGATGCCAGGCTGGACCCAGCTGAGGACACAGCGGCACAGCCTCCCCCTGACCTGCATCCATGGATGAGAATGGTGAGATACTGAATGTTTTCAGGGTCCATTCCTAAGGCTGCACAAAAACTTGAGTTCTAAAAAAGCACACTAAGGCTATAAAGCAAAAAACAAAGAAAAGATCTACCATGGTCATTCCTTCTTCTTAAAATACCTGTGTCCTGGTAGTCAGCATAAAGTGCTCTTACCCACAGCCCAGCTGTCCTCCCTCGCTCTTATGCAACCATTGTCACTCTCACAAGAATCCCCGGTGGACCCTGTTGTTATCCTTTTTATGCAGAACAAAACAGGAGAAGGAACATGAGGTCACTTGCCCAAGTCAACTGCTAAGAAAATGATGAGTCTGAATTTTTAAAAAAACTTTTCCCTACGCAATCTAGGTCACTACACAGAATGGCAGAAATGCAGAAGCATGCAGCAATTCTGGACTTTTCCATCTAACCATAGAAGGAACTGCATGTAGTTGATTTTTGTTGGTTGGCTGATTTTTGTTTATTATATCATTTACACTGAGAAGAAAAGGCAAATAAACAATATTCCATTTAATTTTAAAAATATATCCCTTAGATTTAAAAACCAAATGAATTACTTAATATAACAATATTTTTGTGACTTGTTAAATTTTTCAGCAAAAATCAGGTATCCCATTCCTGAATAAGTAAACCTTAAACTTTTTAAGGTTCTGCAGCCTAAGGTCAGGTATTTTTCACTTTTAATAAGTGCCCAAATCTCTGAAGACTAATCCAGTTCTCCCCAAATATGCCTCACTGGTTGGTTCACAGCAGTTACTCCCTATTAAGAGTCAGATTTGGTGATTTAAGCATAAATTCTACTCTACTATGACAACATAATTATCTCCTTCCATCATTATTGGAAGTACATTTTTTTCCCTTTAAGAACACAAGTATTAGTGTTTCATGTAACCATGGAATTATTTTATTTGCTTGAGAAGCACTTGGAAAATATATTGAAACCGTTCTTTTTTAAAAGAAAAATTAGAGTGTTTTCAGTAATTCTGTTCATTGAGTGTGGGTAGAGAATTAATTGAAAAGTAATCAGAAAGTATGAAATGAGAATCATAGAAAAGCAGCTGAATTTGCTTAGAGCAAAATTGAGCCTGTATTGGAAAGTATAAAAGACAGCCAGCCAAAGATCACTACAACAAGAATCGCTTCTAAGTACAGAAGTTCATGACATCTGGGGCTATTTTGTCAAGATGGTCTCAGTTAGGGAAGCAAGAATCTCAATTCTGATACTTGTAGCTTGGACTCTTGAAAATGAATAAATGAATGAATGGTACAGCCATGAACTCTGGACACTTGACAGGTAATCTTCACAATAACTCTTATGTGATAAGTGTAACTATTATCATTTTGTTTGTGATAAAGCACTGAAATCTCATTCAGTGCAGAACCAAGATTAAACCTGTGGGAGGGGTGGGCCTAGGCTCTGTGCTGGTAGCCATCATAGTAAGCTGAATTATGACCCCCAAATGCATTGGGTGCTAACCTCTGGAATTTTTAAATGTTACCTTACATGGCAAAAAGAATTTACAGATGGGATTAAGGATTTTGAGATAGGGAGATTATTCTGGATTACCCAGGTGGGCTCTAAATGGCATTATGAGTGTTTTATAAGAGAAAGGCAGAGGGAAGTTTGATACAGACAGAAACTGAAAAGACAATGTAACCATGGAGGCAGAGATGGGAGGGATGCAGCTGCAAGCCATAGAATGCTGGCAGCCACCAGAAACTGAAAGTGACAAACCATGATCTCTTCCTGAAAGTCTCCAGAGAAAGCTCAGTCCTGGTGATTCTTTGATTATGACCCAAGAAAGCAGATTTCAAATTCTGTTTCTGTTGTTTTAAACCAGGAATTTTGCCATAGTAGGTAAGGAAGTGTAGATTACTAAAATACTAATTCAGAAAATATTATGTTGCAATAATAGCAGTAAAATAAGTCTAACCTCTTGGTTAGCTTTCCTGATTATGTGTCTGAAAGTTAGAAGCAGGATAGCTGTGGGGATAAGTTTGGAGGATTGTCTTAGGGGAAAAAACTAAGAAATATAAACTGTTAGCACTTTCAGCACTGGACTTGCTAGACCAGTGGTTTCAAGTGTCAATCTGCAGGCCACACCAAATTTTTGATTTGGCCTTCAAAACACTATCCCAGACAACTATTTTGACAAAGTTTTAAGGAATTGATAAAATATATAATTAGAAGAACAGAATCATAAAAATCTAATTTCCAACTTTTATTAACAATCAAATGTATGACCCCAGAGCCTACATTCTTATAGGCTGCTGTGGCCAGAACTGAGCAGCAAGATAAGGAGAAGTGAATTGGTTTTATAACCAGGGCTCTATTGCAATTTAAATAGCAAAAGTAACTCCAGTAAGGAGCATGTTTCAAGAAAAAAGAAATCTTATGCCCAGCTTTCTCCCATTTATATTATGTGGCTTCTAGGTATGCAGCAGCTTCAGGTCCTGCAATAGAAATGTCCACTGTCAGCCAGTAAGAAGTGAGCCTTGCTAACACTGTGGAGTCACCCATAGGGCCCCATTCTGAGCCAGGTGGTAGGAGTTAACAGTAGAAATCAAATCTCCCTGGTGTCTCCCGGACTCAGGCCTTCTTGGAATGCTTTTAGTGCCTAGCAGAGTGCCAGGCACACTGTGGGGGCCATTCCCAAACAAGCAAGTGATCCATGTATGATCACAGACTTCAGTTCTGTGCATAAAGCCATGGGCTTGTTATGGCTACAGACTCCAGGGTCTCACCCGAGTATCAAGCACACCATAGTAGACCTTGGATTACTCTTTATGAAACTTCACCTTCAATTATTAGTCTTCCCAAACTTGTAAGTGCCATTCTCACTCAGTTATGTTTGTCTAATAAAGATCATGCCAAGTCTTTGCATACCATAATAAACTTACTAATATGTGGGGAAATGTGAGGTAGGGAATTCCTTTCTTTTGGGCACTTGACTACATGCCAGGAATGATGTTAAGGATTTTATAGGTGCTCCTTCCTTTGTAACTCTGTAAAATAGTTACTTACCACTTTATACCCATTTTTCAGCTGACGAAACTAAGGAGAGGTTAAGCAATGTGCTCAAGGTCACACACTCAAGTGGTACAGTTGAGTCTGCACCAAACCCTGTGCTTACCCACAGTGCTATTCTCCTTCCCAGTGCCTTGCAGACCTTTTTTACTATGATCCATAATTAAAGAATGTGCTTATGTCATGATCAACTGACAAATACCCACCTCCTCTCACACAAATACATATAAATACATGTCTGTATACAAACACAGACAACATACATAACATGATGTCAGATATATTTATATTTTCTGTTCAATTGCGTATTTTTAACTCTGGCTTTTGTGTGTGTGTGTGTGTGTGTGTGTGTGAGAGAGAGAGATTTATTTTGTGTGTGTATGATACTAAGGGTTGAATGCAGGTGTTCTCTGCTACTGAGTTGTATTTCAGCCCTTTTTATTTTTTATTTTGAGACAAGGTCTCGCAGTCACTAAGTTATTATCCAGGCTGGGTTTGAACTTGCAGTCTCTTGCCTCAGCTTTCCCAAGTGCTGGGACTGTAGGTGTGTGGCACCAGAAACACTGGCTTCAAATCCCTTACATAGATTTCATCACCCTCTCCAGCACAAGCATGTTCAACCTCAGCCCATGGGCAGGACGCACCTGGTTTGCCTGGGCCACACTGAGTGAAAAGGAACTGTCTTGGGCCACATATAAAATATATAATATACGTAATGTTTATAAGTAGTAGAACTTCCTTTTTAATAGTTTTCATTATAATACAAATGTGTCCACCCAGAGGGTAGCAGGTTTGACAGACCTCTAAAGGGTCATGGAAGAGTTTGAAAAACAGCAATTAACCTGAAATCCTGTGTGAAAAATAAGGATTATTATGTTTAGGAGCCATATGGCAAAAGTCTGTAAGAGAAAAAAGTACTGAACATGTATACATATGAGTATCTTTTATTCCAGAACTGAGTGATAATAGACATAGTTGTAGTAATTTATTATATTGGTTTTGTGCTTTATAATCTTCTAAAATCTTTTCATATTCAATATGTATTTTAATAGTCATAAAACCCTATGAGGTCTAAAACAAAAAAACAACCAACATGACTATCTTATCATTCTGTGGAATTTAGAGATTTGAATTTCTGCTGGAATAGCCTACTGAGATATAAACCATTGGTGAATACTTGAATTCATAGTAACAGACTAATACATTGCCAGGATTTTGTTTTCTAAAATATAATTTTAGTAAATCTGCATATTGAAGTAGCATTGCTGAGGGAATGAACATTTTTAATAAATGTAAATCAATTTTTTTTAAAACTTGGACTGTGAACATGCATATCTTTTGAAAGCTGGTATAGTATTAGCAACCTCCCTGCTTAAATATCAAAGGGAGATCTTTTTGCTGGCATTTTCTCCTTGCCATCTCTCTACATTGTCTGGGCTCACAGGTGAAAGATGGTGATGTGACTGGGTTTCAAACTGTGGCCTATGCAGCCTCAGCATGCACATTGCAGACCGTGGTCACCTTTCAGAGGTGTCAGACGGAGCTTCTCGGGCTGTCCCTGGGCAAGAGACACACTAACATGATGAGCTTTTTTGCATGTTGTTTGGGGTAGGCATTTCCTTCTTCCCTTCTCTCTCTGTTCTACACAGAGAGAAAAGTTGGTTTTGTCAAAATAATTTTCAATGAATTTGTAAAAATCAGAGCTTTAATTTTTATCTGTATTTGTAGACATTATAGTTTGAACCTAGAATGTGCCACAAAACTCTCATGAGACCTAATTAAAGAAGTGAAAGACCTTTACGATGAAAATTACTTGAGACTGAAAAAGAAAATTGAGAAGGACATCAGAAAATAGAAAATTATCCCTGTTCCTGAATAGGTAGAACCAACATAACCAAAATTCCTATTCTTCCAAAACTGATATACAGATTTAATACAGTCCCAATCAAAACACTGTATTAAAATCATTTCTCACAGAGGTAGAGAAAACAATCCTAAAGTTTAAATGGAACCAATCAAGAGAGACCCAGAATAGCAAAAGCAATCCTGGGTAACAAAACCAAAGTATGTGACATCAAAACCCCACACTTGAAGTTATACTATAAAGCTACAGTGATTAAAGCAGGTTGGTACTGGCACAAAAACAGGCATGTGAATCAGTGAAACAGAATAAAAGAAGCAGAAACAGCCCCAAGCACATACAGACATTTGATCTTTGACAAAGAAGCCAAAAACATACATTAGAGGAATGATAAGCTCTTTTGTAAATGGTGCTAGCGAAATTGGATATCCTCATGCAGAAGATTGAGACTAGACCCATATATTTCACCATGTACTAAACTAATATCAAAAAGGATCAAAGATCTAAATGTTAAAACAGGAACACTTAATATGGTACTACTTCTGAAGGCATAGGCATAGGAAGGACTCTCTGAAGAGAACCTCAGTGGCAATCAAGAAATGGGATCATATCAAATTTAAAAACTTCTGCACAGCAAAGAAACAGCAGAGTGAAGAGACAACCTACAGAATAGGAAAAATATTTTTGCTAGCTATTCCATGGACAGAGGACTAACACCAAGAATAAAGAAATCAAAAAAATTAGACCGTCCCAAAATAAAAGATCCAAACAAAAAAATCGGTAACCAAAATGAATAGACACTAAGTACAGATGGCCATTAAATACATGAAAATGTGCTCAGCATTGCTGGCCGCCAGAGAAATGTAAACTAAAACTATAGGGAGACACCATCTTACCCCAGAAAGAATGGCTATCATCAGAAATCGAGTAATAACAAATGCTGGCAAGGATGTGGAGAAAAAGGAACTCTACTACATCATTGATGGGAATGTAAACTAGTACAACCACTATAGAAATCAGTGTGGGATTCCTCAACTAAAATAGAAAAGAAATAAATAGGAAGCAGGGAGAAATTTAAATATGTATTCTGTTGTTTTAAAAATATTAAAATATATATGCTATCTTCTTTCTTTTATACTAATAGTTTCTCTTAGTTTGTGGCAAAGAAAGTTTGCGTTCTCTTTTTCTTTTTGTAACAGTCTTTTTGGTTTATGTCTTGTGTTACTTTCTGGTTTATGTAGTAACTACTTTGATGATAATGATACACAGTACAATAGCTTGTTATTGGGCTGAGGATTTAGCTCAGTGGTTCTGCCACCTGCCTTGCAAGGACAAGGTCCTGAGTTCAATCCCCAGTACAAAAAAAAAAAAAAATTGTTCTTCTCTTATTCATTATTTGGTTATGAAAATTTGTTTTATTTTTTCATAAAATAAAAATCTCATAAACTCACAGGCAGGGCTTTGGTGTGGTGAATGAATGATGAGGGAGCTGTATGATGAAAGAATTCATCACAGGGAGGTCACTGGGGACATGACACGGAAGGGATATCTCCCTGCCTGGCTCCTCCCCTCACTCTGCTTCCTGGTCACCATGAGGAGAGCACACTCCTCCAGCCAGGCTCTTCCACCAGCTTTCTGCCTTTCCAGCCAGCAGAGGATGTGCTGAATGTGAAGCCAAAATAAATCTCTCCTTCTTTAAGTTGTGCGTGTTAAGAATTGAGACCCAGCTATGAAAAAAGTAAGACAGTAGAGTATATTATATCCCTCTTTTAAATTCCTACCAGAAAGTTGCTAAAATTTTTAACACTGAATCTTCTGGAACCCACCCTTCTTTCTAGTTTCTAATTGTTTCCAAACATGTAGACTCAAGTGTCCAAAAGTTTCCTGAAAAGTTGTCTGTCGGGCAATATTATAGAGTGGTGTCTTCTAAGATGCATCAACTCCTACACTTTGAAAATAATTTATCCTATTACTTTTCTTTGACATGGATAATTGCAACCAAGGATTATTTTACTCCACGTAGGATGTTTCTTTCCCCTACAATGCATATTTAACATCTTATTCATTCATAGGCCCTTACAGAAAAAGAGACCTTCAAAAAAATCTAGTTCTTTATTTTCATTTTGCAAAGAGGAAAGTGAAGTCCAGAAAGTCTCCCATCTCTCAGTTCATCTTCTTTACTAACTCCATCGTCAAAAAGCAGAACTAGTTAGTGCTGGCAAAATGCCGTAAATCAGTGTATTCTTGTATTCCACATCACAGATAATTTTGCACCACAATGTTATTGTGCAAAAAATCATCGAAAGCATCAAAATTCTATGATGAAAAACAAGCCTTTTGTATGCAGACATGCATATATTGAAAATGCCGCTCTTTGTGTGTAAATGGTCAATAGAAATCCATATCAGATTTGATTCAACATCTGCTAATTGGATTTCAATGTATGGATTTGGTAAACCAATATGCACGCTCCTGAGTAAATGTCCCTCTGAATGCTTACATATGACAAAGCTGATTTTTCTTTTAATGGGTAGAATCAATAACTAAATCAGAGTTAGGCCAAGTTGACTTTGCAAAAGTAATCTAGGTTATAATGAAAGGCCTTTTAGTCATTTTAGCAGCCTTAGAACTATTGGAAAGAAAACAGAAACGTCGAATTCTAAAAGTCTTCCAAGGGCAGAAATTCATCTTTTTGGTTTTTTTCTGACAGGAATGCCTAGATTATTCAGAACCATTCTATTTTACATCTAATTCCCAGCTGACAAGTGTCCGTTTTTCATGCTTATTCATTCATCACCCTTGTGTTCCTTCTGCCTGCAAGGCATCCGGCCTGCCTTGCCCTGCTTCTTGCCAAATGATAAAGGATATGCAGAGCTGTGGCCTCCCTCCCAGCGCGCGCGGAGTAACAGAGACGCACACTGAAGCGAGCAGCTGCTGCGCGCACAGCCAGGATGTATTCTGTGCTCATCCCACACCCGGAAGCCAGGAGAGAGGTTTTATGGCAGGATTTTAAAAGTTCTTTCAGGAAGAAGTATTGCTGGGGGGTGGGGTGGGGGTGAAATGTGAGATCGCTTTAGAAATTAGATAAAATTTATACAGAGTTTAAAACCAAACGATTTATTTATTTTTGTTGTTGTTTTGTTTTGGTATCCGTAGCAAACTCCGGAGGTTGCGCTTTCGAGGCAGGTGGCAGTACCACTGAGCTAAATCCTCGGCCCTTAATATGATATTTAATGATGGTTTAAATCTAGCTCTTCAAGTAGTTGGCTCTTGTGGTCACCATCCCTGATGAGGAACAAGGATTACATACGATGCCCTGTCCTACAGCAGGAATTTAAAAAGTGTGCCCCAAAGAACACCATACTCTAATGAGTCACAGCGTTCCACACACAAACCCACTGCCCTTCAGTGGTGCTGCTGGCTTGTAGCACCATGAAGATTTGGAAGAGAGTAGGAGGTCCTCAGAATGGTCACCCCCCATTCCCACGCACTCCTACAGTTCCCAAACCAAGGCTTCTCCCCTTGGAGTCTACACTGCACCTGGCCTGTGGACCTCCCTGTGTCTGAAAATTTTACTTTCTTCCTGGCACCTCCGACACTTACCCTTTTCCTACCTCTTTGTTTGCCGTATGTCATTTTCACAGGCAGACTTTCTTCTTGGGTTGTATTGTCCTCTTCTTTCTGCTGCAGTCCTCCCTACCCCGGTGATGGTATGGAGTCCCAGAGCTCCAGCCATGAATGCTACTAGGATTTCTCTTTCAAGCTCTAGACTGGTGTTTCTCAGCTGGGCTGGGGATCCCCTCAGGGACATTTGGCAATGCCGGCAGGCATTTGTTGTCAGGGAGGGGCTCTACTGGCATCTAGTGGGTAGAGACCAGGGACGCTTCTAAGCATCCTGCTATGTAGAAAGGGCAACCTCAGCACAAAGGAAACAGTCCTGTCTGACAGGCTCATAGTATCAATGTTTAGAAACCATGGTCTATACCTATTGGACTTTTCTAATCAAATATCCCACAGATATGCTGAACTGGACACGTACTAAAATGGAGTTGTGACCTTTCTTGCTCAACTTGGTAATATTTCATTTAAGTTGGAAACAGATTGACAATGTGGTATCTAAGAATGTGGTATCTAAGATATACCTAGGTCTTCCTGAAGGTATGATCTACGTAGCTTTAGAATCTGCTTATCCACCAATACCAGCTGAGTTTAGGACCCCATCATCCTCATGGTTTAAATCTGAGTCCCTTACTGCCTTCACACAGGGCAAGATGGCATCTGATCTCTTCCTTTGCTTGGGAGCCTTTGAGGTTTTGCCATTCCTTACCATAGTGAAAAGAATTTCCATAAATCAAACTAATAGCGTCTTATAGTTTTGCTTCTAGATCTTACATGTCTTCACCCTAAGTACATAATGAAATAATCTACCGTAAGAAGACATTTTGTATTAAGTGGAATTCCTATGAATATTTGAGAACATATGTGCCTCACTTTCACTTATCCATAACTTCATTTTGTGATATCCTGATTAATTTAAGTAAGGGTGAATCAGAATGGTAATTAATTTCAGAACGAATTCCAGTCATTGTCTTCACCCCAGTTCACATCAGATGAGAGTCCTTCAAAGTCATTTTGCACAAATATGGATTGCCCACCGGTAGCATTTTATTCCATAAAAGTTATTCATTGGTGTTCTTTTTATTGGTAACTAGCGTTTTACAAATTTTTATCTCAATGTAGATCAACAAAAAAGAAGTAGAAACTACTGTATTAGAAAAGAACACTTTTCAAGTTTCTGTTAGAAAAGCAGAGTTGGTCTGTAGAGGAACACATGAGATGACAAGTTGCTTAAAATCAAAGGTCAGCAGGTTCCAGTGCAACAGCAGTTATTTTTCTATGAGGCTTTGATAGTTTGGTAAACATAGTTCTCAGATGTAAAACAAGGACATGGTTTAGATAACTTTCAAGTTATGGTAATGCCGTGGATTCTAAATATTCATTTCTACAAGACTCAATTTCTTAATAATCAAGTTAAAGGCACCTTTCTGACAGAAATTCTGGCACTGTTTTGAGAGTCTTGTCTTTTATCAAATGCACAGAGACTCATGATTTTCTTACAACTATAATGTTTTCTTCTGCTAAGAAATTCAACAAAATGGCAAATGTCTAGCGATTTTTTTTTCCTCAGTCCATTTTCTAGGTGGCACTTTACTGGAAGGGACCCATTAGGTATCTACCTGGAGAGTCTTTGGGTTCCCACTTGTTAGTTCAGTGGGCTGAAGTGGTACTTTCAGATTCTTACATCTTTATCAGGGACCTGGAATGAAAGGACAGAGGTGTTTATTTTTTATTAAAATACATTGGATAAAATTCCAATTTTTTTATCGGCAAGAACAGAACTGTATTTACACAAAATAGAAATTGAGGGCAGGGGCTTCTTTAATGCTGTTTTGAAACTCTCTGAATAAATTTTTAACTTCAGGAATTAGATAAAACTGATTTAGAATTTAAAGCTAAGCAATAAAGACAAAATAATTACATGGCATTATTTAATTACATAAATAATGCCATGTGTCCTGAAGAATGTGCCTCTGATGTGTTTTAAATGACAAATTGATTTCCAACATTTTTGCATCTATCCATAATAGTTTCTAAAACTCTGATACATATTGCTGTAACAACTATGTATAAGCACATAATTAGGTACTTGGTATATCTGAGTGGAAATGGCTACTTAATATTCTAACTGAAAAATGGCCTCAAAATTAGACATTGAGTTATTTCTGAAATCTTTTCAAGAGTTACTCTCCTCTACCTGGGGTTTGAAGCATCAAGAAGTTATAGTCATTCTTTGAAGACTCCAATTTTCCCTTTTCCACCCTGCAACAAAAGCTTGGTTTTGATTTATTGATCAAAAGATTCCAGAGTTTCTACAACTCTAATAATGTCTGTTGTGAGAAAGGAGAAAAAGATTTATATACATAAGCAACTCTGTGCATACAGATCATGAAAATAGGGTTCTTTTGTCTAAAATGTGATCAGCATAGTTGATTATCAAGAAATAGCAAAGTATAACCAGTGAGTTTCACTGATGGTTAAATAAGGATCTCCAGAGACTCCTCTTAAAGTCTCTGAGTTTCTTAATATCCACCACATAGAATGCAGCCACCCAGGTTTTGAGTCAGTACTAATTGCATGTGGCTTAAAAAATACAAAGACATAAAATACTAAACTGGGAAAAAATTGTGAACTTTCTATGCATAGGTAAATGTTACTTAGTCTTGACATATTTTATCACCCGTGCCTTTCAGATCTACGGAAGACCTTTGAGCAGGAGCCCCTGGGAAAGGAAGTGTCCCTGGAACAGGAAGTTTTACTCCAGTGCCGACCACCTGAAGGGATCCCAGTAGCTGAGGTGACAAAAATTCTTTGCATTTAGCAATTGGCACTTAGTTATTCTAACAAAGGCCTAATCCATGGCTAATGGTGCAGTGAATTAGGACATGGTGTGATGGATGGTTGGTAATGGAATCCTAACTGCCTGCTGCTGGCAAAATAGATTGATTGGGAGCTGATAAATGACTTGGGAGTCAATTAGAACATCCCACCGGACAAAGCCACAGGCAGCTTGATTTAGTTTGTCATTTTCTTTAAAGAAATCAGAAATACTGTTGTATTTTATTTGGCACTTATTGAGAAAGATAGTATGACTTACTATGCTCGCAATTTTATTATTGTTCTTGATAATATCCCCCTAAAATTTGTTAGTGTAAGATGTGTGTGTGTGTGTGTGTGTGTGTGTGTGTGTATACAGTGTCTATGAGCCTCTGAGCCCCACCTGTGTATTTCCTGGTTTGTGATATATGGACTCAAAAACCATATTCATTCAGACATGTTTTAGTAGTAATGAATGTCAGATTCATCCTGTAAGTTTTCCATCAAACTCTTCCTTTTCATTTTTTCTGCTCAAATAAGGCTGCTTGATTGCTAATGAAGTATTACAAATTGGATTAATACCATGACTTTTCATCAGCAGCAAATAATACAGTGCCCTTTCCAAATCCTCATCTCTGGGGAATCTGCCTACATGACTCACAGGAGACTGCACGCTCTCCTGAGACACTCACCACCCTGAGCATCCTGTTGAAGGAAACTAATGCTGCAGCTTTCATTTGTTAACCAATAATCCTAAACTCTGAAACAGTTTACCCATTCCATGAGTATTAGGAGACATGCTTCTATGCATTCACCATAATTGCCCTAGCTAGTCCTGAGCCCTGCAGACCCGGGCTCACTTTAACTTTAACTTGATAGGCGACATAGCTGCCAGATTGTGGGCAATCCTTGTTAGCCTACAAACTCCATGAGTCCTTTGGAATTTGTCACCTGCATTGCATATGAGAAAAGAAACATATGTCAGTTGTTGCAGTTTGGATCTATACATGAGGCCAATAGATATGGGTCAGTTGATTTTTTTTAACCTGTCCATGAATTTGAAAAATAATACTGAAACTTACAATGTGAAAAAGTGATTAATAATTAATAATGCATTCATTATTTGATTTCTAATAGTTTTTCAGCCTTGAGATGGAAGCAAAGGTAGAAATCTTCATAGGTATTTAGTCCCACAACAACAAAATGAAACATCTGATAGTTCCTTCCAAATTAATATTAATAACAAATTAATTGTTAATTTTGTCAAGGTGCTTATAAAATGACTCCATTTTCTGTCACAGCCATGCATATATCTATGAGTCCATTAAAAAAACTCAAAGGATTAAAAATTGAGGGTTTTTGCTTTGAAAAAAGAGAGCTATTTTTGGCTTTGTAATTGTCATCCCATTGGCATCTCTAGCACTTTATCAAGAGTGCATGACTGTGGTTATTCCATCCAACACCATGTCTTTATCTTCCAGCACTGAGACATGGTATAGTTTAGTGTGAACAAAAATGCAGAAATTCTTCTCTCTTCAATTTTTCATTTTGGTGATTACAAGAGTGTATCTGTCTCCTTAATTGTAGTTCTAAAATCTAGTGCTTACCTCTTCTGTTAAACTATCCTGAAAAGGCCGCTCCTGGCTCAGAGGAAGGGGCTTCCAGGCCACCATCCCTCCCACCACTCCCGGCTCAAAGGTAGGGGTTTCTGAGCCACTATCCCACTGCTCCTGGTCCAGGAGAAGGGGCTTCCCAGCCACCATCTCTCCTGCTAATCCCAGGACAGAGGAAAGGGCTTTTGGGCCACCTTCTGTCCCGCCACTCCTGGCCCAGAGTAAGGGACTTCCGGGCCACCATCCCTCCCGCTGCTACCGGCCCAGAGGTAGGGGCATCTGAGCCGCTGTCCCACTGCTCCTGGTCCAGAGGAAGGGGCTTTCCAGCCACCATCCCTCCTGCTGCTCCCAGCCCAGAGGAAAGGGCTTTTGGGCCACCATCCCTATGGCTGCTCCCAGCCCCTGTCCCACCTCTCCCAGCTCAGAGGAGGTAATCCCTGCAGGTGCCAACACCCACCACCCAGTTACAATGAGAAAACACATAAATAAGTCTCAAAACCAGACTTCCAGATCACCTACAGCAACCCCAAAGGGAAATGAGATGGAATGCTCTGATTCTCAAACACCTGGACCCACTAAACTGGCAACAAAAGGGGATCTGGAAAAAATGAAATCAGAAATAATTTCTCAGATAACAGGAGAAATTGTGCTCCTAGTGTAAGACATGATTAATAAATCTAGAGAGGAGCTCAGGAACATGATGGAATCCCAACATAGGAAACAAATGGAATCCATAAAACAGATACAAATAGATTTCCAGGAGATGAAAAACTCCATTGAAAGTCTACACAGCAGAATGAGCCAATGTGAGGACAGAATTTCAGATATAGAAGATAAGATTGCAATTAATGGCAAGGAAAAGAAAGATTGCTTCAAAATTATAAGGGAACATGAGAAATCAATCCAGCAGCTGCTAGATGATGCAAAGAAGAATAACATAAGACTGATTGGAGTCAATGAAGAAACAGGAAAGAGTGCAGATGACATAAAAAAAACTCTTCACAGAAATAACAGCAGAAAACTTCCTAAGCAGGGGAAAAGAGCTTGACATACAGTAAGTGAGGCATATAGGACTCCAAATAGCCTTGATCAAAAAAAATCTACACATAGGCATATAATTGTTAAGATTCCAGAAACTCAACAGAAGAACAAAGTTCTACAAGCATTTAGAGAAAAGAAACAAATCACATACAAAGGAAAGCCAATCAGAATCACAGCAGACTTCTCAACACGAACCATTAAAGCAAGAAGAGCTTGGAGTGACATATTCCAAGCCCTAAAAGAAAACAGCCTCCAATCCAAATTGATGTACCCTGCAAAACTATCTTTCAAAATTGATGGAGAAATAAGATATTGTCGTGACAAAGAGCACCTTAGGAACTTCGTGAATACCAAACCAGCACTCCAAAGAATTTTACACAATATCCTAGGAACAGACATTGAGGATCACAACCCCAGGAAGCAAAGGAGAATGAACCCATCTGGCATGACAAGAAATTAAATGTAAAGGGGGAGAACCCAACAAAAAGAAAAAGTCATGGCAATGACAAGTCAATACGTTTCAGTTATAACCATCAATGTTAATGGTCTCAATTCACCAATCAAAAGAAATAGACTGGCAGAATGGGTCAAGAAGCAAAATCCAACAATATGCTGCATACAAGAAACACACTTAATTCAAAAAGAAACTCATAAACTGAAAGTTAAAGGGTGGAAAATAATACTCCATGCAACGGGAACCTGAAAAAAAGCAGGAGTAGCTTTGCTCTGTGCAGATCAAGTAGATTTCAAACCAACACTGATTAAGACAGACAAAGAAGGACACTACATCCTTGTAAAGGGAACAATCCAAGAGGAAGAGATGATAATCATAAATATCTATGCACCAAACACTAGTGCACCCAACTATACACAACAAATACTAATGGACATGAAAAGTCCTATATGCACTAATACAATTTTAGTAGGGGACCTCAGCACCCCACTGTCACAAATAGATTGATCAACTAGACTAAAAATAAGTAATGAAATACTAGAACTCAATCGAACTCTTGAACAAATGCACTTAACAGATGTTTACAGAGTCTTCCACCCCACAAAATCAGAATACATATTCTTCTCAGCTGTACATGGGTCATTCTCAAAAATAGACCACACTCTCACACATAGAACATGTTTAAGTAAGTGCAAAGGAATTGAAGTTATCCCCTGTATATTATCAGACCATAGTGTGATGAAATTGGAGATCCATGCCAAAAGAAACTCAAAAAATTTCATAAACACATGGAAATTGAACAACACACTTCTGAATAACCAATGGGTCACAGAGGAAATTAAAGAAGAAATCAGACAGTTCCTTCAATTAAATGACAATGACAATACAACATATCGGAATCTATGGGACACAATGAGAGCAGTCTTATGAGGGAAGTTCATAGCAGCGAATACGCATATTAGGAAAACAGAATGAGCCCAATTAAACAATCTGATGCTGAACCTCAAGCTTCTAGAAAAAGAAGAGCAGGACAACCCCAGAGCTCATACAAGGGAGGAAATTAAAAGATCAGAGGAGAAATCAATACAATGGAGACTAAGAGAATGATACAAAAAGTCAATGAAGCCAAGAGTTGGTTCTTCGAAAGAATCAACAAAATTGACAAACCCTTAGCCAACCTTATCAGAAAAAGGAAAGAAAAGGCCCAAATCCATGCAATTAAGAATGAAAAGGGTGAAATGACAACAGACCCAGCAGAAATCCAGAGAATCATCAATACCTACTTCCAGAACCTATACGCCAATAAGATGGACAACACAGGAGAAATGGACAGATTCCTAGGTACATATGAATTACCAAAGTTGAGCGAAGAAGACCTAAAAATTCTGAACAACCTAATATCAACCAATGAAATTGGAAATGTAATTAAAAACTTTTCAACTAAGAAAAGCCCGGGCCCTGATGGCTTCACTGCTGAATTCTACAAGGCATTTAGAGAGGAACTGCTGCCACTACTGTTGAAACTCTTCAATGAAATTGAAAGGGAAGCAATACTCCCAAATTCATTCCTGTAAGCAAGCATCACCTTGATCCCCAAAGCAGAGAAAGACTCAACTGAGAAGGAGAACTATAGGCCAATCTCACTAATGAACATAGATGCAAAAATCCTTAATGAGATACTGGCAAACAGAATGCAGAAGATCATCAAGAAGATCATACACCCTGATCAAGTGGGATTCATCCCAGGGATGGAGGGATGGTTCAATATATGCAAATCAATCAATGTAATACACTATATCAATAGAGCCAAGGACAAAAACCATCTGATTATCTCCATCAATGCAGAAAAAGCATTTGACAAAATCCAACATGCATTTATGATAAAAACCCTACAAAAAATTGGAATAGATGGTCTCTACCTCAAACTGATAGAAGCCATCTATGAAAAACCAACAGCCAATATCATACTAAATAGTCAAAAACTGAAATCCTTCACACTAAAATCAGGAACAAGACAAGGATGTCCACTATTGTCCACCTCTCTTGATCAATATAGTTCTGGAAACATTAGCCACAGCAATTAGACAAGAGAAAGAAATAAAAGGAACAAAGATAGGAAATGAAGAAGTCAAATTGTCATTATTTGCAGATGACATGATACTATATATAGAAGACCCCAAGAACTCCACCAAAAGTCTTCTGGACTTAATAACCAAATTCAGTCAAGTAGCTGGTTACAAGGTTAACACACAAAAATCAATAGCTTTCCTCTACATGAATGACAGACTCACTGAGAGAGAAATAGGGCAAATAATTCCTTTCACAATAGCATCCAAAAAACTGAAATACCTAGAAATCAACCTAACAAAAGAAATCAAAGACCTCTTCTCTGAAAACTATGGCACTCTGAAAAGAGAGATTGAAGATGATATCAGAAAATGGACAGACATCCCCTGCTCCTGGGTAGGAAGGATTAATATAGTGAAAATGGTGATACTTCCAAAACTGCTGTATAGATTTAATGCAATTCCAATTGAGATCCCAGCAGCATATTTCATAGACCTCGAGAAAACAATCCAAAAATTCATTTGGAACAAGAAGCGACCCAGAGTAGCAAAAGCAATTCTAGGTAACAGAGACATGGCAGGGGGTATCACAATCCCCAACCTGCAACTGTACTACAAAGCTACTGTGATAAAAACAGCATGGTACTGGCAAAGAAACAAGCTTGAGGACCAGTGGAACAGATTAGAAGATGCAGAAACAACGCCAGACACACTCAGCCATCTCATCTTCGACAAAGGAGCCAAACACCCTCACTGGAGGAAAGATAGCCTCTTTAATAAATGGTGCTGGAATAATTGGGCTTCAACTTGCCAAAGATTAAAACTAGACCTATATCTTTTGCCATGCACTAAACTAAAATTGAAATGGATTAAAAGTCTAAATATTGAAATAGAAACTCTGAACCAGTTGGAATAGAGGTTAGGTAGAACCCTTGAAGACACTGGTGTAGGAAAAGATTTTATGAACAAAACCTCAGTTGCCTGTGAACTAGCACAAACAATCAACAAGTGGGATCTCTTCTTATTAAAAAGCTTCTGCACAGCAAGAGAAACCACCAGCAGTGTGAAGAGACAACCCACAATGTGGGAAAATTCTTCACCTGTTCTTCCTCAGACAAAGGTCTACTATCTCGAATCTATGAAGAATTTAAAAAGATCAGACCTCCCAAATCTAAAGACCCAATCGAAAAATGGTCATCTGAAATGAACAGACATTTCCCAGACAAAGAAGTAGAAATAGCAAATAAATACATGAAAAAATGTTCAACATCACTGGTCATTCGAGAGATGCAAATGAAAACAATGCTGAGATTCCACCTCACTCCAGAAAGAATGGCTGCTATCATGAAATCAACCAATAACAAATGCTGGCGGGGCTGTGGAGAAAGAGGAACCCTGCTCCACTGCTGGTGGGAGTGTAGACTGGTGCAAGCACTGTGGAAATCAGTATGGAGATACCTCAAAGAACTAGGACTGGAAGTCCTATTTGACCCTGCTATTCCACTGCTGAGGATCTTCCCCAAAGAATTAAAAGAATCATACCATAGTGATATGTGTGAAACCATGTTCATAGCAGCACAGTTTGTGATAGCTAAAACTTGGAAACAGCCCAAATACCCATCAACTGGAGACTGGATAAAGAAAATGTGGTTTTTTTAATAAAATGGAGTACTACTCAGCCATAAAAAATGAGAAATTAGAGACATTTATAGCTAAGTGGATGCACATTGAGGCGATACTCTTAAGTGAAATAAATAGGACACACATGTATAAATACCAAATAGTTTCTCTGGTGTGAGAAACTGAAAGTATAAATAAGGACTAAAATGTATAATAGGTAATGTGAAATAGGAAGAAAAGGGGCAAAGGGGAAGGAAGTGGGAGGGCTAGAGGAAAGGATAGAAGGGAATGGGATTAATGTGAGAAAATGGAAAAATAGGAACAAAATCTTTGTAAATATGGAGGAATGGAGGGGTGAAGGGAGGGCTGGGCAAGGGTGAAAAATAAGAACCAAGGGAGACTTTGTAAAGTTGGAAATTTCCAATGATGAATGTCATTATATTGTATACCTAAAATGTACCAATGATTAGAATGAATAATCGATAATGAAAAATAGGAAGAACAGGTCCAAAGGGGTAGGGGTAGTGGGAGGGGCAGGGGAAAGGAAAGAAGGGAAAGGAAAAATGCTGAGAAATGGAAAAAATGGAAATAAAGTCTTTGTAAATAGGGAAGGGTGGAGGGGTGAAAGGAGGGCTAGGAATAGGGAAAAAATAAGAACTAAGATGCATTATGTAAAGGTACAATTCCCAATGAGAAATGTAATTGTGTTGTATACCTAAAATGTACCAGTAAAAGAATTTAAAAAAAACAAAACTATCCTTACAAACCAAAGCATATGAAGAGTAATATGTATATCCACTGGCTCATTTTTGCTCAAGTTTCCTTAAATGTAACCAGTCCCTGTGCAGACATTGAGTGAGGAGACCCTGGTGTTCTTCACTTTTTTCAGTCTCCTCAACAAAATAGTTCACTTTGTCAAGGAGTAAAGATTCATGACTGAAAACTAATTGGCTGTGAATTTTATTTGTATCACCAGGGAAGAGACCAATTAACACTTGGCAAGCTCAAAAATCATATACCCATTTGACATTCAAAGAACTATATTTAATCCATATTAATTTTTCATTTCTTTTTTTGAAGTCAGAAGAGAGATCAAACGTGCACACTGAAGATCAGGCTAATAAACTCCTGTGTAGGTTCTTTTCAACACCTTTAAAGTCACCAAGATCAGAAAGCTAATGAACACCTTAACATGACATATAACAAGTGCCATTAGCTCAAGAGGAGCAGATAAAATAGAAAGAAAGGGGTGAGCAGTAACTTGGGGACTAAAAGGTTATATGATCATTTTAGTTTAAGTACATTAATTATTTAATTTTCATTTTTTTCTTTAAGGAATTTTAAATTATAAAATAGCATAAAATAAAATATTGGTCTTAAAAAGAGACCAGCAGATAAAACTTCTGTGTTTTGTAATAACTACATCATTCTTTATTAAGTCAGGCCAGGCTGAATGTGTCCTTATTTGGTGTTTAATGCAAATGAGTCCGAGATAGTTGGATAGTAAATGTTCGATGAATATGTGACAGATCAATCATTTCTTCTGTGACTTATAAGCGTATGTCTAACTTTATTAAGGAAATAATCACATACAGTACTGGATATTGTTTGCAGAGTACCAGAAAATAGTACTTTTTTCCTTCCTGTCCAAACCAGTAAGTTTTTCAAGAACTCAAATCTCAGAATAGTAACACATCGGTGCAAATAAACACAAAGACATTATTGTGGTAATAACATTTAATTTCTCTATATTTTGGCATTCTGTCCTCTGCTCAGTAGAATCTTAACATAATTTTCTTTAGGAACACCAAGTTTAAATTTAAGCAGGATCATTTTTAACTCTTTGGCTTTGGGCAAAAGACCTAAATTCTTTGAATCTAAGTTTTCTCAATTATTAAAGGGAGATAATAATAGTATACATGCACAATATGGTTATGAGGTTTAAATGAGGTGACCTATGCAAATCATTGAGAATGTATCTAAAGTAATCTAGGAACATTGGCCATTATTAGTACTATTATACTATCACTTAGTAATTCATAGAAGACTGAATTTGACCTCTTGAATTAAAAAATAGTCCCTGAGCACATTGGCCCCTCTCAGTACTGTCAGATATGTGGAGGAGAAACTTCTGCTCTTCAAAGAGTCACAAGAGGTCCTCCTGGATCCTTCACCCATTTGCTTTGCTTGGAGTCTATAAATGCAACAAAGGAAGATAACATTGCGAGCTTTCAAACAAGGAGGTACCTTTACAATGATGCCGTCAAATTTCCTTGTAGGTCCATGACATCAGTTTTATGTTAAAAGAGCTTTGTGGTGGGTGTATAATACCCACATTTATTCTTTAGACTATTTCTATTGATGAGTTATTAATTTTAATGTTATGAGTTTTATTATATTAAACAATGAGTACTGAAACAGGAAAAAAATCAAAAATAAGGTATTGAATTTTTAATATTTATTGAGTATAAAAAAGCATCAAAATTTTCAACACTGAAATTTTTGGTGTACAAAGTCTAAAAAATAACATAAATTCCTATATGAATTACAATCATAATACCAATAGAACTCTACAACAAAAATAATCTTTGCTTCAGTTGTCACACCCTAGGCAGTCTTCACACATGACAACTGCACGTTCCATGCACACATCTCACTTACACTGACAGCACATGTGCTTAGCTTTCCTTTCCTGTGTGTCTGGCCTTTCTCGTCACCTCTCTTGTCTTCCTCTTTTGTCACGAGCTTCTTACCATATTGTACAACATGTACTTAGCAGGAAAATAAGATCAATGAAATATTAAATATGTGCTATGAGTGCTTAAAATAGACCTAAACATTTTTACGTCAGCTATTTACTTGCTTACAAAATCTAAAAGATAACATCAGAAATAAAGACCTATGTAAACTACAATGTAAATAGAACCAAAAGTCTACCACAGAAATTCCTGTCAGGTGAACAAGCAGGTGCCACATCACAAAGAACTACTGTGACAACAGGAAAGCCAAAAAAGATGTCAACTGTGCTCTACCAAAAAGGACAGGAAAACAAAACATATGTGCTCTCAGTGTAAGTGATACTTGTGCATGGAACATGCAGATATCATGACTGTGCACCTGCCTATTCATCTGTCAGCTCACCAGTGTGCTCCACAGATTTTGGAAAGAAACATTTTGTTCTTCCTCTCTTGTGGACCTCTTATGAGTTGCAGTCCTAGTCCTCTAAGAAAATTTCTCGATGGTATTTTGCACTTATTATTTTCTTTGTAAACTTTCAAACAATTTATGCCACACATGTTTAGGGTTGAGTAAAGCACAACCATTGGCCAATGCTTTGTGTTTCGAGTGACATCATAGTTGCTGCATAACTCATCAACAACATCTACTCCACCTTTGGTTTTGTTCTAAAAATTTACTATCTCAGGCTTCAATTTTGTCAGTTTCCCTGTCGATTTTTCCATCATGGTACAATGTTGACACCAGCAGTACTAATTTTTTTGTTTATTTTGTTTTTTTTTCTTTTTACCATATACTAGGCCAATGTTATATCTTTCTGAAATCTAAAGATTGTATTGTAGAGTTCTCTGCTTTGAAATTGCAACATTTCATTGGGAATTTCTGCTTTTTTCTTGCATATATCTCCTATCCTCGTCAACTTGTGCTCTGTTAGCAAATGTAACAGTAATCAGAACCTGGTTAACCAATTGTTAAATGTCACATTCTGATTAGTTTGAGAGATGAGAGCAACAAGTTTGTTCACAGCATCATTCAGTTTATTACTATAAAGAAAGTAGCTAAGTTCCAGGATAAATTCTAAATTGAAAGTATATTTCTTTGCATCTACCAAGGCATATATTTTTATACTGTACTTTGAAGGATTTTTTGGCATATACTGCCTAATGCTACAATGACCATGAAATTCTGCAAGATGTTTATCAATAGACATGTACTTAGATGGTATGTAAATTCCTTGACAATTAGCCACAAAACTCTCAATGAGTGGATAGCAGCCAGATTATCAGTTCAGTTCTTTTTCTTTCTTGCCAGGTGATCTTGTCATCAAACCTCAGGCAGGTTTTTTTTGTTGTTTTTTTTTTTTTTTTGGAAACAGGGTCTTGCTTTATAGTTCAGGCTGGCCTTGAACTCACTAGGTAGCCCAGGCTGGTCTCAAACTGGTGGCAATGCTCCTGCCTCAGCCTCCCCAGTGCTGGGATTACAGGCATGTGCCACCATGCCTAGCTAATCTCAAGGAATTGTGAAGGAAACCAAATTTCCTCAGTATCATTGTTATTCTATAATAACCTCAAGACCACACCCACTGCTTCTCCACCAGTCTTTCACATTTCAGTGATTACCATAAGAAAGCCCTGCTAAGTACAGCAGACCTATGAATGCTTTCAGTTCAGCTAATCAGATGTCATAATAAACACATTTTTTAATATGGCTGTTGGTGCATACAGAACATTTTACTTGTATCTCATCATTTCTATATTTCACAACATCTTGTAGCATTTCATCTTTAGCAGACACTTTTGTCCAGTATTAGCAGGCTATAGTGGTACAAGCTTCTTGCCCCTCCATAATTCGACTGTGTTACATTGGAAGTAGCAGAGCTAGTCTGAGTTCACTCCCAGTCAAGGTCAATAGACTCCAACTAAATTCTTCCCCTTTGAATTAACCATTTGTTCTCTTCTACAAAGATATGCTTGTGCCCTCATTCTGCAGTCCTGCTTGCTTGATACTTGTTATCAGCAAGTGTCCCAAGGCCTGCCCAGTTTCCCCCCTTCCCACACTTGTAATGAATAAACACTGCATGTCCTGGGAGTCCTTTGTCTTTGCTGCCCAGAACAGCTTAGATCAGCCCAAGACTCAGTTTCTCTCAAGTCTCTGTCTGTGTTTCTTTTAATTCCCACTTTCCTATCTCTCAGACATTGTACTGGCTTGCAGGAGACCAGGACCACTGCAGGGGTTTCTGACAATTCCCATTACCCTTTCACTGTATCACCTGTTACAGTTCCCAACATTGAATGGTGGTGCTGGCATTCCATCCAGTAGGTTTCACCCTTGCCAAGATCCTCGTTATATTTTTGGGCCTAGTTCTAACCTTGGATCATTCTATTTGGTACCATTTTGACTACTTGAATATGTACTCACATTGCTGTTTTAAAGAGGTCTTTACTCCCTGTGTCTGTATCAGTCAATTCTTATTTCATTTCACTCTCACAGGAACTTTGGCTTACATGACTGTTGTTGAAATTATCATCATCATCATCATCATCATCATCATCATCATCCATGCATGAGTTATTTGATGATTCATTTTCAACTTCCTCCAAAATTGCAAATCTGATTTTTCATGTGCAATTATACTGAATTGGGTTCCTGGTTTCTCCAGGTGCAGCTACTGTGAGCCACACCCACATTTCAGTATGGTACATGACATGTTTACATAACAGAAAAATGGTATGGGTGTATTTTACCTCCCATGATGCCCAGGGAAACATACACAAAACCTGTTACATGGAGCATCATGTAGGTTAAAATCTTGGCTTGACACTTTTGCACGCATGCACACACCTTGTCATTCATTGTACCAAATGAGTAAACACTTTCTGTATCCCCCAGGCACTGCTACTGAGATGCACAGCAGGCTACTATTATGCAAATTTACAGTAGAAGAGTTTGTGATGAGTTTTTGTAACTCAGTGTAATGTCCCAAAGGTAATGTGAATCTCTGCAGCAAGTCATGAAATGCTTATGTCTTCATTCTGGTCATTCAAGTTACTTTTTGTCATTTGGTCTTTATGGACCCAGACAGTTTAACAGCCCTTGCGTTTTCTCCCAAAAAGGAAATTTTGGCAGAGGTCACTGTTGATAGATTATCTTTTCAAAGTCCAAGAAAAGAAAATAATAAAGTCTCAGAAAATGAAGAGACCAGCCCAGGATTCCTTATACTCCATCTCTTCATCTGTGAAAGTTTTGACTAAGAACTCCTCTCAGTAGTCATTGGTTAAGAGAAACCATGTTGTGTAGACATGAGGGACAAAGCACAAGAGTTTCAGAGTTCTAGACATAGCTGCTTCCTCTTCTGGTCCTGTACTTCCTTTCTCTGTACCCAGGAATGTTATTAAAAATATTTAGTAACTGCATAAGTTACTAAAGCAGTAGTTAAGCTCCTGCCTAACACAGAAGCAGAATCCTGAAAACCTTGTGTTGTATCAGATGTAATTCCTTTTACTTCATAATCACTGAGTAGCCTAGGAATCCAGCCAGGGTATGGGGGTACTTAGTTATTTAACAACACATTCAAAACTATTTCATACTATGTAATACCTGCGATGGGTGAATTAGAGTGGCTGGCTAAAGGATACCCCCCAATATACTACAGTTTTATAAAGCTGTGATTTGTGTTGAAGTTTTTCTGTTTATTCTGCTTATCTGAGGTGAGTATGATGAGATTTTTAAAAAGACGTTTTTGTTCAGGTTGTGTTTTTAACATCAGCAGATTAGAGATCACTTAGTAAGTTCTCTAAGTATATTTAACCAAAGGAAAGGAGAGGGTCCTACTAGATATGATAGAGAAGCTGTGCTTCAATAAATAGAACTTTCTAGGCAAAGAGTAATTTTCATCCTGGAAAATATGTCCCTATTAAACAAACTCATTATGGAGTGAGGGAGTCTGCCAGTCTGAATCCTAAGAGCAGGATTCCAACCCTCTAGGACCAGGAATAAAGGCCACTAGAAGATACCTTAGTTCAAGGGTTAAAATTTGAATTTAAGCTAGGTGAAAGAAAGAAAAAACTAATCCCAGAAATTCTTGCACATGATATTGCTCAGTAATTTTATAACACTTTTGCTAGGATCCAGCCAGAAATATAATTCTTTTCTTCCATTTCTGGTAAGGCACTTGTCTCTCTTTCAACAGACAAACCTCCCTCCCATCTCCCTGAAGAAGGAGAAAATTAATATGCCCATGGACCAGGCACTGGTTTCTCCAGTGGCATAATAGCTGTGCTCTATGAAATTAATCCCTATTTGCTCATTCTAGTTTATGCCTAGAAAGTGTTACTATCACATGGCGAGCCAGGAATACACTCAGAGATGCTTTATTTCATCAGATGATCCCTTTTGCAGAGCACTGGGATCAGAATATCAATGGATACAAGATTTGTTGGCATGGGAAGAGGAGCAAAACTGAATTCTTCACTAAAACCTGTGATGTGTTTCACCTTTAACAAGAGGATAATTGCTTCCCTAATTATAATTGAGCTATTTCTCATAGGAGTTTAATTGAAGGAACAGGGCACAATGTTCAACTTATTGACCCAGTTGTACTTAAAACAGTCATCTTATTTATCAACATTTGCATCTCTAATTAGCAAGTGGGAAAATATGGGATGAAGTGCAAAAGAACAGATTATTTGTGCTAAGTTTAGTTGTGATAAACGGGGAACAGATTTTTTAAAGCTGATACTGTCAAGGCACAAAGCTGCTGGCAGCATCAGGTGGCTCTCCATCTAACTGACTACCAATGTGGCCATGGACACTTTACATCCTGAGAGCTGTTTGTATTTTGCTGCCTTCCCTCATATTGGAACTTCATGTGGATGAATTTCTGTGCAGGTGCATTGTCTCCCAAGCTAGGCTTTATATTATTTGTAGACAAAAGAGATTCAAAGAGAAAAGTTTTGAATGCTAATTTGAAGGGAGAGATTGCTTTCAGTGCCCAGTAAGATCTGTTGGAATTTTCTCCTGGCATGTATGTAGTGACAAACAGGAGTCCTGATGATAAGATTATCAGCCTTGAAAACAGTTTTCATAGATAGGATTAGGGTTCCTGCATAGCAGTTCTCAATCTTTGAAAATCAACATTTCTACCACCTCTGCTTCATCATGGCCACTCTTACTCTTCAGATCTGCCCCTAAATACTTACAGAGTTCACCACAAACCCATATAATCTGTAAATCAGAGGTAAAAATAAAAATAACAATATCAGCATCAACTTTAAAAAACAGGAAAAAAAATAGCCTGTCTGACTTACAGATTTGGGACTTGATTTCTACATATATGTAGTGGTTCACACAAGACTATATTGCAAAATGCAAGTTTTAAATTTATAAATTCATTTCCTTTAAAAATATTTATTGTAGACTCACTGTGTTCCACATACTCTTGTGTTTGTAAGAAATACAAGTCAGGGCTGGGGATTTAGCTCGGTGGTTCCGGCGCCTGCTGCTCAAGCGCAAGGTCCCGAGTTTGATCCCCAGTACCAATAACAAACAAACAAACAAACAAAAAAGAAATACAAGCCAGTCAAAGTCCCTGGAAGAGAGAAACAGTAAACAAGAATACAAATTTTAAAAAAGGAAACTTTCAGATAACCATAAGTTAAAGGAAACAATGTCATGAGAGATGGTTGTGGGGGGTTGGGAGTCTCCTTAGAGTTCAAAGAAAAACTACCTAAAGAGATGATGTTTGAGCTGAATTCTGACTGACAGGAAGAAGGCAATTTTGAAAGGATCTGGGTCAGAACCCTCTAGGCAGCTGGAGTGGCAGGACACACCCGGGAAGGAGCTGCTGAAGCTATGGGACTATGGAGGAGGCCAATGTGTCTGAGACCCAAAGAACAAGGGGAGCCCGGGAAGACATTGAGTCTTTCACTGGAGGGAAGAGGGATTCAGGGATATGCAGTCACCTCTAAGTGTGTGAAAACCCACAGAAGAGCTTAAGTGAGGAACTGTCCTGACCTAACTTATTTATGTGTGTCTATCTATCCATGTATCTATTCTGGCAGCTGCATGGAAAACAGACTTTAGAAGTGTGAGAATGGCAATAGAATCACCATTTAAAAGAGAATCTTGCCATGACCCAAACAAGAGAAAATGGTTGTCTGTCCAGGGGTGAAAACAGAAGAGATGTAGAAAAGTGGAGATGTACTGGTTTCCATGAGAATTAAAGACTTTGAGTGGTGTGTTTCACTTTGATTTTGCTAAATGAAGAGAATAGTTGGTCATTCAAGAGAAAGTGGAATCTCTCATGCTAAAGTGCCACAGACTCACCAGCATGGGCTTTTCTTAGTGACCTAACACCATTTTCTTAGTGACCTAACGCCAGTAGATCTCACCTGTTTTCAAATATAACCTCTATATCAGTGGTGCTGCAACAACAGGCAAAGCCCTAGGCAATGCCCAAAATCACAATGTGGGAAAGTCTTTTATTTCAAGGGCTTTTGTTTCTCCCAAAACATTTATCATGTTTCTTTGACATGTTCTCTTAGTGTGGAATTTCTTTCAGTGATTCTTCATATCCTTCATAGGCTTACAGACACTACGTAACAGAAACTCATTATGGGTAGAAAATGGCAGTGGTAGAGAGCAAAAAGCCTGCATTTGCTAAAGATTGTCAAACTGAGTAGCTGTATTCATGAAAACTTTTCACTGGTAAATAAGAAGAAAGGCTAAGAGTTACTCATCCTAAAATGCAAATTAACAGTTAAAACTGATTAAGAATTAAGAATGAGTCACGGATTTGTCACAGATTTTTCCTTGGAAAAGATAGCCTGCTAAGGATACTTCTGTGCTATATTGTCCCCTTAGAAAGTGCTGTTGTAAGAGGTATGAAAAATATGGTGAATGTTTAAATTTTTAAAAATTTATTACAGTAAAAGACACATTGTCATTAACTCCCCTCAAAATATTCCCATGAAATTGAACACATTCATCCCATCCTTCTTTCCACTTTCTGGAGCAGTTCTGGGAGAACTCTTTCATGAGTGACTTTAATCATGCTATCATGGCTGCCTTGGTATCCTGAATCAACTCAGACCATTTACCTTCTATGGTCATTTTGACTTTGGGGAAGAGCCAGATGTCACGTGCTGTCAAATCTGCTAAATAAGGTAATGAGGACACTCTGTGACGTTTTTCTGAACCTGCCTTTTCATTGGCTAGTATGTATGAGCAGCATTTACCATAGTTTTGCTCACACCATGTAAAGACACTCATGAAAGGGGACTTCCAAAACTGGTTCAGAAAATGGCAAGAGAGATGGGATAAGGGTGTTCAAAGCAAGGGGACTATTGTGAGAGGGCTTGATGACAATGTCTTCTGTGTAATAAATTTTTAAAATTTAAACATTCACTGTATTTTTTGATCACCTCTTGTATATAATAGAGTTTTTGTTTTTTGAACTTAATTTCCTTATTCAGTTATGTTGCTATTCATTCATCCGTCTGCATGCTTTTTTTCCTTTGTGGTCTAACTTAGAAGTTTTCAGATTTCAAGACAAGTTTGCCTCCACAATATGGTCTATGTATGCTCAGCTCTCAAAAGCAATGAGCCTGACATATGTGCAATTAAGGCAGTCTTTCCGCAGCAGGAAAACAAATTCCCTTTCTTGGCGAATTCCTTCCCTTTGCAGAAGTTACAACTGAGCAAAATGTCACTACTGTTTCCACTTGCTTTTTGTGTTGTTCTTTGGCTAGTTTTTCACAACTGTCCAAAAATACAATTTTAACTTGCTTGAAGACTAACATTTTTTAAGGCCTTAAAAATACCTATACTTTCACAAACCTACTGAAAGATGCAAAGTGTATTGTATAATGGTCAACACAGAAGTGAATGAATATTTATTTCATGCCAGATCTGACAAGCAAATCCCTGCACAGCCAAAGTAGCTTTTCATTCTTGGCAAGAGAGGACATCTAGCGTGATTCTCCACAGTGAATGCTTCCTTGGTTATTTGAAGCACCTACAAAAGACAATCAGACAATTATTGCCAATGTGAAAAACAAGGAAGAAAATAATACTAGAATTTCAGGCTCAGGAGTAGTTGGAGCCAAACACTACCTATGAGAGTATATTGAAGGATTATTAGCTATAGAGATCTTTCAGAATTATTCAGGCCTTGCTCTTCACGTTGTGGTACATGGATTATCCACATTTGCATGACCTGGGAGCTTCTTGGAAAGAATCTCAGGCATGGTGCCCAACCACTTAATCAGAATCTGCATTTCAGCAAGATCATCAAAACCAGGCTGCAGTACTGGGCCTCACACCCTGCAGGCATACTGGAATTGCTTGAGACCATCCAAGAAATATGGATGTGTATGATACTCAAAATCCTGATTGAATAGGTATGGCATGTAACCTGATTGCTGATTTTTTTTTTTCAGTACTGGACATTGAACTCAAAGCCTTCACCCTGAGCTATATGCCTAATCCTTTATATTTTTTGTTTTGATATAGGGTCTTGCTATATTGCCCAGACTGGTCACAAACTCAATGATCCTCCTGACTCAGCCTCCCAAACAGCTGAGATTACAGGTGTACGCCTTGGAGCCCAGTAGCCCAAATGATTCTAAAATGTAGCAAAATTTTAAAAGTGCTAATAAAGCTGGCATGGTAATCCTATAATCCCAACTATTTAAGAAGCTGAAGCAGGAGTATCTTGAGTTCAACCCCAGCCTGAGCAGCAAAATGAGACCCCATCTCAAAAAAACAAGATAAAAAGAAAAGAATAAAAGAAAAAAAAAGAAAAGAAGTGCTGCTGTAAAAGCCAAGGTTAAAACAAACAAATACACAAAACCTTCGAGCTTGTCACTTCTAAAGCAGTCAGTGAACTTGGCAGACTCCGAGAGGCTGGCTAATGCTCCTCCGAGGGCCTTAGCCTGGCTGAGTGTGCATTTGATAATTGCCCCATAATTGCTTTTCCCATTTGTTTGATTAATGTACCTGAGTCTCCATTCTTGTAGGTATGCACACACCACAACTCGGTTGTGTCATTTCTACCCCAGTGCTGTGACTTGACCATCTCAGTTTAAGATGGACAGCGTGACCTGTCTGATAGTTGGGGACTTCTGATAGATGTGGATTTTTCTAGCTAATGGTTGCCAGACTCACTTTTCATCTTGGGTGGCATGTGGCAGTTTCCCTCAGTTAATTAGGACAAATGTGCCAATTATGTTAATGTTTCTCCCGATACCAGTCAGTGAATAATTAGACACAACACATCTGTCTTTCACTGGGGAGTACACTAAGAAAAGAAAACTGCAAGGTGCTTTGCTCTTTATTATTGACATATATGATTAGACCTTTCCTTAACCAAGCACAAGGTTGTCAAATATAGGTATCAGAAGGGAAGGTGTGCCAGTAGCTGCTTGGAGGACTGGGTTCTTCTTATTGTCAGCATGATCCTGACTAAAAATGAACTATCTGTGAAGAACCACTGCAAAGAATTTAAATGGACTTTTCTTCCTTTTTAACAACCAAAACGTTACATCACCCTATTGGTAAAATGCTGGTACAATATGTGATTTATTTACCTGAACTAAAAACTTAAACAAGTTCTTAAGAAGTATTTAAAACTCTCAAAAAATTCAGCTTTGTTGATAGAAATGATCACACTGAAAGAAAGCACAAAACTGTAGTTATGTATAACTGTAGTTACATTATAGTTAATGTAAATGTATGTGAATCACCACTAAATGATAATTTGTTATAATTTCTATGTATATATTTCCATTTACAGTGGTATGTTGGTTTATGAATTTAATTTGTTTTATGATTTGGGGGAAGATGGCTGTGTTTGTGTTTGTGTCAGGAAGAGGGCTGTGGTTCTGTGTGTACCTGATGCAGAGTTTGTTAACTGAAGCAGGATTTTGCCAAATACTTTTGTTTGCAAACAGAAGCATTCATAAACCAAGTTATTACTATATTTGAACTTCAGAGGCTTCTGATTAATGGAAGATCAATTTTATTTCTATTGTTGTTTTATTGGCATTGCAGTCCATATTTCAATGTCAGGGTTTTAGGGAGAGATGTAGTTGTATCCAAACTGTTTCATAATTTAAGTAATACCTTCACCTCTGTGTTGATTTTAAGAATGTGAAGAAAAACTTACAAAATCAACATATTAATTTTTTTGAAGGTGGTCAGAGCATATCCTAATGATAAAGCTTTTGGTTTAGTTTAGAATTTAAAGTATATTCTTGCTACTAAATATGGCTCATATTCCTAGTGTTTAATAATATTCAACTTTGTACCTTTAGCATCTAAAGTTTTAACACTATCATTTGCTATTATATTGTCTCTAAGGTGATTCTGAATACATTGTCTTGATTGTTTTGTTAGAAGCTGTTGTTCAGACTAGCAGTTGTTCTGACTAGAATGTCAGATTACAAATTATTTTTCTTATTGTGACACTAATTCCTTTAAAAAAAAAAAAAGACTCCTAGCAGATATGTAATCTATTTAGAAGTGGTTTGCTATTACTGGTGCCAGGCCCTGATATGTGAATTTTTGGGGGGTGTCATCTGTTTTTCAGGGCATGGGTAGGGTGAAGAACGGAGAAGGAGGCTGCAGTTGTTGACTTTTTAAAAAATGTTACCACCCGGGGCCGGGGATTTACCTCAGTGATTCTGGCACCTGCCACACAAGTGCAAGGTCCTGAGTTCGATCCCCAGTACCAAAAAAAAAAAAAAAATGTTACCACCCTGTCCAAAATATTTGGGGTTTTTTGTTTCTTTCTTAAGAGTAACATATGGACATAATTACATTTTAAACAACTCTTAATGAAAAACTTACTAGAGAAAATAATGTATATAATCAGCCCTGATTTTGTATACTCCTACATGTGAGAATAGAATTGGAAGTTTGGGAATTTGTCTTAGGAAGCCTAACTTCTATGATGTCATTGAGGAAGAGGGAGGTTAGTGAGCAAAGGTGAGAAAATAAGTATGGGAAATCAAGATTAAACTGAGGATTATAATGTATCCTATATTTCATAATGAGGTAGAAACAGGTCATCCATTGAGTGTCAATACATTTTACTCCATCTTTGCTAGTGGTATAAATAACAAGTAAACTTAAACTGGAGAACAGAGTATTAGGGGAAGAGGCAATAAAGAGTTTTTGAAATATGAGTGTTGTTCAATGCTGGAGTAGCCTGAGCTGTTGAAAAATTATCTCCCTGCTCTGCTGCAGAGCTTCTCTTTCCCTGACAGTACTTACACAGTCAATAGTTCTGACTTTCATAAAATAGCAGCAACAGTGAAACTGTAAAACCATGCATCTAAGAGCCATAAAACAGTTGTTCCTTAAATCACACCACGCACAGGTAGTAATGGCAGTTTTATATACCTTTTCTGGGAACACACAATACAGAGTCAATATGTTGCAGTTCTGAAATTCATAATCAAATCCAAATCACTCATCGCTTCATTAATGAAATCATGTTAGTAAGAACCTTGTGCCAGACCCAAGGTGTCAACGGAACTGAGGGACCTAAGTATCGGCCAGATCTCTTAAACCCTTAACTCTCCTATTGCAAGCCCTGGAAGCCGGTCTCATATAGGGCAGCTAGAAAGCTGGCATCCTTTCTCATGCATACACTAGAAGGAATTGTGGCTGTGAATAGGGGAAACTCCTCCCCTGGACAGTTTTCTGAAATGAGGGCTCCTAACCACCATCTATAATTGTCCTTGCAGTGGTAATTTGAAAGTCAGATTTCTCCTAGATGTTTATTTGTTCTGACTGGTACTATGATTTTAAAGATACCTACCTCTTAATAGAAACACTAATGGGTACTGAACCATCAGTGTTTAAAATACATTTATGTTGATAATGGCTTTGTTTGAGTTCAAGCTCATACTAGGGAGTAGCAAAGAAATGTATTGACTCTCTCCAATTCTAGGTACTTTGCTTTCTATATCTCATTAAATCCTACAACCCCTGAAGGATGGGCCTCCCTGTTGTACAGAAGGTTGTGATTTCAGGAGATTACAGCTTGCTGAGGCTGTGAACTCAATTTGTGGGAGGGCTGGGAAAAGAGCCATGTCTGACTCTAAAGCCCTTTTTCTCCTTTGTAACAAAGCATCTTATTGACTGCACAGTATTAGCTTGGTTCATTAAAATGAGAGAGATTGTACGTGGACTTACTCGATTGATTTTTATAAGCTAAGTAGGTAATACTGCCTTTTAGGAAAAGTCATTTATTTCAAAGGTGTTATAGCATTTCATCAATTTTTTTAAAAGTAGGGTAAGTACATGTTACTGTGTTGTGTATTGTTTGTGTCCGCACACATCTCATGAAATGCTGAGAGATCTTAGAACTTTAGAATGTAAAGCAGAAATTAAACTCAACTCCAACGTCTAATTCCTAACGCCATTATTTTAAAAGGAAACAACTAGGAGGACTGAGTTCATAGAGAAATTGATGTGAAGAGATACTGTGATTGATTCAGCACTTGTTATACATTTCATACTTTTTGAGCCTCTAGATGGAATTATCTAGAAAAGTAATTGGAAATATGAATGGAGCTTAACAACAACTAAGACCAAAGTTTATGATACTTGAGCTATCAGCCTTGAAAGTGAAGGAAGTCAACCAGGGACAGTTATCCTCAACCTGGCTGCATATATGGACACCACCTGAGGAGCTCTTAAAATCCTGCCTGGGACCCTCACAAGACCAACTGAATCAGGACCTAGGCAGCTGGAACTGACTCTAATGTACAGCGTTAAGAACCAGTGATATAAAATAGAAAGGGGATATAGAGAAAGAAAGATCCCTAAGAAGGATCCTATGAGAATGCCGGCTGAATAAAGGGACCACTGAGAGCTTTGTAGAAGCACAGGTGATTTGGTGGCAAGAAGAGCAGCAATCGAAGGGTTTAGGGGAGCAACACAGGTCCTTGGCGCAGAGAGGTCCATGAAGAGAAGATGCATTGGATTTGGTGAGGGGTAACTTAGTGGTTGGCTTGCTTTTAGGGTAGAAGGATATGTGCATGTGTAATGCAGAAAAAAGAAAAAAAATTGGGGGGAATTTTATGTCTTTTGACCTGTTTGACCTGTTGGAAATAAAAAGAAGTGGCATACATCATCTTCTCAGACTAAGGGAGATTATGAAATATTGAGTACTTTCTTGATAACCCAGAGCCCCAAAAAGCCCAAGAGGGGGACAAACAGGAACTCATTACACCTTCTGAGTGTAAAATTTCACCAGTGTATCATTGGGATGGTTTGGGAGTAGTGCATCCACCTGTAAGTTCATATCTTCTGATGAACTTTCTCTCTTTCCTATTTCCTAACACTTTTCAGTTAAAGTAAATTTTACTTTCTTCTGGGTTGTCAGTATTTTTATGATTAGTATTTGATTTGTCTGAAGAACCTAAGTATACTACTATATAGTATACTTTAGCATACTACTAAGTATACTAATAATTATGATAAGTAATTATTTAGCATAAAAATGAATTTATATTGTATAAAATACATCTTTTTATAGAAAAAATGAGGTTGTCATCCTCCCCTAGTTGGCTCATCTAGCCATGTTTAAATGTCAATTACTGCTGAAATGAGAAAGATAAAATCACTTTTATTTCTGTCATTTATAATTCAAATACTGAAACTCTTCTTCTCATACATAAGTAAGAATATATGGACTTATCTAGCTATGCTATGACATCCCTCAACTCTTTATACAACTTCTGAGCTATATGCCAAAAATCACCTAGGACCTGTCATCAAAATTTATCTTTAGTGACCTAGCATATGAGACCCTCCTTCAATTTCAGTGAAAGTAAAAGATTATAAAACAGCTGACTGGCAAAAGGATTTGTTCCCTAGTTATTACAGTCTCATTGTTTTCTCAACTACCACACTGGTCTTCCCAGTCACTCACTTGTCTGATGCCCTGAGGGTTTTATGCTCTTAGTCAATGCCTGATGGTAAGATTTCAGTGCAAGAGATGCTGTTTTTTGAATAAATAGAGGGCAAGTGCTTAGAGAAATTAGTTTTAAGAAGTTCAAGATATAAATACTGATCCCTTTAAAATAGTTTTGCTTATGCATCCCTTAGAAACTTTTGTACTGCTGGATACTTAATACTAGATTTGAAATCCTTGTTTGAAATTTTACTTGAATCCAGTGTAAAATGCTACCACTGTCAAACTCCTGTTTATCTAATCCAAGAAGAGCTCCCTATGTTATTTATATGCCATGTCTTATAACATTTTATATGGCCTAAGTTGTTGCTTTGCCGGGTCATTTGGATGTGAAGAGAAAAGATGAAATTAAAAGCTACTTATTCTTAAAGACATTTCAAGTCATTGTCCAAAATGTGGGGAGTAATTTTAGAAACTAAAGAGACTTTTTCTGATGCCCATGAAATTAAAGCACAGCCAGTCCTAAAACCAGCTCTGAAAGTGGACCTGTGCTGGTCCTCTGAGTTCAGCCAACACCTCTTTCCTGAGGATATCACTGCTTCCCTGAGCACCAGCCAGAGGCTAGCTTCACCCAGGTCCTGCCAAGGCTAGGATGTGTCTCGCTGTCCCACTTCTGCAGGCCACCACCTCATGATCTAGGCCAGCTGTCAGTGCTCCAGCCTAGAGCACAGTAGTTGCTTCCTCCCCACTTTGTGCTCCATAGGCAAGAAGGAGTCTGGAGCTCAAGACTCCTGCGTTGAGATCTGCACTCCTGTGCAAGCTTTGGAAACCTCTGTGAGTCTTCTCCATAAGCCTCATCTCATTTGAAAAATGGACGTATAAATACCTCCTTCCGGAGTACCCAGCTGGGTACCCAGAGTGCTCAATGCAAGCGTCTCTCTTCTTTCCTTTCCTTCTTTCTTCAATATTCTGCTTTTGTAAGATTTCCACTCCCTCGATCTGAGTAAATCTTAGGGTTCACTCTAGGGATTGCAGGGTATCCTCTCTTCCTCCATATCATGTTCCCTACTTGGCCTGCTCCCCAAGAATGGTAATTATTCTGTAACCACAGGGTGTGTCCCATAATTCCTGGCTCTGCCCAGAATCCTTTGTGTGGGAGAAGGAAGTAGAGAAGAGAGCTCAGGGACAGTTACATGGTGGGGAGAATGGAGAGGGCTGGAAGGGAAATTCTGTCTCCTTGGAACCTAGATAAATGTGTTAAAGCCAGTGAGAGGTGTGCCATGGTGTGGGGTGGGGAGATACTGATGTCTCTGAAGAACAAGTGATGAAGATTAACTCCAAGTGCCAGGAGAAAAGCTCAGAAGGGCAGAGTAGAAATTATATGCATGGTTTAGTTGAAGTAAAAATAATAGCAATATATAAATTGCTTATAGCTCTTGATTTATTACCAAAGACAGTAGAGAATATTTTTCAATTTTTTTTTTTTTTTTTTTTTGGTACCGGGGATCGAACTTGGGTCTTTGTGCTTGCGTAGCAGGTGGCGAAACCACTGAGCTAAATCCCCGGCCCATTTTTCAAATTTTTTGATGACATATTTTTGATCAGAAATTCTTTCTACTTATACTTTCAAAACATTGATATGGTGATGATTTCTTAGAACATAAAATAATTAGAAAGTATTTATACCAGTTGAATAAAATTATATATTTTAATATCTGCCAGGAAAATGTATGCTAATGACATTTCTAGAATTATAGATTCATGGAGTTTAACTGGAAATATGTATCCTGACTAGCTTACAAACTAGAGGGATCAATTTAATACTCACTTTTAAAGTTCTAGGGCAGTTGTGAAGCTATCATACAAAGGTGTGTGGATTGGACTTTGTCCAGGATAAATGTCAGTGAAGGATAAAGAAACTCAGATGTTATTTTTGCTTTAGTTTTTAGATGAATATCATTTCCTTCTCATGTTTTAGAGTTGCCTGGATTTTCCCACCTCTTTTAGTATATCCTTAATTAAATTTTAGTAATAATATTAGAATATTTACTACATGCCAGGAACAAAGTATTTAGTGTATTAACTCATTTAATCCCTAAAATTCTTATGAAATAGGAACTAGAATTATTCTCATTTTATGAGTAAATACCCTGAAGTATAATAAACCCACCAAAGAGTGGCACAAATAACCCTAGAATGACAGTTTGGTTTCTAAACCCATTCAGCAAGAGCAACCCCCTCAATGGAGACTGCAGGAAATGCTTGTTAAAGTAGGATTCTCAATTGCACACAATGGATTAATCAATGCCAAGCATAACAGAACACACAAATAGGTCATCCTCATATTGCTTTGAAACTATTTTTATTACCTTAATAAAGTCCCATGCCTTTTAAACACTTGAGTAAATTACATCAAATATGCTTCAAATGACTGTGAGGGCTGCAGTTGCTGAGACACAAGGACATAGAGGAACAGAGCTGTGCACCACCACAGCAGTGACAAGTCATGGTTTATGGCCAAAGCCTCTTATTGTTTTCTGAACTTCAACCTATTTTTCTTTCTTCTTGAATGTTTTATACATAGCTAAAAATAACGTTTAGCACAGAAAGACATCTCTTGTGTATAAATCAGTTTGCTAAGTGGGAGGGATAGAGAGAAGGCCAGCATTGGGTAAAATCAAAAGAAAAGCATGGAACAACCAAGACAGGAGCAGAACTTAGAGGCCTGACCAGGGACTTGATTAACCAAGATTAGCTTACAAATAAATAGGGTGCCAGCAATTGAATTACTTACTATTTGTCTTAGTTACTTTTCTCCTTGCTGAGACAAAATACCGGATACCCAAAGTTAACAGAGGAAAGGTTTATTTAGCTCAGTTTGTAGAGGTATCAGTTGGAAGTCGGCTGGCTCCAGGGTAGGGTGTCATGGCAGAGGGGCATCATAGAGGGAAAATAGTTCACGGCAGGCAGAGGGAAGCAAAGCAGAAGGCAGCAAGCAGCAAAGTAGCAAAGCAGCAAGTGAAGACAGCAGCCCCCTTTCTGTCTCTTACATTCTATCCAGGTTATGAGCCCTTAGGGCAGGTAGCATTCACACTGAGGGTGGGCATTCCCATTATCCACTCCCAGAAGTATGCCAAACCAATCAGTGGACTAATTTAGTAATCACACACTGTTGATCCCAGCATCACACACCCTAGATCCAGCCACCTCTGAAAAGCCCCACCTATGACATGAGGCTTTGGGGGAATATCTAGACACAAGCCATAACACTATTCAAAACACACACACACACGCACACACACGCACACACACACACACACCTAGTACAGCAAAATATTCTATGTTGTAATTTTTATGTACAGCATATGCCAGGAAGCTCACTGTGGACTCACTCCAGATGGAAGAATGTCACTGTAGTAGTGTCGGTTTTGTGATATTACATGAAAAGAACTTTAAAACTGTATGTTAGGGCTTTATATTAACTTGGCAATTCACATAATCCTTTCAGTGAATTATTCTCATGCAGTGTTTTCCCTTCCATACATTTCTTTAAGGTTTCAGTAATGCTATTGTTATTTTTGTCTAAGCCAAAATGGTAATAAATGCATTTTAGCACATCGGCTTTGCACCATTGTTTTTTATCAATATCCATCTTCAGTTCTTAATGTTAAGATAAAGCTGGTCCAAGACACAGAAATCATTCAGATTTGTTTTTAATATATCAAAACCTTTAGAGGAAAAAGAAATCACTCTGTTCATGGAAGTAATGGGAATTTTGAGCAAATTTGCTGTTGCTGAAACCATGCTGTATGCTCTGGGTTCCTTGTGTAGTAGTAAGGTGCCTGAACTCCACATCCTGTCAGCCCTCACATCCTTCTCTGCTGTCTCTGTGCCTGCAGCACACACAAGTCCCAAGCCCGAGACTTCAGATTGCTCCCTCTTTCCCACATCCATTGCCTTGTAATCCTTGCCCTCTGTCCCTTCAGATTGCTCCCTGGATCCATTCGTGTCTTTGTATCTCATGGCAAGTGCCTGCTGACTGGTGTCTGGCTTCCCAAGTGGCTTCTTCTAATCCATTCCAACTGTTTTTAACCCAACGTGTCATTATGCATCTTCACCTCTTACCCTTCATAAACTTGCAGGAAGTGCGGGTAAAGGCCAAATGTGTTAACACACCACTGGGTCCCTTGGTGACTTCCTGAAAGCCAGCCTCTCCATCCTTACTGTGCTCTCTGACTTTGTGGTTTATCGCAGGTTGTCCAGAGCTCAGACTCCTCATGCAGCTTCAGCACCTTTGCCCAGGCTCCCGCTATGTCCTCTCCCCGAAGTGTCCTCCTCACTCCCATGGTCTCCTCTGTATCCCACAAGCTGAATCCGTCCTCCAAATGCTTTTAGGCATATTTGCCTCAAAGGTCCTCTTTCCACATAATTTAGGCTCATGTTACCTCCATCTCACCCCATCTGCCACACTGAAATCCTGTGTGTAGGTTTTTATTCTTATCCAGCGAGCTCTGTATCTCCAGCACCTGGCACAATGCTAGCACATAGTAGATGCTCAGAGGTTGTGGAATTGAAATGAAATCACAAGATGTCAAACTCTTTATTACTTCAACATTAAAATTCTTAGAGGGTTGTGTTGCAGGCCCAGGTCCACTATGATTCTGTGTTTACTAGGTGAACATCCATAAGAATTATTCAAACACATCTACAGGAAATATATTCATATAAAGTGGACTAAAAGAACATGCCACTTTGAAAACTGTCCAGTTATAGGCCACTATAGATGGCTACTTAAGTGGCAGTGAAGCATGGGTGTATACCAGCATAATCATAGAGGCTTTGTCTCATGATTTCTCCAATGAGTCTACTTAGAGACCAAAGCAGGATACTCTCAAAAGTGTAGGATATTTGGGTTCTTAATCCCAGATAGAACAGCAATCACAGTTAACTTAATTCCAAAGAATGAACTTGATTCCAAGGAATATTTAAAATGACCCTTGCTAAATACACTTCATATTAACTTTGATAGTCAATGCACCAGGCTTGCAGAGGCCTAAAAAAGTATGTAATAGATTTAAATGCACTGCATGTCATGTGATTTGTTCATGCATTTACCAAATGTAACATACCTGCTATGGGCCAATTCTAGGCCATGAGAATATGACAGTGCTTAAGGGAAGGATGTAAGCTCCAAAACGCCATGGAGCTTATGTTCTGGAGAAGACTAGTAACTAATAAGTAAAATTAGTAAAATAAAGAGTAAATAAGATGGTGAGATTTTCCATGGAGAAAACAGAAAGGTATGATAGATTAGGGTAGAGGCAGCAGGAGAGGTTGCAGTTCTAAAGGATAATCAGCAAATGGCTCACTCAGAATGTGACTTGGATCAGAGACCAGAAGGAGGAGCAGAAGCAAACCCTGTGGGGACCTAAGGAAAGGCTATTCCATGTAGACTCATCAGCAAGTTCAAAATCCCCACGACGGGAGTGCCCCTGATGTGGATAAGGCCGCAGAGGAGCCAGACAGAGAAACAGAGAATGAAGGCAGCAGCTCGGAGAAGCCTGGAGTGCTGCCCACTCAGGGTCCTGGGCTCAGATGCTGTGAAGACTTTGGCTATAACACTGAGGGAGCTGAGGAGCCATTGAAGGTTAGAGATGCAGTGCAGCATGGTTTGACTTGGGATTGATGGATCACCCTAACTATTGTTATTGAGAATAGAGTGAGAACTAATGGGAAAAGCAGAATATGAGACAGAAATTTCTTAAAACAATGCAGAAGAAAAATGATTGTGACTGAGACCAAGAAGGAGTTGGTAGAGAGAAGGTGAAATGGGTAAGATTGGTAATGTACTGCTTAACAGTGAATGGGCAAAGAGAGAGGGAGAATGAGGTGAACACTAAGTCTGACTAAGTAACAGGAGGGCTGGCATTAGCCTGAACTGAGCTGCTAAGACTGCATGAGGCTTGAACAGGCTGTTTGGGAGCTTTCTGTTAGATAGTTGAGTGGGGTCACACGGACGTGGTTGGATATATGAGTTGAGAGTTCAAGGGTGGGATCTGGGCTGGAGATAAATGTAGGAGTCACTGCATGAGACTGGATTAGCTCACCAAGGAAGTAAAGACGGAAAAGAGAACCCAGAGGTTCAAGGAGCAAGCAACAGAGGAACATGGGATAGAGCAGAACCTGGACAGTGCCACGTCCAGAGAAAACAAGTCTGGCCAAGAGAAACCAACTAGGCCAGATGCTGCTGAAGCATCCAGGAGAGCACTAGGCTCCCATCAGCATATGAACAAAAAATCGATGACTCAGAAGAGAGTCATGGGGTGGGGTGGGGTGAGGTGGGGGTGGAAGCAGAGGCAGGTTAGAATTGGTCCCAGCAAGGTGAAGGTGATGAGGGCTAAGAAGAGCAGGTGCAAAAAGGAGTGCCAAGGAGTCTTGTAAGGCAAGCAGAGAAGTGCTGGATGACCAGAAACAAAAATGAGTGGAACATATCTTAAGTCCTGAGGAGTAACAGGTTGCCTGTGTTTTTAGGGAAACAGATGATTTATTATTGAAGGAAGAGCATGATTTAGTAGAGGCATGAAATTTGTGGGACTTGCCCTTGAATAAGAGAGGGGTAATGAGGTGAAGCACAAATGGGAAATGACACACGGGGCATGGAGACCTCCCACCCCAGGGACAAAGAGAGGGTGCACAGTACAGGGGGTGGTAGGTGGGGAGTGAGAGCTTTGAAGGTCTCTCATTTTCTCAGTGATAGGAATCTTAGTCATCAGCTGACACTGAGGATGGAGGGAGAGTAGTGTTTACAGAGAGGCGAGTGTGACTGGGAGAGCAAATGGATGAAGAAAAAATGGAGTATGACTTCTAGGCAGAAAGAAGAGCCCACTGGTGTTCTGTTTTTATGAATTTAGGATGAGCCCATGCAGCATGGCTGAATCCAGCCACAGTTCCTCCCTGGGTAGAGAGGGGATGGGGAGAGACAGAGTAATGGCCAAGTAAGTGCCTGGAGAGAGAGCAAGTTGGGTGCACTGGGGTGTGATGCAAGGACTGCTTATATAATTCAACACTGGCTGGGAAGGAGGGAAGAAGTGACAGCAAGTGAGGAAGAAATTAGGTGAGTAAAATGGCTTACAGGTTTTGATGAAGGATTGTTGAACTAGGACTCCTAGAAAATTTATCAGGAAAGGTAGAAGATGGTAAGAGGAGACGGTGTTTGAAACTGTGATTATGGAGAGGATGCAATCAATGGTAAGGACAAGAGTTAAACTGGTGCTTCTCAAACGTCAATGCATGCAGTTCTTGTGAGGATGCACACTTCCAGTCTGCATTTCTGTCCAATTCCCAAGGTGAAGGTGATGTTGTTGAAAGACAATTTGGGAAGATTAAAAACTACTTACCTCTTTAGATCATGCAATCAAAATCCCTTTGGGTGAGATTTAGGTTCTCTGGGTTGAATTCAGAATTATCACTATTAATGTTCTCCAAGTCATTCAACGTGAGGCTAGGGTTGGAGACCTCGGCCCAGAATTGTGACCTCAGGGTCCAAGACCACTCTGGGGGTGGGGAGGGCCTGCACCTGAGGGCTGAAATACTGGAAGTGTCATCTTTTTGGTTATTAAGCAGAAATTGTACTGGATAAAGTGACTGTAAGCCTGCAGATAACTACAAACAGTGTGGAAATGGCATGGTATCTGATGGCATGGAATTGAAAGCAAAGATGTTGAGAGAATGGTCTGGAGTAGACGGTGTGCAAAATAAAGAACAAATTAAAAGAGAGATAATAGAAAACCAGGGGATTTTTGCAAGTAGGAAGAGATGGGGAGAGCAAGGAGGAAGGGGAGACAAAGGGGATGCCAAGAGAATTGAGATGTGTTATGTACGTGTGCCAGCTCCCCCTGATGAATGTGGTCACTATGTACTGTAAACATGTACTCATAAAAATAAATATGAAAAAAGAAAAACCAAGAACACTTGAACCTGAGCCCCAGGCCATGTAAATGAATCATCTACTACTTGAGGAGGACTCCAGAAAAAATTCTGGCACTAAATAGAGCTAGGTTTACTAGGGAAAAGGTGAAGTAAATAATCTAGAAAGAGGTTGCAATTCTGGAGGATGTTGCTGGATTCCTAGCAGCAAGGATGGATTTCAAGATGCGGCAGTGAGAATGGGCAGCCCAGCCAGGGATCAGAGTGTGGGAGGCAGGGGCAGGCTCCCCAGAGGGAGGAGTATCAAGGCAGAGGTCATGGTACTCCCCAACACTAGTGAGAGACAGCCAGATAAAGTGTGACACTGCATGTGAAGCCCAAAGATCATATGTGCAGCAGTCTTTGTGTCTCTAAAGCTTTTGTCCAGCATGCTCATTGAACTCTCCTCCATGTAATAAACTTTTTAAATAAACAAGTGGTTTGTAATATCCCTTGAGATTTCTTTATGTCAATTGTGATGAGGATTACAACAATGTCGTTAAACTAATATCAGTTACAGAGAAACCGTCATTTTGAGCAGCCGTGATTTAAGTAGGATTCTCCAGAAGCAAATCATGAGCTGAGTCTTGAACGCAATAGCCTTCTAAGGAAGTGTTCCCAGGACAGCTTGGAAAGCTGGCAGAGCAAACAGGAGAGGAAGGAGAAGCCGAGTCATAGTGTAAATGCAGGCAAAGTGCCAAGGACAGAGCTTCACCTTGCCCCCCACAGGGGAGCCCTGGGAAGTAAGAACCCAGGTTCTGACCCAAGCAGACAGAAGTGTATTTCTGCACCCAGGGGTCAGTGGCTTAATAGAGTTGTTAATAGGGCATTGTGAACTGCAAGGTATTTCCAGGATGAGAGAACCCCAGAGTCTGAAGGTTGGCTGCAAAGAAGAGTAGCAGGCATGACTATTTGAGAAATAAGCATGTTGAGCACAAACAAATAGAAAGGATCTAACACCAACTGACGGGAGTCCAGTGGTGCCTTCTAGATGTGGAAAGTTTTCTTTAGGGTGGCACCATAGATAAGCTAGGTAAAGATTCAATTGGGAGAATATGAGTCTCAAGTTTCAGTTATAGTCAAGGCAATTTCTGACAGTATACCTCTTGCTTCCTTCCAGGAAGGTTATATTGTCACCCTTAGGGCCAGACTTTGAGAAAATCCAGGTCAGAGGAATGTGTAGTTGCTATTTGAAAATAAAGTGCATCTTGCAAAAATCCATTCTCTTTCCCAGTGCCCTGAGTGCAAATATCAAGAATGTTTATTTTTAAATTTACATCATTACAAACAGTTGCTTTAATCCACCTCCCCATCCATTTCTGTATTTTCAGATTGTGGTTGCTTTTTGTTTTTCCCTTTATACATTGGGCTGTCTCTGAAGGATTAGAGGAGCATTATTTGAGAGTCCCTGCATTAGTCAAAATTTAAAGCTGTGCTATGTCAGACCCACCGACAGATTTAGAGATTAATTTCTAGACCTCTTGCAGTGCTGGAGAAGCTCTTTAAGATTTTGAAAATGGCAAAAATATTGACTCCCTATGACTAAAGGTTACTTGTATCCATAACCACTCTAAATCAAAAGGAAAGTTTAAGAGTGGTAAATATCAATGTTGTTTTGCTTTATGGGGAAAAAAACTGTATAGGAAGAAAGAAAGAAAAACTTTGTCTGGATAAAAAATATAGTTTACTGTCCAGAAGGACAGCTTGTCCAGTTATATTTCCCTCCTTTTATTTAGCAAAGACAATATCATTATTGCTAAACTGATATCATTTGCATAAAAATCCAATAGTTCATTAGTTTTGAACAACAGTCTTGTCCTAGGTCATGTTCCCCAAAGCAACCATGAGGCCAAGATTTGCAGATAGGGGAGACAGAGAGAGAGACAGAGAGAGAGACACACAGAGAGAGTCACAGAGAGGGAGAGAGAGGAGGGGGGAATATTTGTATATTGAGGGAGATTGGAGTTTGATTTACACAGTATTTGGATTATATTGAGGGTTGGTAGAAAACCTTTTTTCCCAAATATTTTGGCTTAGATGCATCTCCAGATATGTGTTTTGCTACGTTTTAAAGCCTGTGCATTTTCAGGGAAATTTAATCCATATGTTGCAGTGAGGCAACATGTAAATCATAGTCATCCAAATGTTTTTTTATTAGAGCTCCATGATGTCTGAAATGCCTTTTGAGCTTTTTTTTATAGCCCTTATATCCTTTTCTGAAAAGCAGCAGGTAAGTTGCCAAGAGTAAACAAATCAAATAGCAAAAGATTTGAGATCAGTTTGAAATGGTTGGCCCATTATTTTTGATTGGGTTCTGAACTTGGCAGTGCATATTCCCTGTTCCTGCCCACAGGGCAAAATGAAAACAATTTCCACACTGTATTTCCCAATTGGTTCATTGACATTTGAGAATAATGTAGTACAGACAGAATTGGCATGTTTGGCAGGTGAGTGATACTTCACATGACCTCATAAAGTCACTTCCCCTGTTTTGCAGAAGTTCAGAGCGTGGATAATGTTACACAGATTCCATAGCACAAATTAAACAAGCTGCCGTCGAGGGAGACTCACAGGGAATTTACTTAGGTTTCTTGTGCATCTTTAGGTAGAATGGCTGAAAAATGAAGACATAATTGATCCTGTTGAAGATCGGAATTTTTATATTACTATCGACCACAACCTCATCATAAAGCAGGCCCGCCTCTCAGACACCGCGAATTACACCTGTGTTGCCAAGAACATTGTTGCTAAGAGGAGAAGCACGACCGCCACTGTCATAGTCTATGGTAAGTGAGCACGGAATCTCAATCCAGTTCACCTCACACTGCAGTTTCTTCTTGGTATCAGTTTTAGTGTTGATTTAATTTTAGAATTTCAAGTTAGAGGCCCCTTTTCAAAGCTCGCTGCTGCTCCTAACAGTGTCCCATAGAGTCAGTGAGGCTGTTTATGCCAAAGGTTGCAATTTTTTACATTTTTGCATGAAATTTATATATGTTACCTAGAAAAATTCAGGAAACAGGAATTTGAAGAGAAAAAGATGTTTTATGTTCCACTGTTTGTGGTGTTCCATAAATGGAATGCTAGGCATAAATGGGTTAACTGTGTCCCCAACCCACCCAAGGAAGACCAAGCTTAGAAATCCCTAGCCCTGTCCCTCAGCTTCTAGAAAAGTGGAGGCAGCCACCAAGGGCCTGCTGCTTCCGAGGCCCTCATCTCTGCTCTGCTCTGCTCTGCACTGCCGAGATCCAGGTTGAGTGCTCTAGAGACGCAGGTGCTTGAGGCAGCCTGCTGATGTTTCTGTGGACAGGGTTTGGCACAGTGGTGATGAGACCTCCAGAACTCTGGAGCTCCCCTGTTCCCAGACACACAGAACAACTTGACCTCGGTAGAATATGCTTTGCATCAGAGGCAGCCAGAGCTGATGGAAGGATGTCCATGGTCAGGTCACTCTCAGCTTCACAGCACAGCAAAGTCATATGCAAGGGCTTATCCAGGAAGTCCCTCCCACTCTCCCTCCTCATCTTCCTCATCTCCACAGCTGTCCTTGCTGCTCAAATGCCAGCCAGTTGCATGTGGAGGGGCCCGTATGCTTATCTCTCTCTGTGCAGGTCAGCAGTCAGTGTCCTGGTCATTTTATAGATGGTTCCCCCTCCTTGCCTAACTTTATACCCTTTTATAGACTGAGACACCAGGCCACATACTTATACTTATACCAGGCCATGTACTTATATCACAGTGTTAGAAGTATAAAGGTCCTTACAGGGTTGATGACTAATAGTCACAGAGAAAACGGCGCCACCTCAAGAAGGGGTGGAGGTGGTGGCCCCTCCAGAATGGCAGGTCCAGGCCTCTCCATCGCCAAGGGCATGGTGGAGCCTGGCAGCCCTGCTTATGGTAAGCAGTGCTCACAGGCCTTGGGCTCTGATAGGCTGTGCGGGAGGGACACGCACCAGTGACTCTCTGGCTCGTTACTCATTGTGGGTACTGGAAGGAGTTCAGAATAATGGAACCCCAAAATATGCTATTCTGGCTTACTGACTTTTTTTTTTTGAGTTACATCACTTGAAAAACAGTATGTATAAGACCACTCTGGCCTTTCTTCTTTTTCTTAAAAGCAAAAAACAGACTCTCATATGAAAGATGCCTCCCATATACTAGAAGGAAAACAACATTCTTATTGTTAAGGATAGGAAGTTGAGATCAAATGAATGCTGAACAGATCTTATTAAAATAACTCTTAATCTTTCAGCCTTATCACATAATTTAGTTACATTCTCAAAACTTACACTTTTGGTCTAATTCAGCACAAAAGTGTTAAGTTCCAAAGCCATCTTTAGATGATCATTTCTTTATGAAGATTCCTATGCCATGTAAAACTTATATTAAATAAATTTAAACACTTTTCTCCTCCACATCTCTTTTATGCTAGTTTAATTTTAGGTCAAGCTGATAGAACTCTGGAACTGTACAGATTAAAATTTTCCCTTTCTTTCAGTAACATCCCAGTGAATGTGTGCTTATGATGTAAGGAGTTATGAGAACAGAAACCATTATGATATTCTGAGCCTGAATATAGTGATGTTTTTAAATTGCCATTTTAATTACAGGACAGATGCATACATTCTTTTTAATCCCATGATTACTGTGCGATTTAATTTCCTAGCCCAGATAATGGCTATGTTGAATTGTAAGCAATTGTGTGTCTTCAATCACAATAAAATGTTTCCTACTTTTTATCTTTATCTAAACTGCCTGAAGGACGTGATTAATGGTATTTGAAATGCAAAGTAGAAATGGGCCCAATCATAGAGTGTACCACTCATAAATAACTAATGCAGGCAGACTATATATAGATGTATTATATAGATATTTAATATACATGCAAATCTTTTCCTAAGTATAGCATGCTCTCAGTATCCACAAATGTAGTGATACATTGTCTTTAGGAAAGATCAAATGCAAGTAACTGAAGCATTCACAGCTAAGGCTAAGGACTAAGGGTCAGAAATCTTGTGCTCTAGGACTAGGGGTTCCATTAACTGACCTTTCAAAGCCAAGATTCTCTGAGCCCTTGTCACCTTTTCTGTAAAACAAAGAGATAAGCCTAGGATCTGCAAATACATTTGTGTCTCTAAAAGTTTCTGGTTATTTATTTTTCATTAAAGTTGTAGCAGAGCAGTGCATTGATTCGATAACCCCAAAATACCAACTTGACAGTATGCTAGCAAGAAGTTCATACTGACAATTTCATGACATTTTGAATTTTATAAAGTCGAATAGGTTAAGTTGCTTTTTAAAACACTAACTGAAACCCTCCGCATCAACCATCTGCTTGTGTTTTTTATGACTTTGTAAAATAAATTGTCCATGGCTCATAGGTTGGTCTTACCCAAATTCCATAGGAAAGCATACATCCAGCCAGCATGTCTTATTTTGAGTCTGTTTTACATACATTCTTTGTTAGTATCATTTTAGACCACAAATATGCATCCACTAGAGAAGCACAGAAAAGGCCTAAGAAGAAAACAGCTACAAGTATTATAATCCTATCATCTAGAGCTAATATTTTTTAAATAATTAATATTTGTACCATGGATATTTTCTGTGCATAGATAGGATTTGAAAAATAAGATATATTTTTATTTAAAATATAACATGAAAATACTTAAGCATTATTAAATGGCATTCTGTAATATCATTTCAATGGCTTCTTTAGAAGAGTCCATCACATAAACTTACATAATTTCTTGTTTTTTACTATTACAGATGTTTTGAACTATTTATTTTTATTTTTAAAAATCTGATGTGGAAAATATCTTTGTCTGCCTGTATGAAAATATTCCTTAATGGATAGCTTTCTAGAAAGTAAGATGCTGGGCACATTATATGCACATAAGAGGTTTGTGTTACTTCAATGGCTAACAGCTTTGTTTACTATCAGGAGGCACATGCTTTTACTAGTTGTATCATCTTTTAACTACCAGCAAATAACTTTTGTTAGAAATTACTTCATTGAAATAATTGCATAGACTCACATTATTGAATTACTTTAAAAAAATATTTCAGGGCATTTTGTAGAGGGAGCTCTCCGGAGATGAATAGTACCAATAGTGTTAGGGTATAGGTTTTTTATCGCATGTGTACTGACAGCTCCATCAAATATTATAATTAGACTTTCCATACAAAATAGGTGTCCGTTTCAATATTCTCAATTAATTGCTATGTCAATCAAATTACTAGTCACTTTGTTTACAACTCCAACACTATAAGATTTTCCTTTGTAACTAGGTTCACTCATTAGTTTATGAAACTGATGAAGAATCCTTAAAAGGTGGTAAATCTTGCATGTGTTACGAAAAATATAACCATCATCATTTTTAAGAAGGCTAAGCAATTTTTAGTTAGTTCCCATGCTACAGATCCGCTTGCAGCTTTCCTTAGCTTAAGGATGTGAACATTTATTATTTGAGATAAGCTGTCAAAAGTAATTTTTAGAGCTTGACTATGTAAAGGGATATAAATATTTTTAAATAACATTAGCCAACAAAAAGAGAATGCAGTCTTACTTATTGCTCTGAGTGAGTAAATCTCTGTCCATAATTTTATTTATCTTTGTGTTTAGATTCTTCAGCTATATAATGGAACTTAGAAATGATACCCATGGTCTCTTGTAGCTTTGACATTTTAGGCTTTGTAATGGCCGCTGTGAGATGACTGTTTGTTTGTGTGTTGTGTGTAGTTTACGTGTTTGGGTGTGCATGCAGAGATGTTTAATCCACTTTCTGTGGCTCACCTCGTTTCAGTCAATGGTGGCTGGTCCACCTGGACAGAGTGGTCCGTGTGTAACAGCCGCTGTGGACGAGGGTATCAGAAGCGCACGAGGACCTGCACCAACCCAGCTCCACTCAACGGCGGTGCCTTCTGTGAAGGGCAAAGCGTGCAGAAAATAGCCTGTACTACTCTATGCCCAGGTAAGGAAACCAGGCCCTTTATTCCACATGTTTTCCACCCTGCTAGAAATAGGTTTTAGAAATAGATCAAAGGCCTTAACCTTGACTTATAAGTGTGATAAACAGTGTTTAAATCCACTCTATATTCAGTGTTTACATTGCTGAAAAATCAAGTAATTCCTCCAAAAGAATACTTAGCTTTGTTACCCAAACATGCAAAATAATATAAAACAGCAGTTACACACTCATGTACATAATCCTTCTGCAGTATTCAGTGGAACCGCTAAAGCCAAGATTGCAGATTCTATAATTCAGGGACTTGAACAGCATAGAAAACTACACATTTATCAATAGCATCTGATCTTCAGAAAACCACGGCATTTAATTGGAAATGAAATTTAGAAAATGTTTTATACTGTAATATTTGATATGTGGTGCCAGTTTCTGGGCAAGGGCAAATAAAACATTTGGAATGAATTAAAAGGAAGGCACAGCATTGTGACACATGGGATAATGGATTTTGAAAATACAGTGCAGTCGGCTCTTATTATCTGTGCACGGTGGCCATCTATTACGTGAGTCATGCAATAGTACCTGTGGTGAGATTGCATTCTTCTACCCCTGGGCATCTTTCTGCATGATTTTGTATTGCTGCCCACTCCTGTTCTTAGGTAAACTGAAATTAGTATTTGTCAAAACCTATTAAAATGTGTAGTCATGTAAATACCCTAATATTTAGTTAAAATTATTTTGAAATAGCCCGTGCATTTAGTGTGTTCATTGAGTAGGTATTTTGTTATCACATTAATTATTTAGATATACAGATTCCTTACTTCTCTTTACTTTGCCAAATTTTGTCCTCTTCATCCTTTCATAGAACCTTTGTAAGAAATGAGTTGAAATGGATAGAAAAATATAATCTGCATGTTACATTCCTAAGTGTGATATCCAAGTATCAGAATAGCCTCTCACACTGAACTCTTTCAGAGCCTTTATTTATGGAACGAATTTTGACACTTAGGCTTAGAATTTGAGATTTTTATCTTATACTATTCTATATTGTATCTAGATGCTGACTCTCAATTAAAATGCAATGATCAATTTGATTTGAAACATAAGCATGTCTGTGTGTGCACGCCCACTTGTGTGTGTGTGTGTGTGTGTGTGTTTCAGTATACTGAGGGTAAAAGCAAATGTACTACCTCAATATGTAGGACAAAGCAAATATCTTTGCTCCAGATACTTGGGAGTTGTTTGTACAGCAAGCTCTGTGTGATGGAAATAATAATGCTTTCCTCATTTTTTCGTATGCACATGTTTATATCTTCATGCACATTATGTATGATATATTCACACAGTAGCTAGGCTATAAAAACATGCAGATTTTCCAATTACATAATGTATTACAATTTATGTCACTATTGTCAGTATACATGTTTTAGATGTATATTAAATATTTGATGTTTGGCATTATTTTACATGGAATATAGATAATCATAATAATTTATGTGCTTCAGGGAGAGAAACAATTTTAAAACTTAGTTCAACATTTCTATCCCATTTCTATAAGAAACTTTAAAGAGATGCATGTTAAAGTATGGCAGTTGAATTTACTGTATTTGTTTTTCAAATTGGGATATAAGTTGCATTTTTAAAATATAGATATTTCAGCTCATTATCATTGGAATTACTTACAAACTATAAAAATAAGAAGAAAGTAACAATTCTAAGTGAATGGCTGGAAAAGTTAAGAACTTAGTTAAATATTATTTTTAGTAAATATAAATGGATATATCATCACAAAAAGGATGGAGTCATCAAATAATAAATGGAAAATAATATAATCATTTTAAGAAGACATCACAGAATGTTTCAGCAGAATGAAGCAGCCTGTATGTTAAAAGAAAATAAAGAGTATATAAATCATATACACAAGCTTAAATATAACCTAACTTTTCTTACATGAGAAACTCAAAGTATAAATACTAATTTACAAAATAAAATGAAGGATAGACAGTAGGGAACAGAAAGATCTTTTGCAAATGAGAAGGAGACCTAGAGATGGAGAGGAAAACAGAGGAGGGGAAGAGAAAGAAAATTTTTTAAAAATTAAGATGTGTAAAGTACATGTACGTAGGCCCTAAGATGAGTGAAGACATTATGTACTGCAAATATGTACTAATATAAAAAAGAGTATATAAGACAGGGCTGGGGATTTACCTCAGTGGTTCTGCCATCTGCCTCACAAGCGCAAGGTCCCAAGTTCAATCCCTGGTATCAAAAAAAAAAAGAGAGAGTATATAAGACATAGATGGAAAGGATATGAGATGAGAGAGCACAGTGTAAGAATAAGAGAGAGGAGAGAAAGGCTGGGTGGACTTCTTCCCCACAGTACCAACCTTTACTCCAAACTCCCGTACAAATTGACTTTCACTGTCCACATGAAACCGTGAACAAAGGAATCTTAGATCCATAAAGGGACCCTTCCTTTCTCAATACAAAATGTAGAACTTTCCCCTTGAAAAGAAAAATGGGCACCACCAGGAGCTAATTGTGCACAAGTCCTGAGCACAACTTTGTTTCCCCTGTGCTCCAGAAGCTTCCCTTGCCTGGCAGTGAGGAACTGGTGCGACCCACTCACTTCCCAGGGCAGAAAAGACTGTGAGGCTGCTAGGTGGGGCACTTTCTTCCACGGTTCACTTTGTCGCCTTGTCCTGAGCTCTGCATCCCTCACCCTTCATTAGCTGCTTCTCCCTGTGACCCGACTTTTCTGACTTTTTTTGTGGCAGTGGACGGCAGGTGGACCTCATGGAGCAAGTGGTCCACCTGTGGGACTGAGTGCACTCACTGGCGCCGGAGGGAGTGCACAGCGCCGGCCCCCAAGAATGGGGGCAAGGACTGCGATGGGCTAGTTCTGCAATCCAAGAACTGCACTGATGGACTCTGCATGCAGAGTAAGTGATCTTAGCAGCCACAGATGTGAAGGGGCCTGACAGTGAGCCATGTGGATGTCTTTGAAGGAAGTATAAGAAATTAAGAACTCTTTGAGCAATAATAAAACTGCAATCACACAGCAATATCCTAGCTTTCTCTCAAAACTGGATAAAACTAATCTCCCTGGAAACAGAATGATTAATAACTATGTCCAGCGAACAAATGACAGGCAGCCTGGCTTTCCCGTGAGCAAGCAGTAAGTTAGTCATTCTCTCCAGACCACCATATTATTACTCAGTTTTATTAGCATCTAGCAAAGAGCAAACTAAACTCCTCATGGAGTCAAAATGTGAGCTTCCAAAAAGTGAGCTGTTTATTTCCTAATTCATGGCTGGCACCAAACCAATGTTGTAAAACATACAAGGATGGCACATGTTTCTGCAGGTAGACTTACTAATCTATAATAACGATTTAATAAGAACATCTTCACAGCCCTTTGAGAGTAGTGGGTTTTTGTTACTAGTGAGAGTGTGGCTATGACTTAGTTAACTTACACAAATCTTATTAAGTTTTTTAAAAGAGTGCAAGAGATTAACTCAGGTATGCAGTGGATGCTATAAGCTAAGTAATCTCTGTTTTTCCTATCTTTGTTAGCGTCTATCTTCCTATCGAGAAAGTGACTTGACTTATATACTTGGAAAGTTTGTCAGATACAAACTTATATTTTATTGAGGATCTCTTCCATGTTCATAGTTTTTTGCCTCCTAGGAATTAAGATGATAAGAATTACCCTGAAATCATACCTGTGCAGGTAGAAGGACCAAGCACTGAATCACATTTGGGCCTGATCTTATGGTGGCCAAATGTTAACAGTTTTCATAATTCATTACAAATTGCCTGCAGAATACAAGCGACCAAGTGTGTTTGTGTAGAGATATTTGTATTTGTTATTTAAGAAAAAATATTTTGTTTTCACATATACAAAATTTTGTTTACCAGAGTCTATAAATACAAGGATCTTTAAAAAGAAATCTTACTTAAAATGCAAATAAGTAATGGTGTTGCTCGCAGTGAATAACTATCTGATAGGTCTCTTATTTGTATGTTTCCTGCACACAACAGTCTTTGAAAGTGGCCTGCTGCTGATGGCAGCATGCACTTCTGATTATGCGTGGACAGCTGCTGTGCATCTTACTAAGTTGGTACGAGAAGTGCAAGAATGAAAAGAGCACAGCTGTTTTGCTAACCATCTATCCAGAGATACAGGGATTGTTTCCCTAGGCAAGAGTTTGAATTGAGGACTAAAATAACAACATAAAAGTCACAAGTCATTTTTTTTTACCATTTGCTCATTTAGTATTTTTCCTTTTCTGAGGAACATACTGATTCATGTGATTGAAAAGTAGCAGTGTTTGAGGTTTTCTCTCTTTTATGCTGTGTACCTCTCTTGGTATAATAGTTCAACCTTGGATGATTTAATATCCACTCTTCCTACTATGCATATTTAAAAATTCTGAGAACAGGCTATTTAATAAGGAAAACAGTGCCATGGGTTGGAATTTTGGATCTTTTCCTGGTTGTACAAAATTACACTTTCTAAGCGATGACATTTGTCAAATACAAACCTGAACTATCCAAACTAAGACTTGCATTACATAGAATTCCTTAATACCTGGATAATTTCTTACAACATCAGTGTAGTACAGTGTTTCCTAATGGATGTTTGCTAGTAGTGATAGCCTGGAGTGTGTATATAAATAGGGAAGAAGAATGAGGCTACAAGAAGGGATTTTTGTTTGTTTTGCTTTGTTTATTTTCTATTAAGTCTTTTTTTAGACTGAAAAAATTTTGTGTGTGGATTAAGAATATTCAGTTAAAGAGCTAGTTATTTCTGCGGCTCTGATTTGCTACCTGCTAAGTTAATAAACTCTTTCATCTACCCTCTTATATCTACTGGAGTCCAACAAAGGGTAATAGTCTATACTACTATTGATCTCCTTTGTGGTGAGAACCATGGAGATATTGCTGTGCTGTGTAATTATAGTATTTTACAGTGAAAGCCATACTTTCTGTTTATCAGCAACCTTGGTGTTTCTGGCAGGGTACTGCTGCTATAGATTTGCAAAGAAATAATGTTACTTTGGCCCTGATTTTAGAAAACAAAAGGCTTTCTAAAGATGAAACTGAAAAGCTTACAAGAAGGACCAGGTCTGTATTAAGAAAAAGAAAAAGAGAAAAAAGGCAGCCAAAAAGTTGCAATTTGTATCATTTAGTATTAATTTACTTTAGAAGAATAAGTGTCTTGAATGTATTAATAAATAGTTCTTCAGCAATATTTTAATTTTATCTCAAAATAAAGCTTACCTATTACCATGAACCAAATGTGAAATACCATCTCTGAATCTACTGAAGTTCACATACAAATAATTTTGATAATAATGTATGTATGCTGCTATGAAAGAGAAATTCAAGTTCATAATGGATGTAAATAGGATTCAGAGACTCCTAGATCTTGTAGTACAGTATTTTTTTAAAAGCTAAGTTAATACTGAAGAGTAATACTGTATACAGTCCATAAAAAATATTGTTAATGTTTATTATTTTGTTAACAACAACCAAATTCAGATGCATTCCTTCCTTAACCACTTACCTTAATACAAAAACCTTTGGTTCAACGCATGTGGAGAAAATACAACTTAAAAAACACACGTGCACTCATGCTTGTACACACACACACAGGAAGGCAGGGAGAGAGGGAGCTCCTCAAGTGTCAGAGGTGCAGATGCAGCTCAGAGAGGAGGGACTATGCCAGCCACCATCACAACAGGGACAGGAAATGGGTCCCAGAGAGGAAGTGGGACTTGCTGCTGGGTACAGAGGCTCCGAGAAACCCAGGGCTGAGCCTGGGAAATAAGGACCTCGAATAAAGCTGTCACTCAGAAAGGACTGCACCACTGAGGATCAACTAGGACAGCTTTTGCCCACCAACTCTAGAAAGCCACAGGAATACCCATGCTAGGGAAACAGAAAATAAAGTTTTTACTTAAATAAAACCTATAGTAAAACCACAATTCTATGCCCCGCTGTGGTATGGCCTCTGTGATACAGTGCAGAGAGCAAAAAATAAAAGATGTGTAGTTAACATAACTGGTCAAACTTCTGAGGCACTGGCAGAGCAAAGAACAAACTATTCTGTAAGGTCTCCTATGTACCTAAATAATGTGGTCTATGATGAAAACAGCCCGCTCCTGAAAATGAGCTTACAATCCGAAGTTCTAGTTGCCCAGGAGAACTGTTCACCCTCAGAAAGAGTTGGCAGCATAATTAATGAGTTAGCATTGTACTAATGTGGACTCTTAGTGCAATCTGAATCAGACTACATAGTAAGCAAAAGTAAAAGTATTATACTTTAAAGGCAATATAAACACAATGAAAGTAGAATATTGTTAAAAGAATAGACATCTTTGGAAAAAAATCAGATAGAATGTCTAGAAATTTAAGTATGACTATTAAAATTTACAACTTAAAGGCTGGGGATTTAGCTCAGTGGTTCTGCTGCCTGCCTCGCAAGTGCAAGGACCTGAGTTTAATTCCCGGTACAAAAAAAAAAAAAAAAAAGCCCATAAGAGCATCCCAACATAAGCAGAAAACAAGCATTTGACAAAATTTACAACTTAATAAAAGATTTAAAATGAGATCCAAAATAGCTATAGATAAGGCTGAAGAAAAATTTAGTAAACCAGAACGTTTATGTCATGAAACTTCCCACAACACAGAAAAGAATGATAAAGAGAATGATTGTGTAAAAGATGCAAGACACATAGAGCATAGAATGAAAAAATTCAACATTTACTACTCAAAAAAACAAAATTTTAAAAGGTTTCCCCATAATTGAGAGTGAATTTAATACTCACAAATCCTCACTGAGTAAATTCCCAGAAGTCTAAAAGAAGAATTGATTCTTTAAAATAGAGACAAAACTAGTTACAGCAGTGGACAGGGCACATCCATAGTCTCAGTTCCTGGAGAGGCTGATGTAGGTGGATCAGTCCAGTAGTTCAAGACCAGCATGGACAACATAGCAAAACCCTGTTCAAACAAGCAAACCAAAACAAACAAAAAATGAAGAACAACTGAGGAGCAGCTGAAAATAAGATAGAGTTAAATTGTAGCCATTATTAACATGGAACGTGGAAAAGTGTGAACCAAAGTAGAATTTTCCAATTTCCATATATTGTTCTGGAAAAGAATAGTAATACTATTTGCATTAGACTAAACTGATTCAAACATCTGATAAATTGTTTAAGACTGAATACAAATATAAAACTTGACTGAATAAATTCAAAATAATTTTTTAGGGCTAGAAAGAAGCAAAGAAGAAACACAACTCATGGTAAATGTAAACAAAAATTAAGATACTAGAAATAAATAAATATATATATATATCAGGGACCATAAAGTAAATGAATTAATGCATCTATAAAGGAAACTAAAAATTATAGGAAAAACACTGTTTTATTATTATTAGACTGAATTCATAATTACAGAGAAAGATTAAGAATTAATAAATGGAATTTGCAATCTTCATTTTAAAATGTCTAGTTAGTGGTCTTGACTATGTGATTGAACTGTTCTTTTCAATTCCATTTCCTATTGTAAGTACATAACATGTATCAGACAGTTTTTGTGCTTAGTCTAATTTATGGACTTATTGTTATACTTGATAGTTTCCAGAGTGTTTAATTTTCACTGAATAATTGGTTAAAAGATTTTAAAATTATTTGCTAGCCTATGCATGATCTTGTAAGACATCTTAGAAATCTTTCTTAATATAATGCTAATTGAAATTTTTCATCTGAAGACTTTGAGGATCACTTATAGAATTATTTAATATTTTTTAAATGTAATACTGTTAAATGTTTAAAAACATAGCTGAATGGAAACTCTCATAATTTTAAATGTTAAAAAAATATAGTTAAGTAGAAACTTGTGTTTTGCTAGTGGGAATACAGAGTTTTTATAATTATTTGGGGAAGTAATTTGACAATATAAGTCAAGAGCTTTAAAATTGTTCAGACCCTTTGACTCAGTAATCCTATTTGAATAAATATATTTTAAATAATAAGAACATTTAGAAATAATATGCCAAATATGTCTATAGTTTTTGTTTATTTATTATTATAAAAATGAAAAGCCCAAAGACCATCATTTTAGTAATGGTTACTCCCCTGAAGTGGAATATCAGCCACTAAAATATCTACGTAAAATGCAAAATATTTATGTTTTAACACAGAAAAGCAGAATGTGGGTTATATATGTACTTTGTTAAAATAGTGTGAGAGTAAATTTAGGGAAAAGACCATTGAAAGTTATGCATTCCCTGGGCTTCTGAGATTACGAGTCATTTTTTTTCTTTTTCCATATGCTTTCTATTCCACACATTCTTTATACTGAACATCCCATTATGCTTATGGTTCTAAATGCCATTTGGAAAGGAGTGCTGAGGATAGACTTAAGCAACAGTGTGATGCTGGAAGCCAGAATCTCTGAATTTGAGGTATAACAATATTGCTGACTTACCCTGAGAATCCAGTCACATTGATTCGAATCAGATTACCAAAAACAATATTTCATAAAATACTTGTAGAAAATCCTAGTAGTATAAAACCCCAGGTGGCAAGAGCTACTTACAGCCAGTAAATCAAGTATTTGGAAGACATGGGGGTTTGGAATTGAGTTACAGTTTTGCATTATTTCCCAGTTGCCTGTCATATACATAACACTCTGTCCTTGCAATCAAACTTATTCTTAGACTGTTTGAAAAATCATATTTATTGTGTGATGTTGTGTAATTCCATTTGTGTAATAAGATCACAATCTTCAAACAATTTCAAAAGCTCTACTAAATTTCTAGACCATTGACACGTAACAGCTCATATTTTAAGCAGTTTATACACACACATGCAGACATGCACATGCACCCACACACACACACGTGATTGCTCCTTGGCCTTAAAGAAGTCACTCCTACAATAGAGAGAATTATTTGGTGCCTTCAAATGGTCTCTTCCAGAAATTGTGCTATTTCTCTAAAGTGTATTATGAGAGAGTAATTAGAAACCAGCAGAGTCACTTAGTACTCCAGAAATAGGATAGACATTTTTAGTCTATAGGCATGTTGTCAGTTCTTTTAAGGAAAGTAAATATTTTAGAAAACCAAAGACTTTTGGGGAACCACATGGTGTGGGTTGCATTGAACAAGAAAGAGCAATGACTTATAGTGGTGGTCAGTATTGAAACTAATGAAAAACATGTCTGATCGGTGTGGTATGAGAAAGAAACTCCATATTCATTACAAATTTTACTGTTTTTACTTCATAATACTGAAGAATAATTTATTTTATCCAGAAGGCTGTATTGGAAGGTCAGTCATACTGTCTGTCCACCAAAATATTTGGGCTGCTTTATCATCATCTCTCAAATAATACTAAAGTAGACCCCCTTCTGTTTTGCAGTATACTTTTGAAATGGGAATATATAAAATGGTGGGGTAGGGGAGTGGAAGGGAGAAAACAGGGTATAGGAATAAAGAAAATCCTTAAGAAGTTTCTAAAAATATGCTAAGCCAGAAAGTATATTGACATGTTAGAATAAAATTATATTACTAAGACCTGATAACTTTGAACTTTTATCATCTTTATAGTAAATTTGTAGTAAGATTTACTTTGTCAGCCAGGCATGATAGCACACACCTGTGATCTCAGCACTCTGAGAGGCTGAGGCAGAAAGATTGCAAGTTTGAGCCCAGACTGGACAACTTAGATACTTAGGGAGACCTTGTCTCAAAAGAAGAAAATAAAGTGCTGGGGACAGAGCTCAGTGTGAAGGCCCTGGTTCAATCACCAGTACTACCAAGGCTATATCATACATATGGCTTGGTTTAAAAATGAGGGGTTTATCTATTTTTATAAATCCACCACATTAGATTATCACATTCCTTTGATTATTCCTATGGATTTTAACTTTTCATCCCATTTTCAGTTTGAAGTTCTACATAGGCATAATGTCAGAGTTCAGATCAGAATTCAGAATTATCCCTTCTTGCTAAAGAAGGCTTATGCCACAGAAGACACACTTAAAATTGCAATTTACAAATAAGAACTGGTGGAATTGTCTCTGCATCAGTGAACTTCCTGACTTTGGGAAATTAAAATGCTATGCATTCTGCAAATTCAGCACTTTCTTCTCATTAAAACATTTACACGTCATACAGCTATTCTATTAATTCTCACCAGAGGAAGTAGCAGAGTTCACTACATGTAATTCAGCGTGGACACACTGCATACTAGGGCCCCTGGAGTCCCAGGTGCATTTAATGTGGAGAGATAATTTAGCTTACAGATCGTCCTGTCTTGACTTCTTCAGAATGATGTGTTTGTAACCACCCATAGTAAGCATTCTCCAAGGTGCTAGTGAGTGCCCAGGGCAATTCTTCTCAGTGTAGCAGTTTGATAGGAAAGCATAATTGTGAGTGTTAGACAGTGAGTGCTTTTATCTGTAGCTGGAAGAAGCTGATGTCATAGCTGTGTTTGTGTACATCTTGATACATCTAGTGTCCCAGCTGGCAAATAAATATTCTGTGCATGAACTGCCTGCCCAACACAGTACTCGGCAGTCTCTGGCATAATCAGTGTGGTTTGCTGTCTTTCCTTTCTGCTAAAACATTTTCCTGCTTTTGAAAGCAAGGATGTGGTTAGAAACTTGAGCCCACAGAAACCCATTGAACACCTACAAGGCCCAGACTGGTTAGTGTGAGGAGACAAAAGCAAGGTCTTCAGCCCCAATGTAAACTTTGAAGGGATCCAAAAAAGTGCCACCATACACCTGGCACAGCCCAGCAGGGACTCTTTCCAGAGCACCTGAGTGTAGGCACAAGGGAGTTAGCTAAATTTTTTTTTGCCTAAAACTGTGGACAGGGTGATGTGTTCTAGAACTCAGCCCCTTTAGTTTAGTATTCTACAATATTTTGCTTTTTCTATCAGATGGCTTTCCTACCCTAGGAGGATATTAATATCATCACCTTTGGTTTCAGTTATGTATTATTCTTTGAAAGCATTGATGTGGCTGGAGTCTGCTACCTAAAAGCACTAGGGCAGCTGATATGAGTTTGATTTTACTAAACTGGATCACAGCTAAATTGCAGACATTTATGCTGTACCTACTGTGAGTCATGAGATAAGACTTTCACATCTAGGGTGTTAAGAATCTGCCATTCATTTTCAGAAGGGTGTGGCTGGTGACTTTTGGGAACAGGACTTGAACTGGCTTCATACGGCATGGCCAACTGTCCTGAGGCCTGGAGCCCAGATTACTATGGCAAACTAGATAACTGACATCGGTGATAAACAGATGTTCTTCTTGATTTTTGTTGTCATGTCCTAGAATTTATGTATTCATTTATTTGGAGTTCCTTAAGCCCCATCAATAAATAAACCCTCAGAAGGGTGGTAAATTATAATAAAGGATCCCGGATGGCTTTGACAGACCTGACCTTTGACATCATTAGTGCAGTCCTGATGTGTTTGCAAGATAAGAACTGACCTCAGAGGAAAAAAGAGAAGCCACACAGGTTTATGTTGAATGGCCCTTGAGGTTTTAATAAGAACATTTGCATCTGAGGAGATTGTAATTGGGGCGAGAAAAATCCCACATTTTGGTTTACTGCAGCATCACAGCCAGGTCAAGGAGAGGGGAAAGTCCATAGGGAACAAAGATTCTTCTTTCTGTAAAATGGGAAAAGTCATGAAGTTGTCCAGAATACTTAAGTAGATAAATATGACTAAAACTAACTCGTTACTTTGCTATTTAAAGGCATAAACTTGTAGAGAACATAGTTAACTACAGTTGAGTACATCACATGCATAACCTGCATGCTCAGCCCTGTGTAGGGTATGAATAATTCCCCTTTTTAAATACAGCATTCTAAAACCTAATTATATTGAACTAGGTCCACATTGTAATATTATGAGTAAATCTTTAAGGCAAGCAGGAACACCTTATAAAAACTCTAGAGTCCTAGTACCTTATTTAAAGATAGTTTTTTTGTTTGGTTGGTTTTGGTTTTGGTTTTTTTGGTACCAGGGATCTAACTCAGGACCTTACGCTTGCGAGGCAGGCGGCAGAACCACTGAGCTAAATCCCTGGCCCTAAAGACAGTTTTGACTCTTAGACATCTATTGCACATATAGAGCATCTTTTTAGGTGTCCCTTAAGTTTATGCTTAAGATCAGTGCTTCTCAAAATTTGGAGGACATAAATATCACTGTATCTTATGTTTTATAATTAAAGGAATTTCAGATTTAATTCTAATTCTCTTCACTTTCTACCTAGTATACTGATGTTAGGCTCTGGCATAAGTTGCTTCTGACTGCAATCTGCTATTTTAGATGTGCCCAAGCTGAGACAAAATTGACTTCAGTTCAATTTAATTAATGCCCAAAAAGTAAAACACAAAACAAAATTAAAACTTTGTGGAGTATTTGATTATAATCCCCTAATAATAGTTCTCTTTTGCAAAGGAAGAAACTGAGGCATATAATTGAAGCTGCTCACCCAACACCAACAGACAGTTGCTAGACCCAACACATAAACCTACATTTGTTTCATTTTTAAGCTTCTTTTTGTGCAGACTCTTGGATACTGGAATCCAATGGTCACTAGATTTTATTGCTTTAAAATGAGATATTCTTCTGACATGTAAGAATCCCTCCAACTGTTGTTTATTCATTTTTCCCTGATAGAATCATTGCTGAGAGAAATGATATTTTTTTATTTACATGTTTACTTATTGTAGGGTTTTGTAACAAATACAACATACTCATCCTGCATTAACAACCACATCATTTTAGCAGGGTTCTCCAGTTACCGTAGAATAGAAATGCCAAGGTTTGGTGCACTTCTTTCCTTAACACATAGTTGAAAGAAAAGATACTAATTGGAAGTTGTCTCATTTGAGGGAAAAAACCTCTATATATTATTTTACCTTTCTAAATATCATGAATATCAGTGATAACACTTCAGATGGAGAGGTGTGTGTATTGCAATGTAAGTCATTAATGTTACCTCATCCAATCACTTGAATATCAAATGAAGCCAGGAACTATAAAATCCCTTTCTATTATTTCTTCATCTCTCCTCATTTAAATTTACTGATTAGTGCTCACATAGTGCTTATAAAGTTCAGGGTTATAGTTCACTGGCTGAGGTTTAACCTAACCTTTACTCTGCTGTTTGACCAGCATTGTAATGTTAAGCCCCATTACCATTTTGTGGGGTTAAAACAGGTTGTTCTTATCAGTGATTTTCGTTAACTCCAAGACTGTGGGGGTGTGCAAGTGAGTGAAGGCACAGACTTGGTCTTGAATTTAAACCTGGTCAATGATACTCAGAGGTTATGACATTTCTTATGCATTTTCCTATGAAAATATGAAATTATGACATTTTCCTATGAAAATATTACATATGGCATAAAATTTTCTATTACCCTTTTTTTTACAAAAGATCATAAAATTATCATCTTTGTCTGTCATCTACTATCCACAATGCATAAAAAGAAAAGCCTTTGAAAGACTTAAAAAGTTTCTGTTTATTGGGGAAATAGAATTTACATTTGGCTTCTGGCATTTTCCCTGTGAATGTCCAAATATAAACTCATTAAACAGGGTGTGTTCAGGCATATGACTAAGCAATTACTAGATAATCGGGCATGTACATAAAGGTACTGTGTTGTTACCTACAATAATATAACATCAACAAAAGTTCCACCTCCTTTATAAGACAGTTGGATATGGGGTCAGACCTTCTATAATAGTTGGACATCAGCTGTAAAACATGGGCAGCTCCCCAGCAGTCAAATAAATTAGAAAAGTCACTCCTTTCTCAAGACATTTTAATACCATCAGCCAGAAAATAACTCTGTTAACAGTCCAAATCTGCATATGGTAAACCCAAACGTGAAGAGTGGTTCTCAGGCAGGTTGGAAAATGTAAACCTTGCACACTGTCAGCCTTCCTGATGAGAAAGCTAAAATCCAATCTTAGTTGTATTTCAAAATATCGAGTAACTTGAAAAATCATGTTTGGGACTCGGTCTCTTCATCTGAAAAGGTTGTACATGTTGATCTCTGGAAATGATGGGCCAGCAGCTATAAGGTGGCTTGCAAACAAAAGCAACATGGCCTCACTATTTAAAGTGCTTGCTTCTGGGCCAGGGATTTAGCTCAATGGCTCCGTGCCTGTCTGACAAGTGCAAGGTCCTAAGTTCAATTCCCGGTACCAGAAAAAAGAAAAAAAAAGAAAGAAAAAGGTGCTTGCTCCTGACTGGGAGGCTGAGGAAGGAGGAAGGCAAGTTTGAGCTGAACCGGGGAAGGCAAGTTCAAGCTGGGGATCTAGCTCAATACAAAGGCCCTGTGTTCAATCCTCACTACTGCAAAAAATAACATAAAAGAATAAATAATGCCTGCTCCTATTTTCTAACTGCTTATGCCTTCAATGAAACTTAAAAGTTTCTCTTCACAGTCAAACCTCCAGTCCCTAGTGCCCCAGGTAAGAAAAACCTCCTCTTTCAAACATAAGTTTCGTTTAAATAAAATTTTAAAAGAAAAGCTTGCAGAGCATAAGCCGCTCCACTGTAGCCCCTGTCTGGATTGGCTCCCTAGACTGGCTGCTGCACGCTTCCCTTCCACAAACCCTATCCCTATGTTTCTTCTATCAATTCAAGAGAAGCAACCTTGACAGCTATCATCAGTGGGGGTGCATTTGTTCTGAACAATTCTTCCATGGCAATACTGCTCCCCACTGCAGGACATTCATTATGCTTGGCCCCCGCTCACTAAATGATAAAAAAAAAAAAAAAAAACACTAATTGTGTGACAGTCAAAACATCAGTGCCCCTTTTCAAGCATGTCCTTAGGCAGTGGCACCACTTCTGATTGGGAAACCCTGTTAAACAGCATCAGTTTTACCTCTGGCCCTGGAAAATTACTTCTGAAATATGTCTCTGTGTCTTTGCCAAAAGTGACGAAGGCCAAGCACAAACCTCTTTCAACAGAGAGGGGAAAAGAGAACACAGTACTTAAGAGTCCATTGCTCATAGTTTCTCAGAAGAACTGAGCTCCTCACCTCTGTTATAACTGGGGAAATTGAAATTCAGGCGAGTTGCCTAAGGTCACTGGTTAAATAATAGGCTGCATTGACTCTACACATAAAATCCCTTAAGAAGCAAGCATCTTAGTTCAGTTTAGCATATGCATCATGATATAATTGTTCATTATTTATTGATTACTTGCAATGTACCAGCACTTTACAAATCTCATTTATCCTTTCAACAGCTATAGAAACAAGTATTTCTACCCCTTCACACAAATTAGGAAACTGATGCTTAGAGAAGGGAAGTAGTTTGACCAAGGTCTCACAGCTAAAGTGGCAGAGCTGTGGGTCAAATTGAAGTTCATGGAGCTGACAAGCTCAAGTTCGCAAATGTTCCCTGCCTTGGCCAACAGCCCTGGTGTTTTTCAGTCCGCCTTCCTTTCAAGTAGCAGGAAAGTTGACTGAAATCCCTAACTTATGAACCACGCTGATGGCAGTGACACTAAAAATAATTATTTTTCACTGTGTTCTGCAAGAGATGTTATTTTTCATTATTGCTAGGACAGCTCTCAGCAGGGTCACCTCATTAGCTGAAGAAAATGTTCCCTGTTGTTCCATGAGAGATGGATCAGATGGACAGGCATAGAAACAAACACTGGAAAGTGATTCTGTGTTCCCTCGTTTAGGGGATGGAACAGTAATCCCTTTCTTCCCTGAAACCCAGCCTTCTAAGTGGTGTTTTACTTCTGGAGTTGCAGAAGTGTTTTAAAAGGGATGGAAAAAGTTTTATAGGGTTGCCTTCCAAAACTCTTTATCAGTGTTTCCATAACAGAGTAAATTGGGGTGTGGAGCTGTTAGTGAGCATACTTAATACTGGTCTGTTTTAAATTTTCCCATGTAGGAAAATAATGGTTTGGCTAGATTGGTCCTAATGGGCTATGAGGAATAACTAGTAGTGAGGGGTTTTTTTGTATTTTTACATTAGAACAACCTGAAATGTCAACACTTCATGAAGTATATTGATACTCATTGATGGACGTCTCACAAGCCAGAATTCATCTGTAAAATCCTACTTTGCTTGTTTTGAAGTTTATTTTCTATTTTTTTAAAAAAGTGATTTTTTTCAAAATTAGACTCAGTCACAGAAGTTGCATTTTATTGAAATAAAATCAAAACTCTCCATTACGAACCATGGGGCCTACATTACCTGGGGGTGCCCACCTCCCTGACCCATATGCATACTGCTCTGCCGGCTCTAACCTTTGATTTTACATGAGGACTTGGGGATGTTCTGCCCCTCTTCCTGGATCATTATTGCCTCCTGATCTTTACCTGGATGATTCTGAAAAAAAATTATTCCATAATTCCATGTGTTGGTCATCCCGACATCTCCAATCATACTACATTTTAAAATTTATTTTTAAAAGGGCTTTTTGAGGATTTCAAATTCTATTACTTTGTTTACTCACTTATTTTGTGGGAGAGTGTAATGTAAGGGGCATGAATGGAAGAAAGTATCTACCATGGCTAGAACAGAGTCTAGAATCTAATAGAGCTCAGGGGTATTGGTTGAATGAGTGAGAAAATGAAATCTGCTTCTGTGGCTTTAATTAAATATAAGTTTCAGAAAAACATCAAAGGCACAAATACATTTACTGAGTGATCTAAATCTAAATATGAGAAAGTAGTAATTAAAATCAAATTTATAAAATTCTTTTCTATTATTCTTTGCTCTGCCTGTCAACAACAGGAATTCTGTAGATGTAAGGAAGAAATTTCAGGCCATGTTATCTATCTCTGGTCATAGCCTGTCCTTTTTAAAAGATTCAGCTCTTCTACTTACTCACATAGGTCCAGGTCCTTACCAAGATTTTCCAGATGAACATCAGAGCATTTCCAAATATCCCATTTTATACTCAGTTCCTTGGCCCTCTCTTACCTGTAAAAATAAGTCTCTGACATTTCTCTGCTTTGTATTGCCATTTCCAAAAGGATGGCACCCGTGTCTGCTCTCCCACTAGCAGTGAACTTGTTTGGTCATGAGTCTTTGGGTTTCTAAAATAAAGCCTGTATTTGTCCCAGATGTCCTTTCACTGAGTTCACAGAATACAAATGGAAAAAGGTTATTACCAGACAGAGATGTTTAAAAATGAAAATCAAACCTAATACATGGACTCAGACAACCAGGATAAGGAATATAATATTTATAAAACTGAGTAGGAGGTTGCAATCCTTGCTGTAAAATAAAGCATTAAAAATTAATCCAGAGCAAACCTATCTGTGCTACAGCAAACCTGTCTTTCATTAAAGTAACACTGTGCCTCTCCCCAGAATTAGTTTCCCAAATAGGTAAATAGCTTGTAAGGACCAAATGTTCTGCAGACTGGGGAGCATGATTCAGAGTTACTTTTAGTAGAAAACCTTTAAAGACCTTTCATTTTTCAACCAATTAATTGTGACTTTTGCAGTCTCCCTGTATTTTTTGCCCTTGAGTATTATTAGAATGTTTGCTTCGTGTTCTTCCTTATTTGATTAATCCAAATGGTGCCCTATTATTTAATTAATTCATATGCTGCAGAATATTAAACCCTGGGGAACTGTGGGTGCCAGTTATAAGTTATACTTGAAATGTGCTCTCAGATTTTTTATTGCAAAAACTTTGTTTTACCCTTTTTAAGTGTTTTTTTCTCTATCTTCTTCCACATCATATTATCATTATTAGTATTTCACTGCTATTATTAGTTTCCTACTTCAGAATACACTAACAAGAAAACTTATAATACCTCTTCTTCATTTTCACTTGATATGAGGTTATTATTTTTGTCCAATTTACAGCATTCTTCTGAAGCTCTAAAATATCCTGATAACCTCTGGGCCTTATTGATTTTTGAATGATTTCAAATAAAAAACATCCAGTTTCCATTGCATTGACAAACTGCTCAGTCCCTGGGCAATCCCTATTGGATTCCCATTAAGTGAAAGGGACAAAAAAAACCCCAGAAAATCCAAAAAGTGGATTTGAAAAGGAGGGGAGAGGTGGTCATAGCTCTGCACAGTAAATGGGTACTTAACCTTTGACCAATGACGACAGGTCTTCTTTATTTCTATTAGGCCAAGAACAAGCTATGATTAAATAAGAAAGAAAAAACTGTTTAGAACCTTGCCGAGTATGTCCTGGGAATTAAAGCATATGGCAGGATAAGGGATAAAGATTTTCCTTATGCTAATGACCCTTGATGTCTGAAATAAATTAGATCCATTAGAGTTTATGCTCAATAAAAGGAAGACTTTAAGCACTCCAAAGTTAGTGACTCGAGACCAGTTTTTACTCTGAAATTCAATCTGCCTACTTATTAATTCTTAGTGAGGCTCCAGAGCAGACAAGGATACAAAAAATCATAACTCCGTACTGACCCAGGATTTTAAAGGGACACAGGTTTCTTTTCCTTTTCTTTTAATTAAACCATTTTTCATGCTTCCCATTTTGTTTCCTGCATTAATTTGATTTTGTTCCCATTTTTGTTTCATTTTTTTTCTTTTCAAGGTTTCATTTATCCTATTTCAACTGAACAGAGAACCCAGAATGAATATGGATTTTCTTGTAAGTTTGATGTTTGGATTTTATGTTGCTGAATAATCATTTAACATTATTGCCCCCAGTTCAAGTTTGCCTTTTGTTGGATCACAGATGTGCACACAGTAAACAGGAGCCTAATATATTCTAACATGAAAAGCAAATGAGATTTTCAATGCTGAAGAGAAGAAAGGGTCATTCTAAGTCTCTGCCAGCTTCAAAATCTATCCATCTATGATGTAAAGCTTGAGTCCCAGTAACTGAGAAAACATATCACGAAATATGCTGATATAAATAAAGAGCAGGGTTCAAATACTCAAAAGGAAAAGGTTAAGAAAATGCATATCTGTTGTGCTAGAAATCATTAATGTTGAATAAGTAATTATGGCCTGGCAAAGTAAAATATTAAGAATTTACATATAATATTTCCATATAATGTTCTGACCAGAGTTTAAAATTCTGTGGCAGGGCCCCAAATAAAACCCAGCAGAAGCAAAGGGAGTCAGCACTTAGAAAACCACACTCTCACAACCAAGAGGATTTGGGATGTCACTATTTTGTGGAAAAAATAAACTGTCAGTATGAACTTGATTAATGGAAAAGTGAATATTTTGGAAACTTTGGGAAGGACAATATTTTTAAAAAGAAGCACAATCCTTTCACAGTACATTTAAACACAAAACACCAAAAGAGACGGGGCAGTTTCCACCAGGAAATTTGTTTACCTGCCATCCTGTGGAAGTCACCATGACACCAGACTGTAAGTTATCACGTGTGCCGCTGGCAAATGAAAGAATGAGTCATTTCCTCAAATAAACCACGTGGCTCTGAGTCTGAAGAGAGAGCATTGGTTCCTCAAATTTTAAGTCACAGGACCCATACATTGGAATTCTCTCTACCCAAGAATGCCTATGTATATTAAATTGACCATAAAATTTGAGGGGGTTCTTGACCACCTGAAGAACCAAACAATGACACCCTCTTCTACAATGAACAGAGCAGCTTTGATTAACTTTGCAACTCTTCTGTGGGTCATGAAAGATGGAAGGTGGAGACTTAACACTGGCAAAGTGGTTCTGCAAGGCTTTAATTTTGTTGCTGATAGTTTAATTACCAGCTCTTTTGCCTTTTACCAGTTGAATCAAAGTATGCCCCATGCCACCAAGGAAACAGGCAGCATTTATAGAAATTCTTTCCTTACTTTACCAAGAAATAACCACCAGTGGACTGCACCCTGTGCTGGTCAAAGCTCACTTGGCTTCTGGGGTAATCTGACCTTCTTGGTCACTGATCCAGGCCTGTATCTTCCATAGCACACTTTAGAGCTATGTATATCCCAGTAATGAGAAGCTCAAATGCAACTCTTTTACAAGGGTCCATGGGAAGCTCAGTGGTAACACTGTGCCTATACCAGAAGTCTGGATTTTGAGAACATAGTGGTCTTAACCTCTGAGCCCCTGACTTGGGCTTTCTGAAAGCACACCTTTCTAGTCCAGTGTCTGCTGCTAATATTTGCTTTGCTTAGTTACACCATTCCCACCCACCCCTGCATTGAGTTAGGAGAAAGTAAGAGAGGTAGGGAAAGTAATTGTATGACCTGGAATGATACTTAGGAAAATATTCTGGTTTGATAAAAATATGGACTCAAAATATGCCATGTATTTCTAACAGTGTTTATGTTTTTTAAATAACTATCAGTGAATTCAAAAACCCTTCCAAACTTTTCACCTGAAAGGAGTAATAAACTTATTTTTTCTCTGTGGGTTGGGATGGTTTTAGCTCTGGTTTCTTTATATGCTAGTAATAAATGGTCTGTTATGCTGCCCAATTATAAGATAGATTATTGGGTGGATTGATGCAGAGTGAGAAAGAAAAAGAAATCAGAGATAATTTTCCACTGAAAGGCCACAGTCATTTTATATAGCTTTTGAAATAGATTTGAAATTAACCTATAAAAAGGGCAATAAATGTCCGAAAAAATTATAGCAATACATATGTGCACTGTGGGAAATTTCTATAAGTAGTTGGTCCCGTGTTTTATTCTCTCCCTCCAGCTGCTCCTGACTCAGATGATGTGGCGCTCTATGTGGGAATCGTGATCGCGGTGATAGTGTGCCTGGCCATCTCTGTGGCCGTGGCTCTGTTTGTGTATCGGAAGAATCATCGGGACTTTGAGTCCGATATTATTGACTCTTCAGCCCTCAATGGGGGCTTCCAGCCTGTGAATATCAAAGCAGCCAGACAAGGTCAGTGGGCATCACACTTCACAGCCTGCTCCTTATGTGAGCCATTTCCCTGTGTGGCTTCAGACTCGTGACTTATGTATGGGTCATCCAGTTCAGCTAGAATGTAAGCTCCACGAAGGCAGCGATTTTCATTGACTTCACTCATTTCTGGCTTGGTGTCATTCCATATAACAAATTGGAACTGACCAAGTGCACAAATTACCTTTTTCATTTCTGACAGTTTGCTGTGTCCTACTTTTTAACTTGTTTTCTAAAAATGCATCGATTCATTGACTGACTTCCTGGTCTCTTTGTCTCCCTTTCTTTGACAAGACATCTTGTATTGCTTTGACTGCAGTGGATTACAGATGAACCCAATCCAGAGCAGACAAAGGAACCTCTTAGCAAACAGTGACCTCCTTGTGGGGCTTATTGTCCAATCCTGTCTGTTGAAATAGCCAAATACCTTAACTAAACATAGAAGGAGCTGGGCCACTTGGAAATGGCCCATAGTAAAACAGATTCTTGTTGCCAGTCTGGCATGTTTTCAGCAGAGCCTCAGAGTCTACACATCCCCAGTGTTAGCTGAGTGCTTTGCTTCTGGCCCAGAGAGTGGGCGGCGGAGTCTGAGTAATGTAGGTTGCCTGAATGGAGATTGCAAATGGAATTCTCTTCTCTTTCTGACTCAGATCTCCTGGCGGTGCCCCCGGACCTCACATCGGCTGCAGCCATGTACAGGGGACCTGTCTACGCCCTGCATGATGTCTCGGACAAAATCCCAATGACCAATTCTCCAATTCTGGATCCACTACCCAACCTGAAAATCAAAGTGTACAACACCTCAGGTGCTGTCACTCCCCAAGATGACCTCTCTGAGTTCACAGCCAAGCTGTCCCCCCAGATGACACAATCCTTGCTGGAGAACGAGGCTCTCAACCTGAAGAACCAGAGTCTGGCCAGGCAGACTGACCCGTCTTGTACAGCATTTGGCACCTTTAACTCCCTTGGTGGTCATCTCATTGTCCCTAATTCAGGTAATTTATAAAAGTTTAAATGGCAAAGATGCAGATTGAAACCATGCTCTTTATGCCCAATCTCTTTTGTTTGTTTTCATTAGACTTAAAATGTTAAATGTAGCCTATCTAAGCCAAATCTGCTTTCAATATAAATCAAATATTGCTTCAGACAAAATCAGCAAAACCGTTTATCTTCCTGTAACCAATTCTGCAAACACTTCCTCTAGAAATATTTTATTCACAACTTTCTGCTGAGCTGTAATTCAGAACTAGTATTGACTTCTTTCTCATAGAACTTCAGAAGGCAACATCAAGCCAGGAGCCCTGGCTGCTGTCACTATACCTTAAAAGTACAATTAATTAGGAAACATATCAATTAGTCCAGTTTTTTTGAAAGCAAAACTTCAGAATACTAATTTTCAGATGATCAGAGACATCAAAATAGACATCACATCTTCATTCATCACATTCATCTTCATTCATCTTCTGTTCACTACAGAGTCTTCATCCATAAGGTATTTATAAAATATTCACACAGACCTCGGATATACCCACTATGAGCCCCACCTCATAGATGTCCTTTTGAGGTATTATTTAGTTTTCAGTTTGTTATGTAGTTTTATTTGCAACTAGAGAAAAACCCTCATAAAGATCTTTCATGGTAAACTTCATTTAGCAACTGACAATATTGGAAATCATTAATCAATAGTAGCAGTGGCTTTGCAGCCATGGGTCATTGGAGGGCTAATAACTTCTTCTCTGAACCTACCTTAATTCTTTTGGACAAGGTTGTGAATATTTCTAAATACAGAAATAGAAAGCAACTTCATCAACCTAATGTGTTAGTGTCATATGAAAAATATGGTGAAGTAATATACAGACCCATGGGTCTCCAAGCCTGAACATGAAACTGTCTTTGGGTCTTCTTATTCACCCCCTCGTTTCAATGCCTTGGTGACATTTTACCCCACACCATTAAACAGAAATCTTAATAAAATTAGAATATTAAATAGAATTCAATTTTTTCTTTTTCTATACATTTTTACACAGGTGAAATTGTAAGTAAAATATTTTGTTCATCTTTTTCTCATTAATTCTCATGCTAGTTGCATGTTTTTAAAATCATGATATATATCTATAATAGTACATCACATGACTACATCAAAGCATTTTCTGTTGTTCTTACATTACACATTATAATTATAATTATTTCTAAGACAATTCTTTTCCCTGTGATACTTTACTCAGGGTCTTCCGCTTTTTCCTTCCCTTTTCTAAACCTGCCACTTTTTCATATGTGACATTATAAAGGTTTCTTAAGTGAAAGAGAGGGAACTGACATGCTTTAAATTCTTAATATGTACGAGGCAGTGGTGATCACCCTACACTATTTCATTTACCAGAGTAACAACAGTTACCCACATATGCCAAGCATATTCTTATTACACCTACAATTTTTTCATCCCTTAACAAAAATGAAGGTACATTTCACAATTCCACTGTGGGAAAAACACCTGCTGAGGCTTGGCAGCGTCAGGTGCGGTCCTCCTGCTCCCACTGTGTGCTCTCTACAACCATTCTGGATGTGAGCATGACATCTTGCTTCCCACAGCACCATGGCCCTTGGGTTATGTTCCTTGTCCAAAAGTGCAGGCCTCAGCATCATGGAACAGCTGTGTGAAGACTGAGCAGTGCCTCCCCCTTAGCTCTCCATTTTCTCATTCTTGAGACTTCTCAACATAGGCAAGTTTTCTTGTTGCCACATGCTCACTTGGCATATTCCATTTCCTTGCTAAGTTACATGTTTCTCAGTACAAGAACATCATCATTTACTTCTTGGTGTTCACAGCAGTGTCAAACACGGTCCTCACATACACCATACACTTTAATTGCACTGGATTAAAATGAATTTCATGGGAATAAAATGGTGGAGCAAACACCTCCAGAGTGCTGGGGACCCTGAGTCACTCACGGTGGAAACCAGCAGTGTAGGACAGTGGTTCTTACACGGTAGGTCCCAAACTACCATCTTGGGCATCACCTGGCAACTTAGGACAACAAAATCTCCCACTCATCCCCAGACCTTCTGAATCAGAGACTGGGTAAGACTTCCACAAGCCCTCCAGGTGATCCTTTTGAAAGCTCAGCTTTTCAAATGCTGCTGTTAGGCAGAGTTAGCACGAATGCAGCTCAAGCCCATGGTCCTTCTAAAGAGCACCAGTTAGTGACTAAGTAGTAACCAGCCATCACTTCCTAGAGTTATAGATTAGAAAAAAGGCTCCTCACCAACTAATATTTTTTGGTGGAATAACACTGATGCTAACCAGATATTTCAGAAATAAATGTGTGTGTGTGTGTGTGTTTGTTGTTGTTTTTTTGTTTTTGATAGGCTGAAGTTAGCATTTCCCTAACTCTGAATCTTGGAAAGAATTTTTTTTAATTAGAAACAATGCAACATTATAGCTGTTTGAAATTTTAATAGCAGTTGTTGGTTTTCCCCTTGTTTTACAAGGAAAACAACAGTGGAACCATCTGTTTGATTCCTTAAATAAAACAAGAGTTTAAAAAATTACCTCATTCCTTTAAGTAATTCCATAACAGTTCAGAGGGAACTGTGGTAAGGAGTAAGGCCCATAAGGAAGGAAATCAGGGTAGCTATGAATATTTACATAGCCTTAGAGAAAACAAAGCAGGCTGAGGGCTAAATGCTCACAAGAAATCACATCATTCCTTTTGGTTACTGCAAAGGCATTCCAAAAGTTTCCTTTTGATTCCAAGCTCTTGTGCAACTGATTTTCTCTTTGCTATTCAGGGGTGAGCTTGCTGATTCCTGCCGGGGCCATTCCCCAGGGGAGAGTCTATGAGATGTATGTGACTGTACACAGGAAAGAAAATATGAGGTAAATACGCTTTGATGCACTTGACTTTCTAAATGTCTAAGTTGGATAGAAATAAGAAACAACATATTTTTGAAACATACAATGAATGACATACGTTTTTTCCCTAGGCATATAAAAGGTCGTTTTATTTTTCTTTATCTTTGACACTTCAGACACTTTTGCAGATCTTGAGCATGAGTGGAATGACAAAGACCCTTTTCCCAAATAGACGTGGCCATTTTAGGAAGCACAAATCAACCAAAATGTGATCCACAGACTGTCCAGAGAGATATGTCGGTGGACACAGAGGCATTGATTTCATGAGGCCTGGCTCCAGAATCCAGGCTGCTCTCCTTACAGGGTTAGAGTCACAAGAAATCCAACACCTTTAACCCCTGCCTGCTCCTCGTACTTCAGCCCAGGCTCTTACGCACAGATTCCCCCTGTTACCAACTTCCTGCTTTTGTTCAGCACTTATCAGTTCCATACCCAGGCCTTTCAGACTGGGTCTAGGCTTGATTAAAACTAGATGGACTGAAGAAGCTCTATTTCAAATGTGTCATAATCATAAAAGATGAAGTTATTTTAAGTTAAAAAAAGGATTTAAAAGTCCTAAATTCAATTTTGTTTGGCCTCTGACAAATCTTAGGTGTCTTTCTTGATTAGTTCCCACATCAAGTGTGCATGTGGTAAACACTGCCTCAGAAGCTTGATGGTTGGATGCTTCTGAAGAATGCTGAGGTCTTAAAATAAAAGATGCTGTGGAAATGGAGATCCTCATCAGTACTGATCCTTGCTTGCCTGAGAGGAAAGGTATCATTCCTCCTCCCTGAGCAATGAGTACACAGCATGAGGGACAGATGGAGAACTGGGTTATTGTTATTATGCATTATACCATTTCCCTGTCCTGTCTCATCCTGAGAAAAGCATCCATTTTTAGTCCTGTTCTTCAGTAGCTGAAAAGCCCTTTTATCATGCGCTCAGGTGGAGATATTGGTATTTATAATCGGTATGACCCAGAACATTTTTTTCCTTGGGTAGTGTACTTTCACCTACACAAACAATAGCCAGACTATGAGAATAATAAAATTCCGTAAGCATTATTCATGCCTTAAACTTAAGCAACAGTCACTAACAGGCTTCCATTTACCCACATCAAATATTCATTTTTTTTCATCCCCAATGCAAAGCAACTTTCCCAAGCCCTCAGATCTCCCTTCTTGTGCAGCTGAGAAAAGATGAGCAGATTTCAAGATCTCTTTATTTTATTTTATTTTCCTTGTCCAGAGTCAAGGTTAGAATTAAATACATACATCCATTCACAAGGCCTTTGCCAACATGGACATTTAGTGTAAATAGAAATGGGTGTACCTTGCATTTTTTTGCAGAGAAGCAGTGAGGTGCTGGTAGTCTCTGCTTTCCTGGGGTGACCATCATCTCCAGCTAAACACTGAACCTCCAGGGGCTGCCTGGGTGCTGGCTGAAACAGATGGTATTATGCTCCCACACATCTCGTCACTGCTATAGTTGGCTCCCTAACCAAGATGATTGTACATTTTAGATGAAGGAAAGAAAAAACAAAATTGATAAAGCTAGATACTTCTGCTTTTAGGACCCTCTGCCTTTGACTAGAAAGCAAAGAAAATGATAAATCACTGCTTGCTCTGCCTACCAGCTGAAGCTAGGTGTGCAGGGAGTTGCTCTATTGAATTTGGTGTGCATCAGAGAACTTTTGTTTATAAAAATGAAACTAGAGAAAGTTCAAGATCTCTAAAGGAAATATATACCCAAGACCATAACACAAGGAAGAAACACAAAATGACAATAGTCTGAGATACATGAGAAGCCCTATCTACACTAATTTTCTGTTATGAACTAGGTGCATTTTTCTTGTAAAAGCACAAAGGCAAGAATGCGCTTTAGAGTTTAGTAATAAAACAAAGCATTGCAATCATTTATTCAGCATATTCTTAATTTCATTTATTCTTCAATGCAATTCTGGAAGTTATGATGCACTCCACTTTAATGGTAAAGAAAGGAAGGCACAAGGACATCAAGTCGCATAGTCAAGATTTTGCAGCCAGTGACTAAGGAGGCAGAATTCCAACTGCAGTTCACCTGACTGCAAGGCTTCTCTGCGCTGTGATGGCTCTTCCATCCCTCCTGCACAGCAGCAGCACACAGACCAGGCCTTGGCCTCCTTAGTGGCCTGTGGTTTGGATGCATACTTGGTTGCTCAATGAAGGCCCTTCCAATCTTCACAGGACAGGAGATGGCACAACTATTCTGTGAGGAGACAGGGTATGCACATCAGAAGATGTGAGTGTTACTTCAAGGCATTTGTAGAAAAATTCTGAGCAGTTTCCTCCCGTCCAGTTCCTTCTATTGTATTCCAGACTGAGTGTGTCCATCTGGGTGCCGTCCAGCTCGTCATCTGCTGATGTGAACCATCTGAAGGGGTGGGGGCATGAGCTTAATTACATGTGGCATCCTGAATGTGACAAGATAGGCCTTAACATTACTGAATCTGCTCTCAGAGAAACTCCAGGCTGGCAGATGGGCGGCCTGGCCAAGCCAGAGGCCAGGCGGGTGCTTCTCACTGGAGGATTTTTCTCTCCTGCTTTCCTATCTCTGGAGAAATACTCCCATGCTGGTTTGGGTGTGATGAGAACCTAAAAAGAACAGGCAGGGACAAGGAAGATGACAAAGAGTATTACATACATACCTAGCTCCTAACCTAGAATGGTTACTCAGTGACCGTTTTTGAATGAAAGAATGAAAATTTGTAAAGATAAATGAATCAATCACAGTATAAGAGTATCTCAAAAGTCAAAGGTAAAGAGGTCTTCAGGATGGAGGTAACTGGCAATGATGATACTAAAAACATAAAGACAGAGGAAGAACAATAAAAAGTATTGGATTTGTCAACTATAGGACATTGGTGGACTTCAGAAAATTTTTATTGGTGAAATTGTTGTAGATACTGCTAAGGTGTAAGTTAGTGACAAAACTATCTTACAAATCTACCAAAAAGAATAGTAAAGCATATGTTAGGATAAAATAGAAGGCTAAATTTTCTTAAGGTATGTAACTATATAGGAGAGGTTTTTGTTTAACATGTTATTGTTTGGAGTTTTGTAAAATAGTAGTTGACATTATTTCTCAGTGAAAGTTGGAGATATTTCTCCTTTTGGGTAGAGATTCCTTTATCATTCATGAGTCCCAAGTTCCTCTGTTTGAAGGAATTACTATAGAAAGACTAAAGAGGAGAGGTAGTGGAGTTCAGGTATATATATGTAAATCTCTTTCTCTTCAGATTCTTAGTAGTGGTTAGAAGTAGGATTTATTGAAATCCTACTTAGAAAGAAGTGCTTCAAAGTAGTTTGTAAAAAACACATTCCTTTCAATGAAAGGGAAAATATTTAAAGTTGTTGCAAAAAGAAAATGGGAAAAATAAGGTTATAAAAGATAAGGTAAAGTCAGGTGAGCAGTTAGAATGTAAAGTGTTTGATGTGATTCCCAGCACATTTACTGGCAATAGATCATGAATTGCCCCTTTCAAACATGTGGGAAGTTAGAGGATCCACATTTTTATGGGGGAAAAGAATATGCCCAGAAAAGGCTTCATTGTTTCTTACTTGCTTCCTCATGAAGAAGATACTTTGTTACTATAAACTAACAGTATCTTTGGGCTGGGGATTTAGCTCACTGGTTTCACCGCCTGCTGGGCAAGCACAAGGACACAAGTTGGATCCCCGGGAGCAAAAAACAACAACAACAACAAAAAAAAACCTAACAGTATCTTTTAAATAAAAATTGCAATGAATTTCACCTATTGGTATCCCTCAATGGAATTAGACTGTCTAGGCTCAAATATACATACACAGGAGCACAGTGCTCAGGTGTTCTGGCTCAATCCAGGGACAGATTTGCCTGTCTAAAATGGTGGCGTGCCCTTCAGAGTGGCTTCTATACATATATATATTTTTGCTCAATTGAGCTTTTGATAGCAAGTGAGTTAGATATTCCCTGTCAGGTACCGCGAGTGCAGATATTTCAAGTTGCCAGTTACATACGAAGGCATGTGCTTTAAAAGGCAGCTGAGCCTAGAGTGGAATTGTCATCCTGGGGGACCTGACAGAAGACACATGCATCCACAGAAGGCGTTTCTCATCACAGGAGGCACCACAGAGGTGGATGGAGGCAAATTCTTTTCAAAGAGTTTTGTTCTAGCAAAACAGCTACAAAGGCCCTAACCGAAACCCATGAATGGCCATGGTGTGAAAGAAACCAAATGACTTGCATTTAAAATCTAGCTTTGCTGTTGACTAGCTGTGCCCTTAGGCAAGTGTGTTAGTGTCTCCAGATTTCAGCTTCCTCTCCTGGGAAAGAAGTGATATAAATACTCATTCCAACCACCTTACAGGTGCGCCCAGAGAAACAAATGCAATTACTTATACGGAAGTTTTGTAAATTATGTATTTTGAGGTAGAAGTTCCCTCACTGATAATGGCAAAGAATGAAAAAATATCTCTGACAGGGAACAAACTCTCCATGGGCTTTGTCCCGGAGGACTCAGAAGCCGTGCACCATTTACCATGATGTTATGCTAGGTGGACTTTGAAAAGCCTTTAAAATTTGTATCATTGTTTATTGCTGAATTTCTACTAATTGTTGCATCGACGGCTAATTTTTGTCTGTGTTCATTTCTATGTCAAAGGCAATTAATATTTACAAATTGTTTGCTTGGATTAGGTAACATGAGACATAAAGAGTGAAACCCTCTGCAAAAATATGAATCAGACTTATCTATTTTTACTATTTTGTTTTATATATCTTTAATATTCTCCTTTTATATAAAAAGGAGATGGGGATTTAGAAACTCCACCTTTGGTTTCACATAGTTATGTAAATCTTACCTAAATCACTCCTTCCACTTATGCTTGAAAATATTTCCAATTTTATGCTATTTCTCTCATCTTAAAAGCATAGAAGAGATTCTTTTTTTTATTTGTTTTTTGTCCCCTAGTAAAAATTCCTCTTTCCCACTTCCCTGTTCATTACAACCTGGCATCTCATTGGGTTAATAAACTCTTTTGACACCTATTTCCCTCCTCGTGTCCCACTTCCCTGGCTATCCCCCCTCCAGAAGCACTGCCCATCAGTATTGCATGCCAGGGGTAGCCTGGGAGGTACAATCTGACAGCTCCCTCACCCCACAGGGAGTCTTCTCCCTTCTGCTCCAACTCAACATGAGAAGAACCCGCTCCTCCCTGGCTCCCAGCACCAACAGCAAAGGCCAGACTGAGAGACAGATGTTTCCAATCCACAACTATATTGAAAGAGCCACTTGAAATAGATTTCACTTTAGTCTCCTTCCTTAAAAGTTTAATGCTAGCTTCTCAACGTACACTTATATCTAAAAGGTGATAGCAGTGCTCAAGAAAATGCAATCATTGTCAGATGTTTTGTTTTTTTTTTCCTCTCCCTTGACAGGAAAAGTAGAATTAAGGAATAATAAAGTCACTGCCTAAGGCAGATAGTGTAATATTAACTATGACACAATGAAAGCAAAACTTCACTGACATTGTAAGAGAATGAATTTCAGACTGGATGGAAGGAGGACAAACTGGGTTATGGGAAAATGAAAACCTGAGTGGTAAAGGGGAGAGTCTTGAGGTCTCAAGCTGCTGCCAATAACCTAATGATTCCAAAATATAAGTACATTTCCAATACCTAACAAACTTTAGATGTAATAGAGGAAACTTTGTTGATAGTCGTAGTGAATGGAGATGATATTAAAAGACCAAAAGTAGGAAAGCTTGTTTGGGTTTCTGAATAGGAAAAGACACAGGTTGGTGAGATACTAATGCAGTTTTAGAAAAAGAAAAGGAGCAGCAAGAACCTAGGCATATTCAGGGCCATAAATGCCAAGCTCTGCTTCAGTTTTTAGAAGCAATGATTGCCAACTACAAAAGCTCTAGGATTTGGCCTTGCTTGGTCAGCTCTCCATTAGCTACCAGTTTTGTGGCTGCTGATAGAGGACATAAATCTCTTGGGTCAGAGACAAAGGATGGTTTATTAGTCACAACAGTAGCACTACCGAGAGTAGCATCATTTTTGTGGTAGTTTCCTGAGTCTGAGTTCCCAAAAGGTAACACAAAGAGAGTCAGTTGCATCTACACATTTCAATAAAGGCCTCTGGGCTTAGGGTACCTTAGTCTTTTTTGTGTTGAGAAGTAGACCTGCGCTAGTTGCTCCAAAGGCTGACACTGACTCTGTCTTCCAAGCCAACTGCTCTATAAGCATCCTTGAACAGTCAAGAACATGCAGTAACATGAGAAAATTATCTTCCAACAGTGCTAAAGATAATAATAGTTGCTATCATCCATTGAGTGTTAAATTAGGCCAAGTCATAGATGTGAACTAACTTCTAGAGGATGTAATAAATGTTAGAGAAACTGTAAAGACTAAAGAAAAATAAATTTTAAGTGGGCACTGCAAGTACAACAAAGTTGATGTGTTCTTTATTAATATCCATGTGAATAAGATCGAAAGACGTCACCTGGACATCTTAAATATAAACAATTGGTTTATATTTAGTTGAACTAAATAACTGAGAAATATTGGCATTAGATAGGAAAGAGGTTTCAAGTAGTGTCCTTGACAAGTTCTCTGCCCTTACCTTATCCTTGTATTATGATGTTATCAGTAATTATTAAGGGGAACGTAAAAGGCAGGCATATCTGATTTATGGAAGATAACCACTACTTGGAGGAGAGACAAGCATTAAGAAATTTACCCAGATATTTTGCCAGAAGAGAATATGTAGGCAGTAGCAGACATCTCTGACAAAGTATTTCTCAAAAGTGATAATGTACTGTACTTATTTTTAGCTTTAAAGAAATTTAATGTATTTGAGTTTTACATTTTGGCCAATCAAGATTCCAGGTGATCGATATATGGACCACTTTTGAATTTAAAAGACAGACCTGTGTCTTTTAAATTGACTCTCTTGATTATTTTACTAAATAATCTTTCTCTGACATTTAAAATGAAACATGCTGCTTAAAACAAAATTGGGTATTTGAGGTACCACTTGAGTGTTAAAATCTTTGCGTCACAGAACAGAAATAAGTAAGAATGATAAATGTTGAATGTTAACAGGTATTTTCACAGGTTTGACTTGTTCCTTCACAAAGTTAGGACATTAGGGAAAGGTACACTTAATACAAATGAATGGGATAAGCAACTGAGACCTAAAATTTGACCTTTGATTTTATATATTTAATTTGTTCCTATAAACTTTGTCAATAAAACAATATTAGGAAAAAAAAGGAAATTTACAATGGAATTATTAAGGTAAAGTTAAAAGCTAAATATAAATGTGCATGCCTAGATTCAAAATCTGTCATTACAGGCAGAACTACCTCAACTTAGCCTAAGACTCTTTCAAGTTCAGAATAATTCAAATGGGCTTTACCAAATTACTCAACCTCCTTGCAGCTTCCTTGCCTTGTTTTATAAAGGAAATATTTGATCATGCTATTTCCAACTTCTCCAACTGGAGCTTGCTGAATAATATTTACAAGTAATGGTTTGATTGAGAATAATCTCATGCAGCAATTTTGTGAGGCGTGAATATACTGCACATTCCAAATCAAAGGGAAAATTCTTCCTCCTATAGTTTCTACTTGCATACTGGGTTCATTTCAAGATGCCAAAATTTAATTAAGACACTGAAATAATGAGAAACTTCCACATGGAAATTAATAAATATAGGGAGAGATCTGGAAAACACGTTTTGCCAGCTGATGTAGAAAAAACTTCAGGATGTTTGGTCTCTAATAAAGATTTTAGAGATTTCATAACAACATCCAAATAAACAAAGTGGGCCAGAAAGCAGGTCAAAGATACATAAAATTTCAAGGAAAGCAGACTGTGTTCATTCCAGCTGAGAATATTTTGTAAATTTGAGTAGATAATAAGGTGGCCCTTTGAAGCTATGGACTGTAATTGTGGATGAACCTAAAAACCATACGTCATCCATGCTGTGGCATGGCTCTTGATTTGAATGGAAAGGGAGTTCCATGAACCCTGAGGGCCCTTGTAAGTCTGAAGACTGCTGTTCTGAAAGCTACCTCAGGTAGAGTTCTTGAGATGGTACAAGTTTGAGTTCCAGCACTGACCAGCCCTTGTGAGCTAGGAGTTTGAGGCAATCTGCCCAATACTTTTGGGATGACTTCCTCACTTATCACTGATAGGTTGGATCAATTTATCCATTTGCTTTTAGTTACTTTCTTTAAGTGAAAAGAATGAGTGAGGTTTTAAAAAATATACAAGAAAATAAGGAATTTGGATTTTTGAGGTTCTTTCTGCCCAGATTCTCTGAGCGTGAAATATGTAAGTCAAGAGATCTCATTTTATTTAACTTGCTATAGAAATACAGTTCTATATTCTTTTGGTCATATTTGAAAGAATGAGTCTGCTATACTAGCCTGAATTATTTCCTAAAGTCATTTGGACTAAGTTTAGCTCTAGGGTGTCCTCATTCTGAAATGAATTTTTAAAAGTATTTTTCAGTTAGGTCCTAAAAACGCAAAAGCATTTAAAACCCTGTGAGACCAATGACAAGTATTATCAGAAAACCTGGTTATATAACTTCATAAGAATTCTGTTCTTTCTCATTCCATCCTGAAAGTAGCCTTCATAAATTCAGAGGAAGCTATCAAAGGCAGACCTGTGTCTGAGGAAAGCAGATCAAAGAGATTCACTGTTATCATAAAGACCTCCAGTCCTGCAAGATCAAAGTCTTGGTATAAAGAGCATGTCTCCCCATTTATTTCTGCCTTGGCCCCCACCCCCAAAAAAGAGCTCCAAGAGAAAATGATTTGAACTGTTTGTGCAACTTTAGATCTCAGATCTCAATGAGTACATAATACATCAGTGCTATGAAGGGTCACTAAGATGGCTCCTGCTCTCCACAGGCCCCCCATGGAAGACTCGCAGACACTGCTGACCCCTGTGGTGAGCTGTGGGCCCCCTGGAGCCCTGCTGACCCGCCCCGTCATTCTCACCCTGCACCACTGTGCAGACCCCAGCACCGAGGACTGGAGGATCCAGCTCAAGCACCAGGCAGCACAGGGACAGTGGGAGGTGAGGGCATTCTGGTGGGGAGGTGGGGTCCAGCGGGAGCCTTCTGGAAGACCTTTTCTTCAACAAAACATGGGTGGGAAAAGGTGAGACAAGGGTGAGAGACAGGCAGACAGTCTGTTTCCTAAGTGCTTTATCTTCTGATTGACAGACACAAAGAAAAAGATGGTCAAACATAAGCTAACTCAGGGAAAGTATACTCAAAAGTCTCAGACAAATTCCTTTTGGAATATAGATCCTGTATATTGGGAAGTGATATTTATTCAATTAGTTTGCAGGCAGAGAAACATTGCAGACAAGTAATTAGAAATAGCTTTTATGAACTGGACTTGGAAATTTAACCTGGGAGAATAGAAAAGCCATGTCTCCAAAATGCCACCAGACCGAGGAAAACCAGTGGCACCTTATCTCTGTGTGGCTGTTGCCACCATAACTTGTAAAAGTCCATGTCTTAAACGGGTTCTGTTCCCTACATCAGATCACTTTACTCAATACTTATATCTCAGGAATATGTTCATCAAATAATATCAAGTAATTATAAAAACTAATATAAGTGTAAATTTACATTAAAGTTTATACATATAAAATATGAACTTATATACAAAATATAGATTATATACTTTGTAATTATGATATTTTTCTTTTAGCAAAGAAATTTCTAAAGATATATATGAAAATTTCAGCCCATAATATTTTAGGAAAATGTAAAGTTAGCAGAGTAGCAGGGCCCCCTGGGATTCCCTAGATTTTCCTTTCTGAACATTTACCTCTTGTGGGCATATAAAGAAATCAATCCTTGCTAGAGGATCCAAAATCTAGGTTATCTTTAAGTTAAGACCAGACTTAACCAGATCTTACTTTAATCTCACTTAAACTGTAAACTGTTTACATTAAAGAAAAACATCCAAAACCTTATCTTAAATGACCCTCAAGTGTTTGCAAGATTCCCTGCCTGATACCCTATCATCTCTGGGGTTGAATAATACAAGTACAATAGCCAGAATGCACTAGAGACAGAAGTGTAGAAGGGAGCGTCCTCATGAGGAGGCCCACCGTGAGTGAGTTCTGGGATGTGGCCACCCTGTGCTTGGCTGTGCCTTGGGGAGGCTCTGTAACAAACCATCTTGGTGATCCTGAGGTTTGCCTTTGTCCTGCTGGATAGTGCATCTTCTTTCCACGTGTCCTTTTGGAGCTGCAGTAAACTCAGAGGTACTAAGCTTCTTTCTGTTTTTTCCTTTTCAGTGTGAGCTTCCTTTTGGGAGAGAGGTTCAGTTGAAAAACTAATTTCACCAATGCTGTTAAAATACCACTCAGGTGGTACAATATGGCCTAATAAACCACCACCCAAGGTGGCTGCTTCTTTAATAGCTCTTCCCAGTCCTGGAGACCACATTTATGATGAAACAGTCATTCATTCTTTTCAAAAAACTGTTGCTGGATGCTCACCATGCACCAGGCCTGCTAAGACGCAATGGAAAGCAGAGGGGACATGCTCCTGCTGCAGAGATTAAGTAGCCTGTGCAGAGAGTAAATCATGCTCACATGTGTACTTTGTTTCTCCCACATGACATTATATTTTAAATTTGAATTAGTTAAAAGCTGGAAGATTTCACATAAAGATCTGACATTCCAGTTTCTCTCGGGAAAGTCAGGGTCCCATGTGCCCGGGACCTGCGTCCCTGCCAGCCTCTCAGGCCAGGCTGGAGACCGGGCTCTGCAGAGAGGCTGTGCTCTGCCACAGGCCCCACTGCTCCCTTGCGTTTTCGGCTCTACCTGCTTCCAGGGTTTCAGTTCCAGCTCCTCCAGTAGGTAATGATGCTGGGACTTTGGCCATCATTTTATGAATTCTGTGCTTGCTCTTTCTGATTATTTATACTTTGGTTTGAGCCATGTGGATAAATCAAACATGACTGAAATAGTAACCATGTTTTACCCCTCACTTCTATTTATTTTTGATATATATTTTAAAGCTTAAGAGTAGTCTATTTGATAGATTATATGGGGGAACAAAGAGAAAGATGTGCAGTAAAGACACAGAGCTTGCCATAATATTTTGCCTTTTGTAGAGTTGGCAAGCAGGATTATTTAGGAAGAGCAATATATTGCTTTGAGAAGTAACTGGATACTGAATTTTTGAAGAACACACTAGTACAGCCTTGTATAATGCCTTGATTTCCCTAATTCTTTTGAAATATGTAGAGTTTTAGGGGAAAAGCATTGTTCTATAATAACACTGAAATAAAATATGTCTTTTAGATTAAATAAGAAATGCTAAGATTAAAACATTAAATCCTCAGAAACAGTAATAAGCTCAGTACATTGGGAAAAAAAGGATAATTTATAAATGTGTTAGATTTTCATGTGAGTTCTTGGAAGATCAAAAAAACACTAAATGGCATGTGCATAAAGAACATTATCAGTATGTAGGCAATGAAAGGATGGGAGTTAATAATTCAGGTTGGAGATAGAGGAATCATAAAGTCTGAGGAAGGGATAAGAGCAGGAAAAGAGAACTCAAGAGAAGAGACCCTGCTCTCCTACCACCATCCTTGGTGGCCAGTGCATGCTCAATGGCTCAGCCTTGCCCCTTGCCCTCTGCCCCCAGGATGTGGTGGTGGTCGGAGAAGAAAACTTCACCACACCCTGCTACATCCAGCTGGACGCGGAAGCCTGCCACATCCTCACGGAGAGCCTGAGCACCTATGCCCTGGTCGGCCAGTCCACCACCAAAGCTGCTGCAAAGCGCCTGAAGCTGGCCATCTTTGGTCCTCTCTGCTGCTCATCCCTGGAGTACAGCATCCGAGTCTACTGTCTGGATGACACCCAGGATGCCTTGAAGGTTAGTGGCTCCCATCCTACCCGCTCCCTTACCTTCATGTGTCTGTGCACACCTGGAGGTGCACCTGTGCACGCATGTGAACCCACCACTGTAGTTTTAGAAACAGACATATCTCTGAGGCCATTCTGATGTATGAGCTGTTTCCTTTATGCCAGTTCATCCCAAGGGCTACTTCTGTTTATATTTCTTGATTTCTTTTAATGAAAAATGTAGAAGAACTTGGTAATGAGACCTGTGGATGGTAAATAATCTGCTTCCATGTTTATCTCAGCTGTGTTCTTCCTATAAAAGAAATTGGTGTAATTGCTCACACTGTATGTTTCTCTTGTGTGCTACTTCATTTATATGCTTTCCCATTCTTTTTATGAGGGCTGTGAGGGAGAGGGTTAGCATTTGACAACAGGCTGCTGCTTTGCAGAATAAATGAGCTTAATTCCTGGTGCGATTATTGCTGTTCATTTTATTCCATTTGAAGCTTTAAGGGGTATAATAAGTGTCTTTGAAGAAGTTATCATCAGGAAGGAGGAATAAAAGAAGTATGCCCAGGATGCAGAGATAAGTCAAAGTGTGACAAATGCCACAGCTGAGATGCAGAGTTCCACTGGAGTTCAGGGGAGAGAGGCTTCCTCAGCAATGGAGCTGATATTTGAGGTTGGCCCTAATGGAGCATTGAGTTTTGACCAGAATTAATAGAGAGAGAAAATTCCCATGATTTCTAAGTGGAGGGACTGTGCCAAAGTAGAGAAGTAAACAGTAAGTTAGGTCTCTGTGCAGGCATCTTAATCCCAGGATGCCAGAGTGGCGGCTCCTGCTATGGGGTGCACCCTGACTGTTGTCAGCAAGAGGGGTTGAGATTCGGTCTATTGAGTTAATGGGGACTGGAGGGGTTTGCACAGAAGAAAGACGAAGACATGGTTGAAATATAATAGAAATATCAGTCTGACTTCAGTGGGAGGACAAAGGCAGGTTACTAAGGAGAGCAGAGCGTGGTGAGCCGATAGGGAAGTGAGCGGAGGGAACAGGTGTAAAAGGTCCTGTTCAAGTGTCCTTGGAGGACCTGATGAACCACCATCAATGGATGGGGTAGAGGATCAAAGCTCTGTCTCTAAGTAACAGTACAGCTTAGGGGCACGGGTAACTTTGGATTGTGAGCCGTAGTCAGTTCAGACTGCTGTAACAGTCCCCATGGACTGGGTGGCTTATTTCTCACCATTCTGGAAGTTGGCAGTCTGAGGTCAGGGTGCAGCATGATTGGGTTTCAGGGTGGGCTCTTTTCCGCCTTGCAGACTTGGTTTCTCTGTGTCCTCACAGGGCAGAGAGAGGGCTAGAGAGCTCTTTTATAAAGACATTCACCCCTTTCACAATTGCTCCACCCTAATCTTTCAAAGGCCCCACCTCTTTATGCCATCACATTAGGTGTTAGGAGGACAGAATATGAACTTCGGAGGATACAAGCATCCCATCCATAACTTGATTTTTCTTTTAGAATACTGAATTAATGATACAAGTTAGACATCCAGACAGAGATGCCAAGGGACAGTTAGAAATACAGTGTGGCTTTGTAGCTGTTGACCAATATCCCCCTGACCCTCCCTCCCAGCCTCTTTTATTCTCTACTCCTAGGGGATTGGCTTCTGAGATCCTATGTGTGAGTGAGATCATGCAATATTTGTACTTTGGTGCCTGGCATCATACTGTACTCTATAAATTTGTACAATTATTATGAGTCAATTAAAGACAAAAATTTAAAAGTAACACCTAAAATGTTTCTCAAAAGAAAAGTGGATGCGGCTTTCTGAACAGAGAGCACATCCTGAGATAGGATATCCAGGAACCAACAACATTATGTTGATTTTGTCAACCAAGATGATCAGGGAAAATATCAAAAGGGAACAGAGGGAAAAAACAATAACAGCAATAGTGAATATTGCTGATAGCTTCCTATGTGTCTGGAAAAATTCTCAGTATTTCACATTAGCTCCTTTACTCTTCAGAACAACTCCATCATCCCACGTGACAAACATGAGGCCTAGGAAATGAGTTGCTCCAGGTCACAGGGCTGCTATGTGCAGAAAGCAGGCTGAATGCCCTTACAGCTGCCATACCTTGATGGGGACCAAGGAAGGAGGAACTGAGGGAAGGTGAGCACCCCAGGAGAAAGAGAGGTGGGAGAAAAGTGAGCTGAGCATGCCACAGGATGGATTTTGTTTTGTCATGTTGTTTCCTTCTGGAGTTCCCACATAGAGAGTAGCTCTGTCAAGAAAACTGAGGGTTGCAGATCGTGTCCCCTAGGAAGCAGGATTCAGAGAGTAGATTTAAGGGACACAGAGGAACTAGGGAGACAACTGAGGCTCCAATTGCCTTTGTCCGTTCCTCATGGAGGATTTGGGCAGAATGGTTTAGGAGAAGTGATGAGACCTAGTTGGTCATTGGACATATTTTTGATGATCAGCCCTATAGGATTTTTTGATGTAGCACAAATGCTGTGAACACACAGCTCTGGTGTAAAGCTTCAGGTTATTTCTTTTATACTCTTTGCAAATGTGGTACTCTGAGATACTGTCAGGATAAAAACCATGCTAGGGTTAAATTCTTCTTAGGAAAAAAAAAATTTGTAGGGGAATCATGTGGCCTGATTAAAGCCAATGTTTTGAACAAGTCCAAGAAAAAAATATTGCAAAAAGCATACCATAGAAAACCTGTGTTGCTTCTGAAGTGTTTTATACGCATATTTTATATTCACACACATAGTTACACTCAAGAACTCTTGACCTGTCTTTCCAAAAGATATACACAGTACTATGCAAAAACATAGTATTTTATAAAATACTTTCATTATGTTAATTAATGAGAGAGATGCAAAGTGGCCATCACTGAGGAAGACCAGCAAACAGTTTTCAGCAGTGAAAACAACCCAAGAGCCAGGTTGCACTGTGGTCAACACTTTCTAAGTAGACGTTTATAAATTCTCAGCATCTGGAGATCCAGCACTTAGCCTGAAACAAACATGCATAATGGATGAGGCTTTCTTGCACCTCATGGCCTTTTAATAATGTAGAAATACCAAAATCCTAGCTACAGGTAAATGGTCTGTCAGACACACAGAGGAGAAAGTTCAGTCCATTAGCACCATCTCACACCCACCCTCAAGTTAGAACCTTGGGACTGATTACCTCAAAAAGGCCCTTCCATACCAAAATCCTGCCCTCTTAACACCCTGCCTGCCAACATTCCTTGCCAGGCTTTCTGCCATTATCCCACTTCTCTTACTACCCTTCCCCATTGGTACCACATCATCTCTGCCAGTCCCTCCTCTCCCTCCAGAGCCACCCCGATCCTGTCCCAGGCTCTCCCTAAATCAATATTCCTATTCAGCATGTTCAGGAATTGGTTTTGAGCTTTTGAAAAGACTCACTTCAAGTCCCATCCAAACAGTCTAAATATTGAAGTTTTTTCTTAAAGCTGTCTATGTTATTCTATTGTGCAGTCAAGATTATAAGCTATTATTATAAATTTTCATAATCTGTTTGGAACTTGTTCTGTTTGTCTTACTTTCTTGTTGCTGAAACTAAATGCTGGACACTTCAAGTGAAAGGAGAAAAAGTTTATTTAGCTCATAGTTTGTAGAGGCTTCAGTCCATAGTCAGCTGGCTCCAAGGAAAAATAGTTCATAGTGGGAAGAAGACAGTAGAGTGGTGAAGTAGTGAAGAAGCAGCAGCAGGCTTGCCTTCTTTCTGCCCCTTTATATCCACCCAGGCTACCTGCTCTTTAGATGGTGCCACCCACACCCAGGGAGGTCTTTCCCATTAACTGCACTCAGAACTATGCCAAACCGATCAGAGTACTAACTTAGTAATCACATACCCTTGATCTCAGCGTCACACCCTAGATCCAGCCACCTCTGTAAAGCCCCACTTATGAATGTGTGAGGCTTTCTGGGGACATCTAGGCACAAGCCATAACACTATAAAAGACAGTTTTTTTATACCCTCAAATCACTCATCTCTCCCAACAGCTATAGTGATGACCACTCCTCTAACTGAACACTAGAATAGGAGGAAAATTCTCATACTTCTCATATCCCATGATCACTGTGGGCTCTCTCCCTACATGGCTGGATATTTCACATGCTGCTCATTGCCTCTTTCAGTTCCTTGAGCACAGAGCTCTACACATCTCCATTCTCCATAGGAGAATCTGCCTATGTCTTCCTTTCCACCCACTTTGCTCCAGTCATTCTCTAAAATTCAGTACCCTCGCTTACATCACAGTTCCTTGACCCAAATGTATTCTAGTGGCATTCATCTCATCCCACATTGTCCACCATTCAGTACAGATGTGTTCTTGGTTTCCTCTTCAGTACAAGCTGCTTCATTGCCAAGATCTCCAGCTGTGACCACCTCCCCCCATTAATGACTACAGTCATCTGACCTCACATCTCTGTCACACAAGGTTCAAGGAAGCTGTCCTGGATTCTTAAGGAGAAATCCCACAACCCTCCCTGATCCCCTGGTTTATAAACCTTCCTCTGCCCTTACCTATATCTCCAAGGAACTTACTTCTTCCATGAACTCTCCTGTCATCCTGAGCTGTAGCAGGCTTTATTAATTTCCTTAGCTCATGATGACCTCAAATGAACATGTTCTCTGCTTTCAGTTCCAGGCTATTGTTTTGCTATGAAAAAAACCCATACATTACTGATTGTGCCTGTAAGTCTCTCAAGAGCAATGCCTGCCCTGCCATGCACCCCCTGCTCTCTACAGCCCTTCCATTCACCACTACTGACTCATTATATTCCATACAGTAATTCTCCCAGGTCTCCCCTTCCCCCAGAGTCCCTCAGGCCCCCTTCTTACATAGCAGTAGCAGTAATCTCACCTGTGGATGGAAGCTCCCTCAACTTCAGTCCTTTACATCTCCCAACCTTGGGCTTTAGCCTCTTCTTACTTATTCTAAACTTTGGTATAAAAAGCTGTTTCCTTATTTGTACTTGAAACCCACTTCTTACCACCTCCATCTCCATCATAAGAAATGATAACCCATTTACAGGGTGGGGAGATCTCCCTGGACTTGATAACTTTTTAAAATTACTGTTGCTACTCTGAAGATTTTTTCTGAATTGAAGAAAAACTCATAGAAACATCAGACTAGGATGTAATTGGAGGCCCAGTGGAATTCTCATTCCCAGAGACATAACTACCCATACTTGGGAGCTGTTGATAAGAGATGGCCATTCAAGGTCTACAGGTGAGCGTGTCAGGGATAGTGATGATCATGTTTTATTATATCTGGTTATGTTATCATACGTGTGGCTAGGAAAGAAAGGAGATCTCCATATCAGTCAACTGCAAGCAGCCAAGGTGCATTTTTCAGCTTCCCATCTAACTCTTTGAATTTGGCATATCTTTTTTTAAACAATTTTCCTAAGTTTTGTTAAGCTGTAGGGCAGAAGTGGTCACCTGAAACTTAAAAGCTACACTGAAAACTTTGGAACCATTGATGCAGAATTAGAATACCACCAGTGACTGTAGAAGTCAGCTTGTGGGAGACTGTGGAATGATTTTATACACTTTGCGGAAGGGCTCTTGCCTGTGTGTGCTTGAAGGATCAGGGGAACAGTGCTCAGGTCCAGGTCATCTAAAGAGATAAAAATGCTAAGCATGGTGAGAACAGTTTGGAATCAGCTCAAATAGAGAGGTCAAGTCTATTGAAAAGATTGTGTTTGGGGATCACAGTTTCTCCTCTTTCTTCTTCCTTAGGTGATTAAAGTCATAAAAATGGTGTTTTCCTTTTATTATTGGCAGAGACTTAAATCCTAGTATAAACAGACCAGAGATTAACAGAGAACAAGTTTATATTTGGGTAAGTTTTAAAACACCTAGGCAGAAACTAGGAAATAAGTAATTTCTGCCCTACTATCTGAAGGATACAATTTATGAGACTCTCTTTTCATAATAAAGGGGTTTATATAAACTCTCAGATTCAGATTCTAAAAAATGGAGCTATTTGCATACAATTTGGGAGAGTATGTTCATTGAATACCTGACCAATGTATCTGTGATACAATCCAAATTATGTGTATTAATATAATCTGGCTCTCTTTATAGAGTCATTTGGTATGGAGAAAAGTTTTCATTGGATTAATCTAGCTTTCACATACCCTAATCTAGGCTTTAGTACAGTAGAGCAACTCTGTGAAACATAATATTTTTAATTTTTTATTTTATGAAAAAATAGAACATAATTTCATAGCCAAGTAATAAGAGAATAACTTTTGTTACACTGAGTATCATTATCTTCAGAGTAGTTGCTCAGAGCACAAGATGCATGTTTGTTTTTTGAAAGATAATATTATGTAAAAAGAATACAATGAAAAAGGTGATCATTATGTATGTTAAAAATATACCAAGAAATAGGGAAGGGTGGAGGGCTTGAAGGGAGGGCTAGGAATGGGGAAAAAATAAGAACCAAGATGCATTATGTAAAGGTACAATTCCCAATGAGAAATGTAATTGTGTTGTATACCTACAATGTACCAATAAAAGAATTTAATAAAAAAATTGATAAATATAAAAAAAAAGAATACAATGAAATAAACACTGACAAGTGGGAAAAATATGCAGTCAGGATGAAGCCTAGTTGAGAATTGGGCCACGTTGCAGACAGTCATGAGCAGCGTGTCACAGGGGAAGGGGGTTTTATTTTCATCCTGCCGCCTGTCACCTTTGCCACTGGTGCCCTTCTGTGCCTCCTGCATGGTGAGCTGCTGCCCCCCTGAACCCGGAGCTTCAGCCCAATCTCCTTGGCCCTGTAAGACTGGCCTTCCATGGAGTTTCTCCCATTAGCTATACTTGTTCTCTCCATGCCCTCACACAACCTCAAAAGTAGCATGACCTGTGTTTTATACTTTCAGGATCTTAGCTTCTGGAATTAATTAATATATTCATATATGTGACACATGTATTAGATAACAGCAGGAAGAAAATGTGTTAAAGTTTCCTAATGATTTGGCCTGCCTTGGGGACCTATTAAAGATTCAAGGAGATCAACTTTTGTTATATGTCCTGGCACAAAACGGGAACTAGATACCATTGATCATCCCTGGGCAGGCATTTAGACTATTACAGTATTCTAAAGATAATGACTCAATGAAGATATTAAATGTAATTGTGATCTAATTGTGGGATATGTTTCAGGTTTGGTGGCCATCTGGTGGTCAGCCATTTGGTCACATGGAGTTTTTAGTGTCTCAGAGTTACTCAGTCTTCATCATCTTGTCATGAGACATGACCGAGGCCCTATCTTGTATTTCAGAAATGGTCTTCCATGCTGAATTTACTTTTTAAGAGAGAAGACAAAAATAGAAGTTGCAATAGACAGAATAACCCCCACCCACCTGGTTCCAGGCTGTGTTCATGATAAACTTATCTACACATTAATCTTCTGAACATGTGACTATGTTATTTTACATAGAAAAAAGGACCTTGCAAGTATGATGGCATTACCATAGATTATTGAAGTGAGGTTACTCTAATTCCATGGGTTCTTCAAAGTAGAAGGCCTTTCCCAGCAGTCATCAGAGGGAGACAAGACCATGAAGGAATATTGGGGACATTGGCCATTGCTAGATTTGCAGATAGAGAAAGGGAACCATGAGCCAAGGGATGTGAGCAACCTGTGGGAAGTGGAAAAGGCAGAAAAGCAAATTCTTCTTGAGTCCCCAGAAAGCAAAGCAGTCCTACTGACCCTGCATTTTAGACAGTGAGGCCCACGCTGGACAGCTGACCTACAGAACTCTAGAATAATAAGTTTGTATTCTTTTCAGTCACATGTTTGTGGCAATTTCTTATGGCAGCTATAGAAAACTAATACAGAAGCTTAATAATATATTAAAGGGTAAAAAAAAATGCAAGATGACTTCAGCAGTCCTAGGACAACCTATAAAGCTCTGTCCCCCATTACACAGAAGTGAGAAATGATCTTTTCCTTAGGAGCATCCCCAGAGGGAGACAAGTGACACAGCCACCTCCCTGAGTGGTGCTCTGTGGCACTTTGCTTCAGAAATATCGCCAACTTCCCTGACTTGGCAGACTGGAGGTGGCAGCTCAGACCATGCACCCATGGCAGCAGCAGCTGTGGGAACAGCAGGCAGAGCCCTGGAAATGCAGTGGCTTGACGGGAAAGTGGCTGCACATGGTCACTGGAGTCCAGCCTTGTTATTATTAGGGATGAAGCAAGGCAGACAGACTCAGGGGGAGAGCAAAGCACCCCAGTGTGAACACAGGAAGGGAAAGTAGCAGCGCAGGCTGGGTGCCAGAGAGGCCGAGCCAAGCAGGTGGAAGAGGCCAGGCTGACAGTCAGATGCTCCCCACTGCCTGGCTCAGCAGCCCAAGGCCTTCAAGGCCAGAGGAGGAGGCAGCACATGCGGGGCTGAGAGCAGCCTGGCTGAAAAACTGGCAGGGAACAGGGAGAGGGACAGCCACTCTCTTTGGCCTCTGCTTTGTGGAGTGCAGGCACACAGCTGTGACAGAGACAGTGGCGACAACCACAGTAGCAAAGAGAGAAATTTCTCACCTCCAAATGACCAGGGCAGGTTTCAACACAGCATTAAAGAATGAATGGAAGCAAGGCAAGTCCTATTGGCTCTGCTGGGAGATGTGATTCTTTTAAACAGGACTCAGCACAATCACTGGGGTTGGGCCTTAGAGGTTGAACACATGTGGCATGCTGACTGTGCAGGGTTGTTCTCTGTGTTGTGGAAGATCCATGCAGGTGGGGCAGGCAGCCCTGCTACTCGGCCCCCCAGTGCTTGGTCAGCACCACGGACAGAGCTTGGGCAGGCGGGGTTCCACCTCTGCAGAGCAGCAGGGCCAAAGCAGAGTGTGCAGCTGAGTGTGGGCTGCTGCCTCCTCACCATCTACTGTGCCGTCCTCTTTGCACAGCAGCCTTGGTGACTTCCCCACCGGAACCCCCGTGCCTGTCCATGTTCCTGTTGCTGATGCCCCACTCCTTGGCAGCAATAGATGCAGCCCATCCATGCTTCTGTGTTTCTACTGAGAACAAAGAACACACACCAATAACATCAGGCAACAATACCAAGAACACAGCAAGACAAAGTGAAACAAAACCACAACTTAACTTCTTTCTAACCTTCTCATTAAGAAGAGATTTTGATGGATTATATGAGAGTTAAGCGTGATCTTTTGTTTCACCCTTTCTCTAGCTGATAAGGTTTCTAATAATAAAAGGAAAAGAACAATAGGAAAGTGGTTGGGGAGAAAATGAGAGAGACAGAGAGAGAGGAAGGGAGAGATTAAAAAGGCTAAAGACTATGTAATCTACCAATAGGATCCTTATCCCTGAGAAATTGGAAACTCAAACAAAGGCACCAAGGGCGAAGGGGGTACAGTCTGAAGTGGTGATGCCAGAGGGGAGTTTGTGCAGGACAAGGGGGCTTTGGGTTGAGAGGAGCTGAGGAGGGCTGAGCAGAGGGAGAAGGTGAGCAGAAGATGGGGTGAGGAGAAGACCAAGTGAGCAGAGAAGGAGAGGGAGAAATGAGGACTGTGAGCAGAAGGCGAAGGTTGGGCCAGGAGGAGGAGGGTGAGCTGAGAGTCACAGCACTGAGTCTGATTTTCCCAGATGTGGGTCCAGCTTCAGTCTAACTGCCATAGGCAGAGACTCATATTCTTAGATGTTCCTCGGGCCTCTGCATGTGTGCCACTCTGTCACCTGGGATTCTTAGGGAGTGACAGATGTGAGACAGTCACTGAGGGGGAATGTGCCTGGGCTCAGAAGGACTGGGAGTGGGAGAGAGGACAAGAGAGGCAGAGGAGGTAAGGGCCATCTATCCCTCACCATCACAAAGAGTGAACGTGTGGGACGGAAGAGACCTGAGCGTAGGAACCAGCCCACTTCCAGGTGTGTCCCCAGTTCTGCCTCTTGCTGTCAGGCCCCCTGTGACAGGTCCTACGGTCTGCAGAGACTGGGTGCAGGCCAGAGCTGCTCCCTTCATGCACACAAGCTATTTAAACAGCTTGGATTTATCATGGCTCTTAGGAGGCACCGGCTAACAGCTTGGCATGGATAATGTCCTGGCTCAATCAGTTACTGTGCAAAGCTGCTTGTTTCTCCTGTGCAGTCCCTTGTCTCTGCCCTTGGAGCAATTCTTCACAGGCTTGGGGATCAATTCAGCCCTCACTCAGGCCTGCACTCACTTAGGAAGTGGCCCACCCTACAGGGTGGCTCAAATCCCCAGGTACATCTGGCTCTGGGGCAGAGGAGCTGCATCTGGTGATGCTACCATTACGTGTGTGTGTGTGTGTGTGTGTGTGTGTGTGTGAGAGAGAGAGAGAGAGAGAGAGAGAGAGAGAGAGAGAGAGAGAGAGAGATCATAGAGGGATGGGTTAAGGACGCCATGTCAGTGACCCATTCTTGAGGGTGCTTTTGCAAAGTAAGGTCAGAGGAATGAAGATGGAAGCCTACACTTGACAAGGACTCCCTTCTCATGTAATCAGTGAGGCAACAGGTGGATTCAGCCAGATCAGGACAAACCACTGAGTGGGGAGCGCAGGAGCCAACCTCTGCAAAGGATGGTGACATTTATAGTTCTAAAAACAAGAGCCAGGTGGTCCTAATTTTTATTATGACATTTCTTTCTGAGGTCATGGCATTTTTCTTAAAGTCTTCCTAAGTCTTTTGACCTTAAATATATGTGGTTCTTGTTCCCTTTTAAAGTGTGTGAAATAACCTTTGTGATCCAGTAGCAGTCTGTCTAGAAGCTACTTCAGAGCAAGCACACTTCAGCATGGTCACATGCTCATGTGTCAGCCACCCTGCCTCCCCAGGTCTGGCAGTGCAGGGGACTTCCTTGCCTGTGTGTTCCAGAAACCCCCTGGCTCCTGCAGGCCTTACTTGTCTCGCTGGTGTTGAATGAATGGTCCCAAAATTAAGGAGAGGAAAAACATTTAACTATGTGTGAAGCTATATTATATGGATTTTTATGTCTGTTATTTTATGTCCTCTTACATTTTTGTATCTCATATATATTAATATGGTATTAAGTTTCTTGACTCCAAGAAGATTTCATGTAGAAAGAATCCAGAAAATTCAGGATTGTACTTTTTGAAGTACAAGTGCCACCATATTTCAAGTATAATCTTTTATTGCATATCTCAAATATCCCAAATGACATCTTAACACTGTGACAATATGAAACCAAAGCCTGAGGAGCTAGCCTGTCCCTGAGCCCGCCATATCTGTCCCCTAACACACAACTATCAGTTTTACTATGTGTGATGAATCATCTCTACTCATGTGTGATTTTATATTGTTTTTCCAATTAATTTTTTTTATTGATTGTCTTCAGTCTATGCTTGAATACCTTCAATGCTTTGGGTCTTATCTTTTATCTGTACTTTGTTTTCTTGAAGATAAACATCATGTGTATAATGATAGTAATGGTCATTACTTTTCAGGAAAACATGTTAAATCAAAGTTTGGTAGAGATTCTTTTTGTGCTGAATCATTCACTCTTAGGCTAATTTCTCCCTAGGGTTCTAGGGAGAGCACATTTGCTGGGCTAGGAATCTCTGCAGTGAAGTTCACACAGCCTAAGCCCGAGGAGCCATGGGAGCCCAAACAGGACACCACTAGTGCATCTGTCTCCTTCTCTTAGCTCAGAGTTTTAACTGTGTATAATCCAACCTATGACATCTTGACATGCTAATGTAGGCATGTACATATTTTATAAAGAAACTGACAAAAGGCACGGTCATGTTTCTGGCTGGTAGGAAAATGAAAGCAGGTATGTTCAGAGAACTCTGAGCTCAACATGTGACATCCCGGTGAGTAGTTTACCTGCATATAGGTTCATGTCCGGTTAAGGCTGGGTGAGGGTCAAGCTGCTCCCAATTCTGTGTAGCACTCTGGTTCCCTCTTGGTTGAGGGAGAGCTGGAGGGCTTAAGATGTGGAGAGTCTGTGTTCTCTGGCCCCATTCTCACGAAAATGGCACTTTCTACTTGGTTCTTTCTTTCCAAAAAGGGATCCAAGCCATCCCAGACTATTTCCTCACTAGGAGAATTCTTCACCGTGACATCTGAATTTATGGCTGGAGAAACCAAGGCCTGAGTCTTATTCTTAGGCTGACTCCAACCAGACTTTGCATTCACGCTATGGTATTAGATTCCCTGACTTCAAGGTCATGACCAGTAGGCACTTAGGGTTTCTCTCAGTGGCCCTCCCTGCCAAGAAAACTGATAGTGCTATCCTGTCCTGTGATGGTCTGTGTTGATTGTAGGGGTGGGGTGTGGATTATACATTGTTGGGTACAATTACCTCCTGAAACATAATGCATCTTCTTTTAGATATCCCAGGGAGATAATTTAGATGTAATGAAGATCTATAGTAATCAGATAATTACTATCGATTGCTCTTTAGACATCTTGATGAGGTAATTAGGGCATACTGGAAAGCAGCTAGAACTGATTGATTGGCATGACTGTAATCTCAAAGATTTCTAATTATGTTTCTTTTCTTCTAATGGCTTATAAACAAACATCATTTTAGCTTTAGAATTTGTCAGGTGCCAGGTTCACTGGGAACATCAGTTTTCTCTATTATGCTAACTAGACAGTGAACATGATCAACATAAGCTCATTATGCCTTCCTGCTGGAGCAGAAGAAACTGCAATTAACCCTCAGTTTTGTTCTTTCCCATTTCCATGTGGCCAGATTCTTGCTCAGGAATAGGTTGTACAGGGTCAGGCAAGGTGGTCTGGGAAGATAGTGTGTGACTCAGAGCTGGATGATTCTGTGTGGCCTACAGGGGACGCTCAAGGCCTGCAGACGCAGGCACAGCATTCAGTGCCCAGAGACATGACATGTGTGTCAGGGTGGCTGGCTTGCTGGTCAGGCATCTGTCACAAGTAATAGCTCCTCTGCACCGGGCATGGTAGAGAGCAGGTTAGTACTGTCAGGCAGCTGCTCTACATCAGTACTTTTGCCCCATGGCTTCCATCAAACACTAGGTTGAAGGCTCCCTGTCTGAGACCACATGCCACATCCTACCGTTTTCTCCACCTCGTAGGACCTTTCAGTAGCTTGCATTGCTCATGGTAGTGGCCTGATCCATAGATGATAGAGACTGAGAGCCACTCAAGAGGCAGCTTGGAGTGAGCTATTTTCATCTAATCCCTGATGTTGGGCAGCTCTGCAGTTGCTAGACAGGTGTGTGGATTCGCCTGAATTTAACACATGCAAAGTGTATACATTCCTGGGTATCCAGTAATCTGGTTCTCATACTGGAAATTCTCCACATAATCTATCGGTCCCAGGTGTCCTGGTAGGTGCCCAATACGTGCAGATGGCAAGGTAGCATTCTGAATGAATTCCTGTGTTCTTGAACTCCCTACTTTCTACTGAAATATCACTAAAGAAAGTCATATTTTGCTTGTATACTTTTAACAAAATTCATTATTTTCCTGGATCCCTATTTTACAAAGATAGGTCACAAATTTATATAGAGAGATAGAGAGATAGAGAGATAGATCTTATACTGTTAAGGCATGGGAGAAGTAAAGTACAGGAGAGATGGTTTAGACAGGACATTTTGTTCATTGATAACTTGTGTGCTGCTATTTGGAAAATTGCAGCTGTAGTTGCAAATGCTTCATTAACTCCCATTAACTAGTTTGAGAAATGGAAGTATATATAGAATTTATCTTCCTGTTATATCTTTATAAGTATGGAGCAATTTTTTCATCAGCCACAATTCTTGAGAAATGAGTGTTCTTTTTTAAGTTTAATCTGAATAACTGTTCAATATTTGTTGTTGAACATCTTGCTAATTTGTATGAGAATATTTTCCTCAAATAGGACATATAATGAGCATATTCTAATTTTTTAGTAATTAGGAATTATGCAATGGATAATATTAAACAAAATTTTTATGATTTTATTTCTGCACATAACTAAATATCTGAAACACATTCCAAGTATTTATTGGTTATTTTTATCAGATCCAATGCATGGGTTTGTCTTTAAATTATTTGCCCCTTTCCCTAAAAGTTAAGTGAAAAATCTAGTTCTTATACATTTATCTATATTTTTACCTATTATTTCTTTCATCAAATCTTCTCCAGTGTAGGGTTCTGGCTGTTACTGCCCTGTTTTTGATTAAGTACCCCCTTGCAGTAGGTAAGGGCAGCCTGCACTGGACTCACTACCCAAAGGGGTCAGAAGTCACTGTCCAGGCCTGGCAGGAGGGCCCAGTCCTGTCCAAAATGGCAGTGTCTGGCCACAGAAGTAGCCCTCATGTTATTGTGCAGAGCAGGTGACCACTCAGGAGATGAAGAAACTCATTTAACAAAAGCTGACTGATGTGAGGAAATTCAGTAACATGACTTGGTTTGGGACATGTCATTGCAGGAAGTCTTACAGCTAGAGCGGCAGATGGGAGGACAGCTCCTGGAAGATCCCAAGGCCCTTCACTTCAAAGGCAGCACCCACAATCTGCGCCTGTCGATCCACGACATTGCCCATTCCCTCTGGAGGAGCAAACTGCTGGCTAAATACCAGGTAAAGCTGCCAGGTTGAACAAAAGCTCCAAGAAAGAGGATTAAACTTATATAAATGTAATAAAGTCCCTTTCTTGAAATTACTCTTATGCCAGCATTCATTTCTTCAAAATAGTTTGAGTTAATTCAGAATTTTTGAAAAGCACCTGATGGACGTCTTTGATGAAATTCTTTAAAAAGAGTTCTCCCTGTCATAATGTACTATCACTGGACATGGCAGTGAATGCCTGTAATCTCAGCTACTTAGCGTGAAGCGGGAAGACTGTGAGTTGGAGGCCAGCCTAGGCAACTTTTGAAGACCTTGTCTCAAAATGAAGAGGCTGGGCTGTAGAGCAGTGGTAGAGCGCTTTCCTAGCATGCATTAACCTCTGGGTTCAATCCCCAGAACCGTAGTAAGAGAGTACTATTGTTTTATTTTGAATATATAAGAGACTTCCAGTTCTGTCACATTAATTGTCATAGCAAATGTTTGACTTGATAAGAAGAGCTTCAAATGTATTCGCGTGACATGACACAATTAGGCTTTGATCTTGCTAGGCTATCACCCTTACTGTAAAGGCACCCCTGTTTGGGAACTGAAATGTCTCATGAAAGTAAAGAACAGTCAGGATTTAATGAAATATTAAGCATAAACATAACCATACTGGTCCCAAGTGCCATTGTATGGACCTTTGGGAAGATCTCGGGGCTGTTGGGGTGTCACCAACTGTCAGTCAGTCTGCACTCTCAGGAGGCTGCCTGTCCCATGCCTGGGGCCTCATCCAGGCCAGGAGATGCAGACAAACTAGCTTCTCAAAGGTGAATCCAACCCAGCCCTGCATTGCCCCTGGCCTAGCAGCTAATTCCTGATCCAGGTCAGTGAGCATTGACTTACAGCCTGAAGGGAAGGGGCCAATCGTCCTTACTCTCCTACACAGAGGGCTTACTCCTGAGTTAGGGCGTGCAGACCTACTGGTTGGTGAGCAGGGCTGCACACTTCAGCCTTCCTTCAGCTCAACCCCAGAGGGAGGGGTCAGGCTTTTGATTTTCTTATGACACTTCTTGCTTCGCTCATTTTCTTCTTTCTGCCACTGTCTAAAAGTCCCACAGATCTTTCCTTTCATAATTTCTTTAAGCACTCATAATGGATGTCTTATAAATGATAACATGGGATATGTAAACACTAACCCTGTCTGATTGCTCACCATCTCCAGACTCTTACGTACTTGGGATTCGCTCTTTTAACCCCACTGGGCTGTGATTTAGATTCTTCTGCCTTCTCTTTTGCGGGTAAAAAAAACTGAGGCATGGAAAGGTTAAATAATTTGCCCCAAATTACCAAATAGGCAAGAATTGGTGTCAGTCTCTGCCCTCAGCCACCCTGCCCTCCCATCTCCATGAATCAGCCTTTGCTTTATTGCAACAAGGTTCCAGGACAGGCTCTGTGAGGTGGTCTAGACGTTTAGGAAATTAATGTCTGTCTGGGGTTTGGTGCTTTTTAGACCAAGAACTTTTCTGCAGCACTAGTTGAGCCTGCAGTTTCCAGCCCTGTGAGCTCTGGCTTCCCTATCCTGAGCAGAGGGAAGACAGAGGCATGAAAAGATGGGAATGTAATCAGTGCAGTGTCCTTTAGGCTTGCTTTGCTTTTCTCCAGAATGTCATGGTAGGGATTCCTTTTAATGAGCAATGATGGTGTGTGTGGATATTATTTTGGAAACTTCCTAAACTTTTTTAAAAGATCATTTATAGTGGCTTTCTTTTCCTGTTTTCTTTTTTGCAAATGAAAGACTGTTTAGGTATGTTTATTCTGGAAGCGACTCACTATGTTCAAATCTAAACTCTGCCACTTATTAGCTGTGTGGCTTTGGGTGAGTTATTTAACCTCTCTGGGCCTTGGTTTCTTCATGTGACTATGGCAGCAAGATCTACTTGCACCTAGGGGTGTTAGGAAGACAAAATGAGGTGATATGTGTAATTCTGAGAAGGCCGCCTCACAGCAGGGGCTAAGTCCCTCATTTGTGACACTTTTATGTCCTTCAGGAAATTCCTTTTTACCATATTTGGAGTGGGTCTCAAAGAAACCTCCACTGTACTTTCACTCTGGAGAGATTCAGCCTGAACACAGTGGAGTTGGTGTGCAAACTGTGTGTGCGACAGGTGGAAGGAGAGGGGCAGATCTTCCAGCTCAACTGCACTGTGTCCGAGGTAAGGAGCTTGGGCCGGCCCAGCCTTGGGGGAGAATGGCCCTCGGAGGAGAGGGGACAAAACATACTTCAGTGCAGGCCCTGGGGAACCCTCAAAAACTGTGTGTAGCTCTCCTTGTTTAAGGAGTAATATTTTAAATGCACCTGGGAGCTACAGCCATATAAGAATAGGGAATCCGTCCCCAGAGCAGTGATAAGGAGTTTCCATGTCCTTACTCTGGAGAGCAGATCTGCACCTCAAGCATAAGAGTGGAGGAGTGTGTGCAGGGAACTTTCCCCACGCGTCCCACGGCCCTCTGTCCCAGTCCTGCTGCTGTGCAGGGTGGAGGAAAAGTTAAGAAAAGTCCCCACACCCACACTTTTTCCTTCTTTGTCCTCCATGTTTATTAAGGGAGAAATCTCTGGATCTTTCTCTCTCATACTCCATTTTCCAAATATCAGAAGAAATGTTCCAGAAACAGAACAAAAATCTACATGTTTTCCCTGGAAAAATCTTCATCATTTTTGGCCTTTCTTTGCTAAGATTTCTACAAACTGCAGCCGAGCATTTTTATATTATAGCGATGACCGTGGTCACTGCTATTTCAATCTCCTTTGTAAGCAGTGGACAGGCCCAGAGGCTCACTGTCCCTTGGGGCCAGGCTGTGCCTGAAAAGTGATCAGCTTTCTCTCTGCAACAAAGGAAGAGCAAGGACACGGTGCGAAAGCAGCCTCTTCCAGGGCCTGGTGGAGCTAAACCCAGTCCTGTGGCTGAGTTGTGTTTCAAAACTACAGCAAGTGGCAGAGGATTTAAAAATCCTGCCTCTCCCTCACTGTCTCGTGCATAGCGATGAAAGAAATGTCAACCACCTCCCTTGTCTTTGCTGCACAAGTCCACTGAAAGACCTCCTTCCTTAGCAAGCCAGGGCGGGGCAACATGGAGCCCACTGCCACTCCCTCTTGCATTCCCACAGCCAGCAGAGGCACGGTCATCTTTTCCTCCTGTAGTTTCATGAGACTTTTGACTCATAAACAACTTTAGTCACAGACCTTGTTGACATTCATAAGGAATGATCTCCATGTCAGGGTGCCATGGCAACCGCCGGCCTGTGGATGCTCAGCCCTATCTCCCAGGCACACAGCACCACCCCTGCTGGCTCTGGAGGGTGTTTTCACTTTCCAGGCCCAGCAGGTCTGCAAAGTTCAATAACCACCCAGCTCCAGAGACAACAAAGGCTGCGGAATTTTGGACCCGGGAGAGGAGGTCTAGCCCTTTGATTCTTGTTCTGTGTTCAGCGTGTGTTCTGTATGCTGCAAAGATGGATCGGATGCAGCTACAAATGAAAGGGAGCTGCTCCCCGCTCTCCTTGGCCTGGGCCTCCATCTCCTCATGGAGAAAGGAGAGTTTGGTACAGTGTGATCACAATGTAAGGTCTTCTGGTGCCCACATGAAGGAAAGATGATTCCCTGTGGGACTTGGCAGCAGTGAGCCCTGTAGTCCTGTCCAGGGAGGCGCTGGCTCGAGTGTGAGACAGGAACAGACAGCTAAGGAGGGCACGAGTGGCCAGAGTGGAGGTGACGGCAGGGACCGAGGGGACCCTGCTGCCCTGCCTGCCTGGTTGCTGAGTCCTGCCACTGTGCTTAGCATTTGAATTCCGGTCAGGTGCTTGGGGTGCAGTGTGGACCTGGTACTGATCCGGGAGTGGGAGCTCAAGGCCCTGTGCTGCTCAGCAATGGACTCTAGGGAGTCCTGAGACTGGATCCTCATCAGAAACCAGGAGAAGGGGCCCAATATGACTAACAAACCATAAATAGAGAGAAGACTGCTTTCAAATGAATAGGGTCATGGCATAAGGCGGCTGGTGAGCAGGGGTTCCAAGTCCAGTGTCCTGTTTCCTAGGAGTGAGCTTCTCAGGAGTACTCTGCCCTCAGCACACATGCTCAAGGGCATTCACAGGCAGTCACTTAGAGAGCCTCGTGACCTGGGCCCCTCTGGTCAGCAAAGAACAAACAGGTCACCCACCATAGAGACAGAGACATGCAGCATGCAGGACATGCAGCTCGGTTTGTCCAGAGTGGGCAAGTGCCCCTTGCTGGCTCCTTCTATTTCCAGGCCTCTGTTTAGTTTTAGCTATAGACAAAGATCAGTCATAGCAAGTGCCCAAGTGAACAGTTCTTTGGGAATGTGTGACATTATTTCTCGTTTTGCATCCATTTCCTCATGGTTAAATTGGTGTGTTGGACCCATTGTAAAATTTAGATAAGTGAACATTAGCAAAAGCTGGGAACAGAACTTGATCTTTAACATGTGTAAGAGGTGAGTTCATTTTTTTATTGCTGTTGGGATAAATAGGTTCCTGAGTAAACTCTGCCACCCTAATCTGTCGTCTACTTAAACTCCACATTCCCTTTCTATTGAAATGAACAAAAAGATAAACTTCTGATATAAATAAAGAATCTGTAAACAAATATAAATTAGCTCCCATTGGAAAGGAGGTGGCATATGTTCTCAGGTTTGTTTACCATAAGGTTGTATTTGTTTCTGGCTCTGAATCCTAGAAAAGGTAGAGTTTTAGGGTTATCAGTCACCTTATAATAGCTTCCTAGATAATTATGACCAATGACATTAGCTAGATCCTATGACCTTTATTAACTACTGATGCATATCACTTTAATTTGTAAAAGAATAATATTACAAAGGTACAGTGTAACATCACTCTGCTCCAGTTATTCTACCTATTTACTTCTTCTGTTTTCTATCAGATGTTTAAAGTGACCATGGGGAAAGTCTAGTTTTCCAAAATGTTTTTTTGAAAGAGTTAGAAGGTAGTCATGGTGGCATAAACCTGTAGTTCTAGCTACCTGGGAAGGGGAGGCAAAAGGACAGCTTCAGCCCAAGAGATCGAAGCAAGCCTTGCAAAACATAGCAAGATCCTTTCTAATAAAACAGAAAAAGGGTTGGGGTGAGTGGGGGGGTACAGCACAGTACTATCACAAGTGCTGAGCATGCACAGGGCCCTGAAATGTGTGCTGTCACCCATAGCAGCTGTTTGGTTAATGGTGAAAAATCATATGTTTAACTAAGGGAATCATAACATCAAAGACAGGTGGTACCAATATCATAAACGATTATTGTAATAAGCATTCTGTGAGAGTAATCTCCACTCTTACCTGGAAGTTAAGGAAAAACTAATGGCAACTGAAGTTACTAGATGAAATGTAAATGTATGTATGTATTTTTCTTTTACCTTGAAGGCTATTGTCAGCCCCCAGTAAGAGAAACATGAAATTAGGCCTGTAGAGCTTGTTTCCTCTACATCAAAAGAAGTAGGCAGAGCAGGCAGGGTTGGAGTGCTCAGGATGCTGACGCCTACATAAGTTGTGAGTGTTCTTTACTCACTAAGGGGAACATGCATGAGTGAGCAGACCTTCCTGAGAACCATGCCCATTTTTAATTGGCCCTTAACTTCAGGATTTAGTAATGAGAATCATCCCTAGTTACATTTCGTTGGAAGGCAGCTCAGCACACAACTCCATGGTGGAATTCCATACAATCAGGAACTGGATTCATCTTCTTCCTGTATTAGGAAACAATATTTTCTCTCACTTCAACAAATATTCATTGAGTAGCTTCTACATGCATGAGTTCTAACAATGACAAAAATACTCTGACCTCTGAGGAATTAAAGGAAGTAATACAGAAATACAACCACAGGGCAGAATGGGAAGAATGCAGAAGAGCAGTGGGAGTGCCTGACGAGGACATCACGAAGGACACTCTCATAGGTTTGCTTGTGGGAGCATCAGGGCACAGGCCTGGTGAGAGCAGGCTTTGTCTAGTCTGTATGAGATCAGTGGAAAGGGAGAAGAACAGTACAAGGGGCACCCGTGGGTGTAACAGTGGGAACAGTGAGGATGGTGTGAGTTGTGACAACCCACACTAAGAATAGGCCACCTGAACCAAAGTGGGAACTGTGAAGACATGGTGCCCCAATGTCACATCTGACATAGGCTCTGCATTTCACATGTGCCACTTCTGTGGCCTAATGCCAGCCATCAAAGCAGGCCATGAAAATATCCCTCACTGCTTAAGAGCAGGGAGTAATCTTTTAAAGAAGAATCAGTGCTGCTCCTCTCACTATAGATTCCATGAAATGAGGCCAACGTTACCCTGCTATCAAGACAAAGACACAACAAAAGACCCATCACCAATATTCCTGATGATCACAGATGAAAATATTCTCAACAAAATGCTAGCAAATTGAATTCAACAGCACATCAAAAATTCATTCACTGAGGGCCAGGAATTTAGCTCAGAGGCACAGCACCTGCCTGGCAAGTGCAAGGTCCTGACTTTGATCCCCCGTACCAAAAAACAAACAAACAAACAAAAAATTCATTCACCGTGATGAAGTTGGTCTCATCCCAAGGATGCAAGGATCATCAAATATATGCAAATCAATAAATGATAATACAAAATCCAAAGAGAGATCAACATACAAAATCAATAGCTTTTATATACATTAATAATGAATTTGCTGAACAAGAAATCATGAAAGAAAGGCCATTCACAGAAGCTACCAATACAACAACAACAAACCTAGGAATAAACTTAACCAAGGAAGTGAAAGATAGCCATAATGAAAATTACAAAACTGGTTAAAAAAACCTGAAGAAAACACATGAGAAAATGGAAAGCCCTCTCATGTTCATGGATTGGAAGAATTAATTTTGTTAACATGTGTATACTAACCAGAGCAATCTACAGATTCAGTGCAGTTCTCATTAAAATACCATTTACTTTCTTTAAAGAATTAGAAAAAAACAAATTCAAATGGAAGCAAAAAAGACCCCCAAATAACCAAAACAATCTTGAGCAAAAAGCTAAGATGAAGACATCACAATATCTGATTTTAAGACAAACTATAGAGCTATCCTATCTGAAACAGAACAGTATTGGCATAAAAAAGATGTGTAGACCAATGCGGCAGAATAGAAATCCCAGGAACAAATCCACATAACAACACCCAACTAATTCGCAATAAAGGCACCAAAACACACAATGGAGAAAGGATCATCTCTGCAATAAATGGTACTAGAAAAATTGGGAATCCAAATGTAGAAAGTGAGAACTTGATCTCTGTTTCTTACTTTGACCAATATTTTAAAATATCAACTCAAAATGGATCAAAGATCTAAATGTAAGACCTGAAACTCTGAAACCACTGGAAAAATACAAGGGAAATACTTCAAGACAATTGTATAGGCAATGATTTTCTTTATAAGTGAAAGCACAGAAAACAAAAGCAAAGATTGACAACTGGAATTACATCAAACTAAAAAGCTTCTCTCTAACAAAGGAAAAACAATCAGCAGAGTGAACAGTCAACCTAGACCACAGAAGAAAATATTTGCCAGCTATTCAAAAGATGGAAGGTTAATATCCAGAATCCATAAGGAGCTCAAAAAACATAGTAAAAACCAAACAATCCAATTTGAATTGAGTAAATGTTCTGAATAGACAATTCTCAAAAAGAGAAATATGAATGACCAATAAATATATGAAAAATGCTCAATATCAGCCATCAGGACAATGCAAATAAAAACCACAATGAGATATCATTTTGCCTTACTTAGAATGGCTATTATGCACACAATAAGAAAAATGCTGATGATATGGAGAAAGGGGACCAGTTGTTTACTGTATAGTGCTGGTAGGGATGTAAAGTAGTATAGCCATTATGGAGAACAGTATGGAAGTTCCTCAGAACTCTTAAAATAGATCCACCATATGACCCAGCTATCTCACTTCTGGGTAGGTATCTACAGGTAATAAAATCAGCAAACCAAAGAGATTCCTACATGCCATGTTTATTGTGACACTACCCACAAAATGCTCTTCAACAGATGGATTGGTAAGGAAATATATGAATTCAGATCTAAAGAAGAATGTAATTCTGTCATTTATAGCAAAATGGATAGAACTAAAGGGCATTATGTTTAGTGAAATAAGCTAGAGACATAAAGTACCACGTTTTCTCTCATAAGTGGAAGTTAAAGATAATTGTCCTAAAATTAGAATAGTGATTATCAGAGATTGGGAAGAAAATATGGGGACAGAGTGGCTGAATTTGATCAGTACATGTTTTATGCATATATGGAAATATCACTGAACCCCATTAATATGTACGATTAATACAGCCTGATAGAGGAAATAAAGAGTTGAGACTTCATGCAGGAGACGGGCATTTAACACTTCTTAATGAGAGAATGAGAGAGAAGGGAGAGAGAAATACTGATGCACACCCACCCCACGAGTCTGGCAGATGCACAAGATGCATTCCAGGTGAGCATAGGGAGCACTGCAAGAAGCTGATTCCTCCCCTGCAGATCGCAGCCTCCACTACCGAGCAGGTACAATTGGGATAGTATTGTATTAGGGCTTGGTAGGTCTGGTTTTAAGCCTGTTGTCTAGAAAAGAAGCAAGAAGACATCAACACAGGTGATGGCACTAGGTTGTGGAAACAGCATGAGATTTCTCTTTACCTCCATCGCTTAGCTCATCCCTTACATTCTGTGCCTAACATAAGCATTGGGACATTCCAAATATGAATCTGTTAATAAACACTGGCACATGCCCTCAGATCACTCTCCTGGTTACCTTTCTTTAAAGTCTACACCCAGAGGTCAAGAACTCTCCCCTCTCATCCCTTAGTAAGAGCCCCATGCTGAGGAAAGAGCTGTCGGCTGCAGTCCTCACTCAGGAACTCCAGCCCCCACTGCCCTCATCTGTTCCACACCCTTTAGCCCTCTAAATCCTGGTATGTGCTGGGGCTGGCACAAAGGAACCAAGAGAACCTGTCTGCCAAGCTTTAGATTGTGAGGCCAAACACTGTGATAGCAGCCAACACCACTGTGCATGTTATGGCCCCAATTTAGTGTGGCTCTACAGTGTCCTCCAAGCCCCTGGTTGCACCCTGTGCAGTGGGATTACACAAGCCTAGGAAACAGAACACACTGCAAGTTACACTGCCAGGAAGGCAGCTCAGACCCTTCTTGCCACCCACAGCACAGGACTCTCACAATGGCAGAGGCCATTGAGACAGTGCAGGCCAGGGTGTGGGGTCTCTGAGCAACAATGGCACTGACCCCAAGCTAAGCACCAGAGACTTCTTGAAGGCTGAGATTCTCTATGGTACTCATCCTCTAGCAATTAATTATGCACACTAACATTAAGTAGATTTTCTTTTATTGCTTTAATAGTTCCCAGGCAACATTTGCTTTTGCTTTTCTAACCAGCAGAAGTGATTAGAAAATGATTAGAGTTTCTCTTGCAGATGAAATTCAGATTTTTGCATTTGTGCTGTTTTATGAGCTGAGACTATTTTAAGAGCCAATTTATGGTTTTCTCTACTAAAATTAGACCCAAAAAAAAAGGATGTTCAGCAATTGGAGGATGCCATTAGCAGCTTGCCCTCGGGCAATATTCTGATTTTCTTAAAATTCTTTTGTCTTAATATCATTCAGCCTTGTTCCATTTCACCCTGTAAAAGTCGGAGTCACCTTCTGAAGGGCTGGCTGCAGAGTTGCTGGGGCTCCCTCCCAGGGTATCCTCCTCAAGGTCAGAGCGTTTCTAGAAGCTCTGACTTCCAGCTTCCTAATCTCAGATCTGTTCATTCTCAAAGAAGTGCCCTCTTGAAACCTAACCCTCTAGGAGCATTCTCTTCTTTTTCCTCCCAGAGAACTCCATGAGAAAAGCCCTTACTGAATCACATCAGTGATTTATAACTAGCCCAGTCCTGACCAAAGACCCATAAATGCAGGGCTGTGCAACAGTAGCTCAAAATCTACCACTGTCTCTCAGCCAGGTTACCTGGAGTGACTCATAACTTTGAGGGCAGGAAGGAGAATGGTGACACTCGTTCTCCTTATCACTCAGAGCAAACCATCACGTTGACTGGCTCAACAGGGATTGCTTTTGTCTTCAGAAATAATGCTGTGTTATTCCTTCAGGAACCCACTGGCATTGATTTGCCGCTGCTGGATCCAGCCAGCACCATCACCACTGTCACAGGGCCGAGCGCATTCAGCATCCCTCTCCCTATCCGGCAGAAGCTCTGCAGCAGCCTGGATGCCCCACAGACCCGTGGCCATGACTGGCGGATGCTGGCCCATAAGCTCAACCTGGACAGGTGGGTGTAGCCGGGCTCCACAGCCAGGTGCTAACACAGACCTGTCAGACCCAGATCTCCAGGATGATATCTGTTACACAGAAGACAGCAATCATTTTTTTCCACCTATCCACTTTTCATTCTGCAAAGATGTATTAAGCTCCTTCTCTGTACCTCAAAACCATAGGCTTGCAAACAGAGTTCAAAGAGAGATTCTGGGTTTATCTGATGTGTGTAAGTACCAAGTTTTGTGATCTACTTAGCCAAGCTGATGGGCTAAATCCCCCTAATATATCCATTCACTAGAGTAATTCTTGTTTCTCATCTCCAGTTGAACCAAGCCTACTGCTTGACAGATAATTAACATGCTAACACAGCCCTGACAGTAAGTTATAGAGAGAACTCGGGAACCTGGACTCCGTAGAGAGTTGCCATGACTACTGAGAAAAGGAGTGGTGTGACCTGTCAAAGATCCTCAGAGGCTGGGCTGGGAAGAAAACAAGCCTCTTGATTTCCTCCTTAGGATATGACCCACAGACATCTTGTCTCTTAAATTATCTTACTCAGAGTTGAGGTTAACGAAGTTAAACATCACATCTCCTGTCTGGGGTTGATCTGATTAGATGTAGACTAGTCATTTAGGGTGGCTCATGGAAACCACAGTGGGATTTAAGATATTTCAAGACAGGAAGGGTTAGCCCAGAAAAGCACATGAAAAAATAGACCCATAAAGCATTCCTCTCAGCACATTTTTCCATTCCCAATTACAGGTACTTGAATTACTTTGCCACCAAATCCAGCCCGACTGGTGTAATCTTGGATCTTTGGGAAGCACAGAACTTCCCAGATGGAAACCTGAGCATGCTGGCAGCTGTCTTGGAAGAAATGGGAAGACATGAAACAGTAGTGTCTTTAGCAGCAGAAGGGCAATATTGACCACGCTGGAACTAAACATGAAGGACAGAATGCACGGGAGTCTGTGGCTGTCCAGGGAAACACTGCCGGGGAGGAAGTCCAGAGGAGACCAATGAGCTTCACAGGCAAGATGGCAGCAGGAGAGAGAAAGAAAACAGATACAATACCAATGTACACGCCCACTTTATTTGGACAGCATCACAGGAGTTAAAAATTGTATAAATTTGTACCTTGAATTTAGAAATCAACCTAATTTTCCTCTTAGTTGGGCTGTATGCTGTATGGTACAGGATCTTACAGTTTCCTAGGAAACGCTTTTTATTGCTATCCAGATATATGGATAAACTTTCTTAACAAACCCAATTTCTACAAACGTTGTTTACATCAAATTGGACAGGGATGCAGACACTGTCCATGGCTCGTTCTATTTTTGTTCAAATCATTTGAAGTTGAAGCTGTGGACGGTTTCTTTTGTCTATTTCAGATTAGTAATTTACAGAGAAATTGCAGACTTTTGATATAAATCGTGTACATCAAGTGTCTCAGATAATCCTCCCATGAGTGTTGTTTCTAGAACTTATAGAACTAGCATTACCATTTGTATCAGGGAAGTGAAGAATCTAAATCCAAAAGTCAAACAACTAAGGTTCCTTATGCCTTGGCAGGGGGCCTATCCAGTGCCCTTTGGGAATAAAGCTTAGCATTGGAGGGAAAAGAATAATTCATGTTCAGCCACACAAACATTTCTTCAGGACATGTGTGTTTGTAATATGCAATTTGAAGTGGTTTTTTAAAGGTCTTATTATTGAGTATCTACAAGTATTGTGGTAAAAGGACTTTTGGTTTTTGTTAGCACTATTGTTAATGTTTGGTATTATTAACTAGATCTGCCTCACTGTCTCACAAATCAGGTTGGGTTAACCAATTCAGTTAGCAGGCATTGCTTCACTGGCCTTTGACCTTTGTCATCCTGCCCTGGAAAAAGGTAGCAAAGGCTTCCAGGCTTTGACAATTTGTTCATCTTGCATCGGCAGGGTCTTCCTCCTCTGATTCTTACCAGACATGTTCTCTTTGAAGTTCTCTTAATGTTGTGATTGTATGGCCCCACACTGACTCCCCTCAGGGCTCTGTCTACCTGAGGGATAGGGTGGTTGAAGGAATGGCCTCTGAACTGGAAATTAGAAAACCACTCTGGATTTGGTCCTGTCTGGCTGTGCTACGTTATGAAAAGCACTGAAACTCTCTAGAGCTCAGTTTCCTTACCCGAAAAATAGGGGGTAAGATTAGATCATCTCAAATTTTAAAATGCTGGACTTCTATTGTGAGGCCTCATTCATCAGTCTGAAAATGACAATGAACTCTGCCTTGAATCATTTAAACAGTCAGCTAGTCTTTTTCTCAGCCTGCAATATGCTTTTCAAGTAGTTTTGACTTGGAAGAAAATTATTCTAACCTGCGATGTACTTGTTCAGCATTCAATCTTATGTTATTATCATTTTCTTGTCCTCTCTCATAGGACCCCTAGCGTTCTAGCCTCGTTACTTGTTGTAAATTTTTATTATTGTTTTGAACTCATGACATCAAGACCATTCCTGCAAATCTGGCAGTAGAAACTTGGTGCATTTTTTTTCTCTTCAATCTTTGCTTTAATACTGTTCAGTAGCATTTACAAAGGTTATTTAATTAGTCCTTTTATCCTATAAAATGTTAGCCAAGAGACTACTTAGTGTAAACTATGGTTTCCTTGGGACCATTACAGGCTCTTTAACATAGGGACTCAGTTCACCCAGCAGTGGGAGTAAAGAGTCAACAATAGCCCAGTGACCAAACGAAGACTGAACAAGAAGCATCCTGTGCTTGAGTGGGAACCTTCAGAACCTGACTGAGGTGTCTTTGGGATGAAGGTATCCACATTGCTAATTGCATTTGAATTAGAAATTATTTCACACATTTTCTCCCCTCATTCCACATGTTCCCTCTTGTTGTTTGCTTACTTAATATTCTCAGACTCCTCCATTCTCATTATTAAGGAACCATCCTTACATACCATTTTTTCATCTTCTATTTTTGAGAGCTATTCCATAAACTGTTTCTCTAGTCACCCTGTTCATTAAAATTTCCATATATAAAATATTGGTTCCATTGGTTGTGGAAGGAGGAGATTGCACTAATGAACAAGGTCAGTGGATAATGTTTGTACTGATGAGTAAAGCTGTATTCTAAATTAAAAATTTAAATAACCTTTAAAAGCAAAATGAGGAAAGAGTTACTGTCCATTATTGCATCTTGAGATAAAATTAACTTGTCAAGATTGCTTATTACTGGAAATCATCTCAAGAAATCAAGAACTGGAAATCTGAACTGGATGTTCAAGGAAACCTCAATGCTATATGAAAGGTAGAAGGCAGCAAAAATTTAGCTCTCCAGATGAATCAATTTCAAAATTTTTACTAAAAGCTTTGATTAAAAAGAACCAACACAGAAATACTGAGCATAACAGGTATTGAAGCCACTGAGGGCTGTTGGAATTCACTTCAGATGCTTGGTTTTTGGTTCAACCTCCCACCACTAGAAAAGGGAAGAGTGATTGATTCCTCATGGGGTAAGCATCTATCACAAAACTGTTATGTTTCCTATCAAGTGGATGACAACTTCCATACATACAGTACCCCATATGTCAAAATATTTTCACTAAGAATTCTGCTTTCCTTCTCCTTTTGAGGAAAGTAATAGCTGTTAGATTGCTCTCCAACTTAGAAGGTTCAAACACAACAGTTCATTTCACAGGAGCCACTCCATCATCCAGGGTGCCACTTCCTGTTTCCACACAGCTGTGAGCAGAGAGAGCACTGCCTTCCTTCATGCTGATGGGAAAAACTATCATTTGTACATGGTGCCATCTAGTGGCATGCAACACAACCTACGCTGCGTTTAGCTCCTAAGTCACTAAAAGTTGATTGACAGAGTGAATAAGCAGGGTCTTTATGACAAATAGATATGTGGGAATCTTCACTTTGACTCTGTAATAGTTGTCTCATGTTTTTTCAATTAAATCACCCACCTCAAAACATGTCATTATGAGCCTAATACATCTTCAACTCATTTATACATGTCCTAAGTTGCTTCTTTGTAATGGAAACATAAAACTGTCTTTGAAAGTTGTCATTCTAACATTTTTTATTTCATTGGACTTTGTATGTTTTAAAATACTTTTCCTCCAGTTCCCTGCTATTTACCTTTGGAAAGGTAGGAGGTATCTGCTTAGAAAGAAGAAAGTCTTATAGATGCAAATGGCAACACTGTGTCTAAGGAAGAGAAAATTGTGGTTGTTGATAAAGGAGATGAAAGAAGCTTCTTCTGAATTTGTGAATCTAAAGGCAAAGCTTCATCCTGTTTTCATTTTATCCTCAACGCTAATTCACATTTTCTTAGTGGTCTGGAAGGAATAAAGTTGGATTCAGAATTGCTAACTGGGCACCTGGTGATGACAAGTGTGACGCCAAAGATCTCGTAGCCAGCAGCCTTTCACCAACATACTCTGATGTACACACTCACCTTGTGACACAGATGATCGCATCCTCACATGAGCAGCGCCAGCTCTTCAAGGGCAGGACACTGTCAGGGGTGAGGTGTTCAGTGTTATAGTGCATCATCATTAGCCAGTCCATAAAAGAGCAGAGTCATTCTTAAGGGAAAAGTCATGGGCCCGAGTTCAGGGCACTTGGAACGTAGGCATTCACTAATGGGTTTTAAAAGATTTTTCTCCTAGAAGCAAGGTATATTAAAAACAAACATTCATAGGAAGAACTCAGACTTTTCCAGTCTGGGAAAAAGTAGATGAGTCTCTTGTCTTAAGTGTCCTGTGCATTTGTCAGAGACACAGCAGATATGCTCTTGGGCCACTCACAAACCTACACACGAAGAAGGGAGCTGGTAAAGTGAGCGCTGTCTCCCCAGAATCCATGGGCTCTTGCTTCTAGAGGGGTTGCTCCCTGGGGCCATCAGATGTAAAACTGTACAAGGACCTGTAAGGGTATGTAAAAAAGATAGAAAAGGTTTGTGCTCAGTCTGTAAGTTGAATGTGCATTTTAGTTTTGCTGAGCAGTTATTCTAGACAAGTCATTAGTTTTGTGTAGAGTCCTCAATGCAAGTCCAAGGGCAGAGAAAGGAAGAACAACCAATGAAACACAGCTGGAATGAAACTAGGCTCTAGCCATGTGCTCTGAGAAGCTTTGTAAGTCAGAATGTCACTGCTCAAGACCAATTATTTGTAAAGATGATCGTAGCCAATGAGCATTAGATTTTATAAATACAATAAGAAATATTTTTATCAATTATATCAAGGTAATAACATTTTTTACCTTTCCAGTGCCTCATAGGACCAACTATTCTACTTTGTTTTTCTTTTTGTATTATTTTTATATTTTTAAATGTACTGAGCTAATGTTGACTGAAATCTTTAGAACTTTCCCTCTGTGCAATGAAATACTGTTTCTCTACTCTAAGAGATCTATTTGTATAATGTGTAGCTGTTAATGATCACTTTGAAAGATTTCCCTTGCATCTTTAATGATTTTTTAATGAAATAAGGAATATGGAAAATAAATATATTGTAACCAATGTTAATTTAAGCTGATGTCCATGCGGGCCAAGTAAATGAAGTAATAAGTATTTCCAGGATTGTGACCTGAAAAACTATTTTTGAAAGCTGGGCCTATGGTCTTGAATGTCACTGAGTGGATTTGCTACAGACTAACAGTGAACTTCCTGATTCTTTCGTCTTGGCAGCCATGCAGCTGCTCATGTTTTCAGAACTCTTTTGTTGAAGATCCATCTTCAGAAGAGTTCACAGCTCCAGAATTCCCAGTGGGTGTGGCTGCTCCTTGTCCTGATCCATGGTGGGATGGTAACAGGCTCACTCAACCAAGTGTACTGTAGGCCTCGGGCTTGCTTTCCTGTTGCTGGAGAGGTGTCAACAGGCCAAATGGATAGGCTCTCCACAATGTGTGAACACACAGAGACAAGGTACAGGAGGCTAGGCCCAGTCCTTTGGGACTCAGGCTCCTCTATACTGAAGGGATCTGTCCAGAGATCTCCTAGGTCCCAAGTTGGAAATCCCTGTAGGATACAATAGTTGTGGTCCTGTATGCAATCAGCTGCCCACTGGCCATATTACAGTATACAAGCTTTTCATCAGACCATTTCAGATTTGTGTTTTGGTACAATTATAAGTTGCAGGTCATAACCTTTCAGGGATCCCTAACAAGCCTAAATCCTGTGTCATCCCTGAATTCCAAAATCTTCTGGAGGAGACATCATTTGCCCTGCTGTGAAACCTGAGGGACCAGGGCTGGAAGGCCTAGGTTGCAGTTTGGAGCCTGCCCTTTATGCAGGTTTCACTGATCGCCACCCTAAGGCCTTGGTGATTAGCTCTTGGTCTTTGATCCTCAGCACTATGGTAAGGCAACATCAAAGAATCCTGGCTCAAGCTATGTTAAACCTTTTTAAAGACAGCATTATAAAAACAAAGAAATCTACAACCAGTGGAAAATGCCTTTGCCCTTTATTTTTAAAGTCATTAACACCACCTGTAAATGTACTATACAATATCAGATGTGTAGTCCTCTATGCCTTGGAAAAGAAATATGGCTGCAGTTAGAACCCGCTCCTCTCCTAGACTCACACTCCTATTGGCAATGACGCCTTTGCCCCCCAGCCCAGTTGCAGGGAATATCATCACTGTGTGTGTCAGATGTCACAGTGTTGTATGTATTGCGTTTTAATGTTGAGCCGAAGCAAGTTGGTAACCTTCCACTTTGCTCTTTCTAAAGAAGACAACCAATGTTTGTCAGAGAAAAATCCCCAGCAGTCTGTCTTGAAGAGGCTGGGTCATCCTTGTGCTGTCTTCTTTGGAACAGTTCAGCTGCAGAAATGTCAGACTGAGGTTTTGTGCTTTGACATTTTTCTTTAAGTAGACCACCACCACCTTGGCTTCTCACCTAAAGAACACTTCTTTTGTTGCTGTGGAGTTCCCTCTTGCTGTATCTTCTATGCAATTCCTTTTCTAAGACTCTCTGGCAGAGGTAGTATGCTCGCTGGGCATCCCATCAGTCCATCGCCTTGCTGTGTGTTGGAAGTGGGGGATACCAGCTCTGGGTGTGCCTCTTTTCTCTCCCTGGCTGCCTCTCCCAATTTTTTCCTGCAGTCCCCTTGGTTTGTAAATTGCCTGCATTTATTGTGTCAGCCAACATGTACAAAATGTAAGAAAGAATTTTTAAACAGGTAATAAATTATATTTATAAGCAACAGAGTGTTGCCTCCCTTGTTTCTCCTGAACAGTCTACGTCATGGTAAGTCATCATGTGTTTCTGCAGTAGGATAGAAGGCCCAGAATTCTGTATGGATGGTAATCATACTTCCCTCGGTGACAGGGGAAGGTTGTAGAATGATGTTTCTCCAACACTGCTGTACCCTGAAATCACGTGAAATTTTAAAACCCATGCAGCGGTAGAGTGCTTGCCTAGTATGCATGAAGCCCTGGGCTCAATCCCCAGCAGCACCAAATATAAAAGTAAAAGTTATGCTTGGGGTTGGTTTAAATGGTTTGGGTGCAGCCTGAGCATTGAGACTGAAAAGGTCCTGGGTGCTCTTAGTGAGCAGGGAAGATGGGCAGGTGGGTGCCAGCATCTTAGGACATCTGCATTGACATCTTCCTGGGGCTCGGAAATGGCATCGGTTCCCACCCTTGGAGGTGCAATTTTAAGTAAAGTTTGCAAGCACCTACTCTGTCAGGTAGGAAATCACGGGTGAGGCGCATGACCCATCCCAGAGCTGTAGAGAATACCAGCAGACATAATCAGCTTGTTTTAGGACCCTCATTCCCTTGAGGTGAGCAAGTGGAAGGCTCCAGGAAAGGTGGAAAGCAGCAGCTAAGCTTAGCAGCTAAGCTAAGCTAACTGTCAGTTTAGCCGTCTTTCTGTGTCCTCAGGTGGACTGCTGCGGCCTCAACCACTCCTCTAGGCTTGGCTGCCGAGAGTGTAAGCGACTGTACCAGTGCTAAGGGAAGGTCCCATCCTGGGGCTGCAGGACAGCACCTCAAAACAAATCCAGTGCTTGGATCGCAAATTTCAGTGTTTGTTCAGAGCAAGGGAAGTAATGAAAATATGTAAATGTGAATCTGGATAGAATCAATGAGAGGCCTGTGGCTGTAAAAATGAAAATTCCATCAGACAGCAAACAAAAGCTGTACTTCACAAAGAATACATATGATAACACAGATTCAACCTGTGACCAGCCTGGTGGCCTGTCATTTGGGGCTTCAGTAGTTGGGAAACCAGTTGAGATACCACCACACCTTGGAGAGCATGCAGATGTTTCCAGAGTCAGGTCAGGAAGAGCTTGTCTCCAAGCTGAGTCACGGAGAGTAGAGAAGTGGCCTTTCCCTACATCCATCCATTCCTGCCAGCACAGGGGTGCGGCCCCCTGCAGGAGCAGAATGTTTCACATTATAATGTGACACTTTAACCTGTTCTGAGTTTTTGCTGTCCCCTGTGAATCTTGATTCCAACCTCATCACCTCTTCTGGTAACCACCAACACACCAGCTGAACTCATCAGGATCCAGGCCTTTGCCCTAGAACTTGCATAGTCCCACAGACCCCAGGGACAGTAAAACCAATGCCAGAAAGAAAAAGTCATGTTTATGCGCACTTACCATGTGCTGGCGTGGGACTGCCATGTACTTCATGGAGTCATCTCATCTGTTCTTCATGAGAACCCTGCGGGTAGAGGTGGGTATTTTTATCCCAATTTACAGGTGAGAGGATTGGAGTTCAGAGACATTATACTTCTGCAGATTTGGGAAGGTGAAAGTGAGGGGATCTGAGCAAGCTCCATCTGAACCCCAACAGTGAAATGCATTGTCTTGGCTCACATAGCAGATCACGCACAAGTGCTTTGGTCCCTCAGTGGTGTCCACCACGTAAACTCTCTGTGCTCCCCCGACCCAAACAATTCTAGGATACCCAAATCGCCCATGGGTCCACTCAAAACCAAACCATCCACTTGCCCTCCAGAGTTCACAATCCATGGAAAAATGGCCCTAACACCTTCCTTCCCCTTGTGCAGAGAGTTTTCTCCTCCTCAGGATATTTCTGACACAAGAGCAATAGCGTCATCCTTACAAACCCCAAGCCCTGTACAGCTGGGAGAGGATGGGACATTTCTCATGCCTACCGTAGCTTCGAGGTCATCACCATCAGATACAACCCCACTCCACTCACTGCACATTGCACCGCTGAGCCCGCCTCTGCTCTCTACACCCTGTAATGCCCATTCTCTATGGCCCCTTGCAGAATCGACTTCACAGTCTCCTCTAAGACTGTCATCATCCCAGAGGCGCAACATGCAGAAACAACACAGTGCCAAGTCTGGCCTTTGGGTCCCTTTCGTCACCAAGGATCTCGACCACTCATTTAAATCCACCCCCTCCCATGGTCACACTCTCAACCTGTCCTTGGCCTTGCTGTCCCCTGTGAGTCTCAATGCTGCCCTCAACAAGTTCATCAGGATTCCAGCCTTGACCCAGTTTCTTCCAGTCTGTAGCTGCCTCCTTGCTTCAATTCCTCCTCACCTTTATCACACAGCTCTTTGATATAGATAATTCTTATGCTCCATGATGTATTGCCACCTGTGACTGATAGACCCCAACCTTGAATTCATCTACTCATTGTGGCTACAACTGAGTTGCTGGCAGAAAAGCAAAATCACAAACCACATAGAGAAGGGTTACTATGTATTTGTAAGAATTGCTAACAGCAGTAGTTGGGTACTTGGTACCAGGATTATTTCATCTTCAGAACGTAGTATTGTGTGTTACCTACTAATAGTCTCATCTTCAACAGGAAGAAACTGTCTCAGAGCTCAGAAGAGCCTAATGGCACAGAACCATGAGACCGAGAGCCTGGATTCTTACACAGGCTGGCTGCGGTCCGGCCCACTCCAGGGCCATGCGGGCCAGAACTCAATGGCCCTCAGCCTGCCCCAAGCCAGCCGCTGCTTCCTCAGTGAGCTATCATTGTTCACAATGACTGCCCTGCCTTTCCTCTTACTCTTGCCAGATGACTGTGCTTCCCAATTTCACAGAAAACAGAAGTAGGGAGACCATTTCTCCTGCCCTCCTGCCACAGAAGCACACACACTTACCTGCATCATTGCTTCACTGCTGCCTCGTGCCTGTTACAATGTTAGGTTTTCAAAGACAAAAAGAAAAGGCACAAACAGAAGCTGGCATTCATGTTTTCTCTACAGGGAGAATAAAACCATTTTATTTAGGGGAATGTTAAAACAAAGCCATATACAATTTGTAACAAATACAATACAATTGTTTGTTCCCTAGTCCTGAATAATTACAGTATATACAAATTCTGTAAGGCACTGGTTCCCCAAAAGAACATAAATGGCTCTTCTTTTGACACAAACAACAAATCCCCTATATATTGCCAACTTTTCTCCCAAAAATATAGCAAGTTTTTATTCGTTTTGTTTTACAAGAGGAATTATAATTGCTAAATTAAACTGCTTTTTATGTCACTCCTTTCATTTCCACCACTGAGATTTCTGAGGAGGTAACTCCTGAACATGTTCAAGTTTAAAAAATGGTCCTTCTCTCTGTGCCCCTCCACCAACAAACAAAGAAGAGCCAGAACAGACTAGCAACATAAACCCCTAATGAATATGCATGACTGTGGAACATGAAATTCAGTCATTATTGAGCACTTGCTATACTTGACTACACACCAATTGAAATGTGTCAAAGAATTCCCTGTAAATAAAATCTCAGCATGTTTTCTAAGAAGCTTTCTTTTTGAGAAATACAAAAAAAAAACCCACAAAAAACAGTCACTGGTGACTTCCAAGCAGCGCTTTCCAGGAGGTCCAAGGCCTGTCTCCTCACACACAGCGTTCTCAGCACTGCACTCCTTATTAACAATCTACACACTTTCATAAATAAATATGTTTCATTTAGTACTTCATCATCCATTATATTTTACCCTCTAATCCACATAATGGAGTTGTGCCAGACTCCAGACTGAACATAATATTTATATATACATCTATATTTATATAATATATACACACATACATAAGCTACAAACCTGAACATCTGAGCATACAAATTTTACCTAACAACTAATAATGCAGGATTCCATTAGTTGAGAGGAGTTACAAGAAAGTTTTTGAAATAGTCTGAAAGTAAGCAATCAACTATTTTACTTATTTCCAGGCTCTCATTTATCTAAAACAAAACAAAATAGTAATAAAATAAAATTCACTGCTGAGCCGCTGGACATTTAAAAATCATAAAAGACTATTGGGAAGTGAGTAGGTAGTCTTTTAAGAACACTTCAGTATTACCTAAGTAAAGCAGATTTTGGTAAGACACAGAGAAAAATTCTATTCAAAATAAATTCTTGTCTCACTGAAAGTCTATGTACTACCTAAGTGGGGCTTACTATGTATCTCGGGAATAATTTTAAAATTTTCATAGTGAAGTAAATTAAGTTGGGGATTAGAAGGTAAGCTACTGATTTTCCAAAGCAACCAAATGAATAATACAGAAGAAATTTATTATTTTAATTCTTCCTTTTTTTTACTGGAACCCTAAAAATCTAGTTATTTTTAAGTCATCACCTCCCTACAAAATACTTTGATTTGAAGCAGTTCGTGTTCAAGAACTTACCACAAAGTAAACACCATTATATCTAAAAGATAACCCCAATCTCAAATCTAGAAAAATGCAAGAAATACCAACATGTGCCCATTTAACCACTTAACTGGGATAAATGTTCACTTACTTGTTGGCAGATGATCGGATTAGAGGCACTGAAGTTTCTCCAAAAATCTCAGATAATTCTCAGACTTATTTCTAACTACATATTCCATCTAAACTGTCACAAAGAATATAAACCCATGCAAGAGAGAGAAACCTTTACATTGCTACCGAGGCTAGTTGAACATCGGTAAGAGCAGTGCTCTGACTACAAGTATATTTGTACCAATTGTTCTTATTCTCAAAAATAATTTCTTTCTGATTCAAAATTCCTTTTTTAGTAAAAAACCAAAATACAGCTATGAAGCCCTGGGAAGTCAATGTGTTTCTCGCTATGATTCTTCACTGCTGCAGGATGTCTTTTGGATGAGTGGAACACCAGCTGCAAGCCTGCTTGGAGTGGGGGGTATCTTCTCATTTTTCACACAGCTGTCAGTGTCTTAAAATTGCTCCATCCTGCAGTCACTGAGTGTTGGGTGTGTTAGAAAACACTGCCCCCTGGAGTATTCTGGAAGGAATTATCCTTTTCAAAGGCTAGCGGGGAAGTACTTCCAAATTCCTTATTAAGTACTGAAGAATTTCTAACAAGAACCATAGTAAGGAAATAAAATGGATAAAATCAAGAGAGATGTGTATAGCTTTAAACCTTATCATATATTCATTGCTAAGGAGTATGGGGCCTGTCAATGATTTTACTCACGGTACTCAGAAGTTAAAACCCTGGTAAGTAAAGAGATGTTTTGCGTAAGTGCCACAGAGAAGGAAAAACAATAAATAAATTGTGAATAGAACATTGTAAGAATCAGATGAGTCACCATTCCTAAAGTGTAAAATAATCACTTCAGATGTCCACGGTCCATCTCTGTCTATTATAGAATAATAAATCACAGCAGCCATAGTATTTCATGGCCTCCACTGCTCTCCCTTGTTATTTTATCTGCAGGTTATATTTGTGCATTTTTAAATTAAAATTTAGTGAAATTAACCTGACAAATGCCTCCCTCAGACACATACACACACAAAAAAGACAATAACAAACCATCCTTATCTATAAAAAATAAGGTGTGCATCCTTCTTTGCTTGTGCTTCTGAAACTGGCTCCTTTGCAGATATAAGAAATAGGCCGTCTATGGGGTGGGGATTTAGCTCAGTGGTTCTGGTGCCTGCCTTGCAAGCATAAGGTTCTGAGTTCGATCCCCAGGACCAAAAAAAAGCAAGAAATAGGCCGTCTATGCCCTCGGCCTCCTCCCTTACCTCACTGACAAGCTCTTCATGCGTCACAAGCACAGATTAGCACTATTCTAAAGCACCGTGTCTTTAACACAATTAATGGCAATTTTATTTAATGTTGATCTTCTGGTTTGAGAGATCAAAGACATGTACAAGTTAGTTCTTTGCACATAAAAAACAGGCTTTGCTTATATTTCATGAAAACAAAGAACAAAGAACTGCCTAACATGACCAGAGAAAGCAAAGTGGCTCTGAAGAACACCCATCCGCACTGAAGGACAGTCACATAACCTTGTCACTGCGTTTTGTCTGAAGCCGCAAAAGCTGTCTGCAGAAACTCCACAGTGTGGTCCCAGGCAGGTGGAGCTTTCCCAGGTACAATCACATTGCATGGCAGCCCCAGTGCAGGGCTGGTCCAAGAGGTCTGAGGAGGCCCAGGCAGGGGCTTAAGATCACTTCCAGTCCTGTTCAACTTCACCGACTGTCTTGTGTTTGTCAGGTGTGACAATATTTTTACCAATGGAAAAACTAGTTTAATTTACCTTCCAACACAGTTTCTGGGATGAAATTTTGTTTTAATTCTTTAAACTATAATAGTATAAACCTTAAAACATCTACAATATTTATTTTATTTTGGCAAAATTAAAGCATCTTTTTAAAAAATGACAATTCCAAAATACAGGCTTTCCTAGAAAGCAACATACATGATATCTTGAACAGGTCACCCAGCATCTCCCTCCTGCAACAGACCTGGGAACCTGCCCCATGGGAGCTCCTGGCTCTGCCCTGGCTGTGCCCAAGAGCTGAGGTCTGAGTCTCGAGCGGACAGTCAAGGCTGGCACAGAAGATGCTGTGACATCGTGAGCTGTGCCGTGCAGAGTGCCCATCGGCCTTCGGTGGAAATGCTTCCTCTCTTCTCCATCAGAGCTTAATGTCCTGGGACTCTGACATCTTGGCAAGTGTTTTCTTCACACGCAGGGCCGTCAGCCTGGATGCAGGATTGTGGGCCCAGCACTCTGTCATGAGCTTCCCCATCTGCCTGAGACACTGTGAAGGGGAAGGAACATTGGAGCAGCGTCAGAGGAACACATTACTTGTAAGGCAGTACTGACATGTGGCTTTTAGTTTTGGGCTCATAAAGTCTAAATATATCTTCTAAAGGTACCCTTAAAGCCATGTAAAAAGGAATTCCATAAAACTTCTTTTTCATGCAAAATGATGACTTGGATTTTCATGTCTTCTTTTTGACAGAAAAAAGCAGGTGGTTTTGCTGATTGTAGCAGTGTCTTGGAAAACAGTATTAAGCAAATATAAAAAAACTCAGGGAGTCTGTATTCTATTCCATGTTCTCAGATTGTTTCTAACACTTGTTAAGTTTAAATATTTTATTTAATTCCATACTATTCAAACAAACACGGTTATTTCTAAATCACAGCTGTCTGCTACAACACTGTACCACTTAAGAAGATTAATGACCTGCACAGAGTACTGCTGAAACTTTCTCCCATGGTTTATCAATTACTGATCTTGTTGAAGCACAATTTCACTTCATTAAAAATCCTCACTGAAGGGATTCCGAGTAGCACAGACACCCATAACCACCTTCAAAATACTGTAACTCCAGCATCTCATAATGCTTCCTAAACAGCTCATTGGAAAACATCTATATTATTTACCATTTCAGTAATGTGACATGAAAACCAATGAACCCAAAGTTATTTTAGATGAATTTTACACTGAATAATTAGCTTGTAAGTAGTGAATCATGTTCTGCCCATTTGTCTGCAGTGGGTTTGGTGCATGCTTGATAAGAGTATTTTTTTTAAAAAAGAGTATTTTTTTTCCTTTTGCTGGGTATGCTTCAAGCTCCTCTTGAATGTTCCAGCCTTGTTGAGAACTCCAGGCTTTGGGTAAGCATGGAGGCATGGTGGTGGGAGGAAAGGTGCAAGGGACCCAAGGCCCAAGCAGGAAGGGCGTGGCTAACCAGCTTACTTTCTCCTTCTGGGCAGCTCCCTTCCAGCCCATTTGGGCTTCACTGCTGAATCCTCAGACTTCAGCTGAACACAGTTTTGCTTAAGTCACATACCACTGCCCTCATTACAAAGACACGCAGCACAGGCAGCTCAACTAGGCTGACCTATATCGCTTAACTGCATAGGAAACTCAATTCTTCAGTGCCTGGCTTTTCCTCTCCTCAAAATGGCAGTAAGTGGTATCTGGGTTTGCCATGGGGAAAAATGAGGATGGTTTGAAAACACGCAGAGAAAGAAATAACAGCTCATATGCAAATGTCAAGACTTCCTAGACAAAGGAAACAGTGTTATCAGTTACGCAGGCTCAAGGTTAGCTCAGCAGAAGAAAGGAAAAGATGATTTGACACCTTGCACATAGCTCCATACAAATTACTGCAATGAGGCAACAGTATCATCACCATCAAAATAAAGAAGAATTTCAATAATGAATATCTTGAATTTTGGCAAAGGAGAAGTCAGTGTAGAAGTCAGCGGGAGCCCCGTGGTTACCTCGAGGCCTACCTCATCGCTGCTCCACCGGTTGGGGAACGAGGGCCGCAGCTTCTTGATGCACACGATCTCCCTCATGTCCTCATAGGAGGGGTCGCTGGGCACCAGGTCATGGTAGGGAAGCTGGTACTCTTCCACAATACCTGAAAATGTGTTCTTGGAATTATTTTCTGTGAAGTGGAGAAACAAGCCTAACTCAAAAATTGTTGTCAAAGGAAACCAGCATTGATATTAAAGATAAGTTCAGGCCAACAAACAACAAAGTAAACCTTGAAAACATTTACTCAAATGGTGCTTGATCTAATTTAGAAAAAAAAAAAAGAAAAGTTAATGCAAAATATTATCAGAGGTCTCCAAGCCTTTCTAATTTCTAAAACCTAAGTAAGACAAGCACCTCATTTATTCCTAATTTTACAAAGACTAATATTTAAAAGTCTCTATTAAATCTCAGTGCAGATTTGGAAGGTGATGCAGAATTTATATTGCATGACACATGACTATTCTATTACTGTCGTAGGAGACCATGAATATCACTGTAATTTAGGAGTGAATCCTACTTGAACAAAATGTCAGTTTACACTTTCTGCTATATCATAAGAATGATTTTGGAAAATTATATACACCCCAAAATATGAACCATGATTTTTTCAGGTTTAAAGATTGTCTGATTTTTATTTTCTCCTCTAAATGTTTTGTATTAAACTGTGTTTCATTTCATCTTTTCTCATAGATAATTTCTGTTTTTTCCTCCTGCACATCACAGAAGCAGGAAGACTAAGTTTTCTACTTAACCTTATCCGATGAGCTCTTATCAATAACTCTGTCCCCAGCAGACAAGCCAACGCTGCTCTGGGCCATCTTTCCAGAGCACCCTTAGCTCCCTGTCTTAAATCAACGGTTATAGAAACATTATTGCTTTTCACCTGAAAATGATGAGACCATCAAGTTGGCAGATTATACCCCACACCATCAAATTCACTAAGGGCCAAATCTGGGGTCTGTGTTGTGCCCTTTCTTATAGTCTCAAACCCACGTAAAATCATAAAGCACCAGAAAGTTCAAAAGTTTTCTTAGAACACTCCAGTTGATTATTTGTTTATCATTTGTAGACCCTACGGTGACCACAGCACATAACAGCATATATTGTCCAAGTTTATCTTCACTTCCATTGGGTCCATTATTACCTCAGCACAGGATATAATGAAAGCATAGGGCCTGACACACAGAAGCCCTTGGTTTGTTTCAGTTCTTCCTTCCTTTCCAACTCTCAAAACAACAGTCCTGGAACATTCTGAGGGCTTGGACCGCATCTATTTAATTCATCTCATATTTTCCTCAGTGACCAATGTTGGTGGCATTAATGGACTGATGGATGGAGAGTGAGGCAGGATATAAACTATAACAGACACAGGCACAGCCAACCACATAAAATTATGAATTAATCAAATTTTGGCTTTGAATGATAGGACTTACCCATTTCTCTTTATCATATATTACGGCTTGTGTCTAGATGTCCCCCAAAGTCTCAGGCAGTCATGAGGGGGGCCACTTTTCAGAGGCCCCTGGATCTAAAGTGTGTGACACTGGGATGAAGGTTGTGTGATTACTAAATCAGTCCACTGATTGGTTTGGCATAGTTCTGGCTAGGACTAAGGGTGTGAGTTACACACCTACCCTAGAGTGAGTAGCCTGCATAAGATATAAGGGACAGAAAGAGAGCAAGTGTGCTCTCGCCTGCCTGCTTCCAGTGGACCATTTCTCCTCTGCGATGCCCCTCCGCCATATGCCACTCTCCTGCACTCAGCCGGCTGTTGACAGAAGCCTCTATAGACTGTGAGCCAAATAAACGTTTCCTCCTTTAACTTTGGATGTCAGGTATTTTGTCTCAGCAACAAGAAAAGTAACTAAGATATCATACAAACAAGTTACCAAAAAATTCCATATAAGCTGTCATTTAACTCTGTGTTTGAAACCTCAACCCATTTTCTTTTTTCCTTCCAAAGTTTGAAAGGCCTACATCTGGTTGTGTCTACTACATCCAAAAATCCCTGAACTATAAAGACAACTCCCCCCCAAAAAATACCGATATCTTTATAAAGGAAAGTGTTAAAGAACAGAAATTTTTATGCTTCACCTCTCTGGAAAAAACATTTTGAGAGCCATTTGAGAGAACATTTATGAGGTAGCATTGCTATCTACAACAAGGAAATTTTGTTTGAAGAGGTTAAATAGCTTGCTCCAAGCCAGCAGCTGAGGGGCAGAACAAAGACTTTGTCTTCAGGCAGTGACACCACTCATGTCCCCAAGGACCCTGGCCACGCAAGACCCTGCTGTCGATACAAACCTAGTTTGTTTGTATCATTTCTCCTGTACTCGGCCCACAGGCTTTCCAGTGTAGGCTTCTTGCCTGTGTACCTATTTGCTTTAGATGTTCAGGGAAACATCATTAGAAAAGCAATCTCTACCTTTCAGGTCTATAAACCTAGCTTAATAAGAGTAAGATTACTTAGATATAGACTCCTTTCCTCTTCACAAAGCACAAAATCAAATAGGCAATAAGTCAATTCATATTTTGCTTACGTCTTTTCCTCATCAGAGTTATGATGGGACAAAATTCAATACCTAGCTAGAGAAAACTTCCTGCATTAACTTCAGTTTGGACAAAACTTTTCTCACTTCAAAAGGAACGTGTTCCATTTCAAACTGCTTACAAGGGGTTCATGATTCCCAAGCTGATTAGAAGGCACTGCATCACTGATGATGATCCTTCTACATCTATGACTGAGAATGCTGATGGACTGTCTCTTCTTCATATTTAAATATGAATCTGTATATGTTATGGCTCCACCACCCCAAATGAAAATTAATAACATGAATTACTAACATGCATTGAGTATAATTTGCGTGCTAGGCCATTGAATTCATCAAAGCCCACAACTGTCTGAGGTAGGTACAAATAATATACCCCATACTGAAGAAAATATTGAAACAAAGAAAAGTATAGCAACTTGTCCAAGATGTCACAGATAATGAACAGCAGTCCAAGAGTAATTCGCAGTACTTGTCATGTGTGCCCTGCACTCTCACAAGTTGGGGTAAACTTGTGTTCTTTTAGAGTGTAAACTGGCTGTTAGGAGGAACAACAGCAGCATCAAGTTGGGGTTTTTTTATGAACACAATAATAAACATGCAGGGTATATTCTGTGCTTGATACAGAGAAGCTTAATATTCAGCTTCTTGCCTAAAACAAGCTGAATTGTCTAAAAGACAGAGTGTGGGGCCAGGGATTTAGCTCAGTGGTTTTGCCACCTGCTGCGCAAGCACAAGGACCCGAGTTCAATCCCTGGTACCAAAAACAACAACAAAAAATGACAGAGTATGCAGGTTGTTCTATCAAAACAGCACAAGCCGGGGCCAGGGATTTTGTTCAGTGGTTCTGTAGTCTCCCTTGCAAGCGTAAGGATCCGAATTCAATCCCCGGTACAAAAATAAAAAAATAGTACAAGCAATAAAATTTTGGGATATTTAAGGATATTTTCTTATTGATTATACTTGGTCTTATTAGGGAATCCTTTTGCTTATAGAAAAATTATCATGGGTGATAAGACTATTCTGATGCTTTAATTTCCTTTTGATAAAAACTGAGGCTTCCAAAGTGTTTTATGGGGAGGTTTTGCAAAGAATAAAGAAGTAGGGGAGGTAAGGAATAAGCATGTGCACCCCACATTTATGTCTCTATGGCCGTCACTGCAGAGGCAATATCAAGAGAAGGGATGCAGGGTTTGAAGATGGGCCCAAAGGTAGTAAGAAGCAGGCTGAAGGGCAGGCAATGGGTTGGCTTGATGGAGCAACTGAAGAAGAGCCCAAGAACAGAAATGCGATGACACACACCAGCAGAGGGCGATCTTGACACTGGTAAAGTCAACGGTGTGTCTGGCAGATGTTCCTCGGTAATAGGCGCAAGGAACGAAGTAAAAGATGACTGTAATATGTCAAATATCATTTCCTGGGAGGATTATAACTGCATTAGCAGAAATGAAGAGGAAAATGAAAGAAACCCTGCTTTTGCAGACAACATGATGCCTTTGATTTCCGATCAGAAAGGATTTCCAGTACCCGCCCCACCCCCCACCCCGCACTGTTTCTTACCGCCTGAAACGCATCTTCTCGCAACCTCCCAGAGGATGAGTCCGAAGCTGTACATGTCGGCCATGATGTAGGACTGGAAGTGGTTTCTGTTCAGGCTCTCATCCAGCACCTCCGGGGCCATGTAGCGCTTGGTGCCCACCCGCGTGTTGGGCGGGATGTCCACTTCATTCGTGTCACTAAGGAAAGAGGAGCAAAACATTATCAGGATTCACGAGGACAAACAAGTGACGTCTTGAGGTGATTCAAGGGCTTTAGTGGAAAGTGGGAAACAAAATCCTTTCAGGGAATAACAACATTTCCTCAGAACATGATGCCTACCAAAAGCTGTATCAAATGGTCACAGGTAAAAACCCAGTGCAGATGAGACTAAATCAGAATGAAGTTGTAACATGTAAAATTTCATTATTACAGGATCAAACTTACACTAAATCTTTGCTAAATATCTACAAGGTACCTCCATCCCCTTTATATTTTAAGAGACAGAATTTTTTTTTTGAGACCTGGGAAGTGAACCCAGGGTCTCATGCATGGTCAGGCAAGTGTTCTACCAGTTATGTCCCCAGCCCAAAACAGTATTTTTAAAGCCAGGTATTATAAGGCTTTTATATCTACAAATAATTTTTTTAAAAAGAAGAGGACCAGTAAAGACCTGTAAATATTTTACTAGACAACAAAGGACATATAACAATGCTTTCTATTATCAATGATGTTTCGTGACCCAAATGGCATTTAGTTTTTTAAAAAGGAGGGAAGAAGTGATGGAATGTAGTGTCTCTAGCCTTCTGAGAACTTCACAATGCAGGTGATTTATTATTACTTGGCAAGGGGTGGGAGAAGACGAAGGATGGAGGGGCAGCTGATTGCAGACAGGCACAAGGCGGCCAGCACCTCGGCCCAGTGAGTTTGGGGACAGAGTCTGCAGACTGCTGAGCTGCTAGGTTGACTACTGAGATGGGTAAAACCCCTGACCACACAGTATCAGGCATGTGTTAGGTTCTTACATCAGAAAGAAAAAGGACTAAGAAGACACACAACAACCCCCAGGTGGGATAGATGATGAAACTATAAAACAGAAAAATATGAAACCTCATTATTAAGCAAAAGGTTACAAAAAATGGCTATGCCTTTGTACCCCATGAATCCCAAGAATATTTTATTTTTTTATTTTCATCATACTCTGTTGACTCTCAGTTATTAACATGTTATTTCTCAACACAGGAAGCAGGTTCATGTATTAAACACATGTATTATGCTTGTCACAGATAATCAATACCAAATTTTTAACCAGTACTTTTTGGAAAAAAAAACTGGGTTTGATCTCTTATTGACTCATACTCTACTAAAACATGAAACATGTAGTGTCATTTGGGAAAATTCAGGATGTGGCACATGTCCCTTAGCCTAGCTCAAGGTGATTTATATTCACTAAGACCTAAGCATAAAGCTTCAGTTTTAGAACCTTTTAGTATTCATTTCCAGCTAAAATCCCTAACTAAAACCATTTTGACAGACATATCATCAACATAGTCAGTGGCATTCTGTGGTTTTCCAGGAGTAACAGTCTATTTCTCCAAAATAAGAGCTAATATGTAAATTAAAAAAAAAATAAACAGCAGTTATTCCTCACTCTCTGCAAAGACAGGTCTTAGAGCCCTGGGCTCTTGCCTACGACAGGAAAAGATGTTAAAACATAAATGTTCAGAATTTACCAGGTGACACAACTTAAGTAGCAGATGGTAGAGGAGGAAAGTGTGCTGAGAAGCAGCTTAATGATAAGTGCCCAAAGTACAACCCTAAACCCACATATTTATCACAAAGTGCCAATACTGCAATTAAACCTGAACACTCAGGTTTTAGTTTAGAAAAAGCAATTCATACATTACCATCTATGCCATAAGTTTACCACCATTGAGGTCATCTCTAAACTCTTCTGCTCTGATCACTGTAAAAGGGCAGGGATTAGAAAACTCTCTATAATCAAGGATTCTAAAGTTCCATCAAGTGCAGAAAACCAGTTCCTTCCACAACCACAGAAGCTCAGCACTGCAATTTCTCCTCCCCTTCCTCTACACCCAAGGTATTTTTCCTAGTGGCATTTGAATAATATCCTTCCTAGGAGTACCTGGTATCTGAATGTATATTTTCTGTATTAGTATTTGAATAGATATGTATCTGTCTTCCTAGTTAATCCCTTTGAGCTCCAAGTATCTGCTATAATCATTTGGTATGTCCCTAAAGAGTATAGCCCTCCACTCAAGGTGTGTCTTACACATGGCAGGAAAATAATCTACTTTAACTAAAAGAAGGAAAAAGCCCATTTACAGTAATCTTTGCAATTGATAATTCAAAATATAAAAATCTGTTATATAAACGCCATAAAATGAGATTATCAATATCTGTAAAGATAATTAAAATTCTGTTGAGAAATTAATTTTGTCAAAGATTGCTTTTAATCTAATAGCAAATGACTTTAGCACTACATTTAAACAGCAAACATGCTAATGACACATGTAATTCATGTCTGACTCTGTAATTCGACAGATTCTCTTAAGACACACAACTCTGCCCCTTCTTCCTCAGGTGTATTTCTACACATGGGGTAATTAAGCTACATTTCTTTCTTAGGTTTTCATAACATCATTCTACCTGTTCTCAAGTTGAGTAATACTATTCTTGTAATAGTGTAAAAGAGAGTCTGTGTTAATATTCAAGGCCCAAAATGGAAATTAAACTGATTTAACACTAGGGCATCAATAATGAAGGAAAAAAAAAGATAAAATCGAGTCAGTTGGTGTCCTGTGTTCAAGAAGAGGGTAAAGTGTAACAGGAGGAAGGGTTCGAGGGGAAAAAGGGAAGCAGGAGTGGTCAGGGTAGCAGAGGGGTGGGGAAATAACCCCCAGCCCAGCAACTCTGTAGTCAGATTCTAAAATCATACACGGAAGATATACACAGGATACTGGTTACACTTCTGGGAGAGACAAAAGGCAATAAAAGAGGATTCAATATTTTCTTTCTTTAAAAAGACTAGGCAGAAGGCAAATTGTTAATATTTGTTAATATTAAATGATTATATAGGTGTCTTTTAAAAATACTTTTCTGTATATTTATAATATCATAAATGCCTGTCTCACACACACACACACACACACACGTGTGTGTGTGTGTGTGTGCGTGTGCAAAAAGAACCCAATAGGATCAGGAACTAACGAAGGTATATTTTAAGTATTAAGAGACAGGTTATGGGGCTAAGGTTCTAATGATCCAAAGTGATCTATAAGCTGGACAAGAAAAGTCAAGTTTTGACCAAGGAGAGCTGAGAGCGTCCTGTCAGAAAAGTGGATTTTGCATTAAACGCAGGGAAGCAGGGCCTCCTCCTTTCCCATGATGCAAGGTCAGAGACCCCAGCACAGAGGAGTTGTGACTGCAGAGGAGGGTTCAGAGAATACAGGAATGGATCATTCCACCCAGCTATACTTTTACAATTAATATTCCCATTAGACCCAACAGGGCTTTTGTTCCTGTTAACATGAGTACCAATGAGATGCAGACTTTGGTAGGCTTGGGAGAAACTAAAAATAAAATTTGAATAACACAAGGGATATCACATAAATTCCTCTCCAAGAGATGAAAGCTTTGTCTCAGAATCAAACTTTAATAATAGATATTTTGGGGCTTGGGATTTAGCTCAGTGGTTCTGCCACCTGCCTCACAAGCTCAAAGTCCCAAGTTTGGTCCCTGGTACAAAAAAAAAACAAAAAAAAAAAACATATTTTTCATAAAAATTAGGGACAGTGGGGCTGGAACCGGATAAAATAAAAAATATTTACAGTTTATTGAGTAAGGAAAAATAAATGCAATCAGGTGAGGATGGGGATATGAGGCCCTCAGCTAGGGAGAAGATAGGTCTTTCCTGCTAGCCTAAGATCAAGAGATATTGAGATGGAAAATAGACAGGAAGAAAACTGGTGGCATGAATGTCAGGACTAAAATTTATGTAACATAACTCCCAGTAAAGATGCCCTTGCCTAGTGGTGGTTTGGGAAAAACAATGTGTCAGCAATTACATTATGAGGAAAATGTACAACATATGTGAGAAATGTAAGAGACTGATGTGCCAGAGAGGGAGCAAGCTCCTCAGGATTGCCACGCGTGTTGTGAAGAATGCCCCACTCCTTACCACACTAGGGAGGAATGGGATGTTAATGTCTAATTGTGTTTGAATTTCAAAATGCAGGGCTGCTCTCAGGTAGCCATACTTCAAGAGGCCAGGAAATTAAGGTCCTATTTCTGACCAAAATCGCTCATTTGGCAGTGGCCATACAAAACATCATCATGGTGGAATAAGAGAGCACTGATGACCAACGAGCTTCCTCAGTGTGGGCGTCAAGTGGCTCTTCCAACCCAGGGGGGACAGGAAGGGAGCGAGGGTTCTGGGCTACTGCTTGGAGTGGGAGAGGGAAAAAAGGAGGGCACTTTGACACTGTTTGGATGTAGGATGGCGCCAAGCCAGAGCACAAAGAAAGGAAGGGCCATGTCAAGACTCCAAGGTCCTCTTCCACCCAGAGGTGCCAGGCAGACACACTGAAGAGAGGATGGTGGGAGCACAGCACTCCCAAGGGAGAGGTCGATCCTTCACTTCCTTTAGGGCATCAGTACACAGTGACAGCACAAGCTGAATGTTAATACGTTTATTATCCCAACTGCCCTCTGCCCAGTGAAATGCTCCCGTGTGCAGAGTGGTGCAGTTCTTTTCATGCAGGTTCATGCTTAAGTCTCAAGAAATCTTACTCTGCTTAAGTCTTGAGAAATCTCAGGGTTTGTCAGAAACTGAACTTTACAGCTAACAACTCTTTCATAGAAGGTGGATTTGGCTGCAGAGTCTTTGACGGTCGCTAATGAGCTCAGCTCTGTGACCTCTGCAAGTCATTCAGCTCTGCCATTTTTTAAAAAACAACCCTGTGAGTGAATAAAGCAAAAGCAGTGCCAAAAATAACGGCATCGGAAGGACTCAGGAAATTCAGTATCCGCTGGGCTAGGCCACCCGTCTCTTCAGTAATCAGACAGTTTGACACTCACCAGTCAGGAGATGTGTACACCAGTCTAGTCTTCGCTGTAGCTTTTCCTGTTTAAAATTTAATCCCAGAAAGAACCTGGGCCAGGATTTATTGTCCCCCTAGGAAAATATTTTATTCTGACACTGAAGTACCAGAGGGGCTGCTTGATCTTCCAGAGGTAAACGTAAAAAGCTGCAAGGCCTTTCATGCGCCACTGTTTTCTCCTCCCAAGGGAGAGGTAGGGTAATGGTGCTGTCTGCCAGGCACAGCCTGAGGGGAATCTCAGTGGAGCAGGAAATGAGCTGGGGCTTACATCATTTTCAAAAGAGTGCAGGGAGAAACCAAGGCAGGGAAACAAGTTGTATGGGCAGGAAACCTCTGAGGCACCATCTTAGTGCTCTCTCTTCTCTCTCTCTCTCTCTCTCTCTCTCTCTCTCTCTCTCTCTCTCTCTCCTTCCCTGGGAACCTTCCATAAATAATAATTTAAAAGCCTAAGAGAACAGTTAACACCATGTAGAAATTAAGGGGAAAAAAGTTCTCACAGGATGTTCACCTATGAAGTCTGAAAATGCAGCACTGTTTGCTATGACTCCACTTGAAATAAAATACTCTAAACACCTGTGCGTGTATACACACACACACACACACACACATACATACATGAAACAGTCAGGACAAGGATGAAAACTAAAGAAACATACAGCAAGATTTATTTAAAAGCTAGGCTAAAAACTAGGAGGTACAAACTTTAAAATGTAGAAGAGAAAAATATGAAATGGACCTCTGACATTATCAAATGCAACCTCTATTTAATGGAATAGGAAACTGAGGCCTGATAGACCAATGTCTGCCAGGCAGTCTGTATCTAGGTGAATCTGTGCAGACAACATCCGAGACATCATCTCATCCCTTTCCTACCCGACCAGCAGCCAATGTCACTGAATTATCCCTTAAAGGAATCCCTTCCACTACCTGGGAGATGGGCCTACATAAAACTTGAGAGGATTAATTTCAGAAATATAATAGATATTCTCTTTAAGGTCTATAGAGAAGATGGGTCTCAATTCCTTTGCTATTGCCTACATTTATTTATTTAAAATGATGTAGGAATACTTACAATGAGTGACTATGTGAGGTCAAATGGGAAATAAGTTATTAAATCTGGTGTGGCTCCTGCTTTTAAGGACTAATAGGAAAGACAAGGCATGCACCGAAATAACTGTAATACCAGGCAGACAGGAAACAGTCAGGAAATGACGAGAGAAGTGAAGAACTGAGTGCCATTATTCTTCACTGGGGGACAAATGAAGTGACTTGGAGGGAACCCTGAAACCGGATTAAGGCACTCACAGAGGCAGGGACATCCCAAGATCTAGACTGTGGAATCACAAGCAAGACTATAGCAAACATGGGGTACATAAGGAAAAAACACCAGTTCAGTTTAGCAAAAGAAAGCATACAAACTGGAGAATTGGTAGACTATAAAATGGGAAAGGCAAATTTAGTCCAGCATGTATAGGTTCTCTGGAGCTAGGAAAAGTTGCTTTTTCCTTAGTCTTATAGTCTAAATGGAATCATTTGTTTATCCATTATATAAAAATGTTAAGCACCATCTTAGTAATGGGAAAGAAAACGGGATGCAAACCTGAAAAATACATGTTATGTACCTCCAAAGGGCTTACTCTACACTGGAATTGATAGATTTGTCATCAATGATTGCCTTAGAAAGTGTAAGAAATGTCACGATAATAAGCAGAGGGTCCCACTGGAGGGTGTGACTAGATTAAAAATCAGACTTGTTAGACAGCAAGATGTCTCTAAGGAGGGAACTGTGAAGAGCATTAGTAGTTTAGACGGACAAATGGATACGAGTGTCCAGGTAATAACAAAGCCTGTTAAATACCCGAGAATGTGAGAAGTACAAAGTGTTCGGAAGAAACACAGCAAATGGTAAATGGTGAGGTGGAACAAGGCTGAAATAGGGCAGGGCCAGCAAAGAATCTACTGCACCAAGGGACTCTACCTACACTTTAACCCAAATCTGTGGGTTAAGTTAAAATGATGTCCAAAAGTAGGCATCAAGAAAATAAATCTGGCAGTACATGTAGAAAAGATGGGAAAGCAGAAGTATTACCTCAGAATTCGGAAAAATGGTGCAGAGGGCCAGCCTGGCTAGGTAAAGTGGGAATGTCATGAAGACAGATTCATTTAGTTTGGAAAACCAGGAATTAGGGAACGAAGGACGATGTTAGGCACTCCACACTTTAAATGGATGCAGCAAGACTGAGAACTGGAAAGAAAAGCAGGAAATCTCACAGGGGGAAAGCGTGTGATAGGAAAAGATGAGCAGAACCAGTGCAGAGAGGTGGAAGCCTGAGCCACCAAAGGCACCTCAGGAACAGAGCTGAGAAAGGCCCAGACTGAGGACAGGGTGCAGGAAGAGAAGGCTCTGGCACCAAAGATCCATGCTGCCATTAGTAAAGTAGTGTCAGGAGAGAACGGAGCAGAAGGCAAACTTACAGCCATTACAAATGACCAGACTGGAAAAGCAGATTACCTTTTGGGGAGTGAAGAACAAGGGAGGAGGAAGAGGCTGCTTATCTGGGAAGCATAGTGAGTTTCTGAGGAGGAGATGTGATAAGGGTTGCAGGTCATAAAAAAGAAAAAAAGAGGGGCTGGGGATGTAGCTCAGTGGTTTTGCCACCTGCTGTGCAAGCACAAGGACCCAAGTTCGATCCTCAGTACAAAAAAAAAAAAAAAACCCAAAAGGGAAAAGGAGTTTAAAAATCTTTATTGGCAAGAGGTTCATATTTTCTAACATATCTGTAGAGCAAATCATTTCTTTTTCATTGCTTTGTTTTTAAAGATCAAGAACTTCAATTTGCCATCTTCTAAATGGTGGAGACTCAAATATTTGGAGTCCATTATTAAATAACACTTCAGCCTTTACCTGCAGAGTAAAATACTAACTCCTCAGTTCTTCCCTGTTAATTTTATGTTCCAAACACTTAACCATCTCCATAACTTCTCCTTTGTGCCTTTCTCCATATGCTGTGGAGTTCTCTTTGGAAAAAATCCAAAAGAGGGTCCAACCATGTAATAAAGGATGAGCCTAAACTGAGTTTTATAAAGAGGTAGTTCTATTTTTATAATGCATGCCATTCACAAACTCATTCTGTACATTTTGCTTTCAGAACAAAGGTACTTTTCCTCTCATTAAATAACGCTGGAGAGAAAAGAAGCTACTCTGATTAAAATGCAGGTGAGTAAAATAGAGTCCAGCACTGGCCTGTCCACTCTTCATTGTGCAGAGGCTCTGTCACCTTGGGGGCCACAGGAATCTGAACACCACTGTCAGAACTTTTCGGTCTCTGAGCCCAAGTGTTCCAACCACGGTTTAAGCCTCAGTACGATACTGCTGGATACTGGCTGTGTTTTATCAATTTCTAACGTTTCTCACAAAACACCTATGCAAGCTCTCTCTCTTATACCACACAGGAAGCAGTGTCTGTGGACCTGACAGTGCTCTCATGAATCCTTTCCCATTGTCACATGTTATGCGGAATTATGACCCCAAGTTCCCAAGCATTCCCCACTTCTTCTATTCAGCTTCCTGTCAGCTACAAACCGAACGTGAACAGTCTCTAAGCCCGGTCACCATGGAGCACAGAAACAAGAGCACTGACCTAAACACATTGGGTTACAAACAAAATATTTGGTGGCATTTTTTCCTTCCAAGAAGTTGTTGAAATGAATGGAACTCCTCACCTACTAAATAGACCTCAGAGCACCGAGCTACAGAATGTGCATAACATCTGCACAAAGTGACGGCAAAGAATCGTAGGAAGCATATCTGTTCATTCTGATACTAACCTAATAAATTTAACAGCCAGGCCCAGGTCTGCTATACAGCAAGTTCCATTTTTCTTCACCAGGATGTTCTTACTTTTGAGGTCTCGATGGGCAATAGCTGGTTTGCCTTGAGTACTAAAGATTTCAGTGTGTAAGTGACACAAGCCGCTGACAGAGGAATAAGCTAATTTCAGCATCGACTGAGTGTCCAGGGTGGAGGACTTCAGATAATCATAAAGAGAGCCATTTTCATGATAATCTGTGATGAGGTACAACTGGGTCCAGGACCCTGTCCCTTTGATATCTGCAGCAATGAACCCTAAAAGTAAAAAAAATAAAAGGATTGAAGGTATTTTTGAAATATAATCAGGAATAATTCATACTCTAAAATATCATTCTTTCTTGATAGATGTCTTCTGTCCAGCATTCACCTTGTTTCCTGATTATGCCTATGATGGTGTAAAATTATGAATACCAACTAGAGGAAAACAAAATTGTAGGGATACAGAAAGATTAAGAGTTTGTATCCAAAAATAGAACCACTTTCTGATCAGCAGTTGATATATAAATTCCTTTACGGTATTACAGTTACATGTGAGACGCTGTTTATAAAACTGTCTTAAGGCATACACATCACTGATTAGCTTTCCCCTCTTCCACTTGAATAATCCAGGCAAATATCTAGCCAGGGAAAATAAGAAGTAAATCAATTTCCAACACAAATTCTTGCCATAAATAAACCCTACCGATAAAATGCTTCTAACTTTGCACAACATTTAAATAAAAATATGCTCCTTCAAATCCCTAAGAAAGCTTTAGAAACTCTTGTATGGCATTAGCAATTCCTGTCTCTGAAGAAAGGACATCTGAGAGCACCCCATTCCCAGCACCCATTTGCAGAAGTGCCTTGTTCATTCCTCCTATGTGGTTTCCCACTAGCATCCTGTGAGGCTCTTGGGCTGACACCAAGAAGAAAACTTATATATGTTCCATAATGGCTTAGGCAGATGAATTAATATTCAGATGTTTACAGAAAAACAAGAATGCTAGCAACCCCCACATTGCCATACAGACTTCTCTCACCCAGAATGTTTTCATGCCTCATCAGCACCGTCTGGTATATCTCTGTCTCCCGGAACCAGCTGGCCTCCTCCGTGGTGAAGAACACTTTCACGGCCACCTTCTCACCGCGCCACTTCCCCATCCAGACTTCCCCATAGCGGCCCTTTCCAATCTGCTTCACCATCTGAATCTGCTTCGCTATCGTCCTCTGGACCTGTTAAATCCCCAAACACTCTGTTAGTGTATTCACAGCACTAGAGATTTGTTTAATCTTTCTTTTCTCTACAGAAGAAATAATTAATGCATATAAAATATATTTAGTCAGTAATTTTCTATATATAGGCAAGTTATTTGTATTTATTAGTTTATGCTGTTCTCTTTCAAATGTACTTGAGACTGGGGATTCTAAATGCTCAAAATATTGTTGCAAATTAGCAAATATTTCATTTTACCTATTATAATTTTTAAAAAGGAAAAATCTTAATGAATTTGCAGTAGTTAGCAGAGAGAATAATCTCACTTTCACCACTATAATTGGTTATTAGAGACTCTGAAAGAACTTTGCCACCATATAATTAATCATGGAAACAATAAAACATCAAAATTGTAACACACTTTTGGGCATACAAAGAGATAAAGAAAATCTCCAAGCAGGGAAAAGAAAAGAAGAAAGGGAAAAAAAAATAAGGAAAAGATGGAAGGGAGAAAAAACCCAGGAGGAGGAAGGAAAGAGTTGAGACCAGAACAGGGAACAATAGTCATTAAGTGCATAAAAAAGACAGGCTCCTGCCTGGGTTGAGAATAATATCTACATGGTATGTGGAGTCTAAACTTTGACTCCCTTAAAACTAGAATTTAACCTAATATTTCAGCATTAAGCTTGGACTATCAAATGGTACTAAATTTGCTCTAGGTTGGTGGCATGCCATGCCTCTTGGTGAAAACAAATTACAAATCCTTTCCTGAGGAAATCTTTTGTATCATACTTTTCATTCCAAAACTATGGTGGGATGAGAGTACTTTGAGAGTCTTGCATCAGTAAAACTTAATCATGGGTGCAATATAAAAACTGTAATACATTGGTGGGCTCACAAGGAATAAAACAAGGGAGGGAGGGAAAGGAACAAAATAAATATGGAGAGAAAAAGAAGGAAGAATGTGAGAGGAGAGCTTATAGAATAAACACCTTAAAACAAAAGGAAACAGTTATTAAAAATGAGAATCAAGAAAACCAACCCACAGAGATTTAACACCCTCAGATTATATACTGCAATTGAGAGATATAAAACATCAAATAACTACATGAAATATTTAAGAACCACTGAAAAGCAAGCAGGAAGAGATTACTGATAACTACACTTTTCAGGTGGAAGAGTTGTCAGTCAAAATGCAAAATGGCAGATTAAAGAGAAAAATTAAACAATGTTAACAAGCTGGAGAGAAAGTTACTTACGCTATAAGACAGCTCCAAAGAGTCATAAATAATTCAGTAAAGACAGAGAAAATATAAGAGTTAAGTGACATCAAGGTTCATTGTTTATGCATGTATGATCATCTTCCCATCTGTACTTACAATAAAATATTTTAAGAACACTAATATCAATAATTCCATGAATGAAAGGGCTGCTAAACATCTATGGCAATTCACATAATTTGGAAGACAAACATAAAGAACCTAGGTCAAAAGTCTTATAAAATCTGATCCAAAAACTAGAATGTACTCTTTTTACAGATATGCTTTACCTCAAGTAAAAATTTAGTTTTTCTTTTTGTCTTTGCACTTTTAAGAACCATAGAATTACACTGGGCCAATCAAAACAAACCAGAATACTCTCACCTCATAGACAACTAACCAGCAGCCTTGACTATACATTGCCTTATATGTAACAGATTTTACAGATTAGGATAGGGACATGGGGGGCCATTATTCTGTTTACCACAAGTATCTATCAGTTAGGATCAATTCTATTTTTTTTTTCAGAATAGGTGATTTTTTTCAATTTAAAAGGTAGTGCTACTTGCTATCAGAGTCATTATTGACACTAATATCAGACAGAAAGTGTTTTGGAAAAGGACAGTTATTTATCACCCAAAAAAGTTTTAAAAGAGGGCTGCAGATGTAGCTCAGTGGTAGAATATTCCTGGGTTCAATCCTCAGTACTGTGAAAACAAAACAAAGAACATGCTATGAACCATGGAGCCTGATGGGAAAAGCAGGCAAGTGCACACAGAGAGCAGGCTTCCTCCCTTCCCCTCCCTCACACTGCCCTGAGAGGTGGCCTTCTGTACACTCCTGGCCTCACACAAGGTGACAGGAGCTCCTGCTCACTAAGAAACCTGGAACCAAGTACACAGCAGTTAAATTACTCACTTGAGAGGAAGCTTTCCACACTTACTGAAGAAATATTATGTTCAATGTACAGATGTTACAAAGCATTGCTCCTGTCAATCCATGGAACATTTCCTAACACAAACAGTTTGCATCTGCTTCTTTTCTATGATAATGTCTCTTCTTCCATGAAAGTTTAGACAGAATTGGCAATGCTGGATAGCACAGAAACAACTTATCTCTAAGAAGTATCGCTAAACTATATTCAGAAATTTAAAGTATACTTTTACTTTGAGACTAGCATCAAAGGATCTGAAAATATAACTTGAAAAGTTGAAAAAGTGATTTGAGTTTTTATTTGACTTAGAAAATGTTTCTGATCTTTCTGTACCTAAATTTTCATTGTACATTACATTCTTGGATATCAAGTTTTAGAAGTTTGATTGTATAAGTAAAATGTCCTGCAGTACTCTGGATCATAAAGTGTCCCTCCAAGCCCATAGTAGAGGGGATGGTCTGCAGCTCTGTCCTTGGGAGGTGGTGAAGTTGTTAAGAGGTGGAGAGAGGTGGAGCCTCTCTAGGTCACTGGGCCCGTGGATATCAAGGTGACTGTGAAACTCCCATTTTTTTCACTTCCCAGTCACAAAATGATCACTTCTACTTCTCCTGGCAAGATATGCTGCTGCCACATCCCAAAACAATAGGGCTAACCAATTACAGACTAAAACTTCTAAAACTGAGAGTCAAAATATAACTTTTCTCTTTCAAGTCAATTATCTTAGTACTTGTCACACTGGTGGGAAGCTAATGCATCTGGTACCATACAATTACTGTAACTGTAGTTACAAAAAAGAATTACTTCATGTGAACTGGGTACAAGTCAACGTTTTAGGAATTACAAGGAGTTATCACTATTCCAGGATTATCATCTTATTTAGTAATCAGATAGATATCTGACAGTATCTGACGTTTAAGTCCATGTCCATACTGGTACAAGGGGAGGACAAAACACAAAACATGTGGCCATAAATAATGGTTTGCACCCTCTCCTAAGATCTGAATTAGCGACAGGAACAATACACACACCCCCACACATACACACCTGTATACACAAATAGATGGTTGAAAATACTTTGATACATATTGTAAAAAATTTTTACAAGAGTCCTTACTCAAGAAGATTAATGTTTAGTAATTTAACTTTTATTTTTTACAAGGTCAAATAGGGTACATATTACAGTAATATATACTATTAAATATATATTAAATAATCTGCCAATCTTTTATATATATTTTATAAACACATACATGTGACACACAGAGAACAGAAATAGACACTATCTTAACTGTTCAGAACAACTCTGATACACTTTTTTGAGAAAGAAACAGCTATCTTATGCAAAAAGTGAAGATCCAAAATTACAGGCATATCTAATATAATGTAATAAACACCAGGTTCAGGTATGTGTTCATATGTAAAGCATTATGCTGATTAAATAAATAACAAATCAGTGTCACAGTGAGGTAGTCACTCATATAATACAATACCCAGAAAGACTACTGTATGCTCCTGTACTGTTTACCCTAAAAACCAAATCTTAGAACCAGACATTAAAATTTTCTATACTGAACTAGGCTCTGTAGAACCTCCCTCCCATGCTGCCCAATCAAATGTATTTAATTATTGTCTTTAGTGCTTGTTTCACCTTTTACAAATGTTAAGAGCAAAGATTCGGGAGGCATATCACCTGGGGGGCAAATACTGGCTTCTGCAATAGTCAGCTGGTTGATATACCTAGGTGTATGTCACCTGACATGTAACACAGGATATATTTCTAAAACTGTCCTGTGCTACATATTGATATTTACATAGATAACAGGGTGCTTATGTAATAAAGGTAGCATGAAATAATACCACTAAGTGACATCACAGTTGTCTTAGCTTGGTAGAAATACTCTATGAAGTCCCTCGATGAAAAAAAATGCATCTAATGATGCCCTTCTCAGAACCTGTCCCCATCATTAAATGACACATGGCTAAGCCTTTCAGGCTGCTATAACATCTCCCCCAGTGCAGAGGAGCAGAGCCCCACCCAGTGCCGAAGAGGTGACAACAGCACACCATTACCCCATTCAAATGAGAAGAAACATAAACAAGTCTCAAAACCAGACTTCCAGATCACCTAAAGCAACCCCAAAGCGGAAACTAGATGAGATACTCTGATACTCAACCACCTGGACTCCCTGAACTGGCAATGAAAGAGGATCTGGAAAAAATGAAATCAGAAATAATTTCTCGGAAAAGAAGAGAGATTGTGCCCATAGTACAAGACATGATTAATAAATCTAGAGCGGACACAGATAAAAAATAGAGGAGCTGAGGACATGACAGAATCCCAACATAGGAAGCAAACGGAACCCATAAAACAGATGCAAACAGATTTCCAGGAGATTAAAAACTCCATTGAAAGTTTATGCATCAGAATGAGCCAATGTGAGGACAGGATTTCAGATACAGAAGATAAGATTGCAATTAGTGACCAGGAAAAGAAGAATTGCTTTAAAATGGCAAGGGATCACGAGAAATCCATCCAGCAGCTGCTACACGATGCAAAGAAGAATAATATAAGACTGATCAGAGTCAATGAAGTAACAGGAGAGAGTGCAGATGACATAAAAAAAACTGTTCACAGAAGTGATGGCAGAAAACTTCCCAAGGAGGGGAAAAGAACTTGACATACAGATAAGTGAGATGTATAGGACTCCAACTAGCCTTGATCAAAAAAAAAAAATCTACACATAGGCATATAATAATTAAGATTCCAGAAACACAACAGAAGAACAAAATTCTACAAGCAGTTAGAGAAAAAAAAATCACATACAAAGGAAAGCCCATCAGAATCACAGCAGACTTCTCAACACAAACCCTCAAGGCAAGAAGAGCTTGAAGTGATGTACTGCAAGCCCTAAAGGAAAACAACCTCCAACTCAGACTGATGTACCCTGCAAAACAATCCTTCAAAATTGATGGAGAAATAAGATACTTTCATGACAAAGAGCACCTTAGGAACTTCATGAATACCAAACCAGCACTTCAAAAAATTTTAGGCAATAACCTAGGAGAAGACAACGAGGATCATAACCCCAGGAAGCCCAGCAGAATGAATGCATCAGGCACGACAAGAAATTAAATGCAAAGGTGGAGAATCCAACAAAAAGAAAAAGTCATGACAATGATAAGTCAATATGCATCAGTTATAAGCATCAATGGTAATGGTCTCAATTCACCAGTCAAAAGAAATAGACTGGCAGAATGAGTCAAGAAGCAAGATCTAACAATATGCTGTATAAACACAATTCAAAAAGAAACTCATAGACTGAAAGTTAAAGGGTGGAAAACAATACTCCATGCAACAGGAATATTAAAAAAAAAAAAAAACAGGAGTAGCTATCCTCTTTGCAGATCAAGTGGATTTCAAACCAACACTGATTAAGAGAGACAAAGAAGGACACTACATCCTTGTAAAGGGAACAATCCAAGAGGAAGAGAGGACAATCGTAAACATGTATGCACCAAACATTAGTGCACCTAATTATATAAAACAAATATTAATGGACATGAAAAATCAAATAAGCAATAATACAATAGTAGTGGGGGACTTCAATACCCCACTGTCACAAACTCAACCAGAAAAAAAAATAAGCAACAAAATACTAGAACTCAATCAAACTCTTAAACAAATGAACTTAACAGATGTTTACAGAGTCTTCCACCCCACAAAATCAGAATACACATTCTTTTCAGCTGCACACGGGTCGCTCTCCAAAACAGACCACATACTCGCTCACAGAACATGTTTAAGTAAGTGCAAAGGAATTGAAGTTATCCCCTGTATATTATGAGACCATAGTGAGATGAAATTGGAGATCAATAGCAAAAGAAATTGCAAAAATTTCATAAACACATGGAAATTGAACAACACACTTCTGAATAACCAGTGGGTCACAGAGGAAATTAAAGAAGAAATCAGACAATTCCTATAATTAAACGACAATGCAAATACAACATATTGGAATCTATGGGACAAAATGAAAGTGGCTTTATGAGGGAAAGCAGTGAATACTCATATTAGGAAAACAGAATAAGCCCAATTGAACAACCTGGTGCTGAACCTCAAGCTTCTAGAAAAAGAAGAGTAGGACAAACCCAAAGCTCATATAAGGGAGGAAATTATAAGATCAGAGGAGAAATCAATGCAATGGAGACTAAGAGAACGATACAAAAAAATCAACAAAGCCAAGAGTTGGTTCTTCGAAAGAGTCAACAAAATTGACAAACCCTCAGCCAACCTTATCAGAAAAAAGGAAAGAAAAGGGCCAAATCCATGCAATTAGGAATGTAAAGGGTGAAATCACAACAGACCCAGCAGAAATACAGAGGATCATCAATTCCTACTTCGAGAACCTATACACCAATAAGGTGGAAAACACAGAAGAAATGAACAGATTCCTAGATACGTATGAATTACCAAAGGTGAATGAAGAAGACCTAAAAATTCTAAACAACCCAATATCAATCAATGAAATTGAAAAAGTAATTAAAAACTTAGCAACTAAGAAAAGCCCGGGTCCTGATGGCTTTACTACGGAATTCTACAAGACATTTAGAGAGGAACTATTGCCACTACTGTTTAAATTCTTCAATGCAATTGAAAGGGAAGCAATGCTCCCAAATTCATTCCTGGAAGCAAGCATCACCTTGATCCCCAAAGCAGAGAAAGACCCAACAGAAAAGGAGAACTATAAGCCAATCTCACTAATGATCCAAAAGTACTTAATAAGACTGGCAAATAGAATGCAGAAGATAATCAAGAAGATCATACACCCTGACCAAGTGGGATTCATTCCTGGGATCCAGGGATGGTTCACCATATGCAAATTAATCAATGTAATACACTATATCAATACAGCCAAAGACAAAAACCATATGATCATCTCAATAGATGCAGAAAAAGCATTCGACAAAATCCAACACGCATTTATGATAAAAACCCTACAAAAATTGATATAGACGGTCTCTACCTCAATCTAATAAAACCATCTATGAAAAGCCAAGAGCCAATATCATACTAAATGGTCAAAAACTGAAATCCTTCACACTAAAATCAGGAACAAGAAAAGGATGTCCACTATCACCATGCCTGTTCAACACAGTTTTGTAAACATTAGCCACAGCAATTAGATAAGAGAAAAAAATAAAAGGAATAAAGATAGGAAAGGGAGAAGTCAAATTGTCATTGTTTCTAGATGACATGATACTCTATATAGAAGACCCCAAGAACGCCACCAAAAGTCTTCTAGACTTAATAACCAAATTCAGTCAAGTAGCTGGATACAAGGTTAACACACAAAAATCAATAGTTTTCCTCTACACGAACAACAGATTCACTGAGCGAGAAATGGGGCAAACAATTCCTTTCACAATAGCATCCAAAAAACTGAAATACCTAGGAATCAACCTAACAAAAGAAATCAAAGACCTCTTCTCTGAAAACTATAGCACCCTGAAGAGAGATTGAAGAGGATATCAGAAAATGGTACGACAACCCTTGCTCCTGAGTAGGAAGAATCAACATAGTGAAAATGGCCATACTTCCAAAACTGCTATATAAATTCAGTGCAATTCCAATTGAAATCTGAGCAGCATACTTCATGGACCTCGAGAAAACAATCCAAAAATTTATTTGGAACATGAAGAGACCTACAATAGCAAAAGCAATTCTAGGCAACAGAGACATGGCAGGGGGTATCACAACCCCCAACTTGAAACAATACTACAATGTACTGTGATAAAAAACTGCATGGTACTGGCAAAGAAATAGGCCTGAGGACCAGTGGAACAGATTAGAAGATGCATAAACAATGCCAGACACACTCAGCCACCTCATCTTTGACAAAGGAGCCAAACACCCTCACTGGAGGAAAGATTGGCTCTTTAATAAATGGTGTTGAAAAATTTGTGTTTCAACTTGCCAGAGATTAAAACTAGACCTATATCTCTCTCCATGCACTAAACTAAAATCGAAATGGATTAAAGATCTAAATATTAAAACAGTAACGCCAAACCGGCTGGAACAGAGGTTAGGTAGAACTCTTGAAGACATTGGCGTAGGAAAAGGTTTTATGAACAAAAGCTCAGTTGCCTGTAAACTAGCACAAACAATCAACAAGTGGGATCTCTTCTCATTAAAAAGTTTCTGCACAGCAAGAGAAACCACCAACAGTGTGAAGAGACAACCCACAATGTGGGAAAAATTTTTTACCTGCTGTTCTTCAGACAAAGGCCTACTATCTAGAATCTATGAAGAACTTAAAAAAAAATCAGACCTCCCAAATTTAAAGACCCAATCCAAAAATGGGCATCTGAAATGAACAGACATTTCTCAGACAAAGAAGTAGAAATAGCAAATAAACATATGAAAAAATGTTCAACATCACTGGTCATTAGAGAGATACAAGTGAAAACAACACTGAGATTCCACCTCACCCCACAAAGAATGGCTGCTATCAAGAAATCAACCAATAACAAATGTTTGTGGGACTGTGGGGAAAGAGGAACCCTTTTCCACTGCTGGTGGGAGTGTAGAGTGGTGCAAGCACTGTGGACATCAGTATGGAGATACCTCAAAGAACTAGGACTGGAAGTTCCATTTGAGCCAGCTATTCCCCTGCTGTATATCTTCCCCAAAGAATTAAAAGAATCATATCACAGTGATATATGTGCACCCATGTTCATAGCGGCACAATTTGTAATAGATAAAACTTGGAAACAGCCCAAATGCCCATCAACTGGAGACTGGATAAAGAAAATGTGTTTTTTTTTATTAAATTCTTTTATTGGTACATTGTAGGTATACAACACAATTACATTTCTCATTGGGAATTGTACCTTTACATAATGAAAATGTGTTTTTTAATAAAGTGGAGTACTACTCAGCCATAAAAAATGAGAAATTAGAGACATAGCTAAATGGATACATATTGAGGCGATACTCTTAAGTGAAATAAATATGACACACATGTGTAAATACTGAATAGTTTCTCTAGTATGAGAAACTTAAAGTATAAATAAGGACTAAAAGATATAATAGATGATTTTAAACAGGAAGCAAAGGGGCAAAGGGGAAGAGGAAGTAGGAGGGGTAGGAGAAAGGAAAGAAAGGAATGGAATTAATATGAGAAAATTGAAAATTGGAAACATAGCCTTTTTAAATAGGGAGGGATGGAGGGGTTGATGGAAGGGCAGGGGAATGGGGAAAAAATAAGAACCAAGAGAGATTATGTAAAGGTGCAAATTTCCAATGATGAATGTCATTATATTGTATACCTAAATTGTACCAATAAAACTTTAAAAAAATAAATGACACATGGCTGCATTTCCTCATAGGGACACTATGAGTTTTAAACGGGAGCACAGAAAGACCACTATCTGGAGTGATAAACCCAGGCAGTCTGGCCTGAGAAACTGTGCTTGCTTTCAAGTTCTTTATTAGTCCATGCAGTCCATGATGAATGCATTCACAGTGGGGAGTTGGTGAATGGAAATAAGACATCTTCGTTCTTTTTTCATCCCCTCCTCCTCTCCCTCACCTTCATCTCTCAGTCCCCTTCCCATTTGCGAAAGGTCTAAAAGATGATAGGAAATATGGACAGGAAACTGTACTCTTAACATTTAGATGCTATATTCCAAATACTATTTTTTGGTATATAAATTATAGAAACATTATTCTTACAGATAGTAAAATAAAGAGCTGGGAGGGTTTTTTTTTTTTTGGTTTTTGTTTTTTTAACAAACGACTGAACAGCCTGTTTAATGAATCAGACACTCTACTGGGGACACAAAGTGAATAAAACGTAGCCACCCCTCCCCCAAAGATGACACAGGCCAGCAAAAGACTATTAACACTAATCAAAACATTATTTAAACTATCATATTGCTAATAAAAGGAAAACATCATGACAAAATATAACCTGGCTCACTCTGAGGTAACTGAGGAGTTGTCAGAGGTAACATGGGAAGCAAGTGTTGAGCCGTAAATTGGAGGAATGTGCTGTAAAGAGGTTGCATTTGCAAAGACATGGACACAGATCCTGGTAAGAGGCAGTTACTCAGAGGTGATGCCAGGGCTTCCATCCTGGTTACGAGCCAGAGGAGAGGATGGGAGGCCAGGGTGGGCTAAGGTGATGTGTGAATCAAGCTGTGAAAGAAGGTCCATGACAGTGTTAGGAGTTGGCATGTTGTATCCAGCAAAGTACCAAGGCAGGATCAAAGATTTCAGGAAGGTACTCCATAGTCCCAAGAAAGGTGAGCAAGATGGCAAAGCAGTGAGAGAACAAACCATGTATATCTAATCCATTAACATCAAGGGAATTTGATGATTTGTGTTTTTTAAAAAATAAAATACAGATTTTAAAATACAATTATATTTGTAACATATTAAATCCTAAAAATTAAAATCAAGCTACTTGGTCATTAGAACTTGTACTCATTTTTTTAACTCTTAAAGGCCATAATTTTTATCACAGTGCCTCAAACACTTACATACATTGTTTTTTGCCTCATCTCAAAAACATTACTTTCAGTAGTAAATAAATGTCATCCAATGCATCAAGTAAACAAGATATTCAAATCAGAACCAGACCAAGAAGACCAAAGAAATCAACTGCAAGAGTTATTAACAAAAATACTCCTCATTGAAACTATTTCCATTATGAATTCCAACAGTCTTTCTTTGTAGTCCGTAAGAGTCAGTCATATTTCTCATTAAAGCAAGTGCCTTGGATTTGGTGTACATTGTCATCAAGGTTGGCGGTTCTGACCATGCTGACCATCAGAAAACTAAACCTCTCCCGAACAGAAAAGCTAAGACTTCACCCTGAAACATAAACCCCCCAGCTGACAGGCAGCCTTCTTTTGTAGAAGCACTCAGATCCCAGTTGGGTGTAATCCTTTTGCCTTCAAAAGCCAAGGCAAAGTGCAGTAATGCTATCCTCACTGCAGACAGAGGGAAGATGGCCCCGTTTACTGTTTTCTAATCTGCTCTTTATCAGAATGTCTGAGGGTCTGGGTTGTAACCATATACTTTCATTAAAAAACAATCACCTTACCCTCAGCATTTCAAAATGTTATCAGGAAGCCCACATCTGAGATCTGATGTCTGACTGACTGCATGGAACTTTCTCCGGGTCTGCTACCCTATCTGTTTCAGTAAAACGAAACCTTGCATGTACTGACATTTCCTCTCAGAAGACATTTCCTCTCAATTCAATATATGTTCTCCTCATACCAGCAGAGGGAGGCCTGATCCACTTCCTGAGCTTTGGGACTGCTCGATGAGGTCTCTCAGGGACTCTCCAGGAGGAATGTAGGTCTCATCCTGTTCCAGCCCGATGCTATACCGAGGTCTGGTTTCTTGCCTTTTATATCTAAACATGATGGGGATAATTTTAGAAACCAAAATACAATGATAGGGTAAAAACTTTGTAATATATTGATTTTAACACATAAATAATACAAAACCACATACTTAGTACTTCCTGTTCTTAGTTATGATTTCTAAAGTACAAATCATAATTACTTTGCTGACTTATTTTTTAATAAACTTCATGTTTTTTACTGTCCCAACATTTAAATTTTTTTCTTTTTCTGTTTAACTGCATATATCCAAACAGATTACATTGTATTAGTTTTCTCAGTTATAATATTTATTCCTAAACTATTTTCCTTTAAAGTCCCTAGTTAATTAAAGATGAAAAATCTTGGTTTACAGAAAACATTACACCAAACTCTGTCATATAAGATAATATATAAAACAGTAACAAGTTAAATAAAATCAAACTTTAAACACATTCTGTTAATAATTATGTTTTCAACTATAAAATAAATTTATTTGTAACAACTAATTGACCCATTTGCAGAATATTACAAATAAATATTAAATTGCTCAAAAGGCAAATAATATGGATGTAAAGGCCTTTAATATTTTACAAACTAGAAAATAAGCTCTGGGTTTCTGAAAAATAATTTATCACACTTAACTGAACTTACTTGATTTTAATATTTAATCTATAAATTATGTTTAAAATATCTCAATACTGAGAAATTTTTTAGCTCAAGAAATAAGGACTTATTTGAATCACTCTAAGTTCAATATGGTCTTTTCTTTGCTTAGAATTAAACTTTAGTAGCAAAAAGTCCCTGAATTCCCCAATTACCCTTGTTTCCTTAGGGATTAAATACTTATGTGAGTAGTTCTGATGTCTGAAGCAGAAATTAGATAGGTATCTATTTATAATATCATTACAACAAATATTGTCAATAGTAACAGATATTTTCAGTTGAATATTAAATTTAATTAGGGAAAAGAAAGTTGTGTCTAAAAACACCAATAAGTGAAAGCAGAATATTAGAATAAGGAAGATATTATAAATTCAAAATTCTACATCTACATGTTAAACTTACCTGAAGTAGCAGAATAAAATGATAAGGACCAAGAGCAAACTACAGACAGTCACAGATATAAGTAAGGCCTTGTGATGTATAGGTCCATCAACAAAATCTGAAATGAAAAGAAAAAGAATGACCACTATGATACGGAGAATATTTCCACCTAAAAACAAGGAATCAGATCTTTCCCAAAGTCCTTGCTAAGCATTATATGCAAGATACGAAAAAACTTTCAGCACGCTAATTTATAAGAAAAACCACATGTATACTGCAAACTAAATATTAGACTAGAATGAATCATTGTTTATCTAGGCACTTTTTTCAGTAGCACACAGATCCCCTCTGGAAGGGTTAGGCTTGATACATGGTAAACCCATCGGAAGACTATGACAAAGGAAAATAGATCTAAAATATAATCAGAAAGCTCAGTTACTCTAGACTCAGGTGGTGGGTCCACATGACCTTCTCACATGGTTCTGAAGCACTCTATACTATGAATCTGGATTTAAAATCACATCTATATTCATTGTACATAAATGCAAAGTCATCCTCATGATGGCTACAAAGGCAGAGACTCCTGAAATGTTGCCAAACAAAAGGATGTACATTACTTTAAATGAAGATGTCTTCAAAAGCATTTAGCTTAACTTTTTCACAAATGGAATCACTTTTTTAAAGAATGGACAGATTCTGGACAAAGAATGTGTGATGCTTTTAAAAAACTAATTATTAAATATTATTCACTTGGTCTTAACTGCAGTTCTTTTTGTTTTTTCCAGTACCAGGTATTGAACTCAGGACCTTGTGCTTGCAAGGCAGGCGCGGTGCCATTGAGCTAAATCCTTGGCCCTTTAACTATAGTTCTTGACAAAGCAAATTTACTTAAAGCATTCTTTCTCAAATTTTATGAGTAAGAATGACTGAGAGACCTTTAACACAAATGCATATTTACTGATTTTTAACCTCAGGAATTTTTACTCAAAGAATCTTATTTTTCAACAATCCTCTTAGGTGAGTTTTATGCAGCTGGTCTCTGGGACATATTTTGAGGAAAAATGACTGATAATCAGGTGCACTTATATAACAGTAGAACTAGCACCATTTTTAAGGGCAAAATATATCCTTGAGAAGAGTGATTACTGTCACTTAGTATTATAATTTATAATTTTGGTTCCTCAAGAGGGTTTCCAACTGTGCTGTATGCTTGTACATGTATGGCCACCTAAATATTTTGTATCCAAAGTGACTTATTGCAAGTTCCATAAAGAAAAACTGAAAATCATCCATTAACTAAAGTAAACAAAATCACCACCTCCTTACCACTCAGGTCAACAGGTAAGCAAGGCTATCTCAATATTATTTTGATGAACAAAAGAAAGTTCATGAGCAAAATATTTCACCATATTATATTGTTTTGTAAGATTATTTTTCATTTATAATATTTCAGACATTTTCCAAAAACAACAAATGATTTTAAAGATTACATAGTATAGAGACATCCTAATTAGAAAGTCAGTCTTCTACTCTTGTATATTTAGAAAATTTCAGAGATAATATTATAATGCTTCTTTACTGTAATACGTAAAAGTCTGCAGTGAACACATTCACATTCATCTTTGCACATGTTCATACTTATTTCTTTGTGTTCTAGAAATAGAATTATTAGCTCAATGTACATCTATATCAAGTTTTTTCACTCATATTGTCAAATACATTTTTGAAAGACTGCAACAGTTTCTACTTCATTATCAATAGGAATGTTTTAATTATTTGGAAATAATTTTACCCTTGCAAAAAACTGTAAAAATAAAGAACTCACATATGCCCTTCACCTAGATTTCTCATTGTTAACATCTTATATTTATTATTTATCCCCTTTCCCTCTTCATGGTCAATATTATGATTTACTCATCAGTTTAAAATATGTATGTTTAGTGATTATTTATGATTCATACTATTCACAAAATATTAATGAATCAGTCATCTTTAAAGACTAAATGAAAGTCATTAAAAACAACCAGTTTTATACAAATAAACTAAAAGCTCTGCCTATTGACCACAAAAAAGGAGTTCAGAAACTTTAACCACCAGATACTGTCCAAAAAGCCATTGTAACTTCACCCAAAGAGAAGCAATATATAATTATAACATACCTTGTATGCAACACATTGCTTAGTAAAACCTGAAACTAATATGCAGTTTTTAAAACTAAACAGGCTGAAATTTTATACAATAAATTTCCCCTGTATTTCTTACATATACACACAAAGACTGTCTCTGGTATTTTTCCAATTTTTAAGATAACAGAAGTTTGATTTTGCAGAAAATGAGAGAGAATGTTACTCAACTAAAACTGGAGCTAACCAATCAGTAATATTTTCAGTATATGAACACAGAATACTTTTTCATTCTAGTGATTTAATTTTACTAAAACTGTCCATTTCCCTGCCATTTACTTTGCACAGAAATGTAGATTACAGATTATAGCCTGGCCTTTACTCATCTTATTATATTTCTGATTTATAAGAGCAGCGAGACCTCAGAGGATCCCAAGGATTCATCCCTTACCACCAAGCATTTTATTTAAAGGTAGCATTACCTCCCTATTTTTCTTTTCTTGCTCCAATAATCCTATCCCTGCACCCTCACCTTCTGCCTCCTTGGCTCCCTTCAGGAATAGCTGATCCTTATCAAGAGCCCTTTTGTTTCTGTTGGTCCCTTTGCTTGTGTTTTAATCTGTCATTACCTGTGCTCCCTGCATTAACAATGTAAACTCTCGAGTCACCGCCACAGGCTGGAAAGCGAACTCCTCCAGATAGCCATCAGGAAAAAAGCAGAGGCTGCTGGTTCTTTCTGGGCAGCAGGTTTTTAACCTGCACTGTCCTCCAACTGCTCAGGGACTAGAATCAAGAACCCAGGGGAAGTCAGGATCACTGTAGCAGGTAAGTAAGGCTCCCCAGTGGTTTCATAACACGACTGTGTTCTGTGGCACTGTCTGCTCTCTGATAAGTAGAACAGTTAGTGTTTAAAAGGACAGGACTAGTTTTGTAAAGCTAGAAGATGGTTCATAATAGCAACATGAAATAAAAGAGAAAATCATGTAGCCAGAAAGGATCCTGGAAATAACCACTGGCCTGAAGACATTTTGATATGAACTCTGGCTGTTAGAATCATGGCTCACAGGAGGCGTCTTTCTGTTAGTAGAGCAAAAAGAACCTGAAAGCACACTCCTGCTGCAGGTTCTTACCCAACAAGCAATAATGTACACATTTACTATTGTTATACTTCAAAATTCCTTTTTATAGTAAACTCTACAAATAAATTATCTCTGTATGAACAAATCATGATATCCTCATTTTCTTGCATAAAGTATTGAGGGTTATATTCCTGATCACAAAATACATTAAGACAAAATTTTTATTTCTAGATTACTTTATTCAAAAAACAAATTACCTCTAAATTCTTCTCATCTGTCTGACCAAAAAAAAAAAAAGCCTGAAATTCCAAAATTGGCCATTTCAAGAAATATTAGTGCTACTCTCCGTCAAGTACTTTGGCTCAGATTTACTAGTTGGTCTGTAATGCTAAGGCATGATCTGTATAGCAGAAGGTGAATTCTAGCTCCCACTTGTGCTAGACACTTGTGCCAGACACTACCATATATTCAATATGTGCTGAGGAGAAACTGATGTTTCACTGGCTCAATACTTGTTTTCTGGAGAATTGTTTGTAATTAGCACTAAAGGATAATATTTTAAAACAAATCTGTATGGTGCTTGAACTACAGTTATCTTCACTGAAGTAAAAAAGAAATAAAATAATTTTTAAATTTGAAAGTCCTTTATTATAGTTTGCCTTAAACTACACAGAAAGCACCATTATTTGTAAACAGAGGGTTATTTCAGATAAATTTTTTATTAAGTCAATATGTAATGTATTCAAGTAATTTCCATATTTAAACATTTAAACTTATACTTATTTTTTTAAAGCAAGAGTTTTATTTATTGCATTTTAACACCAAGATATTGCTTCCTCTACATAGAAGACTCAAAAAACTCCACCAAAAGACTTCTAGACTTAATTGACAGATTCAGTAGAAGTAGCTGGATACAAGGTCAACACTCAAAAATCAATAGCCTTCTTGTACACAAATAACAGACTCACTGAGAGAGAAATTAGGGAACCAATTCCTTTCACAATAGCATCTAAAAAAAATGAAATACCTAGGAATCAATCTAACGAAGGAAGCAAAAGACCTCTACATTGAGAACGACAGCACCTTGAAAAAAGAGATCGAAGAGGATATAAGTAAATGGAAAGACATCCCCTTGTCCTGGGTAGGAAGAACCAATATGGTGAAAATGGCTATACTTCCAAAATGGCTATACAGATTCAATGCAATCCCAATTGAAATCCCCACAGTATATTTCACAGAACTAGAGAAAACAATCCAAAAGTTCATTCAGAACCAGAAGAGACCTAGAATAGCAAAAGCAATTCTAGGCAACAGAGACATGGCAGGGGGTATCACAATCCCCAACTTGCAACTATACTACAAAGCCACTGTGATAAAAACAGCATGGTACTAGAAAAGAAACAGACCTGAGGATCAGTGGAATAGATTAGATGATGCAGAAACAACTCCAGACGTACTCAGCCACCTCATCTTTGACAAAGGAGCCAACCACTCTCATTGGAGGAAAGAAAGCCTGTTTAATAAATGGTGTTGGAAAAACTGGATTTCAACCTGCCAAAGATTAAAACTAGACCCATACCTACCATGCACTAAACTAAAATCAAAGTGGATTAAAGATCTAAATATTAAGACAGAAACACTAAACTTGCTGGAAGATAAGTTAGGTAGAATTTTGAAGACATTGGCATAGGAAAAGACTTTATGAATAAAACCTCAGTAGCACGGGAACTAGCACAAAGAATCAACAACTGGGATCTCATCTTATTAAAAAGCTTCTGCACTGCAAGAGAAACCACCAACAGAGCTAGGAGACAACCTACAATACGGGAAAAAATTTTTACCAGCTGTTCCTCAGACAAAGGTCTACTACCTAGAATACATAAAGAACTTAAAAAAATCAGAGCCCCCAAATATAAAGACCCAATTCAAAAATGGGCATCTGAAATGAACAGACATTTCTCACACAAAGAAGTAAAAGCAGCAAATAAACATATGAAAAAATGTTCAACATCACTGGTCATTTGAGAGTTGCAGATGAAAACAATGCTGAGATTCCACCTCACCCCACAAAGAATGGCTGCTATCATGAAATCAACCAATAACAAATGCTGGCAGGGCTGTGGGGAGAAAGGAACCCTTCTCTATTGTTGGTAGGAGTGCAGACTGGGGCAACCACTGTGGAAATCAGTACGGAGATACCTCAAAGAACTAGGGCTGGAGGTCCCATTTGACCCAGCTATTCCCCTGCTGGGTATCTTCCCAAAAAATTAAAAGAATCATACCACAGCAATATATGCACACACATGTTCATAGCAGCTCAGTTTGTAATAGCTAAAACTTGGAAACAGCCCAATTGCCTATCAACTGGAGACTGGATAAAGAAGATGTGTTTTTTGGTTTTTTGGGTACCAGGGATCGAACTCAGGTCCTTGTGCTTTCAAGGCAGGCGACAGAAACACTGAGCTAAATGCCCGGCCCCTGAAGATGTGGTTTTTTTATAAAATGGAGAACTACTCAGCCATAAAGAATGAGAAACTAGGGACATTCATAGCTAAATGGATGCACATTGATGCCACACTCTTAACTAAAATAAATAGGACACATGTAAATACCAAATAGTTTGTGGTGTGAAAAACTAAGTGCAAATAAGGATCAAGATGTATAACTGATAATGTGAAATAGGAAGAAAAGGTCTAAAGGAGTAGGGGAAGTGGGAGGGGCAGGGGAAAGGAAAGAAGGGAAAAGAAAAAATATGAGAAAAAAAAAAAGTGTAAATAGGGAGTGGTGGAGGGCGTGGAGGGAGGGCAGAAGAATGGGGAAAAATAAGAACCAAGATACATCATGTACAGGTACAAGATCCCAATGATGAATGTAACTGTGTTGCATACCTAAAATGTACCAATAAACGTAACGGGGAAAAAAAGTGATGATAAGAAGCAATGTTTGGGGGAAGAGACTTTGGCACACCCTCTCCCTCTGCACTGACCCTGTGTCCTCCGCTGAGGGTTCCCAGGCCTCCCTGGTCAGTTTGGTTTATGCTGAAGGACCACACTTGATCTCACTGCTGTGCACACTTCCTCCGCGGTAGAAGACTGCTATCCTCGGGCACTCTGCTTTGCCGTGGCTTCTCCCCAGGAATGAGCAGAGCAAACTGAGCCAGCCACAGGCTGTACAAAGTGGGTGAAGTGTGTGGATCTTTGCTGCCATTTCTTCATCTTTACAGTGGGAAGAGTGCCTTAAAGGTCGCAGTGAGGTTCAGGTGGGCTAATGTAATACTCAGCACGATGCTTGGCGTGCACTAGTCATTCTAATTTCTCAATTTTCATTTACTCAGCCTATCCTGCTCTACCTATTTAGAAAAGTCTTATCTGTCCTTACAGTCTCATTCAAGGGTCACTGCTATGAGGCCACTGTGACCTCCTCCCACCCCAGACGGAGCTCGCCACTCACGGTCCATTGTCTGTAGGTCACTTTATTACCTAGCTCAAATACGGAGCTCGTCCTGATCAGACACAGTGATACTGCGGCTGTGGACTCGCTCCGAGCTCGAGCTTCCCACTACTCGAACAGCAAAGTTCAAAAAAAAAAAAAAAAAAAAAACAGAAATCTGCTCAGTGTACGTCAACTGCTCTCTGTAGTCAAACTGAAAATCCGACTGAAGAAACCCGTAGGGACTGAGTCCCACGGCTCACTGCAGACACAGGGGCTACGCTGCAGACAAAGCTCCACGCTCGCCCCGACTACAGCTAGCACTTGTGTCCCTGCGTCACAACATTCCTCACTGTGGCTTTTTTCTGTTTTTAACTTTATTTGCGCAAATATCATACTCATGGGTTCAAAAAAAGTTAGTGATACCAGCAGTAAAGCTAAGAGGAAAACTGTGAGAACCATGGTAGAGTTCAACAAGAAATCATTGCAAAATTTGTTAAAATGCTGGAAAAATTAATTTATAATATTTGGGCCTCAGAACCAATTATTTAGTTTTCCATTATTTCTTATGAAAAAAATACATTCAGTTCTCAAATTTTTCACAAATTTGTAACAAACTGAGCTCAGTGACTGAGGTATCATTGTATAAATTAGTTATTCAGATTTTCTTTCTCATATCCTAGAGAACACTTCTTGGAAGAAAGAATTTTCTTCATCCATTTCTATGTTCTTAATGCTTATGTTGTTTGGAAGAATTAAAAGAACTGTGAGTTTCCTTTGTGAATTTTTATGAATCAATATTGCATTGTTTCTAGGTTACAGCAGGAAAATATTCATAAAAGGTTATCAAAGCCAATAAACTCCATTATATTTTGTTGAGGAGCTTTTCTCTTTTCAAAAATAAAATGAACCTCGAGGGATCATTTTAAGCCACCTATACAAGACTTAGGACTTAAAAGTCTATAATGGCACATCATTTATTCCATGGTGAGAGTAAGGAGGAAAAAGGAAATATGGGAGCTGCTTCTAACAAAAAGTTGTTTAGGGTACAATATTGTTTTTAATGAGAAACAACTGTGTAAACTTTAAAATTAAAACCTTTAAGACATCTTGTCAATATACTGATACATGCTTTGATGAAAATTACTCTAGCATAGATAAAATGCAGCGGTACACAGCAAATAATCTATTTCGCCCCTTAAAAGGTCTTTATCTTCAAAATCGATGTAGCTCAAAGGTAGTCTTAGAGATATATATAACTTCTGAGTGCTTCTGGGGTGAGAGAAAGCACTGTCTACAGAGTGCGAGTTCTAGGAGCCGTGGCCTTCTGGAGAGATGTGGCTAGGAGTCAAACCAGGAGCATCTGCAGAGGGCCATACCTACTGTCCTGAGGACATTTGCTGTCTCTGAATGACAGATCCTGTGGTCTTACAGTCCTCTGCCTCAGCAGGGGCACATGACACAGGCACACTGCTCTGGAAAGGACCATGCAGAGATCCAACCTGGCTGGACAGAGGAGAAGTCACGCTGGAGAGATGCAGGGAAAGACAATGACTGCATGCTTGCTTGCCTTACACCTAACCTTTTCCAGCTGGAAGCCTTCCAGGCCTTACCTCTGTTCTTCAGGGGAGGCAGTGTAGGGTGTAGGTCTTTATTACATTCATTCCTTTCTGTGCAGCATTCAATGGATCTTCTTTGATGAGGAATGGGAGTGTCCTAAAATTGAACCCACACAACTATTAGCAAGTTTATTCTGTTTCAATGTCATACTAAGACATAAAAAATAATCATTAGAAAACTTACCTTAAAATTCTTATAATATTGTGCATCTTAAAAATATTATTTGCTATCAGGTTCAAATTATCCTGTTCTATCTTACTGCAACTTCTGCATTTCAACAAAATTACTATTATGTCTGTAATAACTAGTATACATAAACTGAAGAAGTCTTGGCTTAATGCAATTAGGTAAATTGGATTTAGAAGGTAATCTAATGAGACACTATTTCAAAATTCAAAATGAAGGGAGAATTGGTCCAGTGAGAATTTTCAATTTTTTTCCAAATTACTAATGGCTGGCCATGAAAAACAACTGTTTTGCCTTGCTTGGATCTTGCTGGAAATCTAGCCAATGCAAGGTTACAAAGTAAAATCAAGTTGTCGTCCTTACCCGACACTGAAAATCAGAGCCTTCCAGTCCTAGACATCCGGAAGTGACAACAGGCAGCCCAGAGTCGTCTTCCTCTATCATTGTGAAGCAGTATCCGTCTGTGCTGAAGGGAGACAGCCAAGGCAGTGGGAGAGTGAGAATGAGTTAGTATGTCTGGGGAGGTGAGATGAAGGATGTGTAGCATTTGTTTCAATGCAAATAGGGAGAAAATGAATCACCAGTACAGGCTACAAACTGTTCAGACAATCTCAAAATTTCCTTTTATGAATGTGGATTTGTCTTCAAAACACCTGGTAATACATTCTTTACACAGAAGTTCATGAGGAAGGAGGAATCAAAATTTCCATATAACAATCATGAATTGACATTAATAACCATATATACCACTTGCTGAACTCACTTTGGGCCTTCCCAGATGGAAATTTCTCCAGATAAATCTCAACCAAACAACTCTGAGGAAGGTAGTACTATCCTCAACTCCTGTGTGAGGAAACTGAGGCTCAGAGAGCATCAGTAATTTCCCAGAAGGGCACAGTGAGGGAGAAAGGCCAAGGGCTGGCCCCATGCAGGTGCATGCTGATGCTGGCTCCACCTGCCTGAGCTAGGGAAGTACACTCATCTCATCCCAAACACCACAGTTAAAGCCAGGAAGGTGCTGAAGCAGCATGGTAGACTGAGCAACGATGACTGTGTCCCTGCTTCCTCTGCTTTGCAGGCTGACCTGTCACAGGGCGAGAGTAAGCTTTGTTGTAAGCCATCTGGGCTAGAACCAGGAGCAGCCAAAGATCCACAACACAAAGTGTTCTGACACAAAAATGGAAACAAACAATTTTTATTTTTTATACGTTTTCCTGGATTTATACTCTCTTTTTCTATGTCATTTAGTCCTCTGAATAACAAGAAGATAGTAATATTTCTATTTTATAGGTGGAGAAATTGAGAAAGTAATAACCTTATGAGCCGGGGATTTAGCTTAGTGGTTTTGCCGCCTGCTGTGCAAGCGCAAGGACCCAAGTTCGATCCCCGGTACCAAAAAAAAAATAGTAATAACCTTATGCAAAGTCAAAAATAATTACAGTAAGGCTGTGATGGTAAAACTTTATAGCCAAGCACCCAAACTGCAACTCAAAATCCACTAAAATCCAATTGTTTATTGCAAAGTACCAACACTACAATTAAACTTGAATGCTGAAGTTTTGGTTTAGAAAAAACAACTCAGACGTTAACATTTTTTGTCTTAAAATAAAAACAAATAACATACGTGCCATAGGTTTGCCACCATTGCACTAAGGTACATATCAATTCCCCAAAAGTATAATTATTATGCATTGCAAACATATAACAATAAAAAATTTAAAAAGTAGTTATAGAATCAGGCCTTGAATCAAGGTCTTCTGACTTCATTCTCACAAGAACTGGAGCTACACATCGAGGTGATGAATCCCAGGGGATGCCCAACATCAGTAATAAACCACTATTGCATGTCCTCAGAAATAAACCACTGAACCATACTGTCACCCTTGTCTCATTCATATGCACGCTCAGGATTCAAGACAGACATGACAATGTGATGTAGGAAGAAAGCTGTGAGGATGGTATTAGCCGTGATTTGTAGGTCTGTCTATTCTGCATCAGTGGTAGCAGCACTCTGCCATGCATCCGCCCTTCAGTTATCATCAACATCCTTAGAAGTGTTTACTTGGTTTATAAGCCCAAGTGATCCAACAGACCTCAGTCTATAAGAAGTAGCAAAGCAAAGTTCAAGTGTATTAATGAATAGCGAGGAGGCCAATGATAGATCACTTTGCTAGACGAAGGTCAAATGCATGAATATTGCCACAGAAGAAAGACTGTCTCTGAACAGCCCATGCTCTGAATTCTCCTGGGGCATTTTAATAAATTTATGAAAGTTCTATGGAAATGTAAAGCATGTAAATGTTAAAAACAATAAATAATACAGCTGTTTCTTGAAATTTAAATAACATGAATGAACAATACTTGTGTGATTTTAAAATTTGTTTCCTACATATTTAGATTGTGTAACTTGTGGGGTATGATCAGAAACTATGATCAATGTTTAAAATTTTTAAAAAATTTATTACAGTAAAAGACACATTGCCATTAATCCCACTCAAAATCCTCCCCCTTCCTTCAGATACACTTATCCCATCACTCTTGCCACTCTCTGAAGCAGTTCAAGTTCTCTTTTGTGTCTTTAGTTGTACTGTCATGACTGTCTGGGTGTCCTGATGTCCTGAGTTGATTCAAAATGTTTCCCTTTCATGGTCATTTTGACATGGGGAAGAGCTGGAAGTCACATGGTGCTGCGTCTGCTGACTAAGGTAGATAAGGGCACACCATGTTTTTGTGAGCCTGACTTCCCTTCACATGGAATTCAGCAGCTTTACTCACTGTTTTTTTAATGACCCCTTATAAAGACTCTCATAAAAGAGGACTACTAAAACTGCTTCAGAAAGTGGCTAGAAAGATGGGAAAAGTGTGTTTGAACCAAAGGGGAGTACTTTGGAGGAATTAATGCTAGTGTTTCTTTCACTGTGATAAAATTTTTGAAAATTTAAACATATTTCAATCATCCCTCATGTATTTCTTATCATAAGCAAGATTCAGAAATTATCAGAAATAACAGTTACCCTAATTTTCTGACATGAATATACAGGGGCTTGTGCAGTTGATATGTAGATTAGAGCTCAAGACTATTTCTTGCTTATTGTGAGTTCCTCTTACTCAAACCTGAGTATATGGAAATGGACTTCTGGATAATTTATAAAAATCAAGAAAGGGATGAGAAAATGTAGTAAAGCTGTTGGTAAGTTAATGTTATAAGGTCCTAGGAAACATAAACATCAGGGAAAGTATATTCAAGCTTTAAAAATTCACTCCCCTGTTTGCAAAGAGGAAGAAGCCAAAAATATAAAGAAGCAAAAGTAAGAAAGAGGGACCTTCGAGAAAAGAATCAATGTTCCATTCACCATAAACTCACAAAGGAATCAAATATCCAGTTGAAGGAGGAGGTGATAAAGCCGTTTCTGTGCATATAATCTTCAACTAAGCAAAAGTGATTTATAAGCTTCTCTCTGAAACTGCTATCTAACCAGAGAAATTAACTGGACACTTGCAGTACATTTATGAAGCTTGAGAATTACTTGGAAGCTTTCAACCTTCAAGCCAGCACGTGTAAACAAAACTAAGGCCCAGAGTCAAGGCCAATGAACTCTGCCCACCACTGAGATTCCATGGCTGGATGTCAGGAAGGGAATTCAGCTCCCACAGCAGATTTATGTGAGTACCCCACTGCCTAGGTGCCATGTTTAACTTAGTCTTATATAAGCAGATTATCACCCCATCACCCCCAGAGTGCTCAAAGTGAAGAAGAGATGAAGAACCACAAAGGAAACCAAAGAAGAAAGAATTTTAAACAAAATTGGAGCAGTAGGATGTACACATAATTATAGGCCCAATCACTGAACTGGAGTAATGGTTATGAACACAGACAGAGAAAACGGCAACACTTCCAGAATCCCGTCCCTCTGTGTTACGGCCAAGAAGGGTGATCAGAATGGAACACAGTTGTGGTCACACCCACGTACTCAGTCACCAATGCTGAATATCTCCTGACAGGACTTTAATTTACAAAAAACAAAGCACTTGAGAACTTAAAGGTTACATGATGTCAAAAAAGTAATAATACAACTTTTACTATAACCCTTGGGTGGTTCTACAGATTGTTAAAATTCCCCGATGTTCCAAAAGCAAAGGCATTTCTGGAACATCCAGAAAGATCATTAGGCTATTAACTGCCTCAAAGAGATTTTAGTGTGTCCAAGTGAACATACTTCATCAAGTAAGGGGTCTTTCTGTTTTAAACCTTGGAAGGGCCAAGTGATCCCCCCTTTTTTTGATACTGGGGATCGAACTCGGGTCCTTGTAGTTGCGAGCAGCGGAACCACTGACCTAAATCCCCGGCCCTAAGGAAATGAAGTGACAGAACTTTTGGGGGGTTTTTTGTTGTTGTTGTTGTTTTTGGTACTGGGGATTGAACTCGGGACCTTGCGCTTGTGAGGCAGGCAGTGGAACCACTGAGCTAAATCCCCGGCCCAATCCCCTTTTTAGGCATGCAGTTACATTTCCAGAGACTGCAAGCTTTTTATCTCCTCTCGTTTCTTATCCAATGGGTTAAATGGCCTTCTGGAGTGCACCTCTTTCCTACATTATTGCAGATGGTAAGAAATCAATTTCACAAGGCACCTAAAACTGCACTGGCAGTATCTTTACTCAACATGAACACAGTTTTGTGAGGCACGTCCAAGCTTTGGTCTTTTTAACTCTATTCTTCTACTAAGGTCTCACATTTATTGCAAACCCCAAGCTTGTTCACAAACAGTCACCATGGCTGAGAAGGAACTATTTCTGAACATTCCGACTAGCTCAAATCTTTATATAGATTAAATTAACTCTAAAATAATTACCAAAGATTTTATCTGCTTTGCTCAATTAGATAACAGAAAATTTAAAAGCATTATTTTAAATCTGCTCTCAATCAAAATTAATTGCATCTGCTCAATGTCATCTGCCTATGAGGATTAACAGTTCTCTTGAATGATCAATATTTATTACTTTTTCCCCCAATATGTAACAAATACTAGAATTAATTTTTATTAACTTAATTTTCATTAATTCAATTTTCATTCAGGTTGGATTTTTAAATGCTGGTTTAAGTCATTTGTAAACAAACACTTAAGGAAATCTGGTGTTCTAAAATATCTATTTCAGACCTAAGGAAATAAAGTAAGTTTTCAGAATTTTCTGTCACAGGTAAACTCAAAGATACATAAAGTTTGTAGAGTTGCTGTATAAATCATGTACATTGTAGTCAGCTGAGGGCCACAGCTTATTCACCAGGGGTTCATTTTATATCCATGGAGCACACTGGGACTCAGGTGGATCGAGGTGCTGAGGACACAGGGTCAGGGGATGTGACCTTTGCTTTTGAGGAGCTCCTCATCTACGAAGGCCACCAATCCTAGAAGAGGGACATCTGTCCAACTTTAAGCAATGAGAGTAGAAATTGTAAGCTACTGAAATGTTTCCTACCAACTGGGAAATAAGCAAAGAATGCTGAGCAGTAGTAATTACCAAAGTAATTGGATCCTAAGGTTTTCGGTTTTTGTTTTCTTTCCTAGATGGAGGATTCCCATAGGGTTGGAGGGAAACAGAATAAAATGTTTCTAGTTCTGTGTGCACTTCTTTCGCTTTTCCTCTGAGTCATCTCTGTATTCAGAAAAGGCAAGGTTACAACATGAATGACAAGGTCCCTCTGTGAGAGTTACCTCACTATTCCTTTCAAAGCCTCCTAGAAGGTCTTCCTTCTTGTCTCTAACACTAACCCATTCTCCAAAGCATTGGTGGCAAACCTATAGCATACGTGCTGCAGCAGGCTGCCTGTATCACTGAAAGACCTAAAAGGTTTGCCATCACTGTTCTATAGTGTATCCTGATAGATCTTATGTTTTGTTTCTCTGCTCAACAATCTTCAATGGTTCTCTGTGTGTAACAACAAACTGGGCCCATTTAACATTTTCATTTCTGACTAATAAGAGGCACAAAAGAGGAGTAATTTTTCATAAAAGACTTCATCAGTTAATTTGCAATCACAGACTCTTACAACTAAAGGACAAGTTCTAATGAAGGACTCACCATTCTCCTAAGAACTATTATTTGAAATCAGCATCTTTTATTGGGGGGAAAATTATAAAGCTGGATGTTTAGATGGCCTGGGCAACAGTGTCAAAAACTGAATGGCTTATAGTGGCATTCATCACACAAGGGGAGGTGTACAAGATAACAAACAGAACACACACTATGTAGACAGAGGTCAGAAGCACCTAAGCACCTACACCACTGCACTCAGCAAACTGCAAAGAGCCCAGCAGCCCCCTGGGTTTTCTTCTGTCCCGAGAGTCTTCAAGACATGCAGTTGGAGACAGCAAACCCCTTGTCACTGGTATGTGAGGAGGTTAACCCAAAAACTGAAACTTAAGTAGCACATTGAGAGGGTGGGTGTTTCATGTGCCCTGAAATGAAATAACATAAAATAGGAAAAGCAAGCATGTAATTTACAATTTTTTTCAATTCATGTTATAATGATTCATTTTTATTCTGCTTTACAAAAGTATCAGGGTCCAACTCATGGCGGGGGGAGGGGGTGGGTGTTTCTCCAGAGAGAGCCCGGGAAGCACCGCTTCAGAGGACAGACATTAGTGTGCGCACACAGATGCGGAGGTACAGGCGCGTCTCTCTCGGGATTCCCACAGGGCAGATCGCAGCTCACAGGAGGACGCTCCTGGAGGCATCACTGCATCAACAATCAACTGGGGCTTTCAATGCAGGTCCCCGCTGCTGCTGCTCTCCTCTAAGAACCAGTGTTGGGATGGCTTCTGGCCAAGAACTCACAACTTGGGAATCGGCCACGATCTTTTTACCAGACCATCATGCCTCAGATTTCTGAGAAAACTGCATAGGCTTTTAGAGCCTCAGATTTCTTACAAGTAAAATATAAATAATGCTCCATCTCTCTAGGAATACTGTGGTGATCAGTGATAGGTGAAAGTAAACATGCTAGTATTTATGAACATTTTGGTAATTATTATTTTCCTGTTTATGTCTACAGGTTAGTCCATCTGTGTTGACTGTAATAGTGCAAATTATTTCTTCTGGGAGCTTCCATTGTTACTATTGCTGATTTTGTCTCTTTTGGGGTTTTTTTCCCATTTTCTACCATAAATCAAAAATTGACAACCATGTTATTCAAGCCCATCTCAATCTGGCTTCGATCTCTACTGAGTATCTCTAGACTGCTCTTACTAACATCATGACATCTGACCGGCATTTTTCATTTCTCATCCTTGACCTCTACTCACAGTAAACACAGCTACCTTTACTACTTCCCTCTGCCCACCCAGTTCCAATAACACTACTTAAGTCTCCTGGGACATCCTCTTAGCATTAAATGTCTCCAGGCTCACTTCTATTCAGGTAGATGCTCTCGATTTCTGGTCCTAAATCTTCATGCTTCATTATATAAATGACTTCCTGTTATTCCAAGCTTGACTACGTCACTTAATTTGATTAAGGGAACGTTGGAGGACATGATCACACAGAGGCTTTAAGGGTCTGCTTTCTCACACTCATGTGAGTGAGAACAAGCCCTGGGAACTGCTGGTCCAAGGAGAATAAAGAAATGAGTAGCAGGGCTGAAGTCAAGGTCCCCCAGTCCCAGCAGAGCCCAGCCCAGCGGCAGCCAACCTATCAACCTCCAAGTGAAAAAAGTTATGTGTGGACTTACAGGCCTCTGTGACCTTAAGGCCATTCAGCAAAGACGACCAGTGTTCTAGCTACTTGTACTCTCTCCTGAATGCCTATCTGCATAGAGATCTGTGCCCTACTGCCCATACCCTTTGACATCTCTACTAATATCCCCACACTGGGAACTTCCTTCCTTTCCTCTGTCCAACTTCATTAAAGGCAATGCTATGCATTTAAATCTTTGTCCAGGATCACGGAAGGCCCCTCTTCTCTCTCTCCTCCCATATCTAATCCATTAACCCACAACTTCACATTCTATATATTTCTCAAATACACCCAACTCTCCTACACCAGTAACATTCTAGTTCAAAGTCATTTTCTCTCACATGAATTTAGTCTTACTGAACCTACTTTTCAAATTCTCATGCTTAACTCATCTTTGCACTTTTGTCTACTTCTCATACATTCAATACTCTGCAGCAAAGATATTTTTTCAAAGAAACAAATCAAATCATGTCATTCCCAGCTGCCACTTCTGCTTCAGGACCTCCTCATGATTTTCCTGTGCTCCTGGGTGTACAGCTAACATTAACACAGCCTACCAGACACAGTGATGTCCCTTGCTTCTGGCCTCTGTGCTCTAGGAAGCCAGTCTCCTTTGGACATACATGCTTCTCCTTCCCACAGCAGAGCATTTTCAGCAGGCAGCCCCTGCTTCTCCCAAACCAACTGACACTTCAGTCGCTTAACAGGAAAATGGGACAAAATATTTGAAATTAAGATAGTTGTAGAAAATCCTAAACATATGATCACCCTGACAACAGCCCAGGTGATACACACTGATGTATCATGACTACTATAGACTTAGACAAAATAGTAAAATACTCCCTTAATTAGCTTCCACCTGCTAATTTCTCTCTGCTTAGGAAATTTTTTAATTTTCCCTACACTCTTTACTCTAAACATACATTGTTTCCCAGGAAAACCTGTCAGAGCTCCAAATTATTTTAATCACAAAGCTCAGTGAGGTGGGAGTGTTTAGTAGTAAACAGCTAGTCACAGACCTCTCTGGATCACAAACTCCACCTGTCTGAAAGGAAGAATCAACATTCCCTGCAATGCTGAGTTGCTCTGCTGATTAAAAGAGAGATGTATTTTCTATCATACCCAATTTTTCTCCCTGTGTTGTATCAGTTAATGTCTATTTCTTGTGCTAAATATACTGGGTCTTTGTGATATATCAATAAACTTACCCAGGTTGAGCTGGGACCAAAATCCAAAAATGAAATTTATTTATGTTTTATATACGCCTTATACAAATAGCCTGAAGGAAATTTTATACATTTTTAAAGTGCCTGTGCTTGAACTGTAATTCTTATGTGTGATCCATCTTCTACTCAGGACATTATGTTTATGCTCCAACAGTTTGCAAATCTGAGGCAGTTTGGATCTGGGATACTTCAGTTAGACTGTGCATCATAGGAAACTTTGTAAGAGTTCTCTGAAGATAAAAATGCACTGAATTCAGATTTGTTTACTCTCCTGGCAGATAAAGCTGCACACAGTGGCCCAGAGAGTCTACCTGGGCTCTAACCTAGCTGTCCACTGCCCTATCTGGGTCCAGACTCTCTAGAGCCAGGCTCTGCTTCTTGGACATTTAACTGAGGCCCATTCTTGTCTGGCCACCCTCTCCATTTCTTTTTTTTTTTTCGGTACTGGGGTCGAACTCAGGTCCTTGCGCCTGCAGGGCAGACGGCGAAACCACTGAGCTAAATCCCCGGCCCACTTCTCCATTTTTCTCAGCACACTCTGGCTTCCTTAGGCTACAGCCCTTTACTCACCGTTGTCCTCAATCTCAGGAGTAAATGCAGCTACTGTATGAAACACAATGGATACAGTTGCATAAAGGTGGAAGAAGGAAATGTGACAAATGCAAACAGTTCACTTTCAAGTGTTATAAAGCATTATAAAACATGATTATCAACTTAGTAGTTTATTTTCTAGTACTTTGATAATGTCTTTCCTAACATCTGGTGGATCCACATAAATTCTGTCAAAGTACTCCTCTCTCAGTCAGTTTATTAATATTCCCAACAGCTTAGGTGTTCTTTTGAAATTACCAACACCACCAATATGAAGAATGGTCAAAACATCACACATGTGACATCTGCTCCTACTGAACTGACTGTAGAGAGGAGGTGTTTGGCAAATAGCAATTGACTTTTGCTCCCCGACAAGGAGTGTGGGATCTGTGGTGTGTCTGTGTACCTATAGGCTGTCTGGACGGAGGAGATGACCAGAACCAGTTTAGGGTAATATACAATCCTGTCTTTCTCAAAAGGTAGCATAGCTCTACGAGTTAATGGAGGTAGGCACTATTCTCCAAATTGTACTTTTGGAAACACTTATGATTAAAAAGGTGCAACCCTTTGATAAAGCTACATTTAAATCATTTATTTCACCAACCTGCAAATATTATTGACTGAGTCCTCTGGACAATGGTGGTGGCATTTGCAACGCAAGATCTTCGGACGAGGGGTGGGGGCAGTACTCTCACCATCCTCTTTCTTGGTGCCCACATTTAATTTTCCTGAACTTCTCAAAAGCATGTTACCAAAGTTTGCTGAAAAGAAGAAAGAATGGAGTTAAGCATTTGTATGTTAGCATACCACAGTCCTCTGTCCAAGGATTAGACTAAAATGTATAACAGACATTGGGAAATGGGAAGAAAATGTTCAAATGGGAAGGGGAACAAGGGAGGGGGAGGGTCAAAGAAGGGACAAGAAAAAAAGAGAAAATAGAAGGAAAAATGGAAATGTAGCTTTTGTAAATAAGGAGGGGAAGAGGGGATGAAGGAGGAGGGGGAAATAAGAAAAAGGGAAGAAGCAAGATATATCATGGACAGGTACAAATTCCCTATGATGAATGTTACCATTATGTATATCTAAAATGTACCAATAAAAGTTTTGCTTCAAAAAATACATAACAGAAAACAAGGAGATAGATCTTTTACAAATGGGAAAAGGAGCAAGAGTTGGAGGAATAGGAGAATGAGGGGAAGAAAAAGAGAAATAAGAATTAAGATGTGTTATGTACATGTACTAACTCTCCATGATAAATGTAATTGTTATGTAATGCAAACATTTGCTAATAAAATTTTTTTAAATTAAAAAAACTGCACAAATAGGAAGCAAAGTATTCATGACAATGACTTAACAGAAACCAGATATTCTATGTTTTTGATAAAAAATTATACTTTCTATACTGTATACATGTCATTAGAATACTCATAATCCTTTCAAAATATGTTTTATATTTTAAATAGTTGTATTTAACTGAGTACAAGGTCAAAGAAACAATACGATAAACATTACTTTGTGTTAGTACCATAAATATTATCAATGTCTCAGATGAGAAAATAGAGACTCAAAGCTTAAGTAATCTACACATAGTCAAGAAATCATAGATCCAGTGTTTTAAATCAAGATTATTTGAAGCCTTACACTGTGTTTCTACCTCATATCATGAGGTCTCACTACTTGAGGGACATCACATATTTTACAATAAATTATCAAAAATATTTAATTTGAAAAGGAAAAAACTTAGTAAACATCAAGATATATGTGAAAAAACATGTCTTCCCCATCAGGTTTTATATGCAGAATTTCCCACCTATTACTGTAGTGATGCTTCTATTATCTTTGAGGGAGGACACCATAGTAGACATGATCTCATAAAATTATTTTCTGTGTTCAACAATAGTCTTCACTATTTACCATTCAATTGTCTTTGGATAACTGTATAAATAATCTTCTCGTTCCTCATATTCCTAAAATAAAATCCTTAAAATGGAGATCATTATAAGCAACTACACCTGATGTCAAGACCTCAATGTGTGCAAGAAATAACATCAAGAATTGACAATTGGAGGGCTGGGGATTTAGCTCAGTGGTTTCGCTGCCTGCTGCGCAAGTGCAAGGACCTGAGTTCGATCCCCGGTACCAAAAAAAAAAAAAAGAATTGACAAATGGGATTATATCAAGTTCCAAAGCTTCTGCACAGCAAAGAAATTAATGACTAGAGTGAAGAAACAAACTACAGAATGTGGAAAAATGCTTGACGGCTACTCCTCAGCCAAAGGACAAACATCTAGAATATATAACGAGTTAAAAAAAATTAGACCCCAAATAAAAGACCCAAGGGAGAGCAGGGGAAATGGGGAAAAAATAAGAACCAAGATACATCATGTGTTTACAAGATCCCAATGATGAATGTAACTGTACTGTATACCTAAAATATACCAATAAACTTAATGAAAAAAATGGGCAACTGAAATGAATAGATACTTCTTAAAAGAAACTAAAATGGTAAATAAATACATGAAAAAATGTTCAAAATCACAAGAGAGAAATGCCAATTAAAACAACGTGAGGTTTCATCTTACCCCAGAAAGAATGGGTATTACCAAGGAATGCAATAATAAATGCTGCAGAAGCTGTGGGGAAAAGGAAACATTTTTAAATTGTTGCAAATGTAAACTAGAACAACCACTATGGAAATCAGTGTGGAGATTCCCCAAAAAACTAAAACTAGAAACTCCATGTGACCCAGCTCTTTCTCTTGTAGGTATCTTCACAAAAGAGTTAAAGACTTCGTATTACAGGGATATATGCATACCCATGTTTATAGCAGCACAACTCATAACAGCTAAATCTGTATGTCCATCAGCAGATAGATAAAGAAAATGTGCTGTTTACACACAGTGGAGTACTCCTCAGCCATAAAGATAATTGTGAGACATTTGTAAGAAAATGGATGTAACTTGGGACCATAACATTAAATCAGTAAAATAAATCAGTCACACAAACAACTATCACATCACTTTTCTTACATGAGAACCCCACAGTACAAATATGTTAAAGAGCAAAATAAAAGATAGATATTATAAAATAGGGAGATAGGTCCCCCTGCAAATGGAAAGTGGAGCCAGAGATGGGGGAAGAGGGCACGGGGAAGTAAAAAGAATTAAGATCTGCTATGTACATGGGCCAACTTCCAATGATGAATGTACTCATTATGTGCTGCAAATATGTACAAATAAATATAGAAAAAACAGCATGTATGTTAGATAGTAAGAGGCATACACTGATACCTACTGAGTTTAGGCACTGGGGTAAGAAGTTCTTACATGTGCCGTGTCAAGGCATTACTCCTCACCAGGACCAGTATTCAATTTAACATTTCTCTCATAGCACATCTTGTTGGCTGATGATTAAATAAAATTTCAAGAATATATCATCTAAATTAAACATTATTGGGTTAAAAACTGAAGTCATTACATCAAAAATGCAATATGTGCAATAGACATGTATAGTGTGCATATGCTATTTTTTAAACCATAAGTAAATTTCTGTAGGCATTGAGAATGAAAAGTTTCAGAAGAAAAATCAACAATAATTTTTCCTGGATTTTTACATGTTAAGCTAATTAGTCAAATTGTTAGGGAATAACAGTTTAAATCAAAGTCCATAAAGGGATTGGGGGGGGCGGGGTGCACGCCTGTAATCTTAGCACTCAAGAGGATGAGACAGGAAAACTTCAAGTTTAAGGCCCGGCTGGGTAACGTAGAGAATTCAAGGGTTACTATTACATAGCAAGACTTTGTCTCAATCAATAAAATTAATAAAATATGTGAGATGAACTTATCGGAACTTTCTCTATGATCACTACAACATCTTATATTTTCACAAATGTACATAAGATGTTTGTACAACTTTCTCAAACAGTTCTTTGCAAACTTAGTTTAGAAAATACATGTTGATTATAGTGGGCAGCTGAGGGGTACAAGGAGCTAGTTCTATGTAGAATTCTGCCCCATCCACAGTGATTAGATTCTCTAGGCCTCAGGTGAGTGAAGGAAAATATATACTCAACAAAATCTCTTGTGATTTTGAGACAGTACAGACTCCACTCTAAGAAATCCTGGACCCGATCAGGCAAATAATACATATTTAATCCAATCACATAATAAATCTCAACAGGTGTATACTATTCTTCATCCTTCACTTAAACACAGTTAAATGTACTTCCTGTTTCCACTTTGTCTCACAAGCCATTTGTTCCAAATCTGTCTCCAGAAGAGTGACAGCTGCCCCTGCCCACCTGGTGCAGTGTGCCACACGGCGTGGTAGCTTCTCTTTAATCTGACTCTCAAGCTCGCCAACTTGATGAGCTACCTCAAGGGATAAAGCCATGAAAACAGGGTATGTAAGACTCACTACCTCCTGCTTCCTCACATACTAGACCCTTTGTCTTTGAAATTTTAAAACAAAATAATAAAAATGAATTTGTTCTGGAGATGTTACTTAGCAAATATGCACTGAATGCTTGCCATGTTCCAGGCACAGCCTGGGTCACTATGATGAGCAAAACATACACAGAATTTGCCATCTGCTAGGAAAATTTATTAAGTGAAATTTCTGCACTGAATGGTCTAAAGCAAAAAAGGAAACATCTTCATAAATTGGAAATAAGATTCCATTTTGGCCAAAAAAAATTTTTCACATCATAAATTTATTTAAGGATAAATTATCTGTAAAATTTAGATGCAAGAACATTCTTTGCAAAAATAAAAAGAAAGAAAAAAGGACCCAAAAAGATGGCTCTTTGCAATGCTTCTTGTAACAACCCATGTCTACCAGAAAGGAGGTTATGCCTCGAAAATGGGATTCCTATGTTGCCCTTAAAATGCAGATATGGTGTGTATTTATCAACAAGAAAAGATGTTAAAATATGTCTGGTGGGAAAGGCAGAGTACACAGTACTCTACTACGGAATCCCCTTCAACGAGAGAGGAGATGGGCTGCAGTTAGAAACTGCAATGGGGAAGAGAACAGGAGAAGGAAATCCTACAACAGCCCGGGCAGCAGCAGGACAAGCAGTGGACAAAGCAAAGAAAGCTGACTCTCAAGATGGAAGAGAAGAGAAACTAAGAAGCAAAACAATTTTACCAAACACCCACAAGCAATTCCAGGTCAGCACTAAGGGTGAAGGGCACATCTGATGATCTGTTTTTATAAGTAGAGTTTAAAATGCCCTTCCCCCTTCCCCACGAACTAGTAACCGTGCTCCCCGCCCTGCCGAAGACCGGAAGGGTAAATCTTATGTACCTGCTTTACTTTCCTCTCTGACAATCCAGATCACGGCCAGAGTATCAATAGGGGGCGGGACGACCCCCTCACTGCCACTTTGGGCAGACAGGGATTCATGCAGGACAAGACCCTCAGTCCTTTCCCCTACATGACTCTCAGAACCCAGTCCAGCCCGGCTTGCGCTTCTTTACTGGGAAACTGGACCAGGTCAAGAGTAATGGAGCTAAAGACAGAGGTGCTGGGGGTTTCTCGGTGAGACAGCCCTTCATTGTCACCTACAGGGTGCCCCCTGGTGACAAGAGCCACCCCTGTGCGGCCAGCTTCCCTCAGCTCTTCTAGGGCTCCACTCTCTTAGAGAGGAACCTTACTTCCGGGTCACTAGAGACCTGAAGAAATCCTCAAACATCAAAGGCTGAGGATGAAACAAATACGCTGAAAACCCACTCGCAAGAAACAGATACTCTATGGAAGGAAGTACAAACTGAAGTGATTATCAATATTCTCAGCTTATTAGAAACTGCATTATATCAGTTAAACAAAACTATGTTGCTATAAAATGGAAATAACAAATACGGAACTTTAAAATATTATTGCATCAAAGAAAATATTAGCAGATGAGTTGAAAGATAAATATTAAGAAATCTCTTAGAGGAAAACACAGGAAATGGTTAAAAACTTAAAGAGTATCAATCCAAGAAATCCAGTATCTGAATAATACTAGCTCCAGAGACTTGAGAAAACAGAAGGAAATCATCAAATGAATAAATCATACAAGAGTCTTACAGTTGAAAATCATAAATTTTTAGTTTAGAAAACAAGACTCTGAATATAAGTACAGACTCATATCAAAGAACGCCATTTGAAAATTTCATAGAGGAGAGACAAAAGGAGATGCTGTATTCCTACAGAGACAGGAGAGACAGGGAGAGGAGGGGAGGGGAGGGGAGAGGGAGGGAGAGAGAAGGAGGGGTAGGGGCTAGAAGAGGGGGGAATGCAGTTGAGGGGGAGAAAGAGGTTAAAAATAAATATGGCATTGAACTTCTCACAGCAAAACTAGAAACTCAAATGAAATACAGTCATGCAAAATTCTGAATGAAAGTATTTCAAATCCCAAAATCAATACCTGGGCAAATTATAAATAAAGTGTGAAGGTATAAAAAAAAAAAGCATTTTAGTATCAAATGTAGGTGTCAAAAAGGTACCTTTTATGCTCCTTCCTCAGAACATTATTGGAGGAGGTGTTCCATCAAAATGCAGGTATAAATAAGAAAACAGAAAAATTAACAGGTTTCTGCCAACAGGATATTCAACTCAAGACGAAGGTGAAGCAAAACCTCAAGGTAATGGTATGCATGGATGAGATGAGACCTAAGGCAGGTTAGAAGGCTCTGGGAGGGACAGGTCTACAATGCTGAGCAGAGTCGCTTGCACAGTTGAAATTTAAACTGACTGACAGTATGAAAATGAATTTGTGGTGGAAACCTGGTCACTAAGCAAGTAAATAAATTATACACCCCTGTGCATGCACACACACACACACACACACACACATATATAAATGATAGGGGACAGTAATATGTGTATATGTTGTGGGGGTGATAAATGGAACCCTCATCTTCAATAGTAGAAAGTCAAAGACAATGTCTAAAATTTAATAACCAAAATGTAGCAGCATTAATTTAGAGCTATGAAGGAAAATACCAGAAGAAGAAACAAGAAAGGGAGTAGATACAGTTACTGTTGGAAAAATTGTAGTTTCTAAGTTAAACAAACAAGAATAGCAGATTGTGAAATAATATATCTAACATGATAAGCCCAGTGTATGTGTGTGTGTGTGTGTGTGTGTGTGTATGTGTGAAAGAAGGATTCACAACACTATATAGATATTTGTGAAATACATGAGGTTCCTCCTTGTAGAAGAATTATCTCTATGATGGGACACTTAATTTTGTATCATGAAATTTTCACTTTTCATTCAAAAGAACTGTAACTCCAATTTTTAAATTTGCATGGATCTACAGAGGAGCAAATCGAAACATATAATATTAGAGCTATTTAAATGCACTTGCAAATTGCTTGTCAGTTCAAAAGAGAGAAGAAATTAGTCTCACATCCTGATATAGAATGAAGAACATTCAGTGAAAAATGAAGAACCAGGAAATTAAAAAAGAAGATTCAGCCAAAAGGAAGGCATTCATCAACTGCATCTTCACTACAGGACCAGTGAATATGCCTGGCTGGTGACATTAAGACCACAAATGGTTTACCATGCTTTCAAGTGTTGTGTGCATGTGGATGTAAACCGCTCGCTGATAAACCTGCATACCTCATTTGATATTGTTAATTATCATCAATCTATTGTATACAGATTGAATATTTCTAATCTGAAGACCCAAATCCAAAACCTTCTAAGTGCCAACAGGATGCCAGGAGTCTGATCCTTCAATGTATACAACCTCTGTTTCATGCACAAAATTATTTAAAATATTATATAAAATTACCGTCAGGCCATGTGTATAAGGTGTATATCAAACATAAACTTAGTTTTTTGGTTTGGACTTGGGTCCTAGTCCCAGGATATCTCCTTATGTATTTGCAATTATTCCAAAACCTAAAAAAAAAAAAAATCTAAAATCTAAAATACTTGTATTCCCAAGCACCTTGGACAAGGGACCCTCAACTTGTAGTATCTTATAGAATATCCTAGGTTAACTACTCTCCCTGCCAAGAAAAAATACCCAGGTACCCAAATTTAACTTTAAGACTTCCTTGTAGTTAAATTCTGGTTCTCGAACATTGAACAAAAGTAAGAACTTTCATATAAAGATTGTGAAGATAAAATATCTTTTAAAAATAATTAATATTTAAATGCAGGCAGAATAGATGCTATTTAACTGGATATGTAGTACACAAGACAGACACCATTTCTCTAAACTGAGTTAACAGACTGTCCTGAATGAGTAAGAGAGCTTTCAGAAAAACGAATAAAAGTAGTGAGATGAGAAAATGACTGCTTTAAATCAGACGTTATTAAATAAGCAGTAAAACGCTGGTCAGAGAAGTGGAGAACTCTTCCCTTGCTTTTATCAAAATAATCAAATCAAGGAAATATGTAAAACACACAGTTGCTGCTTATTAATCTACATGTATTTGATTTGCTATGATGAGAAACCATTATCACACAATTCACAAAATTTCTAATCACCAGATAAAAGCAATTCTTAATCTGGAATTAACATAGCAGACACCAGTTTCAAGGGGGAAGAGGAGCAGCAGCCCAGCAAGTAGACATGGTCAGACACATAGGAAAGGCTCAGAACACTGAAAAACAAAGATCGTGAGACCTTCATGTCCCACCCACATGTAGAAAAGGGCCGTGAGAAAGTGATCTGTCTCATCTAATGCCAAGGCTATGAAAGGGGATTTATAAAGCGATCACTTGCACATATCAAATTACACAGAACTTGTATAGATTTCAGCCTCACAGACATAATCTATAATTCGGATAATGAAACAAGATAGAACATATCAGCTAAAACTTTAAAAAGACAATTATGTGCATATATACAGAGCTATCATTTTATAAAAATATTTAGCTCAACAATTATACAGAAATATGAAACAGAAAGAATGACAAAAGATGTGTATTTGCTACACATGTGAATGTCCACAGGAACAATGACATAGCAAGTATAAAGACAGATAATAAGATCAGGTGTATTTTTCACCTTATATTGCATGGTATTAGTATCTCTCCATTTGAAACAGAAGAAAAGCAGCTATTAAAAGATAATAAAATATTTGTTTTAGTCAATTCATAAATAATTTAAAATTTTTATTAATTAAATCCTCATTTTATTTGACTTTGTTTTAAAGTTAAATATAAAAGAAAATAACTACTGATAACAACTGGAAGATATATGGCCATGAAAAAAATATTATTTAGTATACTATATTTACTAATACAGTAAAATCTTTCTCAAAAAGCTTTTTCATCAAGGAAAACTGAGCACTGATAAGTTTCTACTTAATTATTGGGCAAGTTTCAACAAAATTTATTATTTTTTCCCATTAGAAGTCTAGATAATTATAGTTTTTTTAAAACATTTAGCTAGAGAATCATGAATAAACCTGGCAGAATAGAAAAGAATTGTCTGGATATTTTATAGGAATAGATTCCACACTAAATAAGTCACTCCTAAAAATCCCATTCTATTTTCCTGTTTCTCTCCTTCTGTCCTTTTTTTCTCCCCTCCCTCTTTGTTTTTAAGTGAATTACCCTTAGTTTAATAGTGTGAATCCGAACTATTCAGCTATGTGGTTAGCTTAGCTGTTTACACTGTAGTTAACCCAGGCAGCTAACTACTCAAGTTTCCAAGAAAATACAAGTTAAGGCTTTTGAAAGTCAATCTACTTTTAGTTCTCATTTTTTAAAGGATCACTAGATTTTAGGGGTGCAAGTGAACTGCAGGATCTCTTTCATTAGATAAACCACAACTAAATCAAATTCTCACAAGAGAAAGATGTATAGTTTTCAGGTAAGTTGATCACATTTCATAAAATAATCTAACGATTAGCATACCACAATCACGTGACTTCCATTCAATGACAACAGTTAAATGAAAATTTTTCTTGAATATCATTCCTTGTGTACATTATTTTAGTTTTGCACATGCTTTCAGCTATGTACAAACAAGTTCTTTATGAAGTTTTTCTTACAGAAAATAAGACAGATTTATAGAGTTTTTAAGAAATATTTATTAGAAAAAATATTTATTTGGAAATACTGAACAGTGATGAGCTGGAAGTCTCATATAAACACAAGAACATAACTCATTCATTGTCAATACTTAACAAATATTTATTTTAAAAATGTCCATGATTTTATATTACTGTGCATTCTTCCATATGACTTACAGAAAATAGTTAGAAGACACAAAAGTAAAATAAGAGCTCACAATACTGCCAATCAAGAATAAAACATTAACAATTAAATTTTATCTTCAATATTTATCTGTAAATCCTAAAGTATGTTTTAGCCATGTGCAGTTTTTCTTATTAATATTCACTTCAAAAATACCATAAGACATTTTAAATTTGTAATATAAAATATTATTTTGTTATAGACAATGAAGAAAATATCAGAATCTACTGTCATACTAAAATACACAGAAAATAATAGATATTTTAAACAATTTATCAATGGAAATAACTCAAGTAAAATTAAATCTCAATATATAATGCTCTTGAAAAAAACTTTCTTAAAAATTCACTGTAAATAATATGATTATTTTGTGCCCTAGGATCTACTAATAATATCCTCCTTATTCTTTTCTTTTTTTTTTTATTCTTTTTTTAATTCGTTACCTTAAAACTACAAAATGTTGACTGTTTTCAGTGTCCTGCAACATTTCCACCAGAGGGCAGGCAGAGGCAAGAAGAGAAACTGGAATTCCTACCACAGGCATTTGTACTTTTAGGTAAAGAGATTAGTAGAAAGGACATTTTTTAAAGTACTGAATTGATGAACTTTTAGAATGATCCGGCCTACTCAACTTCATATCGTTATGATAATAAATAATTATTATGACCAACTTCCTTTCTCAAATATCCATTTCCTTTCTCAATCAAAAGTGGATTAAATTTCTACACTTTTTAAAAGTATATTTCTCATAGAAATAAAACTTGTATCAGACCTTCAAAACAATATTGACTTTTAAAACAACTTTTAGTGATATAGTGAGTTCATACAGATAACTAATTTATATTCTTACCACTTAAAATGTGAATAATTTACCCAAGTTTTAAATGGTATAATTTACTACGTTTTTCAATTCAAAAGACCTGAACTTCATTTTCATTGCCTCTCTTTCATTATACTAAGGCATTTTCAAATAAACAGAGTTTATTTATTTCAAATAAACAGGTGTTGGCAGCAAAAATCCTAGTGAAAATTATATATATATTATATAATATAATATTTTACTATACTGTAATATATATTAATATAATATAATATTAATGTATTACATTATCAATATATAAATTAATATTATTATATATTAATATTATTGATATTACACAATATATTAATATATAATATATTTAATATTATATATATATGCACCATTAATAAAAATTTTGGAAAATAGGCTCAGACTCTTCAGAGAAGTAGCAAAATACAAACAAGGCAGAATCCCATGTAGATAATGAGTAGACACCGGGATGTCACCTCCACAGGAGTCTTCCTCCTCTAGGTCACTGTCAGAGGGGAACTGGACACAGGGAGATGGGCGTGCAGGTTCTTGAGGATGCTACTGAGGCAGGGTCAGTGGTGGTCACCAACCAATGCAGCCAGATGTGTGCAGGACGCAGAGTAGAACAAAGTTAGTTTACAACCTAGCTCAGGTACTTCCCTGCAAAGTGGTCTCGGCAAGTGACTTAACTCTTCTTAAAGAAGACAAGGCAAATGGCAATTTAGGGAAAAACATACAAATACACTCACTGGCTGGAGTGAGGAATGGATAATTCAAGTAATGCATCTACCATAGTTCTTTGATCATAGTAAGAGTCAATAATAGTAAATTACTGTTGTTTTCTGCACTGCTGAAAATACCTTGCTTCTATTCTTCAGGTTCTTTTCTCTCTTTCTATCTTATTTTTTCTCCATCCTTTTCCCTACATCTCATATGTTTCTACTTCTTTAGCTTTCCTTCTCCTTTTCCTCTTCTCCTCTTCCTGATTCTCCTCTTCCTCTTTAAATTTCCTTTTCTTTTGCTTCATTTCACTTTCTTTTACTCTCCTATATTTTATAGATTCATCATTGTGAGCAAAACATCTCTAAATATGTACAGCATTTGGTTTAAGAAATACTAAAAGTTTATTCAAGGATAGCTAATATGTTATTAATTGTTTTCTTCCTGTAGTAGCCTGATTTTTAAATCAAATAATAACTAAATGTGTCTGTGTGACACAATGGCCCAGAATACCTGACAGTAGCCTCAATAAAGTGATAATTTCATTGGGAAGACAAATCAACTGCAATATGGACCGTAGTGAGACAAATCAACTACATATGGAAAACCAAACAATATTATATGAAACAAGAAAACAGACATCAGAATGCCACATACAATTGTCAGACAGAAGTCCTAGACAGGAGTGTATAAAAGGGGAGACCACTCTGAGTGGCAGTAATCAGCCACTATCTTTTATAGAAAACACAAGCACCAAAACAAGGAATGTTGCCAATTGTCATTCCAACAGCTCGATGATGACATTGAGTAGATTAAGAGAAACATACAAGTTTTGAATTTAAGAGATATGTTGGTTTTATAAAAGCCTAGTTTTTATCATAAAATATTTATACATGCTTCTGGCAATTGTTTCTCTTTTCACCAAACTCATGCATGCACATTGCCACATCACTTAGGTTGTGTTCAATAATCAGATTTTCACCATTTACATCCTAAAAACTATACCGAGAGGCCCTAAAACATCTGGATAAAAAGCTTCAATCATTCAATATTTATTTAGTGATTACAGACTTAAGCAAATCATAAAAAGATTAAATATTATAGTAATTACAGTACTTTGGACATCACATATAAACTATTTAATACCTAGTTTTTTTCCTTCGGTTAATTATACTTCTGAATTTAGAGTAACTCAACTAAAATGTTGACTTTGAAACTTCTGAAATACTCTAATAAGATACAAATCTGTTGTGTTTTAATAAAAATATAAACATGAGGAAAAAATAAACTGACAAGCAAGCAATCATGATGGTTAAATATACTTAACAAATTGAATCCATACCTATGACAGGGCATATAGAATGACTCATAGCTGATAGAATGACTCATAGCTGATAGAATGATTATAAAATTCAAATGTCTCTGCATTTTAAAATACTTAATATGTCAGATCAAGTCCACATTGTTGGAAAAGAAAGTGAGCCACAGGCTCTTTGACAAAAATGTCAAAGAATCAAGTAGAACCCGGCAGATTTCCAGCCTAGGAGCTATGCTTTTACTCAGTGGAATTTCTATCAACGCTCTGCTTCACAGAGTTCTGAAGCAAATTGGAATGGATGTTCAACTTGCCACATCGAAACGTACTCTGCAGCTTTGCAGAGCATTCCCAAGACTCCCTGATATGTAAAACTACTTCGAACAGATTAATGTATGTGTGTGTGTGGGTGTGGGTGTGGGTGTGTGTGTGTGACACAAATGTGATAACAAAGCCAGGTAGATCAGAAACCAAACCACCATGTCCACAATATTCATTTCCAAAAAGGAAAAAACCTGGAAAGCATTTAGCATCTCTGTTTCTAATCCTGAGTGTATCCTTCAATTGGATACCTTAGTTATGATAGTTTGACCTAAAAATATAGATACATTGCTATTTCAAATATTTAAATACATTGTATATTTAAATACATGCAATATTAACATTAAAATAAATTTAGGACATACCATTAACAACTATCACTAATGAGTTGGAAGGTCTCTACTGGATCAATGTAGAATAATTAATAATGGTAATTAGAACCAAATTAATTAAAATAAAAATATAAATATTAGAAAGGTGTGATAGAATCTAATATAACCTGTATATATAAACTGTTTCAAACCTGCAGTATCTTTGGGGCTTTTATACTAACTTGCTATGCTTCACAGAAAAATTTTGTAGGATACCCACGGTGAAATAAAATACTAAAGTATTATTTGCCTGTGTTTCTCCAAGTGTATACTTTATCTTGATAAAACTATGCATAATTCCTTACCCCAAATAAATGACATAGTCACTATATTTTCAAAACTTTCATTTGACATAATATGAAAGCCATTAAATTTAGACCTTAAAAATAAGTTTGCATTTTTAAAACCCATTTTTGCAAGAATGTAGCTTTGACTTTCATAATCTATGAATTATGAAATTATGAAATCACACCGCAGACTTTCCAGTCACAACACTTGACTTTAACCATGACAGTGCTGAAAAATGTACAGAAGAAACACGCTCCAACACACACAACGCAGAAGTTAAAATAACACATGTAAAAACTTCACTTGTTTAATGGGGGCCTACATTTTACACTCCCAGGACAGTTCAGCTAACAGCATTTTCTTTCTGTGTGATTTTCTTGTGTGTAAATTTTTTACACCCCCTTAATTGTTCTATTCCACCCCCTACGCCAAGAAAGACTAAGTTCAAACAGCTTTTACTTGTGTTAGAATTGGCTTTACAGGTTTTGCTTACAATCCTGGAGGGGAAAAGCAGCCTATGGAAGACAGAAAGTGTCTCCCACTACTCACACTCAAGTTCTGTACACTTGGTCTGTCGTTGCCAGTCACCCTGAGATGAGACGTCAGGAGGAGGCACAGAACTGCTAGGGTTCCCACCAAAACGCCCAGCGCCAAAGGCGGCACTAATCCTGCACCTGTGATGTGTTGTTCAGCAGTTAAGAAATGCAGTCCAGACTGCGGTTGCCTAATACAGTTCAGCTGTTTTTCTCAGTCCACCCTTTGATTCTAAGCTAGCAAGAGAGATCATTCCGGTCAAGCATTGAGCCATGTTCAGGATTCATGGCGTATGACAGTGGAAAGGTAAAAAGGGGGGAAAAACCCTGAAATAAGAGAAGAAAGCAAAAGAAAAAAAAGAAAGAAAGAAAGAAAGAAAGAAAGAAAGAAAGAAAGAAAGAAAGAAAGAAAGAAAGAAAGAAAGAAAGAAAGGCCGCTGACCACAGTGTATTATGTAACATTTCCAGCTGGTTAAAGCTACCTCTGAAGATACACAAAGCTCAAAATATCTAGATTTACTGTTTAAATTTCTAGAAGTCTGTTTTTCTAATAGCCTTTTGACATTCAGAATGATATTTTGAGATGCAATGTCATAGGCTTTATCTCAAGCAGTTTCACAAACAGATCAACCATACAGGCATTTACAAATCTTTCTTTAAAGAAGTTTATATTTACTACATGTCAATTTCTTTTTATAATTTGCAGCCTTTCAAAATGTTGGGAAAACTGAAGACCAAAAGAATGACATTACTTCTGTTTTTTAATCAAATCCACTATATATCATTTGGCTTGACCCACTAAAAATTTTGATATAAAATTTATGTTTTAGGCACAATTATCCTAGTCATCACATAGAGTTAACCAGAATGAAATATTTACTATCACTAGCAGAAAACTGCTAGTAAGTCCAACTTAACTGAAGAAATATTTATCATGTAGAGGCTGTCTGGGAAGCATTTTAAGCTCAAAAAGAGAAGAAATGGCAAGGATGCTTTTGAACTTTAAAATCTAACAGAAGGGTGGTACAGAAGTTACCAATTTTGTTGTTTTCCTTGGTCATAAAAAGGGCTGCTGACTGTTCACTTACACCAAATTTTCACTCTAATTCCTTTTATGCTCCAGATAAATGCATAACCATCTGTTCTGGAATTTGTACCACTTTAAACAAATAACTCAAAATCTTATCCAAAAACCAGATATCCTTTCCTAATAGCAGATGGTTAAAAAACAAATGTTTATTTATAAATGAAATGAAATTGTTTTAAATTCAAAATGTAAATATAATTTAAAGGTATATATTAAAGAATATGCTTAATATTTTGTTTACTTTAGATATTTATTACAGTACTTGCTAGGAAAAACAGTATCTAAAAATTTTTATTAGAAAAAATATATATGCTTAGGATATATTATAGGAACAACAGGATCAAAAGAAATTTTTGTGTATCCAAGAATATTCTTTCTCATCAGAATTTGACAATTCTTAACAGTGTTCCTTAGATTCAGACAGCAATGTTGGAGATAATACTCAATTTCAAGTTCTAAGAAACACTGAGAATAACTGAAGGAAAACAGTATTTAGGAGGTGGCCATAAATAGTATATTAGTTTTCTCCTAACTCATCCCATTAATCCAGTCTGTACCTCCAAAGTAAAATAAGACAGCTGAATTAAGTCAGAGATATGTATGAGACTGGAAATCACAGAGTTTTGTGTGAGAAAAAAGAAAAGTTTTCCTTCTAAATAATTCTACATAATTGTCCATTAAAATGGCGAACTTGTCCTCTGCTTTGCTCTGGTTTAGGAAGAAGGTTGCCAAAGGATGATCATGCTGAGTTCTGGGTAGAAAAAGACAGAAGAGATCTGAATTGAAGCTATGCTATTATAATAATTGTGTTACCTTAAATCTGGGTATGATACAAACAGGGATATTCTGGCCTGATGCTGCTCAAGCTATCATCTATCTTTTGATAAACAAATGCTTCAGTTTTCAAAACACTTTCCAAAAGCATTTTGATTGTCTTAGTTTTTAATTGTATAACAGTGGTCCAGTCTTCAACAATCTCACTAATTTTCATTTTCTTTCTTTATTTTTTTTATTCATTATGTCCATAATGTTTATATCCTCACATTCTATACTAAGGTCAAAAGGTTCCCTTTCTCATCTTTTAAATAATCATCGGGCTGGGGATTTAGCTCAGTGGTTCCAGCACCTGCCTCGGAAGTGCAAGGTCCCGAGTTTGATCCCCGGTACTAAAAAAACAAAAAAAAAAACCTAGGGGTTAGGGGCTGGGGATTTAGCTCAGTGGTTTCGCCGCCTGCTGCGCAAGCACAAGGACCCAAGTTCGATCCCCGGTACCAAAAATTAAATAAATGAATAAATTAAATAAATAAATAAATAATCATCAACGTGGCCTATCATTGTAAACCAACATGACTAATTATAAGATGCTTATAACCAAATGACTAATTATAAGATGCTTCATTAGAAATATTACCTCCACAAACCCTTTATTCATGTTTCTGTATTTTAAGCTACGCCAACTGAAGGCTAATATCTGTGAGTATAAATTTTTGAATATGCAATCTTAAATTTCAATACCAGAATAAGAAGATAGAAAATTATATACAAACTCATATTCTACTTAAATGACCACCTCCAAACAGTTACAATTCTAAGCTGAGAGCCAAAGACATTGGTATCTTCAACAGCCACTTCTTTCAGAAAGCTCACCACATTCTCAAAGAACATACAAGATCAAATAAAATATTTTACCTAATATATTAGCTGGTACTTCAGCTCCAAAGAACCTATTCCCTATATATAACTACACAATGCTCTGTTCTCTGTGTAAAAACCCAGCAAAATAATCAGGGGTTTGCCAAATTAGTCAGCTTTAAGCACTATGGCCATCATGCCCCTTGATCCCCACTAAAAGAGAATCCTCATAGTTATGTTGTTTTGTTTTCTCTAAAGGAAGAGCATGACGGCCTTTGGGGATGAATAGGATCCATTTATTATAAACGATCAGTTAACAGTTGAAGTTTTTATTTTCTTTCTGTCCTCCTTGGGAGATAAAAAAATATATTTACTTTCATCATGAAATCCATAGCAGCTATTTGGCAATCATGTGAAAACTTCCAAGTGGCTCTTGTTCTGTCATCAAGTCAAAAGGCCCCCAAAGTATTAAAATTATGATAGGTATTATCGATCATCTGGACTAAAGCAAACCTTTCTAATGGTTACTTCCTACAAAGTCTTCATCCCGATGTCTTAGAACACAGTACTGTGGCAGTTTCTGTGCATGGCAAAGTCACAGTATAGGGCATACACCTATTCCCACTGCACACCAATGAGGAGGACAGAGCCGTGGCCAAACAAGCCACTCACTCCAACTTCAGTAGGCTCTGCCTCTGCAGAGTTCAGTATCTCCCACCAAAGGACAGCATGAGCAGAGAGATCATTAATTATGACAGAGACTCGCTGATACTGTTGCCTCAGTTCCGGAGCTGTGCAACTATAAACATTGTGCTGAGAGCCACTTAGCTGCATTTTAAGATAAACAGTAGGAACTGTTCAATTAAATAGATAGCAAGAAATAAACTGCTGGTGTCAAACTAAATCAAGCTTAATTTTGAAAAGAAAAAAATTCTGTGAATTTGATGAAAAATCAATTTTGGGATGCCATGGATCTAATATAAAGGAACAATGAATATTCTTTCTATAATATAAATATAAAATATAAGTTATAACATATTAAAGGCCAAGTAATTCTGTTATCAAAGTTATTGCAGAGCACTTTGAAATTCAAAGCAAATTTACCAAAACTTGACAGTTTCTCTTAAGTGACCACATTTATGATAATATTGATGCTGAGTAAATGTATTTTATCAAGGAAAATTTTACTATCACTATGCAAAATGTAAATGTTAAGTTGGACTGCCCTTCTTTATCACCATTATTTCTAAACACAAATTTAACTACTATGAGAAAAAAATGTCTTAACGATAACATCAAAACCAAAAAAACCATGAGGATTATTTTATATCTGTTAAAAAATAAAAAAACAATATATATTCAGTGGCACCTCAGTTCATGAATGCTTGGTTTGCAAACAAAAGCATTTGGCAAAATTTGGGGGTTTTTTGCAAACTCTATCTTGGGTGACAAACATGACCCAAGACACCTTTCCACACAAACACAAATGTGGACATCTTTTCCAAAATCGTGAACAAATTAAGTTGGTAAACTGAGATACATGCATGTTAAAATGCTTTAAGGAAAACACTGTACAATTAAATGATCTATAATGGATCCTTAGAGCTTTTATTCCACAAGTGATAAGTACATGAGACAAACTATAGTCATTACTGCAAGCACTACATATAGCAAACATTTCACTGAAAACTTACTTTTCCTACCTGTCAGAAAACAAATAAAAATCTGCTCTTTTTCACACTTCCAGATGTCAAAAGCTTTTCAAAATAACTCTGAGGTCAGAGAACAGAATACACAGGTGTGAGTTATGTCAACTACTGAAAGGTACCTGCAGGTTAGCCTGGAATCTGATCCCTCTGTCGACACATTCTTGTGGGTATTACAAATGCTCCCTGAAGGAATATTATACTAATGCTGACTAATATTTTAAAAACATCCCAAATCTCATTAGCTCTATTGCTTAGCAGTATTGTTCAAAAGCATCTCTGCTAATAACATCACACCACTTTAATGTTTTCTCCAGTATCACCTCTTCTGTTCTATTTCACTGACAAGTTGAACAATAAAATATTCAATATCAATACATGTAAGTTTTTGACATACCATGAAAACTATGACAACCCACAGGGGGGAAATTAGTTTATCAGTAAAAAATGCTGGGAAATAACTGGTTCACAGTAGTGGCCTCTGGTCTTGAAGAAAGTATTACAGATTTTGACTGTGGGTTTAACAGGCCTGACAGGGAAAGATGGCAGTAGAGCTTTCAAAGAGGAAAATATCAGTATGCGTGCAAAAACATCAAAACAAACAAGACAAACAAAAATCCACTGTGTGTTAATCACTGAAACCCTCTACTAAACACAAACAGCAACATAAATGTGACATGTTCTCAATAAAAACACAGTGAGAGGAAGTAAGGAGTTCTTGCCATTAAATGACTGGGTTCTCAGTGAAGGACAGAAAAAGTCTGCCTCTCAGTTGAGACCTAATAATGATAGAGTCCCCATTATTCAGAATAACCACATCCGTTTATGCTTTAAAAATTCATTATCAACATTAACACTTATTCACAAGAATTTTTACTTCCACATACACACATATGACCAGAGTGGGGACCCACAAGTAACAAATTATTCCCACAAAATCTCTCTTCTTGCCAAACGTTCCCAGCATTTTTCAAGCCTCAAAAACTGTCTTACTACTGGATAAACCCTGCAGCTAGTAATCAATATTCTAAAACTCAGAAGGTCCTCTTTTCATTTTTCTTTTTGTAAGTCTATCATCCGGGGTGAATACTCACACCCAGAGCCAGAGCCAGAGCCCTGGCACAGAGAGGGCCCCTGGGCACTGCCACTTCTGCTCCAGCATTCAGAACGGTGAGAGCTGCTCCTAGTACTGCTTCCTATGTATGCACACCCAGTGTCTCAGCTTCCCTTTTCCCCTTGGAAGCAGCAAACCCCAAGTCTTCCCTGACACCCCAGTGGGTGGGGTAACCAAGGTGGCAGAGAGTCGCTGACATATGAGTCCTTTTCTGCCTTCTTCATTTCTTGTTTCCCCACCCACAAGACAGTAGTTTCTCCAAAACTAGCACATTTTCAAGACTGACACCTCCTTTCTCCCCTCCCACTCCCACCGGAAGCCCAGGGACACCAGGTGTGACAAGTCCCTCTTCTGCCCTGCACTGCACACCAGCTCCTGCCTATGGTCTCTTTCATGCCTGCCTGCCGTCCCAGGGGAACCACCCTGCCATCTGTCCCTGAATTCCAACCCTTCTCACACAACAGGATGCACAGTGAGGCCACAGGCCCTTCGCAGAGGACAGTGCCTCCCACACCCTCCCTAGGCTAGGATCAAAGAGTCCCGAGTAGCTCAGCTGAAGAAGCATTTTAGGACAAAGAAAATAAGTGTATTTGGAAGAATAAGCAAGAGAGCCCAAAGGAAACCTGAGAGGCTTATGCTTGTGCCTTTATTTCAAAACGTAGTAACTTATATACCAAATATGTAACCAAGCACCAACTCTTACAGTAGGCCAAATCACACATGTAACAGGAGAACCAGACTTCAAACAGGTGGAGGAATTAGGATTTCTAAGCCCTAACTATGTTACTGACTTGGAATCTTCCAAGATATGTTGTTTAGGAAAGCAGCACAGTGATGACTTACCACAGAAGGCTGAGGCAGTAAACACAGGGTATCGGGATGTGGTTGTTGGGAAAATACTGAGTGAATTCATGAGATCCCTAGAAAAGACTCAGCCAAACAACCCTGCCAAGATTAGAAATTTACTGCAAGAGAAATAGCACTGCATCAACACCATAAGACAGTAGTTTCACTCAGTGACTGCTTTTCCTGTGACTCCGCTCCCTGGACGGATAAAGAAGACAGTGACAGAGATGTTTCTAAAGAAATGCATGAGGTGCAGAAAGTATGACTATTCAGGTACCTTCAAAGTAGCTCAAAAATACCCTGACATGTCATACCTACAACTACTGCCAGCTCTACCCTGAGTAATAAAATAATCTAAGGAAAGGATATTTTACCCGCTTCCCCCATTTGAAGATCTTAACTAGCCATAGACAGCAAGAACAAAATCTAAAATTGCCTGGCCACAGATACAGGAAATCATTTATACAACATATACAGGATATATACAGTGATCATGTTAATACAGTATATAGGGTAATGAATATAAACAGACATAGATATAAATACATACACCTTTCTATATTACATATAGATGTATATTTGGATTTCCTGATTGCCCTGATTTTATCTGCTTTATTTCAAGCAAATTTTAAGGCCAATTCCTGCATTTACATATCTAGGGAATATCACACACCCTTCAAATTAATTAAGCTTGCAAGTTTGGGTTAATGAGTTTACTGAGAAAGAATTTAAACAGACTGAAAGGAGATTACACTATCCTAGTGGAAGGGCAAAGTGGCATGACATACAGCCCAAAGTTAACAGCAGTTGTGAATTTCCAAAACTAACATATTAAAGTAGCCTGGAAATAATCTGCATTTCCCTTGGGCTTATTACATACAGTGCACAAAATATTAAAATAAATTCTGACTCAGAATATTAACTCAATTAATTATTCTTAAATTCTACTTAGTGGTAAATTGGGAACAAGTTATGAAGAAACAGAAAAATAGCAGATGCGTATCATTAAGTGGTGAGCTCAAACCTGAATTTCGTCCTCCACCAGCACCTCCGGTATGGGTGAAGAGCAGTGGCTTCAGCCACCACATTTCTAGAGACCATCAGGAGCACAACCTGCTAACCTGAAATCAGCCTCTCTGAGGAGACAGACCCGTGTCTTGTGCACTTTCTATTCCCAAATACTGCCAGCTCCATCTGCTTTCCAATCGCAGTATTAATGCTTCCCAAAGCTCCCTTTTCACATCACTTCAGCTAAACTTCTAACAATTATCAGGTTTCTATGGCTTTAAAAAATCTAAACAGAAGGCATGAAAAATCAGCAAGGAGCCACAGAGGCAGGGTTATTTACCATAATTCTTGGGTCCTCTCCTAACTTTATTTTGTGTGTTTGTTTTCATTAGCATGTGCAAGGGATGAGTAAGCACAGCACAGTTCCTGCCAAAGCTGCTTGAGTGCTTTCAGTTTAGCTAAGCAAAAAGAAATAGCAGAAGGCTAAAAAGTTCCCTTTTAACAATTATATTAAAAACACTGCCAGGTCTTACTGGTCATGATGCAGCACTTGGGAAGCTGAGGCAGGAGGATCTAGAGTTCCAGGCCAGCCTTGATTATATAGTGAGACCGTATTTCCAAAAGCAGGGAAAAACCTGACAGGCTTAAACAAGTTAGGGATCACACTGTTATATTTGTGTAGTATGAAACATAGCTTATCAGAAAAATGAGAATACAGAAATATAAATTATCTAATCTTCCCTGAATTACAAAGAATGGATTCTACATAACTTCTACTTAGATAATATGTACGTTTTTCAAATCTATAGCATGACAATAGAATACTATTACACTAATAAAAAATTGTGTGAGGCACTGTGTTCAATCCCCACACCCAAACAAACAAACCGAGATTCACTATTTATAAATTGTGTGACCTGACACAAATTTTAATTTATTCTACTCTCACACAATGCATGGCAATAGTACTTACACTTCATGGCATTTTGAGAAAGTTAAACGAGATGTAATCATTTATCAATCTTCTTGGCCTGGGGATTTAGCTCAGTGGTGTCACCGCCTGCCTCGTAAGCGCAAGGTATCAAGTTCGATCCCCAGTACCAAAAAAAAAAAACAGAGATATCATTTATCTATCTTCTGTTATAGTTACCACGGCAGACCCTAAAACCGAATAGTTTTAAAATATGTATGATTTGTTTAAAAATAGTACACCCATCCTACATAATGTATTTTCAAAAGCTGGCGGTGCGTGGGCAATTCTGCACATCTCTTCACTGTCTGCTCTCAGCCTGCTATGTGTGTCATTCTACTCAGCTCAGAGGGCATGCACCTTACACGCACACACACACACACACACACGTGGTTGGAAAGGAGGATATTTTCATAGACTTTTCACATCATACTTGTTAATTCTTTGATACTACACTAAAACTGCACAAATGAGAATCTCTTATGTTACTTATAATGTAATATCTGAAACCCTATCAGTGAAATTTTTGTCTTCTGACAAATTAAAACCTTCTGTCTGTCATGTGCTTTGAATAGATCTTCCACCTGTGCATGAATATGAAGCAATAGGCCTGATCAGCTAGAAAACAATTCTTTCTTTTTGGTGGGCTGAGTTATGGGTATCAGTTGTGTGGGCACGTGCACCTCCAAACCCTAATGTGTGCTATGATGTCCGCATTTACCATTTAGCAGCGTCAGTAGTTTTCCCTGCAGTGACCAACTCACTCCACTCATTTGGAGAATCTTCTACAAATTCCTCAAGAATGAATGCTATAGTTTGTCACACATTCTAGTTTCTTTTCGCAAAATAAATCTCCAAATAACCATTAATCTTCAGTACACTGAGGAACTTCATTACCCATACTTCATATTTAACCAGACAATATTAAAAAGACACTTACTCAGAAGTTGAAATTTAATAAAATTTATAATATCTACTGCTTTTTAAATGATACTTCCTTTTGTGAGTTTGCCTGTCTGCTGTCATAGTCAGTGCTTAGCAGTGAAGAACAAGAACACAGTTTGTATTCTTAAAATATATTTGTAAGGGTCCACCCACTATTGCTTGGTACCAGCCCTGCAATTGTTAACATATGATTCCCTTATGAATCATACTTTGACAACTGAAATATAAGATGACTATCAGTCATCAGATAAAATATACATATACAGTATTTATATACATATGCATTGAGAGAGAGAGTCCTAGAAGATTACACACTTCAGCAGTTTGCCTTACTAATCTGGACACGCATGGTCTGGATGCGCATGGCCACCACTTTGAGAACCTCTTGTAATTGTAGAGGCCAAAGGTAACTTGTATTAATCACATGATGTCTCAATAAATTTAATATTAAAATATTTATACAAGTTTTTCTTTTCCAGATGTGTATATATATATTTTTGAGCGGGGGCAGACTATTTTTCAACATAAGCTAAGAAATTTTAACGATGCTGGAAAGGGGAGTATAAGAGAAGTTTTTAATAGAAGAAAACATAGTTTTCAACCCTCTTGAGATCTAAATAGAACCTTCCACACTAGATAAGTTTAAAAATATTAGGTGTGTCAAATACACATGAAAGAAATTATTATTGTAAATATATGACAATGTTTTTGACCAGTCTTTAAATGGCACAATTAAGCTACAGAACCTTATATAATCTAGGACTGCTTATAGTCTGCCACTTATGAAATGCTTGAGAAAGACAAAAATAATCCATTAATATGACAGTAAAATAAACATATTTAGAAAGTTTACATCCTCTGAACAGCAATTTAAAAAGAGAAAAAGTTTCTAATTGTAGTACTAACCAGTCCTGCTTGATTTTCAGTCTTTGTTTATTTGATGTCTCTTGTTTGGGTTGTAAGCTGTCCCAGGCAGCATTTTCTGTTTGTTCTGAACACTGAGGGGCTGGCTATATTGAAACAAGTTTTTCTTTTACTTTTTAATTATGTCTCCATTTGAACTAAGTTAAAGTCTTGATTTCTAAACACAAGTTAGTTCTTCTTATATGCTCTAGAAAATAGGCAATTCTGAATTAGGAAAAACCATGTTATTTGATATTCCTTTAAAGAAGGGAAAGAAAAAGCAGACCTTTTTGTCTACCTTATTCTATATTCTATGAAGAAGGTCTGAAATATCTTTCGAACAGGATGTCTTAAATGTGCTGTTATGGGCCGGAGATTTAGCTCAGTGGTTACGCCACCTGTCTCGAAAGCACAAGGACCCGAGTTCAATCACCGTACCAAAAAAAAAAAAAAGAAATTATCCAGGGCCAGGGATTTAGCTCAGTGGTTTCGCTGCCGGCTGTGCAAGCACAAGGACCAGAGTTCGATCCCTGGTACCAAAAAAAAAAAAGTGCTGTTATTTTACACCTTGTTGAAATACTTACATCTCCTTCAGTCTATAAACTGCAGAAGGATAAATTTCTCTGTATCTAAAATCATGTCAGGCTCTTGGCAGACATGCCATACATTTTGTTGCTTGACCAAGTATATGAAGAACTTCTCTATTTCGCAGGCTTTGAGGGGTATCTAATATGACAGAATAGACAAACTCTTCACATGGCTTCAACTCAGTTTGTGTGTATTTTCCATTGTGATTACTACCTGCTAATCTCCAGTTTTAAAAACTGGAAACAAAAGGGGAAAATGCAACTGGAGTACTCTGAAGCTCCTTCTTTCTTCTGCCACTTAATTTTCAAATTCAAGAACTGTACACTTGGACAGGGACAACACAACGAATATTCTAGAGTGATGAAGAACAGAACACCAGAGCTCGGTGAGAGATGGCTCTGAACACACTGTCCAAGGCTAACGTAGCCTGGGTAGCGCCTTTCAGAGGAAAAGAAAAGCTGGAGATTATGTGCTGCTTGATTAATTAGCTGTATGCTTTTATGCAAATTCATTAGTTTTTTCAGACCTTGATTTATCCATTTCAAAAATACGGATAATGATGTTTACTCACACAGTTGTTGAGGAGATGGCCTGGAGCACTCTAGAAAGCACGGGGCACAGGGACCATTGCCTGAGATAGAGTAAACACCCATAAATGTCAGCCCATTTGTCAGAAGTCTATGGCTTAACCTGTCAGTAAAGGTGTTGAGCGTTGTAACAGAGAAGTATACAAATTTCACAGCAACTTCATAAGGTATGAAGCCACTACCAGAATCCAGAACCAATTAAAAAAAAAAGAATGCATACACAAGACTACTTTTTAGCATGTGATAATTATTTCCTGGCATTTATCATTGGTGCTAATACACACATAATACGTATTTCTAACTTTTAGTCAATTTTAGCCACTTCCTCATATGCTTTATGATTTTACTAAATGTAAGAGAATTTGTGTAGTTCCATGACCGCAGGTCCTGTTAGTACCGGTAAATGAATCTGGCACTGTTTAAAGAAACCAACATCGCAGACATGATGTATCCCATGAAATGTATCAACATTCCTTGCTCATATTTAGAGTCTATCACTATGTCAAACCAACTCTGTCTTTAGAACACTTTACATAAATGCATCTTTAAAACAGCACTCCTTGCATGCCATAGTCAGTTCACCTTGCAAGTTATTACCAACTGCTGGATACACTATTTTTTTTGATATTAAGTGAAATAATACACACAAGTTTAAATACTGCATGGTTTCTCTTACACGAAAAACTCAAAAATATATAAAGAACAAAATAGAAGATAGAAAAACAGGAAGTAGGGAGATCTTTTTAAAGGAAAGGAGAACCAAGAGATGAAGGGAGAGTGAAGGAAGGAACAGAGGAAAGGGGCTAGAAAAAAAAGAACTGAAGAAAAAGCTGAAAATACAGCTTTTGCAGATGTGAAGGGAAGCAACAAATAGGTACTCTTTTAAAAATATGTTTTATTAGTGTTTAATTTTACAAAATATTGGGTTTCAATGCATATATTTTTATCCTATCCACTCCTATTACCCTTTCTTACACCTCTGTGCCCCGCCCAATTATTCCCTTCTTGTTGAATAAGGGCATCTCTTGTACTTTAATATCTTGTTTAAATTCCACATACTAGGGAAAATATGTGACATTTGTTTTTCAGACTATGGCTTATTTTGCTCATTATGATGATCTCCAGGTCCATCCATTTTCCTGTCAAAATTTCGTTCTTCTTTACAGTGGAATAATACTCTGATATAAAATAAATATACATATATATATCTATATATATATATATATCTCACAATTACTACCTTTCATCTGTTGATGGGCACCTAGGTTGGTTCCGTATCTTGGCTCTTGTGAATTGTGCTGCAATAAACATGAATATGCAAATATCTCTATCATTTTCTCTCATTTTAATTCCCTTCAGCATATAACAAGAGTGGTATAGCTGGATCAAATGGTAGCGCAAATTTTAGTTTTTCAGGACCCCTCATACTGATTTCCATAACATTATATTAATTTACATTTCCACCAGGGGTGTAGAAGGGTTTCACAATCTCTCCAGCATTTATTGATTTGGGGGAGAGGGGATTCTTGATGATAGCCATTCAATGTAGTTTTGATTTGGATTTTCCTAATGGCTAAAGATATTGAACATGTTTTCATATATTTATTGGCCATTTGTACTTTTTTTTTTTGGTACTGGGGATCAAACTCAGGTCCTTGCGCTTGCAGGGCAGGCGGCGGAACCACTGAGCTAAATCGCCAGCCCTGTGCATTTTTTGCAAAACATCCGTTCAATTCATTTGCCCATTTATTAAATGGGCTATTTGATCTTTTGTTTTTTGAGTTCTTTGTATATTCTGCATATTAATCTTCTGAGAATAGCTGGCAAAGCTTTTCTCCCATTCTGCAGGCTGTCTCTTCATTCCATTAGTTGTTTTCCTTGTTGTACAAAAAATTTTTAATTTGATATAGTCCCACTTGTTGATTTTTGTTATTATTTCCTGCACTATTCCAGTTCTATGTAGGAAGTCTTTGCCTGTGCTGAAGGCTTCAAGCATTCTTCTGTATTTTCTCCTAGCAGTTTCAAAGTTTTAGGTCTTATACCCGGGTCCTTGATTCATTTTTAATTTTGAACAGGTTTACAGATAGGAATCCAATTTCAATATTCTACATATGTGTATTCAAGATTCCCAGAAGCATTCGTTAAATAAACTCTCTTCTCCAACATGTTTTTAGCTCCTTTGTCAAGAATCAGATACAGGTGTGTGGGTTTGTTTCTGGGTAACCTATTCCATAGGTCTGTCTATTTTGTGACAGAATTATGTTACTTTGCTTTGTTACTATGGCTTTGTAAATATAACTTGAAATCAAGCGTTGTGATGTCTTGCTTTTCTTCCCCCCTTGGGATAACTCTGGCTGTTCTGGGTGTTTTGTGTTTCCAAAAGAATTTTTGAATTGTTTTCTCTCCTTCTGCAAAGACTCTTATTGGAATTTTGATGGGAATTGCATTGGATCTGTATATTGCTTTTGGTGATACGGCCATATAAACAATTCACCTAATCCATGAACATAGGAGGTCTCCCTATCTTCTAGTGTCTTTTCTAATTTTTTTCTTTGTTGCTCTGTAATTTTCATTATATGCACAGATTGAGCCCTAGGTTTTGTTAGTTAGTTGATCCTTAGGTTTTTGTTTTGAAGCTGTTGTGAATGGAACTGCTTTCCTGATTTCTTTCTTAGCTAGCTGATTACTGGTTTACAGAAAAGCTACTGATTTTTAAATGTTAATTTTGTATTCCATTACTTCTAATAATATTTTAACAATATTTTTATTTGCATAGCATCTTACACTTTGCAAGATATGAACATTTATACATATATTTCAGATTTAGAAATGAAACATATATTCTGTAACATCTATATTTAGCACAAAAAGTGCTAAATAGGTTTCTAAAACTGATCAACATTCAATTAACCTTAGCTCTTTCATTGATACATAATCATGTAATGCCAGTTAAATAACTTCCCTGGATACTTAATTTCTTATTTTTAATAGGTAAAGAATGAACAGAGTATGTAGCAATATGAATATTCTTTAAAATTCATAAAGACAATCTGAAAACTGTCAATAATCTCCCTAGTGTATAATACGATGATTGCAATGTGTTTCATATGAGGAAATTATTATTCCTGAAATAACTTGTAAGTAAAGAAGGAAACTACTTTTTCCTGAGTATTTACCACAGATGAAATCTGTCCTAAAAGCTTTCACATATAATTCATATAATTCACACCTGACAAAATAACCGCAAGTATTCCCACTTTTATTAATAACTGAGGCTTATACCTCAGGTCGTAAGACTGAGCTGAGATTCTCACTATTCCACTTCACTTTTTTGACAGAAGAGGTGGAAGAGGAGGAGGAGGAAGAGGAGCAAGAGGAAGAAGAGGAACAAGAGGAAAAGGAGAATGAAGAGGAAGATGACTGTGATGACATCATCATGATCAATAGGTCTGTGTAGATTTGATTTGTTTAGTCCAGCAGCAAGGAAAAGTTTTCCTAAGTCTTCCATGTTCCTGCATGAAAAAAATAAAAGCTATTGGCTGGAGCTCTTCCTCTCTTTGCCCTTTATCTTCATCCATAACCTGTGCTATGGAGGCATTTCTGGTCCCCTGCCTCCTTCCATAATCCATTATTTGCACTGCTGCCTTTAAAATATAACAACACACATTCATGTGCTTGCAAAACCAAAAAGCAGAAGAAACAAGAATCTTTAACGTTTCCAAGGCTCTTAGGATGGTTTGCAATGTTCCTCATGAATTGACTCAGTCTATCGTTCCAGCTTCATTTCCTAGCACTGTCTGCTCTCTGTCCAGTTTATGGTATATGCACCATGTTTTACATATTCTCAATTCTTTGCTCATAGTATTCTTCCAGACACCCTCCCTGTCCTTTACTATCTTACATTTTCCAATCTGAATTGTATGCTTACTTTTTAATGTTTCCATGGAATGTTACCTTGTCATATAGTTTACTAATTGCATATATATAGTCACATATCTACTAATTGCATATATATTGCATTCAATAATATATATATATATACTCTAACCTATCAACTTGCTTTTGACTGATTGAAAGCGGCTTATTTACATTAGTCACCCAATTGATTAATTTGAGTTAGCTATGTGACCTCAGACAATTTACTTAAAGTCCATGAATTTCCCTGTCCTCACGGGTAAACTGAGGATGTGAATAGTACTTATTCATATATCTACGATGCTTAACATAATACTTAAAAGAGCTTGACGACAGGAGTAAAAATAATTTATTTACTATTACTAGCTTCAATCTGTGACCAAAGAATTACACTGTTTGATGGTAACTGGCTCGTATAAGCACTGAATTTTGACTTTAAACTTTGCAATTGAAAAAAAAGACGGTTTTAAAGTATACATTTTTAAAAACTTTTGTGTCTAATTTATTTCACTTAAGGCTGTGGTCTCAAGTTATATCATTTACCTAAAAATCACTCAAGTTTATCCTTCTTTATGGCAGAGTAGTACTCCACTGCATATAAATACTACATTTTCCTTATCCAGTCATCTGTTGATGGGCATCTGGGCTGTTTCCAAGATTTAGCTATTATAAATTGTGCTGCTACAAACATAGGTGTACATGTATTACTGTGAGATGATGCTTTTAACTCTTTCAGGAAGGCACCTAGAATGGGCACAGTTGGGTCAAATGAAACCTCTAGTTTTAGTTTTTTGAGGAGACTTCATACTGATTCCCATATACCAATTTACACTCTCATTGAGAGTACACAAGAGTTCCTTTTCCCCCACAGCCTTGCCAGCATTTGTTATTGATGGATTTCTTGATGACAGCCATTCTTTTTGGAGAAGGAAATTCAGCGTTGTTTTAATTTGCATTTCTCAAAAGTTCAGTGATATTGAACATTTTTTCATGTATTTATTTGCTGTTTGTACTTCATCTTAGAAGTATCTTTTCATTTCAGATGCTCATTTTAGGACTGGGTCTTTAAATTTGGGGGGGAACTGAGATCTTTATATATTTGTTATGGCTTGTGTCTAGATGTCTCCCCAAAGCTTCATGTGGTCATAGGTGGGGCTTCTTCAGAGGTGGCTGGATCTATAGTGTATGATACTGGGATTAAGGGTGTGTGATTACTAAATTAGTCCAAGTATTGGTTTGGCATAGCCCTGGGTGTAAGTGCTACCTGGCTTAAGGGCATGTAACCTGCATACAATATAAGAGACAGAAAGAGGGATACTGTGGCCATTTGCTGCTTCCTTCCTTGCTACTTTGTTGCTTTCTGTCTTCCTAACATCTCCCAGCCGTGAACTGTTTGTCCTGTGCAACTCCCCCCTGCCATGCCACCCCACCCCCACCATGGAACCAGCCAACTGTGAACTGAAACCTCTGCAAACTGTGAGCCAAATAAAAAGCCGGCTTTTTCGGCACCATTAACTGAAGAGGCTATCTTTCTTCCAGTGAAGGTGTTTGTCCCCTTTGTCAAAGATACAGTGGCTGAGTGTGTCTGGAGTTCTTTCCACATCTTCTCATCTGTTGCACTGATTCTTGGGTCTGTGTTTTTGCAGTATCATGCTGTTTTTATCACAGAAGCTTTGTAGTATAATTTCAAATGAGGGATTGTGATGTCCCGTCTTGCCCTTGCTGCCCAGAATTACTTTTGCTATTCTAGGTCTCTTCTGGTTCCAAATGAATTTTAGGATTGTTTTCTCCAGTTCTGTGAGGAATGCTATAGGTATTTTGATTGGGATTGCACTAAATCTGTATAACAATTTTGAAAGTACAGCTATTTTCACTATATTGGCTCTGCCAATCCAAGAACAGAGGAGGTCTTTCCAGTCTCTGCTATCCTCTTCAATCTCTTTTTTCAGAGTACTGCAGTTTTCAATGTAGAGGTCTTTTACTTCCTTTGTTAGATTGAGTCCTAGGTATTTCATTTTCCTTGATGCTATTGTGAAAGGTATTTTTCCCTAATTTCTCTCTCAGTGAATATGTTATTTGTGTACAAGGATACTATTGATTTTTGAGTGCTGACTTTACATCCAGCTATATGATTGAATTTGGTTATTAAATCTAGAAGTCTTTTGGTGGGGTTTTGGGGTCTTCTATGTAGAGTATCATGTCATCTGCAAATAATGATAATTTAACTTTTTACTTTCCTATCCTTATTCCTTTTCTTTCTCCTGTTTACTTGCTCTGGCTAACGTTTTAGAACTATACTGAACAGGAGTGGTGATAGTGGGCATCCTTGTCTTTTTCCTGATTTTAGAGTGAAAGTTTTCAGTTTTTGATCATTTAGTATAATGTTGGCTGTTGGTTTGTCATAGATGGCCTTTATCAGATTGAGGTAAAGACCTTCTATTTCAATTTTCTGTAGGGTTTTTATCAGGAATGGGTGGACTTTGTCAAATGCTTTTTCTGCATCTATTGAGATGATCATGTGGTTTTTGTCCTTGGCTCTGTCAATAAGGTGTATTGCACTAATTGATTTGCGTATGTTGAAACATCCCTGCCCCCTGAGATGAATCCTATTTGTTCATGATGTATAATCTTCTTGATGATTTGCTGTATTCTGTTTGCTAGCATCTCATTGAGGATTTTTACATCTATGTTCATTAGGGAGATTGGCCTGTAGTTCTCTTTTTTGGTTGGATCTGTCTCTGGTTTTGTTTGCAGGGTAGTACTTGCTTCCAGGAATGACTTTGGGGATATTGCTTTCCTTTCAATTTTGTTAAAGAGTTTGAAGAATGGTAGCATTAGATCTTCTTTAAATTTCTTGTAGAATTCAGCAGTGAGTCCATCAGGGCCTGGGCTTTCCTTTGTTGGTAGTTTTTTGGGGTTTTTTTTAACAACTTCTTCAATTCCTTTGACTGAAACTGGATTATTTAGAATTTTTAAATCTTGATTCAGCTTTGGTAATTCATATGCATCTAGGAATTTGTCCATATCTTCTGAGTTGTCCCTCTTATGAGAGCACAAATGTAGGTACTGATGAGCTTCTAGATTTCTGCAGGATCCACTGTGATTTCACTCTTTTCATTCCTAATTGTCTGGCTTTGGGTCTTTCCCTTTTTTTTTTGGTACTGGGGATCGAACTCGGGACCTTGCACTTGGCAAGGCAGGTAGTGGAACCACTGAAATAAATCCCTGGCTCGGTCTTTCCTTTTTGATAAGGTTGATTAAGGGTTTGTCTGTTTTATTTAATCTTTCAAATAAACAATTCTTCAATTCATTTATTCTTTGTATTTTTTTTTAGTCTCAATTGCATTAATTTCTGGTCTGATTTTTATAATTTCCTCCCTTGTATGAACTTTGGGCTCAACTTGCTCTTCTTTTTCTACAATCTTGCTGTTCCACATTGTTATTTATTTGACCTTCCTCTGTTTTTCTGATGTGAGAATTCACTGCTATAATTCTCCCTCATAGGACTACTTTCATTGCAACCCATAAGTTCTGGTATGTCATATGGACATTATTGTTTAAGTATATATCTAATTTCTTCTTTAATTTCATCTGTGACCCACTGGTTGTTCAGGAGGGTACTATTTAATTTCCAGTAGTTTTTGTGGTTTATTTTTCCACTTACTTCCAATTTACATGTATTATGATCTGATAATAAGCATGGGATAAATTCAGTTTTGTTGTATTTACCTAAGAATGTTCTATGAGCTAGTGTGTGGTATATTTTGGAGAAAGTCCTGTGTGCTACTAAGAAGAATGTATATTCTGTTGTTGTGGGGTGGATATCTACTTAGTTCATTTGTCCAAAAGTTTGGTTCAACTCTGATATTTCTTTGTTGATTGTCTCACTGATTTGTCTATCTGTGACAGTGGGGTACTGAGGTCCCTCCATTGCAACTGTATTAGTGTTTATCTGATTTGTCATATCCACTAGTGTTTGTTCTATATAGTTGGGTGTGCTCATATTTGGAGCATATATATTTATGACTGTTATCTCTTCCTCTTGGATTTTTCCTTTAACAAGTATGTAGTGACCTTTTTTGCCTCTTCTGATCTGTCAGAGCCAAGATTCATGCTGGATAATTCCAGCCAGCCAGTATTAGGATTAAGGTGGTGTGCTGGTTTGTTTCTTTCAAATCCACAGATATTCAGGCTGAACCTAGCCTCTGGTCTTGGGTGTGAAGCCTATGTTATTTAGCTTACACACTCTGGGTGTATCTTGCTGGCCTGACCATGGCTCCCTGACCATCAAAGTCTCTTGTGATTGACTTTCACACAGTCACTGTGAAAGTTTAATAGTGGAAGCCCTGAGATGAAGCCAACCTGCAGCTGCTCTGAGTCCCAGGTTCAGCTGGCCCCTACCTAGATTGGTATATGACCAGGTACTCTCTCCAGGGGATATGGCAAATGCTTGGACTGGAGTCACTCACCAGCTATTGCAGAGCACAGCATCCACTGCTCTGTTCCACTGGTGCATTTCTTCCTGAAAGCCTTCGGAGTTGCCCACTTTCACTTTGTCTCTGTAGATTCCATCTTCCTTTCTCCTACCACAAGTCACCAGCCAGGGAAAAAGTGCAGATTGCCCTATTCTTTCTCTACACTGTGGTCTGACTCTTCAGTTTCTTTGTAGGCTCCAACTTTCCCTTCATATTCTTCCTGAATCCCAACGATCCATCTCCCTCCTTTTCCTCTGCAAGTAGTTATTTTCCAGTGTCTAGATTCCAAATCTTGAGAGGCTGATTTACTGCTGATTACCACTCCACCATCATCCCAAGACTCCTGGTTTATGTTCTTATGATACATCAGTTAACATTGAACTTTGTTGAGTCACGCAACTCTTGCAGCCTTCTTACTCTTGCTGAGAAAGTGTAAATCTACTGACAATGACCTCTCTATTGGCCTGTTTCCAGCCTCAGCATGGGGACTGTGGAATCAAACGTTTACTTTTATCTTCTGCTTAAAGTATACATTTTTAAGAACAAACTAGATGACAGTCTCCAACTTAACGAACATTTGAGTTGTGAAGTTTCACAGGTGTACTGTATAAGACTCACTTTGTTGGCTTACAAATGAATCCTACTTTTGAACAATTCTTCTGGAACAGAACTCATTCATAAGTCAGGGACATACTGTATGCCTTTTCAAAGTAATTTCACAACTGCAAGTATATTCATTATTACAATGTGCTAAAGGACAATTTAACTATAGCATAAGATCATTCTAGAGTGTATAATACTAATAAAGGTGGAATGGATTCCTGCACAGCGCAAAATAAGCTCATCCCTCCAAGCAAACCATCAGTTCCTCCTGAAATTTTATTACATATACAATGAAACGAGCAGTGTAAATCAAGGTAGGACTATTTGGAAGAGAAAAGCTCATTCACTGAAATTTCCATTTCTGCACATAATTTATAAACTCTTTTATGCTTTCTGAACATTTACCATTCACACACAAAAAAATGAAGCCTTGTTTTATAGTACAGGACATTCACAGTTCAGCAACTGGGTCTCCTCTTCTTTCTCTCTCTGCCTTAGTCAACAACTCTGATCTTTTTCCCCCAGTGCCACAACTAGAAAGGGAATGGATATCAGGGTTGTGTTACTGAATGGATGGAAGAGGGGAGGTATGGTCCACAATGAGATGGGAGACAGAAGCCTTAATTTAACATACATCAACATAATGTGATTACCTACTCAGAAAATGTGGAGATAGTTACCTATGTTCTCTAAAGCCTTTCTATCCCAAAATAAGGACTAGAAGGGTAAGAGCTACAAATGCAAATTTAAAACAATCATGACTTGAAGTAAATACTCAGTAGCCATCAAATGATAAATACATTATATTTTAATCTTTCATTGGCTTCATCTTACTGCTGTCATACACATATACCATATGAAAATGGTTCCTTAGGATGCATGTAAGACTGAACACTAAAGCAGATTCCCTTATCAGTTGCTTGAAAATCACAGCATCATTTTCCAGTAGAATATAATTATTGGGAGGAAAATTTTATTCCTGAGAAATAGATCCAACACCTGTATAAAGACTGACTAGAGCAAACAGAGAAAATAATAAAAATTCCAGTGGAAATTATAACTAATTATTATTAAATTTATGAGGCATATCTTACAGATAAGGTTTGGGTTAAATGACAGCTACTCATCACTTTAGAAAGACAAATTCAATCTTATGACTCATCGTGTATAAAGATGGCAAACTGCTTAAAAATAAATGGTATATACTCTTTAGAGAAACACATTTTTGGGGGAGCAGTGCTACATAATTTTAGGGAAAAATCATTTGGTTAGCCTAGTTCTCCTGCCTACAGCCCAGCTATGGAATTCCGAGGCATAGTTCCATTTTGGCCTCCGGTCACAACTGAGCCCTCAATGATCCGGTGATGTTGTGATTCTCCAGGACAAGAAACATCCTGGGAGGAACAAACATCTACTCAGTTCCTCGTTGTTCTTGGACTGTTACATCTTGTTTACGCGGATGTACTGAACTCTCTGCAAGTCATTTGTTACATTTGTTTCTGCCGATGTACTGAATAAAAGGTGTGGTAAGCTGGGGGCTTTCGTCTTTCCCCCCAGAGCAGCACTGATCAGACCCAAAGCTCAGCTTCTTCTCAGTCTCATTTTTCTACCTTTCCTGTAATTCGCCTTGTGCTGCCGTGGCTCGCAGGAGACTAGGACTTACTGCAGAGGTTCTGGTAACGTCCCCTTTGCCTGTTCCCTACAACATTTATCAAAATAACTACAAAATTTTGGTTTTTAAGCCAGTGCTTATTTTTGAAAATGCTAAGCCCCATGAAAAGAGACTATATGGATAGATGTTTTGTTACTTCTTTGTTCATCCTGACACATACGTCTATTTCATATTGAAAATAATAGTGAGCAGGCATTTGACTTTTCTAGGCCTCTATCTACTTTCTAGGTATCTTTTATTTCCATAACCAAACAATTAGATTACATGGAGGAGCAGCAAAAATGGTAAAACTATTGTTCCTTCAAAGTACCCTGTTTACTTCAGCAATTAAACTTCTATAGAAGACTACTCTTTACAAAGTGACTGTACAGAATGAATACATATTTTGACATTCCTATATTCTATGTATCATCTTTGAACCAAGAGAAGAGCTACAGTCAAGGTAGCCAGAAATGGTAAGATGGAGACCCTTTGGGTATTAGAAAGAAAAACTGGAAAACTGAAATGAAGAATAAAACGCTACCCATTAGAAGAGAGGACTCATTAATTATTCCTTTGCACCACCTCAACAAAAGGAACACAAAGACCTTTCCAAATGGCTCCAGCAAGGGTCAAAGTGTGTGAATTGAGAGGAAAGGTTTCTCAAGAGGGAGCAGTCAGCATTCCCAGGCACTGTTCTAAGTACTGTTCATGTATTGACTCAGCTTTTTCTTCCAACAAGTTTGTGGGATGTACAGCATTATCTTCTCCATGTTATAATACAGAGACTGAAACACTGAGAACTTGCACAAGGTGACATCTAGAAAGAGCTAAAATTCATGAAATTTTTAAAGTCTGACTCCAAAGTTTGCTCTCTTAATTATTCATACAAAAGCAAGCTTTCTGAGCACCTTCAGAGGAAAAAAAATTCATCAAGTCAATGATTAGTGCAAAATTAAACTTAGCAATAATAAAATATGTCTGTTACATTCAAACCACCACCTAGAATCATTTTTAAAAGTCCATTTGCAGAGTGTTTCTGACTTGAAATTCACAAACAGGAAAGGGAGTTGAGTTTCTACTTACCACTACTTTCTCCTTTGGTCTATAAAGTGTTTTTATTTCAGGACTGAAGTGAATTTTAATGAGCCCTTAATTGTCAAAGGACTTCATAAATATTCATTAGACATTAAAAGTTGTTTCCTTTCTTTAAAAGCCGAGAGAAAGCAGTAAGACTCCAAAATGGATTAGGCATGAAGAAGTGTAATTGTAAACATGTGATTTTTGTTAGATGTTTATCTCAATGCCTTGTCTTACTAGTGCACTAAAAAAACTCTCTGTGCCTTTATAAGCTGTTTTGCAGAGTACAGTCTCTTTTGGTGATATTTTCTTTTTAATAACTCACCCAACCTGAATTATCCAAAATATTTCACCAACTCTTTATATACCTTCTGCATCACTGAACAGTAAAATGGTTATGATGTTAGGAGGAAATTATTTTATCTACATCAAAAAGGCAAATCTTGCTATTATGAAAATACTACAAAGCCTTTTCATAAAAAGTTTTTTCACACTAGATTTGAGTCTTCAAAGAAAGAATTAACCAAAATACTGACTTTTATATGAACTCTAAACAGCAATCAAAGAACACCACACAGATAAACTTCTGTTGATGTCACAGTCTCAATGATTTGCCATCTGCTGAAAGAAAGGAGATACTCAGAACTCCCATGGTCAGCCTAGGAGGTGCAACTGCCAGCCAAATCATAAACTAACTCAAAAAGGATTAATGATTTAAATATTAAAAGATACACTTAGCCTACTGAAATATAAAATAGATAAAATTCTTGAAGACATAGGTGTAGGCAGGACTTTCTGAACAATTCCAGTTGCACAAGAAATAACAGCAAGAATCAACAAGTGGAAACATACCAAATTAAAAAGCTTCCGCACAGCAAAGGAAACAACCAACAGAGTTAAGAAACACCCTACATAATGGAAAAAAATTCTGCCAGCTACATGTCAGACTGAGGACTCATATCTAGGATATACAAAGAGCTCAAAGAATTAGACCCCCTTTCCTCCCACAAGATAAAAGACCCAATCAAAAAGTGGGCAACTGAAATGAATAGATGCTTCTTGGGAGAAGTATAAATGGTCAATAAATACATGAAAAAATGTTCAACATCTAATTAAAACCACACTGAGATTCCATCTATCCCATGCCAGAAAGAATGGCTATCACCAAGAAATCAAATAATAACAAATGGTGGTGAAGCTACAGGGAAAAAAAGTTGCTAACTTTGTTTACTTACCATGACTAGTAAAGTCAGAAGTATTTTACAGTGCCTGGATTCAGAAAATCAAAGTAGTTGGCCACAAATATGATCCAATACAATAATGCGATTCCGGGCACAAAATGCTAAAAAAAATTTTTTTTTCAGTAGCCACTGACATAATTACATTTATTTTCAAAACAGACTATTATGCTTTGAATGTTGCCTCCAAAACTCATATTGAATTTAATCATCATTGTTAAAAGTATTATTAAGAAGACACATGAAGAGGTCACAAGGCCATAAGGGCCACAAGGCCACAAGGGCTCTACCCTCAGGAATACATTAAGGCAATTTTCACAAGATAAGTGAGTTACTGTAGGAGAGGCTCCATCATAAACACTATCTCAGAGTCCTCTTCCTCTTTCCCCAGGTGACCCCCCCCACAGTACGACACAGCAAGAAAGCCCTCCCCAGATTCTGGAATCTCATGTAGGGATTTCCAATCTCCAAAATGGTAAGAAATAAATTCTTCTCTTTACAAATTACTCAGTCTGTGACATTATGTTATAGTAACATGAAACAGACTGATACACAGATAAATATAGCTTTCTTATTTTCTGTTTAATGAATTAATATTCCAAGTAAGAAACAATTTTAGTCCCAATTATTTACCTTCAATATATAGATTATCCCAATTTATGATTTGGACTTAAGATTTCTCTACTTCTGAATAATGTGAAAACATATCCAAGCAACCATTCTTCACTTTCAGTACTGTATTCAATAAATTATATAACTTTTTCAACATTTTATTATTAAATAGGTTTTTTGTTAAGGTGATTTTGCCCAACTTTAGGCTAATGTGAAAATACTGAGCTGGTATCGTTGGACATGTGGTAGATTCAGGCAGGTTCATGGCTATCTGATCTACAAATACAGGTATGATGAGATCAGCAAGACTCACAAAAACATCAAGAAGTAGACTGCTGAGATGGGAAAGGAACCCTTCAAATATTCCTGGGTCTTGCCTAAACTAAAAACTGAGCATGAGCAGATACCGTCATTGACATGTTGCTGTGGGAATCTGAGACCATCAAGTATTATATAACTATCACTGGTGGCCCAGGACACAGAGACTTTATTAAAAACATGTTTCTGTCCACATCCCAGGCAAACTGTGCTGTTCTCATTGTTGCTGCTGGCATTCACAACTGTGAAGCTGCATATCTCCAAGAACAACCAGGTCTCGTGATCTTGCCCTTCTGGCTTATATCCTGGGTATGAAACAACTAACTGTTGGTTTTAACAAAAGGGATTCCACTGGGCCTCCCCACAGCGGGAAGAGATCTGAAGAAATCATTAAGCAAGCCAGCGCTTATATGAAGGCAAGTGGCATAATCCCTACACAGTAGTAGCATGTGTGTCAATTACTGGTTGGAATACTCACAAAACAATGGAGGCAGGTGCTGCTATGACTTTATTCCAGGCATGGAAGACAGAGAAATATGGGCAACACCATCACCCACCATGCCTGAAACTCTGCGCTGCCTCCTATTACCAATCCTCTAGCTGATAAACCCTTATGCCTGCCCCACCCCAATATGTACAAAACTGGTGGGATTAGGAAGGTCCCTGTGGGCTGAGGGCAGGCTGGTCTTCTCAAATGCAGGGTGGCAGTCACCTGTACTCTCTAGTCAGTGTCACAGCTGAAGAAAAAAGTCTGCTGAAGTGCAGCATAAAGCTTGGAGGGAACCTCCTCCTGGGGACAATGTGGGCTTCAATGTCAAGAATGTGTCTGTCAAAAATGTTCATCACGGCAACAGCGCTGGTTACAGCAAAATAACTCAGCAACAGAAGTGGCTTCACCACTCAGGTGATCAGCCTGAGCCTCCCAGGCCAAAGCAGTGTAGCTGTGCCCTGTAGTGGAGTGTTGCACAGCTCATGCTGCTTGTAAGTTTGCTGAAAGTTGTTTGTAAATCTTAATCAGCAGTGAAAAAGGTTTCAGAACTGTTTGCCTCAACTGACTAACTGTAAAAATCTGTTTCATATTAACAGTGTATCCTAAAACCTTTGGAAGGAAAGATTGCTATGGGAACCATTTGTTTTTGTGTGTGTGCATGACAATTTTGTTATTAGTTTTTAAAATCAGTAATTTTAATGGAAATAATCTAATAACAAAATCTGTCACAGTCTGAGGCCGATTAAACAAAGATAAATGAGAATGAGACATTATTCTGGGTGTTTCCATGACAGCCTGCCTGGTTGAGGTTAACCTGTAAATGGTGGATCCAGAAATGCAGGGAGGGTGTGATCAGCTGAAGGCCCAAATGGAACAAAAAGGCAAACTGATCCTCCTGAGTAAGAGACTTCTGCCTGGCTGCCAGCTTGAACATGAATTGTTCTTTCTGCCTTCAAAATCAAACTGAAACCTCCGCTGTTTCTGATTTAAAGCCTTCAGGACTAGAAACACTATCAGACGTTTTGGTCTCCAGTTTGCCACCTTGGGATCTTGGGATTTGTTAACTTACATAGTCACATGAGCCAGTTCATTATTATAAGCCTGTATGCACACATGCACACAGTCACACACACACACTCACACACCCCACTGACTCTTTCCCTAGAGTATCCTGACTGAGAGTTATTGAATCTCTGGAGAAAACTATATAGCTATTCTAAGTTTATAAAGTTTGTTAAATAACCAGTTTTTTTTAAACAAATATTTAAATCCATTTAATTAAACGTGAACTATTGCACGAACTGGAATTATAAGCCTCATAATATCTTCCATCCAAAAAAGCAAAAATTGAAATTTCACAGCCAGGAATATAGCTTAGAGTCCATATACATATTTAGAATCTATGCTATATTAGGAGCCATTCAGGCAATACAGCTTAAATGCTTCTAAGCCCCATTGATTCCAATGTAAGCTAAGACTGGGAGATCATTAACATCATTAACATGATGAAATTAAATGCAAGGATTATTAAATTTAAGTAACAAGTCAAAGACTTCACCCACGGCTTAAGCTCACCAACTAAGAAATGATCACTGATCAGTGATTTTGTTTTCTTTAAATTCCCTCGAGCAGTATTTCCCCAGCTCTAGTCCCCACTGGCCCAGCAATGTGTATAAAGTAATCTTTCAAACAACACTGCCCCACTGAGAAATAAAATTCTTTAATAAATTTCAAGATTGAAGACTAGTTCAAGACAAGTGGCTCTTTTCTACTAAATATGGTAATAAAAATCACCAGAGGTATGAAAGCTGTTGGCAAATACCTAAGCCTCAAAATACATGAAAAACGTGTTTATGAAGAACACAATTGTTAAAAATTTGATATGACTAAGCAGATAGACAAATGCCAAAAATCTTCCTTAAAACATGTAGATGTTTTTTATTTCATGTATTCTGAATGTTATACTGAAGAACTCACTCATTTCTGGGGACTAGAGGAAGAAAAAGTACTTCAGTATGTTTTCAATAAAAGAAGATGGCTATGAAAGCAAAACAGAGTTTGAAGCTAGCCAGGACAAGCCAAAGGTAAACTCCTTGCACTCTAGCGGTACTCAGACACTTCATCTTCAATAAACGCCTTTTTCATACTTTCAAAATGCAGCAGCAAAAATGAATGAAGGAATTTTCTTTTTTCCCAAAATTTTCTCTTTTTTTTTAAACAGTCTAAGAAATAAACAGAGATATCAGATAAGAACTCCTATGCCAGAGCAGGAACGCAGAGAGTAAAACGTGATTTCTCTTGTTGGTTCTGAAAGGCCACTGGGCTGCTTCCGGGAACCAATCCCTGCCCAACACCCAGACTGCCCTTTCCGGACACTAGGTCTCCACATGCAGCTGAGAACTGAGCCCCTGCCCCCTGGTGCCCTAAGTCCTGGCTGGTACAAACTCACCGTGTTTAAATCTTAAGTCAGTGCCTCCCCATGAAGCCTCTCCACCCTATCCCTTCCTTTCTAAGTCTTCTTTCTTCAACATTCACTCAGATGAACATAACCACCCACCCAGCTGCCAAAGCCAAAATCTTTGATCTTCCTACATATTGTCCTCTCATATTCATTATATCTAAACCATCTACAACAGAATAATTTTTTAAATAGCATCAGTGTTTTTTGTAATGCTTCCTCATCTCTCCACTCATTCTCTTAAAAAGATGCTAAATGAACATCTTATCCTTTCTTATGGACAGCAACAGCCTTCCCATCTCTGTTTTTTAGCCTCATTATCTACCTTTAACCATCTCCACATCAAAGCCAGAATTACATTCCCTAACCTGTGCCTTCAATCATTTACTTAGCAAGTGTTTACTGGGTACCTTTCAGACACCCAGCTCTGTTCTAGATCCAAGGACACAGCAGTGGAAAGAAACAAACACAATCCCATGCAGTCACAGTGCTCAGTCAGTGAACAAAGACAGACAGCAAACACAATGCCTTGGTAGTATACAAATCTGCTAACTGCTATAGAGGAAAACAGAATAGGGAGGGAGAATAAGACTTATTATTGCAAGTAACTGATTTTTAAAAGGATGATTAGAATGTCCTCACTGAAAGAGTGATCCCTGAGAAGGGAGAGATGAAGAGGAGAATGAGCTACGGGAAAAAGTGGAGGAGTACTCTAGACAGAAGGACTATCAAGCAAGAGTCTTGGGGTAGAAACGCACCTGATGCTCCCAAGTAGTGGCAGGCACAAGTCTGCTCAGCAAGAACCACAGTAGAAGGCTAAATTCGAGAGAACTGGAGAAGAGATCACATGGAGCTTTGTTGAAAACTTTCACTCTGGGTCCTGTGATGAGAATACAGGCAGGAAAAACAAAAGCAAAGAGCCAGTCAGGAGGTGACTGTAATCACTATGGTAAGTACCAACTTTGGTGTGGACATGGGTGGTAATGGCAGTCATGACAAGTGGTCAGATTTGAGATATATTTTGAGGGTATTGTTATAACCTTGGTTTCCTGGAAAAGTACAGCCAAAGACAGCTGCTTTCACAGAGGCAGTTTATTTGAAATGCATGACTTGGGGGTAAGAAATTGAGAAGTAAATACTGGTGACTCAAAGATGTTATCTAGTTCATTCTCACTAGATGTATTTTAAAGTGAGTCTAAGTATATCCAAACTACAGAGAAAAAAGAAGTGAATATCTGTCAGCTCTGATCCACTGCTGACCCGGTCTAGTCCCCAGGCAGGTCTCTGTCCCAAGACTTCCAGGCTGTGCATGACCACACCATCTACACTATATTCCTGGAGGTGACCCCATGCTGCAACAAAGACAGAGCAGAGCAGGAGCCAAGAGGGAAGACAGTGTTCAACTCCAGCTTCAAAAAGCTGGTCAATGAAGTTAGGGGACTGTTTCCTGCTACATGACAGCTGTGAAGAGTAGGTTCAAGAGGACTCTGAAGTGGTATACACAAGTACTCAATAAAGATGGCACTGAAATAATTGTTGTATGCCATGTGTATTAGGTGAGAGATAAATAAAAGCTAGAGAGGAAAGAAGGGAAAGGAAAAATGATGAGAAATTGAAAAAATGGAAATAAAGTCTTTGTAAATAGGGAAGGGTGGAGGGTGTGAAGGGAGGGCTAGGAATGGGGAAAAAATAAGAACCAAGATACATTATGTAAAGGTACAATTCCCAATGAGAAATGTAATTGTGTTGTATACCTACAATGTACCAATAAAAGAATTTAATAAAAAAAAAGAATGCCAGGGCTTTGTCTTAATCACTATAAGGATGGAATTTGCCATTATCTGAAAGAGGACAGTGGGGGAATATAGTTAATGTTTTATTTGTTAAGAGCAGACCAAGGATTTATGTTTCCACATACAAGTGGTCATCAAAAGATACTGCGAATGTTTAAATTAAAAAAAAATAAATATCACAATAAAAAAAAACATTTCTAGGAATGAGGCCGTGAGTGGGTTCAAAGTGAGGTGGAGTATTTTAAGGGAGATAGTAGTAATGTGTCTTTTACTGCAATATTTTTAAAAATTTAAACATTCATGCTATTTCATGATCATCCCATCAATTTGACAATTTGATGAATTCTTATTTATGACAATTTCTGTCAAAATAAAATCATCATGGTAGAGTGCGTTCTCATGCACTTCCCTCACTGGATATGGCATGGTATCACTTCTATCTCTTCCGCACAGTAAAGATGGCCATGAAAGGGAAACATCTGAATCATCCAGGCAGTAGTGACTGTGCAACTAAGGACACTCATGAAAGAGGACTTCCAGAGCTGCTTCAGAGAGAGTCAAGAATAATGAGACAAAGTGTTTTTGATGTGAGGGGAATATTTTAAGGGAGATGAATAGCAATGCATTTTATTGTAGTAAATTTTGTAAAAAGTTAAACACTCTCCATATTGTTTATCATACACCTTTATCATCTGTATCCTGCTTACAAGCTCCAATTAGCTGCTCTTACTCCTCCTCCAACTCTGCAGCTACACTGTGTGTGGTTTTCTGCAGTGCTGGCCTCTGGTTCTCTCTGGGCTTGTGCTCCTGTTGGTCTGTCTGTCTGGAATGTGTTTAATTCTCTTCTTTGCCCAGATAACTCTTTATTAGCCTTTAGTTCTCAGTTGGATTGAGCCATCCTTCCTTGTAAGTCAGATACATACCTATCTCTTCTCAAAAGTATTCTTTATATTTGACAGTCCACCAGAATGTGATCTCCATATATTAATATTTCTCTTGAATGCACACAGCACATCACAACATTGGGAGATACCAAATGTGTTACCTAAGTGTGACAAGTGAAGTAAAAAATGGTCTCCCCAAGTCATTATATATTTATTTTAGAAATGCAGTAACACTGGTCCAAACCAATTTTTCTGAGATTTAAATGGTGATGTCCAAAGTCACATAAGTACTTAGTAGAAAGGAACAAATTAAAATTCAAGTCTTCTCATTCCCATCAGAAAAGGCCAATGCTGTTTCCCAAACAATAAAATCCTGGAGCAGATCTAAGTGTAATATGCTCTAGCCAAGTCTATAGCAGTGATGGCGAACCTATAAGAGCTTTCCATGATAACAAACAGCCCTCTGTGGCACACATGCCATGGGCTCACCACCAGTGGTTTATAGGACTATGGAGGTTAAGAGTAATAATGTCTTCTCTGCTGTATTTTAATTCCCATGTTGCAATGAAACATAAAAACAAGGCCACCTGGAAGTAAAATAAAGTTATTTGCAGCTATCATCAAAATGACTCTTAAGGACAGGTGTAACACAATCAGATTTTGTGTAATTATCCCCATCTAAGATTTACAGGGAAAAGATCTTTTCCCGTGGATTGCAGTATCACATGCCTGGATTCCAGCTACTCAGGAAGCTGAGGGGGAGGATCATTTCATCCTAAGCATTCAAGATCAATCTGGGCAATATAGTGAGACTCCATCTCATAAATAAATAAACACACTAGCAAACATATATATATACACACACATATAACGTACTGTGACATACTATTATCTACAGGACTAAAATGACACATTTAGCTAATGCTGTTCATTCAAGGTAGAGAAACCAGGAAGTTTGCTTTATTCCATTGGCATCCAGATGGAAAATTATGAGCATATCAGCTTTAGATTCCCTAATACAGGTCATGGTCAATCTGTAATAGTTTTTATATTATATAGTGTGGATTCAAGCCATTATCACATATATAATTTGCAAATAGTTTTTCTGATTCTGTGAGTTATCTTTTCACTTTCTTGTTGATGCACTCTGAAGCACAAAAGTTAATTCTTTTTTTTTTGTATCGGAGATCAAACTCAGGACCTTGCACTTGTGAGGCAGGGAGCTAAATCCCTGGCACAAAAGTTATTTCTTAATGGATGAATTCTACATTATTAATTTTTCTATTATTGCTTGTGTTTTTCATATATCTAAATAATCATTATTTATCTATGAATATTTCTATATAACTCTCATCTATCTATCTATCTATCTATCTATATATAAATGATATATCTCTTCAAAATGCTTCAATTTATATTCCAAAGAATAGCAGTTAAAGTTTCTCACTTCTCCATATCTGTGCCAAGCTTTAGTAATCATAGACTGTTATAACTTGCCATTTGTGTGGCTTCTTTCTCGTATCTATGTCCTTCTCCTCTGTGAATGGCATGTTTTTGTCTTCTGCTATTTTTGAAAGTTTATCCTTTTTGAAGGGATTCTTTACATACAATAAATATTTCTCAATTTTATATCATGCAATATGCTTTCTGAGTGTATACTCTGTTCTTGTGCTTCCTTGTAGTTTGTTTTGTTGAACTATTAAATTTACTGTTAACAAATTCTAAATTGTTTTGTGGAGTTTTTGGACGTTCAGTCAAACAAATGTTCTCCTCTAAGAGATGTATAGTGCAGCTATTAGAATGGACTCAGCAGCTAGACTGCCATGATTTTAATTTTGACAATACTGTGTACTGATTTTGTAAACTTGAACATACTATCTAACTTCTCTGTACTTGTCTCTTCATTTATTCAATGGAGATAATAAAGCATCTACATCAATAGCCTACCCTAGGCCAAAACCACATTATATTAATTAGTACAACTGTAAAACTGCAAAATCATAATAAGTTATTATATGTGAAAGGGCAAATATCCTTACATTACTGTGCTTATTAAAGTTTTTAAATGCAGCCATTCTCAAGGTAAAAGATAACAAATACTGGCATTGTATCCCTGGATTTTTAAATCATAAAACTGCAAATAAAATGTTCAGTTATTTTCTATTAGGTCATTAATATTTAATGCAAACATAAGAATGCTGCTTAGAACTCCACAGCTCCTAGGGCAGAGGAGGTGAGCCACACGGGCACCAGTAGCACACACACACACACACCCTGCCCGCCCAACCCAACCGCCCTGTGGAAATGAGAAGACACGTAAACAAGCCTCAAACACAGACTTCCAGATCGCCTACAGCAACCTCAAAGGGAAATGAGTTGGAACACTCTGATACTCAACCACCTGGACTCCCTGAACTGGCAACAAAAGAGGATCTGGGAAAAATGAAATCAGAAATAATTTCTCAGATAACAGCAAAGATTGTACCCATAGTGCAAGACATGATTAATAAATCTAGAGAAGACACAGATAAAAAAATAGAGGAGTTGAGGAACATGATAGAATCCCAACATAGGAAACAAATGGAATCCATAAAACAGATGCAAACAGAATTCCAGGAGATTAAAAACTCCATTGAAAGTCTACCCAGCAGAATGAGTGCATATGAGGACAGAATTTCAGATATAGAAGATAAGACTGAAATTAGTGACCAGGAAAAGAAAAATTGCTTTAAAATTGTAAGGGAACACAAGCAATCAATCAGCAGCTACTAGACAATGCAAAGAAGAATAACATAAGACTGATCAGAGTCAATGAAGAAACAGGAGAGAGTGCAGGTGACATAAAAAACTGTTCACACCAGGCTCCTAGGGCAGAGAAGCTGAGCCGCTCCCAGCACCCAAAAGGAAGCTCCCTGCCTCCATCCCAGGCTCCTAGGGCAGAGAAGCTCAGCAGGTCCCAGCACCCAGAAGGAAGCCCCTCCACTGCCATCCCAGGCTCCTAGGGCAGAGAAGGTGAGCCGCATGGGTGCCAGAAGTACCTCGCAATACAAATGAGAAGACACATAAACAAGCCTCAAAAACAGACTTCCAGATCACCTATGGCAAGCCCAAAGGGAAACAAGATGAAACAATCTAATACTTAACCACCTGGACTCTCTGAACTGGCAACAAAAGAAGATCTGGGAAAAATGAAATCAGGAATAATTACTCAGATAACAGCAAAGATTTTGCTCATGGTGCAAGACATGATTAATAAATCTAGAGAGGACACAGATAAAAAAATAGAGGATCTGAGGAATATGATGGAATCCCAACATAGGAAACAAATGGAATCCATAAAACAGATACAAACAGATTTCCAAGAGATTAAAAACTCCATTGAAAGTCTGCACAGCAGAATATACCAATGTGAGGATAAAATTTCACATATAGAAGATAAGATTGCAATTAGTGAGGAGGAAAAGAAAAATTGCTTTAAAATTGTAAGGGAACATGAGAAATCAATCCAGCAGCTGCTAGACAATGCAAAGAAGAATAACATAAGATTGACTGGAGTCAATGAAGAAAGAGGAGAGAGTGCAGATGACATAAAAAAACTCGTCACAGAAGTGATGGCAGAAAACTTCCCAAGGAGGGGAAAAGAACTTGACATACAGATAAGTGAGACATATAGGACTCCAGCTAGCCTTAATCAAACAAAATCTACACATCGGCATATAATAGTTAGGATTCCAGAAATCCAACAGAAGAACAAAATTCTACAAGCAGTGAGAGAAAAGAAACAAATCACACACAAAGGAAAGCCCATCAGAATCACAGCAGACTTCTCAATGCAAACCCTCAAGGCAAGAAGAGCTTGGAGTGATGTATTTCAAGTCCTAAAGGAAAACGGCCTCCAACCCAGATTGATGTACACTGCAAAACTATCTTTCAAAATTCATGGAGAAATAAGATACTTTCATGGTAAAAGAAAACCTTAGGAACTTCATGAATACCAAGTCAACACTCCAAAAAATGTCAGACAATATCCTAGGAAAAGATAATGAGGATCACAACCCCAGGAAGCCCAGCAGAATGAATCTGTTGGGCGTGACAAATTAAATGCAAAGGGGAAGAATCCAACAAAAAGAAAAAGTCATGACAAGGCTTTTAAAACTTTTAACTTCATCTCCTTAATGAATGTATAATTCAATCTTGTTATTGTACTGATTAGTATTTTTCTGATTCTAGTGTTGCACACCTTTCCTTGTACTGCACTGGCTATTTATCATCTTCTTATGTCTACTTTTTAATTGTGTTGTCTAATAATGAGCTGTAAGAGTTCTTTATATATTCTGATCATAGGTTATATCCATTGTAAATATGGTCAGTTTAAGGACTACTTTTCATTTTAACGATGTCATTTAAAGTTCTAAATATTGATGGAATCTCATTTATCAATTTTTTTCTTTTATACATCATGTTTTTTGTATCCTAGGAAGTTCTTGCCTACCCTAAATTCATAAACATTTTCCCTTATAATTTCTTCTTAAAGTTTTATAGTTTTTGTCTTTCATATTTAGGTCATAGATCCTTTCAAATTATTTTTATGTATGCAAATAAAGGATTGAAGTTAATTTTTTATATACGGATACCAGGTGTTCTAGTGTCATTTGCTGAAAACACTATTTTTTCCTCGGTTCTTGAATTGAGTTTATATTCTATAAAATGTTAATGTTAAATAATCTTTCAAAACTCAGTGAACCATATATGTGTGGTTTTATTTCTAGCTTCTCTGTTGTATTCCAATGATCTATATGTCTTTCCTTACGCCAATGCAGCCTTGATTACTGTAGCTTTAGAAGAAGTCTTAAAATTAGGTACTAAACGTCTTCCAACACTGTTTTTTTTTCTTTTTCTTTTTCTTTTTACTTTTCTAGGTCCTTCGTACTCCTACATAACTTTTAAATTTTAATATGCAATTCTTCATTTATAGCAAGTACACATAGACCTAATTTTTATATATACTTTGTGTTTTCTAATCCTGCTAAATTCAAATACAAGTTCTAGGGGCCCCTAGAGATTTCTTAGTATTTTCTCTGTAGATGATCATTTCATCTACATATAAAGATTTTGCTTCTACCTTGCCAATCCTATCCTAAGTGTGTCATTTTATTGCCTGACTGTTTTGGTTTAGGCCTATGTTTCAAAGTTTAATGGACAGATGAAGACTAGGCATATCTGCCCTTGTTCCCCACCTTAGGGACAAAGCATTGTATCTTTACCATTCATATAAGGCGTTTTTACTGGAAGTATGGAGTACATGTCTTTAATCTGTTGAGAAGGTGCTGTTCTACTTCTAGTCTCCTGATAGCTTTTACCATGAACAGCTGTAGAATTTAGTTAGTCCAATACTTTTTCTCCAACTAGTGACAGGATCACATGGCTTTTTCCTTTCCTCTGTTAAAATGATGACTTTTGGGGGTGGATCTTCCAATGCTGAACCAACACTGCCATCCCTATAATAAAACCACTTTCTACATCCTGCCAGATCTGACTTCTAATAGTTTGTTTTCTTAAACGAATTTCTATCTATGTTCATACTTTTCTCTTCTATTATCTTTATCCAGTTTTAGGATTAGCACTATGTTGATTTCCTAAAATGAGGGGAGATGTGTTCCTTTTTCTTTAAAAATTTGATATAATTTTTCAGTTAAAATGTATACGAGCCTGTTGTTGTCATATAGGTAGGTTTTCAAGCTAGGAATATACTTTCTTTAATAGATGCTATTCAAATTTTATATTTCCTCCAGTGTTAGTTTCATTAATTTGTCTTCCAAGGTACTTCTTAGAAGTTGTCAAATTTATTTCAAAACAGATTTTTGTAATATGCTTTCTATAACTTTTTAAATTCAGTAAAATCTGTGGTAATGTCTCCTAGATCTTGATATTGTAATTTTAAAAATGTATAATTGATATTGTGTCATAGGAAGTAAAGGTCTAAAGGAGCAGTGGAAGTGGGAGGGGTAGGGGAAAGGAAAGAAGGGAAAAGAAAAAAATATGAGAAAATGAAAAAAATGGAATCAAAATCTTTGCAAATAGGGAAGGATGGAGGGGGTGAAGGGAGGGCCCGGGAAGGGGAAAAAAATAAGAATCAAGATACTCATGTAATGGTACAAGATCCCAATGATGTATGTAACTGTATTTTATACCTAAAATGTATACCAATTTATACCAATAAAAATTCATACCAATAAACTTAATGGGGGGGGGGAGAATGCTGCTTTGCTTTTACCTCTAGATCCTTTTAATTATTTTGTAGATAATAAGGTAATGATGAAACAAAAAGTAAAACATTATAGAACCTTCAGGGCATAACTTTCTCATATACACACACACAAACACACACACACACACACACACACATATATATATATATATTTTTTTTTGGTACCAGCCATTGAACTCAGGACCTTGCCCTTTTGAAGCAGGTGGTGAAACCACTGAGCTAAATCCCCGGCCCTTCCTGTATCTTTTAAAATACAAACAAACAATACTGGTTTCTCAACCCATCTTCAAAACCCTTAAGTAGCGGATACACAAATCAAAACAAAGCCACCAAACAAAAGACCAAGCATTCTCATTCAGCTTGCAAAACCAAAGACGGATTTGCAGTTCCTGAAGAAATCATCAATGAAGAGGTAGAAAAATTAGGACAAGTGCAACAACAATTTACCTTCTAAAGATAGTTTGCCAATTACTCTAAAACATTCCACAGGAAGTGCTCAATGCCATAAAACTCAGTGTGTAAATCTAGAGGATCCCAAGACGTGATACCCTCCAATGGAAAGGAAAAATAACCATGCAATTTTAGCATTAGGAAATAAATCTGTAGTAGTGTTACCACTCACTCTCAAGGTGTAAAACTGCAGATCACATTTCTTTTTTGCAGTCAGATCTACTCAGAATATTCTTTTATTAGTACATGTTGCCATACATAATGATCACACTCATCATCGGGAATTTGTACCTGTGCATAATATCTTAACTCTCTTCTTTTTCCCACTCCATTCTTTCACTCTCCATTTATAACAGCTTTGTTTCCATTTTTTTCCTTCTATTCTTTTTAAATCCCTTTTCCCTACCTTCCCTTCCCTTTCCTCCGTTGTTCCCCTTCCCATTCAAATATGTTCTTCCTACCTCCCAATATCTATCTGCCAATTTGTTCCTTATTTATCTTTTGGCTTTCTCACTTTATCACAATGTGATATTTAAACTTGTGTATCTGATTTATTTCACTTAAAATTATGGCCTGAGGCTGCATCCATTTACCTAAAAAGGTCTCAAGTTTATCCTTTACGACAGAGTAATCCTCCACATTTTCTTTATCCATAAATAGCACATTTTCCTTATCCATTAATCTGTTGATGGAAATATAGGATGTTTCCAAGATTTAGCTATTATCAATTGTGCTGCTATTAAACATGGGTGTGCATATATCGCTATGGTATGATGCTCTTAAGTCATTCAGGAAGATACCTAAAAGGGGAATCGCTGGGTCAAATGGAATCCCTAGTTTGTTTTGTTGTTGTTGTTTTATTTTGTTTTTATTTTGGGGGAACTCTCCATACTGATTTCCATAGTGGTTGTATCAATTTACACTCTCACCAATGGTGGAGAAGGGTTCCTTTTTCACTACAGCCCCACCAACATTTGCTATTGGTTGATTTCTTGATGATAGCCATTCTTTCTGGAGTGAGATGGAATCTCAGTGCTGTTTTAATTTACATTTTTCAAATGATCAGTTATGTTGAAAATTTTTTCATGTATTAGCTGTTTGTACTTCTTTATCTGAGAAATGTCTACTCACTTCAGATGTTCATTTTGGGACTATGTCTTTAAATTTGGGAGTCTAATTTTTTGAGTTCTTTATATATTCTAGATATTAGTTCTTTGAGGAGTAGCTAGTAAAAATATTTTCCACTTCTGTGGGTTGTCTCTTCACTCTGTTGGTGGTTCCTTTTGCTGGGCAAAAGCTTTTCAATAAGATAAGACCCTAGCTGCTGATTCTTTGTAGTATTTCATGTGCAATCAGGGTTTTGTTCATAAAGTCTTTGCCTACGTCTTTAAGACTTTTACCTCTTCTATCTTCTGGAAGATTAAATGTTTCTGTTTTAATATTTAGATCCTTGATCCATTTTGATTTTTAGTACATGGTGAGACACATGGGTCTAGGTTTACTCTTCAGCATGTGGAAAGCCAGTATTCCCAGCACCATTTATTAAAGAGGCTATCTTTCTTCCAGGGAAGGTGTTCCACTTCTTTGTCAAAGAACAGGTAACTGACTGTGCTTGGAATTGTTTGTGCATCTGCTATTCTGTTCCACTGTAGTTTTGTGGTATGATTTGAAATCAGGGATTATGATGCCCCTTGCCTTGCCCTTGTAGCCCAGAATCACTTTTGCTATTTTAGGTCTCCATGTGAATTTAGGATTGTTGTCTCCAATTCTGTGAGGAATGCCATCGGTACTTTGATTGGAATTGTATTACATTTGTATAACAGTTTTGGCTATTGTCTATTGTCACTACATGGATTCTGCCTATCTAAAAACAGGAGATATCTTTCCTGTTAAAGGAAATTTTCTGTTCCACCAAAGGATATCTTCTGTTAAAGGAAATTTTCAGAATATTTTGCAAATAACCTCTTTAGATGAATATTTTATGAAGATGAAGAAGAAAACCATTTTCCATTGTTTAATATGAAATGCAAAATTTTTTCCTAGGACTCATATGTATTTCTCAACTTTGTTCCATTCTCACTTTAGGTACACTTCAGGTATTATGGCTCAGAACAAGCTATATATAATTTGTATTCCCAGCAGTCCTAAATTATGATGGTTTAAATATGGTTGAGTATAGAGTACTTCTTACAAAACAGAATGCATTAGAATAAACAATCAGAAGTTATCAGCACTAAGCTTGGTTCATACACTGAAATTCATTCTTCATCATGGTGGTGGTGGTGTGTGTTTATAATCTGCCTCTTAAATACAGTGTTCATATGGCAAAGACCTGTTTTTGCTTTCTGAACATTTAAGCCAGAGTAGCAAGTCTAAAATCAGACACGTAATTCTTGAAGATCTAAAACAAAAACTCTAGGATCCAATGTTCTGTTCTGCCTCTAATACTAAAAATGTGACTTAGACAAGTGCTTAATAGCTCAGTGCCTCACTACCCTCACATGCAAACATGAGAGAAAAAGGAGTGGATAATTAAATTTGAATAAGGCTTTTTCAAATGTGAATGCAAGTTCCTTTAGTATATATCCCCCTAGGTTTGTCTTAGATCATGTAGACATTCATGCACATAATGGCACTTTATTTTCTGTTGAAGGAAATCTTCAGCTCTATCATCCCACACAGAAAACTACTTCCGCTCCTACTTGAAAGAAAATTCCTTTTCAAGGTTCACAGTACATTAGAGACAGCTGCATTGCTGAGGTTCATCCAGAAACTTTTAAAAAGCTACAGATGTAGTCTATGCATGACACAGATCATGGAACAAGACAAATCCCAGGCATTCAGATCGCCCCCTCTTCTTATCCTCTTTATTTTACACACTGTGGGGTGTTGCCTATGTACATGAAGTTGTGTGTACATACGTGCATGTATGACAGTGTTTAGCTTGAATACAGACCCTGAAGGGACAAAGAAGCTCTCTAAAATAACTATCTTAAGAGCTAATTTTCAAAGAAAGACAAAAAAAATCGAAGTACATTTCTAGTTACTGCCGGTTTAACAACAGTCAGTTACTACCTCTTAACTTCTTCCAAAGAGACATCAATACACATCCCATGGGTATGTTTCCATATGGCCCTGGAACCCAAAAGTGTTTGTCTGGAAAACTTAATTCTGAAGTTAGAATGACCAAAACAATGCTAAACTAAGGTAGTAAGAATTCTGGCAGAGAGCTTTTCCAGCAGGAGCAGAAAAGAGAGTTATGAATTCATTTCTTTCCAGAACAGTCCACACAACTGCTAGACAGCCACAGAGACATAAATTATTCTCACTGGGAACAACATGTCTGACGGGGGTGGCACAGGGAGCCTCAGGAGCACCCAAACAATAGGGGCTTCCTGAGAATAGTTTACAAAGCTGAACTCTGAAAACAATTCCGGGAGCCTGACAGGTATTTAATGACTATCTGGAGACAGAAATTACTTAATTAAATATATCCAAAGAAGAGACAGAAAATTTGGGATTTCCATTTCATTTCACTCTCCTAGAAACCCTTCAGATCATACTTGGATTGTTCTAAGTAAATTAAGACCTCCTTCATTGTCACTGGGGAAAATATTTTAATAGTACTAGGACTATTGTTTTATTAAACAACGGGTCATACTAATGTAATATTTTATGAAAGCATGTCTAAACTAGCTATGTAACTAAATTATTTTTTAAACAGACTCTGCAATTCCTCTCAAATATTTATTAATAAAATAGTTTCTTGGAAATATATAGGGGGAGACTTGAAATTCTGTCTGTATGTAAAGAATGAATGCCAATTTCCTAACTTGGATCTAATGGGTATGAAATCCCTTGGGCTGTTTATTAAACTGAAGCTTTTGGGACTCAACTCTCAAATATTTGCTCAGTCATTCAGGATAGGGTACAGGGACCTGAATCTTTACACAGGCGCACAGTGATGCTGAGGTAGGAACTACATAGCACCTACTGTGAGAATGGAGGCTGTTTCTCAGCTTTCCCACTGTGGACGCACATTGCCCATCAGCTGATACTACTCAACAGTTAGTGCAGTGAGCCCACAGCCAGTGTTTCCTGAACATCTGATACAACCCTCCATTTTCACCAGTCCAGCCAGAAAGAGAAGGAAAATAATCTGAACCTGAACTCAGGTCTTTTGTGCCACACTGCACAGAGCTGTCACAAAGAAAACACACTGACCAACTGCTGTATTATTGTTGGCAAGCACCAAAATTTGCTCAAAACCTTTACAAATGAAACCCAGCTGCATAAGCTCAATACCAGATGTCTTCCACAATGTGTGCCTCTGATAGATTAAATTGAGCATATGAAAGAGATGAAATATATGAAAATCTAATTTGCAAGATGTTTGTCATTAAGGTTTTTTTAAAAAGACAGAAAACTATATTTTTCGCTATAAGAAAGTAGTAGAGATTAATAACATTACTAATAGCTCCTAAAATTCTTATGTCATGAATAAACTGTTATATATTCATAAAATTCAGGCCAAAAACAATCTCCAGAAATGCCCCAGTGAAAGAATGTCACGTGTCTGTGAAAACACATGATTTATCACGAGTCTCCTTTCCCTGTACCCATGCTTTCATTTGAACAAGCTCTCACTCAGGGAATAGGAAATTAAGTAGGAAATGTTTTGTGATATTGTCAGATTGCACTAAGCTCCAATAATCCTGTGAAAACACAGATATGGGAAACATGTGTGTGGATCTGTGTAACATGCACAGGAAAGTGCACAGAGTTAGAAGGTAATCTGTTCAGCTACCTCCATTAAGTGGTACCTAGCCCTTCTCTCTACCCAGGTCACAGGGGGCGCCTCTCTGTTGCCCTTGGTTTCCAGGTCACTGCACATGCTCTGTATCCTTGGCTGATTTCAGAGATTGAGTTAAATCCAGAGAGCTACTCAGTCATTCCTCCACAGAGCTGTGGCAAAGGCTCTTACTCATATGAGTTCATGTTTTATGTAGAAAGATGGCATATTACTATTACAATGTTAACCTTTTAAAATTTTTATTGGAAACCTAACAAAATGTTGCTTTGTAATGGAATCTGAAGACAATACTTACTTGAGCAGAGTAACTCAAACCAAGACAAAAAATTCAACTGAGATTTAGCAACACTAAAAAAGTACATAATCATTAAAATTAAAACTATAAAGAGAAAGATTATTTTTTCATATTTAAAAAAACTGATTTGAAATATTGATTTGATTTCTTTGGATCTGAAAAAGAGCAGTTTTTTAAAGAGAGGAGCCAAAATAAAGGTAAACATTGGCCAAAGCATAGTTTGATAATAAACATATCTATAAAAATAATAACAACAATAATTTCATGAAGAGTTTGCAAAATAAAACTTGGCCTAGCTTACAGTTAAAAGTAAACAGAAATGGGTGAAGAAATTTTAAGATGCCTGGTTGTAGTAAACTGCATCACACTGGCTGGTATCTCTCCTTGGTATCATCACTGAAGTTCCACACCTGATGAAAAGGTGGTATAAGTAAATACATCGAAACATACAAAACTTCCATGAAAACTGTGAAGCCATCGAGATTAAAATGCAGACCTTATATACCAAAGAATATTGCACAGCAGAAACAAGACTATGAACCAAAGTGATTTTTCAACAGGCACACATGACGTTTGTCAGAAGCAAACTCGAAATGCACATTAATTATCCCCTGGACTTGAGCAGAGACTGAAGAACAGTGGTGGCCTCAAATTCACAGCCTGATCGGGGATTATAAATGTCAAATGTATGGTGTTCTTTGTCAGACACAAGATTTGCATTATTATTTTAATAAAGGAGTGAAAATTATATTTAACAGTCTCATAGAGCTAAAGTCTTTCAAGTCACTATACTACTTTTTATTCCTGCCGCCACCATGATAGCTTGAATTTAATTGCTTTAAAGAGCAAAAAGAATCTTCGTTTGCTGATAAAACAATTCTGTAGAAACTATAAGAATGTGTTACAATTATTTTTGACAGTAACATCGCTATATACTAAAGTTCAAGTGAAAAACATTTTTTTTGTTACATTTTTTTATTGGTACATTTTATGTATACAACACAATTACATTTCTCATTGGGAATTGTACCTTTACATAATGCATCTTGGTTCTTATTTTTTCCCCATTTCTAGCCCTCCTTTCACCCCCTCCACCATTCCCTATTTACAAAGACTTTATTTCCATTTTTTCCATTTCTCATCATTTTTCCTTGCCCTTCTTTCCTTTCCCCTGCGCTGCCCACTACCCCTACCCCTTTGGACCTTTTCTTCCTATTTTATATTATCGATTATTCATTCTAATCATTGAGACATTTTAGGTATACAATATAATGACATTCATCATTGGAAATTTGCACCTTTACATAATCTCTCTTGATTAATCTCTCATAATCTCTCTTTACATAATCTTATTTTTCATCCTTGCCCAGCCCTCCCTTCAACCCCTCCAGTCCTCCCTATTTACAAAGATTTTTGTTCCTATTTTTCCATTTTCTCATATTAATCCCATTCCCTTCTATCCTTTCCCCTAGCCCTTCCACTTCCTTCCCCTTTGCCCCTTTTCTTCCTATTTCACATGACCTATTATACATTTGGTCCTTATTTACACTTTCAGTTTCTCACACCAGAGAAACTATTCGGTATTTATTCATGTGTGTCCTAGTTATTTCACTTAAAAGTATCGCCTCAATGTGCATCCACTTAGCTATAAATGTCTCTAATTTCTCATTTTTTATGGCTGAGTAGTACTCCATTTTATAAAAAAAACCACATTTTCTTTATCCAGTCTCCAGTTGATGGGCATTTGGGCTGTTTCCAAGTTTTAGCTATTACAAACTGTGCTGCTATGAACATGGGCACACATATATCACTGTGGTATGATTCTTTTAATTCTTTGGGGAAGATCCCCAGCAGTGGAATAGCAAGGTCAAATGGGACTTCCAGTCCTAGTTCTTTGAGGTATCTCCATACTGATTTCCACAGTGCTTGCACCAGTCTACAGTCCCACCAGCAGTGGAGCAGGGTTCCTCTTTCCCCACAGCCCCACCAGCATTTGTTATTGGTTGATTTCATGATAGCAGCCATTCTTTCTGGAGTGAAGTGGAATCTCAGCGTTGTTTTCATTTGCATCTCTCGAATGACCAGTGATGTTGAACATTTTTTCATGTATTTATTTGCTACTTCTACTTTTTTGTCTGAGAAATGTCTGTTCATTTCAGATGCCCATTTTCGGATTGGGTCTTTAAATTTGGGAGATCTGATCTTTTTAAGTTCTTTATAGATTTGAGATAGTAGACCTTTGTCTGAGGAAGAGCAGGTGAAGATTTTTCCCCACATTGTGGGTTGTCTCTTCACACTGCTGGTGGTTTCTCTTGCTGTGCACAAGCCTTTTAATAAGAAGAGATCCCACTTGTTGATTGTTTGTGCTAGTTCATGGGCAACTGAGGTTTTGTTCATAAAATCTTTTCCTACAACGATGTCTTCAAGAGTTCTACCTAAGCTCTGTGGTTCAGAGTTTCTATTTTAATATTTAGATCTTTAATCTATTTTGATTTTAGTTTAGTGCATAGTGAGAGATACAGGTCTAGTTTTAATCTTTGGCAAGTTGAAGACCAGTTTTTCCAGAACCATTTATTAAAAAGGCTATCTTTCCTCCAGTGAGGGTGTTTGGCTCCTATATCGAAGATGAGATGGCTGAGTGTGTCTGGCATTGTTTCTACATCCTCTAATCTGTTCCACTGGTCCTCAGGTCTGTTTCTTTGCCAGTACCATGCTGTTTTTATCACAGTAGCTTTGTAGTAGAGTTGCAGGTTTGGGATTGTGATACCCCCTGCCATGTCTCTGTTACCTAGAATTGCTTTTGCTATTCTGGGTCTCTTCTTGTTCCAAATGAATTTTTGGATTGTTTTCTCAAGGTCCATGAAGTATGCTGCTGGGATCTCAATTGGAATTGCATTGAATCTATATAGCAGTTTGGGAAGTATGGCCATTTTCACTATATTAATCCTTCCTACCCAGGAGCAGGGGATGTCTGTCCATTTTCTGATATCATCTTCAATCTCTCTTTTCAGAGTGCCATAGTTTTCAGAGAACAGGTCTTTGATTTCTTTCGTTAGGTTGATTCCTAGGTATTTCAGTTTTTTGGATGCTATTGTGAAAGGAATTATTTGCCCTATTTCTCTCTCAGTGAGTCTGTCATTCGTGTAGAAGAAAGCTATTGATTTTTGTGTGTTGACCTTGTAACCAGCTACTTGACTGAACTTGGTTATTAAGTCTAGAAGACTTTTGGTGGAGTTCTTGGGGTCTTCTATACAGAGTATCATGTCATCTGCAAATAATGATAATTTGACTTCTTCATTTCCTATCTTTATTCCTTTTATTTCTTTCTCTTTTCTAATTGCTGTGGCTAATGTTTCCAGAACTCTATTGAACAGGAGTGGTGATAGTGGACATCCTTGTCTTGTTCCTGATTTTAGTGTGAAGGATTTCAGTTTTTGACCATTTAGTATGATATTGGCTGTTGGCTTTTCATAGGTGGCTTTTATCAGTTTGAAGTAGAGACCATCTATTCCAATTTTTTGTAGGGTTTTTATCATAAATGCATGTTGGATTTTGTCAAATGCTTTTTCTGTGTCTATGGAGATAATCATATGGTTTTGTCCTTGGCTCTATTGATATAGTGTTTTACATTGATTGATTTGCATATATTGAACCATCCCTGCGTCCCTGGGATGAATTCCACTTGATCAGGTTGTATGATCTTCTTGATGATCTTCTGCATTCTGTTTGCCATTATCTTATTAAGGATTTTTGCATCTATGTTCATTCATGACATTGGCCTATAGTTCTCCTTTTTGGTTGGGTCTTTCTCTGCTTTGGGGATCAAGGTGATGCTTGCTTCCAGTATTAAATTCGGGAGCATTGGTTCCCTTTTAATTTCATTGAAGAGTTTCAACAGTAGTAGCAGCAGTTCCTCTCTAAATGTCTTGTAGAATTCAGCAGTGAAGCCATCAGGGCCTGGGCTTTTCTTAGTTGAAAAGTTTTTAATTATGTTTTCAATTTCATTGGTTGATATTGGGTTGTTTAGAATTTTTAGGTCTTCTTCATTCAACTTTGGTAATTCATATGTATCTAGGAATCTGCCCATTTCTTCTGTGTTGTCCATCTTATTGGCGTATAGGTTCTGGAAGTAGGTGTTGATGAGCCTCTGGATTTCTGCTGGGTTTGTTGTAAATTCACCCTTTTCATTCTTAATTGCATGGATTTGGGCCTTTTCTTTCCTTTTTCTGATAAGGTTGGCTAAGGGTTTGTCAATTTTGTTGATTCTTTCGAAGAACCAACTCTTGGCTTCATTGATTTTTTTGTATCGTTCTCTTAGTCTCCATTGCATTGATTTCTCCTCTGATCTTTATAATTTCCTCCCTTGTATGAGCTCTGGGGTTGTCCTGTTCTTCTTTTTCTAGAAGCTTGAGGTTCAGCATCAGGGTGTTTAATTGGGCTCGTTCTGTTTTCCTAATATGCGTATTCACTGCTACGAATTTCCCTCGTAAGACAGCTTTCATTGTGTCCCATACATTCCGATATGTTGTATTGTCATTGCAATTTAATTGAAGGAACTGTCTGATTTCTTCTTTAATTTCCTCTGTGACCCCCTGGTTATTCAGAAGTGTGTTGTTCAATTTCCACATGTTTATGAAATTTTTTGAGTTTCTTTTGCTATGGATCTCCAATTTCATCGCACTATGGTCTGATAATATACAGGGGATACCTTCAATTCCTTTGCACTTACTTAAACATGTTCTATGTGTGAGTATGTGGTCTATTTTGGAGAATGACCCATGTGCAGCTGAGAAGAATGCGTATTCTGATTTTGTGGGGTGGAAGACTCTGTAAACATCTGTTAAGCACATTTCTTCAAGAGTTCGATTGAGTTCTAGTATTTCATTACTTATTTTTTGTCTAGTTGATCTATCTGTGACAGTGGGGTGTTGAGGTCCCCCACTACAATTGTATTAGTGCATATATGACTTTTCATGTCCATTAGTATTCGTTTTATATAGTTGGGTGCACTAGTGTTTGGTGCATAGATATTTATGATTGTCATCTCTTCCTCTTGGATCGTTCCCTTTACAAGCATGTAGTGTCCTTCTTCGTCTCTCTTAATCAGTGTTGGTTTGAAATCTACTTGATCTGCCAAGAGGATAGCTACTCCTGCTTTTTGGGGGGTTCCCGTTGCATGGAGTATTGCTGTCCAACCTTTAACTTTCAGTCTATGAGTTTCCTTTTGAATTAAGTGTGTTTCTTGAATACTGCATATTGTTGGATTTTGCTTCTTGACCCATTCTGCCAGCCTGTTTCTTTTGATTGGTGAATTGGGACCATTAACATTGATGGTTATAACTGAAACGTATTGACTTGTCATTGCCATGACTTTTTCTTTTTGTTGGGTTTTCCCCCTTTACATTTAATTTCTTGTCATGCCAGATGGGTTCATTCTGCTTTGCTTCGTGGGGTTGTGATCTTCCATGTCTGTTCCTAGGATATTGTGTAAAATTTTTGGAGTGCTGGTTTGGTATTCACAAAGTTCCTAAGTTGCTCTTGGTCATGAAAGTATCTTATTTCTCTATGAATTTTGAAAGATAGTTTTGCAGGGTACATCAATCTGGGTTGGAGGCTGTTTTCTTTTAGGGCTTGGAATATGTCACTCCAAGCTCTTCTTGCCTTGATGGTTTGTGTTGAGAAGTCTGCTGTGATTCTGATGGGCTTTCCTTTGTATGTGATTTGTTTCTTTTCTCTGACTGCTTGGAGCACTTTGTTCTTCTGTTGAGCTTCTGGAATCTTAATAATTATGTGCCTATGTGTAGATTTTTTTTTTGATCAAGGCTATTTGGAGTCCTATATGCCTCACTTATCTGTATGTCAAGCTCTTTTCCCCTGCTTGGGAAGTTTTCTGCCATTATTTCTGTGAAGAGATGTTTTATGTCATCTCCACTCTCTCCTGTTTCTTCATTGAGCCCAATCAGTCTTATGTTATTCTTCTTTGCATCATCTAGCAGCTGCTGGATTGATTTCTCACGTTCCCTTATAATTTTGAAGGAATTTTCCTTTTCCTGGTCACTAATAGCAATCTTATCTTCTATATCTGAAATTCTGTCCTCACATTGGCTCATTCTGCTGTGTAGACTTTCAGTGGAGTTTTTCATCTCCTGGAAATCTATTTGCATCTCTTTTATGGATTCCATTTGTTTTGTATGTTGGGATTCCATCATGTTCCTCAGCTCCTCTCTAGATTTATTAATCATGTCTTGCACTAGGGGCACAATTTCTCCTGTTATCTGAGAAATTATTTCTGATTTCATTTTTTCCAGATCCCCTTTTGTTGCCAGTTCAATGGGTCCAGGTGGTTGAGTATCAGAGTGTTCCATCTCATTTCCCTTTGGGGTTGCTGTAGGTGATCTGGAAGTCTGGTTTTGAGACTCATTTACATGTTTTCTCATTTTGAGTGGGGTGGGGGCTGTTAGCGCCTGCAGGGATTACCTCCTCTGAGCTGGGAGAGGTGGGACAGGGGCCGGGAGCAGCGGTAGGGATGGTGGCCCAAAAGCCCTTTCCTCTAGGCCGGGAGCAGTGGGAGGGATGGTGGCCAGGAAGCCCCTTCCTCTGGACCAGGAGCAGTGGGACGGCAGCTCTGAAGGCCCTACCTCTGGGCTGGGAGTGGTGGGGGAGAAGGTTCCCCAAAAGCCCTTTCTTCTGGGCTGGAAGCAGCAGGAGGGATGGTGGCTGGGAAGCCCCTTCATCTGGACCAGGAGCCTCACGTGAAAAATATCAAAAGGTTCTGTCTTGGATATGAGTGACTACAAATTCCAGATTTACTGCATTTGAATATTCTTAAGGTTAGCAGCCAATCAAAATCTCCCTCTTAAAACTGAAAATAAAAGACAGTGAAACATTTATCAGTTAACTTTAGAGAGCTAATCAAAAAAGGAATTAGAACATGAGGGATTCACTTTTGGGGGTCGTGTAGAAGATAAGAGGATGTCCAGTATTCTATACATCAAGCCTGTGCTATGCATTCTGGAGACAGCTATAAGAAAAGAGGAAAGAACATTTTCCTCTGCAAAGTCCAGCAGGACAGTGACCCATATGATGATAAATTATGATGTATAGTAGGAAGGAAAAAAAATTTACAATGGCATGTAACAATCAAGGAGATCTCATTTAATTTCAACTATGAAGGAAAAATTAACCTGCTTATGACACTGAAGTAAACATATGGGTAAGCAAAGAAGAAAGGCAAAGAACTTTCAAGGATGTGAATACTATATATGTGAAATACTTGACTGAGAAAAAGGTTTAGGCTTTTTTATTTTTACAATGAAATGCTTATGTGATTAATCCTCAATGACAAGTGAAAAGAGCTACAAAACCAATCAGGATGTAGCTAATAACAAACCATGTAAGCTGTACGGAGATTTCAATTTTATGCTAAATGCAAGGAGCACCTGTTAAAGATTTCGACAGAAAAGAGCACACACACAGCCAGGAGAGGGGACTGTCCAGAGGCCCTCAGAGAGACAGGCATGAGCAGAAGCTCAGCCCTCTTGGTCTTCCCATGAGGCCAATGTCTCCCTGAGTTGTTTCTCTACTCAACTTTTTTCTCTACCAAAGTTTCCATTCCTTGAAGCCAAAATATTAGTACTAAAATGCAATTTTATATGACTAGGTAGTTATTAAAGAATGTTATACAGACATATTGAATAGAGAAATCAGTTCATCAAAAAGCCACAGCCTCTTCAGCGTTTAAGAAAAAAAGTGGAAAACCCTAAAAGAAGAAGGAGGTTATTATGAGTGTATAGTCATCAAATCACCTCAAGTATGTTAACAGTAACTTTTCCCAGCCTATTTCTATTAAGGTAGCAAAAGTAACCATTTTGTAGGTGACAATCAAGACCAAAAGAATCCATTTGGATCTAAAATGTGGCATAAGGAAGCCTGATAGAAAACTTAGCTAATTAGGATAACTTTCTTATAGTGACTGATTGGTGTTTTCTCTCATTTCTTGATTTTTTTGTATAAAGTCTAAAAATAAATATGCACTTGAAAAGTTAAGGAAAAAAAATTCACAGGTTTGTCCTTGGTAGTTCTAAATCAATAAAAGATCATAAATTATTATTTTGTATTCATTTGGCTTACAGATAAAAAATGAGATATTACTCTGATGTTTCTAATTCCATATTATTCTAAAATCACTCATGTATTTGTAACCTAAAGATTAAAGATAATTTCAGCACAGCTTTTCCTATGTAAGACTTGCATATATGGTAGCCACCTCTTTTTTAATGAATATAACTTCTCATAAAAAGGTAAACCAAATAATTTGAGTATATACTCACTAGCTATGTGAATGTCTATTATCCAATCTGCTCTGCAGATCTTAAGTTGAGAATTATAGTTTAGTCATTTTCCCCCTAGGTAAATCACCAGAGATCAAATTTCCCACATCTGCAATGCTCACCACAACTTGCAGTTACTGCAGATTAATAGCCTGAAATTATTAGCAATGCCACATAATAGCTGTAGTAGAAAACATTTTAAAAACACAACCACATTTATGTATTTAACAGCTGTGTTGGTCTAACAGTTCAGATTTTCAGTACACTTTGCCATATGGTAACAAGGATTGTTTTTCACTCAAAACTATTACCAAAACTTGATGCTCTATAGCAGTATTACCAAGCTAATTTTGAAACCACACATCTATGACCATGCTTGTTATTCCCAGAAACTGGATTCCCTATTTGCCCTAATTTTGCTTAATATTATTTTATAACAGAATTTATGAATTATTAATTAATGTCAACTAAGTCAGACCTAAATATTTCACTAGGAGAACTACAGAATATGGCAATGGGAGACAGGATGTAAAATTCAAGTTATACAGAATTGTAGGGGTGATGGAAACTAAGATCTGGGTTTGGGGTTTTAAAAAAATCTTCAATAAGAACAGATTCCTATTTCCTATCTCACCTCTTTTTCTTGTAACCGTCTTCATTGATGTGGAACCCATCTTAAACTGAAGAAAAAAATATGGATGCCAACTGGTATTTTAATCTTATTGCTGTAATAACCTCTAACCACTGTTTTATGGAGGGAAAACTGTAAGAATTTTCACATGTACATTTATTTAACAGAGAAATAAATGAAAACTTCACCTTTTTAAATGCCAGAGCATGAGCCCCCTCCTTGTCAGGCAGGGCATACTGCTTCCACCAATGCGTTAGGACAACAAACCGAGTCTCTTAGTTTTTAGATCTGTCAGCCCACCATTCTCTCTAGACACCATTAAATTCCTTCAGCAGAACTTAAGAACAGTAATGAGCAAAACAATACATTAATACTGTTTCACACCATGCCATAGTTATGATTGCCTATGATTCTCTACTGCATTTTAAAAATAAAGGAATAGGGTAGTAGAGGTAGCTCAATTCTAAAAATAATGCAATTCAAGTAGAAATGAACACTACTGACTTTGACCATTGCAGGTCATATTTTCACTTAGGGAAGGCAATTTCCATTTAAGGATCCCTAGTTTTAAAGAATTCATCTTGGAAGCAATCACAGTGTGCCAATATAAAAAACACGAAGTTCAAAACCTCTACCAAGATGCACTCATGCTTCCTTTTTTCTAAGCAGGTGACTGGTCAAGTAAAACATTCAAGATAAGATTTAGGCTGTGATAAGATTTATTCTGCTTAGTTCCCCTCTGTGCATGCCACTCTTGCTACTACTCCACATACGTGGTTTTCCTTGACACTTACTGTGACTGCACCATTTGGGGTGCAACTGCAGTGCTGTACATATTCCTTCCACATGAAACTTGTAGGTTTCCATGTATTTAGTAAATAATATATTTTTATCAGCACAAAGCTCACATTCTCCAAATATTCTCCTTTGGCTGTCATTTTGAAACACAAATTTAAATAAGGATTTAATGTCTCCAAATTTTAATCTTGGCTTTTGTCATCCACCTAAGAGGTCATGGCCACTTACCTAGGCTTCATATTTACCTTTTTTGTGTGTGATCATCATTTGCACTCAAGTAGTTGCTGAATGATTATAAACCATGTTGAAAGTTGTCCATAAATATGGCACTTTGGCAGTCTAAATTGTTTAATTAGTTAAACTGATAGCACCATCTAGTGCACTATGTCATCATCAAGGTAAAATCATAAATAATGTAAAGTTTATTTATAGTTGCTGAGAGAAGTTCCTCAAAAAATGTTAAAGCTCATTGGTGAGAAGCCCTGAACTATCAGTCATGGATAGGATTCATCAGTATTCAGCATGTTAATCACACTAAGATGAGCTGTTAGATTCCTCACAATCTTGTCTCAACTCGGTTATCTTCTATTCTTGTGTGAAGTATTAGCAATATTAGTAATTGGGAACTCTCAGTAAGATTATGCACCAAACACCATTCTAAGTTTTGTGTATTTATACTCATTTAGTAAATAAACTAATCCTATAGTAAATATAATTATTATTCCAATCCTACAATGGAGAAAATTGAGCCATCAGTAAGATAACTTATTTGAGTTCACAACTAATAAGAGCTAAGATTCAATCTTAGGCATTGTGGATCTGAATTCACATTCTTAACTACTATGCTACAAGATAAACAAGTAGAGGGCCAGGGTTTTAGCTCAGTGGCACAGCACCTGCCTTGCAAGCGCAAGGTCCTGAGTTCGATCCCCAGTACCAAAAAATAAAATAAAATAAAACAAACAAGTAGAAGCGAGAATACATACATGCGTGTGCACACACACACACACACACACACACACACACACACACACACAAAAGTGTCCTTGACAGGGAGTTTCAAAGGAAGACTATATGACCTAGAAGAAGGCAAGGAATGCCTCTAGGCTGCTGCTGCATCATTGAAAAATAAGATGTTATTTTTATACAACATTATTGTGAGACTACCAACTTGGGATTCAAAGATTCTGTATTGGCATATAGTCTCTTTGCTTTTATTGGTATAACTTAGTACTAAATTCTGGTATTCACATGTTTCAAGGGAAATATTAAAAAAAAAATTTAAGTTACCTTCAAACAATAAAGGAAATAGCAGTAGTCAGAATAGGAGAATAAGAATTTTACCTCACATGTGTCACATTTTGAGGTTCCTGGAATTTTCTTAAGAAGCAAGTTCCCTGAGACCTTTCTACTCTTTTTCAGAAAGTGTCAGATTACAACTTTTGAAGAATAAATGAGCAAATTAAGTAGATGATCTACCTATCAATCCTTCAAATCAATACACAAAACTCCTCTTTATTACAATTATCTATACCAGAAATTAAAAGCACTTTTCCCTAGAGTCAGCCCATAAAATATTTTAATAATGGCATGGAATACATGGAGATGATTAAAACATTAATTCTATGAATGCCAATTAAAAGTACATGCCAAGTGATGATACATACTTTTCTCATAAATACAGCCAAATTAATTCTTTAAGCCACATTAACAAATAAAGGTGAGTTACAAATGCATTTCACTGTTTACATATTCCTTTTATGATTTGACTTAATTTTATAGTCATTACTTCCTTATTTCCAATTTCATAACTCCCTTGTTGCAATCACCATCACAGATAATTATTCATACTCATTAACCTTCTAATTTAAAAATAGTCCAACTACTCAAATATTTAAAAATAACTTTTTTTTTTTTTGGTACCGGGGATCAAACTTGGGTACTTGCGCTTGCACAGCAGGCAGAGAAACCATTGAGCTAAATCCCCGGCCCCCAAAAATAACTTTTTAAATTTGTTTTTAGTCAGCTTGATATAAGAAACAACTCATCTGTAGGAAATTATCACAAATCAAATCCCTATTCTCAAATGCTGATAAACATTTCATATATTCACATACTATACTTACTGTCACTGTAAAGTTACAGATTAATTAGATGCACCTGTATAAAAACTGTAATGAACATCAAAGTTAATTAGGTAATCTATAAAAACCCAAAAGCAGGAGGTTCCCAGTCACGTGGAACACGCCGAATCACCCCGCTGCAGAAAGGCAGATCTACCCATGCCCTACCAAGGTCCTGAGTCCCACGAAACACACAGAATCAGCCTGCTGTAGACAGGCAGGTCTGTGCACGCCCTACCGAGGTCCTGAGTCACACGGAAGATGGAAGACGCCAAATCACCCCGCTGCAGACAGGCATCTGCCTGGATCCACACTACAAAGACGCAGAGGACACCAGACCAAGGTACTGAGTACCACTGCTCCCAGCCCAGAGGTAGGGGCTTCTGAGCCATCCCATTGCTCTTGGTCCAGAAGAAGGGGCTTCCCGGCCACCATCCCTCCCGCTGTTCCCAGCCCAGAGAAAAGGGCTTTTGGGCCACCATCCCTACCGCTGCTCCCGGCCCCTGTCCCACCTCTCCCAGCTCAGAGGAGGTAATCCCTGCAGGCGCTAACAGCCCCCACCCCACTCAAAATGAGAAAACATGTAAATGAGTCTCAAAACCAGACTTCCAGATCACCTACAGCAACCCCAAAGGGAAATGAGATGGAACACTCTGATACTCAACCACCTGGACCCATTGAACTGGCAACAAAAGGGGATCTGGAAAAAATGAAATCAGAAATAATTTCTCAGATAACAGGAGAAATTGTGCCCCTAGTGCAAGACATGATTAATAAATCTAGAGAGGAGCTGAGGAACATGATGGAATCCCAACATACAAAACAAATGGAATCCATAAAAGAGATGCAAATAGATTTCCAGGAGATGAAAAACTCCACTGAAAGTCTACACAGCAGAATGAGCCAATGTGAGGACAGAATTTCAGATATAGAAGATAAGATTGCTATTAGTGACCAGGAAAAGGAAAATTCCTTCAAAATTATAAGGGAACGTGAGAAATCAATCCAGCAGCTGCTAGATGATGCAAAGAAGAATAACATAAGACTGATTGGGCTCAATGAAGAAACAGGAGAGAGTGGAGATGACATAAAACATCTCTTCACAGAAATAATGGCAGAAAACTTCCCAAGCAGGGGAAAAGAGCTTGACATACAGATAAGTGAGGCATATAGGACTCCAAATAGCCTTGATCAAAAAAAAAATCTACACATAGGCACATAATTATTAAGATTCCAGAAGCTCAACAGAAGAACAAAGTGCTCCAAGCAGTCAGAGAAAAGAAACAAATCACATACAAAGGAAAGCCCATCAGAATCACAGCAGACTTCTCAACACAAACCATCAAGGCAAGAAGAGCTTGGAGTGACATATTCCAAGCCCTAAAAGAAAACAGCCTCCAACCCAGATTGATGTACCCTGCAAAACTATCTTTCAAAATTCATAGAGAAATAAGATACTTTCATGACCAAGAGCAACTTAGGAACTTTGTGAATACCAAACCAGCACTCCAAAAATTTTACACAATATCCTAGGAACAGACATGGAAGATCACAACCCCACGAAGCAAAGCAGAATGAACCCATCTGGCATGACAAGAAATTAAATGTAAAGGGGGAAAACCCAACAAAAAGAAAAAGTCATGGCAATGACAAGTCAATACGTTTCAGTTATAACCATCAATGTTAATGGTCCCAATTCACCAATCAAAAGAAACAGGCTGGCAGAATGGGTCAAGAAGCAAAATCCAACAATATGCAGTATTCAAGAAACACACTTAATTCAAAAGGAAACTCATAGACTGAAAGTTAAAGGTTGGACAGCAATACTCCATGCAACGGGAACCCCCCAAAAAGCAGGAGTAGCTATCCTCTTGGCAGATCAAGTAGATTTCAAACCAACACTGATTAAGAGAGACGAAGAAGGACACTACATGCTTGTAAAGGGAACGATCCAAGAGGAAGAGATGACAATCATAAATATCTATGCACCAAACACTAGTGCACCCAACTATATAAAACGAATACTAATGGACATGAAAAGTCATATATGCACTAATACAATTGTAGTGGGGGACCTCAACACCCCACTGTCACAGATAGATCAACTAGACAAAAAATAAGTAATGAAATACTAGAACTCAATCGAACTCTTGAAGAAATGTGCTTAACAGATGTTTACAGAGTCTTCCACCCCACAAAATCAGAATACGCATTCTTCTCAGCTGCACATGGGTCATTCTCCAAAATAGACCACATACTCACACATAGAACATGTTTAAGTAAGTGCAAAGGAATTGAAGGTATCCCCTGTATATTATCAGACCATAGTGCGATGAAATTGGAGATCCATAGCAAAAGAAACTCAAAAAATTTCATAAACATGTGGAAATTGAACAACACACTTCTGAATAACCAGGGGGTCACAGAGGAAATTAAAGAAGAAATCAGACAGTTCCTTCAATTAAATTGCAATGACAATACAACATATCGGAATGTATGGGACACAATGAAAGCTGTCTTACGAGGGAAATTCGTAGCAGTGAATACGCATATTAGGAAAACAGAACGAGCCCAATTAAACACCCTGATGCTGAACCTCAAGCTTCTAGAAAAAGAAGAACAGGACAACCCCAGAGCTCATACAAGGGAGGAAATTATAAAGATCAGAGGAGAAATCAATGCAATGGAGACTAAGAGAACGATACAAAAAAATCAATGAAGCCAAGAGTTGGTTCTTCGAAAGAATCAACAAAATTGACAAACCCTTAGCCAACCTTATCAGAAAAAGGAAAGAAAAGGCCCAAATCCATGCAATTAAGAATGAAAAGGGTGAATTTACAACAAACCCAGCAGAAATCCAGAGGCTCATCAACACCTACTTCCAGAACCTATACGCCAATAAGATGGACAACACAGAAGAAATGGGCAGATTCCTAGATACATATGAATTACCAAAGTTGAATGAAGAAGACCTAAAAATTCTAAACAACCCAATATCAACCAATGAAATTGAAAACATAATTAAAAACTTTTCAACTAAGAAAAGCCCAGGCCCTGATGGCTTCACTGCTGAATTCTACAAGACATTTAGAGAGGAACTGCTGCTACTACTGTTGAAACTCTTCAATGAAATTAAAAGGGAACCAATGCTCCCGAATTTAATACTGGAAGCAAGCATCACCTTGATCCCCAAAGCAGAGAAAGACCCAACCAAAAAGGAGAACTATAGGCCAATGTCATGAATGAACATAGATGCAAAAATCCTTAATAAGATAATGGCAAACAGAATGCAGAAGATCATCAAGAAGATCATACAACCTGATCAAGTGGAATTCATCCCAGGGACGCAGGGATGGTTCAATATATGCAAATCAATCAATGTAAAACACTATATCAATAGAGCCAAGGACAAAACCATATGATTATCTCCATAGACACAGAAAAAGCATTTGACAAAATCCAACATGCATTTATGATAAAAACCCTACAAAAAATTGGAATAGATGGTCTCTACTTCAAACTGATAAAAGCCACCTATGAAAAGCCAACAGCCAATATCATACTAAATGGTCAAAAACTGAAATCCTTCACACTAAAATCAGGAACAAGACAAGGATGTCCACTATCACCACTCCTGTTCAATAGAGTTCTGGAAACATTAGCCACAGCAATTAGAAAAGAGAAAGAAATAAAAGGAATAAAGATAGGAAATGAAGAAGTCAAATTATCATTATTTGCAGATGACATGATACTCTGTATAGAAGACCCCAAGAACTCCACCAAAAGTCTTCTAGACTTAATAACCAAGTTCAGTCAAGTAGCTGGTTACAAGGTCAACACACAAAAATCAATAGCTTTCTTCTACACGAATGACAGACTCACTGAGAGAGAAATAGGGCAAATAATTCCTTTCACAATAGCATCCAAAAAACTGAAATACCTAGGAATCAACCTAACGAAAGAAATCAAAGACCTGTTCTCTGAAAACTATGGCACTCTGAAAAGAGAGATTGAAGATGATATCAGAAAATGGACAGACATCCCCTGCTCCTGGGTAGGAAGGATTAATATAGTGAAAATGGCCATACTTCCCAAACTGCTATATAGATTCAATGCAATTCCAATTGAGATCCCAGCAGCATACTTCATGGACCTTGAGAAAACAATCCAAAAATTCATTTGGAACAAGAAGAGACCCAGAATAGCAAAAGCAATTCTAGGTAACAGAGACATGGCAGGGGGTATCACAATCCCAAACCTGCAACTCTACTACAAAGCTACTGTGATAAAAACAGCATGGTACTGGCAAAGAAACAGACCTGAGGACCAGTGGAACAGATTAGAGGATGTAGAAACAATGCCAGACACACTCAGCCATCTCATCTTCGATATAGGAGCCAAACACCCTCACTGGAGGAAAGATAGCCTTTTTAATAAATGGTTCTGGAAAAACTGGTCTTCAACTTGCCAAAGATTAAAACTAGACCTGTATCTCTCACTATGCACTAAACTAAAATCAAAATAGATTAAAGATCTAAATATTAAAATAGAAACTCTGAACCACAGAGCTTAGGTAGAACTCTTGAAGACATCGTTGTAGGAAAAGATTTTATGAACAAAACCTCAGTTGCCCATGAACTAGCACAAACAATCAACAAGTGGGATCTCTTCTTATTAAAAGGCTTGTGCACAGCAAGAGAAACCACCAGCAGTGTGAAGAGACAACCCACAATGTGGGGAAAAATCTTCACCTGCTCTTCCTCAGACAAAGGTCTACTATCTCAAATCTATAAAGAACTTAAAAAGATCAGATCTCCCAAATTTAAAGACCCAATCCGAAAATGGGCATCTGAAATGAACAGACATTTCTCAGACAAAAAAGTAGAAGTAGCAAATAAATACATGAAAAAATGTTCAACATCACTGGTCATTCGAGAGATGCAAATGAAAACAACGCTGAGATTCCACTTCACTCCAGAAAGAATGGCTGCTATCATGAAATCAACCAATAACAAATGCTGGTGGGGCTGTGGGGAAAGAGGAACCCTGCTCCACTGCTGGTGGGACTGTAGACTGGTGCAAGCACTGTGGAAATCAGTATGGAGATACCTCAAAGAACTAGGACTGGAAGTCCCATTTGACCTTGCTATTCCACTGCTGGGGATCTTCCCCAAAGAATTAAAAGAATCATACCACAGTGATATATGTGTGCCCATGTTCATAGCAGCACAGTTTGTAATAGCTAAAACTTGGAAACAGCCCAAATGCCCATCAACTGGAGACTGGATAAAGAAAATGTGGTTTTTTTTATAAAATGGAGTACTACTCAGCCATAAAAAATGAGAAATTAGAGACATTTATAGCTAAGTGGATGCACATTGAGGCGATACTTTTAAGTGAAATAACTAGGACACACATGAATAAATACCGAATAGTTTCTCTGGTGTGAGAAACTGAAAGTGTAAATAAGGACCAAATGTATAATAGGTCATGTGAAATAGGAAGAAAAGGGGCAAAGGGGAAGGAAGTGGAAGGGCTAGGGGAAAGGATAGAAGGGAATGGGATTAATATGAGAAAATGGAAAAATAGGAACAAAATCTTTGTAAATAGGGAGGACTGGAGGGGTTGAAGGGAGGGCTGGGCAAGGATGAAAAATAAGAACCAAGAGAGACTATGTAAAGGTGCAAATTTCCAATGATGGGTGTCATTATATAGTATACCTAAAATGTACCAATGATTAGAATGAATAATCGATAATGTAAAATAGGAAGAAAAGGTCTAAAGGGGTAGGGGTAGTGGGAGGGGCAGGGGAAAGGAAAGAAGGGAAAGGAAAAATAATGAGAAATGGAAATAAAGTCTTTGTAAATAGGGAAGGGTGGTGGAGGTGAAGGGAGGGCTAGGAATGGGGAAAAAATAAGAACCAAGATGCATTATGTAAAGGTACAATTCTCAGTGAGAAATGTAATTGTGTTGTATACCTACAATGTACCAATAAAAGAATTTAATTAAAAAAAAAACCCAAGAGCAAAATGTTACAGTAATCAAAATGCAGTTTGTTAGAGCTGTTCATGTCTTAGGTTCATCATAGATATACTGTCATAGTTTGTTGTGAATTAATCTCATACTTAAAGTCCAAACTGGATTATATTTAATTCTTGTTAGAGAAAACAGACCTTGAAATCCTGTTACAACTATTCTCTTCGATTGCCTGGAAAGCTTTGCCCTAATAGAGAAACCAGTAAAATACACAGCAGCTGCAGAATGGGGGATGGAAATTTCATCCACTGAAGCGCTGCTCTGAACTTTCCCTCCTGTAATTAAAGCTACGAAATGAGGCACTAACGTGGACTGTGGAGTGGACGCTCATCTTCTAACCCAGCGTGTGCAGACGGAAGAAAGAGTAGGCACTGTGCAAGGCCAGCACGGGTCCAGGAGCAGCCAGAGAGCAGCACCAGGACGACCTGCTCGGCCCTATCTTCCACTGCCTGCTCTCAGGGAGACCCCAGGGCTGCCCTTGGTCAGATCTCCAGACAGGGTTGCCAGAAAGCCGAGGCAGGACATAAAGATGAGCCTGTGACAGACTAGCTCTGTCACCACTGAGGCTTCAGCTAATCACACATAGGGAAGACAACAAAGGGGGAGAGGACCCCAAGCTGGAGTGCGACCCAGCTGCCCACCCGGGCCAGCCCACTGGGGGCTTCCCCTGCAGGGCACCCCAAGTCCCCCACCTCCCAGGCAGCTGCGGGACACCCAATGCAGACCACACTTAAGGGCTGCCGTCAGCACACAGGTGGTTTGTTCTGTTGACTCTTCTGTCTGCTGAGAATTGTGACTGGGAAAGAGAGAGAGACCACAAGAAACAACTGTTTTCTTTGATGAAATGACAGAAATGGTGCAACCTGTCAAAGTGTCATGGTGCTGCACTTTTCTCACACTATACACCAACATTTAAACAATGAATCAAGTGCACAGATTTGAATAAGGGTCATGAACGGTATCTCAGATGAACACTGAAGTCAAAAACTTTAAGCTACCCACTTACCAATTAGTTCTTAATTACCAACTATTTCTTGGCTATAACTTTAAGGTATCTATATAGAAAAAAAAGAGCTGTGATTCTAATCAACATAAATTTTTTTGACATTTTAGATTTTAACTCTAATTATGTCTCAACTGAAACTAAGAACATTTTTGTAAAGTTTTATTTTCCAAGATGGTGAATAATCTTTTTCAGCACTAAAGCCCTCTTTAAAAAAATTTTTTTTCTCTGAGAATCATCAATAAAAAAAGAACAGCAAGAACTCTATTTGAGTTGTCATACGTGTGGAACCTATAATGATACCACAGACAGACAGACAGGCAGCAGACAGAAGCAGTTACTATACCTCATCAACTTGTTTAATAAAGGGTTTGTGGTTATGAAAGCAGACATGTGAATGGTTATATCTAGGACATCACCATATTTATTTTGGTATTATTATGAATTGTTTCCTTGGGAAGAAAATTTCTTCTGTCTTCTCCCTTTCAAAAGACATGGCCACTGTCCCCTCTTCACCTTGCACCTCTCAGCAGCACTGCATGAGGTGCCCTTCACATCGCCCTTCGGCCTCGGGGAGCCCAACAAGTGTGTTCATGATGTAACAGATACTGCAATTCTCAAGCCACACTTCCATGGTGTGACATTTAATGGAAATACAGTATTTTAACCACCTAGAAATCTTAGAAAGTTGAGAACTTGGTGAAGGCACACATTTCACAGGAGCCATGTAACTTACCCTTCGGGAAAATGGAAGTTAGGGACAGTGAAAAGGGATTGTCTTTTGCTATCACTGATGAATGAATATTCCTTTTGGTTAGGAAGAAAAATTAGGGAATAGGAAAATGAACAGGGGTAATTAGGAGCACACTCAGTGTGGGCAGAACAGATAAACCTCAGGCAAGTGCACCTTATCCAAACCTCTGTTCTCAGAGCAAGGAAAAACTGTTACATTCTTGAAGATAAAGATCTCCCAAAAGGAATACACACGGAAATTCAGATCAGGGGATGGATTAGACCGGGCCAAAGATTGAAGGGAAAGCTGGATGCTGAAAGATGGATTAAATGTATTCAGCAGTAGGAGAGCTAGAGAGGGAAAATTATATGAGCAAGAATCAAAGGTAAGAATTAATATTTCATTTGTGCAATAGCATGAAAAGGAAAAGCTCACTGGACAGACAACGCCTATTCCTAAGAGGCTGGAGAGAAAGCTAGACAGAGTGGAACCAGACTGTGCGTGGCTCTGAATACAAGTTACAGGGCTGAGACAATATTTTACACAAATAACTCAAGGCCTTTGAACAACTGACCAGCTTGATAAATCAAAAAGAAAAAAGCTCAGGACTTTAGCATGCAGGGTGAACCTCAATTTCCAAGTATGTGGAAAGAAATGAAGATCAGGTCACTGCTATAAGGAGAGCTTTCAACTTAGTCAAAACTTTTGCTGATACAGACCTTTTTAATAATATTAAGAAATTCAAGATACACCCTGACAAATTCCCCCCTTTTTAGTGTAACACATGCCAGGTAACAAAAATTAAGTTGATACTCTTCAAAATGTATATATAATCAGGTCCTAAACTACTGGACTCAAAACTCAAATGAAACTCTTATGTTTACCAAAAATATGGCTTAGAAAAAGAATCCAGATTTGCATATGATTTAACCCACTCACCTTTATGCATATCATTTGATCCAGAGTTTACATTTTAGTTTCCAAACTCCAATCTAATTCAGCCTCTATGGGATCAACAATGTGTCTCATAGCCATTCAACCTTCACTCTAGTTTTCTAACCGTGGAGCTATGTCAGGGAAACCAGCACTGCCACAGGTCTTTTGCCTGCTTATGAAGCAGTCACAAGTGACTTACTGAACAGTTCCAATGGATTCTTAACATTAACTCACCGCCCCAACAGAGTCTACTTTAATGTAATTATCTTTATCTACAACAAGAAACACCAGACGGGAAAACAACTAAGGTTTATGTCTGAGGTATTCTTCAGCTTCTACTGAGCACAGCCAACTTGATTCTGTAAGTCAATTTAAGCACCAAATAAGGCCTCAATGAAAGCTTTGAGGGACAATTAAAAGAAAAGTCTCAATTTGAAAATGTGCACCCGAGGGAAGGGCAAGCCGAGGGAAAGGGGGCAGCCCGATAACACTACCAAGCTGAGTGACAAGGACACGTCATCGCCATCACTGTCAAACTTACATGGACGTGCACATCCCAGACTCAGCCACCTTTGCTGCGTACAGGGAGAAACTACTCTCTCTGTGCTATCTGCATAACTAGGAGGAGATTACTGAAACTCCCATGACTGTATCATCTGCTCATCACCCATAAGATCACTGTTGTATGGATTAAGCGACTGGATAAACAAACTACTGAATATTGTGCCCAGAACACAAGAAGGCAGCAAAAAATGTCAGCAATTTCTGGAAAACTCTCATCAATCACTGTCCTGCCTCCCAACATGAAAATCATTGCTAACAATTAATATTCTTAAATATATTAGGCGACAGTGTAGCATTTGCCAAATTGCTCCTATCACAAATACTGTGATCATTGAAGGATGCAAATGTCTTATTTTACATTAAAATTTAAGAAGCCCAAATTGTAACTGCAAAACTATCTCTTTTAACCAACTATTTTACTTACTTGATTAAATGTTCATGTATTTGAAGCAGAGGTATACAGACAGTTTTAAATTAAGACTATCTCATTGGCAATTTACATTTGTGATAGAAATCTCCCAAATTCTTGTTTTTATATAAAGACACAGTTTTTAATATCTCTCCAACATTCACATTTTTTTGTATTTGGGGGAATTGTGTCTGCTGTATAAGATGTGAGGACATTAAAAAGAGAGTTTTTGGGGCCAGGGATTTAGCTCAGTGGTTCTGGCGCCTGCCTTGCAAGCACAAGGTCCCGAGTTCAATCCCCAGTACCAAAAAAAAAAAAAAAGAGAGAGTTTTGTCTACAGGAACAAGATTACTCTCTAGTGGGTGAAGACAACTATACAAATAACAAATCATGACAATGTAGTTCAGTAAGGTAGTGTCCTGTACTGAAGATCCATGCAAAATGCAGGGGATAAATGAAGATTCCTTCTCCCTGTGGGAGAGGGCTGGACTTGCTGGGGACAGCCCTGTGAACTAAGTCTGCAGAGACAGTGGGAATTCACTGGGCCAAGGGAGGGTAAAGGAATTCTATGCAAACACAGCAGACAGCACATTTATGAGTAAGAAAAAAAGAAGTGCTCAGGACAGCCATGAGAAAGTGGGCATGCCGAGAGAGCAGGGAATTAGGCTAGGAAAGCAGATGGGGAGAAGTTGGGAAGGGACCTGTATACCACAAGCAGAAGTTTTGATTTTATCCTACATACAGGGCATAGGTGTGCCATCATTCCCGGAGTATTCAGATGGGTTCTTTTCTATTGTGTGAACTAGCTGCACTAACCCCTTTCAGCAACTCCTTGTATGTCAAAGGAATCTAGTAAAGTTTTCAAAACAAATGTAATATTATAATCACAAACATACATTAATAAAATTTTCAGATTCTGGAAATAAGATGAAAAGTATCTTCCCAGGTATCAAAGAAAATTTAACAAAATCCTTAATTATTCTTAATGGAACAATAAGATAAGTGTTATTTTCTTTATTATTTTAACATCCTTTGTCTTAGTGTTTGGAATAAATTTCACTTTTTAATTAACCTTCTGTTGAAACACACAAGGACAGTAAAAACAACCATTATATTTTCTTGTTACTGGAAGACATAGCATTTTTGGTCTCTTCCATTCCACAGAAGTTTGCAGTAAATATATACGTGGCACCAAAAACAGAAGAGTGCACTGGAAATTGTATTCATAATTCCTCTTATTATGTTCTGATTTTTAACTAAACACTGACATTTAAAGCCATTCCACCATGGGGTAGCAGGGAGAACAATAGAGCTCAAGGTACAAAAACTTTCTCCCTGACTCCGGAGTTTATAAAGACACAACTCCAGCCTTTCAGGCTGCCGCTCCCCCCATTCTAATTTGCAGCATTCCACATCACTAGTCATGAACAACCCGCAGCACTCTTCAGGATGCAGTGAAAGACCTCACGTCACTGCAAATAAACAATTCCTTTCTCCCTGAAAGAGTGACACATCATTCTGAGCACGTCTTCCCTCAGCTTTCATTGCTCTGCCAAGGTCCCCATGAGTGGGAAGGGGTAAAAAGAAAGAAAAAGTGTCCCACAACTTGTCTAAAGCACGTAGAGGGTGATCTGTGTCCTTACTTACAGGATAGACTGTCACCACAGATCTGCTTTCAGGCCCAGATTACATGTGCTAAGGGCTGACCTTCTCCAACCATTCACACATTATGCCCTCATGGAGCGCAGGAAGGACACAAAAGTCCTTCAGATGTTCCACACATCAATCAGGCGCACAGCATGGAGCCTGCCAGACTTTTCTTCCTTGTACTCAGGGAGCAGAAGGGAGAGTCCCAGGCAGACTTAATAAAGTTTAAAGCTATGCCACAGTATATCTGGGGAGACTATTGTTACTAAAAGGATGCTGTTTAAAAAATTCTCTATAGTTACCACTAGCAACAGCAAAAGAATTCACAAATATGAAAAGAGAACCAGATTTCATTCATTTTAAAATTTCAAAACTTTTACTATAAATCTCAATGGCTCTAGCATATTGCTGTTTTTCTGAAGACATTAAGTATAAACACTAAAAATATAAATCTTACTATATAATAACTATACTTAAAAGGTATACTTCCTGAAGCATTTATAAAAATAATAGAGGAAATATATTTATGATAAAATGGTGTCAGCATATCTTACTATAAATTGGACATAAGGCAACAGCCTAAGTGATTTTAATATAATACAAATACTACCATTGTTAATAGTTATGAGCCCCAATATTATGGAGCAGATATATCTTCTGATACAGAAAGCCCCAAAACTGTGTTCTTCTAAGACAGCATCATAGCGGGGTTAAATTATGCACTTTATATGGGGTTAATTATGCACTTAAAGTGCATAATTCCACCATCAGCACAACCAAACCCATCAAAGCAAGATACTTCATGCAATTTAGTGATGTAGAGATTTCAGAATTCTTTTTTAAAACTAATGTCAGCTATGAATATAAAAATTACATGCATACCCTATGTGCAACACAAGAAGACAAGACACAGAAAGGTTAAACAACAATTTATGAGAATTCAAAGCAACAGACATTAAAAGAGTAGAAAGAGAATAAAGGCAATTTACATGATTAATTACAAGAGAAAATTAACTTCATGAATTTGCTAAAAAAAATTCTATAGTTGAAATGACACCAAAAATAGATCTCTAGATGTCCCACATACCCACAGCTCTTGAATGGATGTTTACTATTTGGTTTCAGTGTAGCTCTACTAGAAGACCATAAAGCCACACTTACACTCCAGCACCAGGAACTGAGGTAATACAGGAAGTTCTTCTGTTTATCACCATAGGGTAAACTATCACCTCATTTATGATTATCTTAAACCAGAAGCTGAAACTAAATAGGAAAAAGTCTTGGCAGAAGCCGGGAAACAAGAAACCCCAGGGAGACAAGTGTAGTTATTTCCAAGAAGCACAGAACAATGATGACAATGACGATGATGATGACGACAACGACATATACCATGTGGTAAGCTTGACAATCTGTTAGTGGTCACACTATATCTTTAATACACTACCACATTTAATGCTCACTGCCTCCCTGTGCAGTAGGGAATAGCATCCCCACTTACAGGAGAGAATACTGAGCGTCCCTAAAGACTTTTGCAAACTGGATATGGGTTATAGGATGAGACAACAACACTTCACTGAGCAGAGACCCAAATGTTTTTGTTCTGTAAGAAATATTTGAGGTAGACAGGCAAGATGGTGCATACCTGTATCCTAGTAATTGAAGGCTGAGGCAGGAGGACTGTAAGTTCAAGGCTGGCCAGGGCTAGACAGTGAGAACTTGTCTAAAAATAAATAAACAACAACAACAAAAAGAAATATTGAGATAGAAACAATCCAGTAAATGGACAACTCAAGAGACTCTAGGAGGCTGGCGAGATCCATTCCAGGAACATGACTGCCAGAAAGTCTGACAGCTGGAGCAATGGAGAGTCAGATACTCTGAACTTAGAGGAGAGGGACTAAACACAGCAGTGTTTTATATATATATTCTTTCTAAGATTCCCTAAAGCTATTCAACACAAGTAGTATCAGCCACATTTTATAAAGGAAGCAAATAAGGTGAGGGGAGTGAAGTGTCTTGGAATTGAGGAAAGAAGTTTGTTTTTTTCCTTCTAGAAGGTTGGCTTTATGAGTAGAGTGAGGCAGCCAGGCAATCGCCAGACCCATGCAGGTACCCTTCTCTCACCAGGTGAGTCTGTTTGTCCACAAAACAGGCTGTTTCTGTCACTCCAACAGAAGGACTTTCTAGATCTGCTATACTGTACATATCAGGAACCAGGTGAGAAAGAACTGTTTTTGCTGTTTGTTTAAAAGACATCCAACCCACTGGTACTGTGGTTGTTTACACTCTGGCATCTGGACTCCTGGGAGTTAACACTTCATGCTATAAAAACCCTCAGCCACTAACCTGATTTACCCAAAGCTCTATTTTAAACAGATTTTACTGTCATCATCATCTTTATCAGATTAGTGCTATTGCATTCTTGAGAAGAGAATCAAAAATCTCTACTAGTACCTGTTTCTCTCCCTTGCTAGCCCTTTATTAAAAAACTGAACAAATTTTTATATCAAAACTTCAAAACTAGTTTACTAAAGGTGATTAGTAACACTCAGATTTCAACCTGAAGACAACTGTGCTTGAAATTTATGCAAATCAACTTGAAATGATATAAAATGAGTAAACTGAACATGAAATTTTAAATAACAATGATAAGATAAAGAAAAATTGTATCTTATGCGCTTCCCTGTAAATACCTCAATGTGCTTCGGAAATAAAGAAAACCCTTCCAAAGAACATGCTAAAAAGTTGTTTTTCCATTCACTCTGCAAGGACATGTCCTACAACAGTGACGGTGAACCTTTCAGAGCTTTCCATGATAACAAACAGCCTGCTGAGGCACATATCCCATAGGTTTGTCACCACTGTCCTATAAAACGTTTTCCAATATTTGGAAAATATCTAAATATGAGAATTATAGAGGATGAGTTTCTTAAAGTAAAACAGAAGACATTTGGTAACAGCAAAAAATAATTTGTACCTATTTAACATATGCTAGCTTTCCCACAGAAAGGCTCAACAAGAGTCCTACTGAATATCAGCATATAATTTACACATATATTAGTAGTCCTAGATCTCAGCAGTCTCCAGAAACAAAGTCAATGCCCTCCTTTAAGTGACACTGAAAATTATGTATGCATAAAAGTATTTTCAAATGAGAAGCAGTGCCGCCACAATTCTTGGTTTAGATTCACAGTACACCTTTTCATATTTTCCCAAAGTCACTGTGTATACTGAAATATTTGCTTACTTCAGATGACTGACACAGAAACTGCCTGAAAATATATGGTATCGCTTTAATAGGTGTGTGTACATGCCTGCACACACACACAGACTTATCTTCATCTGTCACAAAATGTCTCAAATGTTTTTCTTTATGAGAAGTAACAATTCTTCACAATTTCATTAAAGCCTAACAGATTTCACATGTGAAGAATTTTAGGATGACAGGAATGGTCTGAATGTTTTCACAACCAGTTTATATAAAAAATAAAATGAAATGAAACTCTCTATACAGACCTTATTTGATCTGAGAGTATTACAGTATAGGGAAATTAGTTTTGCTCTTCATAAAACCTAAATGCTGAAATGGAGCTACCGTACTTCTTTTTGTGCCCCCTTAAAAGTACCACAGCAAAAGAAGAAGATACTCAATGTGCCTTCAATGAGGATGTCTGATACAAGCAGTGGTGTGTTTTGACACAAAAACAATCTTCTACTAGTTGAATGGGAAGATATGAAATTGTTGTACCATTCTTGTGGCTGTTAGAGCCACGGTTACACAGGCACATTTCATTGGACCAGTTTGCACTAAAATTCTCATTCCAGTCAGCACTCCGTGTGTTTCCATCCTCTACCACCTAATACCCAGCTGAAAAGTGAAAAATTTAATCAAGTAGTGAGTTATCCTAAGGGTTAAGCCAAATGAAACATTCAAGTTCAGCCTTAACCAAAATGAGTAAACCTTGTATTTATCCAGATGATTGAAGCCCCAATTAAGACAGCCAATGTGATTACAATGTCACCAAAATTTCCCCTTTGAGATTTTCCAAAAGTTTGTGGTGGAAACACTTCAAAGTCCTCAGTACATCTCATTGGCACCTCCACCACAGATGTGTAAAAAAAAAAACGAAAAGGAAAGGAAGTTCAAAAGGAGTAGCTGCTCCTTTAGAAATACTCGCTTAAGCATTTGCAATTTTTTATCGAAATGGTATGTGCATAATTAGAAAATGGCATTACAACAAAAACTGTGTACATCACTCTAAGAATTTCAGCAACAAAACCCTAAGTTACTCATCTTCGCTCACCCACTGCCTCTTCACTCTGTACTGATTATATAACATCATCTCTTTGTGTAGCTTTTGTACCATCACTTGGGGAAGCTTGAAGTCTTTCTGGATTGTATAAGAAGTTGCATGTTAATCTCATGTTGAGCTACAGGAGATGTCAGAAGGCTGCCAATCCCAGTACTGGTGCTCATTACATCCTTGCAAAGTCCTTACGGTGATGTACCAGATCCCTCAAGATCTGACTTCCAATTACCTCACTGGACTCTTCTCCCAATGTTCTCCCTCTTCACTTTGTTCCGAAAACACATCATGCGTGGTCTAGCTGAGGGCTTCGTGTCTCCTGATTCCCTGACCTAAAACACTCTTCCCTTAGATATCTAGCAGCTTCCTCCATGAGCTCCATCAAATCTTGGCTGAGAGCTTACCTTCTCAAGGAAACCTACTCCACTGCTCTGTTTACTGTTCTCCTTCTTTCCCAAATCCTCAACTCCCCCTTGAACTGCATGTTTTTCCACAGCATTTATCACCATCCAATCACTACACAATTTACTTAGTCTTTATTAATTGTCCATCTCTCCTCAAGCCCACTAGAATGTAATGACTCCAAGAACATTAGTCTTTGCTCACATGTTCATTTTCTCCAAACACTTGAAGCTTTTTATGTAGGACATTCAATAAGTCTCTTTTTGAAAGCATTTCTTTTGTCAAATCCCATCTGTCTAAAGTTCCTCAACTATATTCATCCTATTTACTTTTCCCTGAGAATTCCTACTTGCCCTCTGGTCTCTAACCTTACCGAACTTACCAAGGTCAACAAATGAATATCCCTTATTCTTCATCCTTTTCAGTAACACTGGGTGCTATGACCACATTCCCTTAAGAGCCTCATCTGTGTAAAAGTAAACCAGGTAACTACAATGCACAAGGCACTTGCCAGAAATACTTCTCTTGGTTTTCATGATGAAGGCCTACCTACCCATACCTCTTCCTCCTCCATTCACAAAACATCAGAGATCATGCTTCTTCCCCAGGAATCTCTTCTCTCAAACATCCTCCATAATTCAAGGTGTCTGTTCAGGTCACCTTAACATCACAGGCTATCTTTTCCCAAATGACTACCTCATGTTTCCAACAGGAACTGCATGTTTCAATATTGCTCTTCCTCCTCCAGGAGTTCAAAGTCAACCTCTGCCAACTGGTTGGTATTGTCATTCTTTGGAGCCATCTGGCTTTCAGCCCTGACCCCTCTTAGTTTGTGGGTGTCTTCCACTTGTTTGAGGCAAAACTCCACTGACACAGAGGCTAAAATGTCAGATATTCAGGATCCTAGTTTTTCTGCAGTGAGGCCATGAGTACATGAAGGAGTCCCCCAAATCACATATATCTGTCCCTTTATATGAAGGTGACAAGAAAGGACCTCGGGGTGTTCATTCTGAGTGGCAGCTGTGGGAGCAGTAGCAGTCACATTCCTTTTCCAAAAGCAGTGGTGGAAGCATGCCGGTCTAGTGCTGACAGGAGCAGTGCAAGCTGTGTGGTCTATGCTACACCTTAGTGACAACAGTGTCCTCACATGATAAATTCTGGGGGACAATTTTAGGGATTGTTGCTGGCTCTATTTCTTCCAAACTGATTCTCTTACCCTGGAGATTCTATGATCTACCACACATTCCGTTGCTAGCTTTTATTTTGTATAAATTAATCAATGATTGGTTTCACTTACTTTTGACTGAAAATCTAGTAGGTACATGTAGGCAAATCCAACTTGTCCTCTCAGCAAAAATAATTGTTTTCTCTTATAAACCTCCATAGCATTTAGTCAGTATCACTTCTATATTTACCTTACTACTTTTCCCATGCCATCTTCCCAGGTGCACTTTACCTTTCCTCATGGCAGGGTGCATGCCATTCATCTTTATGTCTATTTTTAGGGGTGGGGACTGGAGCAGGAACCCAGGACCTTTGCACTGAGTTAAAACCCCTGCCTTTTTTATTTTGTTATTTTAATACAGCATCTGACCAAGTCACTACATTTCCCAGGCTGGACTCAAGCTCTCCATCCTGTTGCCTCGGCCTCCCAGAGGATGATGTCCATGCTTTTATCACCCCTATTATTTATTGCAAACCTTCTTAAAAAACAAAGAAAACAGTGTAGATAGCTTCTTTTTGGCTCATGGAGCTACTCATTTCTGCCTTCGAAATTTTGGTCTGAGAAGATTTTACCATTCTATTCCCAGAATTAGCTCAATGACTACCTTATTTAGAAAGTTTCTAATGTCTCCTCAAGATTCTGCCTCTGACACCATTTCCTTATTTCCCTGAATAAAAGCCTTTTGCTCCAGTATGCAGAGCACCAACAAGTATGCCGAGATCACTCAGAGGGCACTTGCTAGAAGCACTTCCCTTGGTTTTCATGATGAGGCCTTTTCAACAAATGGCATGAAGAAAGCCAGATATTTATGTGCAAAAGAATGAAGTTGAATACTTAAACTAGATATAAAAATTAGCTCAAGATGGATCACAAACCCAAATGTAAGTGCCAAAACTATAAAAATTTTAGAAGAAAACAGAGGAAAACCTTTATGTCACTGCATTTGACATGATTTCTTGTTGTAACACCAAAAGCATAGGTCACAAAAGAAAAAATAGATAATGTGGACTACAAGTGTGACTGAAATATACAGTGAATGTTTAATTTTAAAAAAAATTATTGCAGTAAGAGACATATTGCCATTAATTCCCCTCTAACTACTCCCTTCACTTCAAACACAATTATTCCACCATTCTCCCCACTTGATGAAGCAGTCCAGAGTCCTCTTCTTTGTTTTTACTCGGGGTGATCAAAACTGCAGTGGACGTTGCTGCTGCGTGTCATTCAATGCAAAGGCAAGCGCTTAAAAACATCTCAGTATATTCTCATTCACCTTATCATCAGATCTTGCACTGTGCAACTTCTGCCTCTTCTCCAAAGCCAAAATAACCATGAAAGGTTTTGAACTGACTTGGGACACTGAGGCAGCCATAACAGAGCAACTGAAGACACAACAGAGAGTCTCCAGAACTGCTGCAGAAAGCTGGAAAATAGACAGGATAAATGTGCTTGGAGGAAGGGGGAGTATCTTTGAAAGGGATTAACGGAAACATGTCTTTCATTTTAATATTTTTTAAAACATGTAAACATTCAGCATTTTCTCGGATCATACCTCATACTTCAAAATTTAAAACTTCTATGCGTCAAAGGATACAGAGGAGAGGCAATCCTCAGAGTGAGAGGAAACATGCCAATAATACATCTGATGAGGGGCTACTGTCTGGAAAAGAGAACTCCTACAATTCAACAGCGAGCAAAAAAACTTTTCTAATGGGCCAAAGGTATGAACTGACATTTCTGGCCAACACACATGTGAAAGACGCTCAATGTCACCACTTGGGGGAACACAGTCAAGATCATAATGAAATACTTCCTTCCACCCAACAGGAGAAATACTGTGAAAAACATGATAGCAAGTACTGATGGGTATAAAGAAAATGGGAGCCACTGTGCACCGCTGATGGCTTTCCACAGAAGCTATGGAAAACATATGGCAGTTGCTCAAATCATTAAGAATTGAAAGCAAGGTTTAAAAGGCATATCTGTATACCCATGTTCATCGTAACATTACTCACAAGAGCCAAAAAGTATAAGTGACCTAAGCGTCACCGACACATGAATGGCTAAGCAAAATGTGATGTAAACATATCATGGAATATTATTTGATCTTAAAAAGATTGGAACTTTGAAACAAATAAGTAAACCTAGTTGTGAAGAGATAAATACGTATTTTATGAGATTTCTACAGTAAGCAAATTCATAGAGACAACAGGTAGAATGGTGATTGCTAGACGTTGGAAGAGGCAGATGGAGGAATCATTTATGGGTAGAGTTTGTTGTAGACTCAGGTCTGTGTCTTCCAAACTACTAGGTTGAAGCCTTACCCCAAATGTCAATTGTATCTGCAGGCTGTGCCTGTGGGAGGGGATTAGGTTTGGATAACATTATGAAGGTAGGTTCCACATGATGGGATTAATGTCTTCATAAGAAGGAAAAAAGAGACCACAGAGCAGCTGTGTACCGATACCCACTCCCCATTGCACCTTCTCTCCACCCTGGGGACTCAACAAGAAGGCAGCTGGATGCAAGCCAGGAAGAAGCCTGGCACCAGGATGTGGACCTGCCAGCATCGTGATCTTTAAGTGCCTGCTGTTTCAGCCACCCTGTCTGGGGCTGGGGCTGGGGCTTCCTTATAGCAGCCTGAACAGACTAGGACAGAGCTACAGCTTTGCAAGATGAGCAAGAGTTCTGGAGACTGGCTGTGTATCACTGTGAATGTACTTAACATTACTGAGCTAGAACAAAAATGATTAAGATGATAAATTTTATGTTACATGTATTTTACCACAATTTAAAAAAATGTAAGTGTGTTTCTTTAAAAATGCCCTATGCTCAATGCAGGCGTCCAGGACACCATACAGCCTGGTCAACAGAGTTGGTTTCATAGTCCTGTCCCTATTTGCACCCTCTGCACTGCTGTCAGAGTGATTAGTTGCACAGAACCCTGCATGCCATGCCATCCGCTATGTGTGGTTTTACCTCCTGAGAACAGAAGCATCTGCGCATCTCATTCTCACATTCCACTGCTCATGCACCCACTCTCCAATTGTAACGCTCTATTTCCACCTGCAAGCCCTGCTGACGTGTCACCCCTCTCGGCTCTCTCCAGTTCAGTGCAATTTTATTGAGTGCACTCTATGCACTGAGCACTGAAAGAGGCTAAGATGTATAACACACAGATTAATTAAGGAAGTATTTCTGTTCTGAAGAGCTTAAAATTCTAGTGGGCAGACAGAGAAAAAAGATCACTCCAATTACTTGTAAGTGCTAGTTTTGACACAAAATTACATGTTCCTAAATGAATATATTGTGCAATTTGAATTTCACTTTTTAAATTTCTTATATATTTTCAAAAGCTTTCTAATGGATGTATAATGCTTGGATCACATTTTTAACTTCATATTAATATTTTTAGAATGTTTACTACTATTGGTCAATATTCAGAATACCTAGAGTAGAGTTAGCACACTTTTCCTATCTTTTTACATAGAAACACATAATTTTGGAAGCACACATTTACCACCAACCAATGTATCTTTAAAAAAATTTAAAGCTTAGAATTATGATGAGTTTCCTTGATCCTTGAAGTTGTATCATCATTCCTCTGTCAATTTTAGAGAAGGGGGGAATGCAGGTACATCTTTTAATGGTCTGTTTACTATTTTAAACTTAAATAAGTTTGCCTCTTTTCTGGTTCCATCATTAAAGTTTCTCCTGCCACTCAGAGTAAACACAATTCCAGCTCTGGGAGACAAGAATGACCAGTTCAAGTTCAAGGGTTCACTGCACATGAATATCCATAGATACCCCTTGACAGCCTCAGTAGTATAATGAACCTTGCAATTACTCAGCAGGCCATCACCACAATACAGGAACATAATGCTTCCAATGTCAAACAACAAAACATTGTACAAGTAATCCCAACCAACTGTTACAGCTCACGGAGGGCTTTTGGAAACTAATTAAATCACAACGGTTCTTCTGAAACCTTTATATGTTTGCAGGCAGTTTTACCTTACTGAGCTATGCTTATGGGAAATAATTAATAGAAAAGGTGTTGGCATTATATACAATTGAGAGATGCCAATTAGCAAACTGGTCCTTCAAAATGATGCTAGTTAATTCCAGCATGGGCTCTCAGAGTGAAATAGCCTCCCTCTCACACAATTGCTAGTGCCACCTTGTCTTTGGGAATGTCTCCAATCATCTTACATATACCCTCCCAGGGAAAATGCTTTCGGCCTTGCTCTTCTGTTGCTGGAAGAGATGAACCTCATTAAATTAAATCATTTGAATAACAGTGCGCTTTTCTTTACTCTGGTGCCTAGTCCATTGTGGAAAATTTGCCTCTACAAGACAGCCTTCGACATAGTTGGAATTATCAAGTAAAAATTACCACACAGAAAAATGATCATTCTTAGCACCACCAAGAAAAAGTATAGAACATACCAGACAACATATGGGCATATGTGCATAAAAGCAGGCATTCATTACCAAATTAATTATCTGAATGCTCTGGGGGTTAAAATACATGCTCAAAAGTGAAACAATTTATATTCTATGTAAGATAACTCACATTTCCCGAACCCATAAGTCAAAGACAGTCTATGTGCAAAGTGTATTAGGATATAGATATGTAAATTCAGGATTATTAAGTTGGTAAATAGGCATCCCATATGACTTTCATCACGAAGGGTTCATTGTTACCATGGACATCTCCAAGATAGGCTCCACAGGATAGCTGAGCATTTATCTCCTAGTTCAAAGGGAAAGAGGAATAAAAAACAAGCCAAGTTTTGCCTTTAGAATCACATACTGCATAAAAACCAGGCAGAATCTGGTTTTCTCCTCCATATTTTAATCAGTTAGTTTAACAAAACTGGTTAAGCACTTCAGATTCCAAGAAATTAATTCATGAAGCAATCAGTATTTCTACTTCTAACTCTATTTTTAACATAAAAGTTATTGGGGAACAAGTTCTTCCAGACTTATAAACCAATAATTCTTTTCATCATGTTCTACAAACAAAGTTACCTGATTTTCTGACCCTAAAATAGTACTATTTATTTTTTAATAAGGTTTAGAAAAAAAAAAACAATAATCTGACCTATGGAAAACTTTCTGAGTTAAGAAAATATGCCTTTCACTTTATAAAATGTACAGACTTCTAAAAAATTACTGCAGCACACTTGGCAACATTTTAGAAAATGAAGATTTGGGATAACTCTCATAACTGATCTAAAATAATGTAAACATTATGGGAAAAAACTTTCAGTGGCCTGTAAAAGTTATATGCATATGAAAAAATTTCTTTCAGAAATATGAATAGTACTACTAATAATACTGATAATATAAGAATATATTTGGAATAAGAAATTGAGAGAAACTATGCTTAATGCACATAGTATTAACAAAATTTACACATTTTGTTCATAAAAATTATAGCTTTATAATTACATTCTAAAGGCTATACCTTTCTGTACCTTTAGGATTGATCCTAGTATAATTTGAGGTTGAATTCATAACCCAGATTTCAGAATCACAGAAATTGTGTATGTGGCTTAACTTTTATAAAAGATTCAAAAAGAAGCATCTGTGTAATAATGTTATGCTCCAACTCCTATAAAGTAACCAATGTCATACTGCACACACTGATTACCCTGAAACCCTGACGTACTGTCAAGTATACTGCGGACACATAAATGCAACTGTGAACCTACTCTAGCCACAATAAAAACTAAACAAATGTTTAATGAACCACTGTATTTGCTGACTTAAAACAACATTAAGATTGCATCAAATCTTTCAAATTCATAGCACAGAGTTGAGCAATGCTCTTTAACTTGATCATCAATTATGCTACAGTAAACATATTTTAAAACTATTTCAGTGAAATGAGAATTTGATGGAAGTTTTATAGCAGACTTTCAAAAAAAACCAAAAAAAAACTACTGTCCCTAAAGGAGATGTTTCTGAAAATCACTTTCAAATTTAAAGGTCAACTCTAAAATGTGTCCATTCACCTTCTTTTCTTCCTGTCATTGAACTTACTGAAGCAGCAACTTCTGAGGACTTAATCAGACAAGATGACTACAAAGTAATTCAAGTGTGAGATACTGATTCCACCAAGGTTCTTCACACTTGTGAAACAAATAAAAAATAAAGATGATGGGCCAGGGATTTGGCTCAGTGGTGCCTGTGCCTGCCTCGCAAGTCCTGAGTTCGATCCCCAGTACCAAAGAAAAAAATAAATAAATAAAAATAATTAAGTTATTATCATTTTTACCTCCTGCAAGAGATGTTTGCTATTCACATATCCATTAGGTCTTTATTTATTCCTCTCTTTCAGGTCTCATATCTGATGTAGATTGGTAGCACTATATCCAAAGTAAATCTCAAATTGAGCCACTATTGTAAAAACCCTCAACCAGGTCATTATTAATTGCCTCTCATCAACAAGAAAGAGAAAGGAAATTTTCTAAAAGCAAGGCAAAATGGATCAAGAATCTAAATATTACACAGAAATACTAATCTTCTGGAAAATGAACTAGGTAAAGCTATTGAAGTCACAGGCATACACAAGGACTTTCTGAGCAGAACTCCAATTGCACAAGAAATAACATCAAGAATCAACAAACGTGATTATATCAAATTAAAAAGCTTCTGAGCAGCAAAGCAAACAACCAGCTGAGTGAAGAGACAACTTACAGAATGAGAAAAAAATCTGCCACTACACCTTGGACAGAGGACTAACATCTAGAATATATAAAGAACTCAAAAAACTCAAACTCCCCAAGGTAAAAGACCCAGTCAAAAAATGAGTAACTGAAACGAACAGACACTTTTCGAAAGAAAATAACAAATAGCCAATAAATGAACAAAAAATGTTCAGCATCACTGGCCATTAGAGAAATGCAAATTAATACAATGCTGAGATTTCATCTCCAGAAAGAATGGCAATCAAGAAAACAAATAACAGTAAATACTGATATGGCTGTGCTGAAACAGGAACCTTCCTACCTTGCTGTTATAAAATAGTACAACCACTATGGAATCAGTATGGTGAGTTCTCTAAAAACTAAAGCTAAAATTTCCATTGATCCAGCTATTCCCCTACTAGACATCTTCCCAAATGAGCTAAAGACATTATACTATAGCAGTACATACATACCAATATTTATAGCAACTCAATTCCTAGTAGCTAATCTTGGAAGCAGCCAAAATGTTCATTTACAAATGAATGAGTAAAGAAAATGTCTCTCTATATAATGAAATACTACTTGGCCATAAAGGAGAACAAATGTAAGTCATGTGTAGGAAAATAGAGGCAACTTGAAAACCATATCAATTGAAATAAATCAGACACAATTTTAAATATCGTATGGTTTCTCTCATATGAGAAATCCAAAGTATAAGTAAAGAGCAAAATAAAAGATAGATACAAGGAAACAGGGAGATAGATCTCTTACAAATGGAAAGGGGACATATAAAAAATGTAGATGTGTCAGGTACATGTACCAACTCCCCACCCACAATGAATCTAATCAGTGTTTGTTGTAAATATGAACTAAAAAAAAGTGAAAATGAGGAAGGGGATCTAGAAATTGAGGGAGAGAGGGGAGGGAATAAGAAAATTAAAACAACCAAGATAGATTGTTTATTTACCAACTCCTGAATATAAATGTAAATGTTACATATTGCAAACATGCACTCATAAAATTTTTTTAAAAGTGAGATAGATAAGCTGATGTTACTTGTCTCTCTGATACATAAAAGATTCAGTGCATAAATGTAGACTTCAATGTACTAGCTACTAGAATCATCGTTATTTGAGAATCTTAAGAGTTTTGCCCTCAGAGGTTAAATAAAACGTTCAGTAATTCTAGATTCAATAGTACTATTAATAATCAGTATAATCCTGTTGATTTTAAAATATATTTTTTGTGGTATAACAGAAAATGCCTTGGACTAAGTGTTATAGCTCACTGCAATTATGAGTAGGCCATTTAATTTCTCTTCATATTAGTTCTTGCTATTAAAACCAAACTCCTCTTATGCCTCACAATATTGTCACATTGAACAAATGATATATGTGAAAGTTTGCAATTTGTAGGAGAATGCCCAAAATCAAAGTTCTCACATTAAAATTTCTTACACACTTTCTCATGCATGTGTATGAATGTGCATATAATGAACACATTTGGTGTAAGACCTTCATTTGTGGACATATGCTTCAAGGCCAAAAACCTGAAGATGTATTACACAAATGCATATGAACACATCTGAGAAGAAGTGAGTCTTGAAGGCTTGCCAGCTTAGCTTCTAGATCTGAAGTAAGTTCAAGGGTCTCTGACTTAAGAGTTGGAAAGAACATATAAATCTAAAGCATTTCACCACTCTCAAAGTGTTACTGGTAGGTATGTGCTATATAAGGGAAGGAAGAGGTCTCTGAGGAGAGGGAAGAAAATATGGAAGAAAGTGCTGTGTAAATGTGTGCTTAAAGTGCAAAGATCTTAGATTTCATCTGTTTGAGGCCCATGATCTTTACATTACAAATGGGAAATGCCCTGGTGTTACAGAGAATAAAATTAGTGGCAATTTCACTATAAAGAAAACATACAGGTGCCAGGAATGGTGGCATACACCTGTAGTCCCAGCACTCAGGAGGCTGAGGCAGGAGGATTGCTATGAGTTCAGGCCAGCCTGGACTACACAGTGAGTTCAAGGCCAGCCTGAAATACATAGCGAGACAACCCCCCCCCCCAAAAGAAGAATATATACACATTAAGTAGCTTTAAGACATAGCTTCAAGATTTTTGGTTGAAATTCCAAAATCCAAATGCTTCAAAACTGAAAACTTTTTGAGCTCTGATATGACATCACAAGTGGAAACTTACAACACCTGACCTCATATGATAGACTGCAGTCAAAACACAGGCATATTAAAAATACCATGCAAAATTACCTTCAGGCTACGTGTATAAGATACATCCAGAGCATGAATGAATGTCATGTTTAGACTTGAGTTTCCTCCTCAAGATATGCCATTATGTCTAGGTAAACATCCCAAACTTCAAAACAAATCTGAAATTCAAAACACTTCTAGTCCCAAGCATTTTAGACAAGCAATAGTTGATTTGTTCTGCATTTTTGGAGACTAAGGAACCATGTGAAATCTCCCCTCTCTTACAACTTTATAATATGGCCCTAATACAGTGGTTTTCATTTCCTACTCCCGGCCTGAATTCCAAGATGTTATGGTAGTCTGAAACACAGTCCTTCATGCAACTGAACGGGCTACTCTCTTCCTCTATCAAAAGGAAAAATTTTGTCTTCAATTATTCTCATCTACTTCTGCTAGCAATAGTAGTTGCATGACATATTATTTCAATACCACTTATAGTCTTTTTTTAACTCAAATTTCAGGATTCACACTGATCCCACAGAAATGGACTCTGTTGGTAAATGTACTGGCAAACATGATAGAAATAAAAATATTGTCCAGTCATAGAACATAACATTAAAACAATAGACTAGGCTTATCATGTAAAATTTTTAAAGAATTAATATATAAATATAAACAGCAATGGTCACCTAAGATCTTCAATAGAATTTCCTTTGATTTCATATCTAATTTCACACATTGAACGTTTGCCAAAATTCACAGGAAAATAACCTGATCATTCCAAATGATTAGAAATGATTTCTACTTTCAAAAAAAAAGCATACTTCAGTACTGTCATGAATAATGCTGGTTGTTTATGGGAGTCATACAGTTTGATCAGAAAACAAACATTTTGGAACACTTACCTAGTAACTCTGCTCAAAAAGGTATTTTCTGACAGCCACTACTAAAACCCACTTCCAAGTGGAGAATTTTCATATTTTCTTTCCCATAAAACAAAGTGGCCCTTTAAAAACCATATGGCCCTGTGCTGTAAAAGGAGTTTCATTCAGCATCTATTTTTAGACTCAGGTTTCCATGTAGAACACACTACAGTCACTGTGCAGAATGAGTCTCCGTGTTTCTGTGGACAACGCCTCCTGCTATCTAACCAGTTCTCTACAGCTCTATTAGCCAGCATGCTTGCCCTGTTTCTTCTCTCCCACGGAATAAAATGTAAAAAAACAAAAACAACAAAAAATGTTTATCAAAATAGTTATTTTTCATCTATTTAGCAAATTGTATTCTAGAATTGCATATAAAAGGGAAGCCTTCCCCACTGATCTTTAGATACAACAGGCCATACCACCTCAGAATGGACTAGGTCAAAGAGGAAACATCTCTTAACTATTTTAGGAATATTCAAACAGCATAAATAGTATTAGTTTTAGGTACAATGATAGATTCAGAAAAATTTCTATGCTTCCTAACTTACATGTGCCTTATGTATATTTTGCTTATACAAAACATACAATTTTTACAACTTTTGCATTTCATTTATGCCTTATTATATAAAGAAACCAGTAAAAACTGACTTATTTTTTGGTAGACTATAAATATCAAAATGCCGAAAAGGGCATGTGATGCATCCTGGTCAGCATGTTTTTAGCTGTACTGTCATGAAAGAAAAATAATGATTAGTTGAAATTTAGTGTTGCAGTTCGAATGAAAGTACTGTTTTCATAGTAAGTAAACATGTGCTTTAGATTTCATCACAAATCACAAACTAACATAAAATCATGTATGAATAAAAGATGATAACAAATTGTTTAAGTTAGATGAACCAAAAATACAGTGCTACCTTGGTTCAGAAATGCTTTTATTTGCAAATAATTTGCTTCGCAAACAGAAGCATTTGGCAGAATTTTATTGTTTGAGAACTCTGTATGGAGTGACAAACACTGCCATGGCCATCTTTCCCACACAAACAAAAACATGGTCATCTTTTCCAAAATTGTACAAAAAGTTCAGTTCATGAAGCAAGGTACCAGTGTTATGTTGGTCAGCCTTCTACTGCTGGGACAAGACACCTAACAACTACAACTTAAAAGAGGGAGAGTTTTATTTTGGCTCACAGTTTCAGAAATTTCAATCCGTGGTCATCTTGTGGCTCCAAGAAAGAAACATAATGGTAGAAGGGCATGGTGGGCGAAGGCTGCTCGACTCAGGGCATTTGAGAAACTGCCAAGCAGACGAAGATCACAAAAGCAAGTGGCCAGGGCCCAGACACAGTCCCAGGCCAACCCGACTTCCTCAGTATCTCTCAAACCAGTCAAGTCGCAAATCAAGATTTGCCATCACCCAAGGCCTCCATTTAACCACTTGGTTAAAAATCTCTAACATGTCACTACTGCTCACAAAGAAAATAAAAGAAGATTAAAAAAAAAAAAAAAAAAAAAAGCATGAGATTGGACAAAGTCACTCCAAATCACACACAATGCATTTTTTTTTTCAGGCCAACCAAGTACTGTGCATTCTTCCATTCTGCATATAAATGTAGTGGGAAGTGAAAAGAAAAGCTGCAAAGAATTTATAACTGCCATTTCCCATGATATTTCAGACCCATGACACACTTAATTCCTATAGCACAGCTTATAACTGTCGAGGGAAAGAAACAAATAGAAATTAGGAATTTTATCATTAGTTAACCCCACACAACTCAATACATGCATACACACCTATGACTATGTCTTTCAGTGCACAGAATTTCTTTGTGGAAGAAAGTAAAAACTCTTTAGCACCTTCACAACCTAATAACTTTAAATAAGATAGTGTTTTCTTAAAGACCCCATTTGATAGGGCAGGTTTCTGGATCACAACAACACTAAGTCTGAATTGGATAATTCTCTCTTGGGGTGAGCATTGCTAAATGCATTGTAAATGCTCTGCTCATTTGAGGCCAGGGGCACCCCTCCCAAGGGAGAAAATAAAAAATGTCTTCAGACATCACCACAAATCCCCTGCAGGACAAAACTGCATCTGTGTTAAGAATCAGAGGTTTAAATCAGTGCATTGTCATTTCCATTGTAAATATAAATTACAATAGATCAATAGTATATAGTTAGATACAAATACATCATCAAATTTATTTATGTGATACTCTATAAAGTATATAACATCTAAGTTCATGTATATTTACACTTTTATCTTCAATAATATTTTTAAATTTAATCAAAGAACCAATAGAAATAACTATTTCTGATTTTCCAAAAATATCATCCAATTAAAATGTTTTCTTTCAACAAGTGAGGAAGATTTATTTTGGTTTTGGTCTGGCCCATAAGGTTAGTAGTAAGTACAGGAAGCTTTATCTGAAAAATGAACAGGGACCGAGTCTTATAAGCTGGCCCTAGTGCTATTTCCTATCATAGCTCCTGTTTGTTTACATTGGAGTTTTTATAAATTGGGTGTTATTTCCTTTCTACTAAGTTTCAAGGTATTAACAGCCAAAGAGGTGTTTTTTACTTTTTCCTAACCCCTTCTCTCTCACTTCTCCCAAATAAATAATGCATTGCAGGGACCATAATTTTATGACCAGTACCCAAAGTTTGAAACTACAAATATAGTGATTTTCCCAAAACCTACCTTCATTTGGGAGAGCATAAATAAAATGGAAATGAGCAAAATATGCATCTTGCAGTAGGCATCTACTTTCCAACACAATCATTTATCTAGTCATTTCACAGCTAAACCTTGCAAATTCTTAAGTAAAGTAGTTTCATTTATTTTGACTTCCTGCCGAGGCTCTTCCTTCCAGAGAAAACATTACTCTAATATTTTCATCCATTAAGCACTCTTAAAATTAAATGCTTCTATTTAAACCAAATTTCTTACTCTCACTCAAGAGAAAAAAAAAGCACAAGTGAAGCATTTTTTTTCCACTCCTGAGTTATCTTTGTCTAGTTTTAAAGCAACACAGGTTACCCCCATTAATGACTTCCATTTGTATGAATTAGTGGGTGCAGTGGAAAAACAACTGGCTTTGTCTGCAATATATAGCAAGGTCCAGCAGTTGCGAAACTGTCCTTGACTAGGGAACTTCCAAGTGAAAAAAACTGCTGAAAGTTCATGCACCTCAATTTCACATTCATTATAATTAAACAAGAAGAGTGCACAGACACTGCTGACAAGTATTATCAGAATAGCATGGCGCCACCTGCCCCTTGCTATCCTATTAATTAGTATGGGGTCCGAAGTGCCAATTAGCAAGAAGAAGCAGGAAAGGATCAGTAAACACAGCTCTAGCTGAACTTGAGGATTAACTATTCCAGGACAGGTTCCACTTCTTAACCATACTTTGTTGATTTGTCTATGCAACCCAAAATTGAATCCCAGCCCAGTTGCTTTGAAAGTTTTCATAAACAGCAGTTATATATCGTTTGGAAGACATTTCAGTTATGTGAAATAATAATTCTACAAATAGCTGCATTAAAAGTTCATGTAATTCCTTGAACAAGTGGCCATTCATTATTTCACAGAGACATAAAATACTAAATAATTCAGGTAATCCAGTGACTAAAATATTTTCACATTATAAATTAGAAATCTGTTGTAGTTAATATTAAAGCTGGAAAATAACTAGAGTACTGTGTGATTAGTGCTAACCAGTAACCCCCCTGGCTACCAAACAGCACTTTATGGGCCTAAGAACACACCATTTTAGAGCAGAATAAATGGCTTCATTATTTGTTTTATGGAACTATTATTAGCCACTTTTAAATCTGACTATTCATTCTTTTAAAAAAATACTTTCCAAAAATAATAAAAGTATTTCCATACAATTCCCAACTCAATCAATAACTTCTCTGTTGACAATATTATTTATTCTGGAAATCTAAATATTTCTTTTAAAAAAAACTAGCACTAGACAAAGGAGGCTTCCGGGTCGACATGCTACAGCTCCCACCACAGAGGAGGTGACCCCCCCACCCCGGTCAAAATGAGAAGACACGTAAACAAGTCACAAAACCAGACGTCCAGATCACCTAAAGCAACCCCAAAGGGAAACGCGATGGAATACTCTGATACTAAACCACCTGGACTCCTTGAACTGACAACAAAAGAGGATGTGAAAAAAGGAAATCAGAAATAATTCCTCAGATAACAACAGAGATTGAGTTGTCTATTAATGAGCTGGGAGAGTTCTTTATATATTCTGGTCATAGGTTATATGTATTATAAATATGGTCTGGTTAAGGACTACTTTTCATTTTCTTAATGATATCATTTAAAGTTCTAAATCCTGATGGAATCTCATTTATCAATTTCTGTCTTTTATACCTCATGTTTTTTGTAACCTAGGAAATTCTTGCCTACCCTAAACTCATAAACATTTTCCCTTATAATTTCTTCTTAAAGTTTATAGTTTTAGTCTTTCATATTTAGGTTCATAGATCCTTTCAAGTTTTTATGTATGGAAATAAAGGGTTGAGGTTCATTTTTTGCATACAGATACTAGGTGTACCATTTGCTGAAAACACTGTCTTTTCCTCTGCTCTTGAGTTGAGTTTACATTCTATAAAATATTAATGTTAAATAATCTTTCAAAACTCAGTGGACCATATATGTGTGGTTCTATTTCTAGATTCTCTGTTTTATCCCAATGATCTATATGTCTTTCCTTACACCAACACTGCCTTGACTACTGTAGCTTTAAAAGAAGTCTTAAAATTAGGTAATAAATGTCTTCCAATACTGTTTTTTTTCTTTTTACTTTTCTAGGTCCTTTGTACTTCTACATAAATTGGAAATTTCAAATCCAATTCTCCATTTATAGCAAGTATACATAGACCTGAATGTTTATATATACCTTGTGTTTTCTAATCCTGCTAAATTCAGATACAAATTCTAGGGGCTCCTAGAGATTTCTTAGTATTTTCTCTGTAGATGATCATTTCATCTACATATAAAGATTTTACTTCTACTTTGCTAATCCTATGCTAATTGTTTCTTTTTATTGCCAGACTATTTTGGTTTGGGCCTATGTTTCAAAGTTTAATGGACAGATGAAGAGTAGGCATATCTGCCCTTGTTCCCCACCTTAGGCAGAAAGCATTGTATCTTTTCCATTCATATAAGGCGTTTTTGCTAGAAGTACAGAGTACATGTCTTATCTGTTGAGAAGGTTCTGTTCTACTTGTAGTCTCCTGATACCTTTGACCATGAACAGCTATAGAATTTAGTCCAATACTTTTTCTGCAACTAATGACAGGATCATATTGCTTTTTCCTTTCCTCTGTTAAAATGATGACTTTTGGGGGTGGATCTTCCAATGCTGAACCAACACTGCCATCCCTATAATAAAACCACTTTCTACATACTGCCAGATCTGACTTCTAATAGTTTGTTTTGTTAAATAAATTTTTATCTATGTTCATGTTTTTTTCTTCTACTATCTCTGTACAGTTTTAGTATTAGCACAGTGTTGATTTCCTAAAATGAGGGGAGAAGTGTTCCTTCTTTTTTCTGCTTTAAATGTTTGATATAATTCATCAGTTCAAATGTATATGAGCCTGTTGTTGTCATACGGGTAGGTTTTCATGCTAAGAATATACTTTCTTTAATAGGCGCTATTCAAATTTTGTATTTCCTCCAGAGTCAGTTTCATTAATTTGTCTTCCAAAGTACTTCTTAGAAGTTGTCAAATTTATTTCAGAAAAGATTTTTGTATTATGCTTTCTATATCCTTTTAAATTCTGTAAAATCTGTGGTAATTTTCTCTAAATTTTGGTAGTGTAATTAAAACAATGTATAATTGATATTGTGTAATAGGAAGAAAAGGTCTAAAGGAGTAGGGGAAGTGGGAGGTGTAGGGGAAAGTAAAGAAGGGAAAAGAAAAAATATAAGAAAAGGGAAAAACATGGAAACAAAGTCTTTGCAAATAGGGAAGGGTGGAGGGGGTGAAGGGAGGTCCGGGGAAGGGGAAAAAATAAGAACCAAGATACATCATGTAAAGGTACAAGATTCCAATGAAATGTAACTGTATTTTATACCTAAAATGTACCAATAAACTCAATGGAAAAGAAACGGCACTAAAAATGGAAATTAAGAATCATAATGTGAATTTTATAACACTGTTATGTGAATATAACTGACATGCATTAATAATTATAACATATTTCACCCATAAATACTGAAATTTAACTTATGTAATGAAATTTGCTACACCTAATATAAACTGACTTTACTGAAAAAGCGGTATTTTCCTCAAAATTTACAGAGAATTTCCCCCCATGGAAGCCTTCTATACTTGCTTACCTACTTCATATTAGTGTTTTCTTTCTGATGTTGACATTAGTATATCTCATCTCTCTAGAGAAACCACACTACAGAGCAGGTGTTCTAGGCAATCTTGTTTGCAAATCTTGATGAATAATTCGTAGAATATTGGCATTAAAGATATATCCTAAAGCTATTTTAGATCCAAATTTCCTAATAGTATTACAGCATATACTTAAAAAATGATAAACTCACAGAATTGCTTAGATTACATGTTTAAAGAGATTTTTGCAAAAGGCTACACTGAAATATTGATGTTACATTGAAAGATTCATCTCCACTATTAACTATGACTAATGAGAACCAAAAACCTTATGTTTGGTCACTGCTCTCTGGTCAGTAGACTTGGGGTAAAGCCTAAGAACTTGGATATTAAGACTCACACTTGGTTATTCTAATGGAGTGCAAGTCATATATGGGGTACACCAAGACTGCCCTCCATTGTGGACAAATGGGGTGTGCCCACCTTGAGTTCTGCACTTTGGAGATAATGGCTATGACCCTTTTTGGCTATGGGCCCCACCAGCTATGGGACCCATGGAGCCAAGGGCTGTTACTGTTTAGATTTCAACCTTCTTCCTTTTAAACACATGCTGCATCCCTGGGATCCTGGAATTCTCTTCCCAAAGATCCATCATGCACAAATCTAGGCCAAAAAATGACCAGTGACAAATACTTAGTGGCCATGAGGGACAGCTTGAACAAAAGGGCTGGAGTGACCACATCCATGCAAGAAGTTCCTAAGGGGTCAGTAAGGTGGCAGGAGGAACGAACGGGGAGGGTGGCTCATGGGCCAGAGCCAGATCACCTCTTCCAAACTGGGAGTAGCTAGACACAGAATTCAGACAAATCTGATCACTGGAAGCTTGCTTTTCAACTTCACTTTCATTTGAAAAAGTTAAAAGGGCACTGTCCACAGGGAGAGGGGTGCCTGTATGGTTTGCTGGACACTGTTGAGACTCCTGTAGAGTCATCATTTGGGTATCCCATGGGAAGTGTGGACAGGGAGGATAGGGAAAGGGCATAAGGTATATGAGCAGCTGAGGCTTGATGGGAAGGAAATTCAAAACTCATAGGAAGATAAGCATTTTCTCTGTGGATTTATCCAAAGATTGGGAGAAGTTGAAAGACCCCAAAAGAGAATAAATTCTTTTCCCTACTCTTCTTTTTCTGCCCTACTCTGCTGGGATCCCCTAGAGAAAATCATAGTCCTTGGTGGAAAATGGCAACCATTGTGAATTTGTGCCATTTGTATAAACCAGTGGTGGTGAACCTATGGCATGGGTGTTATTTTTCTTTTAAGACAAAAGAAATTAATGTATGAGTTGCCCTTTTTCTCTAAACTAAAACATCAGTATTCAGGTTTAATTGCAGTGTTGGCACTTTGCGATCTGTAAGTGGCTTTTAGGTTGCAGTATGGGCACTCATCTCCAAAAGGTTCTCCATCACTGGTAGAAACTGTCACTTTATATATATTTTTCTATTGGGGGTAAGACCACATATTTGCCAGGAAAAAGAGGTATTTTGTTAAATATTTAATTTAACAGTATATTAGCTTATTCCACAACTTTAAAATATTTTAACACATGATCTGTAGGCCCCTATTTGTTGATCTTCAGTTATTTCAGACCTTGCAAAAGTTAGGGGGAGACCTGAAAATTGCTTTGCAGATACTGTGTTAACTGTCCTGTTATTTTCATAATCCATACATACGTCATATGCTTCAAAGATATCTACCTATTCCATCCTTTCAACACACCAGAAAGAAAAGAGTGGGAAAAGCGGATGTACACTACAGCTCAAGTATTAGCCAATTTCTGTTATTGCCTCAGTGGCAAAAATATGAAAACAAATACTGAACCGCATTTCCATATCTTTAAATTTTATAAAGAAAATAGGAAAGCAGAAATTAAATATTTAACATATTTACTATAATTAGGGAAATAAAAAGAATTAAAATATGTAAAAAGAATTAAAATATATGGACATGGCTTTAGAGAAACTTAGAAATAAGCAGGAGACATAATCTTTACTTGAAATAACTCTCAACTTCTAACCAGGCATCCCTAGAGAATAGATTATTACTTGCTGAATGTATCAATAAATGAAAAAAATGGAAGGATAACATCACACCTGGACACAGAAGTCTCTGTTCTAAACCAGAGCCTGGAACCCTGCCACCAAGGGCCCTTTTTATCTCAGGACACTTTAAATTCTTTAAAATTATTAGAGACCCAAAAAGCTATTGTTTATGTCTATTTTTGATTATGTTTTGTTTAGGTTTCTTTTGTGTTTTAATGTTTAGATTTATTTTCCTTTGTTTTACTTACCACAATTAAAAGGAAAATAAGTATTTATAAACATTTAATTTAAAACATAACTATCATGAATCCATTAGTATTAGAACAGTATTGTCACGAGAAATGGTCATTTTTCCAAAGAAAAATAATTTGATGAGAAATGTTTAACTTAACAGGAGACAGTCTCTCCTTTGTTTTTGCTTTTTTTTGTACATGTTTGCACAAATAACTTTTGTACATAATGAATTCATTCATTGTGGGGAACCGGCACATTTACATATCAAATTTCAGTACTTTTTATTTCTCCTCCTACTCTCCTCCTTGCCCTCCATCTCTAGGTCCTTTTCCCATCTCCCACCTGTTTCCTATTCTCTGTCTTTTGCTCTTTAAATTATTTATAATTTGAGTTTCTCATACAATAGAAACCATGTGTTATTTAATTTTCTATGTCTGCTTTATTTATTGTCTCAAGATGCATCCATTTTCCCACAAATGACTCAAATTTAGCCTTCTTTATGGCACAGTAGTACTCCATTGTGTATATACACCACATTTTCCTTATCCATTCATCTGTTCATGGACATATAGGCTGCTTCTAAAATGTAATACTTCTCCCTTCAATATACTGTCATATGTTGTTTTTGTTGAAATGACAATCTTGACTCTCAAAACAGTGAGAAAGAGAGCAATATTTTGATAGCCTTTCAGAAATTGTAGATAATCTTTTTTAATACTTTTTCAAAATTCAATGAGTACAAGTTTCTTAAAGATTATTTAGGATGTAGAATCTGAATCATATTATGAAATATTTGTACTCTGTTACATTGAAATCCATTCTGCTATCATTCACTTTGAATGATCTTTGATCCTTGCATAATTGCACCCCATAATATACTGATCATCAGGAAATTATCAGTTCACTTAGTCTTCCAAATAGTAATACATTTCCTTATGCAATAACAAAATATCTCATCTAGTAATACCCACATCAACACCAACAAAAAAGATTTTAAACATCTGAATGTCTTTAACTTCAGGCTAATAGTTGCACATTTTCCAAACCTGGTATTTTTACCAGAAACCTCTAATCTTACCACCAGCACAATTATTGCTTATTATTTTCCCAAAGGAACAGACTTACCTCACTTATTTTCAAGAAATCATCTGTCCAACATCCACCTCTGAGCTGCCATAGTTGGTGTGTCAGTCATGTTTTAAATTAAAAATGCTGTTCTATTAAAAAGGAACTAACTGGTTTAACACCTGTGTATTGAGCTCTTCAGTACACAGCAGGAGGACAAAGCCAAGTTCCAGGTCATCACACAGCATATAAAAAAGGCATGTGAGGCCGGGGATTTAGCTCAGTGGTGCCACTGCCTGCCTCGCAAGCACAGGGTCCTGAGTTCGATCCCCAGTACCAAACAAGCAAACAAACAAAAAGGCATGTGACTTAACAGAGCTGGTAATATTTACTACTTTTCCAAGGCATTTTATAATTAAAAGTTCATTTTCTAATTAAAAGTTCATTTTCTGTTCTTTTTCCTGTAACAGCTTGCTGCCACTCTTGATTGGCGCAGATTGCCAGCTCTTTTTCCTACCACTGCTTTTGAGCCACCAGAGCAAATGTCAGCAGAGGGAAGAAGGTGTTTTTCTGTAACTCACAACTGTCCTGACAGGACATCCCAGGGATCCTTGAGCCACGCTTTACGAGCCACTGCTCTGACCATCCTTCTTCTTGAGGTAGGATAGAAAAAAAATTAAGCTAGGTAGAAAGAAATAAAGGAAAATTGAAATTTTAAAATTACATTTTTAGGGTTTTGTTTTGGTTTTTGAGACAGTCTCGCTATGTAGCTGGCCTTGAACTCATAGTGATCTTCCTACGAGGCTCCCCCACCCCGCCCCGAGTGGTGGGATTACAGGTGTAGTGTGTTCTTGGTAATCAAAAGATACTCCTGTAGCTTTGGGGTTTTCAATGGGGTTTTGGTGAATGTTTGTGAAGCGTGGAAAGGCATGACACACATTGTAGGGTCTCTGTCCCACAAAGTAGCGTGCTGCATATGCACACGCGGGACCTAGAAGGACATATCCAACTAAGCTGCTTATGACTTCAGCTTTGTTCTTTGCCTCTTGTGTTTTTGTTTTCCTGTAATGCACATAAAGATTACTTCTAAAACTAAAAAAGCATATGTACTTTTAAGAAAAATTGCAGCTTCAGGACACAATTTACTCAAGCCTTGTTTCCTTCCAGGACATTCTTTTCAAAAAGATTCCTAGGGGTCTTAAAGACAAAATAAGCATCTAAATTGGGCTCTGGGCCCACACCTTTCACCTGTAAATTGTGCTTCTCCCATAGATCCCCATTCTCCAGACAGCAGGAATATTAGTGGGCAGACTTTCTGAATTTCAAATGCATTTGAATGGTTTGCATTCTGACATAGCTCCCCAGGTGGGCAACCTGGCAGACAGAGGAGTCCATATCTGAGATCATTCCTCTGGGGGACACCCTAAAACTGCATAAAACCCCCAACTCCAGGCCATAATGCACTTCTCTCCAGGGCTTGCACTCTGCTCCCTGAGTGTGTGACTTAAAAATTCTTCCTAATAAACCTCTTAACGGCTCTCATTGACCCATCTTGAAAATTCTTCAGTCATGGAAGTCAGTGAACCTACAACCCACCCACAGGTGAGGTGAACTGAAGACCCCATCTCTTCCTTGGGGGACCTCCTTGGACTCCATCTCGTAACAACTTCATGCATTAAGGAGCCCAAAGAGATAGATGGATGACACTCTTAATAGTGAAGAATCCTTCTGTTCTTAGCAGAAATGTCTAAATTATATATTATTTTCCTAATTAGTCTTTTTGTAGAAGGTACAGTCCTCAGAATTTCCTGATGGTGAACCTTTTAGAGCAGAAATGTCTTCTTTTATATTTAGTGGAAAAATCACTGGGAAACATGACACTTTTAAAAGGCACCAGGCAAGAAATAAGGACCTCAGTAGCAAATTATCCCTGGTAAAACTTGATAAATATAACCACCTAATTTTTAAGGATCCATCTTACATGGAAAAGATGGAGATAAAAGACAGACTAAGTCTCATATATAATTCTGATAGTATAATGATAAAAATGCAATGAAAGGTTCCAGTATAATCTTACCCTACAGAAAAAAGAATTCAACCACCCCTAAACCTTATTTCACAAGCAGGTTAATGGACTTTCATGCTATGTAAACTACAACATAAACTGAAGAGAAATCCTATCCAGTTAGTTTGACATATCATAAAATTGAAATCAATTCATCAAGTTAAATAGGTGAACACTTTTTTTCATTTCTCCCTAAACTATGTTAGTTGAATCCCAGAAAAAAACTGTTTATTAAACTAGTTGTTCTCAATGATCTTTATTCTGTATGTCTTGGGAGGATTCCATGAATTATATGATAATTCAGCTTCTGAGACTGGATGACAATACATTTGCTTAACTGACAAATACTTATACCAATTACAGAATTTATTAGAGTTAGAAAGGACTTCAGAGCTCACTCAGGAACAAGATGGCCAATATGTTTAATACATACTTGCTTTCTCAACCATTACAGAATCATTAATTCATTTTTAAAAAGTTATTTAATACTTACAATTTATCAGGCACTACTCTGAGTATCAGACATATTGTGATAAACAAGAGTCCCCGACCTAATTTATAGCAATAAGCAAAACTAAATTCCTGGCTGAATTTATCACCAAATTTTTTTTCTAACAACAAACCTAGCCTCAGAATCCTCAAAACACTGTACCAGGAAACCACTTACGAATGAAATTTGTCAGCCAGATCTAGTTAAACATCCGTAGGCTTGCTTAGGAATTGTGATATAACCCAGAACAGTGTTGGCAAATCTTTGGCATGCATGCTGCAGCCAGCTATTTGTCATCATGGGAAGCTCTACAAGGTTCGCCATCACTGCCCTAGAACCTACAGGAAATTCTGAAGACTGTACTTTCTACAAAAATACTAATCTAAGTAGGAAAATAATGCATAATTAAGTAGCATAAAACACTAATTTTACAACATGAAATAATAAATCCAACAGACATCTAGATGTCAATGTTGATAACATCAAATTGTACTTTTAAACTCAATACCTCTGTACCGCTGATGTTTCCTTATATTTCATGTATCAGTAGTACTCTTTTAGTGGTTAAAATTTCCTAATCTTTTCTTATCTTTAAAGGAAAGGAAAAGAAAAAAATGAGAGAAGAAGCAAAAAATGGCAGCAAAGCTTTTGTAAATAAGGAGGGGAAGAGGGGAACGAAGGACAGAAATGGGAAAAAAAAGAATCAAGTTATATCATGTACAGGTACAAATTCTCAGTGATGAAGGTGATCATTATGTATATCTAAAATGTACCAATAAACTTAATAGGCCCTCCTGCAAAGCCCATTCCTGATGGCCCTTCAGAACTCACTTCTATCAGTGAGCCAGCCAAAGAAGCAAATGTCCCTATTTTCTCATAGGAAAATCAGATAAAAATAATTGTATCCCAAATAAAATCAGAGGAAATACACAAGAACTATCCTCGAAGGGCTCAAACTAAAGAAGAAAATAAGAAGAAGGTAATAATAACAATAAAGAAGAAAATAAGATTCTACTTCTACATAATCAAATAGGACAGATATACAATTACTGTTTGGTGGGACAAAGAAATTTTGGAAGTCATATTTACTGAATCTGTTTCTCTACCTTTTACATCCTAACTCACCTTGACAACCAACCACACAATATTTTTATTATTATTTGAAAGGATAGGTATTCAATGAAAAATTTAACACATGGCAAAGACATTTTTAAGACAACATAAATCTCTCCTTTAAGTAACAGCCTTTCAATATCTTCAAAGTTATTTTAAAATTTTGTCTCTCAAGAACTCTGTCAAAGTATGTTCTCTTCCTTTTTTCTGATAGGCATCTTTTTCCGAGAGAGAGGGTTAGTATCCCACATTATTAATTATTAAGATATGCTTTTCTTAGAAATTTTATTCTTTCCTCCAAGTACTATTTCATTATATCATCTTATTTCATTATATCATCTTTGTATAAATACTTATAACTCTGGCAGTTCTAAAAGTCTATATTTAAGATACAGCAAATGAAAGACTGATATTTAAAACTTTGGGTCCACAATAAAATTGTAAATACTGTTAGCACAGTAAATGCTGTGATTAAATTTAGTCTGTTTATACAAAAGAATATTTACACAGCTGGAAAAGCACCAAAAATAACTGTCCCTATGCCAATATTAATTCCAAATCAATATTAATTAGAAGCAGCATAGGTACAATTATATCACAGTATATAAGGCTAGGTTAAATACTTATGCTTAAGACTAGAAATGAATCACCCAAATATATGAAAAAAATCAATTTCTCTTGAATTAGTAACACAACTTATGGAAATAATGCTTCATAATTTATGTATACAAAGTACTGCCTCACTTTCTGATTTTTCCCTAAAATGCATAGCTTCTCTGTCAGACCTGAGGGCGTAGACATGTTTGGACATTTAAACTTAGATTCCATCAGTTTATTCCTTAGTTCCTCAACTGCCTAAGGTATTCAGGGGAATAGATACTCAAACTTTCTCATGACTATACCTTTTAACTTAATGTATTAAGAATAAAATGTGGCCAGGGTTTTTAAAAAATTATAAACGGCTAAGGAACTTCAAAGGTTCCATAGGGGACATACAGAATAGAAAATCTGTACCTTAAAATAACTGAAGAATCATGTCCATTTTTCCTATTTACCTATGAAATATTTCCATCAACATCTCGAATACAGCCCCCGAGGCAAAGCAGGCTGGAGGTCACCATCATCCATCCTTGCTCTGCTTAAAAACCGAATTTCTGGGTAGCAATAGACCCAGCTAAAAGGATGTAACACAGCCATGTAGCTAAAAGCTGGCCAGGAAAATATAATCAGAGCTGGTGTATCTTGAAATGTTGCTCACAAGAAGGAACTTGACTTGGAGGTGTGGCTACATGAACTGTCCCTCACATCTACCTCTTTCCTGCAGCCCAGAAATCAGATATGGTGGGCAGTACACTAGTCACCACTATGAACCATAATGTGTCACTGAAGATGGGAGCTAGGCTGGTGGGGCAGAAATATAAAATGAGACTAAGTCCTTGATACCTATGGAGTACCCATACAACCCCTGGATCACCTACCTCTGAACTTCTATGAAAGAAATAAAGTTCTTTTTCATTCCATCATTATTTCATTATTTCCAGTTTCCAGGAATAATAGAATGTTCAAATGCAGAACACAAGATATTAAATATATATATATATATATATATATATATATATATATATATATATACTATGTCCCAAAACCAGTGTCCAATGACAGGGAGCCTAATACTTCCTAAGAGGAGAGAGAACCCCTTGATATATTTTGATTTTTGTGGACATCAAAACTCACCCAGAAACAAGTGATCCTTAGCTACGACTGAACATCTGAGAGTTTTCTTCTCATAAGACCCAAGGTAGGGCCAGGGATTTAGCTCAGCAGTACTGCCTCCTGCCTCATAAGCTCAAGGTCCTGAGTTTGATCCCCAGTACCAAAGAAAAAAAGACACCCAAGGTAAAGGTGATACCATTGCTTGGAGATAAAGATTGCTTGAATTCCTGTTTACTGACTGAGGCTCTTTCATTTCCCTTGGAGTTTTAAAGAGTTGGTCTAAGAGAGGCTAAATAAATCATCTTATAGTCTGGGTTACAGTACTTCCAAGGAGCACAAACTTCCAACGCTACTTCCCTTGAGGCTCAATAGTATTTTTTTTAACTGGCATGATACTGAGAGCTAGGGACACCAAAACACCTCAAGGAACATAAAGAGAACCAAACTCAAGACCTCAAACAGGAGTTGCCAGTGAAAATTGGTTCCACTACAGTGGCTAAGGATGGAAGCATCACTGCTTCCAGAAGAGCATAAGTCTACTCCCACAGGAGCAGAAATCATATCAGTGAACCAACACCGACTGCAACAGGAACAGTTTTCAGGAACGACACGGAGGGGACAGGTACAGAATGACAGCAACAAGGTAAATAATGAGTTTAATGGGGGCAGGGGTCTGAGATGACTGCACTTACACATGGAGGTATAAAGCACCCATCTTCACCCTTAAATGGGCCCCTCCTACATTTTCTATCTAGATAAACAGTAGCAGTGTTGAGCAAATAAGCTAGAATAGGAAAATATCTGTCATTAGTCCTTCTCTGTGTTCCCCAAATCGGTTTGATTTATCCCCCTTTTAAGTCTTTAAAGTGTCCCTTGTTTTACAATCCTCTGGCTCAGTCTTTGGTGATTTCCACATTATATTTCCACCTGTGTTACTGTACCCACTCTCTGACTGGATTCCTAACACCTGTTCACCATTTTCCACAGGAAAGAAAGACAATTCTCATGTGAAAGAGCTCTCCTTACAGATGAGGAAACTGGGGCCCAAGAAGGGGAACTAATGTGTTACAGAGCATAGCTCCTTGGAGGTAGAGGAGCCCAGCAGGCTCAGAGCCCAGGCTGTCTAACTTCACAGCTTATCCTTTACCTCATATCAAGCACAGAACCTGCCCCAGACAAATAATCCAAGCAGAGAATAAGAGTATCTTGGAATTGGATGTTTGAAACTGCCACATACTCCACCAATGTGTCTTTCTTAATTCCAAGGAGCCAACTTCAACTTACTATGAGCATCAGAAGAAGAAATTCTACCTAATTAAGTATACATAGATGCATCATAAGGTAAAAAGTAATATGTGACAGAATGTTCACCCTGGAATAAAAGAAATTACAGTTGTCAACAATCATGTCTGAAACATTACATACAGTACAACACTGTGTTCTTATATCAAAGCTGGGCCGTTTGGGGTTATTCAGGAACATGCAGGTCATATAAGAAAAAATCTTACATATAAATACAGATTTTGTAAAATAGCAATCTAAATGGCTCCTAATCAAGTACAATCATGCACCACATGAGCACATTTCAGTTAATAAAGGACCGCACAAATGATGGTGACCTCATGAGGTTCTACTGCCAAGTGACATTAAGCTGGTTTGTGTAAGCACACTCTGATATCCACACAGGATAAAATCACCTATGGATGGACTTCTCAGAATGGACCCTGTCCTTATGTGACAGATGATGAGAATATAATACCTCACAGATAATTTTAAAAATCAGTTCTAACACAGTAAAGAATGAATCTGGTTCCACTGTAGCATCAAGGTGTATTGCAAACTCAGGTGTAACTAGACAGGTGGCAACTGTTCTAGCAAAAGTCTGGGGAAATGTCCTTTATTATTTCTTAATTTAAATACATATTGAAAGATATTTCACATATTGAATCTTAAAACACATATATGTATTTCACTTAAGAATACTGCCTCAATGTGCATCCATTTAGCTATAAATGTCTCTAATTTCTCATTCTTTATGGCTGAGTAGTACTCCATTTTATTTTTTTAAAAAAACACACATTTTCTTTATCCAGTCTCCAGTTGATGGGCAATTGGGCTGTTTCCAAGTTTTAGCTATCACAATCTGTGCCGCTATGGACATGGGTGCACATATATCACTGTGGTATGATTCTTTTAGTTCTTCAGGGAAGATATCCAATAGGGAAACAGCTGGGTCAAATGGGACCTCTACTCCTAGTTCTTTGAGGTATCTCCATACTGATTTCCACAGTGGTTGCTCCAGTCTACACTCCCACCAACAATGGAGAAGGGTTCCTGAATAGTTTCTCTGGTGTGAAAAACTGAAAGTGTAAATAAGAATCAAAAGGTATGATCAAAAGGTGAAATAGGAAGAAAAAAGTCCAAAAGGGAAGGGGAAGTGGGAGGGATAGGGGAAAGGAAAGAAGGGAATGGAATTAATAGGAGAAAATGAACAAATGGAAACAAAGTCTTTGTAAATAGGGAGGGATGGAGGGGTTAAAGGAAGGGCAGGGGAAGGGGAAAAAATAAGAACCAAGAGAGATTATGTAAAGGTGCAAATTTACTATGATGAATGTCATTATATTGTATACCTAAAATGGACCAATAAAATTAATTTTAAAATACTAATTAAAAATGCATATATGTATACTTAAATGCACATATATATTTATTTAATGTAGAATTGCTTTCTCTCAAAAAACTAACAGTATATTAAACTCGGCATTTTTAATTAAACCATTATATTTTATGCAAACGTAGCGTATGTAGCAATATGATGCAATATAAAGGAAAGGGAAGCATGTAGCCTACGGTGTTCTCTTTCTCTTTTCAGTTTCTCATTATTACATTTCTTGGCAAAGTAAGAAAATACAGTTATTTTTAAAAACTAAGTGTCACAAGAAAGGGTATAGCACTTTTCTAACATGCACATAACACCCTGGCCTCAGCACCAAAAAAGTAAGTTGCTGCTTTTATTTGATATTGGTTTTCCCACATCAGCATACAGTTAAAAATTTGTATGTTCAGGCTTTTTATTATAAAATACTTCAGTAATGTCAAAAGAGTAAATAGAATGTGAATCTATGCAAACAAAGATTCCCACGCAGCCCATCCCAATCTCACACCTGCCCCTCCTGTCAGGAGGAATCGGGATCCCAATTTTGCTATTTACTGTTGTCAGGTAGATCTGTCAATCTGTCTACCAATCACCATGTGTACATTTATCTATAAACTATAAATATTACTCTGTGGAATGTTTAAACATTTTTGTGTGATATAAATCCATGTGTCTTTCAGCAACTTTTCATCTTCCCCAATATTACATTTCAATCATTTATACAGGTCGATAAACATCTCCAGTTCACTCATTTCGATACTGTGTTATTTATTTATATAATTACTCAGTGATTCATATATTCTATTGTGGCTGAACAATTAGATGACTTACAGTGTAACAATGAAGATTCATGTATGTTTCTAATAGTGATCACTCTCATTCTTTCCTGAAACATTCCACAAGACAACTCAGATCAAAAACTAAAGCTACTTATGATTCAGAAATACACAACACCCGTAATTCAGGGGGAAAGATTATTAAAATACATTTAACTGCAATACTTTGTAGAAGCTTAATGACCCTTAATGACAATGGAATAAAATGTTGACTAACATGATTTTCTGGTTCATGGATTACTGTAGCCTCTGCAGCTTCCAGGAGAGTAGAGGAGATATCCAGTTTGTATAGGCTGCGTTTTTTGGAATGTCATCAAAATGAATGAAACACACCAACCTCAAACATTTTCAATAGATTCCACCATTAATCTACCATTTTCAAACAAATAACTGTTGTATTATGGAAAATTCACAATTACTTTGGTGATATATTCAGAATAAGAAACTATTATGAGAATCTGAAATCACATTTTAAACAATGTATTGAAATTAATTTGTGTTAAGAAGGGAGAAAGAAGCATGGGGAAAGGTTGATGGGTGGGTACTAAGACACAGCAAGAAGTTCTAATGTGCTGCCACACAGAAAACGATGATGTAAGGTCCAAAGGGGTAGGGGCAGTAGGAGGGGCATGGGAAAGGAAAGAAGGGAAAGGAAAAATTATGAGAAATGGAAAAAATGGAAACAAAGTCTTTGTAAATAAGGAAGGGTAGAGGGGGTGAAGGGAGGGCTAGGAATGGGGAAAAAATAAGAACCAAGATGCATTATGTAAAGGTACAAGTTCCCAATGAGAAATGTAAATGTGTTGTATACCTAAAATGTACCAATACCAAAATTTAATACAAAGAAAATGATGATGTACCACGTATTTCAAAAAGAATGGATTTTGCATGTTTTTAACCTCAAAGAAGTGGTAAATATCTGATTTAAATATTATGAAATGTATACAAGTATCAAAATATCACATGGTACCCAATAAGTATGTATGTCTTCATGTACCATTTAAGACTCTTTTAAATGGCATGTTAATAAAATTATTTTAATACTTAAAAAAGTATAACTAATTTAGTGGTTAAGAACATAGGCTTTGGTAACAGTTTCACTTTTGCCATCTATCCAAACTTAAGCTACTTATATAATCCGAGTCTCAGTTTTATCACCTGTTAAATGGGGAAATAAAACCTGCTTCATAAATTTTATTTTAATGACATAATATGCAAATGTACTTATGGTTGCTACTACTTCTGCTATTACTGTTTATATTATTTAGTGTGATACAGGGTGGGTTGAAGGTTTGGATACTGATATCTGTGGCCACACATCCTTTACGGCTACCAATTCTCTCTAGCTGTCTAGTGCACCAACAGATGTATGTGGGGCCTGAGAACCATCTTAAGAAATAATTCAAACTTGATTCACCTGAGTTCTCACCTATGCAAACAGGATATGATGGAATGTTTCAGAATCTAGGGTTGTGTAGTACATGTTTGTAAGAAAGAAAAAGAGAGGGGAGAACAAGAGAATGAGACTCCTAGCTAGATAACTGATTCTTGTTTCAGTGGCTAAAGTGATAACTACATTGCACATTTTTAAGCAGAAACCTGGACCTCGAAGAGAGGACTGTTGTTAAGAAGAGAGCCAGGCATGGCAAGTTAGGCTCGATGACAGAACCAGAGCCTCCAGACTAAGGCTTCTTGTTATAACTTGATAAATGTGCATGTAACCTTTTCTGATCCATATAGCTTCGAGGCACGTGTGCCCAGACAGAACAGCGGTAAAACTAGAAAATAAGATTCCATGAAGCCTGGAAACACTGTAAGGCCCAAGCAAACACACAGGTCCTCAAAATAAAAGCAACTGACAGCAGGAAGGTAGCTCCTCCTTTTCTCACTTAACAAGAGACAGTACACACCAGGGCCTGCATATAAAAGAAGACTGATGTTAACCGACAATAGGCCCTGCCCAAGAGTCCAGGAGAAGCCAAGAATCAGTCTAGGAGGGCAGAAAAACCAGCAGTCAAGGAGAGGCCGCAACCATCCACAGCAGCAGAGACAGAGAGAGGACGGTGATTAATAGCCAGGATATAAAGAAGCAACACTGCCCCGCAGAAGGGGCCTGGCTCTGCCTGCAGAAGAACACAGAACGTGGCACGCAATCTGCAGAAAAGCAGCCCTGAGGAAGGCAGAGCACTGCTCACAGGGCAGCCCTCTCAGGAACAGTGTAGGGAGAGAAATATGAAAGCCGCAGAAATCACACATACTAATAACGAAAGGTGAATGTAGCATGGGAGCCGCTGAACCACACTAGTAAAAAGTAAAGCACATGGTCATAGCAGCCTAGGAAATCAATACAAAGAACTTTCTAAAAAACTTGTTGGATATTAGAGACAGCTGGGGCAAAAGGGGCATCTTAGCTATAAACTGCAAAAATTCAAACTTTTTAAGTACCCATATAAAAACAGGATACTCTGATAAATATTAATATGAAACTTTTAAGGGTTTTTTTGCAGAAGGATGAGGAGAAAAAAATCCATCTCTAATTTTTATAGCATTATAGACTATTTATACATGCATATTTTCATTATTTAAATATGTAATCATTTATATTTTTCCTACAGTACAAAACCATAATATATCTATAATAATAATAAATGACAACTTTAATTGATATTTTAAAAAATCACCCATTTATGTAGGACCTGTGCTCTCTAGCCCTTGAGTTAAATCCTTCCCTATGACTGGAGGTACAGAATCCCCTCATTTTTGTTAATCATCACCTTAATTTTCTTTACAGTTTGATCATATCCATATGGTTCTATTAAAATATACTAGTCAGATTTGCTTCTAAACAAAGTCTGTATAACTGGACTCATGCTGTATTATTTGTGACTTGCTTTTTTAAATTTAAGATTCTTTTCTGAAGATTTATACAGGTTAATGAAAGTAGGTAGGGTTTGTTCACTTTCATTATCCTGCTAATCCCATTGTACAGAAATATTCTCCAACTTGTTCTCTGCAGGGCTGTTTTCAGATTTATGTTCTCCTATTCTGCAAAAAGCCACTAAACATTAAAGAAAAATCCATAACTATTTCCTGGGGCATATGAGTAAATTTCTACAGGATATACATTTAAGGCTGAGGCTGGAACTGCTGAGGGAAAGGGTACACTTATCTTCGATTTCTATTTATCAAATCAGTTTTACCAACTTACACCCCATTAGCGGTGCGTGAGGCCACATCAGTGCCAACATTTGCTATTTGCACACTTTTGTATTTTTACCAACATGGTAAATATACAAAACAGTGTACCACGTCGCTCTAGTTTTAATTTACAGTTCTTTAATTATTAATGCGGGTCATCAAGTTTTCATGTTTCCTGACCACTTGAGTTTATTCTTTTTGAAATTCCTATTTTTATTCTGATCTTTTCTTATTGATCCATGGGATCTTTGATATACTTTATGTAATAAATCAGTTTAGGCATTTCTCACTCCTTTTTACTCATCCTTTGATGAACACAATTTTTTTCATTTTAATGTTATTTAACTTATTCTTTATTCTTTTTTGGTTTGCTCTGTTTATGTCTTATTAAAAAAAACTCTTATCTATCCCTAAAATAATAAAAATGTCTATTTCTAAACATCCTAAAGTATTGCATCTCTTCCAAGCAGTAGTTGTTTGTTTATGGCCTGACTGTGCAGGGCCCAATTCCCTTTCCCTGTGGACACACGGTGACTGAGGCTGCCTGCAGCTGGATTCGGGGCTTCAGGGGCCCAATGCGGTTGGGGGGGAGTCCATCCAGAGGCATCTAAGGTGAAGCCAACAGCACATCAGTAGAGATGCAAGGGGCAGCAAGTGAAGAGGGCTGGGGAACACCAGCGTGACGATTCATTGCATTCAAATTTTTATGACTTTTCACACAGTCATGCTATCATCATTTTACCCCAAGCAGGATGAGATATCCAGTAGTTTGTCTGAATTGGCTTGTTCTCCTTATAAACTTTTACTGACATACCAACACAGTTTATGAAAATCTTTAGGAAAATATTACTGCTACCTTATATGCTAATTAAGAATTTTTATGTGATAATTCAGTCTAATTCTCAAATTAGACTCTCACATCATTCCACAAGCTCAGTACAGGTGTTCTGCCATATAATCATATTAAATTCTTTTCTCAGTTTTCAGAAACAACTAAATTAAATTTTTTAAATTTTCTCAGTATTGGATAACACTCATAATTTGTTTTCTTAAATGCCTTGCACCTGCTACTCATTATTTCTAGTAGAGTCTGTTATGTATTAACATGTAATTACATATTCATTTCTTTACATTTTTCTATGTTCTAATGAAGCTAGACAAGCATTAGAACCAACCAGGAAAGGTCAAAACACTTGGCTTTTTCCTCTGGGGTCTTTACAACCCTTTGGAGACTAACTTTTCCATCCATCCATGCATGCACACTCACAGCAAAGCATGTGAGGAGCAAGATGAAAGAGGCACTACCCATGAAAATGATTTTAAGATGTAAAAATTTCACACAAGTTGTAATTTATAATAACTTTAAATTGTATCTTTAAATATGCACTAGCAAAATCAAGGAGAAAAAATCAACAGCTTTTTTACTTTAATCTGTATTTTTTTTATTTCTTCCAAAGTCTTTTAAGAGAAAGAAAATAGGTTTTTTAATTAGACTAAAAATAAAATTCATTTTGAGTGTCATTTCCTGCCCCATATGGTGCCTAATAAATTTCCTGAAAAGCGGAGCAACGCCAAAGTTAAAAATTAAACTACAAACAGAAAACCTCATCTCTAAATAACCAAAAATATATATTTTTATAAGGGTGTGATCTAAAAATATGTGATCCCTGTCTGATGTAACTAATGAAGAAGACTAACTGAAATCAAAGTGTCTGGGCTACAGATGAAGCTCTGAGCCTCCTCAAAAACATCCAAGAACATGGCATGGATTTATGTGGAAGAATAGCTTTCCAAAGGCTTTTGTTTTTGTATAAAGAAACTCTGGTAGAATTGCAAAAATGGGAAAATATGGAATGAAATGAGAACAATATGAGTAAGATTTGCTTCTCCTGTTGATAAATATCAACAAAGCCTTGTCTTTCTTGCAGGGAGTGGAGCTGCTGTTCTCTGGTTTGGTCATCTGCTCCATCTGCAAGCCTGCTGCACTGCTAGGTTGCTGCTCAGACTTTTAAACATGTAGAGGAGTAAGAAAGTGAAAATAACTATAAGAAACTTACATGCTAAACTGTAAAGGTGTTAGAGTCAAAGACCTGGATTCCAATTCTGCCTGCTGTGCTTGCTTTCAAAGCTCTGTGATCCTAAGCATTATTATTTAACCTTTCTAAATTCCTATTTTCTCATCTATGAGTGAAGGATAATAATTATTCCACACTATTGTTGTGTTAAATGAAACTATGTACACACACACATACACACATACACCCAAGACATAATGTTGGCCAGTTTACCATTAATTATAAAATAAGAAAGTAGATGATGTTAGAGAAACTATAAAAAATACTATTCATATTTTAACATTTTATGATAAGGGTTTATCTGAGGCATTTTGTGTTTCTGCTAAAATTGGAAAGATTTTCTTCAAGCTGCACCAAAGAACAGTTTTCTGAGTGGGTCACAGATGGAAGCCAGAGGGTGAAGGCAAGGCTGACATTAGAAACCCGGGTAAGGCAGGTAAGGGACTGCAGCGCAGCATGTATTCCCGCGCAAGAAGAAAGAAACATAAAGGAGGGAAGAAGGGCAAACCTGAGGAAGAAGGTGAAGTAGGAAAGGAATGAAGTCACCAAGAGGGGCAGGAGGAGAGAGGAAATGGAAATCCTGCTAGCATGGATGACCCATGTCCTTCTCAAAAGGGACTTGCAGCATATGAACGGCTTCACACTGACCACAAATCCCAGGACTTGAGTAAGAGCGCATGGCGTCGTGTTAGACTCACACTGTACTCTAGAAGCTGTCTGAGTCTACTTCAGACTACAAAAAGCACAAGAAAAAAAATAGCCACTCTAAATAAGCCTCTTTCTACCAGTAAGAATTTAAAAGCATTTCATGTGGATAATGAAAAACTCAAAAGAATATATGCATTCTATATTGATTCATTTAAAACAAATAACAAAAATTATATCTTGGAGGAACTGTGAATTCCTTCAGAACGGTGCATTCTAGGTCACTGTGCTCCTTTTGCCTATTATTGTCAAGTTTGCTGTGCCAACAGTCTCTGACAAGAACACAGACACAAACATCCATGTTAGTAAGCAAAACTGTTGCTGGGAATAATCATATATTCATTTACTAGTGAAGTTAAAATCGGTATGAAGAGAAATGGATAGACGTTTTAAAGTGAAGTGAATTCTACATACAGAAAAGCAAATATTTACTACAGATTTAACCTATGTTTCCATAATAAAGGAATACACTGAATAGTAATAATCATCTTGATATAAAACCAAGAACCTAAACATAATCAAAAAAAGAAGGAATAATGTGAATAACCTACATGGTGGGTTAACTAATGATCAGCTGGAACACCCAGCTGAATTGAAGCAGCATGGTTTGGGGCGTAAAGACCCACCTGAGGATTGTTGCCAGCAGCATAAAAAGAGAAATGGAAGGGAAGATCACTGGCTGCTGATTTTCTAGGAGAAGCTTGCAGCGGTTGGTTTTCCTATCTCAAACTTGGCAGTTATCATCGGAGGAGGAGCTTGGGGCCTTGGTGTCACTGGGAATGGCTGCTGTTCTCCTCAGGGGAGCTCTCATCTTCACGATGAGCATCACTCCTTGGCTCCAGAATAGATCCCTCAGCCTGGTGGCACAAATTCTTCACCCTTCCACAGGTTTTCTGGCTTCCACCACTGGCCTTTTGTCCTTCCCTATGCAGATCCTCGATATGGACAAGAATGAGACATTGCTGTGGGCTCTAGGCCACTGGCTGGACTCATGGAGAACATAGCCTTGGGGTCTAGCCCTCCAGCTGGACTTGTGCTGGACATCGCTGAGATCCAGGCCCTGGGCTGGATTCTTTGAGTCTCTAGTGTGCAGCTAGACCTCCTGTACTCTTCTGCATTTGATTTTTTTCAGTGACTATTATAAAAAAAATCCTATAAATTATGTGTCCTGTATTAAATCTATTTCCCTTGCAAAACCCTGACTGCAACAACATACTTAGAACTTTTAAGATGTTAATTGGTACAGACAATGATGCATAATTTTCCAGATTTTACAAGAAAAATTTGCTTTATTAATTAAAAGGTATAATTTCATGGTCAGCGCTCTAAAACAAAACCTCAATGAAGTATGCTTTAAATGCTTGCAAAGGCATACCAATGTATCAAAATATAGTACCCAGAGGGGAAAAAGTCTTGTATTATCTTTAAGCAAAACTTTTTGCCTGTGTTAAAGAGCCAGGACCAATTACATTGTGGTGGTCAAGTGCATAACAAAAAATTAATATTACAAATGATTTCTTTTTGGAAACTTTCAGATAGGTACTCCCACTAACAAACACATTAAATGGCATTTATGAAGTATAAGATTTATACCAGATTATGCTAGCCTCTTTTATACATTATTCTGGGTAAGCAATTAGTATATAAGCACTGAGTTCTAGTGATACCAAAATATCCAGGATTTCCTTTCCTTTTTCAAATCCCAGAGATTGATACAACAGTAATAAACTTGAGTCTCTTAACTGAGTAGCTTAAAATAGAGATGACAGCAAAGTCTTCAGGTTAGAAGGACTCATTTCTCCCCTGCATGTAACCTGCAGCACAGAAACAGATTCCCAAGCAGGACTGTCACCCTGCTAACCTGGAGAGCTGCCCTCTTGGGTCAGGTCTCAGCAGGGTGGGAGGGAGGAAGGTGGGGCTGACTGGCAGGGGCTGAAGGCTATGTCAGCTCAAATGGAGAAAATGGTAAAAGCAATAGCAAGCAGTACTAAAATCTGAGGAAGTTAAAAGAAGCTTTTAGCTGCTTCTAGACTGATTTGAAGAACAGGGTTATTTCCTTCCATTTTGAGATTCTGGTGCTAATCTCAAAAAAAAAAAAAAAAGCTCCACATAGCACCAATATTGGCTTGCTTCTAGACATGGAATGCCATTGTTCCTGAGCTCACTTTTTCGCAGACTTCCAAGATGGGATATTCCTGACATCTGATCCCTGTTGAACCACAACTATTCCCACTACTTGTAGCCAAAAGCATAATTCCTATTTGCAATACTTCCTTCAAAGATGGACTTTGGCAAAAGCTGAGTTTACATCATGACCTTATTACTTATTAGCTATGTGAGGTTGACCAAGTTACTTTACATTTGGCGGGTGGGTTTCAGAGTTTTTAATTCTGAAAAAGAAAATAAGTCATCCAAAGAACTAAGACAAAGATTAACAGAAGATCACACACACGCGCGCGCGGGCGCGCACACACACACTTGAATAACAGTGAGTGTATTAATGCATGAGTTCCCACACAGATTGTATTCTTTTTTGGTGCATACATGTTTCCAATATGTAACTTTTACATTCCTTGAGTAAAGTTGGTAGATGTACACAGCACATCTCAATCCCTTTTCTCATCCCCCTTTCCTCCCCTCTCCTCCATCTCTGGATCTTCACCTTTGAGAAAGATCTATCTCCCTACTTCTGTTATCTTTTATTTTGCTCTTTATTTATATTCATATAAAAGAATCATGCGATATTCTCATTAGATCTTCCTTTGACATAACAAATGTGCACAGCAGCCTGTCTACAGTAATTTTAAAGGATGTGCCACATTAAATGCAACAACATTCTAATATATGCCAATGCTCAAACTTCATTTAACAAGAAACATAAAATTTTATCTCAAATAAAATTTTAAAAGAAATAAAACTTGAGAGCACAAAGACTTAAATTTGTACCATAAATAAGATGAATTCACAAAATATTCAAAAAATACTCAAGTACTTTGTTGACAAATTCTTTGTGGATCACGGTACTAATAAATTAAATAATAAAAATGTAGAAAATTTTTCCTATTTCTGGATAAAAGAGCTTTTTAAATTTTAAAGGAAATGAAGGAAATACTAATTAGCTTTAAAAATAAAGATAATTGCAGAACATATCTATATGTCAAAGCATATAAAATCAAAGAATTTTATATTTCAAAGTATATAAAATCAAAGAATAATCAAAAGCTTGTGAAAACAGTTGTCTTTAAAGAATCAAAATCCTAGGGAATTTGGCCCAGTGGTAGAGCACTAGGAAAAGAATAAATACCCTTCTATTTAATAAATAAAGAGCTACTATAAACTAAAGAGAGATACAGCTTGCAAGAGGAAAATAAGCCTATACACAGATTAATGATAATAAAATTTCTAATAACTAATAATCCACTTAGGTTCAAGTTCACTAGTAACTGAAAACATTAAATATCCTTTATAATTCTTTATATAATTTAAAATATCTTTTATAAATTTTTTTATAATTAGCAAAGATTTAAAAATTATAAATCTCTTGAACCATAAGAATTTAAAAACATGGGTAATGCATATCCAAAGCACAAGGGATCAGTCCTTTCAAAATGTTCCTTACGGGGTAGTCAGGCTCTCTTCACTGGCTGGGAGGTGCTGCAGACAGTCCCTTTGCTTTTATATCAGGAAAGAGGACATTGAGAGGTACAAAAATCAAAGGCTGAAGTTGAGATGAACCTTCAGCTATTTGCTCAAAACTCTCTTAAGTATATAATAATATTAATAAGTACACAATAATATTAATAAGCACACAATAATATTAATATTAATAAGCATAGAAGGGGCTAACAAGCCTGAATTTCTTTAGAGTGGTAGAAACAGAAATGGAAGAGCAAAGACTTACTATAAGAATTTGTATTCAAAATAAGCTTGAGTCACCCATCTCTACCTCTTTCTTTCTTTCTTTCTTTCTTTATTTTATTTATTTTTGGTACTGAGAATCAGAACTCAGGACCTTGCACTTTTGAGGTGGGCAGCGGCACCACTGAGCTAAATCCCCAGCCCAATTATTTACATTTTTAAAAGTTCCTAAATGAAAGTCAGTATAAACTGGAAAAGCATATATGATTCTGATTTTTGTTTTTTCAAGGCTCTTTCCTTTTGTCAATTACAATAATCATGTGCAAAACTAAGTTATAAAATAAATATAGCCATACATTCTCTAATAGCATCCTTCAGATATGATCTCCGATATGATATGATTTCTTTATTTTTCTGATTCAGGATTATTTGCTGTTCTAATTTAGGTTTAAAAAGTCCCCCAGACAGACTGAGTGCCCATGGGCTTTCAGGACAGGACTTGATTGTCAGCACTAGCCTCATCAGTGAGGAGACCTTAATTTGCTGGCATCATCTAGAGGTGATGGAAACAGGAGGGGTCTAGCCCATGGGAGTGGAATAGCTGGCCCTGGCCTCCTCTGCTCTTTCTCTTGCTCTTCACTTCCAGCTGCCCTGAGGCAAGCAGCTTCTCTTCACCACACCTTTCCGCCTCACCCAGCCCACAGCAAGGGAACCAGCCAGCCAGGAACTGAAACCATGAACAAAGTAAGTCTGTGCTCTTGAGGAGGATTACCCCAGGTACTTTGTCACAGCGATGGAGAGCTGACTAACATCTTGCCAAGTTCTGCAGTAAGGAGAAAAGTTGATGGCCATAAATGGAACTGTTCTACCAAACAAAACGGCCAAAAGCAGAAGAACCACAAGGCTGTCTACCATTAGAAGAGAAACATTTTAAGTATCTTTAAGTAAAAAAATACTCCATCTCACTTAAAGACAATAACTACTAGCTTTCACTTTCAGGAATTAAGAAATAATGCAAAAGAGTCTAATATAGAACAAAATACAAAAATACAACAAATTAAGCTTTAAGTGCAATATACAGAATAAAAATAAAGCAATTACAATCAAATAAGAAAATCTACACTAATAAAACACTAGGCTTATAATTATTTGTTTCTTTCTTAAAATCCAAAGCTTAACTAGCTTACCATAAAAGCTGATACTTGGCAAGTTACATTACCCACTTGTACCACAATTGCCTATTTACAACATGAAGGAGTTGAAGAAAGACTTTAAGGTTCCACTTTCATAGTTAATTTCTTCTTCTTTACTCAGGTTTTATGAACTCTATGCCAAGCATAGTTATAAAAAAATTTCTGATTGGCAAGGTAAGCTGCGAAGAGTAAGACTTTACTGTTTTGGTAAAATCCTTTATGCCTAAATCCAACCACAAAGATCTTTGACCTTTTCGTAGTGGTAGTGGTGCTTTGTAGTCTATGTTTGTTTTTGCTATAATCTTTAAACATGGAGGCAAGCCTGGGTTTCTGTCCTCACCGGCTAACAGAAGCTACGCATGTTTCTACATCCATGATCAAAGAAATCTCCACTCTCTCAGTCTTGTAACGTGTACTATTTGATATGCCAGTAAGATCTATAAAGTTTATAGCTTGAACCTTTTGGTAAGGCATTTTCTCCATATCAGTTTTACCACTGGGTAGTTATGTGGACAAAATACATCTGAAAAGAAATTTCAAGTGAAATTATGGACCATTCCAACCAATTAAAAGGTTGCCAAATTTTTCTATAAAAACACCAGTTTTGTTTTCATTCCTGAGACAGATACAACTCAAGGTTAAGCAAACAAAAGAGTCATATTCAATGTCTGGAAGAGGTTTCTAAGACTTAAATAGTAGTGGAAAGTGCTGGTAGATTACACTAAGAAGTAAAAATAATCAAAACAAGAAGAACTTTAAATTCCTCTAAATTGTCTGTGAAATTTTACGTGTGTCTCTGGTATACAAAATATTCCATATGTAAAGTAAGTACTTTATGTATGATAGGTAAAATAAAACATAATTAAAGACAAAACAAATTTATTTTTAATGAGTATCAGAGATGAAAGAAACAGCTGCTATTTCTCAACTACTTTTTTAAACACCGACTTCCTTTTCTTTCAACATTTCTATTTTGAGAAGCAAATTCTTCTTTTGACTGAAATGGAGTATCACCTTTCAGGTTTGGGAATTCTTAAGCTCTGATTTTCTAACATCCCTAACCATCTCTTCAACAGTAAATAAAATTTAAAGGTGTTCCTTTATCGGTAACATCAGGAGCAACTTCACTCTCTCCAGGATTCATGAGGCTGGACCTATTCTCCTCTAAAGTTTTCCTGGGCCCTTTGGAAGGTGACACTGCTCTGTTTGCTGGGACATCATTTAGTTTATTATAGAGGACCACAGAACAGCAGCAACTAGCTGGCTATACTGACATTTCTATCAAATTAATTAAGTAATAATACTGTGTGGCTATTTGTCCTGAATTTGCATTTGCTAACAATGTTGCACTTTTGTTCAACAAATATCTACTTGCACCAAAACACACTCATACACACACACTTGTGACTGATGCTAGAAAGAGAAATAAAATAATTTAAAAAAGCACTATTGCTGGCCATGCTGGTGCATGCCTGTTGTCTCAGCAGTAGGCAGGCTGAGGCAGAAGGATCACCATGAGTTTGAGCCAAGCCTGGGCTACAAAGTTAGACTTTGACTCAAAAAACGCAAACAAAAAAAGCACTGCTATGGCTCCCAAAGCATGTACTAATTGAGGCACTTTCCATCCAAGTCTTAAAATATGTTAATATAAAGGACTATTTAAAAAGTTTATAACAAAAATACTAAAGTTTATGTTTCATTCAAATTCTGGAAAACTTGTTATATTCTAGGTCTTGTCTGAGCATAAAAGAATAAATTTTAAAATCTGGCTACAAATAACTTACAGTCTTTTTTAGAAAGAAGAGCACAAAACATAATATAGACCTTTACAAAGCACTGTGACAAATACTTACGGAAGGCCAAGCATCAGAGCTGAGCAGACTGACTAGGGGTGCTTGGAACAGAGGCCTCCACCGAGCCTGACAGGCAAAGTTAGCAAAAGGGCTTCCAAGATGCAGTGAGAAGCTGGATGTGGGAGCTCATCCCTGTACTGCAGCGCTCTGGATACCACTCTGGGAGGCAGAAGGATGGCAAGTTCCAGCCCAGCCCAGTTAACTTAGTGACTGAGTGAGATCTCGTCTCAAAATAAAAACATAAAAAAGGTAGAGGAGGGGGATAGGGATGAAGCTAGACCTCCAGAAAGAATCAACATGGTGTGGATTGTTTCGAGAAATACAAAATGTCAGAATGCTGAATATTGTTTCAGCATGAAACAAAGGAAAAGTGGAATATAATTTCATGGGTCAAAAAGAGAGATATAGGTAACATCTGAAAAGGAATAGCAGAAGATGAACAGAGCACAATAGCAGCTAGATCAGAAATGCTACAGTACCAAGGAGAGGAACAGAAGGCCCCAGGCAGGAGTGTCTTTGGAAGGAGCGACCTGCTCATGGAGGTGGGAGATTGCCCCTGGTGCAGTACACGGGTTGGTAGGAGAACCAGGAGCGTGAGATCCAAGAGAAAACGAACGTTTACACTTCAAGTTAAATTCATTCTCCTTGTTTCAATAGGCGCTTAACAAATAATACAAAAAGCCCTACATTCACTTTTATAATATGACTGCATAAAAATGTTATGTATGAATATGATAAATAATCAATGTCAGGATTGACAATGGAGACCAAAATAATACTGAAAAGGTATTTCAAGGTTTAAAACACTCAACTAATATAAAATCCATATTGGACCTTATCATCCAATATCACAATCATCTACTTTTTTTCCTTTTGTTGGAAGGGAAATGATTCTCTAGTTTCTATTACACTGATATATTTACCCTGCTCAAAGTTTCAATATGGTACTCCAGAAATAAGTCACCAGAAAGAATAAAAATAAAACCAATAAAAAGGGATAAGAGCAAGATACATTTGTACAACATACAAACCAAAGATAAAAGATAGTGAATAAAGAACTGAAATCATAGTCTTAACCATGACATATTGCCCAAAGGCAGTAGCAAAGAAAAATTTACTGATGTATGTAATTAGGCATGTTCTTTGAGGAATGCCCATTCTAGATCAACTGTAGTTGCATTTTCAAAATAAATATATTGTTAAAAATCCAAAACAAAACTCATTAATAAACTTGTAGGCACAGCTTGAAGCAGTACAAAGGGGAAAGCTTGATGGAGAAGATAAAACAAGCAATAAATGTTAAGAGATACTTTACATTTATATACAAATTAGACTAGCTTCACAGAATTCATGAGTTAAATAAATTTTATTTTGAATCACTTTGCATCATTTAAATAATTATACATGCATTCAACAAAAGTGATACTGTACAATTACTGGTCTCCCAGTAAGGTGTTCACTTTACGTTTAGCCCTATTCCACCTGCTGTTTTAATCAGATTTATCCCATTTCAGAATGAGTTGGTTTCAGCACAGCAGCCCTAACAAAAGCTGTGCTAGAAGATAGCTCTACAGCAGCATTAATATTATTCTTGCTTTTAAATATGAAGTATAGAAAACCCTTTGAAACTGTAATCATCATACGTAACCTAACCTAAAAATGTTTAAATATCATACTAACGTTAAAGGTTCCACAATGTAAGAAACAAGAGAACTTTCACTATGCCAGTAAATAAATTTCTTCTGGCTAATGCCATAGTTCTAGTGAAGCAAGACACTAACTTCCTAATCCATAGGTAACAGACAAAGACATACAGGCATATAAATTTCAAGAGTGTTCTAAATCAGAAAAAACCCAGGAAACTATTTCCTTCTGTATTACTATTCTTAATGATAATCTGGGATATGAAGATCAGTAATGATAAAGGACATACTATAGCACTAGGAGCTTCCACAGAAACATGTTTAAAGTGCTATATGCAATGAGAGACAAAGTTATATATGAAGCAGGAGATGTTGATTTTTACTTTATTATTTAGTAAGGAGATGCAGTTTATAAAGAACCAAAAGTCATTTGAACAAGTAGAGATTGTCTCTTAAAGGTTTAAATCCTTAGGACCTTAGATTAAGAAGACAGTTCTTCTCATCAGCCCTGGTTCTCCCTGTTCCCAATGGAAAGACTATCCTCCCTCAGGGCACTGTCAAATGGACAGACTTTTTAAAGCATAAAAGACCCCTGTTGCTCATGTTCATGCCTTCCACATTTGGACACTGCTCTACCTTCACACATTCGTCTAAACTCTCCTCCTCTATTCTATTTCTACACCACTCATTACTATAAATTTAACTGATACTGGTGTTTTTATCTTGATAGAAAAATAAGCCAATTTTCAATAAGAATTTACCAACTGGAAGACTTCAAGTTTGAGAGAATGGAGAGGTAGAAACTGATTGACGGGACACAACTTGCAGTTAGTATCGGAGAGCTGTCCTTGCTCACACACTAAGTGCGCTCTGCTTGTACACAGCACACACAAAGCTGCACCCGCCAGCAACGTTCTCCAAGAGCCGCAGCCCCGCCTCGCAGCCCCAGCACCACACAACCCCTCTGTTTGCTGGTGCAGAGCACCCAGCAGGGACGCGGAGTTTACAGCACCGGCGAGATTGAACTGGCTAATTACTTACCTTCTGGCACGGCAGGCTTGCTGGTTTAACTTTTTGTTTCCTCTCTTGTCATAGCTCAGCGCCAAATGGTTATGATTCAGCAGAAGTCTGAACCTGACAGTGAAAAAAAATGTTTTTTTGTTTGTTTGCTTTTTCAGAAAAAACTGGAAATTAAAGTTCCTCCACTGCAGTGTGTCTTCTTGCCCCGTGCGTGCGTGCTGCCCCGTCTCCCTCTGCAGGGCAGCTGTGTAGTGGTCTATAAATATTGACCCTCACACTTGTGAGTGCTTCAGTCGCGCATGGCACAGGTCTGTGTTACTGACACCGTGGTAATCGCCAGCAAAGTTCTCAGCTGCGTAGGCAAGGCTGTGGATTGGCTCGCTACCCAGCAACCCTGTGCCTGCCTGGAAATACCATTTCTCTGCCAGCTTTACAGATGCTGTGGGTCTTTTCTGAGCCCCCAGTCAAGCACAGAAGGGCAATTATGAGGTTTGTCTGCAGAAATACTGCTTTCCTCAAGCAGGTGGAGAAAAGTGCGTGGTAGGAGAGGAAGACAAGAGAGGAAACACTGCCTTTGTTCTGGCCAAACATCACAATCCCAAACCCTTCACAAGTCATCCTACGGTGTCTCTCGATCACTCTTTATAAAACTCAATTATTACATGTTATGAGTGCTCAAACCAGAAAACATCCATGTAATTGTTTTAACAATGCCCTCATTAAAATAAGGCTTTGGTGGCTAACTGGATACAATGAGATGTTTTGAAATAAGTTCACTTCTGGGATGATAGAAACACATCAGAAAGTATATTAATAGGAAAATCATATATGTGGTGAAAAAAGCTAAATGGTAATCTGAAAATTATGTGACTCAACCCCAACATATTTACTTGATTTGTAATCATGACAATTTCAATTATTTTACTTTAGTATTTTTAGATTAAGGACAAAATCTAAGCCATGACTCTGTAAGGTATTCAAGTGATCTGAATAAAAGCTGATTACCTACACCTGCACCAATAATGTTCATAGTATGAATGATCATAAGATAAACCAGGTCTATATTTTTTACTTTTTTGGCAAGGATTATCATTTGTTTGCTTTATTAAAATTTTATCTTGATTAAATCAAAGATGAGGGAATCTTTGGAAATAATCTGGTCACGTATTTCACAAATGTAAAGAATCAAAGTCTACTTGCTGCAGAGTGTCATTTGCAACTTCCTTAGACCCAGAACTAGAGTTCCTGCCTTGCTGCTTGCTCCACAGCTACACTCCTCCTCTGAGGACAGAGATCTGAGTCATTTTTAGGTTCCATGTGAAAGCTTACTGAACCCTTTTCAGTAAGTGTAAATATCATAGTCAGAAAGTCAACTAGTGTTAAACAAAAGAGGTCTAAGTGTAATGGACAAAACTTAGGTATAACAATTAATTTCCAAGCCATTGATATTCATCTTTCTTGCTTAACAGCATTTGTCCAATAAATTAACTCACTGCCAGCATAGCCATACAGCTAGATGCTGAGGAGGCAAAAATAAAACCCAGCGTCTACTCTCAAAGACCCTCTGGTGTGGCTCAGGTTGGGGAGGTAAGTTAACCGCGGTAAATTAACCGCAGAGCCACATGTCAGGTACAGCAGGGAAGACAGGGGTGGAGGTGTGGAGGAGCTGAGCCCGGGAGGTGCAGTGCTGTGCACAGGCACTGGACCACTCTTCACCTGGGACTGCAAACGCCGGGACACAGGCTATGGACCCAGTGATTTTAAAAAGGGGAAGGGGATCAGAGGAGGAGGAAGGTAATGAGGGATTTTATAAGCCAGTTAACAAACTTGGCTTTTACAGAGTAGTGTAGGCTACCAGTCTTCAATTTTTTTCTTCCTAGACTCTTAAAAGATTGTTGAGAAATTATGTAACCCTCACACATTACCAACCTAACAACTATAATTTTCCCCCTATGGTAAAATATGTATTTTCAAGAAATTTAGTTCTACTCCACTGGAAAAATTAACATTAAAATTAAACATAACAACTATTTTAAATATATTCAATAGAATTTAAATCCGTAATTTAATATAATCATATCCATTTTTTAAAAATATACAAATAGCATGTCTTTTAACAGCCAAAAATCTTGTTTTATGTTTTATCCCATTTTCCTGACTTTTATTTCCATCTCACTTCCCCATAGAATTTTTTGTAATATATTTTATAGATAAAACTCTATTCTTCCTGACATACTCCTCTGTAACAAAAATTTAACACATTAGTTGAAAATTTTAAGTTATTAAATTTTCTATGACTCCAAGTCGACATTCTATAGAAAGATTTGGGATGGTGGAGGTTAGGTCTTCCTTCTGTAGTAAGAGGAAGACTGCTCTTAGCTAGACCAGTGTTAATAAAGAGTATATACAGAAGCTGAGAAGTTGAAGACTGATCCCATGAAAACTATCCATTCAACTAGTAAGTGTAGGAAACCAGTCTGAAAAGTTCATGGTTTCCAGGCGTTTCCTGGGTGAGCACTGGGCAAGTCAGCACAGGAGGTTTCCAGGTAGGGCAGGTGCTCTGCATGGGGTTGTAACGGTGCATGCGTGGCGTGTGCATCTGGTAAAACCTGCAGAACTGTATGACACAAAGAACAACCTACTGCACACTGTGAACTTCAGTTGGGTCTTTTCCCCTGTCTTGAAGCATGTGGTCTAGAGGAAGGATCATCAGTTATCAAGTGATTACTATCTAACCGGGGCTTTAGAAATATTATCTCTAACCCTGAAAACAGCCCTGACAGTTGGTTATGCTTTTGCCTTTAAGAAACTGAGGGTCAAAATTACTAAGTGACTTGTCTGAAGTCATAAAACTAATAGGTTACAAAACTAGGTTTCAACCCAAATTTCCCTGCCAGACTACAGTACCTCATAGTGCCTATCAGTAATGTAAATAAGAGAAACAGGCTGCCCAGACCAGGCAAGAAGTGAATGAAGCAGTCGCCTCACAAGGCAGAAAGCCTGAAAGAGCTGTGTCCTGCATATCTCTAGAGGAAATGACAGAACTGTAATGTTGGGTATTCACAGATAGCACAAAGATAGAACTAAAAACATTTAATTAATGGATGAAATTAAAGTAACATATGCCCTATTAAGAATAACTTAACCGTGTTTCTCTTCCATTTGACTAAAGGGTAAGGAACCCATGAAGATTCAAGGTGTCTCTTCTTTGGGCAGCTGGGACTTAGAGAAGGAAGGAGCAGCTTTACAGCACGGAACTGGGAAGAGAGGACAAGCTTAGTTTTGGAATTTGAATTGAAATTTGTGATTAATTGAAATTTGTGATGAAATTTGTGATGAATTTGAAGATTTGAGTTATCTGTTTTGGATACAAGTACGTATGCTAACTGGCATTTGAATATGCCAGTCTGATATAGGACAGTGATGGCGAACCTTTCAGAGCTTTTGATGATAACAAACAGGACCTCTGCGGCATGTGTGTGGCAGGTTCACCAGCCATGAAGACTGCATCAATTCAGTAGCCTTCTTGTTTTTCTGCTTCAACACTTGTCCCAGTGTAGTCTGCTCTCAACACAGAAGTGTTACTTAAAACGCCACTAGACATGTTCACTTTCTAGTCCAAGTCCTGTGCTCCTTCCTGAGTCTACTCAGAATAAAAGCCAAAGTTCCTACAATGGTCTACAAAGCCACAAAGCCCTGTTGGATCCGATCCTTTATTATGTCACACAGCACCGATGAGCACCACTCTGGATCTCTCAGCTTCAGCTCACTGGTCCCTCCTTTCTCTGGTACCCTTCTACTCCCCGCTCCGGCCCTGTCACAGCATGTCCTCCTGCAGATAGCTGCAGGACTGACTACGGCACCTTCAAGTCACAATTCACAAAGCAGCACCTCCACAAAGCTTACCACTGCCAGACCATTTAAAACTACAATGTTCCTTCTTTATTACAAGATTACTAATGCCAGACTCTTCTCAACAGAAAATAGGTTCAATAATAGGATAGAGTTCAAGTCCCAGACATCCTTGAACACACTAAGTGGATAAAAACACTTGTTGGATAAATAAATGGAATGGAAATTGGTGAGCCCCATGCAAACACAAGTGGTTCCTGAGGCTATGCGATGTCCCAGGGGTAATGTATAAAAGGAGAAGAACCCAAATCAACATTTTAAAGGTAGGCAAAGAAGGAGAAGCTCAGACTGAAAAACAACTATCAAGTGATTAGGAGAAGAATGAGAAAAGGGCTAAGGTCAGAGTATTAAGGAGGGTGTGGCTAACAATGCCAAAAGCCATGGAGAGGTCAGGGACTGAAGACTGAACATGGGGGAGGAAAAGGGCCCATTACATGATTGTCACATTAAAAACATGGAAATGTGCAACTTAAAAGCATGAGTTTTAGGGCATATGAATTATGTTTTAGCGAAGAGCTTATAAAGAAAGCAAGCACCAGTGCCTAAGCTGTTTCCACTGGGGGTAGGGGTCAGCCTGGGAGGCGAGATGAGAGGAAAACCACTCTTTCATATAGTTTGGCCATGAAGAAAAGGGAAAGCAAGAAGGGGTAAAAGCAATGAGAATGACAGTTATTACAGGTGGGGTTAAATAAGAGCCCTGAAGTCCAGGCCACCTGAGTTTTCTTCTTTCTCAAATTAGACTGTAAGTTACATATGTGCCTTATCTTCTTCATTAATAAAATGTTAGTTTAATATTAGTGTTTCTGTCATTAGAAGCATGCACTTCATTTTATCTTACTGTAAAGTTTCTTTGTATGGACACATTAGGTTCTACTGACTCACTTCTAAGTTGTTGGGCATCTGGGTTGGTTTCTGCTTCTTGACCATTATAAAAAGCGCTACTGATATAGGGGGAATAGATATAACTCCCAAACCTGCTAGATATCGGAAACTTGAGTTCCTGTTCTCTAAAATCAAAGAATGAATTTTAGGAACAATGGAGTTTAGGAGTAGGAAGAATTTATTGAGAAAAAGATAGTTTCTGTCTAAGAAACAGAAGGGGGACCAGAAAATGGGTTAGCTGCCGACTCTGCTTCTCAAAGGTGTTTTATGGGACAAAGCCACAAGGTGAGGCAGGTTCAAGATAGGCCAAAACTATAGTCAACTAGTAAGATTGCAAGTACAGTTGCTTAGGTAATACTGATCCAATGAGAAATCATAAGGTGGACAAAACTATGATCAACCAAAAAGATTACGACCAGTACAGTGGCTTAGGTAATACTGATTAGATGGGGATCCAATGGGGAAGCAAGTCACGTGGCAAGTCAGGGACCTTTCCTGGAAGGGTTGAGTAAGATCTTGATCCCCCACCCAGGTAACTGATACCTATCTAGAATAACAACTACTGGTATTCATCCTTAAGGGAAGCATGCTGGTGTGGTAGTTTCTCTTCTTTTACAATGCTGACCTTCGGTGAAAGTGCCTTGATTGTACTCTGTGTTGGCTGCTGCTCACAGGCCTGCCCTGTCTAACTGCCTACAAGATATCTAATTAATTAATATACCTATCTACAACACTATTGCCGGTATTGCTTCAAATTTTCTTTTTTTTTTTTTTGGTACCAGGGATTGAACTCCGGTCCTTACACTTGCGCAACAGGAGGCAAAACCACTGAGCTAAATCCCTGCCCATGCTTCAAATTTTCACTAGAAATTATGCCGCCATTACTCTTGGGTAGACAGGAATGAGTTAAACTGACAAGTAATCTGATAATTTTGTTTCATATTTTGAAAATTTGTCAAAACTGTTTTCCAAAGTGGCTGCATTTCAATTCCCTGGAGCAAGTATATGAAGGCTCTAATTTATCCATATGAAACACCTGTTATTATGGTTTTTTTGTAGTAATACTGTTAAATTTGAATCATCTTATTGTCATTTCTCCAATGACGAATAATGTTGAGTATCATTTCATACGCTTATTGACCACTGGACGATCTACTCTGGACTTCCTAAAAACACAATTTCAGAAAAACCTAGACCAAATAAAACTTAAAATGTATCTTCAAGGGCTGAATAAAATCGTATCTGTAATAGACACAGCCACCTACTTGTTAGTTGAGTAAACGAATGAAAGATTAAAAAATTAGAAATTCTTGATATAACAAGATACTGTTTCCATTTTTAAACTAAATTTGAATTCATATATAGTTTCAATAAAGTAAAAGAAGATTTGGGAGGGAAAAGCAATTACAGAGAAAATGTGCTTCTGTTCAGTATTATAACTACATATATTGTTATTTTTAGTTTGGTAATAACCGAACATCACATAGTATTAGAAACTGGAATTGTAATCCCAATATAGTAATGCTTTAATTTAATGGTTCCCTGAAGTCAGAGGTTAAGAAAGCAAAAAGCTAAGTAGTGAAAGATTTTAAAGTATATTGTTGGCAAACAATCACATAGCCACATTGGAAACTTATTTAACCTTACAAAGAATGAGACACTCCTCAGGGGCAATGGGTACAAGGAACGTATTAGTAATCCAAGCTGCTCGCTCTTATTTTTCACTTGAGGAAGTACATGACCTTCAGTGTAAATAACTGAGGAAAAAGAAAACTGATTCTAGAATGTGCCTAGTCAAAAGTAAACTGTGGACTATTTTCTCCTTTTTTTCTTCTGCTAGGGGCCTCCTATTAGTCATATCCTATAAAGAGTCACTTGCCTTTAACTATAACGTTCTTTGTTCTCAAGTAATAAATACTTTGGGCTCCTAGAACCCCATAGGAAAATCAGACATAAGTCTACTAACTTTTACTGCTGCGGTCTTATTTCAAGTTCTCATTCACTATTAGTTTGAGAAGTATCAACCGCACAATTAATAAATAGGTCATTTGTTCTTTTCAGCCAGAATAATATTGTATGTAAATTCAGAATATACTAAATAAACAAACTACTGCAAAGCATGTGTGTCCCTTTTAACTTTCATTTGACATCACCTCACACCAAGCTAATGCCAAACTAAATTCAAACACCTTATCATGAATGAATAGAAATTGTTCTGGAATTCCACACACATAACCAGAACCAATAATGACACTTAATTATGTTTAATAAGTTAGTAATAAGGAAAACCATCAGAAATATCAAATTATTTTTATGTTAATTTGTTTCTAACTGAACATATTAAAACTTCACTAATGTCTCCTTGTGCTCTTTAACAATGGCTGAGTTTCTAGCTATCCATCAGCACTCTTTTTTTGGCCTCCTGGACTTACATACATTTTAACATAATATAAAAGACAATCTAAAACATATTCTTTAACATAATATTCATCTGTAAAACAATTTCAAGCATTTCCTATTTTTTAAAGGTTGAAGATCTTAAAACCATCATATATCTGTGTACATTTTTTAAAGTTAACAAATTAATTCGCACTAATTCAAACTTTCTACTACCACTCCAAAATAAAAATTAGATAGGTCTATGTGACAATAAGAATCCGCATAAAATTGTTTAACTCCATTAATCTCTTGATGGTTCTAATATTCAGATAATAATACCTGGTATTTCAGGCATTTTTTCTCTTTTATCCTAAGATGTAGGTGAACTCTCAGTATGTTTCTTTTTTAGAAATAAATAATTTGAAGATCCTTTTACTTATAAAGATGCCCATAATTAACAATATGCCATTAATTTAATGGAATGTTTATCTTCAGGGGAGAGAGAACTGCAGTTTTGTTTTTGGGTTTTTTTTTTTTTTTTTTAAGGAATGGAGCTGGAATCATGAGACGAATGAGTGGCAGTCACAGAGGTGATGCTCAGCCACTGGTGCTAGAGGGATTTGTGCTGCTGGAAGGAGAGAAGCAGGAGCTGGGGGAATTCCCTAAAACAAGGGAAAGCCACACGTTCCTTAGGATGGAAAAGGGAAGGCCCAGCCAGGAAGGAAAGATTCAGCCAAAAAGAACTCAAAATTCTCAATGAGGAAAGGGAATGCTTGTCCACAAAATTTCAGCTTTTATTATTAATTAATCATGTGGAAGCAGCTCATAAAAATATCACAGAATGATTAAATTTACACAGAGAAAATAGGAATGTACACTAAGTCTGACAGCTGGTGAAAGAAAAAACACAAACAACACTGGTTCTTTTTACTGCTCCATGATAAATACCCTTCCATATGGAGGATTTAAACTATAAACCTGAGGAATATCATTATTTATTCCAATATCATGTTTTCCTAATTAAAATATATTTCCAAAGAAGAGGAAATAGGAGGAAAGCCATACGGTGTACTAACTATGTAAGAAATGACAAACTTTCATTACTCTCGTTTGGGCCACGGAGAAAAGGTGTTGGTTCTCCCAGGTGTTCTGATCCACAGAGCTTGAAATTTTCTTGAAATGTGATATCAAAAATAAGGAAGGGTTAATAAAAAAAGAAAGACTAAGGATTAAAATATTCTCTTTTAGTTCTATATTTTATTAGATCTGAATACTATCACGTATTACATTCCCAGGAGCTAATTCGACTTTGAGATGGACTGAAGTAATTTGACAAATCTGATAGCTTGAATTTCATGGCTCATTTTGCAGCAGATGAAAATGAGGAGAAATGCACTCAGATGTTCTGCCCTCCTCTGGTTTGCTTCATCCTGGGTCTAGGCCTAAACATACCAACATCATAGCTGGAACTGGGCTTGAAAAAGACAGCTGGTAAAAGTAGAAAAAGCTAAGAAGAAAGAAATCTTTACACTGTTTCATGACAGTATTAAGCAGATGAAACAAGGTTAACAAACACATGTCATTTTAGTAACCAACTTGTTTATGTTTTTATTTTACTTTAAAGGCAATCCACAGGAAGCACTAAATGAAAATAACGGCTTTGCATGAAAATTTGTGTTTGAAGAAGAATGTGCAAACTGCTACTTGTACTTAACAGTTAAGAAACACAAGGACTGTGGCAGAATATTGTGGGGGTACAGAAACCTCCAAACATATTCTCAGAGGAAAGGGGTCCATGCTCACGAGGTGACACCTCTCTTGCTGCCCCACTCCAAATGGTAGGCACAAATCTTAGGACACATTCACAGTACTTGAGAGATTAAGGAGTGCTCTTTTCTGTACCATCTGATCTCTGGATAAACATGAGCACATCCCTACTTTACACACAAGGAAACCAATGTTCAAAACAAGTAAGAATAACCTCAGAGCCAAAGTTTAAAGGATGGATAGAATCTGAATTCAGGTCATTGCACATTAAATGTGGGGCCCCTCCGTTAATTATATAGGAAAGGACCTCAGCAGAACTTATTTTTCCTATTTTCTATGGTTTCCTAAAGAACCATTAGTCATCTACGCTAAACATGTTGTGTCCTCTTCTGCTTTCCTCTACTTCCAACTAGAAAAATAATACTCAGTTTATGAAAAATCTCTGGATTTGGACTCCTCTTCTCCTTTCCTTCTATTTCTAGAAAATTTCAGACTTGGCTTTAAATAACCTTCAATTCTGAAATGATCACCATCTTGTCTCCCAGTCACCACCCTATTTTCTCCTTCAGCAATCTTCTGTATTGTTACTGCACTTTAACATATTTCTTATTCAGCACCTCCTCTTGCTGATGACCACTTCTCAGCACAGTACACCATCTTGACCCAGCCCGACCCTTTCAGCTTTGTTTCCCTGTAGCCTGTAACACAGATCCCATATTATGCTTTCCTAAAACATGGAACTGTATATTTACTGGAAATGCCATGTACAGCATTTCCACACTTCTGTGCCTTTGTATAGCATGACCTTCTGTTAGTCTCCATTTGTATGGAGCAAATTTTAAACTAGTGCAAGACTGGATCCAAATATGAAGAAAAGCAGATTCAAATTAAAAGAAGGATGATTTCTATGGATGCTGTAACTGCAGTGTTAAGACTGTTTGTGTTCCTTGCTTGTGGTCTTCTTAAAAAATGAGACAAACTGCCTCATTTGCATCAAGAAAACTAATATTTCCTCAAGAAAACTGAAGGGAAAAACAAATACAGTTCTCAGGCTTCCAGCAGCAAATCTGTGACATGATTTTATGGGACCTGACCACTATTTCTATCCTAAGCACCCACTCTTCTTTATGTTTTAGCAACTTTGTGATAAAAAAAAAAGGGTCAAAGAAAACTATTTCCATTCAAAAAACCTAATCATAGTTAGCAGGTAAAATTATGCAGAATGGTACTGTAGAGATTCTAACGCAGCAGACAATCTATGAGAGTAACCCAAATTGTATTTAAGTGCTCAAATTATGACAGTACCGATGGAAGTAACAGGGTATCTACTAGAGAATTTTAAATATTTATGTGCACAAAAATTGCTGCAATTTCTTTTGGTAGAATGACAAAGTTCAAAGTACACTGATGAACGTTATCATTAGGTTTTCTGGTAATCAATACCAATTAAAAGCTACATTTTAAAATGCATATCAGGTGTTACTGGAAAATGCATCTATCTCAACAGCAGCTATTGAAAGGTTTATCAAAAAGAGTAAATAATGTATCAAAAGTCCCAAGTGAGTGATGAAAACCTCATTCAGATGACAGCCTCATATCAGTTGGAAGCCAGTGCTCAGACTCAATGGCACCAACAATGTTTTCTTAATTTCCTAAGTGTGCATAACATCACACTCACCCACTTGGCTTGGGATACCCTTATTTATTGCTTCATTCTATTAAAAGCTAATCTGAGGGGTCAGGGATTTAGCTTAGTGGTTTCGCTGCCTGCTGCGCAAGCACAAGAATCCCCCCCCCAAAAAAAAGCTAATTTGATTTACTTATATCCCTGACAAATCCATTTTATAATTTTAACTGGCACTTCTAATGCTTCTTATGCACTATTCTGTATTTATTTTATATTTTCTTCTAATGAATACTTACTGAGTACCTGTGACAGGCCTGGCACTACAGACACCACCGCCTCCCCACCCTTTTTTGACAGTTCAGAGGACTGAACCTTGGGCCTTCACACTGAGCTATAGCCCCAGCTCCTCCTTTTTTTTCCTTCCCTGAGATGGTCTCACAAAGTCACTAAGTTGCCCAACTAGTCTCAAATTCAGGATCCTCCGGCCTCAGCTTCCCAGGGTGCTGGGATTATAGACGTGAACCATCACACCTGGCTCACAATCCCTTTTCTCATTGAGGCTGTGGAAGGGACACACTGATGACTGGAGCCCAACAATACAATAGGCATTAGCCATGTTACAAACATGCAGCAGAATAAAAATAAACTTTCTAGAGGCTGAGCTCAGAAAAGGCTCTTCAGAGGGGAGTGAAACCTGAGTTCTTAAAATAATAGAAGTTAACCAAAAAGTACTTGAATATTTCAAATACTGGAAACATCAGTGGTGATGTTAAGTCCCAAAATACAGCCTTGGAGGAAGAACCTGGAGTGGTGGTAACTGTTCCAGGCTTAGCACAATATCCTTCAATTTTCAGTACTGGAGCAATCTTATTTCTAGGTTTCCTTCCTCTCTGCCTGTTGGCAGTCACCTCGTTTCATTCTGTGACGTTTTTCTAATATTTAGTGTATGATCCCAGGAATTTTTTGCGGAGGTAGGAGATGTGTATATTACCACAATCATTCTTCAATGATTTCAATTCATTCTTCAAGCATTTTTGTGTATTTATTCAGTAAATATTTATAGAACAACTGCAATGACAGGCTTGGATTTGAGGCTTTAGGGCACGATGGTGACCAGACGTCCCTGTTCTCTGCCCTTGAGGGCTTTCCATTCCAGAAGGAAAAAATACAACTGACAAGTGAATAGAATTAGTATCACACCAAAAAAAAAAGGGAGAAAAAGCCAACAATAAAAGTAAAGCAGAAGAGTGCGGTAATGGGGGGGAAAGAGCTTCTGGCGGGCTAGGGGTTTGAGAACAGTTTTGCCCTTGAAGCCAAGGTCTGCATGAGGAGAAGCAGCCAGCTACAGGAGTGGTGCAAACAGAGAAAGGAGCTGCAGAAGGAAGGTCCTGAGGTCAGAGGGTCACTAGCTCTCCGGGCACAAAGAGGCAGGGGTAGGCACGGGATGCAGTCCAAGCAGCAGACAGAGCTGAGGTGTGGCTGTGTTAGGCCACGCTGGAATCACATGGGATGTTATTAAGAATCCAGATGCTTTGGTGAGATCCAAAGATCAATGAGATCAGAACCTCTGGAGTCAGAGTTCAGGGCTCGTCACAGCTCTCTGTGCGATTCTGATACGTGGCCGGGGGCTGACATGCACGGACTAGGCATTTCATTCCGATCTCATGACCAGCCACTGAAAGATCACTGTTTCATCTGAATTCTGTCATGTACCTGACTGTTTAATTTCTATCTGGATATTTAGTAAAAAGGAGCGAAACACCCTAGGAATACATTCCTTTCCAAATTCAAATTCAAATAATTTAGGTGAAAATGGCTTCTTTTAGAAATGCCAATGCAATTATATTCATTTGTATTCACTGGTCTTATGTATTCTGTTTATTCTAGAATATATCTGTTGGTAATTCATAAATAATTTTTGAGAGGAAAAGATATACACAAAATTAAGATAATTTTTGCTGGACACTATTTCTTGGGGTGGGGGCAGTACTAGGGGTCAAACCCAGGGACATGCTACCAGTGAGCTACATCCTCAGACCTTTTTATTTTTTATTTTGAGACTTTTTTTTTTTTTAGGAAATAGGGTCTCACTATGTTGCCCAGGCTGGCCCTGAATTTCTTAGCTCAAGGGATCCTCCTGCCCCAGCCTCCTAAGTAGCTGAAATTATAGTGATACCTCAGTTCATGAACGCTTTTGTTTCCAAACAATTTGGTTCACAAACAAATGCTTTTGGAAAAATTTTGTTTTTGTCTAAAAAACTCTACATCAGGTGACAAATATGACCACAGCCATCTTTCCTGCGCAACATAAATGTGGCCATCTTTTCCAATATTGCAGAACAAATGAAATTGGTGAACCAAGGTTCCATTGTATAGGCACACACCATCACATCAGGCATTATTCTCTTGACAATTTGTACCTAACCAAGGTGATTCTGCTACTGTAGATTATATGTGCACTTGAGTCCACCTACTGACAGGACATAGCACTCTGTAATTTTAAGAATTCACTGACTAGGGCTTGGCACGGCATAACAGGGAAATGAGCTGTGAGGAGAAGTGGGGTGGATTTAGTAAGGCTGTCAGAGCCAGAGGATCCTCATGGGTTCATAAGGCAATCTGACATTTAGATGTACATGTATTTAGCAGATGCAGTTGGCGTTTCTAATGTTCACACTTGCAATACCTTTCTTTGGAGTACATTTAGCAGATAATGAAGTCTCCTAATCATAGTGAAAGCTTACATCTTCCAAACTATTAGTGTCACTTTAGGCTCTTAACTTGTAAGAGCTAATAATCCCCCATAACGAAGCAACCCCAGTTAACTGTAAGAAAGCCAAAAGCAATCAAGGACTGGTCACATCACAAGAAAAGAACCAAACGGCTCTGGCACTTCCGCAAAGATGGCGGCAGCACGGTCTACTGCCAGTCTTGCGGTGTGGGGCGGACGACTGCGGCGCAGGCTTACTGCCAGCCAACTGGTCGTGCCGAGCCCGGGTCCCTTGGCAGCAGCAGTGGCCCTGGCAGGGGCAGGAGCGGCCTGGCATCACGGCCGTGTGAATGTCGAGGCGCGCGAAGGCAGCCTCACTGCCTCCGCACAGAAAAACATTGACCCTGGAACAGTAGAAAAACTCTCCCTTCGTAAGCAGCGGTTTATGCAATTTTCTTCACTAGAACATGAAGGGGAATATTATATGACACCACGAGACTTCCTCTTTTCAGTAATGTTTGAGCAAATGGAACTGATAGATGACCAGCAGAGTAATGTAAGCAGGACGCGCTTAACTTTTAAGAGAAATGAAAGACCTCAGAAGTGATGGACTCATCAGTAATCCACCTGCCTGAAGAGAGAATCAGTGAACTTGCAAATTATCAATAGAAACTTCCCAACTTGAAAAACAAAGAGGAAAAATACAAGAACTATAGGTCAATTCCAGAAGATGCAACATACTCACAATGAGAATACCAAAAGGAAAAGGAATACAAGAAATATTTGGAATAATAATAGACTGTTAACAAATATCAGACTGCTGATTCAAGAAGCTCATCAACACCAAGAATAATACCTAATAGGCATATAATAGTTAAATATGTAAGATGCATATAATAATTAAACTGCAGAAAATTAAAGGAAAAGAGAAGATCTTGAAAAAAACAGGAGAAAAAACACCTTACTGTAGAACAAGGATAAGAATTTTATCATACTTCTCTTCATAGTTTCACACTCTGAATAAACAGTGCTGTTTACACGGAGAAGAAAAAACAAACATTTTAAATGAAAACTCTACCAGCCTAGTACTCTATATCTAGTGAAATTATCCATCAGAAGTGAAGTAGAGGTAAAACTTTCTCAAACAAAAATTAAGGGAATTTGTTACCTGTAGGATCTGCTTTACAAGAATTATTAAATGAAATTCTTCAGAGAGAAGGGAAATAATACAGCTCAGAAATTCAGATGTATGTGAAGAAAGGAAAAGAAAGAGAAGGAATCCATAAAGATAAAATCACACTTACTTTTCTTATCCTTAAAAGGCCTAATAGGTGACAGATAAAATTAATAGCAACAAAATATTAGATGATCAAATATTGTGGAAAAGTGAAATATATGGCTCCAGTCTTACAAGAGACATGAGGGAAGAATTGGGAATACTCTATTATAAGGTATGCATACCACCCAGGAAGCAGTGAAGTATTTGAAAGTGGAAAAAAAGAAAGGAACCAAACAACTAAAATCTGATTTCACTACTGTGTGGGGCTATAGTTCTAAGAAGAGTTGCACTGTGAGCAACTATTATCATACAGACAGATGCCGACTACTTCAGGGAACTTAGTTAAAAGCTCAACCCTTCAACACAAGATAAACTTATGATGCTCCTTAATTCATCTACTCAAAAACAGGTTATCAAAACTGCATGTATTATTATTACACTATCACCAATTTTTCTTACAAGGAATTTCCAGGCAGTAGCCAAATTTTCTGCACAGTCCACTGGTCATGGAATTCACAGCATGTGACTTAAAATGAATGACAACTCCCACTCAAGCCTTTCTTCTTAATTCTTTATCTGATGAATGCAGACCAGATAATCTTTGTCTCAGCACAGCTGCTGCAAATCTTTCTGTACCTTTATAAAAACCCAGAGTATTCTCAGTTGGTATGAGACACTTATCTTCACTTAGAGCCCTACCTTGAAATGGGGAGCTATTTTTATATCTATTTGCATATTCACAGTACCTTTGTGGCGCTAAACAATTAATGAAGACTTAGCAACATTCCCCTGTTGAAGGAAGACACAGGACACAGCACAGTGCTGTATAGGCTTGTGCAGGCAGACATCACCACTCCCGAGCCCTGACTCCCATTCTCCCCCTCCTTACTAAAATAAAGAAAAGTGAGAAATACTTGAAAAGGTTCCAAACAAGAAAGGATGGTCAATGAGAAAGCTGATTGCTTGAACTAAGACTTCAGACTTCAATGAAAATGAAATAAGGCCATAAATTCAACCAACCACTCATTCCTTCAGTAAGTAACATTGAATATCTAACATATGCCAGGCACCTATTACATACAAAAATAAGTAAGACACAACCCCTGCCTCCAACCAGCACAGTCAAAACTTATAATGGATGGTAACAAAAGCAGTGCAAGAGCTATGAAGAGCTGACAAATCTGTAAGTACAGTACTTAATTGGGAAGAAAGTTCTACTTAGTTAGGTGTCTTAGAATTAAGTCTGTAGGATAAGTAGAAACTACTGTAGCAGAAGAGGCAGAAGATCCAGTCCAAAAAGTGGTTTAGATGTGAGAGGACAGGGCCTGTGCAGATAGCAAGCATTCTCTGCAGGGGAGTCAGGGGCTGCACATCTGAAACACAGAAAAGGAAGACAGGGGCGTCCTGGTGGGAGGGCTCACCTGCTCTGAAAAGGTGCCTGCCAGCAATGACAGGCCACTGAGCAGTTTTAAGAAACAGAGGGATGCTGAGATTTGTGGTGCTAATTGCAGGAGGAGGAGGAGGAGGAGAGTATGGAACCACTTGGGAGACAAGTCATGAATGAATGAACAATCAAATGCCTGAAAGGTTAGTGTTTAAAGTATTAATAAAATCTGGCTCATAGGATGAACACATCAACTTAATATAAGCATTACTATGATAATCAATGAGTTAAAAATAAACAACTGAGATTTTGGTAGAAAAATAATGAATATAACAATTTCTACTTAAAGGAAATGCACATCAAATTCAGTTTTTATAAGTAAGTAATAAGTAACAAATTGCTACATGTATTTCATAGTACAATTAAGATACTAAAAGAGGTAAACTGAAATGATCTGAAAATACATTATCATAATCTGACATTCCAATTATCTATTACCTCCTGATATTTTTATGTTACCTCATAATCCAGTTCCAATTATTTTATATTATAGTTGCTACACATTGCTTTTATAGGTTTAACATTTACCTATGTTTGAAAAACATTTAATGGTTTACAAATTTCTTTGTTTGAAAGACAGTTTGACAGTCTTAAAAATCAGATTGTAATTGAAAAACCAAATCTGCCAATTTCACTGCAGGAATTCACCTGAGGGTGAATTACTGGGACAAAATTATGGCTTTGACATGGAATAAGCAATCTTGTGTTGGAGCTTAACTTTTCCATACTTAGTAAATTGGAGATACTGCCTTCAAATTCACCAAGACTGAATTTTTACTGTCAGTAGCCAGGCTAATTGCCAAAACATGATGTGCTTTCTTAGGTACAATAATCACAGTGAATTGTGATGAGTTATCCTGGTATTTTCCACCATTTTATATCACCTTTGATCCTTGAAGAGGGCTACATGGAACCTGGTGCCTTGACAGTCCAGTAAAGATAAATTTGTATTTCACAGAGGTGACAGTTTTTTGGTCTTTGGTTCTCATGAGATGCTACATGCCTGTTTCACAAAAAACCAGCTGAGTAGTAGTGTTGTGGAAAGCATCAAAGAATCCAAAGCAATACAATACAGTGAACAGGGTCCACCTTATCCAGACTAAACATCTGCAACAGTCACAAACTTTCCAAAGCACACACAGCTCACATATGTACTGATGGAGCTCACCTAAGCTGCTGTAGCAAAGAAGAAGCCGAGGCGGTACCTTACACATTCACCACCCCAAATGAAGTTTGCATTGTTGGTATTCATGCAGTTCAACCATATAGCTCTTGATATTTTAAAAGATTAATTTTAAGAATCACTGGGACAATCTGTCAATACTTATGTAGTATTTAATTTTAGGAAGAGATGTAATTTCTCCTTTTTAAGGACATTTTTTCCTCTTCTTACAAAAACACAAGGTTTCCATAGCTGGCCAGTTAAAACTATTGCCATTCACAAATTCCCCATGTCTGAGAACTTGATACAACTTAAAACACAAACCACCTACAATCATAAATGTGGCTTGCCAAGGGGAAAGAAAAACATCAAATTTAGAATACTATTAAATACTCTAGGCAGAAAGTCACTGAATGTTTAAATAGCAAATTTGATTTTTTAACATAAAAGCTCTACGTTGATAGTCTATGAATTTTTTTTTCAAAGGTACGAGGGATCGAACTTAGGACCTTGCACTTTTGAGGTAGGTGCAGCACCTCTGAGCTAAATCCTCAGCCCAATATTCTATTAACTTTTGAATTAACCTACAATTACTGGATGCAAAGAAATATAGCAGATTTTATTTTTCAAAGATGGCCACAACAATCTCTCCCATCCCAAATGTTTAAAATGTATCTTGAAGACTCCTCCCGGGAAGTAATGAGATAAACTGTCTTTCTTAATCAGGTGATCTTATGATCATGGTGGAGGTGACATCACATAACTTCCAAAGTCAGTTCAAAAATTAGACTTATTGCCCAATTTACTCATCAGAATATGTGTTCTTGAAACCTTTAGCTATCACGCTAGCAGTCTCACTATCCAGAAGATACTATGCCATTGGAAAGACCAAACTATCTGAGGTGAGGAAACCAGAGAGACCTAGAGTATAAGGAAAGACATACCCAAGGAGGTGTGGTGGTACACACCTATAATTCCAGCACTTGGGAGGCTGAGACAGAAGCATCATGAGTTAAAGCCACCCTGGGCTACATAAAGACACCCTGTCTAAAAAAATTTTAAAAGATGTGCCTGGACAGCTCTCAGCTGCTCCAGCTCCACCTTGCTCCTCCGGACAGCATCTGGCCACAAATGTGTGAGCGACCCTTGGCCAGAACCCCCTCACTGAGAACTGCCCTAAATCCTGACTCAGAAATCGTGAAGACAATACAATTATTCTTGTTGTCTGAAACCACTACATTTATAGTTACTTATTAAAAAGTAACAGACATCTGGAAAATATTTTGACAGCAAAAGTGAGGCACTATTTTTTTTAAAAGTACTCAAAGCACGAGCACTGGCCTCGGCACCAGATAGTACATAGAAGGCAGAAGGGCCACAAAGAGCATGTTAGGGGATGCAGAAAAGGCTAGGGCATTTGACCCTGAGGGCCTCATACAAAAGAGGACCAGATTACTGGAAGACATGGAGTCTTACTAGGTAGTGACAGAAAATGTAGCAATAAATTCAGCCCACTGAGGTTGAAAAAATGTACCTGATGAATTCCAAGGATCTAGCTAAAGAGATTTTTAAGCAGAATACTCAAAGGAGCATCTGACTTTCTTTCACTAATTAAGATGATACGGCTAGAGGTAAGTGAGTGAAAAAAGAAAATATTGTTTTCAGCAAAATTTAAAGGAACAACAACAAAAGGACAAAACTCACTAAGTTTTCAAATAAAACTATCTTGCATCCCTGTCACTTCAGAGAGCAACACAATCTGAAAATAAGGGCAAATTTCAGGGAAGATACAGTACTAAGCACAGTCAGAAAGACCTGGTCTACCAAAAGAGGTAAGGGGTGACTATGGAAACCCTTTAACACTTCAGGAAGCGAAAGTCAGTACCTCGTGAGCCCATTAAGACCGATAACAGGCCTTCTCCAAATGTTGAGGGCAGAGTGCCCGACTTTCTTTGCTGAACAACAGGACTATCTTACTCCTTAGGGAGAGTCCCAGGGAATCCTAGGTAAAAGGTAATCTCAGAAATGTGGGCACATGGCTTTTGCTAGTAGGGAAGGTTATGAACTGATACACAAGAAACCCTCAAAGAATGCTACAGAATTGTACCAGTTGGAACAGAAAAGAAATAAAGATAATACAAAACAAACAGTAGCCTTCAGATTCCCGAACTTTCATGGACAGGAAGAAGAGAGAAAACTGTCATCTATAAATAAAGGCCATGTTTTTTTGGAAAAAGAATGATTCAGAGGGTGGAAATCTGAACACTGGAAGCCAGAGCAGTGAGTCATGAAGAACAATTCCCAGGAAATGGACCGAGTTTTCTGTAAGCAAAGGCACCCTCAGCATCTGTTTCATGACTACTGTAGAAGACCAGAGCCTCCACCTTCCCTTGTTGAGAAAGAAGAGCCTTAGGATTTCTCTGTGCCTCTCCAACCACTCAATGCTGTATGTGTGAAAGGCAGGTAGTTCGTCTCTAGTTCAGAAAGACTCAAATTTTTCATTATTTCAGGAGCTTCATGCCTTGTCAGCACCTCGATATGATTTAGAAGACAAGACCTTGGACATGGAGCTCCTGTGGCAGTGGAATGAGATGTGAGCGTTCTGGGTGCAGGACACAGGTAATTTTGCACAGGGGAGAGTTGCAGTGGCCATGGTCACACAATGGGCCACAGAAGATGATGTTCTCTAAAAAGGACTCCAACATCTCCCATCCCACATCTTCTTACAATAGAACTGACACTCCTGACTCCATTCCCTCCCCTCAAAATCCAGCTACAGCATAAAAGATGTGCAAAGGAAAAACTGAGGGACGTGGAATATCGTGACAGGGCCATCAATGGGCTGTACAAGTGACACACAGCGTGAAGCATGTCCGGCTGCACCAGTGCTCTGGGGCCAGGGATGGGAACAAGGGGGACACAGGAGGAGACCAGGCACAGGGACCCCGAGAGGCTGGCAGGAAGGAGGCAGGAGCCAGAAAGGTGGCTGACCAGAGGCTGAACATGGAAAAGCAGTATCTGAAATGGATCTATAAAAACTGAATGCTAAAAACACTGTCATAAAATTAAGGATAAACGCTAACCTATGCATAATATCTTTTTAAAGAAACACAACAAATTGCAAATAGCTCATACAAGTTCCATGAAAAATATTAACAGGCAGGGCCAGGGATTGAACTCAGTGGTTACGCCGCCTGCCTTGTAAGCGGAAGGACCCGAGTTTGATCCCCGGTACCAAAAAAAAAAAAAAAAATTAACAGGCAAAATCATCCAACGTGTAGAAGAGAGCCTTCGGCCAGACAATAATCCCAACTTCACTGGAGATGAAATAAATGCAAATTTTCAACCAGTTTCAGTTGGGAGAATCAGCACAAGTTTTAGTAAGAATGCTTGAAAGGGTCTAGAAAGAAAAGCACTCTCCAGACTGTTACTGCAAGTATAAAATGAAACAGATATTCTGGGAAACATCTTGGACACAGAACCAGAGTCTTTAAAATGTTAGTATAGGGGAAAATATGTTTTCTCCTTAGCAATTCAGTTGTAGAGACTGACAGGAGCAAGAATCCTGATCTCAGTAAATAGATACTACATATTCAAAGAGTAATGATTATCAATTACTACTATGACACTGGTATTTACTACCTACTATGAACCAGGTTTTATGAAAATAACTGTTACCTTAGCACTTCCAATATTTCAATACTTGATGATCACTATTACCTCTATTTTATAAATGGAAGAAATGAGTAGTATAAAGTTATAAATCCAGAAAAAGTTATATCTAGATTAGAAACCTGATAGAGCTAACACCACAGTTTGTGCTCTTTCCATTGTTTTTCTGTTCACTACAATTAAATGTATTTGTAAGACCAAAATATTAAAGCAACTAATGATGGAATAGTATAAAAATAGTAAAAGTGTATTTTGAGCAGGGCACAGTGATACACACCTGTGATTCCCCCTACTAGGGAGGCCGAGGCAGGAGGATCACAACTTCAAAGCAGCCTGGGTAAATTAGTGAGGCCTTGTCTCAACATAAAAGATAAAAAGGGCTGGGGGTGTAATTGATGGTAGAGCAAGTTTAGGGTCAATCCCCACTACTACACACACAGATACACACTGTTAACAAGTCAAACTGAAGCCTTCTAAGACATATCTACTCTTGGAGGAAAAGCAGTTGTATTTACCATATTCTTTGGTACAGTTCTCCCATTTCAGGAGTACAAAGGTTAGAAGACTCTCCTACCTGGGAGACAGATTTCAGGTTCTCACCAACTTTTGTTCAACACATGATTCTAATATTCTCTCAAAAACTGAATAGGCCTCTGGAGGGCAGCTCTGCTTATGAGATGAAAAGTATGCCTTACAGAGCAGGTCACATATTAGAAACATCTGGATTGGTACTCAAATCTATCCACACTCAGCAGTTGGGCCCCTTCATTCAGAAGCCCATGGAGGACACAACGTACTCAGCAAGCAGGCTCGCTGAGCTCTCAAACTCAAGAGTCCCCACATGGAGCTGTTTTCCTCTGTCACACTGCACACGGAGAGGTTTCTGTGACAGGGAGTGCCAGAGTGGTGCTGCACAATCACAGGTGATAAGTGCACCCTGTCATTCAATACTGACCAATGACAAACCCTTTCCAAGCCACTGCTGTCCTAGACAACTCAAGTACACGCAAAAGAAGACAGTCATGGTTTTTAAAGATGCCCCCAAATTGTCCCCACCTGTGAAACACAACTAAATCAAAACATTAAAGCACGCTATATACACCATTGTACCATAATGTCATGGGGTACTTACTGATGGGAAAGTACTGTGACTGTCCCATGACGACACTGAACATATCCAAATTCAGCAACTGCAAGACTGTGTCTTAGGGTCAATTAAATTGCAATAGTTGATTTCAATGAGTTTAGTAGTTCCATAAAAAAATATAGATATACAAAATAAGAGATATTAAATAATCATGGCTTATAAGTAAGAGTTAATCTGCAATTATAACCCTGAGGTATAGGAAACAAAACATTTCAGTTTATAGTAAACATCTTAAAACTTGTGAAAATATCATGTTTTACACGTAAGGATGCAAGATGATCAGAACACCAGAATCATTAATTTTTTGGCAAACATATAAACTTGAAGACATAATTATTTAACAAATAATAGCTCAGAATATAAATATTTAATGAGATGCACTATAACAATAATAGCTCAGAATATAAATACTTAATGAGATGCACTAAGTATGTGTCAGGCACTGTAATGGAAGATACACAGAAAAATAAAATAGACAACATTCCCTGCCCAAATAAAGCCTACCCTTTAGTGGTAAAAATAAATATGATTTGGGGCTGGGGATTTAGCTCAGTGGTGCCGCTGCCTGCCTCGAAAGCACAAGGTCCTGAGTTCAATCCCCGGTACAAAAAAAAAAAAAGACAAATATGATGCAATAGTAAAACATTAAATACATTAGCAATAAGTGCTAAGGAAAAAATAAAGCAGAGAAGGAGATTTCTGTTGTACTGCTTCTACTATTTCAGCAAGAACACTGATTTTTAACCTTAAAGTCATATTTCAATGATACATGCACACCCATGTTTATAACAGCATAATTCACAATAGCCAAATCTTGGAAGCAGCCTATATGTCCATTATCAGATGAATGGATAAAGAAAATATGGTACTGATACACAATGGAGTACTACTCTGCCATGAGGAAAGATAAACTTGAGTCCACTGTGGGAAAATGGATGTACCATGAGACCACAATGTTAAATGAAATAAATCAGACACACAAGAGCTTACCTTTCAAGTGATTTCTCTTATACAAGAACCCCAAAGTATAAATAAAGGGTAGAATAAAAATGAGAGCATAGGAAGTAGGAAGATAGGTCTTTCTCAAGTGGGAACCAGCTCAAGAGAAGGAAGGAGGGAAGGGGGATGAAAAGAGGAATGAAGCTGTGTTATGTTCACGTGCTGACTCTGCATGAGGAATGCAAACATTACATACTGCACCCATGTACTAATAAAAAAAGGAAAGCAGAGATTTTTAAATATCCTATTCCAAGCTTAAAAAGGCTTTTAATAGGCTACAAGTTTTCTGAGAATATTACTCAATGCTAAAATAAAGGCCTTCAGGTTTCTGTTTTGTTTGGTGTGGTGCTGAGGACTAAACCCTGGGCCTTCACATCAATCTTCATCCCCAAACCTTTTTTTATTTTATTGTGACACAGGGTCTCACTAAGCTGCTGAGTTGCCCAGGCTGGGCTGGCACTGGTGATCCTCCTGCCTCAGCCTCCCGGAGTGCTACGATTACAGGCCTGTGTCACCACACCTGGCTGGCCTTCAGATTTTGAAGAGATTGAACAATCCAATGTAGAAGTCTAATAACTACAGGCTGCTGAACAAGTCTTCTCAGTGTCAGAATGTAGACACAGGCATCCGTGGGATATAGCAGACCCACGACGTGGTATGACACATTGCCTGCCCAGACAAAATGCTCGGATATCCACAAAGAAAGTAACAGCAAGAAGCTGCAAAGTGCACACAGAACAAACAGAACCCCTGCCAAATGGCAAAGACCTAATTACTTGAGAACACATAAGAGTCACAGCACATAACAGTACCAGTGGTAAAACTTGCATCCAGATCTTCAGATAAAATCAACTCAGCACAGAACATATCCATGCATTGTTCCGATCCAGGCCCCCAAGCTGTGTGCAGCCACCTGTCTGGACTCCAACAGCTGCCTCTGAGTTTCACCACAGAAGCAAAGCTGAACAGAACTACAGAGTACAGTATCATCTGGGGCATGCTGCTCCCCCAGTACTACCCCCAGGCTAACATCTTAGTGGCTGAAAAAGTAGTGAAAATTTTCTCAGAGATATTCTTATATCTGATAAAGTAGGATATCTAATGTTTAAATAAACACATTTTCCCTGGAAGTTAGTATATCATTTTTATTTTTAAAAATTTAAAACAAAGCCTATAAAAATACCTTTCCGGACTGGGGATTTAGCTCAGTGGTTCCAGCACCTGCCTCACAAATGCAAGGTCTCAAGTTTGATCCCCAGTACCAAAAAAAAAAAATACCTTTCTAAACTTGCCATTGTGGCACCGAAAGGTCGTGAGTTCAATCCCCGGTACAAAAAATAAATAAATAAGCAAACAAACAACCTTTCCATATCAAAAAATAGAACAAAACAAAAACCTAAGTGCATTCTCATTAGGTCCCAGTGAACATGAAAATTTTCTTCCACGAGATTCAGTGAGATCTTTTCACAAAGTAGGAGACCAAAGGCAGGATAGATTCACTATCACCAGCAAGTTCTAATCCTTCCAGGCTTTAGCTTTGGTTCTAAACAACTAAAGCAGAATAATGCATACAAATATGATTAAGTAATGATGTCTGGAGAGATTTCAAGAAAAGGCCAAAAGATGACAAAAAGTAAAATAAAGAAAATTTTCCTGAATGTAAAATCATAAGTATAGTTTATACTTGTGTAACTATTAGTGGGAAAAGTAAACTATTAACATGTTATTATGGAAACGTCCTCTAAGTGAGATAAAGAAAATGATCAATCAGCTGGACATGGTGGTGCACACCTGTAATCCCAGCACTTGGGAGGCTGAGACAGGAGGATTGCCATGAGTTCCAGGCCAGCCTGCGCTACTTAGTGAGGCCTTGTCTCAGCCCCTCCCCCCAAAAAGCAAAGAAAAAATGATCAATCTTCCAGAAGGTGTACTATCTCATGTTGTCTAATAAATTTCTGGGTCTGGTTTATTTTAAGCTCTTATAGTAAGTAGTACAATCAAAATAGACTGCATTTATTAATATAGATAATGGAAAAAATCTTTTTCACATCAACAAAAACACATGCAAATGAAAATTACTATACTATAAAAGAAAATGGAATGTAATCACAAAGAGTCACCTTACAATAAATATGGCCAATGTGCATAGTCTGTAACAGGACTCTGTTTGTAACAGCCCCTGCTTTCTGCAGGGCTCCAGCTCTATGCAGAATTCTCAATTTAAATGCCACTCATCACCACTCCAAGAAACTAGAGCTGAAGAGCACATAAAGTCCTAAAAGGGCATGGTCTTGATAAGGAATATAAGAGGAAACTGTCCCTTAACTCTTATGCTTTTATTTCTCTATATAGTTATAGGACTTGAATACAACATGTGAAATGTTTTTCCATGAATTCTCATCTCCTACATAAATATATAAATAGAGTTCAGACATTTGGTTTTCCTGCCCCCTCTTGCGACCACTGGAGACGAACATGTCATTCCATCATGAGGCAGCATTTCCCAAGGCCCTTCACTCCTCCCTGAGACTTCACAAATCTGCTCCTATCTCACACCATACTCTCTCTTAGGGAACAGCTGCTGTGTTCATAAAAATGTTCCAGGATAAATCTACCATTTCAAACACTTGAAATAATCTACAGTTAGTATCAGAATTTAGGTTTTCAACTTTTATGTGTACTTTAAATTTAAACTAGTAAAATGCAAATTTTCTTCAGGCATAAAAGTTGGCATAAATTCTACTGAGTACACGCATGCCCTACCTGTAGAGTCAAGTGAAGAATATGAAATTGTCCGGTTAGTTGATTTTGCAAACACAGCGGTGCCTCAGTTCACAAACTCGATTCTCTCCATGATTCTGGTCACAAACCAAACTGGACGAGAACTAAATCCAATGTCCCCATAAGGTCAACATTGAACCTAACCGTTGAATTTGATTCAGTTCTCACCCAACTCAAGTGTGCAACCAGAATTGTGGAAACAATCAAGTTCGTGAACCAAGGTACCACTGTACTCAATATAAAGCATTCATTAAAGAGTATCCACAGTATAATGGATTCCTCTTTGAAAAAACATTGTAACCAACCTAGAATTTTTTTTCTCACAGTATATTTTTTATACTTTGCATAAGCAGATATACAACTTTTTCTTGTAGCGAAAATTTCACATGATGTTTTTTGCATGGGTACTTAAGTGTTCTATTTTCTTTGTAAAAAATGAACCATCATCATTCACTGCAATTACTCCTGGTGCTATTTTTGTTTTTATTATTTTATTTTTTATTCTCTTGATACTCTGAAAATGGTAATTAAATCTACACATTTAAATACCATTTTAAAATCTAAACATTTATAAGTCCGTTATATTAGAATTCTCACTTTTACTCAGGTAGGTTTGAAGCTAGTTTTAGCTTCAACATGTGTTCTTAAGCAATGTATTCCCAGAACAAGAAAAATTACCAGGGCTGTAAATCAGAAACAACACAGTATCAGTTATCCAACAAGGTTGTGTTACTGCAACTTAACATGCGGTGAGAAAGATACTGCCATATGGCAGATGTATCAACTTTCACCCTTTTCAGAAATCAGTATTTAAACTCAAAGAGCCCAAAGCCAAGACTCTATGTTGAGAGATTCGGAGTCTTTCTTCCTACTACTGTGTGGTTGCATGTCCCTTCTCTGTAAGCTCTCTGCTGGTAATGGCTTTCCCTCTCTGCCGACGAACTCATTTTCCAATGTTTCTTCGTGGTTTCCAGTTCCATAAACGCTCCTTGTCAGAGTGCCACACTGTAGCTGTGTACACTGATCAGAGCTGCTGAGTGCCTTAAGATGTGTTTATCATATCAATACCCGAGGACAGGGATGTGTAAACATGAGAACACACACGCACAATTTACTCTTTCAGTCCAAACCAAAATATATTTTTTCTGAAACACATTCATCAGGAAGAACATTTCTTCAGTGCAGCACCAGATAAATTTAGAAGAAAAAAGCTAGTCACACAAAATGTGGCCAGCTTTAACCAAAATTACTGAAAGTTTTCATCTTTTTCCCAATTTTTTTCAGTGTTCTAAACCAAGAGAAAATTAGACTGTGGGGGGAAAAAACCTTATGATTTTGTAACTTAGATTTAAAATATCATTAAACAGGCCAGAACATAAATGGATTTGCATGAACTCTGAATACCTAGATCTCTGACACCTCCCACCACCTGGATATGGGGGCTCAACTCAAACTTCTCCAGTTTTGATAACTATCACAAAAAGAATTAATATTGGTGCTGTTTCTACTTCGAGCCAGGCTTTTGATATGTTAGTGCCACTAACCCTCAGGGTAACACTGAGAAAGGAGCGCTGGTGTATTCCCACTTAAAAATGAGGAGCCTCGAGGCAGGAAGTTTTCACTTGACTGAGGCGTGCAGAACTCCAATTCACATTAAATGTCTGCACCCACAAGCAGTGCTCTTTTCCCTCTGCTTTTTCATCTAATAAAAGTAGACAAAGAAAAGTTTAATGGATTGTCAACTTGTATAAGTAAATACAATCTCATTTGAATGCAGTCTTACTATTGCCCAAAGTACATTGTCCTCCCTTTCTCCTAACTGGTGCAATTACATAGGGATTTAACTTTCAACTGATCAGTCAGCTGCCAAGTAGGAAATGATAGCAGGTGCTAGAGAACTTAGGAGAAGACCTCTCTAGTTAAGTAGATACAGCTAATGAAAATGACCAGCAACAGGTAACACAGTGTTTCAATAAAATGTAAATAACTGCCAGACGGTAACATACATATGGAAAAAGTATATTAGAATGCTTAACATGTTCCTACTGGCTTGAACTACCACTGTCCATTTGGGCAGCTTGTACACTGATGGTACAAATGGATCTGAACACTTTTTTCACTTTATTTTTTACTAATAAAAATTAATAAACAGCCACTCAATGGAACAGTCATGCAGGTACCACCACTAGAAGAGAAACATACGAATTACAGCCCCATCGGGAATGTGTTAAGGTAGGCAGACTGGGCAGTGGATAAGGGCTGCCAATGTACTTACTAAACTGCATGCTACGAGATGATTCTGAGAAACTCTGTGTATCATGTACTGGTTTATGTGCTGTGGTCAGGACTGCAGCAGGGCAATAAGCACAGGATGGCAGGAGAAGACTTCTTAAATAAAGCAGAAGGTGGTATGGTCTTGGCTGCAGGTGCCACTCGGTGGCTGAGTTCTTATCTAGCATGTACAGGCTCTGGGTTTGATGCCCAGCACCAAGAAAAGAAAATGGTTGTGGGCAAAATTAAGCAGTAGGATAGGCAGAGCCAAGGGTACTCGAGAAAGAGTCAGCAACTAGAATGAGGACCAAGGGCTGGAATGCACTGGCAACTCTGAGACATACTAGAAACACGGAGAACACTTAGGACAAAGTTCCATTTCAAGGATAAGAAATCAAGCCTCAGAATGGTCAGTTTAGCCAGGCATGCAGCTGCAGGGGAGGGCTGCTTACCTGCTGCAAGAGGCAAGGCTACTTCCACTGTAGGGGTCACCCCCACTATCAACCAGGAGGAGGGGAGTCCACAACATTACTCAGGAACCCAGCGGGGACCAGGGTCAGGGTGCTCACATGTGCCATTTCTGTCTGATCTCTTTTATATAGTACTTCTGATCAGATTTGTAGAAAGAATCCTTCTGTATTAAAAAGGCACTCTTCATGGCTTCATTCGTGATTATAATCAATACTGTTGAGTTCTGTTCTATAAGCAGGCCCAGCATAAAAGACATGACCTCAGTAAATTAATCCACTCACTCCAAAACCCAGAACTGACTATGTATTGTGTGCCAGGTACTGACCTACACACTGGATGAGCAAAAGGATCCAGGTCTGGTCTGGAGTGAAGTAGCAGTAAACTATACAGACATTAATTAACTATTAACCCAATGACACAAACAAAGGACACATGCTAACCGGCCTGAGGAGAGTGACAAGATACAAAGAGCATGTGTCTAGGAGCACGCATGTAGGCACAGTGACTATGTGAACAAAGTGCCCAGGAACAGGCATGCATGAGGCTCAGGGGTGACACAGAGGGCAGCAGGAGGGAGCAAGGACGGTTCGCAGTGCAAGTGCCAGTAATATAGGTAGGGTTAAAGAGGATACGTGAGAGCAGAAAAGGGTTGGGCAGAAGGAGCAGGGCGGGCAGGCTATTCCAGGCAGGAGAGTCACATCTGCACAAGGAATAGACAAAAGGAGGAGTCCAGACATAGCCGGCCCTACCTGGACAGGGCAGAGTGCCTGACTCGAAGCCAGAAATGGAGTCGCAAAGGTCTGCAGGGCCACATCCCCCGGAGCCTGAGTGACACGCCAACAAACAGTTATTAACCCCAGAGCCTACATGCAGAGGATGCGGAGTCACTTCAGGCTGTCATCAGGAATGCGAATTGGGGGAGACCTTAATTCCACAAACTCACTCAGAAAGCAGGGTGGCAGACAGACCAGACCAGATGAGACGTGGCACAGTGAGCCAGCAGAAGCTGCTACAACTTCACAAACAAGGATAATTCAAAACGTGGGTTTGTCTTAGGTTTCCTAGCAAACACTGGCATTTTAAAAGTATGTTAATAAGCTATAGGAACAAAAGGAAATAATGCTGGCATGGTAGAGTACAACAGGAATATAGGAAATTAATGAAAGGCAGGCGTTATGACCTGGAGTGGTAGGAAATAGGAAGTCTCTCCCATTATGGATCACAGGTGTGAATTCTGTTTAAGAAAGTTTACCATACTATGGCATATGTGACAGAATAGACAAGTGATAAAATTATAAGTGATCTATGAAAGCTTGTAACTAGAAAACTAGGTAACTCAAGTAGTTTAGATATGAGGTAAAAATAATTAGGCTGGAAGAGACCAACAAGAATACAGAAACAAAGATTTAAATAGATATTTTCCACAAAAGACAAATGAAGTCAGTCAATAGACTGGTTCAGGGATCAACAAAATTTTTCAATAAAATGAGCATGGTGCTACATGCCTGTCATCCCAGCCACTCAGAAAGCTGAAGCAGGAGGACTCTTTGAGGCTACCCTGCACAGCACAGTGAGACCCTATCTCAAATATTGGAAAAAAAAATTTTTTATAAAGGGCCAAATCATAAATGTTTTGGGCTTTGCAGTCTACATGGTCTCTGACAAAGTTACTGAACTCTACTACAAGTGCAGGAATGTAAGCCACTGTTGGGCACAGACAGCATGTAAACAACTGATTTGCTGCATTCTAATTTGAAAATATATGATTATACATGCAAATAAATATAATAAACACTTGTTCTCTATTTAATAAGTTAATATAAATACTTGCTATATAAATGTATTAAATAATAAATATTGAATACATCATAAATTAGAAGTAAAGCAGACAGTGGGCTAGATTTGGCTCCTAGGCCGGACTGTACTGACTCCTGGACTACATACAGCTGGGAAGAGGGTATCTCAGTTACTAGTACTGATATGTTCGGCCATGAGGGATTACAAACATAAAATAACAGTATAAGACAGAGGTTCATTCCCTTTCATTCTAAATAAAATCAACTGATATCAGGTCTAGTATGGCAACTCCTCAATTCCAAAAGACTCAGGCTCCTTTTGTACTTTTATGTCACCATATTTTATGCGTGACTTGTAGCACTTTGTACAAAGCATCAACTTGAGTTCCAGCCATTGAATTGGCATTCCAGGGAGCAAGGAAGATGAGAGAAAGCAAGCAAGCAAGAAAGAAATGCCCTTCATTTTAAGGACAATTCTGTAACTCACAAAACCTTTCTCCTTGGCTGTCTAGCACCACATAAAAGCCAAAAAGGATGATACTTGTTTCAAAGAGAATGGCTCAATATCTAAGTTATCATTCATTCTCCTGAAGCCAAAAAAAAAAAATAAATTCTTGTAACCTCTTAATTGTTGGCCTGTATAAAATTTCTTATTGGCTGAAAGGTACTCCATAAACTGTTTTCCTTCTGTCTGTAGTAATAAAACTATACAACACTATAAACATTTTCCATGTTTAACTCCAAGATATTTGGTTTTCTGGCTAGAAACAGTAGAGCTTTTGTTTTTAAAATTAAAGCAGACCGTAAAACCTAATTTTCTTCAGAATGCCAAATATTTTTCTCTTCCGTTATGTTCTAACATGACTGTCACCTATTCCAAAAACATATGGCTGAATTAGAAACTGACCACTCCATCTCCAGTTGTCCCCGAAATAGTCCCTTGACATTACAAGTACAAAAAACAACAATGTACAATGTTGGAGATTTTTAAACAGTCTAGAATACAGACGACCTATACTGTGAAATGATGTTCATGGTAAACAAGAGTTATAGTACAATAGCTACAATTACATATTTCACTTACAACTTGTAAATACAGATAGACTATTTCCTTTTATTGAATGAGACTTTCCAAAAAAGATGATTTATGACTAAAACTACCACCTTAAAATACAAAAGTTACCTAAATTCTGGCCCTTCATATTTGTAAAAGAAAATAAAAATTTAACATCCCCAATAGTTCTAATGAGATAAAAGGGATTGTTGGTCCTTACCTTCATGAAATAATTCAATATGTATTGACATTAACATTCACTTTAAACAATAATTCAAAGACAGATTTTTAGTTTGACATTGACAATGTGCAGGCAATTCAATTACCATTTAAATCTCTGAAAATTAACTTTCAAATTATTTCTCACTTTGACCTTTTAATTTTTTACTTTTAAAGAGATTTCAAAAACAGTAAATAATGCACAAAACTTTTCAAGTTGTGACTACAGTTAAACTCTCTACCCTAGATTTTATTTCAGATATATTTCAACCCACATAATATTTTTATTACCTGACATTTTAATCAAAGATCAAAAACTACTGGCCAAGGCATTTCCAAAGCTCTGTGAAATAAATTAACTTTATGAAATGGAACCCAGCTACATATTTTGTAATGAAATTTTATATTACATTTCAAGAAAGAATGCTATCCTTTTAAAGATAGCCAATGTGGCTCAGACAATAATAATGGTAAAAATATTTAAAAGAAATGTGAGAAGAAAGAAATATTTTAATAAACCAAAGCAATATTCAGCATTAGGAGTCTCCATAAAATGCTGACTGTCCCAGGGATCAGACAAGTCCAAACGGACTGGGTCTGGCGGGGTCCTTAGACCTTACAGTCCTGTCCCAGGTCAGGCAGCCCCTTGTGTACACTGTGTCAGGGTATCCCACCTGTTCAATGAGACTGCTCAGCTACCTAATCACTACCAGGAACTCACAAGATCATTTCAAGCGCTCTGAAAAGGTATTTTAATTCCATGAGCAACGTATGTATGTGTGCTTATGCTGCAGAAATTATACTGAAATGTATAGGGTGGAAAATGCATATGACTCTCCTCCAATTCTTTTTATGTCACTTGCCAGTTCGTTAATAGACATAGATGCACTCCATCACTAGGAAGCTCGAGGTAAAACACCTCAACCTGGACTTCAAGCAATTCTAACATGCACATTCCTCATCCTACAGGCCCTGAGCCTCGTGTGACTTTCAAAGTGAAGCTCTCTTCCAGCCAGCACTGCTTTCTCACACTCTCAAACAGACTGCTCGTTCTAAGCTTCAGATTTTAAACATAATTCATAACTCCTGGCCTCTCCTGCTTTTGCTTCAACTCACACACCTCCTCGTCATTCAGTCAAAACCCTAACAATTCTCATGCGAACTCTGACCACCCCAGCCTGAGCCAAATCCTTACTTTAGGACACAGTGACACATTTTACCTACACTGTTTATTCTGACAGTAGCCACTACTGGAGCATCCTTATCATGAGCAATGAACAGTTTTAAGAAGTAGCTGACACTGTGCATCTGCTATTACAGGCTCAATCATGCTTCCCCATATTCCTATGTTGACACCCTCAGTACCTCAGCAGGTGACACAGCATGGGGGAAAGGGGTGTAAATAGGAAATGAAGATAAAACAAGGCTCTCAGGTGGGCCTCATCCACTATGACTGGGGTCCTAAAAAGAAACCAGGAAGAATACACACAGAATTATGTTAATAATTTATACCATAGGCCTGTGGAAGACACGCTTATCATCTGATAGAAATGAAAGAAATTAAGAAATCTGCTCAAGGCCTCACAGATACACACTGTAACCCCGGTCTGCTTGCCCCTAAAGGTCACGGTATTCGCCATCATGTGAACCTGACCATAATGAATGACCTAGAAAGAACACCATTATTACTAGCACTCCTTTTTCACTAGAATACTGATGGACTGAAAACTGAGAATTTTTTTTCCTTTTCTGAGGTGAAGGTGACACTGGAGACTGAATCCAGGGGAGTATACTCTACCAACGAACTACATCCTCAGCCCCTTTTATTTCTGAGACAGGATCTTGCTAAATTGCCCAGGCTGGCCTCAAACTTGAAATGCTCCCATGATAGCAAGCACAATCACATTTTTCATTTTCCTTATATATATTTTTAACAACATATGTAACAGTCAAGTCCACAATTTAACAGCGACCTATTTAAAATAGTTTTCAGAGAATGGAGTTTGGCACACATAGATCTATTTTGTTTCCATTCACACTATGCTTCTTAATTCACATCAAACATAAGTGATATCCCACAGTAGCCACAACCTAATAAAAAAGTTACTACTGATGGAAAAATCTGCTTTTCTATATTTTAATACCTGTTTAAAGGAGAGTTTAAAATCAGTACGTTATCACGATCATAGCAAATTGGAATGTATCTTCCATTTTAAGAGTTCATGAAACTTCAATTTACTAACTAAAGTTATGTTACCTCACAAACCTAATTAAAAAAAGAATTATCACAATGTCATCTACGAAGCATCCCTATGATGAGTGAAAGGAACATTGAACACGTAAACCAGTCAAAGAAAACAGTTTTGAACCTAAACTTGCAGTGCAGATATTGAGGGGAAAAAAGATGAAAAGAAAAAGCAAACTTAATAGAGTTAAGTACCAGAGCTCAACTTTAATATCCCAAAGAGTTGTAAGAAAAGACAAAAAGGAAGCACCACAAAAAATTCTCATACACATTCTATGCCACATGCACTGCGAAGGGAAACATCACCAAGAAGGCAGCAGGCTCCATGTACACAGTGTGTCCGTGAAGTGGAAGCTCCCGCTTCACAGTCACACCTCACACACCACCATGGAAGCCAGGCCTCCTAGGTGTGGCATCAGGTTTCACAGCGAGCTCGAACACAGGATTGTTAACACTAATCCACAGCAAGATCTGTGAATGAGAAGGAAAAGAGATAGGCAAACAGCTACAAGAAATATGGCCCCAATTAGAGAACTCATAACACTTGCCCTATTGATTACCTGTTATGTTAGCAAATGAGTAAGCCAACAGCAATCACTGATTGCTGTGTTTATCAACATGTTAATCCACAATTTAAAAGCTTATCAACTTTAATCACCATGTATTTGGTATTCATGTTTGTTATTTCAAATTTTTTTTTATTTTCTATTAGAAACAAAGCAGTTTTCTTTGATGCAACAAAGACACAGCTTACATCTCATGAGAGAAAAAAGTAGTTAAAAGCAAATAGAGGGCTGGGGATTTAGCTCAGTGGTTCCAGAGCCTGCCTCGCAAGTGCAAGGTCCCAAGTACAATCCCTGGTACCAAAAAAAAAGCAAATGGAGTTGAAACTGAGACATCCCCTTTGAAGAGTAAAAAAATATAAATTTAAAGTATTTTTCTTTAAATAACACAATAGAAAGCAAAGTAAAAGTATATTTCCAACCAAAGGGATGTCAAAACTATTGATGGAATGTGCAAATGGTCCACAATTTACACTACATAGAAAGTTAGATAAGATAAGCACACACTATTAAGGTAGTTAGAAAGCAAATTCTGGTCTGTTGCTGTCGCCCAAGTAGACAGAAGTTAAATACACAGGGAAGTCTTACCATATAAATACTCTGCAAACTTATGACTCTGTCCTTTTTCTTTCTGGAAATGATTTTTACCCGTTGTTTTTAATCACACAAATAACAAATCACTAAGCTCTCATGTGCCAACCTAAATTATAAAAAAGAAGATTGAAATAAGCTACCCCACATTCCAAAACATGAAAGCCTTTTATCTTTTATGTGTTATTGTTGATAATCATATTATGTCTTTATGGAGAGAGGTTAACAAAAAAAAACCTTTTATTTACAAAGGAAGATATGAACCTAAAACTACCTAAAAATTATATTTTTATAAAAAATTACAAGGCACAACTGGTTAAAATAACAATATAATTTTCAAAGGTCACATCTCAAAACTTGTGAACTTAATAAATAAAACATATATCATAATCTCAAATAAATAAAATCTATTGGCAACCCCAGATTCCTCATTTATAAAACAGACATAATAGTTACTGCCTTAAAGACATATCAGAAGAATTGAATGTGTTAACACAGGCAAAACACCATGCCTAGCGTGTGCCCTGTGACCTGCACTCAGGTAAACCAGAGTGCTGGCTGTCAGTACCAGCATTAAGTCCTGACATCAGCAGCACTACGTGGAGCTGAGCCCACTTCCTGTTCACACCCAGCTCTATTTCCACTACTCCCCTAAATGTCTATTCTCACCAACCTGCCTTAACCGACATGGCTCTCTTCTAACCTGCCTCCTTCTGTTGGTCTGGACATATGGCCTAGAATTTAATTGCACTTTCAACTATTCACTGTTGCATGTGTTAATCTTAACCAATCAAATGGCTTATAAAATCTTGCAAAGGAACATGCCGAATCAGCCCACTGCAGACAGGCAGTCACCTGGTTCCACACTACAAAGACGCAGAGGACACCAGGCCACCAGACGACGCTACTGAGTCCCGCCGCTCCCGGCCCAGAGGTAGGGGCTTCTGAGCAGCCGTCACACTGCTCCTGCTCCAGAGGAAGGAGCTTCCCCGGCACCATCCCTCTCGCTGCTCCCAGCCCAGAGGAAAGGGCTTTTGGGCCACCTTCTGTCCCACCACTCCCAGCCCAGAGGAAGGGATTTCCGAGCCACAATCCCTCCCACTGCTCCCAGCCCAGATGTAGGGGCTTCTGACCTGCCATCCCACTGCTCCTGGACCAGAGGAAGGGGATTCCCGGCCACCATCCCTCCCGCTGCTCCCAGCCCAGAGGAAAGGGTTTTGGGGCCACCATCCCTACCACTGCTCCCAGCCCCTGTCCCACCTCTCCCAGCTCAGAGGAGGTAATCCTTGAAGGTGCCAACAGCAACCCCCCCCCCCCCGGCCAGTCGAAATGAGAAAACACGTAAATAAGTCTCAAAACAAGACTTCCAGATCACCTACAGCAACCCCAAAGGGAAATGAGATGGAACACTCTGATACTCAACCAACTGGACCCACTGAACTGGCAACAAAAGGGGATCTGGAAAAAATGAAATCAGAAATAATTTCTCAGATAACAGGAGAAATTGTGCCCTTAGTGCAAGACAAGATCAATAAATCTAGACAGGAGCTGAGGAACATGATGGAATCCCAACATAGGAAACAAATGGAATCCATAAAAGAGATGCAAATAGATTTCCAGGAGATGAAAAACTCCACTGAAAGTCTACACAGCAGAAAAAACCAACATGAGGACAGAATTTCAGATATAGAAGATAAGATTGCAATTAGAGACCAGGAAAAGAAAAATTGCTTCAAAATTATAAGGGAACATGAAAAATCAATCCAGCAGCTGCTAGATGATGCAAAAAAGAATAACATAAGACTGACTGGAGTCAATGAAGAAACAGGAGAGAGTGCAGATGACATAAAAAAATCTCTTCACAGAAATAATGGCAGAAAACTTCCCAAGCAGGGGAAAAGAGCTTGACATACAGATAAGTGAGGCATATAGGACTCCAAATAGCCTTGATCAAAAAAAATCGACACATAGGCATATAATTGTTAAGATTTCAGAAACTCAACAGAAGAACAAAGTTCTACAAGCAGTTAGAGAAAAGAAACAAATCACATACAAAGGAAAGCCCATCAGAATCACAGCACAAATCAACACAAACCATCAAGGCAAGAAGACCTTGGAGTGACATATTCCAAGCCCTAAAAGAAAACAGTCTCCAACCCAGATTGATGTACCCTACAAAATTATCTTTCAAAATTCATGGAGAAATAAGATACTTTCATGACAAAGAGCACCTTAGGAACTTCGTGAATACCAAACCAGCACTCCAAAGAATTTTACACAATATCCTAAGAACAGACATGGAGGATCACAACCCCAGGAATCAAAGCAGAACGAACCCATCAGGCATGACAAGAAATTAAAGGCAAAGGGGGAGAACCCAACAAAAAGAAAAAGTCATGGCAATGACAAGTCAATACGTTTCAGTTATAACCATCAATGTTAATGGTCTCAATTCACCAATCAAAAGAAATAGACTGGCAGAATGGGTCAAGAAGCAAAATCCAATAATATGCTGCATACAAGAAACACACTTCATTCAAAAGGAAACTCATAGACTGAAAGTTAAAGGGTGGAAAACAATACTTCATGCAACAGGAACCCAAAAAAAAGCAGGAGTAGCTATCCTCTTGGCAGATCAAGTAGATTTCAAACCAACACTGATTAAGAGAGACAAAGAAAGACATTACATCCTTGTAAAGGGAACAATCCAAAAGGAAGAGATGACAATCATAAGTATCTATGCACCAAACACTAGTGCACCCAACTATATAAAACAAATACTAACGGACCTTAAAAGTCATATATGCACTGATACAACTGTAGTGGGGGACCTCAACACCCCACTGTCACAAATAGATAGATCAACTAGACTAAAAATAAGTACTGAAATACTAGAACTCAATCGAACTCTTGAAGAAATGAACTTAACAGATGTTTACAGAGTCTTCCATCCCACAAAATCAGAATACACATTCTTCTCAGCTGCACATGGGTCATTCTCAAAAATAGACCACATACTCACACACAGAACATCTTTAAGTAAAGTACAAAGGAATTGAAGTTATCCCCTGTATATTATCAGACCATAGTGAGATGAAATTGGAGATCCATAGCAAAAGAAACTCAAAAAATTTCATAAACACGTGGAAATTGAACAACACATTTCTGAATAACCAATGGGTCACAGAGGAAATTAAAGAAGAAATCAGACAGTCCCTTCAATTAAATGACAATACAACATATCGGAATGTATGGGACGCAATGAAAGCAGTCTTACGAGGGAAATTCATAGCAGTGAATACGCATATTAGGAAAACAGAACGAGCCCAATTAAACAACCTGATGCTGAACCTAAAGCTTCTAGAAAAAGAGGAACAGGACAACCCCAGAGCTCCTACAAGGGAGGAAATTATAAAGATCAGAGGAGAAATCAATGCAATGGAGACTGAGCGAACGATACAAAAAATCTATGAAGCCAAGAGTTGGTTCTTCAAAAGGATCAACAAAATTGACAAACCTTTAGACAACCTTGTCAGAAAAAGGAAAGAAAAGGCCCAAATCCATGCAATTAGGAATGAAAAGGGTGAAATGACAACAGACCCAGCAAAAATTCAGAGGATCATCAATACCTACTTAAAGAAACCATACGCCAATAAGATGGAAAACACAGAAGAAATGGACAGATTCCTAGATACATATGAATTACCAAAGTTGAATGAAGAAGACCTAAAAATTCTAAACAACCCAATATCAACAAATGAAATTGAAAATGTAATTAAAAACTTATAACTAAGAAAAGCCTGGGCCCTGATGGCTTCACTGCTGAATTCTACAAGACATTTAGAGAGGAACTGCTGCCACTACTGTTGAAATTCATCAATGAAATTGAAAGGGAAGCAATACTCCCAAATAAATTCCTCGAAGCAAGCATCACCTTGATCCCGAAAACAGAGAAAGACCCAACCGAAAAGGAGAACTACAGGTCAATCTCACTAATGAACATCCTTAGTAAGATACTGGCAAACAGAATGCAGAAGATCATCAAGAAGATCATACAACCTGCTCAAGTGGGATTCATCCCAGGGATGCAGGGATGGTTCAATATACACAAATCAATCAATGTAATACACTATATCAATAGAGCCAAGGACAAAAACCATATGATTATTGCCATAGACACAGAAAAAGCATTTGACAAACTCCAACATGCATTTATGATAAAAACCCTACAAAAAATTGGAATAGATGGTCTCTACCTCAAACTGATAGAAGCCATCTATGAAAAACCAACAGCCAATATCATACTAAATGGTCAAAAACTGAAATCCTTCACACTAAAATCAGGAACAAGACAAGCAGGTCCACTATCACCACTCTTGTTCAATATAGTTCTGGAAACATTAGCCATGGCAATTAGACAAGAGAAAGAAATAAAAGGAATAAAGATAGGAAATGAAGAAGTCAAATTGTCATTATTTGCAGATGACATGATACTCTATATAGAAGACCCCAAGAACTCCACCAAAAGTCTTCTAGACTTAATAACCAAATTCAGTCAAGTAGCTGGTTACAAGATCAACACACAAAAATCAATAGCTTTCTTCTACATGAATGACAGACTCACTGAGAGAGAAATGGGGCAAATAATTCCTTTCACAATAGCATCCAAAAAACTGAAATACCTAGGAATCAACCTAACGAAAGAAATCAAAGACCTCTTCTCTGAAAACTATGGCACTCTGAAAAGAGAAATTGAAGATGATAACAGAAAATGGACAGACATCCCCTGCTCCTGGGTAGGAAGGATTAATATAGTGAAAATGGCCATACTTCCAAAACTGCTATATAGATTCAATGCAATTCCAATTGAGATCCCAGCAGCATACTTCATGGACCTTGAGAAAACAATCCAAAAATTCATTTGGAACAAGAAGAGACCCAGAATAGCAAAAGCAATTCTAGGTAACAGAGACATGGCAGGGGGTATCACAATCCCCAACCTGCAACTCTACTACAAAGCTACTGTGATAAAAACAGCATAGTACTGGCAAAGAAACAGACCTGAGGACCAGTGGAACAGATTAGAAGATGCAGAAACAACACCAGACACACTCAGCCCTCTCATCTTCAACAGAGGAGCTAAACACCCTCACTGGAGGAAAGATAGCCTCTTTCATAAATGGTGCTGGAAAAATTGGGCTTCAACTTGCCAAAGATTAAAACTAGACCTATATCTCTCACCATGCACTAAACTAAAATCAAAATGGATTAAAGATCTAAATATTAAAATAGAAACACTGAACCAGTTGGAACAGAAGTTAGGTAGAACTCTTGAAGACATCAGTGCAGGAAAAGATTTTATAAATAAAACCTCAGTTGCCTGAGAACTAGCACAATCAACAAGTGGAATCTCTTCTTATTTAAAGGCTTCTGCACAGCAAGAGAAACCACCAGCAGTGTGAAGAGACAACCCACAATGTGGGAAAAACTCTTCACCTGCTCTTCCTCAGACGAAGGTCTACTATCTAGAATCTATAAAGAACTTAAAAAGATCAGATCTCCCAAATTTAAAGACCCAATCCAAAAATGGGCATCTGAAATGAACAGACATTTCTCAGACAAAGAAGGAGAAATAGCAAATAAATACATGAAAAAATGTTCAACATCACTGGTCATTCGAGAGATGCAAATGAAAACAATGCTGAGATTCCACCTCACTCCAGAAAGAATGGCTGCTATCCTGAAATCAACCAATAACAAATGCTGGCGGGGCTGTGGGGAAAGAGGAACCCTGCTCCACTGCTGGTGGGAGTGTAGACTGGTGCAAGCACTGTGGAAATCAGTATGGAGATACCTCAAAGAACTAGGACTGGAAGTCTCATTTGACCCCTCTATTCCACTGCTGGGGATCTTCCCCAAAGAATTAAAAGAATCATACCACAGTGATATATGTGTGCCCATGTTCATAGCAGCACAGTTTGTAGTAGCTAAAACTTGGAAACAGCCCAAATGCCCATCAACTGGAGACTGGATAAAGAAAATGTGGTTTTCTAAATAAAATGGAGTACTACTCAGCCATAAAAAATGAGAAATTAGAGACATTTATAGCTAAGTGAATGCACATTGAGGTGATACTCTTAAATGAAATAACTAGGACACACATGTATAAATACCAAATAGTTTCTCTGGTGTGAGAAACTGAAAGTGTAAATAAGGACTAAATTATAATAGGTAATGTGAAATAGGAAGAAAAGGGGCAAAGGGGAAGGAGATGAGAGGGCTAGGGGAAAGGATAGAAGGGAATGGGATTAATATGAGAAAATGGAAAAATAGGAACAAAATCTTTGTAAATAGGGAGGACTGGAGGGGTTGAAGGGAGGGCTGGGCAAGGGTGAAAAATAAGAACCAAGAGAGACTATGTAAAGGTGCAAATTTCCAATGATGAATGTCATTATATTTTATACCTAAAATGTACCAATGATTAGAATGAATAATCGATAATGCAAAATAGGGAGAAAAGGTCCAAAGGCGTAGGGGTAGTGGGAGGAGCAGGGGAAAGGAAAGAAGGCAAAGGAGAAATGATGAGAAATGGAGAAAATGGAAATAAAGTCTTTGTAAATAGGGAAGGGTGGAGGGGGTGAAGGGAGGGCTAGGAATGGGGAAAAAATAAGAACCAAGATGCATTATGTAAAGGTACAATTCCCAATGAGACATGTAATTGTGTTGTATACCTACCATGTACCAATAAAAGAATTTAATAAAGTGATAAAAAATTTTTTAAAATCTTGCAAAGAAGATATTATGTTCTCTGAGTCTTTTCCACTTCTCAAGCATCAGGCCCTCAGTACTGCTCCCTCCAGAGCAGACAGCAGAAACCAGACAACTTCAACTAGCACCAGTCACGGACAGGGCAGAAGGTGCTGTAAGCCAAGAAGAGCAAGTAAGTGGCAAATTGTCATCCTGGGCTTCATGTTCCACCTTGGAGAAATACAAATAAATGTAGTATAAAGCAGCATGAGTTCTAAGCTTAATCACATGGTTATAACTCTTGCAGTGTGAGACTGTAAGAGGTAACTGAGAGACAAGTGAAAAATAATAAGATTATTAAAGACCTAATGGGAAGGATCCTGAAGGTGAAGGATAAGTCTTATATAATAATAGGAAGAACTACTGGGCAAAGAACAGTTCCTATACCAAATTCAACACAAGAAAAAACTGGTTGTTCAGTATGTGCCAGACTACCTATGTGCTTTATAAATATTAACATACTTGACCTTCAGAACATTCCTTTGCGATAGGCACTGGTGTTTCTATTTTAAAGATAAGGAAAGTGAGGCATACAAAAGTTAAATAACTTGCCCCAAATCATACAGCTCATAGGTTCACAGCCTGAGTTATGATCTCAACCACTTGATCTCTTGAGTCTCTATTCTTTACTGCTATGTTAACTGCTCTCGTTATGTGCCCATGTAATTCTCTAACAATCCTGCAAAAGCATTCTAGATATCCATCTGAACAGAGGCCCTGCCTGGTCTTGCATGGTGCACAGTTAGAGCCAACCAGATATGGCATCCATAATGATTGGCACTGCCTAGGTAGCAAATTTAGTCATTTAGTCAAAGCTGCAGAGTTTGTAAGTTAAGATCTAAAACACAGTGGTTCTCATTCTTCACTCAGCCACGAAGTATATGACCAGGAAATAAATATTGAGAAAATTATAGGCAAGAAAAAGCAAAGCCAAATTATGTAACCAAGCCAGATTTGCTTTTGGCTGGTATACAGGGAGCAATGAGCATTCTGTGAGTGGAGGTTCCTACCTCACCTCTTAGCTGACCTCCATGCCCTAGGTGAGAGGAAAAGCCACTCAAGAGCATGAAAATACAGAGCACTGACTGAAAGAGCTGAAACTAGCAACAATGTATCAGAAGGGCAAGCAGTAAGAAGCTTCACCTCTTCTCAAGGAAAGAGTATCCACAGTTGAAGGATAAAGAAAATGTCATCTGTAGGATAATATGATGCACCTGAATCCATAATGTTGAGTGGAACAGAATAAACCAACACACACACACACACACACACACACACACACACACACACACAAGCTTAAATACCACATACCTTCTCTTAAATGACAAACAAGTATAAATAAATTTGAAAAACAAAATAAAAGGTATACAATAAGGAACAGGGAGACAGATCTTTTGTAAACGGAAAGGGGGTCTAGAGATGGAGGATTGAGGGCAGGAAAAGAGGGGAAAGGGACAAAAATAATTGAGATATGTTAAAGAACATGAACCTACTCTCTAAGATGAATGTAAGCATTTATGCTACAAACATGTACTAATAAAAAATATTTTAGGTTAAAGAGCAACAAAGAGACCATCCACTGAAGACTCAGCATAAGAGAGGTGGCAAGAGAGGATGGGGTCAAAGCTGCATTCAAAATGCTTAAAATAGAGCTGTCCTAGGACTGAATTCATTAATGGATATAAAAGTATTCTGGAAAGAGAAAAACCTCTACAAATACAAAATGTTAAACCTATAATAACGGGCAGGCAAGGAAAACTGAGTAAACAATAGGGTGAAAACATGTACTTTTCCAGCTCACTTGCAAAAAGAATCAAATAAGAACATAGAACCTATGCAAGGACTTCTTGGCTTCATGAAATGAGAGTATGACAGAAGGTAGAAACATTTCTTTGAGGAAAACAACATTCATTAAGGATTAATATTAAGTTAGACACTTGTTTTGATGACATTTGAACCCCAGTGACTCCATTAGAGAGGAACAGATCCATTTTTACAGATGATAAAATTGAGTCCTCACTAGGACATTTAAATGAGGAAGTCGATGAAGGGACAGCCCCTGACATAACTCCAGATGCAAAACTGTTCTGCTTTCCCTAAGTCACTCTGTCTCTTAACCTCTAAATGTCAATCGACTCCACAACAATTACTTAAGTCTGAGCAGTAGGCTCACCCTTGTGATCTCTGACTCTCATAAAAAAGTCAATGAAAACCTCCAGCAGGTGCTCTGTTTCTGTCCCCTGCTAGTAAAAAACTGAACCAGCTTGGGATGCCTCTACCCTACCATATAAATATGTTGCATACAGGGAATCCCCACTGACTTTTCATAGCAATAAAAAAAGGAATGTAATGCCAAATACTAAAACTGAAGTCTAAATGAGACTTGTTTTTTCTTTATAATAAAACTTCTAGAAAAGAAGAGCAACCTGTTCCAAATTCATGCAGCAAGGACTGGACACTGGACCAAGAAAAAAAAAATTCTGCAAAAGTGATATGAAGCAATCTGTGACACATTTTTCTGCATTTGATAATAAAATCAAATGTTTTTTAAGTTAATAGGGTGATTTTAAAAAATTAAATTTGCTTTAAATGTCATTAAATGGAATGTGTATATGAGAAGTGGAGATTAATTAATACTTTTTTTTTTCTGTTGAGAGGTCTTCAGGAGCTATTCTGTTTTCACTCGATTCTAAACTACCTATTTCAATTATTCCACACAAGGTAGCAGCTCAATACAATTAAATTACTTTCCCTGAGGAAGTCACATATCTGTGTCTGGCACCTGGCAGGCATACTATTAACATTACGGAATAAATTAAAAGAATGAATGAATTCTGATTTGCAGACAAATTAGAAAAATAAATCTATCCTTGCAAAGAAAGGCTAGCCTCTTCACTGGCTTCACCTTTTATTCTTTTTTCAGAATATAACTTATTGGCAAATACATTTAACCCAACTTACACATTTTAGAAAATAAAGACATGTTTAATTACCTGTTAGATGGCACACTCTTCTGTCTAATTTTGCATTAGAGAACACTAATAAGCTGCTTGAAACTCCCACTGCTCCCCTACTAGCTAGCAAGCAATGCCTATTCCAGTCTCATCCCTGACCTCCACACAAGGCCAGGCCAGGCTATGATTTAGCGAACGTAGAATGCAACCTAGATGTCTGTAGTTTAAGAAAGAAAGAAAGAAAAAGTCTGCTGTACAGCCTGGATCTGGAATTACAATTCTTAATTTACTTGGTAAATTTTAAGCTTAGAGAATTAGAGAAGCTGCCCAAAGTTGTGTGGTTAGATAAGAGGAGGCTCAGGTTAAAGGACTTTCAAACTCTTAAAAGACCTGGGGAGTACTCTGGTGGGAGGGCTTCTCCAAGTCTGTCCCTTCAGCTGAAGTTTACTTTACCAAAGTGGGTGTTCCTGGGAGCCTGGACCTAATATGGAATGCAATTTATTTAAGGGGTTTCTTCGAGACGTTTTATCCTTTCTTGCGTACTCCCTCAGGGAGGATAACTGGAGCTATTGAAGACCAGCTGAAGTAATTGTGAATCTGTTTGTCCTGTTGACATGACCAACCAGGTTAATTACATCCAGAAGTAAGACACACCTCAGAGTTCAAATGTCATTATATTATTGAAAGAGCACTGGGCTGGAAGCCAAAACAACTGAATGATTCTTGGGTTGGATTCTGCCTTGGGACCTTGGTTAAGGTATTAGCCTTTGGGAATCCTGGTTTCATTCTCAGGTCACAGCACCTTGGAGTCATCAACAAACATGCCTTCTCTTCCTGATTATTTTTTGTGGAATCTGACCTGGATAATGAAAGATTCCTTCCCTTTCCTGTCTCATCACAGCGGATATGGTTTGGAGTGTAGCTTTGACTTCCTCTGTGAGCTGGAATATTCTCCTCCACTGCGTGACCTTGGAAACCAGAGCTGGTCCTGGCGCTGTGTGCTCTCTGAGGAGGCCTCCCTGATGGACTTGTTGGATGGACCTGAGGCAGAACGTTCTAAGGAGATGCCCAGAGCAACTCCTTGGAGTAGTTTCAGAAACATGGATATCCATATTATGGTGAAATGAAGAACATGATAAATTCTTGCTCTCAAACCCAACTGTAGGGCTGGAAAAAACTGACAGAAATAACTATTTTTGTCCTCTGAAAACTGACAAAAAATATAAAAATCCAAGCAGCATTTATGTTTAAAAAACTGTTAAACTTCAAGTAAAAATGGTGAGGGTCTATAAAGTTCTGATCTGGTACTGCTTCTGTCTGCCCTTTTTTGTCAACCGAGCACACCTGCCAAAGTACACAACAATGAACAACAGCTTCTCTCCCTCCATCAATGGAAACTTGCTTGATTTGGAGGAGGTGAGGCAGTAGTTGGGCAGCATACATGCTTAGCAGTGTTATAGATGAAAATGTTGATCAGAGGAGCAGGTGGGATGGAGGCAAGGTAGGGGTGCAAATACTCTACTAGTCTCATGTTTTGATCATGGAAAAGGCAGACATAGATATAACTGAAGCTGTGTATATTCCCAGTGGAGATGAGACAGGGTCCAAGACAGCCACAACCTTCAAGCCAGTTCTAAGGCCATCTGCATGCATGAAGAAGACACAGAAGACCTCAACAGCCTAATATTGAATGTGTTCCCTTATCCATGCACAGATTATTTATATATTACAGGATGCTTACTGATTCAAGGTGTTTAAGCATATCCTCTATCCAAATATTTAGAGACAAATAAACTATACAGGGATGATCCAAAGGAAATCAGCCTTAAAACAAAAATTAGCAACAGCAAAAGAATCAGTAAAGACACATCAGCAGTCAAACACTGTAGGAAGACAATTCTCACAGATATAGCTTGCCCAAGTTACTAAAACAAAAACCAAAACAAGAAAACAAAATAATATAATAACACCAAGAAAAAAACCTACATTAATCTTCATAAGGAAGTCAGAAACTGGAGTTGCTATAGTATATTATCTAAAATGTCCAGGTTTCATCAAAAATTAGAATACATGCAAAGAAATAGCAAAATGTGGCTCTTAAGAAAAACAAGTCAATAAAAATAGTCTCTGAACATCCTTACATATCAAATTTGCAAAACAAAGCCTCAAAAGCAGCTATTGTAATTATGTTCAAGGAACAACCACTACCAAAAATAGTTTAGAATATTAACGAAAGTTTAACAATAACAATAACTGAAAAATTATGAACCTGAGTGACTACATAAACATTTTTTTAAAAGAACAAAATAGAAAATCTTGAATTGGAAAGTACAATAACTAAAATGAAAAACTAATTAAAGAGGCTCAATAGTGGACTTAAGAAGGCGAAGAAAAAATGAACCAATGTGAAATTGGGCCAATATATATTTTCCAGTCAGAATAACAGAGAAAAAAATTGAATAAAAATAATCCTACCTTAAAAGACCTCAGGAACAACATCAAGCATACTAATACACCTATAAGAGTGAAAGGGGACATTGAAAAAATAATGGGCCCAAAAAATATCATAAGGCAGTGGTAATCAATTTACACATTCAAGAGACTCATCAAATTTCAATTAGCATAAATACAGAGATTTACATCTAGATCACCATCCAGCTGTTAAATGCCAAAGATAAAGATCTTAAACAGCAAGAGAAAAATACAGTGACACCTTAGTTCATGAACTTAATTCATTCCACGATTCTAGGGAGGATGGCCGTGTTTGTGTTTGTGTGGGGAAGATGGCCATGGTTGTGTTCCTCATCTCATGAGGAGTTTTCAAATGGAAGAAAAATTTTGCCAAACATTTCTGTTCATGAGCCAAATTGTTGGTAAACAGAAGCATTTGTGAAACGAGGTATTGCTGTAGCTCATCATGTACAAGGGAACATCAGTATGATTAATGACTGACATCTTATTTAAAACAATGCAACTAGAAGGCAGTTGAATTACATACTGCAGAGTTTTAAAGAATAAAAATAAACTAAAATTTCTATATGCGGCCAAACTGCCTGTTAAAAATGAAGACAAAATAAAATACTTTTTAAATTAAAAAAAGAAAAGAAAAGACCTGGGCCCGTAAAGCATAGAAAAATAAAATCTTATGTGTTCTGCTTGGCCCCCACCCTTTTTAAAATAGTTTTAGCTTCTAACTAAATTAGGAGAATCAGACACTTTAAAAGCCCTACTTACTCACATTCAGGAAGATGTGTTGGTTTTATATTCAAGTACAATACGGCTGGTTTAGGAACCCGAGAATTTCTGGTCACAGACTCACAGTAGTGAATCTTCTTTCTCCTGTCTCTCCTCCTTCCTCCCTCTCTCCCTTACCCCTCTCTTCCCTGGCCTTTCCTCTCCAGTCCTCATTTCAGCTCTCTCATACTTCTCTACATGTTTCTTGGAGGGCCTTTCCAGTGATCCTACTGATATCAGTGCAGAATGAACACCCTGGTATGATGAAGGTACATTCAGAAGAGTCTGGACTGTGAACCTGCAATTCAAGCTAGAGAGATACAAGTACCTGGAATGATGGCAATCAGACTTTGACCCCAAGGGACTGAGAGCAGAAGTTGAAAGTCAGAAAGCCCTGAGTGGGCTCACGCCTTGAGTCTGTCTTGGGTGTGTCAGTGGACATGCTGTTTGTCTCACAGGATTATGAGAATTAAACAAGTTGTCATAAGTAAAGTACTTAGCACAGAATGGGGTTCATAGACAGCAGCTTTGGTGGAAGCAGAGAGAATAAGCAGAAGTAGCAGCAAAAATACAACCTGCACCTGTGAGTACTGGAAGAGGAATAGGAAGACTGTTTTGACCAGTGTGGGACAAGACAAAGCCCATGAACAGTGAGAGGCAACACATGCTGGGGTGACACTATCAGAGGCCAATCAAACAACTAAGACCTACTATGCCCTTACTGGTTACTTACCCAGTGGGTCCTGTCCTAGGTAAGTGACCTGACCCCCAAATTCCAGTTGCTTGGCAAGCATATTACTTCAACTAACATATTCGCATTTAACATCTGTTCTGCTCCTAATCTCAACATACAATATACAGGCATTCTAGCCCTCAAAAACCATATAACAGATCAAATTAATGCACATGAAGGACAGGCACTAAAGAGCTTGCAGGAGCGGGCATGTGAGCTGAATGCTTATTCTAACACCAATACTCCCAAGCAAACTTTCACTACCAAATCTTTCACTTAATCCAGGTCTTAAAATCTATGTTCACTATGAGGTAAGCATGTAAATGGTGTTAAGTCAACATAATTGTGATATCTGCAATTCGCTGAAAGGTTGGGTTTGAAATTCCATTCCAGATTTATACAGTCTACATATGACTAAATGTCTAATTTTTGAGTGATAATAATCTACCTACATTTAATCATAAAGATATACAGATCAAGACCTCATATCTTTCTAAAATCAGGTCCAATCCCTGAATTTGTCCTTTTGAATATCATGACCATAAACCATGAGCTCTAAATTTAAAATACAGCATTTGAAAACAGTGTTTTTTCCTAAATTTTTTTTCCTTGACTGAATAAACTAGTTGAGGCTAAAAATTAGAAAAAGTAGATTCATAATTTTAGGCTATTTATATCAACATGTACAATAGATTCAATTCTTGCTACTGAAAATTCATTTATACATAGTTTATTTCAGATTTGATCCAGTGCATTCTGAAAGAAGTTCTATTTTCTTCAGAGCAATGTCTCCTCTGTTAAATGTCTCACCCATAACATCCTCACTTCAAATTAAGCAATACATGGAACAATGGCAAAACTGATATAAATTTAGTACTACTCTTCCTTAACAAGCTCAGTATTTAATATTTCAAAGCTATAATTTATTTTTCCTTTTCAATGAAGAAGCTGATAAAGAAAAATATTTTACATTCACAAGTGCTACCAAACAAGAAGTAATGCCCAAAGTAGTGCCAACAATAATTTTAAAAATCAGTGCATTGCCAAAAGACTCCTAGAGATAACAGATACACTAACATTTCACTGCAATATTCACTACTTTTAGCAAGGATTTTACATGAAGATTTGTGAGAACATTGTTACTCCAAGAGACTAGAGTTATAATTAAATAGGGAACTATAAGAGATACTCTTCTAAAAATTTTCCCATCTCAGGAATTTTGATTTTTCTGCCTTAAATATTCCACGTAACTTTAAATATCACTAGGAAAGACATTATTCTACAGTTATTACTAACCTAGTTTTTTCAGTAGAGGAAACAGACACATGGAAGACATGGTTTGTATTGTAAATCACAGCACTGCAAAGCCAGTCAAGTAAGTTTATCTATTTAAATATTCTCCCTTACTCTGATGCAGATTGTAAGATGATATATCTCTTTACTTAACTGATGGATATTGAGCCAATATTTTTTTCATCATCAGATTATTATTTTTATGCTACATTAGTATTTCAGTTTTTTATATTCAAGGAACAACAATTCTTGTTTTTGTACTTAAAGAATGGAAGATGGAACATCAATATGTTAGAAAATCTGGTCAAAATTTCAAAACAAATTCAACTTAAGATAGGCTATGTTAAGATACTGACACAAATTATAATTCTATATTGATTCTGTGAAGTTACACTGAATAAGAGGTAGAAAATCCATTTAGCCAACGTGATAACTGATCGTAACCTGTCTCGACTGTTGTGTTCTGAAATGTTCCATACTCAGAACCGTGTCATTAGTAGATCTGTTAGCAGTCTCACAGCTCAGAATCTGGCTTTATTTGTTAAGCATCAAGCTGCCCTATCGCATGTATAGAGCTAAAAAGTTGTTATGCTTCATAATGTAAAACTCACAGAAGTGCACAGCTGCTGTTCCTATTCTCAAAGAAGTCTGTGAGAATAATGATGTCACAGAAAAAGACTGCTGTCTACCACACTTCCAGACAGTCAAGCCATTCAGTCTCTGCAGTTAATGGAGGTACACAGGTTGCCCTATAAACATTATGGTAGCATACAATAAGGGAATGAATTCATGAGAAATTTGCTGAAGGCAAGTAATTAGGTCTTCTATATAGTTCTCCCTTTAGTAACCTTTTCTGACCACTGCAACTTCCCAAAAACAAAATTATCATCTCACTGTCTGTTACCAAACTATGAACACAGAGCTTTGTAAAAATTGAATGTACAGCTTCGGACCCTTGGAAGAAGACTATACAAAGTCACCTAGACAAACAAAAGCATCTTTCTTTAGTTACATGTCTCCAGAATAAGCATAATGAGTTGAATCATCTTCTTGAGAGAAATGCAAAGTACGGTGGATCCTCAAGTTACAACTGGCCTGACATATGAACAACTTGGGTTAATTAGGTTAATAGAAGATTCATTTGCCTGTTGTTATCTACAGCATGTACCCAGCTAAGCATCTAGCTCTTAGCTATACTGACTTACAACCAACTTGAATTACAACCAGCCCTTGGAACCGATCGAGTTCATAAGTCCAGTGATTTCACACATTAGTAAGAGCTTACACTTATATATTAAAAAACTGCTAACACTTTTTACTGCATATAATACTAAGTAGTTTTATGCCAGATCAGAAGCCAGCATAGAAGAGGAGTCTGGTTTCCTTACTTGAGATTCTTTTATAACAAAACAACAAAACCTTTGTCCAAGTGAGAATTTTTTAAATGACTTAAAATATATGAATATTAAATATTTTCTACTACATATCTCTGCAATATTTTAACTATCTTAAATTCTAAATTAGAACAAAGAGAAATTTTGAAAAGTATATACATTATAACTCAAAATTACTAGAAATTTTTGAGATTAAAAACAGAACAGATTTGGCACAGGGAAAAAAGGTATAAATTTTAGGGCCAAATTTGCCACAAACTAGTTGTATAATCTTGAATAAATTTCCTTTCCATTTCCTTAGCTTTAAAATGAAGATAATGGGGGAAAGTGCTACACAATGTCCCATTTTCCTGTAATAGTATAATGTTCAAACTGTAGTCATCAGGTATGGGAGCACCAGGCATCAAAATGATAATAGCTATGCTTTATTTGCTGTATGCAAGGCACTGTTCTAAGCATTGTACACCTATTAATTCATTTACTTTTCAATCAAACCTATATATGAAGTACTATTCTTGGCCTCATTTAAGTGAAGGCACAGAGGAATGGACATGTTAAATAGCTCAGCCAATGTCACACAAGTAGAGAGGAGAAGAACAAGACTTCCTTATCAGGCCAACTGATTCCAAGGCTAGCTCATATACCACCCTCCTACACTGTATATTCAGGGTAAATATCCCTTACTCAAAATGCTTGAGGACCTGAAATGCTTTTTCAGATTTTGGAAGGTTGATGATATAGTATAACAATGCCCTGAGATCATTACTAACATCATTTCTACAATATATACATATGTAATATAGTATATATACATAAGCAGAGAAAGTATTGGACAGCTTCTTGGGTCCTAATCAGTTTCATTCAGTTCAAAAATGCAGGCATATCTCCAATGCTGCATATAAGACAGATTTTGATACCCAGATTTCAGAAGAAAGCCTGGGAGGCCAGGCAGTGTGCCCCTGAGAGAGCAGTGTGTGGGAAGCTGTGAGTATAGAACCAAAGGTGCACTGGAAGCCACAGAAGCGTAGAGAAGCCAGGAACATGAATGGTCTGTGGAAAACTGCAAGGAGGGAGCAAAGCCAGCCCAAGAGAAAAGCCATGGGAACTATAACCATTAGCAGTGCTGTTGGAGAAGAGCCACCCAAGCCCTGTGGATTTCATTTCTTGCTGAAGATTGCACTGGATGCTAGACAAGGAACTACAGGACTTAATGTTTGCCCTACTGGATTTTAGACTTACTTTGGTCCTGTTCCTTTCTATCCCCCTTTTTGTACCTTTTAGAATGGAAATCATCTATCTGTGTCATTGCATATTAGAAGTATCTAACTTTCTTTCTTTTCATTTGTATAGAGGCTCACAGATAAGAGTTTGCCTTAAATCTCAGAGAATTTGAACTTGGACTTTTCAGCAATGTTGAAACTGTTAGGACTTTGGCAATTCTTAGAGATGGACTAAATGCATTTTGCACAAAAGGATACACAAGAGTTTTTTGGAGATCAAGGGTGAATGTTATGGCTTATATCTAGATGTCCCCCCCAAAGCCTCTTGCACTCAAAGGTGGGGCATTTGGGAGGTGGGTGTGATGTTGGGATTAAGGGGATGTGGAACTAGTTAATCATAATTCTGGGTGTGGATAATGGGAAGACTCACCCTTGGTGTTGGTGGTACCACCCAAAAGACTTATAGTTGGAATGCTATCAAAGGAAAAGATAAGCTTGCTTTGCTGCTTTCTGCCCATACCATGAACTGTTTATCCTCTGTGATGCCCCTCTACCAGCCACCCTGTCTTGGAGTCAGCCAACTATGAACTGAAATCTCTACAAACTGTGAGCTAAATAAACCTTTCCTCCTTTAACTTGTGAGTTTCAGGTATTTTGTCTCAGCAACAATAAAAGTAACTAAGACAAAAACCATGTTTATTTGCCTGAATGTATTCTGTGCCTAGAACTCTAAGGCAGCATTTCTTAACATCTGCTTTTATTTGGAATTGTACTAAAAAGCTAGAATTAAGTTTAGCAGTGGCATGACATGAAGACATGCCATGAAGTGACAGCGACAGTTAAATCTGGTATCCGCTTATAAAATGGCATTCAAGTTGCTATCTGTTACCATGTTTAAGTACAGAATTACAGTTTGAAAATGAGATGATTCAACTATGATTATTTATAGCTGAGGGAAAACCCTTCTTATCAGCATGAGAAACTGCTTCAATTTATTTTTCTATTGAGTCTTCTTTATTTGGTTGATTAATAACAAGCAAAGAATGGTTTAATCTCAGAAGCATGAAGCATACAAATATATACCAATTCTAAAGTTTGCTTAATTTTCTTGACAAAAATATGATACACTCATTAAATTTCCTGTTTCCAGTCACTTATGATCAAGAACCATACACTCTTACAGACAGAAGAGACATTATATATTGTTTACTTCTTTGTCAAAGAGACAAAGTGTCAGAGATCTTTTCCTCACTTTTAATATAGTATGTAGCTCTAAATTTTCTAAGAATTCAAACTGTCTCATTGTACCTTAACACAACAGTGAAAATAGTTATTCTGACTCAGTGTAAATTTGTCCCTGCCACAACCTAAGTATACATGCCCAAATACATATGATTAAAAAGAAAATCTATCCTCAGCACTAGCACTACACACAAAACAATCTGCGTGCTCCCATTTCTTCCCCCTTCCAAGTCAAGAATATGCAGGTAAACCTCAAGTTAGACTCACTTCTCTGTCTTCTGGGCTGTTGCTTGTGCCAAGGGACCATGTAACCAAATAATTCCTTTTACAGTAAAAAACCATAATATTTACAAGGTAAGTGTGGGAACAAGTTATCAATCATTGGAAACATATGGACACAGCTGGGAGGACACCTGTTGGAAATGGATGAGTGATGTGTAAGCCGCAAACCAGACAGGAATGTTCACACAACTTCTGCTACCTACTTCCCAGCATCACCAACTTGAGTAAAAGACCTTGATGAAAAAGCAACAAACTCTAATTAGATTTGCATTTTATTTTTCACCTTTAAAAGAGAACTTTAGAACTCATCTATTTGAAATAAGCTCCCAAATGAGTCACTTTCAATTCAGCAATCCCACTAATATATAGGACAAAGTCCCATGAAATGCTAATTTTACTTATATTGCCCACACTACCTGCTCATCATTCATTATAAATTCTCTCCTTTTAAGTGTCTACATATATTTTACAAATAAAAATGGGAAATTTCTGTACAGGAAATATTTTTATTTTTAATTACTAAATTTTATTCACTCAAAAGTAATCAGTACTTTTTAAAAGTCTCCCATAGGAGAGATAAGGTGTATGCTTTACAACTACAAGGTTGAAGGTGCGTGGAAAAAGAACCAGAATTTCATAGGATATTTATACCAAAAAGGAAAAATAACATGTAGATTCATAATTAAAACTCCCAAAGGAGCCATAGATCCCTTCAAGTTATTTTCATGTATGGAAATAAAGGGTTGAGGTTCATTTTTTATGTATGGATACCAAGTGTTCTAGTGCCATGTGATGAAAACACTATCTCTTCCTTCGCTCTTGAATTGAGTTTATATTCTATAAAATGCTAATGTTAAATAATCTTTCAAAACTCAGTGGACCATATATGTGTGGTTCTATTTCTAGATTCTGTTTTATTCCAATGATCTATATGTCTTTCCTTACACCAACACTGCCTTGATTACTGTAGCTTTAGAAGTCTTAAAATTAAGTACTAAACGTCTTCCAACACTGTTTTTGTTTTTTTGGTTTTTTTTAACTTTTCTAGGTCCTTTGGACTCCTACATAACTTTTAAATTTCAATATCCAATTCTTCATTTATAGGAAGTATACATAGACCTAATTTTTATATATACCTTGTGTTTTCTAATCCTGCTAAATTCAAGTACAAGTTCTAGGGGCTCCTAGAGATTTCTTAGTATTTTCTCTGTAGATGATCATTTCATCTACATATAAAGATTTTACTTCTACTTTGCCAATCCTATCCTAATTGTGTCATTTTATTGCCAGACTATTTTGGTGGGGCCTAGGTTTCAAAGTTTAATGGACAGATGAAGAGTATGCATATCTGCCCTTGTTCCCCACCCCCACCTCAAGGAGAAAGCATTGTATCTTCTCCATTCATATAAGGCGTTCTCACTGGAAGTATGGAGTACATGTCTTTAATCTGTTGAGAAGGTTCTGTTCTTCTTCTAGTCTCCTGATAGCTTTTACCATGAACAGCTGTAGAATTTAGTCCAATACTTTTTCTCCAACTAGTGACAGGATCATATGGCTTTTTCCCTTCCTCTGTTAAAATGATGACTTTTTGGAGTGGATCTTCCAATGCTGAACCAACACTGCCATCCCTATAATAAAACCACTTTCTACATACTGCCAGATCTGACTTCTAATAGTTTGTTTTCTTAAACAAATTTCTATCTATGTTCATACATTTTTCTTCTATTATCTTTATCCAGTTTTAGGATTAGCACAATGTTGATTTCCTAAAATGAAGGGAGAAGTGTTCTTTCTTTTTTCTGCTTTAATTGTTTGATATAATTTATCAGTTAAAATGTATATGAGCCTGCTGGTGTCATATAGGTAGGTTTTCAAGCTAGGAATATACTTTCTTTAATAGGTGCTATTCAAATTTTATATTTCCTCCAGAGTTAGTTTCATTAATTTGTTTTCCAAGGTACTCCTTAGAAGTCGTCAAATTTATTTCAAAAAAGATTTTTGTAATATGCTTTCTATATCCTTTTAAATTCTGTAAAATTTGTGGTAATGTCTCCTAGATCTTGATAGTGTAATTTTAAAAATGTATAATTGATATTGCATAATAGGAAGAAAAGGTCTACAGGAGCAGGGGAAGTGGGAGGGGTAGGGGAAAGGAAAAAGGGGAAAAAATATGAGAAAAGGAAAAAAACGGAGACAAAGTCTTTGCAAATAGAGAAGGGTGGAGGGGGTGAAGGGAGGGCAAGGGAAGGGGGAAAAAATAAGAACCAAGAGACTCATGTAATGGTACAAGATCCCAATGATGAATGTAACTGTATTTTATACCTAAAATGTACCAATAAAGTTAATGGGGAAAAATAAAAAACTCCCAAAATCCAAATGAAGTAGCTGACTCCTACCTCTCTGGATACATTTCTAACCAATCCATAAGCATTAACTACATCCTTACAATTTACCTACTGCTATGTACTTCAAATTTCAGACCAATTTTTCTGAAACTGACTGAAAAAACTGGAAGAAGTTTAAAAGTCTGTGCCCAAACTCAGTCATTTGCAGGTGAAAGCCTTGAAGAGAATTGTGAGGGTTAGAAAGAACCTCAGGGGTGAATCCAAAAGACCAACAACAGAAGTAATGGAGCTCAGTGCTACAAGCAACTCATTATAAGGGAGAGGAAAATGGAGGGCAGTGACAGGGTCCTTCATACATGCTGGGGATATGGCAGAGACACAACCAATTGAATGATGATGTACATCTTAATTAGCAATCCTGTGGCTTCACATGGACATAGCTGTATGTTTTTGACACAATTCAGTAAGCAGTACTTCACATGTTCAACATCTGTAATAGAGATACAAATAAACATTCAAGGACTTAAAGCTCTGACAAGACTACAGAAATTTTTATCTCCAAGAACTGGGACATGATGAAAATCCCATACAAAATACTGAAAGGACCTCAATTTGTAAGAAGTCAGGTGAGAAAATGATTAACCAGACACAGTGTCTAACTGCATTGTGACGATTCATTTGTTACTTCACAAATGTTTGAATTTCACAACATAAGAACTCTCAAAAGCATTAGTATTGCTGCTCTAGTTTCTAGGCAAAAAAGAAAAGTATGTGGGTGAGAAAAAGGTGGGTAAGAGGAGATTAACTTGCAAGCCAGAGACTTTTTCTGGGTTTTGGGTTTTGGTTTTTGGGTTTGTTTTGTTATTTGTTTTTTGGGACAAGGTTGCACTATGTAGTCCAGGCTGGCCTCGAACTCATGGCTATCCTCCTGCCTCAACCTCCCGAGTGCTGGAAATACATGCATACACCACCACAGCTGGCCCAGGAGATTAATTTGTAACAGAAGTGAATTCAAAGTAATTCAAGTTAAAGCACTGGCCACAGTGACTAACTTGAATAAGGTTGAAGCCCACGAATGTTGGTTTCCTTCAATTGTGGTAAAGGTATCATAAAATGGTTTTTCTTTTAAAATACATCACACTGAAAAAGGCCATTTTCCTAGGTAATATCTGGAGAGAAATATAATCAAATTATGAAAATTAGAGAATGAAATCACTATTCCTAAAAACTACAAAATAACAAGTGAAGTTTTTTGCTACATAATACCAAGGTAGATTACTAATACACAACCTCCACTTGGTTGTTTCTAGAAAAGATTCAACAGAAAATAAGAAAGATACAGAGATATCAGAAAAGAGACATCAAAGTTTAGCTATCAGTCTGATTTGGACCTGTACTCAAAAAAGTTTATAAATTATACAAACTTGTCAAAATCAAGCACAAACTAGGACATTATACTACACTCTCAGGCTGGCCTACTTTCAAAACTCTAGACCTTAAGTTGTTATGACAACCTAATGACATCACACACACACACACACACACACACACACACGTGTGCCACCATATTATCAAAAAATGTTAAATTTGTGTTGAAGAATTTTGTTACTGTTCTGGTATTATCTTATGGCATTAGGTCACTCCTTAAAGAGAAAAGCTGTAAATTAATTTACATATATAAAACACACACAAGAAACACACACTGTGAAAAGTGGAGAAGAGATAACCAGCTAGAGACCTCAGAACTCACTGGGAATGATGGGGTCCTAAGTTCCCTCAGTTCTTTCTGTCTCATGTATCCCTAACTAAACTAGCCCGATGCTCCCAGGGAACTGACTTGCAAGTGAAGTGAGTTTTATAACTGCATTTCCTGGCCAGAGAGCTCAGTCTCTGCAGACTTCCATTCTCATCTGCAAGTCGTCCACACGCTCTTCTGGCTCCTCTTTGGGATTCCCAGAGAGATGATTCTGCTTCCTTCCCACCTCCATACTCAATTCTGGGTTCTCACCATTCTTTAAAAACCAAATGAGTCTGGACTTTTTTTTGTTTGCATGTTTTTATTTCCAGTTTTCTCTTAATTTTCTCCATAAGATGAACAATATTCTAGCCATAGCATCATTCATCTCAATAGATATTGTTTACAACTATTGTTTAAAACCCAGTGAAAAAGAGATCGTTATGTCACATAAGAGTCTTCTAATTATTAATTATTCTACTTCCTGTCATTTGCCTTTGGTACTAATGCCTTATCACTGTATTTAGATTAATCTCTTTCTGACACATCACCAGTATCCACATCAAGCTTCATTCTGATTTGGTTCTTTACAAAGTAAAATAATCAATTTTTTGTTTTTATACTGAACCAACAGAGAATATTGAAGATTTACTAAAAATAAGAGACAAAACATGCATTGGAAGACTCATCGATCAAGTGCCCCAACTTCCCTTGTATCTCTACCCATGGTGCCACAACCAGCCCTCAGCTTCCTGCTACCTCGCATTTTGTTCTGTTCTGTTTTGTTGTTTTGTTGGTGGTCCTGAGGAATGAACCCAGGGCCTTCACGCTGACCTACATCTCCAACCCCTTTTCTTAGTTTGAAACAGGAGGTTGCTACATCTGTAAATTTTTCAGGCTGGGGTCAAAATTGCAATCTTCCTCCCTCAGCCCTCTCAGAATCCTGGGATTACAGCTGTGCACCACCATGCCCTGCTCAGCATGAACTCCTATCTAGTCCTTATGGCCTATCTGATTACTTAAACCTGGTAATTGCCCTTTACCCTCACCCACAGTGTGTGTGTGTGTTTGTGTGTGTGTGTGTATATACATGAGTGTGTATAAATGAGTAAGTAATAGGTAAATAATTCATTTGTGTACTATGTTATATCTTGTGGTCCCTAATTATTCATTTAAGTCTCATACACCAAATGCAATCACATATTGAGAACAGAACTAATTATATTCTTATCATTTTTCTTCCATGCTGTAAACTGTGGTGCTAAACACAGAGAGGCAGAAAGTTTATTCATTTAATGAATGACAATTAATATGCTGTGGGCTGGGGATTAAGAGCAAAGCAGAAGGCCATGTCTGTCCATGAAAGGCTTAGAAGATACTGTGAGAGAGAAGTGTAAACAAGGATTTTAAAGTGCTTTCTGAGAATCAAAATGGAGCTGTATCCAAGCATTACAGGAGTTCAGAGGGAAGTACCTAACTCGGCCAGGAAAGAGAACCATGAAGGATAAATAAAACTTTGCCAAGCAAACAGGAGGTAGGAATGGCTTTCAAGAAACACAGGACATATAATGCCAAGACTCAGGAGGCTGAGGCAGGAGTATTGGTGGGAGCTTGAGGTCAGCCTGGGCTACATAGTGAGTTTAAAGCCAACCTGAACTACATGAACTACATAGGGAGACCCTATCATAGATGAACAAAAAAGGGACAGCCAAGCCAAGTATGATCAGAATCAATAAAAATGCTTGGGCTCTCAGTGTGGGAATGGCCTGGTGAGAATGGCAGCAATCCTGAATGAATCTGCATATGCTCCCTTGGGTCTACTCCCAGTCCTGCAGGCGTAGGGGTCACAGTATGGAAAGTGATAGATCACATGTCCATTCGGCTTACAACCTGGTCAGCAGTTTGGAAAGTAGGAAAAATGGAAATATATTTTTTTAAAACTACTTCAGAATATAACACAGAAATGATGAAGATCTGAGCTAGGAATGCCAGGAATTTAATCATGATCATTTAAGTAACACAAAATGAGTGAGAAGAGTAGTCAGACAAAGGATTCTGAGCAATGCTTCACATGAACATTACTGAAAGTCAAATCCATTTTTAGTTTGGGAATTATTTTTTTTCTGTCTTTAACACTGTAGCTCTCAATTTATAAACAAGAAGAAACAGGTCAAGATTAGTATTTTAAAGCCTAAATTGGAAACCTTTTATCTACATACTGATCTTGGAATGTCTTTCCGACACCAAGTGTTCAGAGATAACAGAATCCACCCCCCCTTCACCCTCCTCCCTCCAAAAGAACCTGTCAAGGTGAAGGGCCTGCAAACATACCTATTTATCAGCCTTTCTTTTTAAAATGAGTACTGAAGGCAGAAAAAATACACGGTATCACTCATTCTGTTTGGCCTTTATACCATTTGACTTCTTACCTTCCCCACAGCCCCCCTCCCCTGGAATTCAAATGATTGCTTTAACACCTTAACTCACTTTCATGTCATCCGGTTGACATCTGGCAAACTGCCTCAGCTGACTTGACACACTAAATCATTTTAAGATATTTTTCCTTTAACATCAATGATTCAGTCTCTAAGAGCTAAACTGTCCTGACAAATATGTACTGATTTAGAATACCAACCAGATAAATATGCTGCTAACATTTGTAGCATAAAACGGTGTCGTAAAAGCAGTCTTTTCTTACTTGATTTATACAAGAGACATCCACTTCACGTACATCTACACTCTTGGCTGCTTTGGGACCTATAACATAAAAGAAATAATGAATAACTACAGGGGGAAAAAAATCTAACATGGCTCTTGTCACATTTTAACAACAACAACAAAATGAATACCAAAACATCACTCTACTACTGGATGCAACATAGTGACTTTAGGAAGTAAAAACATCTACTCCTTACGTCATATGTCCATATTTATCTATTTTGTTCGTCTTGCTATGCTAACACCTTCTGAGCATCTACTATGTCTGGAGCATTATGCCTGTACTGAGCAGCACAGGAAATCTTGCATATTCCTTTAAGTAAAGTGACTGCCAATAATTGACTGAGGTCGGCATATACATAAAGGCTCACTGCTTAGTTCTGAACTCTATGATTACCTCCCTGAAAGCCATTCCCTAAATATCGTGGTTAATGCACTGTCACACACATGCACACACACACACATGAGTCACTCTCTACCCTGTTATTCTCTCATTTTTTGCACGTCTTGAACTCTATCCGATCACTTTGGGAGTGACTGGGAATTTAGCAGAGCTCGGAAATGCAGACTCATTCACCACTTTACCAACAATGCCTAGAAAAGTGCCAGGTCTGAGCTCACATGCATCTGGTGGTCTAACAAATGCTTCCAGATCCATAAGCCACTGAAATTTTAAAACTTCATTCTAAATAAAATCCTACCAGAATAGAGTTTAGTACTTCTGTGAGTACATAAGATCCAGAGCCTATAAAACTTGGCAAACTAGCACAAATCAATTTATATAATTCCACTTCTATCCAGTGTCACGGATGCAGTAGAAGCCAAATGCTAATAATTGTCAAAATAATAATTTGTCAAAATAATCTAAACTATCTCTAAAATGCAAGAAAAGGAATATAAAAGGAAACAAAGCTAATCTTGCTGAAAGAAGCATGAATGCCAGAGTAAGGCATTCATAACAAAAACTTTTAAAAATGTTATCCAGGCTTCTAGCTCACATTTCTTCTATGAGTTAGAAGAAGACACTATATTAGAATAGGTAATAGAGAAAACTGCAGTATTCCATAACTGTGCTTCAGTAGTATATCCAGATTTAGATCAAAAAAAGTTTTATTTAGAACACTATAAAATAAAAGAACTAAAACAAAAAGGCCCTCAGAATCTCGCAATATCATACTTTGAAAAATCTGGTAGAATAAGGCCCCACTTTCAGAATCTATTTTTTAAAAGAACTCAGTATTAATTTTATGCTGATGTAAAAGCACACAGAAGTTGTATTTTCTCTACCCTGGGTCCCAAGCTCTGGGTTCCATAAGTATAGCCCATTGTGTATAATTCCCAGGCCAGGAGGCAGCAGACAAGTTAATTAGTCTATTAAGTCTCAGTCGTATCCTGGCCCTGATGTTTAGGTTAGCACCTTCAGCAACAAGTTTCTAGCACTCAACTATGCTGCCATTTGTTCCTCAGAGGAATTAGGAATGGGAGGAAAAAAGAAAACATGGCTGGGAAAAGTTCCCACTGACCTAAAAGCAGAAACATGCACGTGAGTCAGAGGTAAATCGGTGAATTCATAAAAAAGGAGAAAAACTCCGGTTGATTAGTTCATGCTATTTTAAGTGATTAGATGAAAAATAAATGGCTTCATATCTAAGAGAAACTTGAATAGCATTTAACACTCTACAAAATCAACCTAAAAAAGATGCTAATTTGCCATGGCTTAGCACTAAAGAGAAACCAATGATTTCATATGGCAAACTCTGCAGTATTTCATGGGAAGATTAAACACTTGTCTAAATACTGGTGATGTTATCAATGACTGAAATGAACCAAATCATATGCTTAAAAAAGTATCCACATGTGCACACACATGTGCACACACACACATAGAAGCAGAGGGACTCAGACAATGGAGGAGGCAGGAAGGAACCATCTGTTATCTTTCACCTCATGGGTATCAGCTACTGCAGGCTGTATCTGAAAGAACAACATACCATACACAGTTTGATATTCAGTAAAAGCCAAGTGTGTTGACCATTACTACACAACAGAACATACCTATATGTTGTATAGGGATCGTTTTTATTATTAAATTTTCCTTTTCTTTTCTTCCATGAGGTCATGCATTGTTCCGTGTACAGTATACAGTACACTGCTGTTCCAGCACCACTGACCCAGGAGACTGCATAGGAGCGGGCTCTACACATGGTTTTACACATATGATCAGGTACTAAGAGGGACTCTGACATCTCTGAGAACAGTGCTAAGAAATAAATAACAGGACAAAGACTGACTCAGTGTATAATGACACTATCTTGCATTACAAATATCTGTCATACACTGGGCAATACAGCTCTTAGAACCTTGATGCACCTACAATAAAGTGATGTTAAACTCCTAATCATTTCAAGGCTACCTGGCATGCTGAGTTACTGAAAAGACAGTGTCGTAATTATGCCTCATATTTTCTCCTGACTATCTTATTCTGTTGGGCTCTATAAAAGCAGAAGGTCAACTAATTTTCCCCACTCGATACAATGGTATTTCTTGAAATTTTTCTTCAGAAAGTCAGAAATACTGAAATAGAAAAGAACTAAAGAGGTAAAAAATGATTTAATGTTGTTTATAATTGCAAAAGCAAAGTATCAAACAATAAGAGACTGTTTTAACAAATAATGACACAGAACATTAGAGATCTTTAGGCTCCATGCTTCTAAGGAGTATTTAATGAGAAAAAAAATCCCCAGTTTATGGTAACACACAATGAAGAATTTTTGAGTGACTGAAATAAAAATACAGTTTACAAACTATACATGTAAAATTCTGATTTTAATATATATGAACATTATATACAAATGTATTTTATATACTTCTTTTATATATAATATGCACATTCACACTGAAAAAGAAATACTCCAAGTGGTCACAGAATAGGGTGGAACTAAACACAATTATTATGAACGCAAATCACCTTCAAAGTTAGAAACACAGATATTGAGGCCACTGTGTTAGTCTGAGCCTCTGATGTCATCATCGAGGGTGACACTTCCTATTTGTCACTGACAGAGTAAAGGAGGATTTCCTTCAGTGGCCATTTGCTAAGACCCTCAGTCCTAACCAGGTCCAGCAACTTGAAAACTTTCATCTTGTCTTTCTCTCACATATAATTAATCTCTGTTCTCCAGCTACTATCTCCTATTAATATGTATATTAATATAAAATCTACTTATCTGTGAACTGTGTTGCAAAAATGCCAGTATTTCTTTATCTATGGCTCTGGAATTTTTCCTCTGAGGCAAAAAGGGTGTGAGTATGTATTTGACAAACTCATTTATTTATGACAAATGGTCCTAAACCTGTTTCACATATGGCCATGGATATTTTTACTAGCTCTGTTGAAGGGAATCCCATCCTTCAAAGTGACAGTTATAGTTTCCCTTTAAAAATGTCATTTTGAAAGTAAGTTTTTTAAATAGTATTTTGAATCAACACTGGCAAATTTTTAAAGTGTTTCAAAAGATACAGTTACACCCTAGGTCAAGAAAAATCATTTATATTTCCTTCTTAAGATTCTTATTTCTTAGGAAAAGTCCATTCCAGCCCACCTCTTAGAGACACTCTCTATACCATCTATGTGATCTCTAACTATCCCCTATGTAGTTTCCTCCCATCTTTGTGCAGTTGAAGCAAACAGCACTACTTTGTGCTCTGTTTGTGTGGTTACCACGGTAGTGACCTGGATTTTGCACATGGGATAAACCCATTTGGGTCAGGGGAGAGAAATAAGGGACCAAAAGAATGGGTTTTGGTCAGCACCCTGAAGCATTCACTTTTCATCTGAAATAGCTTTTGGCCAAATTCTATAAAGCTATTTTAAAAAACTACAAAACTCTCACCTGACTTGGGCTTCCTGGCACAAAAGCCCTTAGGACTGGGATGTGAACACCATGACACTGGTAAGATCATCAGCCTTTCCCTGGCTCCTAGAAGCTTACAGTTCTTCTTACCATCTCCTTGTCAGGCCCTCTTCCCAGATTCTACTACCAGACAATGGAAACATCAGTGGAAACTGAAAGTATTTGATGAAAAACAGATGCGACAGGACATTCTGCTTGCCTGACACCTAGATCCATCCAGCTTCCCCCACTGTCTTTCAGGGTGTCACTAGATAGCACATGAAAAGAGCAGCTAGTGGAAGAAACAGTGTATGTTTTCTGCTTTTATGCATCTGCTCAACTGTCAATAAAGTAATTTCCTTGATTATTTGCATCAAATAAACCAATGGCTTTCAAAATATTTTACTCTAAAATTATTTTTTAAAAAAACATCCAGAAGGTAACAGAATAAGCAGCTGATATGACTAAAGGGAGAGGGAGATGCCAGGGCTGCAGAGTTCCCCCAGAGCCTGCCCCTCAATCTTCAGCTCCCTCCACAGCTCCCTATGCTACTGGCCCATCTACTGTAGAGCCCTGAAGACACAATTGGAAACCCAGTTACACAAATCCTGTCCCGGCCATCACAGAGCTAATAACAGGAAGCACTATTTCAAATATCAAGTAAGTATCAAGTCAGTATCAAAGAGTCATCGGTAGTTTTAAGTGTCAGAAAGAGTCACTAATTATTTTCAACACCATTTGTTCCATTATTATGAGGAAAATTATGGTGCAATAGCATGTAAAATCTGGTGGCTCGTAAAATAATCAGCCCAAGTTCTTTAAAATGCATTATGTCTTCTCAAATTGTCTTAGAGGGTGAAAAACACTGTTTTTTAAAAATAGCTATTAGTGAATTAGTTATAAAGCATAGTCAGAGGCCAGAATCATTTGAAACTCTGCTGGATAATAGAAATTTTTATGATAGCCTCAGAAAGGAAAAGAAAAATAAGCAATGACTTTCCTGCCCCCTTTGGCAGCCAAACAGATGTCTAGAAATTTAATACATCCTATCTCACTGAGTCGTCATAAAACTGACAGAAGATGGGATGAAGTTTTAAAGAGTCAATAAAACTTTATGAAAAGTATTCTGAATATCTTAATTGTCAAGATAAGGCCTCATTTCAAAGAAACATGGCTGGATACCTTGATAATTTCTGTGTATTTCTATTGTATATCTTCAAGAGACACATCCTTAAGATATTACAATTTAATCACTTCCAACTTGAAAAACAGGAGTTTTAATAGCTCATAGCACATTACAGTATAATTGCCTATAGATAGTTTTTTAATATTATGTGAACTCATAAAACTCCTCACTAGGCAATGAGTTTCTTCAGCAAACAATGTAGGTTTTATTGATCTGAATTTGATAACTCATTAATTCATTCAGCATTTCTGCAGTATACCTACTAGCCCCATGCTTGCTACTTATGAGTAATAAGTATTCACAGTGTAAAAAATTCATAGTTCCTATCCATTAACATCCAGAGAATAACACAGAATCAGAAAATAAATCACTGTAGTATACTGTTTTGGAGTTCAATGCAGTATGTTACAGGAGCACAGCTGATAGCGCATCTGCAGCACCAGGGAACATGGTGGATCCACACTACAGTGTAAGCTTCAGCTTGGTTCTGAAGACCCCGGCAGTTAATTATGAAACATGTGGTAATGAATATACAATTAAAAGCTTCAAGCACTGTAGTACCATATATGCAAGAGTCTTTTTAAAAAGTCACTTTGACTATAGAGAGTAGACTAGAAAGCAAATCTGGCTGCAGGCCAGAAAAGTTAGAAGGCAGCTATGGTGATTCAGGTGAGAACAAGGGAATCCTCAACAGCTCTGGTTGAAAATGGAGACTGGCAGACATATGTGAGAAGTTTTAGGATGACAGAACAGGCAGGATTTAAAAACTGAGTAGAGGAAACAGATAACAGTCAAGAAATCAAGGGTTGTTCTAGGTTTCCTGGTCTTGGCAACAGGATGAACAGTAGTACAGTTTACTGATTAGGAAACACAGAAGGGAAAGCAAATCTGCTAGGGTACAGTAAGATGAGCTTCATCTGGGACATGGGACATGTCAAGCTCAAGTTCTCCTGTTTATGGGATATGATCAAAATATACAGTTAATGTTTAATTTTTTAAATGTATTACAGTAAATTAATGCAGAAATAAGATGCTTCCATGACAAAGAACTGAAGAAAATTCACGACTACCAAACCAGCTCTACAAAAAGTTCTGAAAGATAAAAATGTTCTGAAAAATAGAGTGGATCTTGACTTACGAACTCAATTTGTTTACAAGGGCTGATTGTAACTCAAGTTGGCTATAAGTCAAGATTATTTTCCCACAATAATGGAAATACCCATAATATATTCCCAACTTCTGAAAGCATCCCTTAAGCAACCTTTTCATAATAACAGTGTTGTACAATGTGCATAATTTACCAGAAACACCAATAATTTTCCTAGTGTATTCTGGTCATAACCCAAGTTGTTCATATGTCAGACTGGTCATAACTCAAGGGTCCACTGTATTTTAGAAAGAGACAAGGAAGACCAGAATCCCAAGAACACGAACAGAAAGAAGCCACTAGGCAAAGTAAGCAATTAAACAGAGGGGAAACACTGAGAACTAACAACAGGAAAAGAATATGACAAGGATAAGCCAATACATATTAGTTATAACCATCAATGTAAGTGGTCTCAATTCACCAATCAAAAGAAGCAGACTGGGGCCAGGGATTTAGCTCAGTGGTTCCAACGCCTGTCTTGCAAGTGCAAGGTCCCAAGTTCGATCCCTGGTAAAAAAACAAAACAAAACAAAACAAAAAAAAGGACTGGCAGAATGGATCAAGAAGCAAGATTCAACAATATGCTGCATACAACAAACACATTTAACTCAAAAAGAAATTCACAGACTGAAAGTCAAAGAATGGAAGACAATATTTCATGTGACAGGAACCCAGAAAAACAGCAAGGATAGCTATTCTATGTGCACACAAAGTGAGCCAAGACTGATTAGAAGAGACAAAGAAGGTCACTACGTACTTGTTAAGGAAAAACTTCAAGAAAAGATAATAATTATAAATATATATGCACTAAATAACAATGCACCCAACTTTATAAAGCAAATATTAACAAACATGAAAAATTAAGCACTAGCATAACTGTAATGGGTGATATCAATACCCCTACTGTCACAGACAGATCAACTAGACAAAAAGCAACACAGAAATATTAGAACTGAACCAAACCTGTGAATAAATGGACTTAGTAGGTATCTACAGAGTGTTCCACCCCAACAACATCAGAATATACATTCTTCTCAGCTGCACATAGTACATTCTCCAAAATAGACCACATACTAGCTCATAGAACATGCTTATGTAAATGTAACGTAATTAAAATTATCCCATGGACATTATCAGACCATAGTGCAATAAAATTGGAAATCAATGGAAAAATAAACCACAAAAGTCCAAAAACACATGGGAATTAAATAGCACACTCCTCAACAACCAATGGATCACAGATGAAATTAAAGAAGAAATTAAACAGTATCTACAATTAAATGATAATGCCAATGAAACACACTGGAACTTATGGGATGCAATGAATACAGTTCTATGAGGGAAATTTATAGCAGTGAACTCTCACATCAAGAAAACAGAGTGAGCTCAAATAACCTAATGTTGAATCTCAAACTTCAAGAAAAAGAAGAATAAGTAAATCTCAAAACTCATATGAAGGAGAAAATTATAAAGATCAGAGAAGAAATTAATATAATTGAGTCTAAGAAAACAACATAAAGAATCAACAAATCGAAGAGTCGTTTCTTTGAAATATGAAATAAAACAGACAAATTCTTAGCCAACCTTATCCAAAAAAGAAAGAAAACACCCAAATCCATGCAATTAGGAATGAAAAGGGCAAAATCACAATGGATCTTACAGAAATCCAGAAGAACATCAATACCTACACATTGAGAACCTGTATTCTAATAAGATGGAAACAAAGAAGAAATGGAAAGATTCCTAGATACATATGAATTACTAAGGCTGAATCAAGAAGATATAAAAATTCTAAATAACTCTGTATCATCAATGAAATTCAAGATGTAATTAAGGACTTACCAACAAATAAATTGCAGGTCCTGATGGATTCACTGCTGAATTCTGAAAGAAATTTGAGAAGATCTAATCCATTACTTCTCAAAGTCTTTAATGAAACTGAAAGGAAAGCAATTACTCCCAAAGTCATTCCTGGAAGCAAGCATTACTCTGATACCAAAACCAGAGAAGGATCCAACAAAAAAAGAGAACTACAGGAACATCTCCTTAATGAACATAGACACAAAAATCCTCAATAAGATACTGGCAAAGAGAATGCAGGAAATCATCAAAAAGGTTATACATCATAAGCAAGTAGGATTCATCCCATGGATACAGGGATGGTTCAGCACACACACACACACACACACACACACACACAAACACACACAAATAAATGTAATACACCATTTCAACAGAACCAAGGACAAAAATCACATGATCAACTCAGTAGATCCAGAAAAAGTATTTGACAAAAGTCCAACACCAATTCATGATAAAAAAAAAAAACCTTACAGAAAATTGGAATAGGTAGTCTTTATCTCAACTTAATAAATCCATCTATGACAAAACAACCAATATCATACTAAATGGAGAAAAACTAAAATCTTTCTCTCTAATATCAGGAACAAGACAAGGATTTCTACTATCACAAACCCTATTCAATATTGTTCTGGAAACATTAGCCATAGCAATTAGACAAGAGAAAGAAATAAAAGAAATAAAGATAGGAAAGGAGGAAGTTAAATTATTATTTGCAGATGACATGATACTCTACAAAGAAGACCCAAAAAGTCCACCAAAATATTTCTAGATTTAATAACTAAATTCAGTTGTGTAGCTGGATACATAAATAATAAAAAATCAATAGCATTCCTGTACACAACAAAATTACAAGAGAAATTAGGGAAACTTGCCTTTCATAATAGCATCAAAAAAATGAAATATTTAGGAATCATTCTAACAAAGAACATTAAAGACCTTTACACTGAAAATTACAGTACTCTGAAAAAGGAGACTGAAGAGGATATCAGAAAATGGAAAGATATCCCTTGCTCATGGGTAGGAAAAACCAACATAGTAAAGATGGCCATATTCCCAAAACTGGTGTATGGATTTAATGCAATCCCAATCAAAACACCAACAGTATATACTACAGAACTAGAGAAAACAATTCTAAAATTGATTTGGAACCAGAAGAGATCTAGAATAGCAAAAACAATTCTGGGCAACAAGCAAGGTAGGGAGCATCACAATCCCTGACTTGAAATTATACTACAGAGCTACAGTGATAAAAACAGCATGTTCCTGGCAAAAAAAAGAAAAACAAAACAGACCCAAGGATGAATGGAACAGATTAGAAGATGCAGAAACAACTCCAGACACACTCAAACACCTTATCTTTGACAAAGGAGCCAAACACCTTCACCAACAAATTCCCTGTGATGAATGTGATAATTATGTATATCTAAACTATACCAATAAACAATTTTAAAAAAAGAACTCCTTCCATTGTGTCCCATAAATTCTGCTATGTTCTACTTCCATTATGGTCTGGTTCTAGGATGTGTCTGATTTCTTCTTTGATTTTTTTCTGTGACCCATTGATTATTCAAGAGTGCTTTGTTTAATCTCCATGTGTTTACATAATTTTCGTGATTTCTCTTGCCGCTGACTACTAGTTTCAGTGCACTATGATTTGGTAATATGTATGGTAATTTTGATTCTTTTGTGTTTATTTAAGCAAGCTTTATGGCCTAGCATGTGGACCCAGTGGACTGACCAATGAATTCTACAAGAATCTCAGGAAGATGTGACGCTAACACTCTTTCAGCTCTTCAATAAAACTGAAAGGCAAGCAGTGCTGCCATACTCATTCCTGGAAGCTAGCATTACTTTAATCCTAAAGTCAGACAATGACTTAACACACACACACATATGTATATACACACACATACATATGCACACACATACATATGCACACACATACATAAAACCACATGACAATCTCTTTAATGAACACAGATGCAATAATCCTCAATAAAATTCTGGCAAACAGAATGAAACTAACCATCAAAAAGAGCATATATCATGATCAAATAGGCTTCATCTGCAGGATACAAGGATGGTCCAGCCTATGCAAGTGAAGAAATGTAATACATCACATAACCAGAAATAAGGACAAAAAACCCCACATGATCATATCAGTCGATGCAGAAAAAGCCTTTGCCAAAATCCAGCATCCATGTATGATAAATATCCCTGAAGAAAACAGGCACAGAAAGACCTTATCTCAACCTGATAAAAGCCACTAATGTCAAATTAAGAGCCAATATCATAATAAATGAAGAAAAACGGAAGGTCCTCCACCCCCCAAAAATAAAAAACAAGACAAGATTGCTCGTTCTCACCATTCCTGTTTCAGCATAGTATTCAAAACATTAACCAGAGGTATCAGGCAACATAAAGAAAAAAAAGGGATGTTCATAAGAAAGGAAGTAGCCAAAATATCCTTATTCATAGATGACACAATTCTATACATAGAAGACCTAAAAGACTCGACCAAAAGACTCCTGGAATAAATTCAGTAAAATAGCAGAATACAAAATCAACATATAAAAATCAATAGCATTCCTTTACACCAATAATGAACACACTAAGACATAAAAATGCCATTCACAATGGCTTCAAAAAAATTAAATACATAGGTATTAACCAAGGAAGTGAAAGACCTCCACAATCAAAACTATAGTACTCTGAAAAAGGAGATCAAAGAGAACACCAGAAAATGGAAAGACATACCCCGTTCCTTGATAGACAGAAATAATATTGTCAAAATTGCCATAGTACCAAAACTGATACACAGATTTAATGCAATCCCAATCAAAACACCAGTTGCATTTTCCACAGGAATAGAAAACAATTTAAATTTTCTATAAAACCATAAGAATCACAGAATAGCAAAAGCAATCCTGGGCAACAACAGCAAAGTAGGATGTCTGGACCAATTCTACATAATTTGGGGGAAAAATCATTTCACAATTAAATCATGATTAGGCCTAGTTCTGCTGCCTACAGGCCAGCTACAGCATGTTGAGAAATAACTCCATTTTCATCTGGTCACAGCTAAGACCTCATTGGTCCTGCAATGCTGTGATGCTCCAGGGCAAGATTACACCAGCTGAAAACATGCTGGGGAGAAAAAAAATCTTCATCTAGGATTTTCACAGCTGCTGGCCTCTGAGTCACCTTTTACATTTGTTACTCTCCGATGTAGATGTTCTGAACTCTCTGCCCTGAGTCACCTGCTACATTTGTTTCTCCTGATGTACTGAATAAAAGTGTGGCAAGCTGACGGGGAGGGGGTTGTCTTTGCCACCCAGAACAGCCCTGATCAGGCCCAAAAGCTCAGCTTCTTCTCTAAGTCTTATTTCTTCTATCTTTCCTGTCTAATAAGTTAATTTGCCTTGTGCTGTCATGGCTCGAAGGAGACTAGGACTTACTGCAGAGGTTCTAGTAACGTCTCCTTTCCCTGTTCCCTATCGTAGGAGGTATCAAAATCCTGTATCTCAAGCTATACTACAAAGCTATGGTTATAAAAAACACAGTAAGGTACTGGCACAAAAAGAGATACATGGAACTAGGGAAGGTGGCACACACCTGTGATTCCAGCATTCAGAAGGCTAAGGCAGGAAGATTGCTGTTAGGTTGAGGCTAGCTTGGGGTGCACAGTGAGTTCAAGGCTAGCCTTAGCTGCATAGCAAGACCCTGTCTGCCTCTCTCTCTCTCTCTTTCTTTCTCTCTCTCTCTCTCTCTCACACACACACACACACACTGACAAGTGGGTCAATGGAACAGAATAGAGCATGCAGAGACAACTCCAGGCACATTCAGGTGTCTGTTATTTTACAAGGGGGCCAAAAAAATATAGTAGGAAAAAAATCTCTTGGACAAATGGTACTGAGAAAACTGGTTATCCATAGAAGATTGGATCTATACCCATTTAACCCACCATGCACTAAAATAAAATCAAAATGGATCAAAGACCTAGATATTAAGACAGATATACTTAATCTCCTGGAAATAAAATAGGTAAAACTCTTGTAGACATAGGCATAGTCACAGACTTTCTGAATGAAACTCCAATTGCTCAAGAAATAACACAAAGAATCAACAAATGGAATTATACCCAAGTAAAAAGCTTTTGCACAGCAAAGGAATCAGCCAACAGAGTGAAGAGACAATCTACAGATTGGGAAACACTTTTGCCAGCTACTCCTCAGACATATGACTAATATATAAAGAATTCAAAAATAATATCCCCCAAAATAAAAGACCTTATCAAAAATGGACAATTGAAATAGACACTTCTCAGAAGAAGAAATACAGAAGGCAAAAATTACATGAAAGAGTGATCATCACCTTTGGTGATTAGAGAAATGCAAATTAAAAGAACAGTGAGAGGGCCGGGGATTTAGCTCAGTGGTTCTGCCGCCTGACTCACAAGTGGAAGGTCCGGAGTTCAACCCCCAATACCAAAAAACAAACAAACAAAAAAACAGTGAAATTTCATCATTCTACAGAAAGAATAGCTATCACCAAGAACTCAAAAAACAACAAATGCTGGTGAGGCTACAGATAAAAAGGAATCCTTCTACACTGTACTGCAGTGTACAACCATAGTGGAAAATTCATACTTCCACAATTCAAACATATACAGACACTATATAAATCAATATAACACTGTAAGATTCAAATCAGTGGTTGTACTAAAATTAGAAATTTCATTCCACCCTCTATTCCCCTTCTAGGTATTGTCTTAAAAGAGTTAAAGACATCATACATGTAGTACAGTGATACACTCATAGCCATGTTTACAGCAGCATATTTATGATAAATAGCTAAATCTTGGAAGCAGCCTACATGTCCAACAACAGATGAATTGATAAAAAATCTGTACACAATGTAGTGCTACTCAGCCATAAAGAAGGATAAATTTGAATCATCTGTAGGAATATAGATGCACCACCTTAAGGCTCTATCAAATAAATCAGACACAGAAGCTTAAATTCTGTTTGGTTACTCTTACATGAAAACTCATAGTGTAAATAATGCAAAGAGCAAAATAAAAGATGGATGATAGAAAATAGGGAGGTTGACTTTTGCAAATGGGAAGGGGATCTAGAGATAGAGGGAGCGAGGAAAGAGTTGAAGAGAGGGGCAGGGGAGTCAGAAGGATTAAGATGTGGTACACACATATACAAACTCCCAGGATGAATGTGTTCATTGTGTATCACAAACATGTACTAATAAGAAATATAAATAATTATATTAAAGCTTGACAATTAGTGGAAAAAAAGGATTTAACATACCCATTAGACTTGCAAGTACTAATGCTAAAAACATATTTAACCATCAGTGAGATTATCACCTACTAGAACTATGGGATAGAAAATTTTAAGTCCATTGTACCAAAGTCCTACATTTCTTTCCGATACAGCTCCTTCCTCTGCTTTCTCAATTTCTGTTAAAATTCCAGATCCAGCCTCAAAATTCAGGACTTATCCTCAACACCAGGCTCTCTCATCCTCTATTTCCAGTTAGCTGTTGGATACAATGGATTCCACATACTCATGAGTCAAGGCTGTGTCTTTCTTTCCACCACCTCTGCCACAATGCACTGAGGCCTTTTACTCTCCCTGTGTAACTTCTGAGTGCATCACAGGTCTTCCTGAGTAGAGTTTCAACTGCTCTCTATAAAGCCCAGTTCCAAGTGACTGCTTTTATCCCCTGCCTGGCAAATTAAGGGAACACTCTTTGGCCTAGCATTTAAGCCCCATTACATGGCAGTTTTCTTCATGCACAACTATTTCAGGCCTGCTATGCTGGAATTTCATTTTTCTATTTCCCAGTTTCTGGCCTCCCTAACATTACTCATGCTGCATCTGCCAGTGGAATGCCCTTCACCCTATCTTCTTCCACCCAAAGGCTCCTCAGTCCTGTAATAATAATTTCCAACATGGCTTCTTAATCTCATCGACTCTTTCATCATGACTGCATTTCTCCCCACCCATCTCTGACACTGTCCTCCCCCGAGCTCTCAATGCCTGTGCTTTGTATAGCTCCTCTGTTATGTCTCAGGTATTATTCACTTTTGCTTTTCCTATTAGTAATCTGTTGGCTCCATGAGGAGAGAAAATATGCCACAGCTACTTCTCATCCAAGGGAGCCTAATGATTTGACCATAGTAACACTGTCAGTATTTGCTGGATTTAATTGAAAAACGTTAACCTGTTAGTAGAGGTTTGGAGCCAAATCAATTCATCAGTGACCCATAAAAAATGAACAAACTGGTCTTTTCACTACAGCTTTTACTGTGCCTTCTTTATGCCATAAATCTGTGACTTGCATTTGTGTCCAGATCACCTGAGTTCACCAGGTACTGTTGGTGAAACTTAAAAATTTTGGAAGAATGCATTATAAGCAAATAGCTTTCAAACAAAGAAATTAAGTATTAGATTAATTTTAAGAAAGATATATATTTTTAAAGTAACTATTATTCTACCAAGGGAAAAAAGTATCCCATGATTAAGCTTCAAAATAAATGAAATGATTTTAGAAGCACATTTTTTAAAGGTCAACATGTAAGTTAATTCAAGTTCTTCTGTTTTTTAAATGCTATCTACTAGATTTTCACCTATGTACAGTCAAAGTTACTACTTTTAACTACTGCTTTTTAACTGCTAAAGCAAAGGTAGCCATTTACAATTCACATGCATAGAGACACTATATAAATCAATATAACACTGTAAGATTCAATGAAAATAGTGACAGCTTTAAAAAATGCAAACTAATATATAGCCAAATAACTCACAAAACTCAGCATGCATTGCTGACTTTGGACATGATCACCAAATTTAACAAGGTGTTCTTGAGAGAAACAAAACAAGACAGGTCCCTGGAGCATCCTTTCTAGATGGCAGATGCATCTGAACTTCAGGGCCAACTCCTCTAAGTTAATATTCTGTTTGGCTTTAAATAAAAACTGTACAATTTTAACATCTTTTAATTTATGTAATACTCCAGAATACAGTGGACCCTTGACTTAAGTACTCAATCGGTTCCTGAGGGCTGGTTGTAACTCAAGTTGGTTGTAAGTTAATACAGCTGAGATCTGGATGTTTACCTGGATACACACTATAGATAAAAAGAGGCAGATGAATCTTCCATTAACCTATTAATCCAAGTTGTTCGTATGTCAGGCCAGTTGTAACTTGAGGGTCCACTGTATAGGGAAACACTGCAAAATTTTGACTATCAAATATAACAAAAATTAGACATTATAATGCTTAAATATGATCATGTAATATTTCTTTGTGCATAAGACTAAAAGTATGATATAAAATGTGCAAATTCTGTAAAACACCTATTCAGAAGAAAAACCACTAAGAAGTCAGTGCAGTCTAGAGGAGCACAACTACTCTTTATAAATAGTATTTCCCAGTCAGTCCTCATTGAGTCACACATATTTAACTGTAATTGTCTGAGAAAGAGGGCAGGAGAGGAGAGGAGGGGAAAAGAAAGGAGAGGTGAGAGAACAGGAAAAGAGATTGGGGAGAGAGAATAGAGAAAAGAGAGAGAGGGCAAAAACTGGCATCTTTTGCTGCATGAAGCTGGATGCTACTAGTTAGTTACACGAACTGAATTCTTATAAGGCCCTTTCTGCTGCCAGTTACCACCTGATACAATCAGTAAAAGCTTTCCCAGCATCCAACACTGTCACCACGCATTCACCTCTAAACAGCTATTGAGATTTTTGCCTATCTTTTTTGAATAGATGGCAAAAGTCCTTATAGATATCCAAACTCCCATAAAGAAATCCCAGGTACCATGTCCAAGTTTCAAAGCATATCTGTGTTTTTCTTTACATGTGGATTTAATACGGACTTAGAATTTTTAAGGCATCTGCTCTGACTTATTTTTCCAACACTGTGTGAAAGATTTGGGCTGATCCACAAAAGTCTTCTCAAAGATTAATTTAACTAATGACATCACTTAGGATTTAGCTGGCTATGGTTAGGAAGCCAGTATATGATTAAGAAAGACAACAGCAAAATTCAATGACTCACAACAAGACAGACCATTTCTCCTTGACATCATTAAGTCTTAGCTTCATTGGAGCTGTGCATTATTTCAAAATTCTAGTTTACTGGGAAAATGGTTACTCATCATTCCTCATCATTCCTTTTCAAAATCTGCATCTTTAACAACTGGTATTTCTGGGGTAGAAAAGGAGAAAGGTGGTCATAGGTTGTGAAACTGATTGGGAGTCTATGATATCTATCTGCTGATGTGGCATGAATCACATTCTTAGCATCACTGGAGTCTGAGTGAGGGCAGCACAGTCTTTCTGAATAGGAGGAAAGAGGTCTGCAAATTATTGAACAGATACAAGATCAGGTTCCTGGAAGCGGAGAGGAAAAGAGTGATCCAACAGGTATTTGCATAGTCCAATACAAAAATCTGCCCTTGATGGGTGAGGAAATTAAGATCTAACCAGGCAGATTTTACTTCTAAGAAAATCACCTAAATTAGGAAGGTTGAGACAGAAACACCAAAAGCTTTGATGGAGCAGACAAAATTCATTCAGAGACAATGAATTATTCAAAGTAACTTAAACATAAGTGAGATTTATTGGCCTACATAACTGAAAGTTAAGAATTATGAGCTTCAGGTAGTCTTGACTCAATGGTTCAATGAACCAAGGACTCAGTCCCTTTTCATTTTTCCACTATACCGTTTAGCTCAGTATTCCAACAGAACAGCCAGCAATTCCTGAGGATAAATACTTCCCTTATTCACACTCGGCAATCAAGCAAGAACACTGCTATTCCAAAATGCCCAAACTTACGCTATTCATTTTGTGAAACGGTTAGGTCACACACCCATCCTGCACACATCATTACAGCAGAAGTATGAACTACACTGATTGTCTTGATGCATGCAGGCAGTGAAGTCGGGTTCTCTGAAAATTCATGGATACCCAGGAGGAAATCATAGATTGCTCAATAGGAGAGAAGTAGCAAATGGGTTTTGGAAAGGCAGCCAAACAGTCCAGCCCACCAAGCAAGCCCAGGACCCATGTTAATCCTACATGTCAGACTTTTGTCTCCATTGTTTTTCATAGACCTTGTTTTTGAAGTGGTTGTAGGCTATACAAAAGAAGCAAATTATCCCCAAAATGTGCCTATTCATAATTAAAATAGTCAAACCTTCATGATCTTCAACTTTTGTAATTTTGAGAAATCAAAATGTAATGCAAATAAATTAACTTTATTTTTCTTCAATTTAAGACTACAGTAAGTTTCACCTAGAAATCTAAGGGCAATAAGTCATTACACAAGGAAATAGTTCAGCTAATAGGATAGTTTCAAGAGTTTAAAGCTTCAATGTTATTCTCCTAGAGAGAAGGTAAGAGAAAACCAATTACAGTTGCCAAGTAAGAGTAACAAAAATGTTTCAAGTAAATGTTTTTAATGCCTAAGGGGGAGAAGAAAAGAAAAATCATTATCAGAAAGGCCAAGGATTTCTTCCAAAAATGAAAGTGAACATCATGGTCCCCAATAACATATGTTAGTCAAAACATAACATTCTTAAATTGGATCCCATAATAATTGGAAGCAACCCAATGCCAAAGGCCACCAGCCCTTGAAGAATAGTTTACTCATTCTATTAAGCTCGATGTCACAGATTTTTCTAAGATCAAATCCAAATCGACCCTTCAGAAAGTCACAATCAGAGATCTAGAACACAAATTATCTTGAGTTGAAAGATCATCTAATCTAGTACACTTCAAACTGTGCCTAGGGGAAGGGACAAACCAGGGAGACAAAGATTAGTAACCACCCCCTCCTCCTATTATTCCAGCTCTAACAAGAACATAAGAACATATCTGATTTTATCTATTTTACAAAAATAACTTTTAGAAATGACTTCATTTGAACAAAGCTTTGTGGCTAAAAGAATAATTAATCTTAAATCCTTATTACTCAGTCTGAGAAACTTATATCCAAGAAGGTTCAACCAAGTAGCCAATGAAAATGCAATAACTTGAACCCAGGGCTATGAGTTATTCCACAATGATTGTGCATCTACTGTTAAGGAGCTATCTAGACTGCCTCTCAGTAACTCACTCCAATTATTACCAAAAAGTGAATTAAAACATCTAAATAGTACCTTCAATTTCACAAACATAACAGTATTTATATTTCCTTTCACAAACATAAGATTTCAGTACATAACAAACTTGTTACATTCATATCCCAACTCTGCACTTTTGTGATATGACGGCAGGATAGGTGACAAACTCTCTTAAAACTGAGTTCTCATTTGCAAACAGGAAGATTATGCTACATGTGAAAGATTAACAGGATAAAAACATTTGAAATTACTGGGCAAATGTGTGGTTACAGTAGATATATTGTACCTATGTGCATATATCAGTCAGAAATAATATATGCCAATTGATAATATTAATTGAAAATGACTCAAACACTATTATGTATTCTACTACTGATGCTACAGATTTGTCATTTTAAAACTTCATTAGCACGTACAGTAAAAAGGCACAGAAAGATATTCAACAGAAAAACTGTAAAGAAAGATGCCTGATGAAGAAAAACAAGCTGTATAACGATTAACTAATGATATGCAAGAACAAGTCACAGCGTTTTAGAACCCCACAACAGAAAATGCACACATGGAAAGAGCACCTCGGATATGCAGGCCATTGGGTAAGAGACTTGGGGGCAGCACTGACACTCCTTGCAGTCTGGCCTTTCAGATCCCAAGTAGAGGAAATCATGTAATCCATCCCAGGAAGAAACGCTGAGAGTGGATAAAAGACTGCACAATTTGGGGTCTCATTCAGAAATGAGAAATTTAAGGGCACAGATCTTTCATAGTAGCTTAACATTTATCCCCAATAGTTAGATGTTAAGGTTGGTCAGAGTGTTGATTCCTACTCAAAATAGAGACATATCAAGGAGCTACCCAGAGATCAAATCTGGCTTTCAGGAGTAATTTTCCATACAGCAAGTAATAGCATGCTGTCTAAAATTATTTTGCAGAAGATTAAATAACTGTATAATTTAGATGAAGATTTGACATCCCAGTGATGACAAAATTAACATTAAAATTGCCTTTCTGCCTCAGCTTTTGCTATCTTATAACCAACTTTGAAGTACAGAAAAATAGTTGTGATACTAGAACATTACTAGACTATTGAAATTACTTCTGCAGTCTGCAAACTCAAACTAATTTTGCACTTTAATGTACATGTTTTATTTGTGGTTTGCTTTATACATTACACATTGCTATTGTATTAATAGTACAACAGAGTAGCATATATCACACTCCCACATGAATCCATCTCATAGTAAATAACTACATGCTACACACACACATAATAAACATGCCATTTTTCATAAAGAATTGCTAATTCAGGATTTATTTGAAATTTTTAGAATCAGTTTTGAGATTAGCATAAGTTCCCCAAATAAATAAAACTCTTATTTTTCTCCTTCATCAAGTTCCTAAAAGATAATTATCAAAATTTGCAAAAAATATCACAATGCCCTTTAAAACCATCATCCAACGGGTTGTGCTCAACTTCCTACAGGACACATATTATTATTCCAGGTCTACTAAAAGTGCAGCTCTAACCACTCTGTACACATTTCAACATTAGCTAAGCCAAAAGCACTCTGAGATCATAATCATACCTCAAAAATAGCCTGTTTCAGCTTCTAGAGAAAAGAGAAGTCCCAAATGCCAAGCAGATTCCTTGAGACTGAGGAAAAGCAGCATCAAGCCTGGTGAAGGAGGAGGAGTTTCAGATATACCACCACAACCCTTTCTCAAAGTTCAGAAATGCTATTTTCTTTTTAAGTGTAGACACATGAAATCTGACGGTTGATACAGGTAAAAACAAATATATGTAATCTTTCCAGAGGAAAAAAGATAATGAATCACACAACATTGCATGCATTATTCCAGGACTAAATGTTCAGAGATAACCATGATGAGTTCTCTATTCCTGACCAAACACATAAAAACATTTAGTTGTGGCTTTATTTTTTAGCACTTGGAAAATAATACACTCACTAGTGCCAAATCCTGAAGTGAGCATTCAAATTAATTATAGAGCTATTTGTGATTTGAATTTCTCCCAAAAATGTAATGAAGTGAGTATTCTCGAAGTAGGGGTCACTGTTTAAAAGCAGTCAGTATTTGGCATGTTTTGTGACTCTGCTTATGCTCCTTGGCAACAACATTACAGATGACCAGGACTGGTTTCAGTGTTCACTCCTGGTGTATCTGACAACTCCTCACTCCCACACTCCTCCACCATGGGGCTTCCCCAGGCAGGACTCAGAGCCCATAAAACAATTAGTGGGAGGCCTTGGCACTGCATTCAAAGACCTTTATAAAAAGCCAGTGTAGCCGGCTGTGTGAAATTTGACATGTGGGGAGCCCCCATAAAACTCTTTAATGGAAACTGAGGGGTTCTCCTGGCAAAGGTTGAGAAAGTGGGCACTACTTATACAATGAATATAGTTAGTTAACAAGAGACAATAAGCCTTTCAATAAAAATAATCAGAAAGAATCTAAAACTTACACTCTTCGGGCAAGAATTTATTTTTGTAAATGATGCTGAAGTAACTATTCTGTATAGAGAAAGTCTCCCATGTACCAGGCAAAAGTAGTTTTGCTTGTTGCTTACATTTAGAAGCAGAATGCCACATGAGTAATACAGACAATCTTTTGCTTTTTTCTCAATACCCATCATATACTATTTAAAATCTCATATAAAATAGTAATTTGAAGAATCTCCTAGAAATGATGAACCCAGTGAAAATTTGCAAGAACATACTTTTTTCCACTAGGGGCACCATAATTCAACATAAGAGAACAGAGCTAAAAATGGAAGAATTATTAATATCATAAACTGAAAGACTGTTACTGTGAAAGAATACAACAGAAAATGAAAGCACTATCTATACTTTTATTCATCCATTCTTTTTCAAAAGTAGAAAAAAAATGACTAAAAATCTCATATAACAACTTTATCCTAATCATTGATTAAGGGTGACATTTTTAGAAAAGTAAAGCAACTTATGTTTTTGGGTAGCACCCCATTGCCCTGTCAAGGGCTGAATGCTTGCACCATAGACTTTACCTGTAATACTGAAAGCATTTGGCCTATCATAAAAGTAAGGTCCTAGCCTGTTATAGTGGAGCAGGTTATCTACTCAGGAGATAGAAAGTTCACAAATTTGAGGCCAAATTTAAGGAGACCCTAACTCAAAATAGAATTTTTTTTAAATGCTGGGGATGCAGCTCAGTGCCTATAATCCCAGCACTGTGGAAAGCTGAGGGAGGATAATCACAAATTCAAGCCCAACTTGCCAATTTAGCAAGATCCTGTTTCAAAAATTAAAAAAAAAAAAATTTAGGCCTGGGGATGTGGTTCAGTGCAAAGGCAATGGGTTCAATCTCCAGCACTGCATAATCATAACAAATAAAAAGCAAAAGGAAGCCCTGACTTGCAGGAAGGAAGATACTTATTCCTTTTGTCTCCTGGAGAATATGAAATGGAAAGCTAGATGTAGAATGAGGAGATCAAATTTTAGTGACCTCACAAAACCCCACTGTCTGGCCTGGGCCTTTTTCAACAAGGTAAAAGGCTATGTTTGTCAATCCACATCTTTCTTTTAATTAGAATATAGAAAGTATAATGTTGTGTCTCAAGTAGCAAGGGTAAGCACTGGTTTCTGAAACATTTTCAGTTAAGTTTGTGTACAGAAATATACATACTGGATTATAATTTAACATGTATTTCTTATCAGAGTTCATAGTTACATTTTAAAACAATTGCCCAAGGACAGTGATGATGAACCTTTTAGAGACTGAGTACCCAAACTGCAACCCAAAACCCACTTATTTTTCACAAAGTGTCAACACTGCAATTAAACCTGAATACTGAGGCTTTAGTTTAGAAGAAAACAACTCATACACTTGGCTCACATGCCCACAGAGAGGGCTTCATGTGCCACAGGTTCACTATCACTGCCCTAGGAGGTCAATTATCAGTTCAACTCCATACCCTACATGGCAAGGGAACATTACTGGGCTTGGAAGAAGACAGTGTTATTAAAATACCTAACACAGTATGCTTCTGGGTATCCACAACATGGGCCTGGCTCTGAAGGGTTCAGAACATCTCTTGGAGCCTACCAAAAACTATAATCATGCTAAGAAGTCTGGTGGGAGGTCAAGGCCTAGGAGTCGGAAGGAGGGTGGCATTATTTGAGGTCTTCAAAACTAGAGGTAAACAGTTGATGTCAGGGGTTTCAGTAGTAAATGGCTTCATGATGAACCAAGAAACCAGAAAGAACCAGTCAGCCCCAGATGACATGAACAGGCTCACATAAAACCAGGCTCCCAAAAGCAAGGGACCTACAATGACAAAGGGAATACTGAAGAGATCCATGGCCTACGAAGAAGTTCCCTATGACAGTGAAGGTTAAAAGAAAATAAAAGGTTCAGTATTTTCACCAAAGAGAATTAGCTGACCAAGAGGGGCTTAGTCCTAGAGCAGTTCAACTATTATTAACCAGCAACATTATATTTTTAAAAATTGGGATTTCAGTAGTGAATTTAGGATGAAGTTTAAATCCATTAAAGAGAGAAGTTGTATTTCTTTTCAAGAAGCATGAGTAAAACTATTCTTGGGACACTTTCCATTTAAAATGAGGCTATACATGAGAATAACGAAGTTTATTTCTTATTGCTGCATGATGATATGCATATATTTATGCAGTTTTAATAGAAAGGCTTCAAGATTTAAGTCTGAGCAAAAGTACAGAATAAGAACTTTCATTCCAGAATAATTTCACTGAAAAAAAACCTTTTCCTATTGCAATTTGAGGAGTTATGGGTAAAATCATCAAATGTGACTGCATATACACAAGTAAGTGGCAACTATGCAGTACTAGAAATAAATAGATCATGCCTGAAAATTAATATTTTTATTTATGTCATTCTTTAAAACTAATACTATCTTCCTTATGTTGTTTTGATTTTAGAAATAGTTTTTAAAGAAATGAAAGATGTACATTTGTCAAACTGAACAATTATATTCAAATTATTTAAAAAATAATTTTAGAATTGTTATCTTTTAATGAGGCACAAACTATAAAGGTCAATTTATGAATATTTTTATGTAATCACGGGGGGATAAGAATTAGTTAAGAGACAGAATGGTTCTGTATCTATATTTTCCTGCAGATAGTAAAACTTCAAAGGGCTTTGCAGAACAAGATTCATATAATTCATGTTCTTTTCAGGCTGTAGTTTTAGCTAATTATAAGAAGGAATAACAAAACAGAAATGCAGCTAGAAACAATCAATGGCAATGGAATATGGATGACCAAATACTCAGTATTAGAAAGATTTCAAAGAATAGGAAGGTGCTTTAATTTACAATAATGCCTTCAAAGCTTCAAGTGCAAAATTCAAGGTGTTTTATGATTGATACCTGCCAAGGTTAAGGATGTCATATACTTGTTTTCAGTAATGGAGTAAATACTCTTTAACCATTCTCAAATGACGTTCTATACCAGGCTTTCAAATTTTGAATGACCAAAAGCCTTCCTAAGAAATACTACATGATCATTAGTTTTATTATACAATATAACACGAGTTTCATATAATGCAGTACTACCTAACTAGATGTACATTATAAAATGCATTTTACTGCCTTCTAATTGTAACAGGAGATAGAGTTTTTGATAGAACTTTCAGTCAAAATGGCATTAAATATATTTTCATTTTACTCTGTATGGCCTCACAATCCCTGAATCTCCATGATGCACTCTCTATTTTGGTCACCATTTCCATAATAAGGTCTTGAGTATTATCATCACTCTCAAATGTTCTATCTTTTAGACAAAACATGTTTCACTTATTCATGTCTTAAAGAAACCAAAACTTCCCTACCTCCCAGGCTAATCATTGAACTGCGACCATTAAGCCCATGCTTTCACTTCACTGCAGCCTTTGTCACTGAATCCTCAACCTCTCAGAATCCACCATTCGCACCCTTCCTGGCAGGCATGCCCACCAGTGAGCTACGGGATTCCTCAGCTCACCCCCGGGGGCTCTCTAGCCACTCAGTGCTCCCAGGTGGACACTTTCTTACTTAAAGCTCCAGTTACCAAGAGTCGGTGACTGGCCCAAACCTCTCTTCGGAGTTTCGTGTCTGTGCACACCAAGATTTCACTCAGTTTACCTGCAAATCTGGTCCTGTCTCTGTATTTTATTCCTTAATGGTCTCCTCTCTTCAGTTTTACAAGAAAGAAATCTAGAAGCCAACTTGGAGATCACTATATTCACTTCATTTTTTCAAATAACTACTCTATCTTATTTTATAAAATATATCCTTTAAATTTCTCATGATCTAAATCAACTAAATGTAAGCTTTTAATGACTTGTCTGTATAAATCAAGTAAATCTCTGTCAGTGTTCAAAATTTCACATATCTCCTTCATACCACTAGTGAGACTTAAAATTTTATATTTTTGGAGTATGATTATTCCACTAGACCTATAAAATCCAATAGGACTGCCATCAGTCACATGTAACTATTCAAATTTAGAATTAAAATTGAATGAAGAATTCAGATCCTCAGCAGCGTAAGCTCCATTCAAGAGCTTCAATGTGGATCATGTGGATCATGGCCACCATATTGAAAAATACAAAATACAACGCTTCCATCACTGCCAAAAATTTTACTGAACAGTGCTGCATGAAAACAAACTCTATGAGAGGAAGGATTATGTCATTGTGTACACCTCATCCACCACCTGGCACTTAGCACAACCCTGAGACACTGGCAAGGGGAGGGGAGGGGGAGGGAGGGAGAGGGAAGGAGAGAGAAGGAGAGGGAGGGTGGTGCAGGAGGGAGACAGGGAGGGGGTGGGTCAGGGGGAGGGAGAGGGAGGGAGGGAGGAGGAGCCTGAGAGGGCACTAATCAGTGAAAAAGAATAGGAAGACAATGAAACAATGGCCATAAATCATTTTCTAAAACTGCACATATAAAACTCTTCTCCATCATTCTTTAACAAACCCTCTTGAGAAATCAAAGTTACATTTTGAAGCCTGCATGTTCAAGTCAAAAGACCCCAAGAAGACAAAGTTTGTGACCCAAGTTGTATTGCTAAGTACCTCAATTACTGCAATACTTCAGGCCCTTGTCAGGGAAGACAAAAGGGTATGACTTCTTTTAAATCAAAAAATTAAGAGTAGCAGATATTCTAAACCTCATTCCAAGAGTTTCTGTTATCATTGTTGTTAAGATCTTAGGATTCACTACCATCACTTAGCATTTATAAATTAATAACGTAAATCTCAAAGCATTTCTTGTTCAAAAGGAAAGCTCTACTTATGCTACATAATATACACTTGTTGCCTAACTAAAAATTATTTCCTAATGGACTCTTCACTAACTGAAACAATACTCAAATAATTATAACTAAAATTATATTAAAATTAAAATATTACATCAAATCTTCATCAATCCAAGGACTGAGCTATATCTGCAGCATTGGGGGGTGGGGGGGTTAGAGGCTTGGTAAGTTGCCCAGCCTGGACTAAACTTGTGATCCTTCTCCCACCTCAGCCCTCTCTGTGGGCACTAGAGCCAAGTGTAGGAGTTGTTCTTTCTAAACTAAACCCTCAGTATTCAAGTTTAATTGCAGTGTTGGCACTTTGTGGTAAATAAGTAGGTTTGGGATTGCAGTTTGGGCACATGGTCTCTAAAAGGTTGCTTAAGAGTTCTGAGAACCCTAAACATTTTAAGGAAAATGAACTTTGAAAATTGTCTAAGAAAAGGAAAATAAAAAAAGCTTACCATGTCTGGTTTAAAAGAAACAAAATCAGAGTTATCTTAGGGTTTTGATCAAGAATGTCCCCCGAAGTAAAAAGAACTAAGATGTATTACATACATATACCAACTCCCCACAATCAATGTAATCATTATGTACTGCAAGCGTGTATTAATAAAAAATCTTAATGTTTTAATTAGGAAAAAAAATATCCTCAAAGGCCTCATGAGCTCATAGGCAAGGCTTCTGGAAGTGACTGAATCATGAGATGCTCTAGGTGACTTGTTGTTAGGAGACGGGGATTGGCTGGAAGAGGTGGTCACTGGGTCACTGGGACGGTGGCCTGGAAGGGTGCACCTCCCTTCCCAGCTCCTCTCTTCTCTCCCTGGCTGCCATACTGTTCCTGTTTTGGAACCAGTGGACTCTAGGCTGAAAATTAAACCTCTCCTCTTTTAAATTGGGGTGTCAGCTATTTTTTCCCAGTTACAAGGAAAGTAATTAAGACAAATCTACATGAAATAGCAAACCAAAATTTAACATTTAACTATCCAAAATCTAAAATCCCTATCTGTCTATGAGGAGATTTAGCTAGTCTTGAAAATGCTTGAATGAGGAAAGAAAAATGGTCTAACAGGATGTTATGGCTTGTGTCTAGATGTCCCTCCACCCTCATGTGGTCATAGGCTTTTTCTGAGATGCTGAATCTAGTATGTGTGATGCTGGGATTAAGGACATGTGACTACTAAGCCACTACATGTGAGTGACTGGCTTGCCACCACCCTAATCCTGGTAGTCTGAATAAGATACAAGGGGTAGGGCCGGGGATTTAGCTCAGTGGTTTCGCTGCCTGCTGCACAAGCACAAGGACCTGAGTTCGATCCCCATGTACCAAAAAAAACAAAAAAGATACAAGGGGCAGGAAGATAGATGCTCTTGAACTCCCTTACTGCTTTTGCTACTTTGTGCACACCATGTTGTTTCTCCTCTGCAATGCCTGTCTGCCACTCTGCCTTGGAGCCAGCCGATTATGGACTGAAACCTCCACAAACTATAAGCCAAATAAACCTTTTCCCTTTAACTTTGGGTGTCGGGTATTTTGTCTCAGCAAAGAGAAAAGTAATTAACACAGAGGACATATCAGAACCCCCTGTGAGGCTTAAGTTACATGTTCTTCCATACTCTCTCACTCCTCCTGCAGATTCTGAAGCATGGGCTACAGAGCCAGCTTGTGTCCCCCAGAGATCTCAGCCACCATCCCTGGAGCTGAGGCGCTAGAAAGCAGTGGTCCAGCAGCAATGGCATTCCTGCCCCGCTCTGCATTCACTGGGGCCCAGGGCTTATTCTCACCCAGTGAACATGAGCAGAGGACATATTTGTCACTGCAGTACTTAGATCAACAAAAGCACATGGGCCATTTTCCATTTGGACTGGGGACACCTAAGGAAATTTGTAAACTATACCTCAAATAAAGAGGAGCATATCTGTCTGGGCCCTGAGTAACTACAGGGGACAGGATCTCTCCTTTCCCATTTAACCTCCACCCGCTTCACACCATTATCAGTCAACACCTTCCACCCATGAGAAAGATGTAACGTGTTAACTGAAAATCTATCCATCCAAATAGGATCAAGACTGACCTCAGCAAACACATTACCCAATGGGACATACCCCTGTACCATTACCCAAGACCAAGAGTTGCTCTCTTGGGGCCACCATTGCTAAGGGAGTACATGGTACCCTGGAGAGCAGAAGGAAGACTGAAACGCTACAATTGTAATATGTAATCCTTTTCAAACCTTTAATTTTTATATATCAGTCACTTGTGCAAATGTTTATTAATTTGATATTATATTATCATCAAGTGATTTGGTAAGTTATCATGAAATCAGTAAAATTTCCTAAATTTTCATCAACTACACCAAAGACCACAGCTACTAGATGAGTCCTGGAAACCATGTATATCGTATACGCTGGGAAAATCAAGTTGCTATAGTTCTTAAGCATACCATATTTTGTGATGGCATATTGAGAAGGGCCTGCAACTGTTCTTTTCCTTCATTCAGCCAGCAAGCTTCCCCTATGCTTAAGAATACAGCTTAGGTGTCACACCCTCTTCCCAAACTTCTTTCCTGGATACAGTTCATGATTTCTCTCTTGCACCCTTTTCATAACTGCATGTTAATTTAATGGTTCCTATCCCACTCATCTCTCCATCCTCAAAGTCTCGAACTACACTAGAAACATCCACACTTCACATTCTTATGAATGAGTGATCTTCTCAGCCCACCCCACTGTACAAAGAAGCCAGACTACTCAGTGTGTATCAAAGATCCCCAAACAGGCTAAGGAGTTGAAGAGCAAGGTACAGTATGTGCAGTTGATGTAAGTACTGAGCATGAGTCAATTTCATGTCTTTGTACTAAGAATTTTAATTATGTTATTTGTAAACTTTAATGCTATATCTTTATCTCAAAGGGCAGCAGCAATAAGAAATTATACCCAAAAATACATGCATCTAACAAGTAGTATGTACAAACTTCTAAACATGAGCATCTAAAGTTCCATATCTTGGTTTTTGCCCCTGGTCTCTAAAAGCAAAAAGGAATGCAAGAGTCTTCAACTTACTTCTACAGACACATCTAGAGTTCCCAAATAAGCACTGAGCACTCCTGTCACCTGACATACTTGGTGCATTTTTTTTTTTCTTTAGGAGAAAAAATGCTGCAGAGAATAACATAAAACAAAAAGACCTTAAATAAAGTCAGAAGGCTCTGAGAGGAAAGATGAGTGTGTGCTCATCTCGGGGTCCCTTACCTGCCACAACCCTACCTCAGCGTTGACAGCAAGTCTAACAGTGACTCCACAGCCTCTGCTGTGATGATGTCACACTAGGCCTGTGAGCAGACTTTCAATAGCTTTACAGAGAGAGAATGCCTTTTAAAGGCTCCTAAAAGTTACATGAACACTTCAAGTAAGTTCTCTTATGAGGGTGCTAGGGAACAGGAATGCCACTTCCAGACATAGCTCAGAAAGTCATTGTTCAAGCCACAGAGGTAACTTCAAGGGAAATAAGAAAATGCATTAACATTCCAAGGATCCCAGCCAACCCCAGGCACTGAGAGGTACAACCGGCCCCACAATCTCCAGCGACTCAGCCGTGCAGAGGGTTCTGAGGGGGCTGGTCCAAGAGTGACCTTGCAGGTGTGTGAAGGCTTCCTGCTCTCCTACAGCACTCCCTCACAACTGCTCACAGATGATCGGAATGACAACAGGAAACAAGTGGGGAGGAGGAGGAGGTATGACTCTGGAGAGTTCTCAGAAAAGTATCTTCACAAGAGGAAGCAGTCTATGACAGTAAATACCAACCAACATGTGCCACAGTGTGCTGGATACTGCTCTGTGCACGTTATGTGTATGCTATCTTTTAGTCTTTTCAGTGGTTCCACGAGGTGGGTGTTATTACCTTTGCCATCCTATACATAAGGATGCTGAAATGCAGAACATTAAGTAACTTGCCCAAAACGACAGCACTAGGGGAGTAGGGCCTGCAGCTGTCCTGGCAGATCTTCCCCTGGCTGTGCACTGCCTCATAAGCATCATCTGGCATGGACTGAATTATGAGTTCAGGGCCTTAGCATCTCCCAAAAAGATCACATCCATCAGATCCCTGGAAATAGGACTGTCTGTGGGTATAATTATTTAAGAGGAGGCCATATGGCATAGAACAGTGGTGGTGAGCCTATGGCACGCATGCAGCAGTGGGCTCTTATTACTGAAAAGCTCTAAAAGGTTCACCATCACTGGTTATAGGATGATCCTTAAATCCAGAGGCTGGTGTTCTTAAAAGAAGAGGATGCAGAAGTTACACACAGAGAAGACTCAGTGAACAGTTAGTTCAAAGCAAAGAAAACTAAAAGTGGCCAGGACCTGCCAGAAGCTAGGAAACAGCAAGGTACAATTCTTTCCTCAGGTCTTCAGATGGAGCATGGCCCTGCAGACACCTCAACTTGAGACTTCTGGCTTACAAACAGAAAATGAACTGTCCCAAGCTGTCCTGTGCATGGTAATTGTCTAGAGCAGTCCTGGGACTGTGAGGCAGAGTGAGACCCTGAGGGAGACAGAAGAACTACAGGCATGGGGGAGTTAATAAAGCAAGGCCTAGGCTGCTGCACAGTGTTTTTAGAGAGAGGATATCTGACCAAAATGCATGGAGTTGATGAAGAGTCCTGTCTTCAGCCACAGATATCAGTCTGCCCTTTACTCATGACTGACCTTGTGAAATGAATTTCTACCTACAATAAAATGATGGAAGCTGAAGATCACAATGTTGAGATCACTTTCATACAGATAGTGAGAAGCTTTAGGGAGACATCTCGGAAAGAAGAGACAGTGATCTGAACAAACTTTAAGGAGCCCCATCATTTAAAGGGTTAAGGCAAGAGGTAAGCAAAGGTGACTGAGCAGCGGAAGAGTATCTGAGTAACCATGGGGGAAATCAGAGAAAAACAAAAGGGCTGGGCACAGTGGCACACAACGGTAATCTCAGCACCCTGGGAAGCTGAGGCAGGAGGATCCAAAGTCTGAGCCCAGGCTGGGCAACTCAGCAAATTAGCAGAACTCTGTCTCAAAATAAAAAATAAAAAGGGGCTGAGAATGTAGCTCAGTGCAAAGGCCCTGAGTTCAATTCCACATGGAGGAGGAAGAGGAGGAGAAAGATGAGGAAGAGGAGGAAGGTGAGAGGTGGAAAGGAGGAGGCAGTAGCAGCAAGAGTCTGAGGTGCTGAGTAAAAAGACAACTGGAAGAAAAGATCATCAGTGGTGACCATGAGAAAATAAGGTGTTAAGAAAGGATTCAAATATTGCTTGTTGAATGACATTAAAAAGGGACCAAAACATCAACTTCAAATGTAGTGTGTGAAATATCAGATACAAACTAAGTGATATTAAATTTACTCTTACAAAATTCAGAAATTCTGATATACTGTTAAACTTTCTAATTCAGTCTAAAAAATGTTACTCTGTGGAAAATATTTTGTTCCCTTTTAAAGGGTAACTTGTGAGATTTCCTCTATTTGGAATGAACTCTTCTGCAACATCTTTCACCTTTTAACTTGAAATACTCCAGACTTGTGTATTCCCATTAATTCTACTACTAGACTACTACTTTACACACTGGGGAGATAGCATTTCCTGGTTGTATACAAGTCACTATCTTTTCTCTGAATGAATTCTTAGGCTAATGAGAGACACAGGCAAGCCATCACAGGAGATGAGAACGCTTTCACACACTATGACATAGACAATAACAATATACCATAACAATACACCATGGAGTCTAGCCTACTGCAGAGCTGCCTTCCAATTCTACATGGAGCTTCTCATAAACTTGTCCCTGAAACTGATGCCACTGTCCTATTTACATCTTAATAGATTCATTCCTTAGGAAAAGAAAAAATAAAGAAGAGGACCCAGCATATAAACAGGAAATTAATTATCTTGTTAGTGGCCTGAATGCTCAGTCTTGAATGCTCTGACACATACCTGGTACCCAAATCAATATTTTCTGAATGAATTAATAACAGAGAAGTAAAAAAAAAAAATAACAGAGAAGTGATTTTGTTTTCTGTTAATACACCATGATTCCCTTTCACCTGTTATGGGCAATGCTATTCTGGAGTAGAAACCACCTAAGATGCCTTCTTCTCATTTAAACAGGAATATTGCCAAAGACAGACCTGCAGGGCTATAGGATACTCATGTGGTGGAGCCAGTGTCCCTTCTTTGAAGGAGTGTGTCCAAGTATACCAAGAAGCTTTTCCAAAATGCACTTGTCCGGCTCCCACCTCCAAATCCCCGGCTGAGGTATGGGCCTGGGCATTCTAAAAACCCCCCCTGTGTGACTAATTCTGCAATACACCCTGGAGTTACTGACCGGAAGCTGAGGTTCCCAGAAATATCTTGCTGAGAGTAAGTGGTGAAACATTCTGAGATGTCTGTCCGGAGAGAAACGGAACAATTCCAATGGAGACTATACCCTAAGAGCTGAACCTGTAGACTGACTAAAAATTGGCACAATACAAATAACTGTTTGTATTCAAGAGACAAAAATGTCAGCTATTCCCCCCCCCCAAAATTGAAAATAAAGACCATATGATTGCCCTTGGGTGTTTACTTCAATAATCATAGATCAGACAGGGAGCAAAAAAACAAAAGGGTGCCTCTTGCTTGGATGAACACTTAGGAAAACTACTAGTAAGTCATAAAGTGGTATTGTTTTAGGTGTGTTCTGAAATGTATCAGCATTTGGACTGAGCTTTCTGACACAGCAAAAATAAAAAAATACCAAGTGAAACCAAAAGTTTTGATTTTAATTTGTTCTCCAAAGGCATTTTCATGGTTTTTACAAACCATTTGGATTCTCAAATCAACTTATTTCTAAATTGATTGATTTATCAAAGTAATTACAAAAGAAAATATCAATCTAAGGACTTACTTAGCTTTAGCAGTCATGAAAAAGTAAAGTTACTGGAGATAATATGAATTACATACAACCATGATACAGTGGATAAAAATTTTGGCTGAACCTAAACTAAGTTTCCTTGACAGAAACAAACCTTAGTTGTGAAACATTTCTTAAAAATCACCAAAATTCCTTTGATCATCTTGTTATCCACTGAGTATTATTTTGCAGCATGATACTTTCCAGAAAGAGAAATAAGTTTCTGTTAATAAAAAATTCAAGAGTAATAACCAAATAAATGAATTCTACAATTTAGACTGTAAAACACATAAACTATATCAGTGTTCTTAGTAAGCGCAAACATTCCAAATCTCCATCAAGAAAAACAGTAAACTCAAAGGAGGGCAGGGACAACACCACCTTCCAAGGCAAGCAGTGAGAGTCTGCCAGGCAAAGCCCAGGGGCCAGGGCAGCCTTGCAGCTGTCCAGCCTGGAAAGGGACACAGAATACAGACCCCGTCATGGGACAACAGGAATGGGAGTCACACAGGGGACAAACAAAAGGATGGGTCAAAGAAGTCTAATTTGCATAAAACTCAAAAAAAATGCAGAATGCTTCATTTTCTCTGATTAAGTTGTTAAAACAATACTCATAAGTTTTTAAACTACAAGCTGATTATACAAACTGTAAGATTACAGTTTCCAAACTATTTACTAATTATTCTGCATTATCAATCGTCTTCATGATAGAGACAATACTGAAGGGTAATAAATTCTATACACGAAAAATAGGAAATTTAGTATATTTTTCCAAAACAGTCCAGTGAAAAGTGAAACATAATTTGCTATCTAATGAATAAAGAATAGAAAGTCATTTAAGTTAACTCATGCTATTAGGGAAAGTGAGAAATTCATGACTCTCTTAAAAGTCATGATTATTTTAAACTAAAGAAAAAAATTTCCATCCTTAATTCACAAATAGAACATGACTTAAATAAGAAATCTATTTTAAAATAACATATCCAAGGTAATTCTCATGGTTTCTGCCAAAAATATGAATTATTTAAAGATGCCAAGTTGCTTAAAGCTGAGAATTATTAAAAATAACATACTTACAATTTAGGGTACAATGATTTATGTAAAATACTGTTCTTGTTTCCTTGAAGCATTTATTGTAGAATATTTAGGAAAACAACACTAAAAAGTAAGTTCAAACCCAATCTTTTTCATACTGAAGTTTTTCACAATCTACTTTAAAACCTCAAAACAACCACCACACTTGTTATCAGAGAAAATGTTCTCTATTACTATCACTTCTTTCATTTTAGAATAAGTGAAAAAACGCTTTACAATAGATCACTTAGGCTGGATGAATTGAAGCCAACACAAGAAGTTACTACAAAGGCAAGGCAGTAAATAATACCAGTAACTTCCGCACAGAAAGAGAAATCTGAACTAGTTTGATATTCTTAATCACTGTGGTCACCATGCAATACACATTATCACTTCTTACAATATTAGACTAAAATTAACTAACTGAAGGAACAAAGATACTATTATAGGAACAAAGTATTAGTACAGAGCTGTACATCCATAAAATACAGCTACAAATGCACTGTAACATTTTCACCCACTAGCAGGCATTTTTAAAGCAAACCATTGCTGTCAGATTGCTACCTAATAATATGATATATGATAATTATATAACGTATAAATAGCTATATAAATGTAAAGTATTATTCAGAATACACATCTGAAATTTCTAAATTGTCTTAATATAAGGATGCCATGTTCCCTAAGAGATTTTTTTTAAATTAGAAAGATAAAATAATTTTCATAGAAAATTATATTCCTCTAAAGTTATATACATATTGCTCATGTAAACATACAAGCACTTAAGATGTGCCTTTAGGCAAATATTTTTAAGGGAACTCAGTTATGAATTGTATAAAGCAAATGAATTTTCTAGGGAAATGATTTTCCTATTTTTTTTCAGAAAGACTTTTGAGGCAGTTTACATGATATAAAAATGGTAATAAGACAGAGCAGCAACAAGAACAGGAGCAAACAGAAATCAGAAATCATGTGACACTGCAGGGACATCAGCATACACAAATTCATCCCACTGTTTGGAAATAGGCACTAAATTTAACTCTGAAGTAAGTGAAAACCAAAGTATATGGAAGTGGGGAAGAGAGGAAAGTAAACAGAGTTCATATCTTTCAAAAATAGGTAGCTGAAACAAGTTAGTCCAGAGAAAGAAACTGTTCCAATACTAAGTTCTAGAAGGCAAGTGAGGAACACATTCAAATAGCATCTCATTTGCCGTAACTTTATTCTGCAGGTGATTTGTCTTAGTCATGCTACGTGCATAAATAGGCTACAGAAGAACATTCATAGCTAGAGAGTCATTCTTTATCTACTTATTCAACAAATACTTCCAAACCGTACTATATGGTAGGCATTTATTACTCTACTCATTGATAAAATAAAAATATTAAGATCACAGCCTCCACAGAGCTTCTGTTCTAGTACCACACAGAGAAAACATTGAACTGAGCAATTTGTGTGGATTACACTCAGAAGAGCAAAATCCAAATGCCAGAGCGTTTTACATCACTCTCTCAACCATTCCATTGCTGAAACGCAACTAAGTACAGCAGAGATTATAAACGAGACAGCTGGAGTTGCACCGGTCATCCTTTCTTCAAACTGTTAAATTAATATCTTCATTATTCAAAGAGATATAGAAATCAACAAAATTATTCATCTACAGCTCAACTACTAAGGAATCTTGAAGACACAATATAATACATTTTATTACATTGACTATGTCAAACCAAAAAGTTCAGAAATATTTACTAGGTATTAACAATTTGCTCTTTTTGCCACGGGATCTTTACTTTCATCAGAAATAGAACACTGATTATCATTAGCTAAAATGCCGTCACCAAGTACCAATACCATCTTTTCCTATTCTCTCCCTCTCCAGAGGTAATTATCAGAATACTATTCCCTTCAGGTTTTTAAATTTAAATATGCATGAATGCCTAGACAGAACAGAGATTACTGTGTTTTGTGGGTCAACATTTTTCATAAATAGCACTGAATGATATATTGTAAATAGTTCTGAAGTTTCTCCCCTATCTTCAGTGTGTGTATGTTTAGTGTATTCTCACCAGTACAAAAAAAGACATAATTCATTCACTCCAAATGCTATATTTACAGCATAAACTGCAGTTTGTCATTCATTCCTCAACTCAAGTTGCTTCCTTTAAACACGTATACAAACACACAACACAGTCTGCAGAGCCTTCAAACACTGTTAAATGAAGCCGAGACCTGGCATGCATTCATGTAAATTTTGGTACACATGTGAATATATCTGGTATATGCTCTATTCTGCTTCACAGATGAACATACATGAGCAGTGGTGCAAGGACCACCGTGGCTAAGGTGCCCTACACACAGGCAGTAGAGTTCCTGCAGGGAGACAGCCATAGAAGCGCCAGGTCAGAGGTGTCACACATTTTCTCTACTTTACCAAGAATTGTCAAACTGCTTTCCAAAGTGAAGAAAAATTATTCCTCTTTTGTCACATTCCAGCCAAACAGTGTATTTCTCTGCCATTGTGACAGGTATAAAGTGGTATTTTACTGTGTCTTCCTATTTCCTAAATTATAATAAGTTTTTTGAGATGATTGAGTCCATCATTCAGGGAAGTGAATAGCCAGTCCACTGTTAGGAGAACATTGAGGGAAGTGACTAGCTGGTCCATTGTTAGGAGAAATAATCAGCCATAACAAAGTCACCCTAAAGCTTCAAGTCGTTCTCTATTTGTTCCCCTTGCATTCATCTGCAGCAGTATCCTTGTGGCACCTCAGCCTCCCTCCCCAAGATCTGATACAAAGACCCAGTGGTATATTAGGCACTCTTCCCCCAATAATGAGACAGATCTAAAATCGTCTATTAGATTTTTCTTTTGGTACCAGGGATCGAACTCAGGTCCTTACGCTTGCAAGACAGGCGGCGGAACCACTGACCTAAATCCCTGGCCCCAAAAATCGTCTATTAGATTTTATACCACATGACAGATGACAAGCTGAAGTCTTCACAAAACAATATTTATACTTACGTATGAGATATTCTGGTATTTGAATTTTACTTTCAACTATGTAGCTGCTGTTGAAATCCACTAAACAGATGCCACAATTCCACTAGTGCATCACAATGCTCAATCTGGACAACACTGGCTCTCTTCAATCTGCTCAGGCTACTTACTCTTCATATGAACGTGCACAGTATGGGATCATTGGTGGCCTGACACTCCTGAGGTATATTTCTAAGGGTAATTCTATTTATTGGGGGAGGTCACCGGTTTTTTTTAGCTTTGTTGTTTGATAAAGTATCTGTCTTCAGATTCTAGAGGTATGTGGACCAGGAGCATATTTTGAATATACCTGGAAGCATACCTTATTGTGTAAGTTATTTGAGCCTCCAAGATTTGGCATAATAAAATGGCAAAACTGTTTCCATTCCATAGGAAGCAATCAAGTAATTTATTAGTTGATATTTTCACTATTCAAATACTATAGTTTCTTTGCTGCCCCAACTGTCGACAACAAAAACTTTTGTACTCTTGAACAAATAATCAGCCTTATAACAATAGGATTGTTTTAAATTGCTTTTGTTAATTTTTCTTTTCCTAAGACCTCTGCCCTTGTTTTTAACATACTTCCATTGTATTTAGTTGAGGCCACCACTGAAAATGTGACATTATATTGGTATATACACATGAAAAATGAAATTGTACCCTTACAATTTTGCATTTTAAATACAGGACTGAACATTCTGATTAATGTTCACAATGTTCTTAAAACTTACAGTTGCTATGCTGTTTTTTACTGTTTTATTCCTTATTTCCATTTAATTGGATGCAATATAAAAATACACCATCTAGCCAATTGATATTTTAAATTCAATGACACACAAAGCCAGTAACTGAAGTGATTTAGAGACCTAGAGCATTACACTGTGGTGTCTAAAAGTGTGCATGCACTCAGCATGGAATGTTATGATTGGATAAGTTACAGGTTTCTAAATTTAAAAATAAACACCACTGTTTTTATTCCAACTCTGTTTATGCAAAGGTTCTGGAGATGAGAACTGGCAGGTTGTTTCTGCTCTTGCCTTCTCTCCTCTTGCCTGAGCTCCTCTTCGCTCATGGTGAGCATCTACAAGTGACAACCTGCGAGCTTTGGGAACTATACAGGAGCAATCTGAATAGCAAGTTCTGTGCCTCGTCGTAGAGACCATCAGAAAAATATACACAAAACTACAACTGCACACATATGAATAATGAGGGAACTCAGGTGACATGGGGAGTACTTATGATAGAGAAAACATTCTCGCTTTAATGTAATTCAGTACAGACATTCCCATTTCCAAAGGAAAGGTTTTTAACATCTTCCTTAACTTTGACAATGACTACCATAAATTTTCTCAATTTTCCATGAGTATGAATTAGAATTCACATCTCCAATGAAAGATTTCTTAAATGTTGATTATAAACTATGACCTTTTCTTTTGTTATATCTTAATAAATATAACATCCAAGTAAATATACTACATTTAATAGGAGGTCACATAATGCTAGTAAGAGATATACTACCGGAGGTCTTTACATTATTCTGTTCATATTATCATTTCATATTCAAATACTTTCTCCTACTATTATCAGTTAATTTGCTCTAAACAATATATAAGGTTTAAATAAAACTCCAAAGTATCAAAGTACCTTACTCTTCTTAGGGACAAACTACTGGGGTGGCCTGGCCTCTGGTATCTGCAAATGTAAAGTTATTTAGAAAAAGGGCCTTTGTAGATGTGACTGGATTGAGGACTATGACTGACAAGGAGTTTCCATCTCCAGATGGGCCCTAAATGCATCACAAGTGTTCTCAGGGAGGGAGGCAGAGGGTAGCTGCACACACAGACTGGAAAATTACAGGATGGTATGGGGAAGCAGAGACTGCAGGGATGGAGCCACCGCTCTAGGGATGCCAGCTGCCACTGCAGGCTAGGAGAGGCAGGGCGGGTTCTCAGAACACACCGAGGGAGAACAGCCCTGCTGCCACCTTCATTTCAACTCGGCAACGCTGATGTTGTGCTTCTGCCCTCTGAAAGGCTGAGAGAATAAATTGCTATTGATTTAAGCTCATACATTTTGTGGTGCTTTGTTTCAGCAGCCTAAGGAAACATATACATATGATTGTTACTACCACAGAATAAGGTTCTGAATTTTCAAATTAAGTTCATAAATTTGAGGAGGAGCACTAAATAGAGAAAAATGAATAATCCCACTTAAGTGTGCTGGACAGTCTGAGAAGTATTTTTGAAAGAATTAGGGCTAGAAAAACAGCATATTTAAAGTGTGAAGGCTGAGAAAAGGTCTGGCTCAAGGAGCAAATAAATGCAAAGTACCACGAAAATCTTTCAGAAAACAAATGTGTCAGTAATCAGTAAGAACATTAGAGATTCTTACTCCTTGAATTGGTAATTCTACTTTAGAAATTGTTGCTGAGAAGACATGCCAAAATCAGATCAAACTCTATGAAGATACTCCCCACAGCATGTCAAAAGCTAGGAGCCATCTAAATACCCAAGTATAGGAGGACAGGCAAGAGAACCAGTGTGTCTCCTTGGCTGGACATTTTGTACATATGACAAAAATCATGCTTACAAGCTGGGTGTGGTGGTCCACATCTGAAATCCCAGCATTCTGGGAGGCTGAGGCAGGAGGATGGCAAGTTCAAATCCAGCCTCTGCAATTTAGCAACTTAATGAGATCCTATCTCAAAAACAAATAAGTAAATAAATAAGAGGGCAGGGAATGTAACTCGGTGCGGTGCAAAGTCCCACAATTCAATCTCTAGTACTTGAGAAGTTTACAAATAATGCCACCTCCCAAAAAGCTCATGTTATAATTCTTATTTTAAATGTCTAGACAAAAGAAAGATAATCTGCAGTGATATAGCTGGCTTTTTCCTTTCTTTTGTTTCTTTTAACAGTGTTTGGTTTTCTTCTGCACTACTGAGGACTGAACCTTTGCACTGAGCTACATCCCCAATCCATTTTGTATTTTTATATTTTATTCTGAGACAGGATCTAGCTAAACTGCCCAGGCTGGGCTGGAACTTCTGATCCTCCTACTCCAGCCTCCTAGAGCAGTACAATTCCAGGCTTTCGACACCACACCCTCTTCCATCAGTGCTTTTAACAGCTTCACTACAATATACTTTGGATGCAGACGGTGGAGAACTGTAATAAAGGTAGATGGCAGACATCAATATTCTAGTTTTCTGGGTGACTAGAAGACATAAGAGTACTATCTTAGCAGCCAAAAGTCCCAATAATTTCAAATGTCCCACATTATGTACAATGACTGTGAATATCTGTGAGGCCCACAGGAATAAATATCATTCCCACTTTATTCACACTGGGAGCACCCAAGGCACCAGAAGCTTCGGAGTTCTCAAGGCCACCTACACCAGCAGAAAAACCAGGACTCGAGCCAAGTCTTGTGATTCCAGCCTGGGGCTTTAATCCCTCTCCTCAAGGCAATGGTGCTACAGGCCCAGCCATGGTGAGGTGGTCTCCTTACCAGCAAGCTTCATAAACCCAAGGTCAAGGCCCCAAGCCCATTCGGACTGGCTGACAAATTTAAGTATGGAAAGGCCTGTCGAGTAAAATGTCTGACTCCCCTATAATTTTCTCAGACTCATTAATAACTCAAGGTATAAATGAGACATTCATAAATATTACTAACTACATGTAATAATACTCAAGAGATACTCAGTCTTTCAAATCAAGCCCTCTATCTATTTCACTTATGTTTTTATTCAGCATATAGTTTATATTATAAGTATATTGCTGCAAGCCTTTCCTTACACTAGGGTTTTAGTTTGGGCCCTTAACCACTTTGTAAACTATGTAAGAGCCAACAATTTTCTGTAAACATGCGCTTATAGCTGCAACTTCACTTATAAAGACAAATGAAAAAATAACTTCTGCAAAACTCTAGAAATTTAACCAAAATGTATGACATATTTTTTTAAATACACGTTTTCATTAGGATTAGGGAACTAACTGATAGGCACTATATATTTTATAAATACAGTCTAAGGAGCTCTATTTTTATAAGCAATTTTGAACTTCAGAAGTCCTTAGTATTAGAATATAATCAAAGAAATTACATATTGGTTAACAAAAGAATCATGGTCAAATGAGAGCTAATTTTTAATTTTGAGATTTTGATACAGGAAACTGTACCAAATTTTGATACAGGAAACAGGGGTACAAAAGGTTAATCATATAAAATCATCTCTCAAGTGTTAAAAACTCTATTACTTAATTTTTTCTATACTGGAACAGACATTTTAATAATCTGGCCTAGATTTAACTGTCAAAAACAGTGCATACTCATGGGCTATCTATCTATCTATCTATATGCATACATAGACATATATGTTACTAATTTCAGAAGTTAATTTAGAGAAAGCAACAGGAGAGTAAACATTTCCTTCAAACTCCTAAAGAAAGGTATTAGTCATTTTTATCCTTTGAGTTAGTATTAGTAAAGATATTTTTTATAAATCCCCAAAGAACTTTCAAACAGGACTACGTCATTGAATGAAAAATAAGTCTCAAGAAGCAGAAAGTTTTACTGCTGTCCTTGTCAAAAATTGCTTGTTCCATCTAAAAAGTTACGCTGGTAAAAGTGGTCACAAAAGCATATTGAAAAATATATTTGGGTCACCAACTGAATGCAACTCAAATTTCCCCAGAAGCTCTCTAAACACAGCCCACAGACAGCTTCAGGCAGGCAAATTTCCTTTCCTTTTGTGGCCTGTGTTTGCATAGCATTTTAGCATTAAATACAGCATATAGCACAATCACTGTTTCCTATTTCAGAATGCTCACAGGATGATTTCCAATAATGGGACACAAAAGGAGTATAACGATTTAGAAAAATTTCCAATTGTTTTATTTAATAATTGTATGTTACATAGGGTATTTTTTATACCTTTCAAAGACGACAAATGTCACACATCTCATAAACACGGAAGTGTTTCTTAATGAATCCTTTGAAGTGTTATATGTTCAAATTTGACCAATGGAATGCTCTAAGATACAAAAATCAAAAAAACTTTCCTTGATTCAACTTCCAGTTATATAAACCTTAATATATAATTTAACAGAGCTGACATGTAGCAGGATAAGTCTTCATGAATTGATTTTTAGAATGAGTAGATCTATTCTACTAAGATCTCCATATGTGTCTTAAAAATAAAGACAAAACGTTTCAATTTTCTCATAGATTATAAATCAAAGAAAATTGAAGGCAGCTACATAAACAGTTCACAGGCTGTATCTGTTGCACGGGCCACGGTGATCTCTAATGTAGTGCATTTAGTCTAGTCACCTCTTCCCCACCATCTTTGAATAAACATGTCTTAAAGCATCATTAATCTACACAACGTGGGATATTTTTCTTTTAAGAACAAACACCTTTTAAACTTTGGACTAGCTATACAATTGTAGAACCAAGCAGAAAAAAAGAATTTTGTTATATGTGTTTACACTAAAAGTTGAACATGATACTACCAAGTCTCTCCAATGAGAAGGTGCATTAAAGTACTTAAGACATCCATATTCACTATTTTCTTTTCTACTGTTATTCTGTATCTCAGTAAGTGCAGAATAACCTTTTTTGCCTAATACTCAGAGAACCCAGGGTAGGAAATCTGTATTTTCATCATGAATTTGAAACAATTTTACACATTCAGTGATGATCAAAGGAACTTATTTAACCATTTTAAGTATACTTAAACTGTGAAAGAACAGCAACAACAGAAAGCCAGCAGAAAAAGCAGGCTGTCTCTGTATTCACTGAACAAGACAACCATGTTTAAGGAAATGCAACAAGTTTACTTTCCTCAAATAATTCCAAAATAACCAAATGCTAAATCAACAACTCTTAGAAAAGAAGAAAATGCACGTTAGTTTTATAAATAACCTTTAAACTGTTTCTTTGCAATCCTATTCAAAATAAGGTACTGTCAAAAGGAAATCCTTTAAGAGTCAATCTTTCAAAATAAAGTAAGGGACAAATGTGGACCAGTATCATGTATTACAACACTTCATGGAACCCTCCACAGTGTAACTACGGCTCCCTTGCTCTCCTCCCCTCTCCACTCCTCTTCTACCCAGCCCCTCTCTGCCATAATGGCTGTGTTTGTTGAAGGAGAACAGGTGGGGAAAGAAGGTATACATGCTACTGTGTAAGAAAAGCTGGCTTTGCCAATGTGTTGGAGAAACTGTTCAAGAACAGCTGATCTACATGAAAATATCATCCCTGAAATGTTGCCAGGGTCAGAGACCCAGGATAATCTCCAATGCACAAGGAGAACCATTTGTGTATCTGTAAGGAGAACTTGGAGAGTGGGTCAGCTTCTTATTGCAAACAAGTTGGGGGGAAATACAGATTGGCTGCTGTTTTGCAGTATTTCACTTTCCTTTTATGGGGTTACTAAAATATTAGCAGTGCCTTGCTTATGAGATATATGTGACCCCTTTCAAGGTGGGAGTTAACAGCACTGTTTTAAAGTGAAACATGAGAGCAGCATTACAATTTCCAAATTCAATTCAATAACTAAATTAACATGACAAGGTTCTCAAGAAACGCCAAAGACAACAAAAGTGAACTGTTTACCTTGAGTAGCACATTTCACTCCAGGACTCAGAACTTTTACCTCAGCCCGTTTCATGTTTGTTATCCATTTCAGGCTCTGCCACACAGCAGTGGGTCTGCTCCACCATTCCTGCCTTGTTTGAGATCAATACCTCCCATTTACATTTTGCCTTCTACTGGTGGTGCTCAGAACACCATTTTACAAGAATGGAAACGCACCAAGAAATTTTGCCCGAAGTTATGAGACTCCCAACTGTAAAACAACCAGTGAACCCAGTTCCTGAGCACTGAATAAAGAACATTTCTTTCTCACTGATTAGAGAAATCCAATTTCAATTTTTGTTTATATGAGCTAGACTCAGCTGTTCTTTATTAGCATGATACTGAAATGTGTTTCCTGAATTCGTGAAATAAAAAAATAAGGACAAAAAAGGCAATACTTTCCCTAAGAACATATGCATTTACTTCTTTTTAGGAAGCCCACACACAACATGGTAAAGATCCAGTTCACACAAATTTCCTGAGTGTTAAAAGGCATTGGGGAAAAGCTGTGTTAAGAAAGACTGAAATGCTCATTGCTGTTGACAGAAAGGATCTGTCCTGGGATTGACTACAAACGCAAAATGCAAACTCTAGAGCCAAAAGAAAATGCTACGTTTGCAAAGTTTCCTCTTTGAGAAGGTAAAAATATTTTTGTCTGTGGACCTTATGACTCATTATTTTTTCCATTTTAAATCCTTTAACATTGTAGATTCTGTCACATATTTTCTTGTTGCTAAATTAATACTATATCAAAAAATAAAAATTGTTCTTATCATTACTAACACTTAAAATGTATTGAACCCCATAGTACTGGACTTTTTTCCCTTGTCACGTTCATTAAAACTTTCCAGGACTAATAGTCTCACTTTACAGATAAAGAAATAGAGAATCAGAACATGAAACTGTCCAAACTGAACTTCAAAGTTCATTATCCCACACTTCCTTCAGAAAGAGTACAGGCAGACACTGTCTGCAAAATGCACTAAAACATGCAAAACTGAGGTATTTACCTAATAATTTTTAAGACTTTCAACAACGCATCTCTCGTAATTCATCTACTGAAAGTTGACAGATGGAACTGAAGTAAAAATCAGCTCTTTTTTCTTCCTCTGCCTCAGAACAAATTTTGAGTCTTTCAAGGTCCAATTCAAGAATCATGTATTTTTTTCTATACTGATATAATTACTTCTTCACTGAGCCATAAAATTAGACTGAGAAGTATACCTAAAATTTTTTTCTTTTTTTTTTGTTTTGTTTTGTTTTTTGGCGCCGGGGATCGAACTCAGATCCTTCCGCTTGCGCAGCAGGCGGCGAAACCACTGAGCCAAATCCCAGGCCAAATTTTTTCTTTTTGTTTTCAGTGCCCAGTATAGTACCTCATACACGCTCAATAAACCCTTGTGTTCAATAAATGCATGTTGAAACAAATAAATACGTACAAATAAAAAACCTCCTCCTGGGATCAGATAAAAATCCCACGCCATATAATCATGAATACACGTCTAACCTTGTACTAAAGCTTCTCAAACTTTAACATGTATTTGAATCTTTTTAAAATGTAGGTCAGAGGTGAGACGTGAGATTCTGCAGTTCTGGCAAGCTCTCAGGTGGTGACCCTGCTACTGGCTCCCAGATCACCTTTTTGGGTGGCAAGGATCCCACCATTACCCACTGGTAATCCACTGGGATAGCACATACCGCACTTGCTAAGTTGTTTAGAAAGTTGCATGTTCCCCTTGGATCTTAACATCCATTTAGCTCTAGCAACAAATCTCGAATTACTGTATTAAACTTAACAACTAAGAGCAATTATGTGAATTTCACTAAATGAGACATAAGCCTTTTTTTAAAAAGACTACTTTAATTGTGTTTGTACTCTCAGTCCCAAGAGACAAGACAGTGCTTTATAGGTAGGAAAGACTCAATTTCATATTAATTAAGTAAATAAAAAATTAAGTACCTGGAAGGTAAGAGCTGTCACTGATTTTTGTCTATCTCCTTGTCACAATGCTTAGTGTGGTACCTCAAACACAGTAGAACCTGGGGAAATGCTGAATGAATGAACAAATGAATGAATAACCACGCCAGGGTTTCTCTGGTAATTACCAAGTTTTTAATTGCCCTGATCAATGCCAATTTCTGGCACTCGATCGCAATTCTAACAGACCCCAAAAGCCCCAGATATCAGTGAATGTGCAGTGTTCTAGAGGTCATATACATAATCTCTTTGCTATCTTATTTTCGAATGTCATCTTTTACTCTCAAATGTTACATATTCTTTCAACATTTCCTTTTTGTGTGCCAGGATTTTAAAATGTAGCCACTATGGGGGTTTTTTTGCATAAATTCTTTTCTTGGTACATTTTAGGTACACAATACATTTAAATTTATCACTGGGTGCTTGTACCTGTACATGATGAATCTTGGTTCTTATTTTTTCCCCATTGCCTGTGCGCCCTTCACCCCCTCCACCCTTCCCTATTTACATACACTTTGCCTCCATTTTTTCCTTTTCTGATAATTTTTCCTGTCCCTTCTTACCTTTCCCCTTCTCCTCCCTCTTCCCCTACCCCTTTGGAACATTTCTTCCTATTTCAAATAATTATTCGTTGTAATCTTTTTCATTTTTATTTATAATTTCAGTTTCTCACACTAGGGAAACTATTCAGTATTTATACACATGTGTTCTATTTATTTTACTTAAGAGTATGGCCTCAATATGCATCCACTTAGCTATAAATGTCTCTAGTTTCTCATTGTTAATGGCTGAATAGTACTCCATTTTATAAAAGAAAAACACTGCATCTTCTTTATCCAGTTTCCAGTTGATGGGAACTTGGGCTGTTTCCAAGCTTTAGCTATTACGAACTGTGCCACTATAAACATAGGGGCACATAAATCGATGTGGTATGATCCTTTTAATTCTTTGGGGAAGATTCCCAGCAGGGGAATAGCTGGGTCAAATGGAACCTCTAGCCTTAGTTCTTTGAGGTATCTCCATACTGATTTCCACAGTGGTTGCACCAGTCGGCGCTCCCACCAACAATGGAGAAGGGTTTCTTTCGCCCCACACCCCCACCAGCATTTGTTATTGGTTGATTTCTTGATAGCAGCCATTCTTTCTGGGGTGAGGTGGAATCTCAGCATTGATTTCATCAGCATCTCTCGAATGACCAGTGATGTTGAACATTTTTTCATATGTTTATTTGGTATTTCTACTTCTTTGAGAAATGTCTGTTCATTTCAGATGCCCATTTTTGAACTGGGTCTTTGAATTTGGGGGTCTGACTTTTTTCAGTTCTTTATATGTTCTATTAATAGTCCTTTGTCTGAGGTACGGCTGCTAAAACCTTTTTCCCACATTGCAGGTTGTCTCTTAGTTCTGTTGGTGGTTTCTCTTGCTGTGCAGAAGCTTTTTAATAAGATGAGATCCCAGTTGTTGATTCTTTGTGCAAGTTACCGTGCCACTGAGTTTCTGTTCATAAAGTCTTCTATACCAATGTCTTCAAGAGTTCTACCTAACTTATCTTCCAGCAAATTTAGTGTTTCTGTTTTGGTATTTAAATCTTTAATCCACTTCCATGTTGTTTAGTGCATGGTGATAGATATGGGTCTAGTTTCATCTTTGGCAGGTTGAAATCCAATTTTTCCAACACCATTTATTAAATAGGCTATCTTTCCTCCAATGAGGGTGGTTGGCTCCTTTGTCAAAGATGAGGTGACTGAGTATGTCTGGAGTTGTTTCCGCATCTTCTAATCTGTTCCACTGATCCTCAGGTCTGTTTCTTTGCCAGTACTGTGCTGTTTTTTATCACAGTAGCTTTGTAGTATAGTTTCAAGATGGGGATTGTGATACCCCCAGCCATGTCTCTGTTGCCTAGAATTGCTTTTGCTATTTTAGGTCTCTTCTGGTTCCAAATGAATTTTTGGATTGTTTTCTCTAGTTCTTTGAAATATATTGTTTGAATTTCAATAGGTATTGCATTAAATTTATATATCAGTAGCCGGGGATTTAGCTCAGTGGTTTCGCCGCCTGCTGAGCAAGCACAAGGACCTGAGTTCGAACCCCAGTACCAAAAAAAAAAAATTTTTATATAGCAGTTTTGGAAGCACGGCCATTTTCACTATGTTGGTTCTTCCTACCCAGGAACAAGGGATCTCTTTCCATTTTCTTATATCCTCCTCAATCTCTTTTTTCAGAGTGCTGTAGTTTTCTTTATAGAGGTCATTTGCTTCCTTTGTTACATCGATTCCTAGATATATCATTTTTTGGATGCTACTGTAAAAGGAATTGTTTCTCTAATTTCTCACTAAGTCTGTTATTTGTGTACAAGAAGGCTATTGTTTTTTGAGTGTTGATCTTGTATCCAGCTACTCTACTGAATCTGTCAATTAAGTCTAGAAGTTTCTTGGCAGAGTTTTTTGGGTCTTCTATGTAAAGTATCATATCATCAGCAAATAATGACAGTTTAACTTCTTCCTTTCCTATCTTTATTCCTTTTCTTTCTTTCTCTTGTCTAATTGCTGTGGCTAATGTTTCCAGAACTATATTGAACAGGAGTGGTGACAGTGAGTATCCTTGTCTTGTTCCTGATTTTAGCGTGAAAGTTTTCAGGTTTTGGCCATTTAGTATGATGGCTGGCTGTTGGTTTTTCATAAATAGCCTTAATCAGGTTGAGATAAAGACCTTCTATTCCAATTTTCTGTAGGGTTTTTTATCATGAATGGGTGTTGGATTTTGTTGAATGCTTCTTCTGCATCTATTGAGATGGTCATATGGTTTTTGTCCTTGGCTCTATTAATACAGTGTATTACATTTATTGATTTACATATGTTGAACCATCCTTGCATCCCTGGGATAAATCCAACTTAGTCAGGGTATATGATCTTCTTGATGACTCTCTGTATTCTGTTTGCCAGTATCTTGTTGAGGATTTTTGCATCTATGTTCATTAGGGAGATTGGCCTGTAGTTCTCTTTTTGGTTGGGTCTTCCCTAGGTTTTGGAATAAAAGAAACACTTGCTTCCAGGAACGAATTTGGAAGCATTGCTTCCCATTCAATTTCATTGATGAGTTTAAAGAGCAATGGCAATAGTTCTTCTTTAAATGTCTTGTAGAATTCAGCACTGAAGCCATCAGGACCTGGGCTTTTCTTTGTTGGTAAATTTTTTATTACGGTTGCAATTTCATTCATTGTAATTCACATGTTTAGAATTTCTATATCTTCTTCGTTTAACTTTGGCAATTCATAAGTGTCTAGGAATCTGTTCATTTCTTTTGTGTTTTCCATTTTTATTAGAGTACAGGTCCTCAATGTAGGTGTTGATGATCCTCTGGATTTCTGCTGGATCTTTTGTGACTTCACCTTTTTTGTTCTTAAAAGCATGGATTTGAAACTTTTCTTTCCTTTTTTTGATAAGGTTGGCTAAAGGTTTATCAATTTTATCTTTCAAAAAACCAACTCTGATTCAGTGATTTTTTTTTTGTACTGTTCTCTTAAGTCTCCATTGCACTGATTTCTGCTCTGATCTTTATAATTTCCTCTCTTGTGCAAGCTTCGAGTTTATCATGCTCTTCTTTTTCTAAGAGTTTGAGGTTAGTATTAGGTTGCTTATTTGAGCTATCTCTGTTTTCCTAATATGGGCATTTACTGCTATGAATTTCTCTTGTATAACTGCTTTCATTGTGTCCCATAAATTCCTGTATGTTATACTGGCATTATCATTTACTTGTAGAAACTGTCTAATTTCTTCTTTAATTTCTTCTGTGACCCATTGGTTGTTCAGGAGAGTGTTATTCAATTTCCATGTGTTTGTGGGGATTTGTGGTTTCTTACGCTATTGATCTCCAATTTTATTGCACTATGGCCTGATAATATATAGGGGGTAACTTCAATTCTTTTACATTTACTTAAACATGTCCTATGAGCTAGCATGTGGTCTACTTTGGAGAATGACCTGTGTGCAGCTGAAAAGAATGTGTATTCTGATTTTGTAAGGTGGAACCCTCTGTAAACATCTATTAAGTCCATTTGTTCAATAGCTTGGTTCAGTTCTAGAATTTCATTATTAACTTTTTGTCTAGATGATCTATTTGTGATAGTGGGGTTTTGAAGTCCCCCACTACAATTGTATTCGTGCTTATTTGGTTTTTCATGTCCATCAATATTTGTTTTGTATAGTTGGGAGCATTCATATTTGATGCATATATATTTAAGACTGTCATCTCGTCCTCTTGGATTGTTCCCTTCACAAGGATGTAGTGACCATCTTTGTCTCTCTTAATTAGTTTTGGTTTGAAATCTACTTTGTCTGCAAATAAGATTGCTACCAATGCTTTTTTCTGGGTTCCTGTCACATGGAGAACTGTTTTCCATCCTTTTACTTTCAGTCTATGAATTTCCTTTTGAGTTAAGTTTGTTTCCTGTATACAGCATATTGCTGGATTTTGATTCTTAATCCATTCTGCCAGTCTATTTCTTTTGATTGGTGAATTGAGGCCATTAACATTGATGGTTATAATTGATAGATATTGACTTATCCTTGCCATGATGTTTTGCTGTTGTTGACTCTTTTATTTTCTATTTTTCCTCCTTTCCCTTTAGTTTCTAGCCTTGCTTGGTGGCTTCCCTCTGTTGGGCCTCATGGAGTTGTGACCTTCCTTGTCTTTTTCTAGGATATTGTTCAGAATTATCTGGAGTGCTGGTTCAGTGTTCATGAAATTTCTCAGGTGTTCTTTGTCTTGGAAGTATCTGATTTCTCTATCGATTCTGAAAGATAATTTTGCAGGATACAACAGTCTAGGTTTGAAGTTATTTTCTTTTAGGGCTTGAAATAGTTCACTCCATACTCTCCTTGACTTGAGGATTTGTGTTGAGAAGTCTGCTGTGATTCTGATGGGCTTTTCTTTGTAGGTGATTTGTTTCTCTTCTCTAACTGCTTGTAGGATTTTGTTCTTCTGTTGGGTTTCTGAGATCTTGAATATTATATGTCTAAGGGCAGATTTTTTTTTGATCGTAACTTGTTGGAGTTCTATATGCCTCACTTACCTGTATGTCCAATTCTCCACCTCTGTCTGGGAAGTTTTCTACTATTACTTCTGTGAACAGTTTTTTTATTTCAATTGTACTTTCTCCTGTTTTTTCATGGACTCCTATCAGTCTTATGTTATTCTTCTTTGTATCATCTAGCAGCTTCTGGATTGATTTCTCCTCATCCCTTACTATTTTTAAGAAATCTGTTTTCAAGGTCACTAACCACAATCCTGTCTTCTATATCTGATACTCTGTTTTCACATTCCCTTAATCTACTGTGAATGCTTTCAATGGAGTTTTTAATCTCCTGGATATCTGTTTGAATCTGTTTCATGGATTCCATTTCTTATGTTGGGCAATCATGGTTTCCATTTTTTTCTTATGCTGGGCATTCATGGCTTCTAGCACCTTTCTGAGTTCATCTATTTGTTTTAATCTGTTTCTGTTCTAGAGCCTCTAATCATGTCTTTCACTTTGCTCACCATCTCTGTAGTCATCTAGGAGATTAGTTCTGCTTTGAATTTTTCTAGAGCCTCATGTATCTGTTTTGTTACTTCCTGTGCTATCAGTTCAGGGTGTCCAGGTGGTTGATTATCATATTGTTCCACCTCGTTTCCCCCAGGATTTTCCTTTTGTGGAGTGGAAGCCTGAGTCTGTGCCTTGCTTAAATGTCTTCTCTTTTTTGTTTTTGGTACTGTCCTTGCTTTAATTCCTGGGTTGATACTTCAAAATTGCTTATTGTAAGTGTCTTTGTTGCTTGTGTTTGGAACCCTTGGAGAATGAGTGCTTTTCAGAGGTGTTTTCCAGATATAGCTGGTCTTTAGGTTTTGTGTCTCTAATGACTCTGAGGCTATCTCATTTTCATTATACCAGGAAGGCACTCACAACATCTTAGCCCAAATGTTACAATCAGCAACATCATAGCATCAAGCACAGCTTAGAAAATGACAATTTATGGTAGTTATTAATCTATCACCTTTAACTGTGTGAATTAAATCAAAACTGAGGACTAAGCCAACATATGTTTATAGTGAATAAACTCTTCAATATAGCAACTTTACCCTTCAGGATGGGGAGTTAGAAGGAGTTGGGGAGGGAGGGACAGGTAGAAGGATCAGAAAAGGTTACTGGTGAGGCCAGAAGACACAGGAAGATCATCCAAAGTCTAAGAAACTGTTAAAGACAAGAGGAAAAGGCAGAATGAAAGAGCAAAGACATGAACAGATCCACCTAACAGCAATAGGGAGGTTGGATACTGTATTTACTTTCCTTTAAAACTAATGATAATCAAGAGAAGGAAAAAGAGCAGAAAAGAAAAATAAAGGAGAAATCTGAATTAGATCCACATAGGAAAATAAAGGGAGATGAAGAACAATGTGGGATGGCGAGAGAACGAGTGAGAGAGAGAAAGAAAAGAGAAAGAAAAAAAGAAGAGAAATATAAAAATTTGAAAATAGTAGAAAAAATAAAAATTAAGAATTAAAAATAGGAGAAAAATTTTTTTGCAAATAACAAAAAATAAAAATGAAGGGCCTCCTTCAGTGTGTGTATCTGCTGTCACAATAGACAACGTGGGCAGCCGTGTGCAGATATAAGTCAATAAGTCTCAGCAAGCCAGTCGCAGACCTGTGATATTCAGGCAGATTTCTGGCTGCAAGCCCCAAGTTGAGCTCCCTGTCCTCCTGTAGGGTTGAACTCTGCAAGGTTCTACTGCAGGTTCCAGTTGCCTTTCCGCTGAAGATAGTCCAGGTTCCCATAAGAGGTGATGATCTCTCCAACTTATCAAGCAGATGGTCTGGTGTGCCTTTATTGCAGAGATTCTCTTCACTTTTCCAGTGGGCTTCAGTTTTCATCGAGGAGCCTGAGAGAGGCCTCTTTATGTTGCTCACTTCTGCTCTATCTTGTGGAGCTCAGGTCAGTGGCCTTTATGCCCCTCTGTGCCTCTGTAATGTAGAACCAGGCAGCAGTAGATCCAGGAGGCCAGAGGTGGAGGGGGTGGGGGTGGGGTGGCACAGACCAGGCCCTGCAGGTGCCCACGCGGCTAAGCTGGTTGCAGTGGGCAGAGCCCGGGACAGAGCAGGGCTCTACGTCACCTGGGTCCTCACCTTGCGCTGGCTGGTTGCACGTTGTGCGAGCGCAGGGACAGAGCGGGGGCTCCTAGTTGCACTGGGTCCTCACCTTGTGCCCTCTGGTCTGCCACTATGGTTTTAACTCAGGATTACTCCCACTTCAAAAACCACCAGTACCAGAAATGTTAGTGTTAAACCTTAAGATGTAAACCACTGTAATAATCTGTCTTCCCATTTGATATTTAAGTGTCATAGTCTCAGCTTTACATGCACAGAAAAATTAGTGAATAGGAAAGGTATCAATGAAATTCTGCATTCATTTCCTAACTGTACCTTGTTAATACGATTTTGTTACCAGAATCCAAACATATTACCTACAGAAAAATGCCTGAAATATCAAAAGAGGATATGGCTGCTTTGTTAAACCAAGTTTTATCACTTTACAAATTTCAGGAAAAACACAAAAGTGGTATATAGACTGCGAGAATGCTAAAAGTGTTTATCAAACATGCTAAGCTCTTAAGAGCTTAATGAACCAAACAAGTACTACTACACACCTAATTACCTGGAATGCAGATGTTAGGGTGGCATAAATAATATAAAGATGGGTATCCCAATAAAGCTCCAAAAAAATTCAGACAAAAAGTTGCACCAAAATAACAGAAAAAAATAAAAACCATTATTCACTTTAAAATTAATTTTAATATAAATAAGTTGTAGCAGCAGACACTGGACTTAAAATGATGCAATATTTGCCTTTTCCTTTAAACATTTCTGGTATGGATTGAACTGTGCTTCCCTCAAATTCATATGTCGAAGCTCTAGCCACCAACATGCCAGGACTTGGACAAGGTCCACTGAGAGGTAATCATGTTTAGATAAGGTCCTGAGTAGAGACCCTCATGATGGCAGTGGTTCCCCTGTAAGAAAAAAGGCAGAGAACTTACCTGACTGAGCACTAAGTGAGGACACAACATTGTAGGTGTCAGTTTGCATGCTAGGAAGAGCATCATCCCTGGAACCCAATCATGCTGGCCCCCGATCTGAACTTGCAGTCCCCAGAATTGTGAGAAAATGTATTTCTGTTGTGTAATCTACCCAGTCTATGGTTATTTCGTTATAGCAACCTACACAATTAATAAAATGTCTGATTGCCTTTTATGCCTTTACATAAGAATTTTTCTAAATCATAATAATGTTCATGTTAAACTGTTATAAATGTATTTTTATGATATAGTAAGAGGTTTAGAAGTAGACTTAGTAAATAAATATTCATTCTTCAACTGCCAGTCGATCATAAAAATGCAAAAGAAAGAGAAAAAAAAATCACTACATTTACTTTACCAAGTAATTCAGAAATATACTTCAGGAATAGGGGCTGCCTCATTAGCAATAAGTGCAGACATGCAGACATTCCCCTGCACAAAACCTCTTTCAGCAGCATCAGAGAGAGAATGCTTTCTGCATGTGTCACTCTCAGGTCCAAGCCTCCAGCACGCTTCTTGTTATATGCAATTAGCTCCATGCCAAGATTTAGTACATTTCATAATAAATCCCTTGACCGCATTAACTGGAGGCTTGGCAAAGTTGGAAAGGCTCTATTCACGAAGGCAGAAAACAAGCCACAAGACTTATCCCACAGCAAAACGCACTTGCTAGATGCCAAAACACTACAAATTTCAACAGCCTGGCTCGCTCTCTCCCCCCAACCCTCCCCCTGTATGTGGGGTGGACCCAGGGGCAGAAAAATACAACCTGCCATGTGACTGATTAAAGAGTGTGCCAAGGAGAAAAGGATCCAGACATTTGTTTACTTCTTCTCCTAAATCTTGCTGCTAGCCTCATCCCTAAACCTAACCCTCCAAACCCACCCATCTACAAAACTCTAAAGTCAAATCAGAGATGAGAGGCAGTTTACCCTCACTTAAACAGTAACCATCTGTTGCTCACAGGAAGACTGTGGCTCCTCAGGTTTCCTGCGCTGAAACAAGAAGGCTGTGGTGTATTTTGGGGTTCTGTGTGGGAAAGTTCTTTGCAGGACAGCAGAAGCAATGAAAAAAGTTGAGAGCACAGAACTAATGGGAACTTCCTCTGTTCCCAGTACAAAAAAAAAATTCTTTCACTTGTACCAATGACTGCTTTTAGTGAAAAAAAATCGGAATTACAACACTGCAGAGTGGAATATGCATCACACAAGAACCTAGATTTTCAATCTTACTTCATTTTGTTAGAAAGAACCTCCGTGTCTTATCTGGGAAGTGGAGCTAATACACAGTTGTCACAGGGCTTAGAAATATTTGGCTCAGAAAATGCCTGTAATATACAAGATACTTAATGCTAGACTTGAGAGATTCTGGCTTATTAACAAAAACAAAACGTTTTAGTCACAGGTAAATTACAATAAAGATAGAGGAAAGCAGGGAATAAAATACCTTTATTAAGACTCCATTAACTTCCCTTTTGGATGGTGCATTCGGAACATCAACACTGTATTCTTTGCAGTAAAAACTGATTAAGAGGAAGTTTCAGATCCCATACAAGAAACTTCCGGTACTAACACACTAAACAAACACTATCACAATTTTTTTTATGTTTCTTTAAGGGTCTAATATATGTTTAAAACAAGAAAAATAAATCTGCTGAAACCTTTTTAACTTTTCCAAAAGAGGAAAAATACACTCATATTTAAATTTGGTATTATGTACCACAAAATTTAAAATGTTTTAACACTAGCAAAATGTCCTGGATTTTCAGAGTAAGAAACAATGATCTCCTTAGAGATCATTATGAATCACTGAGACATATCCATAATAGCTTTTCTAACAATAAAGCCCAATAAAACAATTTAGTCTCATATAAATAATCTCCTAACAAAATATTTAAAAATGGAACTAGTCTAGAAAATTCGGGTCACTGGATCACTTAATTTATGGGTGTAAGAAAACTTAGTTAGCTTTGTTCTGCCTCGATCCATTTCAACACTTAGCAGCTCTGGACCAAGATACTGTTCAGTCTCTATGCTTTGGTTCACTTATCGTAATAGGATCAGTAACAGTACTTGCTCATACAATTTTGAAAACAAAGTTTACAATGTGCTTTGAACAGCGCCTGATACATAGAAAGTACTTAGTATCAATATTATTATTCATGTTATCTGAAGAGTCATACAATCCTTTAACACCACCTATTTCTATTACTTACACAAAAAAAGAGCTTTCTCCATTTTCCTCTTTTCTTTTCCCCCCTCCTCTCATTTTTAGTCAAGATTTCTCATCTCCATCTTCATTTCAGTCTTATATTCATATTTATTTTTAAATATTCACCATCAGTCTCTTTAATGAAGTTTTCCCAGTCTTCATTTGGTTAGATTCAGCTCATGTTCTAACAGATCCATGAGAAAGAGCAGAAGGGTGGAAAATTTCTTAACCTCTTCTACGTTAAATACTGCTTTTCTAATGCATTGATATTTGGGGTTTTTTTTTTTTGTTTTTTTCTTAAATTCTTTTATTGGTACATTTTAGGTAAACAATACATTTACATTTATCTTTGGGTGCTTGTACCTGTACATGATGTATCTTGGTTCTCATTTTTTCCCCATTACCTGTGCACCCTTCACCCCTAAACCCTTCCCTAGTTACATACTTCGTTTCCATTTTTTTAGCATAGTTTGGATGTAATCATTAGTTTGTACTTTCTTTCACTGAGAATACTACTAGCATTAATAATAATAAAACCGTTTCACTGTTGCCATGAATATTGGTTTGAAAATATGATTATAGACTCTATTCTGCCTTTGTAAAATGACTGGTTCTTCTTGCCTACTGGCCTTACAGGTCTTATCATTATCTTTGAAATAGGCTAAATTTCCAAGTTAATATGTGGGGCTCTTTTTCCCATGTGAACACTTTCATTTCACTGAGATTCAGCGTTTGGGTTTGTTTGGGTTTTGCTTCGTTTGTTTTGTTTCTGAAAACAAAAACCAATTAAAGTTTCAAATATTAGTTCTAAGAATGTTTTTCTTTTTCTTCAGCGTGTGAAACAATAGTATTCCTTTACTACTCATTTTTCATTTCCCCAATTTTCTCTATGACCTATTTTGTTCCTTTGCATCATTTGTATTCTCTTGGTAGCTTTTCTGTTTCCTGGATGTCCCTCATTAATTTTCATGAAGTCTACTCTTTCTTGGGTACTCTGTAATTTATATGCATTTTTGAGATAATGTACTTTCTCTTCCATTTTTTCCTTTTAATTTTTAAATTACTAAATAAAGGCAGTCTTCTTAAATGCCTGAGCATATTTAATTCAGCTCAGAGTGTAGACTCAGTTTTCTCCTGTGTCCTGGTTGTTTTTCAAGGGGGACAGGCAATATGTTCCTTCAGTGATTTTCTTTGTGTTCATCTTGTGATGTTGGGGTGTTTTTAAAAATTCCTACTTTAAAGACTTTTTCAGATAGTTTGGCAATATCCATGTATTCCAGTAGGTTAGTCAGATTGGTTGGTCATTTTGGTAGTAATCCTCCAAGTCTGTGGTTCTCTCTTGTTTCACAGAATCCTGCATTTACCGTCACTGCTTTTTTTTTGTTTTAAACTATCTGTGTCAGCTTTCCTTTACTCTAACAAATATCTGAGATAATCTGTTTTTAAACACAAAAGGTTTACTTTGGTTCATAGTTCTGGAAATTCACTCCATGGTCAGCTAGCTCCATTGTTTCTGGGTCTGGCAGGCATGGTAAGAGTGGGTGGCAGAGAAAAGTACTCACCTCACAGCCTCCAGGAAGCAGAAAAAGAGATAAAGGGGCTAGAGGCACACACTCCCCTTTCAACACCAGAACTCAGTGGCCTAAATTCTCCTGTTAGCCCCCATCAGTTCCCAAGAGCACTAAGCTGGACCTTTAGGGAACATTCCTGACCCTAATGATAGCATAAACCAGTTGCCAAAAGACTCTTCCTCCTGCTCCTTTATCTTTTTTACTTTTCTATAAAACTCTGCATTTGGAAGACTGTCCCATCAAATTGTCGACCTGAGCATTTAAACAGTTCATACTTTGAAATTCTGTCCTCATACTCTCGATCTCAATCTGCCAGTTTCTTTAGTGTTCTCAGATTTTGGTGCGTGTGGGCTTTATGATGAACTCTTCCAAGTCCTCCTCATGCTCCCTGGTGTTCCCTACCCCCGTCCCCCAGTAAGGATTCCTGTCTGGTGTGAAACTGAAAAGCTCTGCAGCACAGCCAGGTGCAGGGGGCAGGACTGCAGGGCTCACTGAGAGGGTGCAGTCCTGGCATTCTCTGTCTCTGTGGTGGGAGAGGGTCTTCAGTGTAATCTTATTTCACATCTTTTGGAAAGCAGACAGGAAGACGTGACTTAGAGCACAATAACCAGAAAGAATGTGGTCATTTTAAAATGCAATTTCTCTAACTCTGAAAGGAATTCGTGCTACAGTATTGTAGTGTGACACACAGCACAGCACCACTGTATCAAACAGAGGATTTTCAGGGCTCCACTCGCCCACACGTTCGTTAACCTGGGCCCTGCTTTGTCAGTGAATGACAAAAAGATGACGTTCAAATACCTGGAAAAGTCCACTGCTGACTTCTCCTGTTATTTTACTTTTACTTGAAAAACTAAAACCAGACTTTTAGATACATACAAGTAAGAGTTTTATCTTTCAGAACATGTAATCCTTTACCAAAATGTAGCAACTTTAAAAATCTGTTATTCCTATATAATAACTATCCAATCTTACTCATGATTACTATTTGGCAAGGATAGACAGACACACAAACGCACACATTATTTGGCTATTTCTTCTTGGAAGGACTTTTGATTATTAGTTGGCAGATATAGAAAAAGCATTTGGTTGACAGTTTAACTTCCATTGATTTATTAATATTTTTTAAATTACTTGGCATTTTTCATATTTATTATTTATTATTGGCAATTATTTGGCTTTTTTTCTTAAAAGTAATTTGGAAACCTTTGTCTTTGAAGTAAAAAAAGTAGAGCACATTTACATTTACTGTGGTATAGGTATATTTCAATTTATTTCTAACACCTTACTTTGTGCTCTTTATTTTTTCCACTTTTACTAAGCCTCCTTCTGTAGGGAAAGTTCTGCTCCAAATACATTCTTTCACTGCAAATGCCACATTTCCAGAGTTGTGTTACCAGGGCTATTAGATCCAGAATTTTCTTATTTTATGCCCTAATGTTTTATTTTTGGCCTGTACAGATTTTCCTTACTATCCTTCCAGCTCAGTAATACATTCTAAAACTAATATTATATTGAGCTTTATTATATTATATATTGTTTTAATCCTGGATAATTTTTTTAAATACTCTTTCTAGCATCATGTCAAGAACCAAAATTACGTTCTTTTTTCTGTATATATTTAACATTTCCTTCAAAAACCACACAAGGCAGTCAGCCATTTTGGCAAAATGTCTTTTGTACAACTTTCTTCCCTGGTTATAAATCTATCAGCACCAGTGGCCTCAATTAAAAAGCAGAGATTCTTTGTATTCCTTCCTTATAGTTGGTTTTTTTGTTTGTTTGTTTGGTTTGGTACCGGGGATCAAACTCAGGACCCTGCCCTTACGAGGCAGGCAGCAAGCACCACTGAGCTAAATCCCCGGCCCTTCCTTATAGTTTTTTTAAAACAAATCAGAACAGAAAATTGTCCTAATTCAACCACTCTATGCAAATCTTAGGAATAAGCAGATGAATTCATCATATACTTGTAAACATCAATAATGATGATTTTCCTAAATCAGTGACGGTAAATCTTTCAGAGCTTTCAAAGATACAAATAGCCCACTATGGCATGTATGCTGTAGGTTCACCACTACTGTTTTACAAAGCAGTATTTTCAATTTGCCCCTTGTGATGGTTATCTCAGTTGTCAACTTGATTGGCTGAAGAGCTGCCTAGGAGATTAGTGAGGCACACCTCTGAGTGTGTCTGGTGGGTTATGGAGGCATAGTCTTACGGATTCTATCTGGTTCCTGGCTCCTTTCGTCTCTGGGGCCCTCTCTTAGCCTCTGGCTCTTAACCTGTGTTCTGTTTCCTAGCCACTATAAAGTGAGCACTTTGCTCCACCACCCTCCTCCACCATGATGTATCTACCTTGGAGCATGCTGACCATGGACTGAACCCTCTGAAATGATGAGTTAAAAGAAACCTTTCCTTCTTTAAGTTGTGAGTGACAGATATTTTGTCTTGATCAACACACTTCTTTTTTAATGAGCCTTCTTTCTAGTGACTGGATGGAAAAGGCATTAACATCTGTGTATATGATAGTTATTGATGCAAAAATAAACTATCTACCCTAAAACTCACTGGCTCTTAACACTGATTACTGCTGGTATGTCTACAGGTCAGCTGAGAGATTCTCTAATTCTCAGCTGAGCCCAACCAAGCATATTGATCAGGTGCACATTGGGTAGGCGATTCTGCTAATGTTGGTCAAGAATCCTTACAGATTTTGTGTCTGGCAGGGCTGGCCTAAAGTAAAAGGATTTGGTTCTGTTCCAGCTGGCTGCTCACCTGCCATGACACCAGCCTGTCCTAGTTCTCCTTATGGTAGCAGCAGAGTCCCAAAAGGGAACAGAAACAAGCAGAGCCTTGAGATCTGAGCTGGGGGCTGGAACAGCCCTACTTCTGCCACATTCAGCTGACCAAAGCAAATCACTAGTCCAGCCCAGATTTAAGAGCTGCAGATAATGAACCACTGAGAAACAAACCAAGAAAGCAAATGCATTCACAGTAGCTTAAAAAATAAAATACACAGGAATAAACCTATCCTAAGATGTAAAAACTTCTACCATGATTGTTACAGAACACTGAAGAAAGAAATTGAAGAAGACACTAAAATATGGAAAGATCTCCCATGTTCACATATTGGCACAATTAATATTATTAAATAACTATTATGCTGAAAATGATCTACAGCTTCAGTGCAACCTCCATGAAAATACCAAGGACATTCTTCACAGAGGTAGAAAAAGTGATTCTAAAATTCATATGAAAGCAGAGAAGACCCAGAATAGCTAAAGAATCCTAACTGAAAAGAGTAAAGCCAAAGGCACCACAATGCATGATTTCAAAATATACTACAAGGTTATAGTTAAAAAAAAAAACAAAAAACCAGCATGGTAGGGCCAGGAATTCAGATCAGTGGTTCCGGCACCTGCCTCAAAAGTGCAAGGTACTGAGTTCAATCCCGGTACCAAAAAAACCCCAAACAAACAAACAAAAAACAGCATGATATTGACATAAAAATAGACACAGATAATAGAACATGACACAGAAACAAACTCATGCAACTACAGTCACTTAACAAAGGGCCCAAAAGCCCTTGGAGAAAAGATAACCTCTTTAACAAGTGGTTCTGAGAAAACTGAATATTCATGTGCCAAATATTGAATCTAGAGCCCTCTCACCCTGTAGAAGAATCAATTCAAAATGGACCAAAGTCCTAAGTATAAGACATGACACTTTGAAACTGCTACAAGAAAACAATCTTTGAGGAATAGGCCAAGACTTCTTGACTAGAACTCCAATAACACAGGAAATAATACCAAGAATTAATAAATTAAATTAGATCACATAAAAAGGTTCTGAATAAGGAGAGAGACAGAGACAGAGAGCAAGAGCATAGAAAGGAAACTATCAGAGATGAGATATCAGGGGAAGGGAAGGTCAATCGGGGACATAAGTGATCAAAGTATGTTACATTCACACACCCATTATCCTGAATAACTAATATCCACTAATAAGACAGTTTGAGAAACCGATTTTGTATCTTTACAGAAAGAACTACAAAGTCATACTGCAAAGAGTATAGACAGAAGGGAAGCTTGGTATCATATTTTTTTATAGGAAAACCAAAGCATGTCTTTACTGTAACATGGCCTGTGCTGTGCCACAGGGGACCGATACACAGCAGGGAAGGAACCCTTCTATTCTAGAACCTGAAAGTAGCTGGGAAGTGCTGCTTATATAGCAGCTGAGGGCCAGGGCTAAAGGCTGGCTGAGAATGTTAGATATGCAAATAAGGGGCCCTGCTTATCCCAAATAAGGAATATGCAAACAAGTGGATCACAGCCACTCCGACGTGAACCCTCCCTTCTTTTAAAAGGCAACAGCACCCCCTGAATGGTGGTGGTGGGGTCCATGCTGCCTGGCTAGCTGCCCCCATGCTGGAGTGGAGAAAGATGGTGTTATAGCCAGGGAGGACACTGCAGCCAGCTGTCCTGGTCCACCATGGCAGTGATGGGGAGCAAATGGAGGCATGGTTGAGGGGAGCAAGGGAGGCTGGCCAAGCCACATGCCCTCTCCAGCTGGCAAAGGGGAAAATGAGTCAGGTGCTTCTCCTTTGTCGCCCCCCCCCCCCGCCGCCCCGAGAGATTTCATCCTCCTTAATCTTGAGAGGAGCAGAAGGGCGAAGGTCCAGCTTCTATAACTGTTTCAAAGCTGATCTGGGGCAGCTGCCCCTGCCTACTGGAGGAGGGGTCCTGATTCCTCTTCGGGAGACTCTGGTTGGAAACCCTGCATTACCATTAGCTTAACATGGAATTTTAGTCTGAAAGATACAAACTTTACCAACAGTCTAAAGATACAGGGTAGTGTAACTCCCACAGTGGAGCCTCATTTCTGCCAGTGCCATCACATCCTGATTCACTGAAACATCAAGTGTCTCCTCCTCCCAGTGCTGCTGGTCTACAAACTGCCTCCAAGACTGCATCAGGCCTTCTTCACAAGGACAAACTACTACCTATACCTCCCACATTTTGAGATGTTCTCCTACCACCCTCTCCCAACTGGCCGTAATCTGTTGGAGTAGAAACATCCTCAGAGATGCCTTCTGCCTTATACCCCAGAGGATTTTCTATCCAGAGACAAATTGCCCCTCTAGCCACTGAGGTGATTCATGACTGCCCCACTCAACCCATAAATCACCAGTAGCTACTCTAAGACCCAGTGACCACTGGATTGGAATCAGCCAATAGACCGCCACTTCCATTTTTATTGTCCTTACAAACTAAGCCCATAGTAGATGTGCTTAAATGTACTTAAGCTCAGAAACACATTCCATTGAGATATCTCCTTAACTATGAGTAGCAGACCATTAGAAGGTCTAGAGTGAGCACCTCAAAAGTCAAACTTTTCTCACCTGCCAGTGCCATTTATTCTCCAGCTATAAAATCTCTTCTGTACTAAAACTAACACCTGGGGAACACAGTGAGTGAGGAGGATAGATTATATGACTCCCTCCTCTATGCCAGTGAAACTATAGAAGTCAAACCAAAAATGACCTTTGGAGACAACCCAGAGCTCATGAGTGGGTGAAGGTGACCAGCAGGACGACAGCTCCATGTATAGAGCAATGTATAATGCTCATTCTCAGGCACCATCCCTTACTGAGAGCAGTAACTTTAATTTGGAACAATCCTTTATGTCAAGTCCTGATGGCAGCAGGAGAGAATCTTATCTTTACCCTGATGCCAATCCTGGATCATCCCATGATCTATGTATACATACAAGGACATTATGCCAAAGAGAGTAATACATTTCATCCATGCAAAAACCTCACCAATTGAAAAGCTGGCAGTTTCCACTGGCAGTGGAAAGGAGATCTCCTTTCCTGCAGTGATCACTCACACTCAGTTTGTGTCTGGTAGAAAGTACTACTTTGTTCAACCAAAGTCACATCTACTGAGCTCCATGAGACTACACACCATCTTTGCCCTTGGAAACTTAGAGGTCAACCCTGAAACCTGTTCCTACTCTGCATGTACATTCTCCCAACCCCAGCACTTCCTGCAGTAGGATAACTAATATCCTTCAACAGTGCTGCCACTCCCCTCAAAAGTGCTGCTCCCCTCCTCACTGACATCCACCAAAAGACATGGTGGAAACCCAAACAAAATAGGAGGTTACTGAATACTGGGTAGGGGAACACACTGCATAGGTCCAACACTACTGCCTTAATGCTGCCCCAGATTCCAAAGCCACCTCCAGCATGAATGCCTAGTAACTGTCCAAATGCCAAAATGGCACATAGCCAGACTGCTGAAACCCTCCCAAGACCACTGTTAAGTAGCAAACACCCTATGTTAATGAAGAGGGACCACAGACTGGTGTGACACAGACTCTTCAGAGAAGTGAATCAACACAATTTGCTTATAGGAATACCCTGAGGGCCTCATGAGATGGCCGAGTCTGAGCTCCTCCATTCTTTTCATCAGTGGATTGGGAAACCCTGCTGTAGAGGTTGATGCCTTACCACAGCCAACAGCATTCCTGGCACCACCGTTAGGGCTCCTCTTTTGAGCACAAGGTACAGTCAACTTAAGTACACATACAAATTTCTTTTCAGAAGCCTCACTCCTTGACGACCTTTTGCAACTCATTTCAACGTTCTGGCAAAACTTCACTATTCAAAATTCTTATCTGAACACACTTTCTCTCCATATCCCTCATTCTTTACATCTTGTTCATTTCCTTCCATGAATCTATATAGCTATATAGCTTTCTCATCAAAATGGTACTCATATTCCTTCTCAACAGAGGAGTCTTGACGGTTTAGCAATGGGCCTTTGGCCATCTGCAATGTCCTTTTACCTTTAAGACATCTTGACCCTAGTGAGAGGGGTCTGTACTTTCAAAGAAAAGCTGGTAGCTTTTCTCATGAGGGAGAGTTGTAGCCAGTGCTCTTAAACAACCAGGTCATCCCAGTGCTGCTGCATGTGAGTACCAGGAGAAACAGGGCACCAGCTGAGGCACATCTCCTATTCCCTGAGTAAGAGTGACAAAGGGTGACAATAAGTCTTTTCCATACCAGACAAACCCAGGCATCTAGGAGTAGCAAAAGCCAACCATTCCCCAAAGGCCTTCAAGCGTATGTGCACTCTTTCAGCTCACTTGCTTACTGGACATCAGCAATGGGGGCTGGAAGTAAGGGCAACAGAACTTGGTGAACTACATATTATGGAAGTGAAACAAACAACAGGTTCCTAGGCAGTTTCTGTAACAAATGTCCTAGTGTCTGAAAGAAGATCGGTATTTTTCTTTACCTTCCACACCAATGGTGACCTAAGGCTCCTCCAGGGTGATGGTGATGTCTTCCAGCTGTAGTGAAGCATGGAAAACACTCGCATTTCCTTAGTCCAGGTGCTCAGTCTCCCTTTTGATCCTGGGCTTGATATGAGTTATTGCCCTTTAAATAATATGCACATGGGTTTCTAACCAATCGTAGTCAAGCAAGTTTTGGAGCAGCTTATGAGCTACCCTGAGGTGGCAGTCAAATTTGATCAGCCAAAAGCTTGGCACTTGTGCCTGGTTCCAGATATTGCAGACCTTGAAGGCCTCCTCCACCGATGCTGACAACAGAATTGGGGTCCTGTCTCAAGTTTTTTTAAATTCCTGCTAATATCTGGAGTAGACTGGGTTATAAAATGCATGGCCATTAAATCTGGGACATTTTTGCTATTGATCATCCACAATCTGTAAGTAGGGAGCTCATGTTTTATAACTGACATTTTATGAAATGTTATTTTATTTGTGTCTCAATAATGTTAAACAAAGTTTCCGTAAACCTCCCTGGTTTGTTGGATCACACCAACAATGGCTGGATCACCATTTTGAAGGAATCCTTCAGTTGACTAACTTAAGGTCAATTTTTTTTATACAAAATAAGAATTGCATGCAACTAGTTAAGACTTTACCTCAAGAACAATGGAAATCCATTAAAAGACTTTCAATTGAAGAAATTGTGTCATTAGTTTTGAATCCTTGGAGGACCACTCTGGTTTCAAGTTGGACATTACATTGAAATGGCACAGACCAGAGTCAGAAAAAAAATCTTTTAGTAGGTTACAAGTTATAACAATACTTTTGGCAAAAGAAGTTCTAGATCAGGACATTGACAGTGGAAAATTGGAAAAGTAGACCAATTGGTGGGATATTTAGTGGGTAGAACTAATTATATTATTAAATGTGCTTTTAATACACCTCCTACGCACCAAATACTCTCTTGAGTTCTAAGGATTCAACAGTCCATCTACTCATGTAACATTTTTACTTAAAGAAGAAAAGAGATAGGGACGTACTCAATGGTAGAGCATTTACATATCATGTGCGAGGCCCTTCATTCCTTTGCAGTACAGTGGGACCTTGGTTCACAAACTTGATTCTTTCCACGATTCTGGTTGCAAATCAAGTTGGACAAAACCCAAATCAAATTCATTGGTTAGGTTCAATGTTGCCGTTATGGGAAAATTTGATTCAGTTCTCATCCAGTTCAGTTTGCTACCAATAGAACGGGGAAATTTGAGTTCATGAACCAAGGTACCACTGTACTACAAAAAAAAACCTTGTTCCACGTAACATGTTCATGACAGGGCCATAATCCATTTGTCTCCCCACCAGGAGGCTCTGAATCACCAGTGGTACATGCACAACTGTCCCATCGGGCAGCTTGTACCACTGGTGGTCCAAAGAGATCTAATCACTTTCATCGGTCTTTTTACTAATAAAATTAATAGAAATGTAATTATATATTAGTATGGTAAGAAAGAAAAAAGACATGGATTTTTTTAACAAACACATGTTCCTCAAAGGGTAACTGAAAAGTCATTTGCTTTATTCTATCATAGTTTAAGTGCAAATTATTTAATTTACTGACTTAACTGCAAAGTATTCAATTTACTAACATTATCTTTAATCCTGTAAATGAGTAAAACAAGGGTCACAGACCCTTTTCATGTTGATTAAGGTATCAGTTTTTCCTACCATGGGAATACAAATGCTTTAAGCAGTGCAATTATTCTATTTTGTCACTGTTCCTATAAATCCCTATTATCTTACTCCCCCATCTTATTAATCAATCCTGTAGATTAGAAAAATTTAAATTTTCAATCTCTGAATTAGAGAAACAGTTAAAAATTAGAACTTGGGGGCCCAGGATTTAGCTCAATGATTCTGCTGCCTGCCTCACAAGTGCAAGGTCCTGAGTTCAATCCCTGGTATCAAAAAAAAAAAAATTAGAACTTGGCACAATCATAACAATGATGCAAAAGTAATTTATAAAGGAACAAACCAAGCTAAATATGCTTGTTACATTTTGCATCTTCAACTTTTTAAATTTTATATATATAAAAAGAATCCTCCATGCAGAAACTATCTTTTAAGTAAATTTTAAGTACAAATAATAGATGAAATATTTATGACACATTAAATATATAATGTACAATTTCATATGGAATCATATTATATCATATAATTTAACATTACATGTATTAAGAAATACATGTCATATGGAATTACTATAATATGTAGTATACAGTATACATTATAATATATTCCTCAATGCATATGTTGCATTATGAAACATGCCCTCTGAATACAAATACAAGCTGGTTGTTTTGCATAAGCAATCTCAAATACTTTGTGAAAATAGAGGGAGTGTGTACACAACAAATAAATGTGTACACCAAAAAAAATAAGAGACCCTTGGAGAATGAGCTATCACAGTTCTATCTGATTGGCAGCAGAAATAGAAAATACAAAGTGGATGTCAATGTGATGGGATGTAGAAGCCCCCTGCTTTGTTCTTCTATTTGAACACAGACTCTTTTGAGACACTGACAAAGTTACAGAACAGAAAACACATATGTACACATTTTGCATGTAGTTTCCAAGTTCAGGAACACCTTCCCCTCAAAGCACAATCACCTAATAAGACAACGAGCTCTATACTGGAACCCATCTGATAGATTCCTTTTGCGCTAGAGGAAAAGAGGTGAACTTGGTTAGTTTCCAGGCCTACTTTTCAACATTCCTACAGGATGCTAACAGGATGGGCGGCGGAGGAGAGAGAACCTTGCAGAAAAACCACACACTCTAACCTCCTGAAAGCCTAAACATACAAGAGAACTTAGAGAAGGGGACAGAGCAAAAACACCACACTGTTTCTCGCAACTGAGCCTGGGAAAGGGCAGCTCTGATTCTACATAAGCAACTCTGAAATTACCCATTTGTTTTGTACAGCCAATCAAATCATGCCAAGATTATATTTTAAACTATCAATTCTTGCATTTATAATCACAACATTTGATAAATGCTCTTTAAAGATCCAATTTAATTTATTTCTGCCTCATGATCTTGGAGGAGGTATAGAATATTTGTATAGAATGCTATACAAAAACTACACAGTGCCGGGGATGTAGCTCAGCGACACAGCACCTTCCTGGCAAGCGCGAGGTCCTGAGTTCAATCCCCAGTACAAAAACAAAACAAAACAATACAAAAAACCCCACAGTCTACCTGTTAAAAATTGCCATTAGTCAGACTGATCTTACTTCAAACCTTCCCCCTACCAATTCCAGCTGATTAGCACAGATCGGGCCAATAAGTCTGTGAACCTTATTTTCCTCATCTGTAAAAGGAATACTTAAAATAGTCTCTCCATTAAATAATTTTCAACAAAATAAAATGAAACACTATTTGCTGAGCATTTAGAATAGTACCTGACAAGTAGAAGACATTTAAACAATGATAACAATGGAGCAGAAAGGCAAAATGGTAATTCTCCAGCTAAATATGATACTGCCACTTCTACTGTCCACCTGCAAGCCATATTCTGATGAGGAAATAATGTTTCTTACTTCCAAAATGACCAGATTCCATATGAAAGATAGTAGGTTCCACATGAAAATATAAAAGTTTTTGGAGAAAAGCTGTCTTTATTTCCTGGAACATGTCATAAAGACTATCATATCTCCCTCCCTCTGCATACTAATAAGAGAATCTCTCTGTGAAAAGGGAGACAAAATATTTTAAAACAATTTGTGGAAAAATATCATCCTTCCCAAGCTCTCACTGGAGGAAATACAGTGAGGGGCCACAACACAAGAACTCTTTTCATACCAGCAGTTCCAAATCTATCAGGTTCACTAGAGAGCTTTTAAAAACACACAATGTTGTGTGTATGTATATGTGTGTGTATATTTCTAGGGATTGAACCAAGGACATTCTCACTGAGCTACATCCCCAGTCCTTTGTGTTTATGTTCTATTTTGATACAGGGTCGAAGTGGTTAAGTGGGGGCTGAACTTGCAGTCCTCCTGCCTAAGCCTCCTTGAATGCTGGGATTTAAGCATGTGCCGTGATAGCTGGCAAAAAACAGTTTTGAGTCTTGAATTCAGTCATAATTCTTTAGAGAAAGAAATCAGCCTTTCCCAAATTCAGTCAAGGGCATATCCATGGTTGACGTCATCTCATCCTAAGAGTAAGACATCTACTTTCCTTTCACTTGTAAGCTACTCCAGAATATCTCAGCCTGGTTCACAAAGATTATTTTGGGAACTGGAATACACCTTAAGCATCATCTGAGATGAAATCAATAGCTTTATTCTACCACTGGAGTAAAGAAGACCTTGACAGGTCAAAATGATTGCCCAAGCCTAGACTTTGAACCCAGCTCCCCTCCCAGCCAAATCGCTGTGCTATCTTTCCCACCCACAAGCCTTTGACAAAAGTGAGATGCTCTGTGAATTAAAGGTGAAAGTATTATTTTAGTTCTTTGTTTGAAGGGTAAATTAGTTCTTCTGCCTCAAATTCATAGAACCAACTATGAATTAGAAGTATGATGAAATTCTGCCAGTTCTTAATGAAAACCAATCAAAGACATAGTATTCAGCTACTGTAATGAAGACCTTTCCTGCCAGGAAAATAAGGTTGTTAGTAAATAAGAAATATACATATAGTTCAACAGCATCTTACGTGTTTTTGAAAACTTCAAAAATATTAACAAAATGATGCAGATTGTTATTGATTTTCCTTTTTATGTATTAAGATGTTCCATAAAAATTATTTTGCTGTTTTGTTAACTTCTCTTAAACAATGGATATAAACCACATAACTCAAATTTAACCTACAAAATCTAAATAATCTATATAATTGGTGTAAACATAGAATTTTTAATGCAGTTTTTAAGAAGTATCAAACTTTGTATTAAAACTTAATTTTTCGACATGTTTTGCATGTCCCACCCGACGCGTCACTCCATGTTCCAGCTATGAAGAGCCAGTCCCTCAGTAGTTTGGGGCCCAAGGACTCACCCACTGCCCTCACCACTCCAGACCACCACCTTCCGGGACGCCAGACACTTAGCACTGGAGGCCCCTACCTGGGACATATGGCTGCCACACTCCAGGACTCGAGGCTGCTGCCTAGGACTCCGCACGTCCACCCAGGATGCCCAGCTGACCATGCCCCACAAGGCCTTCCTGCAACTTGACCGGCAGAACTAATGGGGCCCAGCAGGTGCACCTCTGGAATCAAACCCTGCTGACCATCTAAAGGCAAGCACAATTTTCCTGAACAAATTTCATGCAAACGCACAAGATCAGAGGAAAAGCAACTATTTCAACCGCGCATCTCCAGGGCAGCTTACTGGGATGTATAGCTCCTGCTCAATGATATTTCTAGATGACAGCACACTCAGCCTGCCTAATCGTAGAAACGTGGTAGAGTGTGTGACCTTAGCAGTATATATAGAACATAAAGAACAGAGATGCAAATAGATCCCTGGCTATTTTGGATGAGAGATGGCATCCACTCACAAGAGAGAAGCGTCCAGAGGAATAGTTTGAGCATGATCCTGAACACAGCTGTATTTACAGATTTGTTGCCTTTATTTTTTATGTTGCATCGTTACCAACTGAATGTGCAATAATAACTTTGGTCTACTTAGAAAGGCTTGTGTCATACGCTGAGATAGACCTCTGTCCTGCTAACTGGAGAAGGATCCTGCTGGGAGCCATTCTTCTTGCCACCAAGGTTTGGTAGGACAAGGCTGTGTGGAACATAGACTTCTGCAGGGTCCTCAGGGATGTTTCGCTCAAGGACATAAATGAGTTGGAAAGGCATTACTTGATCCTGCTCAAGTATACTGTTAAAGTATCTGGCGGTGTGTATGCCAAATACTACTTTGATCTTTGCTCTTCAGCATTTGAAAGCAACATATATTTTGTGTTTGAGCCTCTCACCAGAGAAAGAGCCCAGGACCTAGAGGCCACGTCAGGATTGGGTGAAGACAAAGACTTGCGCAGAGCTGCTATGAGAAGATCTTCCAGTGATGGCAATTTCATTGGCATCGGACTGTCTAATGCCATCCTCTCTTAGAAGGGAGAAATGGGGGCTGTGACATCATGGACCCCTCATTTACAAACCTGGAGAAGTACCATCCCTCTTGCCAAAACAACAACAACAACAACAACAACAGCTAAGTTAGTATTTTCACCAAAAGGAAAGGCCCTGAATTCAATCGAGAGCCTCCTGGGTGGTGTCAGCTGCACTGCATGGGAAGGAGAGAGGCCCTGTCAAAGCAGCAGCACACTTCTGTCCTCACTGATGTGAGCGGAGTCACCAGTTCTGCAGAACAGAAGTTCCCGGCTCACACTGGCTTTTGCTTACTCCACTGGCCAATGTCTGTGAGCTCTGTGAGACTTTTGAATTGAGAGTTTAAATTTAAACTAAGTTAAAATTTTAATTATTTTTAAAAATTAGATTTAAAACACTACCCATATAATTGTATGTTTTTCTACTTGCCCCTCCCCATGTTGCTGCATACGCCTTTAGGGTTGATGTAGTATTACTATTGAACTGTGGGGATCTTTTTTATTGCACAGGGCTGGGAATAAAACCCAGGGTCTTAGCCATGTCCTCTTAGCAGGGTCTCTCCCACTGAGTCCCCCACCCAGCCCCAAACACGGGAGTGTTCACACTCATGACACCACTTAGGAGTAGGCTGTAGCATTGTCAGGTGTTGAAGGTTCTTCCTCCCATGATATCATGAGTTGCTAGTCATTACTGTTGATCAGCTTGAACCAAAAAGCTGCTGGATAACACTTGCCACTCATGTTCTTTGCAAGCACTGTTTGGTAGCACTGTGACATGTTTGTGGTCTTAAAGAGAAAGCATCAATTGATGCTACTGACTGTCTATTTCCATGAAGTCCATGCTGCATCTTGTGAACTATTAATGGTGATTCTCATTTTCTGATGATTATCCTGCTGTTAAGTAAACATACTAGAAGATATTTTCATAATCCAAACCGACATACAGGTCCAGTGATCGCCAGCCGATAGTGAAGTATAGGGCATCCCAAAAGTTTCAGTGCAGTTTTAAACTGTAGGCTGCTATGCCTGTGCCTTCCAGGGACTGCAGCAGGTATGCGAGCCACAAACTTTTACCAGACAGCATTTGACAGTTTCAGTTTTGCAAATTTGGAATATTAAGATTTTATTCTTAATTTTTTTCTAGTCTCTCCTAAAGGGAATAGAAGAAAGAGGAACTGGAACAAAAATTAAAATTAAAAGCTTAATATTTTACATTTACAAAATTAAAACTTTTAGATGATACTTTATAACAGTGTAGATTCTGTACTTCTACTGGTATCAAAGCTTAAAATTACATTAAGATTTTTGGGATGCTTCGTATTGCCAAAGAATTTTCCTCATATTTTTAAATAGTTCTTTGAGAACTATCTACTTTGGTCACCTAGATTTCTTTTTTCTAGATTTGGTGAAGGAAGATTTTTAGGAGCAGTGTTAATTCACATGTAATAAAAAGGAATTGGACCCCAATAGCAGCAAATGATATGAAAGTTTCTTTTAAAGTTTAGCCTACATTTCAAGGTGCCCCATTTCAGTTCTCCTATTTAAGAGGGAACTTACCTGAACCTTAGGAACATTACTGAAGACTTTAAAGGGCAGAGATTTAGTAATTTGAGGAGACTTACAACGTCATCTAAATTTGAAATATTAAAAAAATCAGTTATCTTTCCATATGAAATCTATGTCTCTTCCTTTTGAAATGTAATCCTAGGAATCTTGCCTGTAACAAAGCTCTTGTGGGCTAGGAAGGTTTTCTCCCAGTGTAGCAGTGCCTCACACAATGTTGTGTGCTGCAGTTCTCATCATTTTTACAAAGAGACATAAGTGATACCCAATGGCATAATAACCACAACCTACCACCTTTAAAGAAAATTATTTATGGACTTTCAAGCTTGAAGATTCGAGTATTAATTGCAATTTTATGTTGAAAACAATGCTACAACTTAAAGTGGTTTTTCATCCCGTTTATATTTTTAAAATAAACTTTTGATTAAAATACACAAAAAACTTAATTTTTCTCTATCTAAAGCTGCCTTGTCCTTATGTATAATGATTTAATGACACTGAACTATATATTGATATGGTTAGGTGAAATATTTTCCTAAGATTTTGATCCAATTCTCTAATAATGGAAAAAACTGATAAAAGATCTCTTAAACCAATCAACAGGAAAAAGACAATCAGCAGATATTAGAAACATGGGAATCAAATGAAATATTAAATGAATCCAAATGTTTTCCATGATACTTTCCACTTATATGTTCACAATTTTAAGAATACCCTGTTGATTCTGTTCTACCAGAAGGTATGGGATAGACAGAGAGGGTACGAGCTACAGAGTCACTGTGACCAGTTCAAATGCCAGCTCCACCTACTATCTCCTCGGTTATCTTAGTGGGTCACTATTCTCTCCATGCCTTAGTATCATCTCCTGAAAAATAAGCTAGGTCTATAAAAGGGAATAATAGCAGAACAGTCCTCACAGACTTTGTGAAGAATGAACTTAGAGACATGCATTCATAAAGTGCTAAATACTATAGTACACTGTAAAACACAACTGCCACACAGGGACAGGTCAGCTCCAGGTGAACAGTCACCAGGGTACAGGGAAGCTTTTCAAAGGTGGGGGCCTCTGAAACTCATACCACCTGGTCCACCTTTGCCCCTTAAAATCACAAAGACAAATAGAACTTATAGAGCATGAAAAGGACTGGGTTTGCTTGAAAGCAGCATAGTTTTGTAATCTAGAAAAAATGACACCATTAATATTTTTAAAAGGTTATTTCCAAGTATGTAAATGTTTGAGGAACAGACTAATTTTTAGGTAACAAACCCATATCTGTTATGGTTTGGGTCTCAATGTCCCCCCAAAGCCTAATGTGGTCATAGGTGGATGAATTTAGAATGTGAGATGCTAGGATTAAGATGCATGTGGGATGCATGGGATTACTAAACTATTACACTTGAGTGATTGATTTGGCACTGCCCTAATGCCAGTAGTCTGAATAAGATAAAAGAAGCAGAAAGACACTGTTAAAGACCCTTGTTGCCGTTGCTACTTGGTGCATGCCATGTTGTTTCTCCTCTGCAATGCCTGTCGCCTTGCCTTGGAGCCAGCAGATTATGGACTGAAACCTCTGAACTATAAGCCAAATAAACCTTTCCCCCTTTTTTTAACTTTGGGTGTCGGGTATTTTGTCTTGGCAACGAGAGAAAAATAACTAAGACAACATCCACTTTGGGTAATACATAGCAGTTTATCTTATGTATTTTTAGTGATAATTAAGAGAATAACTGTACATTCCATGCACTGAACAAAACACATTATTTCTGTTGACTTCAGCAAACCACAAGGTCAGAATGTCAAAAACTAACAATGATTCCTACCAAACAACTCTGAAATCTTTAATAATTACCATGACCTTAGCAACAAGGCAAGAAATAACCTTCCCTTCCTTTCACATCTAAGAAAGAGTAAGCTGACCCGGAAGGAAGCTCCCCGCCTCCATTCCAGGCTCCTAGGGCAGGGAAGGTGAGCCGTGTGGGTGCCAAGAGCACCGCCCCCCCACCCGGAGGAAATGAGAAGACACATAAACAAGCCTCAAAAACAGACTTCCAGATCACCTACAGCAACCCCAAAGGGAAATGAGATGGAACACTCTGATACTCAACCACCTGGACTCTCTGAATTGGCAACAAAAGAGGATCTGGGAAAAATGAAATCAGAAATAATTACTCAGATAACAGCAAAGATTTTGCTCATGGTGCAAGACATGATTAATAAATCTAGAGAGGACACAGATTAAAAAATAGAGGATCTGAGGAACATGATGGAATCCCAACATAGGAAACAAATGGAATCCATAAAACAGATGCAAACAGATTTCCAAGAGATTAAAAACTCCATCGCAAGTCTGCGCAGCAGAATGAACCAATGTGAGGATAGAATTTCACATATAGAAGACAAGATTGCAATTAGTGAGGAGGAAAAGAAAAATTGCTTTAAAATTGTACGGGAACATGAGAAATCAATCCAGCAGCTGCTAGATGATGCAAAGAAGAATAACATAAGACTGACTGGAGTCAACGAAGAAAGAGGAGAGAGTGCAGATGACATAAAAAAAACTGTTCACAGAAGTGATGGCAGAAAACTTCCCAAGGAGGGGAAAAGAACTTGACATACAAATAAGTGAGGCATATAGGACTCCAGCTAGCCTTAATCAAACAAAATCTACACATAGGCATATAATAGTAAGGATTCCAGAAATCCAACAGAAGAATAAAAATCTACAAGCAGTGAGAGAAAAGAAACAAATCACATACAAAGGAAAGCCCATCAGAATCACAGCAGACTTCTCAATGCAAACCCTCAAGGCAAGAAGAGCTTGGAGTGATGTATTTCAAGCCCTAAAGGAAAACAGCCTCCAACCCAGATTGATGTACCCTGCAAAACTATCTTTCAAAATTGATGGAGAAATAAGATACTTTCATGATAAAGAGCACCTCAGGAACTTCATGAAAACCAAACCAGCACTCCAAAAAATTTTAGACAATACCCTAGGAAAAGACAATGAGGATCACAACCCCAGGAAACCCAGCAGAATGAATCCATTGGGCATGACAAATTAAATGCAAAGGGGGAGAATCCAACAAAAAAAAAAAGTCATGACAAGGCTTTTAGAACTTTTAACTTCATCTCCCTAATGGGTGTGTGGTTCAATCTTGTTATTGTACTGATTAGTATTTTTCTGATTCTAGAATTGCACACCATTCCTTGTGCTATACTGGCTATTTATCATCTTCTTATGTCTACTTTTTAATTGGGTTGTCTATTAATGAGCTCTAAGAATTCTTTATATATTCTGCTCGTAGGGTATATGCATTGTAAATATGGTCTGTTTAAGGACTACTTTTCATTTCAACGATGTCATTTAAAGTTCTAAATTTTGATGGAATCTCATTTATCAATTTTTTTCTTTTATACATCATGTTTTTTGTATCTTACGTAGTTCTTGCCTACCCTGAATTCATAAATATTTTCCCTTATAATTTCTTCTTAAAGTTTTATACTTTTAGGCTTTCCTATTTAGGTTCATAGATCCCTTCAAGTTATTTTCATGTATGGAAAAAAAGGGTTGAGATTAATTTTTTAAATACGGATACCAGGTGTTCTAGTGCCATTTGCTGAAGACACTATCTCTTCCTCGGCTCTTGAATCGAGTTTATATTCTATAAAATGTTAATGTTAAATAATCTTTCAAAACTCAGTGGACCATATATGTGTGGTTCTATTTCTAGATTCTCTGTTTTATTCCAATGATCTATATGTCTTTCCTTACACCAACACTGCCTTGATTACTGTAGCTTTAGAAGAAGTCTTAAAATTGAGTGCTAAACGTCTTCTAACACTGTTTTTGTTTTTGTTTTTGGCTTTTCTGGGTCCTTTGTACTCCTACATAACTTTTAAATTTCAATATCCAGTTCTTCATTTATAGCAAGTATACACAGACCTGAATTTTTATATATAACTTGTGTTTTCTAATCCTGCTAAATTCAAGTACAAGTTCTAGGGGCTCCTAGAGATTTCTTAGTATTTTCTCTGTAGATGATCATTTCATCTACACATGAAGATTTTGCTTCTGCTGTGCCAATCCTATCCTAGTTGTGTCAATTTATTGCCAGACTGTTTTGGTTTAGACCTATGTTTCAAAGTCTAATGGACAGATGAAGAGTAGGCATATATGCCCTTGTTCCCCACTTCAGGGAGAAAGCATTGTATCGTCTCCATTCATGAAAGGCATTCTCGCTGGAAGTATGGAGTACATGTCTTTGATCTGTTGAGAAGGTTCTGTTCTACTTCTAGTCTCCTGATAGCTTTTACCATGAACAACTGTAGAATTTATTCCATTACTCTTTGTCCAACTAGTGACAGAGTCATATGGCTTTGTCCTTTCCTCTGTTAAAATGATTACTTTTGGGGGTGGATCTTCCAATGCTGAACCAACACTGCCATCCCTATAATAAAACCACTTTCTACATACTGCCAAAAAAAAAAAAGAAAGAAAGAATAAGCTGAAGGGGAATACCCTGAATTGCTATTTGTTTTAATATACTATCTTGAGGAAAGTTTGGCTTATCATTTACCAGTTCAAATACAGAACGAGCAGTATACACAATTGAATTGAAAAATATACACGTACCACAGCACCTCAACCTTCTATTTTTTGAGATCCTACCTTATGAATAGAATATGTACCATCCACTGGAGAAGACCCAAAATCACATTACATTTCACTGACAGGTTTCCTAAAAGAAGCAAAAACCGAGTCTTTGCAGACTAGCAATGTTGATTACATGCTTTGGATTACAAGCATGTTATTTTAATGCAAAAACTTTTGTATAAAGTAAGAGCTACAGATTTTGGTAGTAAATATATAAACTAGATTTTCACATATAATATTTTTCTGAGTTTATTTACTAAAAATTAGAAGGCAAAAAACATACATGGTAAAACCTTGGATTGGGAGTAACTTGATCTGCGAGTGTTCTGCAAGATGAGTAAACATTTCTAATAAATTTTAACCTGATACATGAGCTATGTCTTCCAATACAATTAGTATATGATGCTGAACACATGATCCAATGAATTCTCTCTGTGTCTCTCTCTGGTATGGTGACTGATCATCTGGTCACTCACGGAGGAGATCTGGTCTGCACAGAAGAAAAAGGTGGAGGAATCCTTCACTTCAAATGAAACTAGACAGGTGTGTGAAATGTGGGAAACTGTGCAAAATTTTGTAGAAAAGCACCATCTGAATAAACCTGTAGCACTGTGAGTGATGAATCAGCTTAATGACAATGCAATGTCATATTTCTGTAAAATCCTCAAAAGAAGGCAATTATCATTGGTTCCTTGTTCCAGCTGTATGGAAAAGATTCCACTGAGCCAAGAGATCACAGTGATTCTGTTAGTGACAGTGAAAATCATCCTATACAATAACCCTCCTCTCTCCTGTCTTCCTCACACCAGCCACGAAGGTTTTCAAAGTTAAGTGGAGGTTATTTTTCTTTATATTTTGTATTTTCTTATTTTGTATATTACAGTCTTGTAATCATTTTTATATGAATATTTTTGGATTGTGGAATGAATCATCTGAGTTTCCATTATTTCTTACAGGGAGATTCATTTTGATATATAAGTCCTTTGGATTACAAGCATTTTTCCAATTATCTTGCAAACCAAAGTTTTACTATATTTAATTTCCATAGCCTTTTATTAGTATTTCTATCACCAATACCCTACTTTAGTAAAATGTATAAGCCACAATTAGATCTTAATTAGGCATGAAATGTGCTGTTGTTTACTTCCAAATTCTACACATTTTTCTATATTTTTCAAAACAAACAAGGAAAAACAAAATAAAAGAGAAGGCTAAAAGCAATATGGCTATGTGGTTGAAGAAAGATCAAAAATAAAACTAGAACTATGCTTTTCACTCTGCTGTTATCACGTTAAGTTACGAACCACATTCCTAGCTTGGTTAAATTGACAAAGTGAGAAGACTGCCAGATTTAGTGAAACCAAACTTCTATAATGCCAAAAGAAAATAAAATCCATTTCATCAACAGTTCAAAATTACCAGAAACGTTTGTCAAAATATAATTGTATTTAACCCAAGATCAGAAAAGTCCTCTGATTCACAAAACGAAATATTTAAATAGCTTACAAAACAAATCTGTATGAGTTTATGCCAAATGAAATTAATTTTGTATTAATCTTGTACTGTAAATACTAAAAAAGCTTAAGAACATTCAAATCACATATAAAATGTAGTAATAATAAGTGACATGACCAAGATAAGACTCATTACTCTACAAGAGCATTAAAATGAAATACTTCCTCACAGTAAGTGACCTTGTCTGAAATGCCCACGAGACTAATTTACTTAGAAATATAGTCTTTACACACACACATTTGACAAGTAAGTTAGGAATCAGTGAATTTATAATATATCTCATCCTGGCCACAGATGGCCCCACCCACCTCATATTCTAATTCTCTCATCTATAAAGTTATGGTGTTTTCCTAAGCCTTCAAAGAGGGCATGATAAATCTTACCTTTGGTACAATTAAGAGTGCATTAGCTATATTTTAAGGCCTAGTTTACATCAAAATTTTTTCATTGAAAAAATAAAATATTATGTGCCTACTGTATGCCAGGAATTTTTATCATCCAACCACTCAACTTTCAAAAATGAAAAAATTGATTCTTTCCTATCTTTTCAAAACAATCTCTTTTTCTAAAGAGGTGACCACTTGTGATTCTCAAAGAACACAAAACAATACACTTTGTGAACGCTTTAGTACCAAACACAAATATCTGAATCCTATATGCAGAAAAAAATGCACTATGACTATGAAAAAACAGTAATACTTTCCAAAATTGAGAGAAGTGAGACCATACAGCTTAGGCCAGAATCCTGAACCACTGTCAGATGTGTTCCTATAAACTTAAACTTATGAAAACAAGGAGGCAAAATTTGGTTTTCCCAATCAAAATTTAAACTCATGTTTCCTTTCATTCACTAGGGCTTTGGCAAATGCTGAAGCACACATCCTTCATGAGGTAAGGCTTCCTGAACACAGTATGTCCTTGCTTTTTAGAGTGTAGATCACAAATTATTTAAAAATCCACCAAAGAAAAGTTTATTCAAAACAGGTTAAATAGTCCAGAAATCTAGAAGAATATTTTCATTTTGATACAAGGAATTTTTATTTATATCTGCAGAGAAAATCTCTAAGAATTCTATTCTTTTATCATGATAAGACTGCAGACTTTGTAGTTTGCTTTTCTTATTTTTTAATAAAAATTCATTTTCATTACTCAGTTGTACTCCATTCTATCACAAGTGAAATACTGATTTTGTATGATTCAACTATTCTGAAAAAATAATCAGCTGAGCACTTTCTTGCGCCTGCACCCAGGAAATGAATTCACAAATTCAGAGCAGAAGTGGCTTGCAACATTAACTCATGTAGTATCTTTCAAATAATTATTATTTGACAGACACTGAACTAAGCCTAGGAGACAAAAATAAATAAGCTCTACTGTTTGCTTTTAAAAGGTGAAACTCCATGTAGCAAAAACAATTGCCTATAAAAGACCAAAACTAGAGAATTTGTGCTTCCTGGCCTCAAAGCACATTACAAAGCTATAGTAGCCAAACGACAAAGACAGACATACAGACCAATGGTACATATTAGACTTCAGAACAAGCCCTTGTGTATATGGTCAAAGGATTGTCCACAAGGAACTATGACCATTCAATGGAGATAGAATGATCTTTTCAACAAATGGTTCTAGGTAAACTGATGTCCAAAAAGCAAAAAAATAAAGTTGAACCCTTAGCTAACATCATATACAAAAATTAACTTAAAATAGATTGGTGACCTAAAACTATAAGACTTGTAAAAGAAAACACAGAGGAAAAGATTTATGACCTTAGATTTGGCAATGATTTCTTCATTATGACATCAAATGCAGAGGCAGCAAAAACAGACGAACAGAACTACAGCAAACTTTAAAACTTCTATGCATCGAAAGATTCAAGCAACAGATAGAAAACCAAGTTAAGCAAGAGGAGAAAATATCTACAAATTATATCGCTGAGGGTCTAATATAAACAACTATTATAATTCAAGAAACCACTTGATTTTAAAATGACCAAAGAACTTGAAGACATTTCTCCAGAGATGATCAATGTTGGCAAATGGCCCACAACTATATGCAAAAATGTTCCACATTTTTAATTGCCACAGTTTAGCTCTAGAATGTCCCCCAAAGACCCCTGTGTTGAGGCTTGGTCCACAGAGTAGCACTACTAGATGTTGTATGACCCAGATCCTGCTTCCTCCCTTACTCCCTGGCTCCTGAAGTGAGTTGTAATCCCCCAGGTACTTCTTCCATCACAATACTGCCATGCCACATCCCAAAGCAACTCAGCCAAACCAGTCATGCACAGGAACCTCCAAAGCTGTGAGTCAAAATAAGTCTTTTCTCTTCATATGCTGATTACCTCAAGTATTCGGTTAGAGTGATAGAAAGCTAACACACTGGTCTTTAGAGAAAGGAAAGTGAAAGCTACAATAAGATATTGCCTCACATCTAATTCTACTGGCTACTACACATAAAAAGAAGGCTGCGACTGTAGCTCGGTGACAGTGATAGAGCCATACTACAGAATAAGGCAGGCCCTGCCTTGCCTCCATGTTTTTTTTTTCCTCACAAAATGTTTTGTTCCAGAAATGTAACAGTTTGTGCTGCTGGGCAGTACTCCTACCCAATGTATCAAAATGTTTTGTAACTGTTTGAATTTTGGGACCTCTAAAGAATGTTGTTAGCTACAGGAATGTTCTGTTAGCTCCACCCTGTCCAGAATGTTCTGTTAACTCTGCCTCTCTGCTTCTGTGAGCATGCTCACCAACCCTGTAGACTCCTATATAAGGAGGCTTCCATTTCTAGTCAAGCACTCAGACTTTGGAGTAGGAACTCCTCTGAGCCCACCAGCATAATAAAAGGTTTTTCTCCACCTCTTTAAGTGACCTTCAGATTCTTGAGTCTTCAAATTGCTGTTGCTGTGCTGCTGAGCTGTAACATTCAGCTGTGCCTCACAGCTATGACACTCTGCTCTAACACTGAGCTGTGCCTCAGAGCTGTAACACTTGGCTATACCACCAGGCTGTTCAGCTTGCCACAACAGCAGCATTCACTTAGCACATGTAAGCACCTGGATTTGAGACCTAGTAACACACACACACACACACACACACACACACACAAACTGAGCAAGCAGAAACTATCAAGTGTTGGAAAGTTGGAGAGGACATGGAGAAATTAGAACCCTTATGCACTGATAGTAAAATGGTAAAGACTCTAGAAAAAATGGTACATACACTAGAGAAAACAGAACGGTGATTCCTCAAAAAGTTAAAAACATAATTACCATAGGACCCAGAAATCTCATATCTGAATATATAGCTCAGGTTTCAAAGAATATCCAAGAATTAAGAAGATATTAAGATATATTTACACACCCATTTTCACACCAACATCAAAATAAGAAGTGAAAACAACCCAAATATCCACTGAAGGATGGACACATAAACTAAACGTTGTAAATACAAACAATGGAGTATTATTCAACCTACATGCTCCAACATGGAACAACATGGAACCCAGAGGACATCATGCTAGTGAAATAAGACAGTTACACAAAGACAAAAATGGTATAATTCCATTTATATGAAGTATCTAACAGTCAAACTCATAGAAAGTAGAAATGTGGTGTCATGGGCTGGGCAGAGAAAATGCGTGGCAGTGGTATAACATGTTAGAGTTTCAGGTTTGCAAGATGAAAAAGTTCTGGAGATCTACTGCGCAGCAATGTGAATATACTTAATACAAGTGAATTATACATTTAAAAGTACTTAAGATGGTAAATTTTGCATTACATGATTTTTTTATCCCCTTTCCTCCCTCCTCCCTTGCTCCTCTGCCATCTGCAAAAGATCTCCCTATTCTATCATCTTTTATTTAGCCTTTATTTATATTTTGATTTACTTCATTTAACATTACGGTCTCAAGGTGCATCCATTTTCCTACAAATGACTCAAATTTATCCTTTATGGCAGAGGAGTCCACTGTAATAAGATGTCTTTAGCTCTTCTAGGAAGATATCTAGAAGAAGAATGGCTGGCTTGAATGGAATTTCTATTTTGGGTTTTCAGAGGAGTCTCCACACTGATCTCCACAGTGGTTACACTAGTTTACACTCTTAACAACAGTGCTGAAAGGCTTTCTTTTCCCAGACAGCCTGGACAGCATTTGTTATTATACGATTTCTTGATGCTAGCCATTTTTCTGGTATATCATGTGTTTTCTATCACAATTTTTAAAGCATAGGTAATAATTAACGTACAAGAAGTAACAAAGGGAAAGTTCATTGCCTTGAAGTATGGATAAGATTTAGAAAGCAAAATGGAAATTCCAGGTAGATCCAATCTACAAAAAGTCACTGGGGTGGGAAAAAAAGTAAAGCTTCAGGCTAACAGGCAAAGAGCAGCCTGGATTAAACTAGAATAGCAGGTTGAGGTTCATAGATTAGGTGATGAGTATTCAAATAGGAGTCTCTGAAGTGACAGAATAAGCAAAGTCCTGACCATACAGATAAGGAGCATGAGAAAAAGAAGTCAGAATGTCCCTTACAAGACTGCTCACTACTGACCCAGGAAGTCAGAATTAAAGGTCTCTCTAGTGCAGTCCAAGCACATGTGAGAGGGGGTGAGGGATTCACAGGCAACCCAATCAGCTGGATTTTCTTAGTGAAGTCATCCAGAAAGCTCTCCAACTCCAGCATGGATGGACACAGGCTTACAAATCTTAAATATCACAAAAACAGTAGATTCATCAATTCATACTACTTCTAAAAGATGAAAGAAATTTTCTACTTTCCCATTTGAGGTTAAAATTTTCACATCTACTTTAATAAAAAAACTTGAAATTTTACATTTTAAAAATATTCTTGTAACTATAACTAAATATGTGATATTGACAGGAAATTTTAAAAGCACATTATTTCTAGGTTTAAAAATTTTTGCATTCCTGTACACAAATAACAAACTCACTGAGAGAAATTAGTTAAACAACACCTTTCATAATAGCATCCAAAAAAATAAAATACTTAGGAATCAACCTCACAAAGTAAAAGATCTTTACAATGCAAATTACAGTACTCTGGAAAAGGAGATTGAAGAGGATATCAGAAAATGGAACAATACCCCTTGCTCCTGGGTAGGAAGAACCAACATAATGAAAAATGGCCATACACCCAAAATTATTATACAGATTTAATGCAATCCCAATCAAAATACCATTAGCATACCTAACAGAACTAGAGAAATCATTCCTAAAATTCATTTGGAATCAGAAGAGATCTAGAATAGCAAAAATAATTCTGGGCAACAAAGGCTGCCATGACCTGCACAGCATAGTGTCCAAAGCTGGGGAGAGCAGTGGGAGATGAAGAAAAGATGCCGAGACCAAGATTACTCTTGATAGCGGGAACCAGGGGGAACCATAGCTTGATGGGAGCTAATGGCTGCCTGGAGCACCATGCACTCTTTATTTATAGTGAAAGGTAAATGGGAAGAGAAGGTGGGGCAAATAGTGCTACATGGCCTACATGGCCTAGGCGGAATGTAGCGTGATTGTTTCATGATCAGTGCATGCGTAAGGAAGGGAACAGGGAAGGATACAATGTAACTGTCTCCTGGTGCTGTTCCATCCAGGGTCTACAATATGAGTCAAACAGACAGACACAGTCTGTTTGACTCTAATCTACAGAGGAGAAGGGGAATAGGGAGGAGAAAGGGAGCAGGGACGAGATTGAAGGACTATGTTCAGGCTCGGCCCTTGGCCAAAGGCATAGCAGGAGGCATTACAATCCCTGACTTGAAATTTTATTACAGAGATACTATGATAGAAACAGCATGGTACTGGCAAAAAACAGACCTGTGGATCAGTAGACCAGATTAGAAGATGCAGAAACAACTCCAAACACACTCAGCCATCTTATCTTTGACAAAGGGGCCAAACATTCACTGGAAGAGAGCCTCTTTAAAGACAACAAATGATACTGGGAAAACTGGCTTTCTACATGTCAAAGACTAAAACTAGACCCATGTCTCTATCCATGCACTAAACTAAAATCAAAATGGATCAAAGATCCAAATATTAAAGCAGAAACACTAAATCTGCTGGAAGAGGGAATAGGTACAATGCTTGAGGACACAGGAGTAGGCAAAGACTTCATGAACAAAACCCAGACCACACAGAAAATACTACAAAGAATCAACAACTGGAATCTCATGAGATTTCATCTCACTCCAGAAAGAATGGCTATTATCAAGAAATCAACCAACAACAAATACTGGCAGGTCTGTGGGGGAGAAAGGAACCCTTCTCCACTGTTGGTGGGAGTGCAGCACTGTGGAAATCAGTGTGGAGATCCCTCAAAAAACTAAGATTAGAGGTCCCATTTCACCCAGCTATTCCCCTGCTGGGTATCTTCCCAAAAGAATTAAAAGCATCACACCACAGTGATATATGCACACCCATGTTTATAGCAACAGTTTATAATAGCTAAGTCTTGGAAATAGCCCAAATGCCCATCATCCAAGGAATGGATTAAAAAGATGTGTTTTTTTAATATATAATGGACTACTCTGGCATAAAGAAGGATAAACTTGAGACATTTCTAGGTAAATGGATGCACCTTGAAACCATGCTCTTAAGTGAAATAAATCAAACACACAATTGTAAGTATTACATTCTCTCGCTGGTGTGAGAAACTGAAAGTGTAAATGAGGCCCAAAACGTAAAATAGATGCTATGAACTAGGAAGAAATTGTTCAAAATTATACTGAGTATGAGATACTGTTAATAATTTAAATGTTTTATACAAAATATATAGTTAAATTAAAAATTATTTTAAAATATATTTTTGATACTTTTAGAGGGTATTTAAAACTACAGTTCAGACCTGAGAGCTTTGTCTACAAATATTTGCACTCACTTATACTTAACTTATCATTATTTATAAAGTCCTAAATCATATACTAAAGCTTCACCTTCAAAGCTCCTGGAAGCTAAAACTTTAAATGTATCCCTGTGGGGTCACAGAGGCTGCCACAGGGCCGGCAAGAGAAAGCAGATCGCATGGCCAGGGCATCAATTACCCAGACCCGGGTACTGGCTCACAGCAACACAGCTTAAAGTCATTACAGAGATAGCATTAGGACAATTAAACAAATTACTTGGAATTAAGAGTACTTAGAATCTATTCCTAACCTGCATAAAAGGTACCAGAAGACAATCTCAGAAATTGAGGGAAATTACAGAAAAGTGTTACAACATGAGTAAGCATTCATTCGTTTTCCTCCTGCAATTTAAAGTTTTTCATGCACTGTAGAATAATCAGACCTTGGGAATTTCAACAATGCAAATACACAAAAGAAGGCCTTAAAGTATTTCAGTAATGCATCAACTCTCAAAATAACTTGTGTACACAGGTAGTAAACTAAGTTTAAAGTTTTTGACTATTCAATATCTTTACTGAATTTCTGTTTTGGTATGTGCTTACTTTGTATTGTTTAAACTCTCTCGAATGAAAAAAATTTGGGGGGGGTACTGGGGATCGAACTCAGAACCTTGCGCTTGTGAGGCAGACAGTGGCACCACGGAGCTAAATCCCTGGCCCACTCAAATGAAATTTTAAGTGAATAATATAACTAATTATTGAAATCTTAAGCCCAGAAAATCCAAAAGTTGATTCTGAGGTAAAATTACTAAATCTTTTCCATTCAAAACAAAAATCCATGGAATACAGAGGAGATTGGAAGATTGATTTCTTTCAGTGAAGATTTAGGAAAAAAGAATGTATACATACTTTGTAAATCCAGAAACAATTTTAAAATCTTGAAGTTATAAAAATTTATATAAAAAATTATGATGTAAATGTAAGCCTTAATATAGCAGAAGGGATTAAAGACAGTTCCAAGTTCCAAACATACCACAGTTTTAGCATATCAAGACTAACAGCTTTACGAATAGGATGTACACACTAGCCTATTTAAACCTCACAGTGAGTATACAGTACATCACATGTAGCAAAATGCACAGCAGTGGAGAGCCAGGTCTTTAGAGAATCAGTCCCTGGGTACGAATTCTGGCGCTATGATCCTGGACTAGCTACTTAATTTCTCCAAGCCCTGAATTCCTCATCTGTAAAATTGGGATAATGCTTAGCTATTTAATGTAGTGAATAAAAACAATAATGTACACAGAGCATTTAATATTAAACCTCTTATCAAAAAGAAAATGTAAAGCCTTAATTATAGATCAGTGTCTGAAACTCAACAGTAAGCAACACAACACACTTAAGATCCTTTTTCCACAGCTCCCTAACTGCTTTCAAAGAGGCTACCCCGAGACGCCTTCCAGTGCTGATGTGGGAAATCCAAAACTCTGACTCACGTTAGCCTTCTTTATCTGTGTTCCAAAGCGAGATCAGAATGCAACACAAGACTGAATCATGCTGGGGAAGCATCACCACATGGTGCAAACGGAGGATAATCTGGGCCAGGAGACTATGACACCCGAAGAGAATGCATGTTTCATTGTAATCACAACTTTCAGGTTAACTCTGCACTCAAATTAAATGATGGAACATTAAATCACTTCTTATCCCCAATTCTCCCCTCCTTAAGGTACAATGAAATGAGCAAAAGGATGAGGAGAATCAAAGTTAATCTATTACCTGCATTGGAGAGGCTGACATTTTCTATTATTGCACTAATTCCATAACCATCATGCAGCACAGAGCAAAACCAAATAAAGATGTTCTCTACCACAAGAGGTAAAAATGTAGATTTTTTAAAGATGAAATGTTTCAAAAAATCTTGGCTGGAAATAGAGGGGGAAAATAATTCAATGAGAACTACATCAGGAAGATAGTTCACAGACACAGCGATGAAGAGCTAGTGTGTGAAGGCAGGGACCTTTGACAACCAAAAACCTACTTTTCAAGACTGCACTTTAGGCTTAGAAGAAAAATCACAAAAACAAACCCAAATATGGCACTCAGATCACAATGCAAGAACTCACAAAATATGTTTTTATCAAAAAGTTTAATGGCAAATTTAGTTCAGATTTGATCAAAATTTATACATATAGAATTTAAAAGGCTGCATAGGACACCAAGATAAATTTATTTTCCTTAAAACCCAAGTTTCTTTACAACAACTTCTCTAATATAACTTTTTAAACCTATAGACCACATAGATGTTCAGTCCCATAAAGCTTGCTAAATATTCCTTGAAAGTACTATAATAATTTTTTTCCTCTCAAACATATTTGTTATGCAGTACGCAAATAATATCCAGACCTCAGTGGGGAAAGCTCTTTTTAATCAATCAGCTGTAATCTGTAGAAAAAATAAAGGCCATACATATGAATCATTTCATAAACACTAAATTTTTAAAAGATGCTTACATGATCTCAGAGAAAATTAAAATGTTATTAACTATGAAAACTGTACATACATAGAAATACACACTTTATAGTGAATAACAGTATTTAAAACTCAGATATTTGGATCTTCCATAACATTGATGGAGCACACCTCTAATGTAGTCAAACATAAAAAAATGAGGAAAAATAAATATTATCTGGTTAAAGTACAGCCTGTATGAAAAGCTGAATACTGAAGATATATGCTATCTGAACAGCATAAATTTAGACCAAGTAGCTCAGATTAAAGGGGTGGCCAGACATACTTAAAGACCTCATTTAAGACCTCAAAGAAAAAAAAAGAAAGGGTATGTCAGCACGTGATCTGGAAGAAATTTTAGCACCACGGGAAATATCTGAGTTTCTTCTGGTGCTTAGTAATATAAAGGAAAAGCGTTGAACAAAAAAGTGTAAAATTGTTGTCATACAATGTATGAATAATGATTCTAGTTTTTAAAAGAAAAGCTCATGGAGGTTTTATCTTTTAATTATATAAAGTGTAAGATGAAATTCAAAAATTATCCAGCAAGTCAAACACAAATTATCATCCCTCCTTTAAGAAATGTGTATAAGGTAATAAATTAGACAAAGTTCAGAGATTTTCTTATTTAAAAATATTTTAGAGAAGTTTAAGTTAAAGCTTTTGATTTTTTTAACTCCATCCTGAGTGCACTAACACTTCCCTTCTGAATGATGACTCTGTGGACACACATACAACCACAAAAATAAGCAGGGCTACACAAGGAATGAAGTCATAGGGGAAACTAAAATTCTGAATTCAACTTTCCATGCCATAGTCGACCGGGCTGTGAATCTGAAATGAAATATATGTTTCCAAGTGACTAACTGAATACAAATATTCACTCTCCTATGAAATGCCTTTGATTAAAAAGTCAAACATATTCTCCTAAATTCACTTATTCTCATATTCCAAGCATACTTTCACCCTGCTCCTTTCACGGTACCCTGACCTAGCTTTCTCCTTCCCTGCATCATGGGCTTTTCCTTCAGATCCACTTGTCCAAGTCCTGCTCATCCTTCAGCACTGGAAACCAAGGATGCTGCTTAGACTCTTCCAAGGAAATCTAACCCCAGTTAGGACAGTGACAGTGGGGCCTCCCTTTTTACTCAGTAAGGAAGTAAATTCTGATCTTAATATGCAGCTAAAACTAACATTCAACAATGAAATAATTATAGCTGAATCATAAACATTTTAAATGTTCTAAAAAACTATATTCCCCCAAGAATTCACAGATGAGTATTTTCAATTTTCTTCAGAAAAAAAATATAAATATAATGAATCCCCAGGAAATTCTAAAAAGGATTTTTAGGTTTAAAAAAATTGAAAGAAAAGAAAATTAAAACAAAGATGGCCAAAGCTAGACAGGCAGCAAGGAGACTAAAGCTCTTATTGAAAATTGAGACAGTATTGAACTGAGGCCCTGTGAGGTAGGAATAAAAAGAAGAGAAAGAAGCAGATGCATCAAGAACGAGTGATCTACTCCTAGATTTCAGGCTTAATTACTCATCTGTATGTGTGCTGATGTCACTCACCAGGATGTCAGTCACAGGCACTAACTTAAAAGAACCAAGCTTTATGGGATTGATGATAAGTTTAAAATTGGATGCACTGAGACTGAGGTGTCTGCAGAACACACAGAAAGAGATACACTTTGCAGTAGTGGTGAGCCTTCACGGAAGAGATCTGCTATCTGATCATCTTCGGGAGGATGCTTGTGAATGGGTTTTCTAGCCAAAGAAGAATAAATCCTGACTGAGAGACAAAGTGGTTTCTCAGAACCTCAGAGAACATAAATATTTAAGAGACAGAAGAGCAAGTAAATGAATCACAAGAAAGAGAAAGCATATAAATAAGAAAATGAGAAGTACAATAATATAAATGGAAAATGTCATTCATTTACCTAATATTTACTGTGTGCTCAATATGGGGTCCCACTGGGCACAGAGAAGGTACAAAACCTAAAACAAGGTCCCCAGGCTCTGGCAAGTCAGTGATCATTAGGACACTGGTGGAAACGTTTCCAGCCACCCAGAGCAGTGAGATAAACAGTGACTGGGTGGTAAGGAACACAGATCACATTCTTCCAAGTGATAGTGGGAGCAGCACTTAGAGGCCGAGTTTGGTCCAGGCAAGGGCTTTGCTAAGGGAAAAGAGGTTTTAAAGAAGGAATAAGCAGCAAAAAAGGGGGTGGGAGACTTCGACTAAGTAAGAGAATGGGGTTTTTTGGGGGGTGTAATATTTACAGCTGGAAACAAAGGAAAGTAGCATGAACACATGGAATACAGGTGGATGCAAGAAACGGGCTGGAGGCCAGAGGACATCCTTGACAAGAATGATCATGCCCTGAAAAGGGACAAGGATTAATGACGTACAGAGTCTGAGAAGAGAGTCAGTAACACACCCATGAGGGAAGGCAGAGGAGCAGGCTGGGGACAGAGAGCAGTTCTGCTCTGCAACAATTCATACCTAGACGGCTGGAGGCCACACGCTTATGGGGTCAGCAATATGCACGGCTGATCATGTGTGCGCTTCCTTGCTTCCCTCGATTTACACCTAAGCATGTGCATCACATTGTGACTTCTTACAGTGGGTATACAAAAAGTTGTCTTTTGAAATCATGCCATATGTTTGAGAAATCTAAATCAGGAAAAGAAATCAACAATTTACATACTTAGTGAGACCACTGCGCTATCCCACCACTTCCAAAATTAAATGTTTTATCAATCCATCATTTAATATATGCCATTGTTTCTCCTTTAGTCCTGGAATAAAGGAAAAGATGAGGCTTCTGTGGTAGAGATGTTTGACTTCACCTTGAAGGCAACTGAAACTGTTGAAGGATTTTAAGTAGAAATTGATATAAGTAGATTTGCATTTTGAACTATTTACTATATTTTTCATTGATTTTAATAAATAAAAATAATCTATATTCATTTTTCTGAATTTAGAATAAATCCATAAAATTTGAAAATGGTTGAAATCCTATCAATTATTGCATTGAAGTATATCATCTGTAAATTATAAAACAAGCTTCCATTTACCACTGAACTATTAAAAATGTTTTTCAAGTGTAATATGAAAAGACTTGAGTAGAAAATAAGTTGAAGATGTATTGATCTTATTTTCAATTTTAAATGTGATTTAAATAAGCCTGATTAAAAGGCCATCAATAAGTTTGACATTTTATTGACTTTTAGCCTGTATTCCTAGTATTTATAAATCATAAACTACCCTTGAGCTTATACTTCTATATCAAATGCAATGATTAAGTTTGATTAAGTTTCTAATCTGCTGTCATAAAATGATCACATTAAATACAATTTAATTCTTTGAATAAATCTCTGGACCTTATCAAAACATCTATTTATAAAAGGACGTGCAATCCTCCATCTCCTCCACTGCCCCAAATCTCTGAAATTTTACCCTTTGAATTTTTACTAACTAGAGGATTTTTTTAATCCTGACCTCCTTCACCTGCCACCATAATCCTCATTGCAACGAAGGAGATACAAAATCAAACAAGTAAAGATCTAGTCTGGGATTCACACAGAGGGAGGGTCTTCCGAAGATGAGGTACTAGTAATTACACTCAAGTCACAGATTTCTGCTTCTTTGTATTATATATTCTTTGAATTTTGCCTACTGAAAATACTGATACTTCAAAACATAGCCATCTTTTTTTCTCTTATTTTATAAATACCATGGGACACTAATTAAAAACAAAGTATTAAACAAAACTCAAATATTCAACTCATTAGCATACTAGAGTCTATCTTCCATTACTATCAAACTCATTGCCTGATACTAGCTAGTGGACCTACCTACTGAATGCTATCCTGCCTGAAGACCAAGCATTAGGGGGTAGACATTTACTTAAACATAAATTCCAACACACAAGCATAGAATATGTACTGCATTTGAAAATGAGGTGCAATTACTTAGCAATGGCTTCAGGAATGCAATAGGAGCAACTATGAAATGTGTAGAAGCAAAAAATAAATAAATAAAAGCTGCCTCCTTTATTTGTATAATTAACACTATTTTTGAAGTAAGTTTGAGTCTGGTTCCCATCACAAATGATTCAAGTAAATAAAACACAGCCACATTGTCGCCTAGAATGTAAGAAAAAGCATTATCATAAAATGTTATCCACAAGAAAAGTCCATTTTAAAACATACTGTGTCAAAATGAAACATTAAAAGAAAATACACAACCTAAATTAGAAACCAAATGCCAATGCAACTAAATATAGAGCGCTGCTATCTGCTTTTACCTTTCACTTTGAACAGCCTAAAGATCACAGAGGCTTTTCTGAAGAAAAGAGAATACTAGTGCTATTATTCACCATGCAGTGTGCCCACTGCCTCGCTTTAGTTCTCATGCCAACCAGCACTGACATCCTCAGGTGACTAGATATAGGGCCTGGAGAATTCTCTGGAAGCACTGTGTCTAGAAACACAAACTCTCTAAACAAAGTCATTCATTAAGAAAAATATTTCTAAAATTTATATTTAAATTTTGAATCTCACAGTCATCGCCACTTTTTGTTTTTTTGTTGTTTTTAAGGTGGATGAGATTTGGTGTAAGCGGCCAGGCAATATATGTCACATAATAAGCACTATGCAATATAGGTTATTCACTGTTTAAAGACCTACCCGGTTAATGACTGTCCAGACTTATGCACACTGTTCAGAATTATGACCTGTCTTTTTTTGTGTGCAGTTCAGTAATCTTGTTTATAGAGCCTCAATGTCTTTTTCTGTACAGTGCACCTTGCTTATACAGTGCTGTAATGTTTGCTGATTGTACTGTACAGTAGTGTAGCTTTTACAGTCAGCATGTGTTTCTTGGGTAACTTCCTTTTCCTTAGTTCTGTGATAAAGAATGTTTAGGGATACCATAAAGTTTAACTTTTTTATCTACACTCAAAGTTTGCAGTCTACTTTGGTACTACACATTTTGTGTGTTTGCTAAAGACCACGTCTTTACTTTGATAAGAAGAAATGGCTGAGACAGGCAGCTCAACATCTACCCTGGCACACTGAATTTAGGCACCTGGAGCAGAGTACAGGTTTCTAGGCACTCGGCACTCGCAAAGTAAGAGTGGGATATACTGAGGGCAGAGTCTACACTTGACCAACTGAAACACAAATGTCCTACAGGGTCTGGAAACGGGTAGCATCCAGTTCCAAAGACACACAAAGGAGTTCAGGTGAGCCGCACACTGCTCTAAGCACTTGATATGCATTGCCACATTTCCTCTTCACATCTCTGTGGTAAGTGATACTATCATCCCAATTTTGCACCTCAAGAAACTGATACACAGAGGGATTAATTTATCCTAGATCGTCAGCTAGGAAGTATCAGAACTGGGATTTGAAGCCAGTTTACCTGCAGCATCCTTTACCTTAAGCACAGCACTCTCCTACCTATAACTCTCAAGACAAAAAAAAATACACACGAACATAAATATGAGGGACTAAAGAATGTAAAAAGATAGACACAATTTTTAGGCAGTCGCAGTCTGAGAACTTGTGGCAGCATGGAGTGGCTGCAGAGACAACTAGGATCAAGAAGACCCCAGTTTGTCAAGCTCCAAAGGTGGTTTTAACATAAAAGTTATTCGTTATATTATTATTTCAATGCCTATTCAAAGGGAGAGGAACTCCTACCAAAAAATCTTAAGAGAATGTTTGTAAGCAGCAGACATATCTTCTTAAAAAAAAAAAAAGAATATGCCCAGCTGCTTGGCTACAGAGTCTAGGAGATACAAACAAGTTTAATAAAGGGTAGAAATCTAAACCTTCTGCCTCATTTTTTTATTTTCTTGATAGATATTTAAGCAAACCTATTATGTGAAAACACTTTTCTAAATGTAGGAATTAAAATTTAAATGGGAAACAGTTCCTGTCCTAAAGAGCTGTCCATTGTAAGATGCGATTCTGACTACAGCATCTGATGACTATTTTAGAAACAGTATTTACTCAACATCTTAAATGTTGTTTTTTAGATGTCTAAATTTTTCTAAACATATAATTTTGCTCTTCAAGTTTGTAACATGTCTCATCTGCCACAATTTTCAGACCTTAATTAATGTCTTCACTCTCAGAAGGAGGACCAAGGAATTTCTCATTAGTGAAAAAAAATTGGGACACAAAATGACAGCCTCATTAATTTGTTAAATTCTTTCAACCTTCAACTTCTCCCTTCATCTGTAATACTTTTACCTAGTTTGGGGAAGCATTAAGAAAGAATTGGGTGCAAGGACCTGAGTTCAACCCCCGGTACCAAAAAAAAAAAAAAGAAAGAAAGAATTGGGGCAGAAAATTTCACTTCTCTTATTCAAATGATGGAATTTAACAGGGAGGTGGAATTTCAAATCAAACAATCAAGTTTAAATTAGTTACACATGAAAATTGCCAAATGATGCTGATCACTATGCAAATGATTAACTGAGCTCCTGGAGACCCAGGAAGACAAGATATTTCATTGATTGAAGTGAAAATGTTTTATTTTTTTAATCTAACCATACCCACCCCTTTGGTCATTTATACACAGTTAAGTAATGTGTACACAATCTGAGCCAAAATAACTCAAAATATTTTGTTATCTCTATGTTTTTGCCAAGTACAAGTACTTAGCTACCACTGCATATTAACCTTTTTATTAAAGAAAATAAAAAGCATTGCCGCTGAGCTCTCTTGTCTGAAGGTTCATCTTTATGCCACCTGGCTTCAGATCTGGCTGCAAAGCTCCCACATCACACTGATCAAAGAGTTCATCAGATCAAGAGTGCAGAAGCCAACCATATAAGGATTCCAGTGCTTCCTTCCTATCTTTGTTCTAAAAATAAGCACGCACAACAAGATCTTCTAAAGTCATTCTTGCATAGTACACTGGTATCAGGGGAAATGCTTTGTTACCTTTATATGCACTTCAGTACACAAAATAGGGCTGGTTTGTTTCTCCAGCATCATAGCATCCCTTGTGATAAGGGCATTCATGTGTGCCACAGTCCTCAAACTAAATTGCAAAACAACAACAACAACTTGAATAAATTCAAAAGATGGCAAGGTGATTTTTTTCAAATAATTTTTCATTAGAATATGTATTTTTTCAACTATACTTTACAGTGAATACCACCCATTCTGAGAGTAGCCTTCTGAAACTTAATTCTTTTACCTTTCAATTTAACTTGCTCTAGTCAGTGTGAAGGACCACAGTTCAAATTGCTTAAAAAACAAGGATCTAAATTACTTCCAGATATGCCTGTTGGTCATAAATTCTTGCATTAATGAAATTACATGATTATGGCAACAATAAACTACACTGACATGCTTATCTATTAACATGGCTGCAAAAAGGAAGGTATTTATCTCCAAGAAAAAGAGAAAATAGTACAACAACATGAACAAAAATTCTTTTAGACTTAATCTCATCTGTGAATAATTAGAAGAATTTAAGTTGATTTGGAAGGAGTGGAGAAAAACTGAGGAGATAAGATTACAGTGTCTTTCACTTTGATGTATTAAAAATGAAAAAACAAAGATGTTATAAAGCTTAAACACACATACACATATACACACCCCTACCCTCAACCATCAAGGGGATCTAACCTCCCCACTTCATTTTTTATATGTTTGGCATTAACAGACATGAGAAGGGCTATAGTCAGTCCTTTGATGAAAGAACAAAAATCTATTTCAATTCTACTTTGACTTTCAATTTTTAGTCTATTTGAACTCATTCACCGTGAAAGAACTAACTACACATATCATTAAAGATTTAGCAAAATATCTTAATTATGATACAGAGTCCATCAGGATGATATCATTTTATTAACCACTAGTAATTATTAAGTTTTATAGCCAGAGTCCCCCGAACTTCTACAGATACATTCACTATTTTTTTTTAAGTACCGCTTTCTTACTGAAAAAAAAAAAAAGTAGGAGTTACATACAACTATACATTTCATTATTTGGAAATAATTTTAAATTTCTTATCCATATTTTTTTCATTTAACACATTGCTTCTCAAACTGGATAACTGGGGCACATTAATATCATGTTAATATCCATTCCACTAAAAACAGTGTTCTGAAGCTTAAAATGGTATAAGACGTTTAAGCAAAGTGAGAAAATGGTTTTTTGCATGGCTTTTCAGAGCCTGTGATGTGCTACCATTTCATTTTTTCAAATAATAATCAATGACTTTGGAAAGCAGGTCATATTAAATCAATATGCCAAGCAGCTTCCCAAATTTATTTCCTACTTAGTATATTTTCCCTTAGAATCTATTAGCATCCAGCTATCAAATAACTGTACATTTCCATCAGCACTTTTTCACTGAACTTGTGTCAAAAGCATACTATCATTTGCCACATATTTGTTAATTAGGCACAAAGTGAGAAATTGCTTTTATTTTCTTTTGCATTTTTATGTTTCATTTTATTGATACATTTCAGATGTAATATTCATCACATAGAATTTGTACCTGTACATGATATATATTGCTTTCTTTCCCACTCCACTCCCCTCACTTCCACCTCTCTGCACCTCCTTATTTACAAAAGCTTTGTTTCCATTTTTTCCTTCCATTCTTTTTGCTTTTCCCTTCCATACTTTTTCCCTCCCACCGCTTGTCCCCCTTCCTATTTGAACATTTTCTTCCTATTTCACAATACCTATTATTCATTTTGGTCCTTATTTACACTTTCAGTTTCTTACGCCACAGAAACAATACAGTATTTAAACGTATGTGTCTGATTTATTTCATTTAAGAGTATGGTCACATCCATTCACGTAGAAATGTCTCAAGCTTATCCTCCTTTATGGCAGAGTAGTACTCCATTGTATATGAAAACTACATCACCTTTATCCATTCATCAGTTGATGGGCATTTGGGCTGTTTCCAAGATTTAGCTATTACTAACAATGCTGCTAGAAACATGGGTGTGCATATATCCCTGTGGTATGATGCTTTTAATTCTTTCAGGAAGATACCAAGAAAGGAATAGCTGGGTCAAACGGAACCTCTACTTTTAGTTTTTCAGAAATCTCCACGCTGATTTCCACAGTGGTTGCACCAGTCTACACTCCCACCAACAGTGGAGAAAGGTTCCTTTTTCCCCACAGCCCCACTAGCATGTGTTATTGGTTGATTTCTTGATAAAAGCCATTCTTTCTTAAATAAGATGGAATCTCAGCATTCCTTTACTTTTCATCTCATATTATTAGATTTTGAACATTTTTCATATATTTGCCACTTGTACTACTTCTGAGACATGTCTATTCATTTCAAATGCCCATTTTTTAATTTGGTTTTTAAATTCATGGGGTCAGATTTTTTTCAAGTTTTTTTTATTCTGGATACAGTCCTTTGAGAAACAGTTGCCAAAATTTTTTCCCACCTTGTGTGTTGTCTCTTCAGTCTGTGTTTTCTTTTGCTGTGCTCATTTTTAATTACATGAGGACCCAATTGTTGATTCTTTGTAGTATTTCTCACGTGGTCAGGGTTTTGTTCATAAAGTTTTTGCTTACTCCTGTGTCCTCAAGAGTTCTACCTATTTTCTCTTCCAGCAGATTTCATGTTTGTTTTAATATTTAGACCTTTGATCCCTTTCCATTTTAGATTATTTCATGGAGAAAGATATGGGTATAATTTTAATCTTCAGCATGTGGAAAGCCAGTTTTTCCAGCACGATTTATTAAGCTATCTTTCTTCCAGTGAAGGTGTTTGGGCCCTTTGTCAAACATAAGGTGGCTCAGTGTGTTTGGAGTTGTTTCTGCATCTTCTAATCTATTTCACTGATCCTTGAGTCTATTGGTTTGGCAGTACCATCCTACTTTTATAACAGTAGCTTTGTGGTATAATTTCAAGTCAGACATTGTGATGCCCTCTGCCTTGCCCTTGTTATCCAGAATTGCTTTTGCAATGTCTCTTCTGGTTCCAAATGAATTTAGGATTGTTTTCTCCAGTTCTGTGAGGTTTGCTATTGGTATTTTCATTGGGATTGCACTAAATCTGTATAACAATTTTGGAAGTACAGCCATTTTCACTACAGTGTTTCTTCCTACTCAAGAACAAGAGATATCTTTCCATTTTCTGATATCCTCTTCAATCTCCTTTTTCAGAGTACTATAGTTTTCAATGTAAAGATCTTTTACTTCCTTCATTAGATTGACTACTAGGTCTTTTATTTTTGTATGCCATTGTGAAAGGTGTTGTTTCTCTAACTTCTCCCTCAGTGAGTTTGTTATTTGTGTACTGGAATGCTATTGATTTTTGAGTGTTGACTTTGTATCCAGCTACATGAATGAACTGGGTTATTAAATGTAGAAGTTTCGTGGAGTTTTTGGGGTCTTCTATATAGAGTATCATGTCATTCACAAATAATAATTTAACTTCTTCCTTTTGTATCCTTATTCCTTTTATTTCTTCCTCTTATCTAATTGCTCTGGCTAATGTTTCCAGAATTATATTGAATAGGAGTGATGATAGTGGAGATCCTTGTCTTGTTCCTGATTTTAGACTGAAAGCTTTTAGTTTTTGTCCATTTAGTATGAGTTGGTTTGTTACAGATGGCTTTCATCAGATTGAGATAAAGACCATCTACTCCAATTTTCAGTAGGCTTTTTTCATGAATAAGTGATGGGCTTTGTCAAATGCTTTTTCTGCATCTATTGAGATGATCACATGGTTTTTGTCCTTGGCTCTGTTAATATGGTATATTACATTTATTGATTTGCATATGTCAAACCATCCCTGCATCCCTGGGATGAATCCTACTTGGTCATGGTGTACAGTCTTCTTGATTTGTTGCATTCTCTTTGTGTCTTATTGAGGATTTTTGCAACTATGTTCATTAGGGAGATTGCCTTGTAGCTCTCCTTTTTGGCTGGATCTTTCTCTTGTTTTGGTATCAGGGTAATACTTCCTTCCAGAAATGAAAATGGGAATATTGCTTCCAATTTCATTAAAGAGTTTGAGATGTAGCAGCATTAGATATTCTCTAAATTTCTCGTAGGATTCAGCAGTGAATCCCTCAGGACTTACACTTTCTTGGTTGGGAGGTCTTTAATTACATATTCAATTTCACTGACTGATACTGAATTATTTAGAATTTTTATATCTTCTTGATTTCGCTTTGATAATTTATATGTATCTAGAAATTTGTCCATTTCTTCTGTTTTCCATCTTATTAGAATAAATGTGCTCAAAGTAGGTATTAATGATCTTCTGGATTTCTACAGGATTGGTTGTGATTTCAGCCTTTTCATTGCTAATTGCATGGATTTGAATCTTTTTTTTGTTTTCTTTTTTGATACCGGGGATCAAACTTGGGTTCTTGCACTTGTGCAGCAGGTGGCGAAATCACTGAGTTAAATCCCCGGCCCCGAATCTTTTCTTTTTTTGTTAAGGTTCATTAATTTGTCAATTTCATTTAATCTTTCAAATAACCAACTCTTCGATTCACTGATCCTTTGTATTACTTTCTTAGTCTCCATCGCATTAATTTCTGCTCCAATTAATTAATCCAATTAATCCAATTAATTTCCTCCCTTGTACTAGCTTTGGGTTTGACTTACTCTTTTTAAAGAAGCTTGAGGTTCAACATTAGGTCATTTTTGGGGGCTTGCTCTGTGTTTTTGATATAGGATTCACCACTATAAATTTCCCTCCTAGGACGGCATTCATTGCATCCCATAAGTTCCAGTATGTGGTATTGGCATTATCATTTAATTGTAGAAACTAATTTCTTCTTTAATTTCATCTTTGGCCCATGAGTTGTTCATGAGAGTGTTAATTTCCATGTGTTTATGAAGTTCTTGTGTTTCTTTTGTCACTGATTTCCAATTTCATTTGACTTTTCATGTCTGTTCTTTTATACAGTTGTGTGTGCTGATACTTGGTGCATATATATTTATGGTAGTTATCTCTTCCTCTTGGATTGTTCCCTTAACAAGTATGCAGTAACCTTCTTTGTCTCAATTAGTCTTGGCTTGAAATCCACTTTTTCTGCAAATAGACTAGCTACCCTTGCTTTTTTCCAGGTTTCTGTAGTATGGAATATTGTTTTCCATTCTTTGGCTTTCAATCCATGAATTTTTGAATCAAATGTGTTTCCTGTGTGCAGATTATTGGATCTTGCTTCTTGATGCATTCTGCCAGTCTGTTTGGTGAATTGAGACCATTCACATTGATGGTTATAACTGATATGTATTGGCTTACCCTTGTCATGTTTTTTTTCCTGTTGTTGGTTCACCTTCTTTCCCCCGTTTAATTACTTCCCTTGCCTGGTGGATTCATTCTGTTGAGGTTCATGGAGTTGGAGTCCTTGTTATCTCTTTCTAGACTGTCCTTCAGAACATTTTGGAGCGCTGGTGGTCATGAATTTCTTTAGGTGTTTTTTGTCATGAAAGTATCTTATTTCTCTATCAATTTTGAAAGAGTTTTGTGGGGTGCCTCTACCTGGGTTGGAGGTTGTTAGGGCTTGAAGCACTTCACTACAAGCACTCCTTGAGTTGCTTTGAGTTGCAAAGTCTGCTGGGCTATCCTTTATAAATGATTTGATTCTTTTCTCTAACAGCTTTTAATACTCTGTTCTTGCGATGAATTTCTCAAATCTTAACTATTATATGCCTTTGTGTAGATTTTATTTTGATCATGGCCAATTGGAGTTCTATATGCCTCACTTAGCTGTCATTTTTTCCCCATGTTTGGGAAATTTCTACCATTACTTCTGTGGACCAGTTTATTATGTAGTTTGTACCATCTCCTGCTTTTTAACTGACTGCAATCAATCTTACGTTATTCTCCTTTGCATCAAGTAACAGGTTTTAGGTTGATTTTTGGGAGTCCCTTGCTATTTTTAAGAAATCTTTCTGTTCATGATAGCTAACCACAATCCTCTCTTCTATATCTGATATTCTGTCCTCAAATTGGTTCATTTTGCTGCATATACTTTCAATGGACTTTTTAATCTCCTGGATATCCATCTGAATCTGTTTCATGGATTCCACTTCTTTCCTATGTTGGTCATTCATAGTTTCCATCATTTTCCTAAGCTCCTCTACTTTATTTATTTGTATCTGCTTTTTTTTGGTAGAAGGGATCGAACTCAGGTCCTTGCGCTTGTGCAGCAGGTGGTGTATCTGCTTTTGAGTCATTAACCATGTCCTTCATTATGGTCACCATCTCTATAGTTATATGAGAAATTATTTCTGATTTGATTTTTTCTAGAGCCTCATTCATCTGCTTTGTTACTTCCACTGTTACCATTTCAGAGAGCTCAGGTGAGTGGCTTTAAAACTTTTACATCTCATTGACCCCCTGGGTTTGCCGTCAGCAAACTGGAAGTCTGGGCTTGCATCTTGCTTCTGTGTCTTCCTGTTTTTTGGTTTTTGGTCTTTTAAATTTAATTCCTGGGTTGACACTTGTAAATTGTTTATGGCAGGCAGGTTTATTGGTAGTAATTAGAAACCTTAGGAAATGACTACTTCTCAGAAATGTCTTCCAGATATAACTGGCTTTTGAGTTTTAAGTCTGTTGCAAGTACCTACGTCTTCAATTTATTGGGGATGAGAAGTTGCTGCCTATTTGGACTAGCCCCTGATTCTCTGATACTGGGCTATAGTACTGTTTGTGACCCTTAGGCAATCTCAGTCTTGCATACCAGAAAGAAAAACTGATTAGAGCTATTATATCACCTTGGCCAAAGTAATACAATCAGTAATAACAGCATTAAACACAGTCTAGAAAATGACAAACTGATAACTATTAATTTGCCACCTTTAACCATATGAACTTGATTTGTGGCTATATAATAAAATCTAAAACAAACAAGAAAACTGTATACAGTAACATGCCCTTAATATGGCAATTTTACCCTCAGGGTAGAAAACTGAAAAGAGGTTAGGGGGAAAAAATAGAGAAATAGAAGAGGAGATTAGGAGCAAGGTTGTAGGACAAAGGACAATTACACAAACTTTGGAAACTGTTGAAGAGGGAATGAGAAAAGAAATAAAAACAAGGACAGAACAAAACAATAACCACAACAACTACAAACAATGTTCACTCTCATAAAAACAAGACCAAACAAGAAAAAAATCAAATAAAAGGGAAGAAGAAAAAAACATCCATCCACTTCAGGTTGTGTCTCTACTGTCACTGGTAGACAGAGTGGGCAGACAGAGCTCAGATCCATGTTGATTAATCCCAGCAAGCCAGCAGTAGATTTACACCAAGGTACTGGATAATCCCAGCAAAACTGTATCTTTAGTTCCACTGAAGTTCAACCTGGATTCTGGCTGTGAGGCTAGAACCCTAGATGTTAAGCCTGCAACACTATGTGTGCCTCCCACTGGCTTGAACTCACCTCACCTCCTTGCCCTCTTGCTGACTTGAACTCACCTCCACCTCACCTTGATACTAGGAGCCACTAGATAGAGTCAACCCACAGCTGCTCTGAGTTCTGAGCTCAGTTGGGCCCTCTCCAAAATGGAGACTTGCCAATCGCCCTGTCGTGGGGGGTGGGGGTGGGGCATCTGAACCCAAATAACTTACCAGCCACTGCATTTCTGTGTGTCCACTGTTCCATTCCACTGGTGCATTTCTCCATGGAGGCCCTCTGGTCACCATCCATCTGCAGGTTTGAGCTGCCCCTCCCAGTGAGCCACAGCTCAGGGATAAAGCACCACTTGTCACCTCCTCCTTCTGCCTTGAGGTTTCTTTGCTCTCCCCATGACTTCAATTCTTGCTTCAAATCCTTGCTGGGTCCTGATTACCCACTTCCCTCCTTCTCTTACTCATATAACTATATTCCAGCAACTGGACACCAAATATCACAGAGGTTGTTGCTCTAGCAATCACCACTTCGCCATCTTCCCTGAAGTCTTCATTTGCATTTCTTTGTCTAAATGTAAGACTAAATTTTTTCATATTTTTATCAGCCACTCTTATTCATATTTATCAGATTGAATTTCAGTTCTCATTTATGACTACTGTCTTTTATCCATTCTTTTCATTTCTTGAGTCTTCTCTGAAATCTAACAAAATTTCTCAAGTTTCTTCTTCATATCGATTTAGTTTTTCAGAACATGAATTCTTTTCTACCTCCTCCACAGGTTTGAATGCCACTCTGATTTAACATTGGGATCCTTCCTAACTTTTATTTAAAATAAGATATTTTTCTCCTTGGAGCTCTCATTCTTTTACCTTCTGCTATATTAAACTGTTTTCTAAATGTTCTTGTAGCTAGTGTCCACCTTTTTTTTTTTTGGTACAAGGAATCGATCTCAGGACCTTGCACTTTCCAGGCAGGCGCAACACCACTGAGCTACATCCCCGGACCTATTCACCTTTCTAAGAATATACTTTTCTCTTGCATTTTCAGGACAAGAGCCCCTCACTCTAAAGTTCTTTTCAAGAGGTCCTAAGCTCCTGCAGACTTTGCTGTTGCCTGTTTCTGTAAGGATAATGCCCAACACACCAAACATTAGTCCCAGTTCATTATGCCTTGGATCGATACAGAAATCTCTTTTCAGTCCTGTACCAGTAAAGATAGGAAGAGTTATGAGCACAATTTTCGGTGCCTGTGATACAGTAACTTAAAGCTGGTCTTCTGGACTCTAGAGAGACTTTCTCCTTAAATAATGGTAACCTGCAAGAAGATCAGCTGAAGACTAAAATGCTTCACAATTCAGCTGTGTGTCACCACCTTGGACCCCTGACCTGGGCAGACCTCTTCCAGTCAGGATGCAATAGTCAGCAGCTCCACCTCTCCCAGCCTGCCAGATGCTTGCTGCTCTCAGAGCCGCTGGATGGATAGAGATGTAAGAGAACAGAGTCATATGGATCAGGGGCTCAAGAAGAGCCATTTGTGATGGTAATACCATAGCTTTCTCCAAAAAGGGCACTCCTGCCACTGATGGAGAGCTGCCCTGTGTTCTAGACATATAAAGATCACAGGTCTCTGGGAAAGTAGCAAACATTAAGAAAGAAATACAGTATACTTCCTACACTGGACCAGGTGGTTTGTCAGTTTCATGAGACAATCCAATTGTCCCAATCCAGTTCCTTAGGAACTCAAGAAACATCAAAACTTCCAGCAGTTAAGTGTCAGTCCCTCACCCAATTACTATGAGTTTAGATTTTTTTTTTTTTTTTTTATCCTCGGTCATCACTGATCTTCTTGCAAAAAACTCAGAAGCTCTGTCAGCACCTACAACCAAATGCTATTATTTAAGTTTTATTTTAATTGACCAATAATAATTGTATATGTTTGTGGAATACAATGTAACATTTCAAAACATGCATAGATTGTGGACTGATCAAATCAGGACTCTCTAAATTATAGATATGTTAAAAATCTGATTATTTCACTACAAGCACAAAAACTCATCTATTCATTCATATAATTTTATTTGTGGAAGTAAATTTATTAATGCTGAAAAAAACACAGGAGACTAGAAGGCAATGTTTATCTAGAAATTACAAGCATTAGCAGTGGCAGCAAATGCCAACCCCTTTTCTTCTGTGGTATCTGGCACCAGAAGAACTAAGAAAAGGCTTTCCCATTAACTGAAATGAGAAGGTAATTAACAATGTAGGCTATGCTCTGCCTTCTGGGTTTTACTATTCACACTGTTTCTGTTAAGTACCTGGCAATGTTTTCATATTTCCTATCATTCTTGACCACACAGGCAGAGCAAGTTCACTTGCTTACCACTGGTGCGCAGCATAATGCTAGCGAGTTTGAGGTGCTCATGCCCCATCAATGGCTCTTAAATAACACCATGCAGAATGTCTATGTATAATTCACTTTTATATCCCATGCCTCTGGCTAACTCAAAAGAATGAAAAGTGAGTAACTAGGAGGAATTACAGATAAATAAGCAATTAGAAAAGAGATGAGGAGAGCTTTTCTGAAGGTCCACGCTAGACGTATTTTATATGACAATCCTCCTTTGAAGATTTACTGCAACACCTCTAATTGAGAGCAACTGGTGCAGACAGAGCTTGGAGCGAATCCTGACTCTATCACTTACTAGCTGTGCGACTCCAAGATAGATCATTAGCCTCTCCATGCTCTGATTTCTCTTGCTAAAATGAGGATATTAATAAAGCTGGCTTCATTAGGTCATTACCAGACTATAGAAATGAGATATAACACACATAATAACTGTTACACTAGTACTGTGTTATCACCTTTACAGATTTTAAAATAAAACAGTCGCTCTCAATATGAACTGGAATTTGGCTTAAAGAAGATGAAAGGAGCTCTTTGGTTACCAACCAATAATTAATTGGCTTCCAAATTCACTTTTACACTTACATTATTACAGTTTGGACCACACAATATGTGATAGGCATTTTCTAAGATTAAGGAATGTGAATGTTTTATCCTTATCAACCACATTTAAGTACAGCAAAGGAAAATCTGAATAGACTACAGAGCGGAGGACAGAAACTACCGATGCTTTAGATAATAGACTCTACGTTTAAAAGCTTAACCTGTACCCAAGGTTCTTCGTAGTATTGCCAGTTGACCTGTCTGAAAATAAGTTACCCAGTTTTTGACTTGCACAGTGACTAGGAAGAATTACTTGCAGTGTTTCCTGCATTACATGAGAGAATCCCAAACCAGGAATTTTCTTGGTTTCTCATGATTTTTGAATGAACTGCTGGAGACTCATGAGGGTGAAAAATGTTTATAATTAAGTCTAGACTTTTCCTCCATATTACACATAAACAAATAGTCTTCATCAAAGATTTCTGATATACACTGAATTTTTCAAGAAGGCAACAATGATGTAAATCAAAACATTTGCTTTGATCAGAGCTTCCTTACTGTATCAAAGCTTGCATCCAGTCTCATCACTGATACAACAAATGTCCTTTAGCATACATGTATAGCTAAAGTATTTATAACGATGCTACATATACACACAAAAATCTAATTACATAGTATCCCCACACATTCCCATATTAAAATCACACTATTTTTGAAAATGTATGTCTTTTTATAAAAAAATAGCATATTGCCATATAGTCACTCCTCTTTATCACAGTAAGATTACAGTAGAGTATCATGTCAATCCTTTATCATTTCTGGGTACAGAAGAACTATTTACAAAATAAATGAGACAGCTTGGGGTTTGAAGGAATAGAGAGCTGGCAAGAACAGATGGCTTCATGATAATCTCAAATACACAAAGGCAGACCACAGGAAATGCAAATACCTCAGTTACTTTCCTGCAACTAAAAAATGAACAAGAATGATTAAGTGTAACTTCCAGTAAGAATTTAAGTTATGCATTTAGAACACCATCCTGAAGAAAGATTGTGAGAAATTTCTACCTGACACTTAAAAACTATTTAAAATTATGACATAAGCAAAGTTAAATTATAAATTGGAGTAATTCTAAAATTATTCATTTGTTTACTTTTAAATTTCAAGATATTGAATTCATTCACAATTCAGTCTTTGCTAACAGCTTTAGCACTTTTACAATGAGCTGGATAAACTGAGGGCGGAAGGTGGACTTTGTTCGGGGAACACCAGAGCTTTGCAGCCTGGATATGCTGCTAGCCTAACCCTGTCTTCCTCTTCCTCTCCCACAAAACAGAGGAAAAAGACAAAAACTAACACTGGCCCTGAAAATAGTAAAGCTTATTTGGGGTATCTCTTAATTCAACTATAATAAAAGTGACTTTATTTTAAATTATGAATCCAATATCACACATTTTTCTCATTAAGGATAACATAGTAATATTTATAGCCTCCATGCATAGTTTCATCACAGAAATATAAATCCACATAAATCTTAAATCAAAAATTTCAATGTGGGAGAAAAAGTAGTTCCACCTTTGATATTCACTATATAAACTAAATTTCAGTTAAGTGGTTTGGTTTATGTTTGTAGCTTTACAACTGAATATACTAATTCAACCAGTGAAAACCACCGTAGGTAAGTCTTCTATATCTGACAGCTCTTCAGGTCAAGCTTCAAACTGGCATTCACTTTCCCAAGGGAACTTTTACATTTTTTTACATTTTTACATTTTGCATTTTTACTCTATGAACTCCATATGATGAAAATCTAGGAAACTAACAAACTATCTTTTTTAAGTAATAAATTTATCATTTGTAACAAATCAAAAGCACACTATTTCAAATCAGTATTTGTGAGCAGGACAGTACAATGAGTGGTACCAATGATTATTACTGGTCCCTAGGAGGCTGGAAACTCCAGACTGAGACTATGAATCCACAGTATATTAGGTTCTAAAAAGATAAAATATGGCTATTAAGAGCAAACCAATTATTCACAGACTTTCAATTTTAAATCACCTAATATTTCTTTCTCTAAATCCCCGAATTTTTCCTGTAGCTGAAATTCCACACATGGTCTCCATATTCCCCAAAGAAATGCCCTTTCCAGATGAGTTCCTAAGAACAGAACTATGTTTCTTCAAAGTCAGCAAGCTATTCATAAAATCTACAGTAGCCCCCAAGGGGAGATCAATTGGCAAATATAAAATTACTTTACATATAATCTAGTAGTTGCTCTGCCTTTTTAAAGGAGAAATAAGAGAATGATAATCAAAAACTAAGGTTCATAGAATGTGATAATTTTACTGTGTTTGCCACTAAAAGAAAAAAATGTTACTGATCAATTTTCAGGACACTGTAAAATATTTGAATCCTCTACTAAACTGGCAACTATATAAATGTAAAAAAAAAAACTATAAGGTACTTTACTACCATGACTACCATTTGGAAGTCCAAAAAGCAACAAAATGTAAAAAATATCTTAGTTTCAGTAATATTAAAATATAGATTATCAGTTCATATAGGTAATTTGATAAATGGTTGATGTTAAATATATGCTAAAATTTCTATAACTGCTTAAAATTAGATATAATTTCCATGTGTATGCATGTTTCTTCCTACTTATAAAGCTTATTTGAGGAACATTTTTCTCAAATATTCCTTTACACCCACAGATTATATTCAAAATGCTGTACACCTGCTGTGGCCCCCACACTTGCAGTGAGAACAAGGGTTGGCCATAAAGAACCAAGACGGCCCCAGCAGTGCATCCCAGCCACACACAGTGTCTCCCTGGGCCTCACTGACCAGCAGCAGCCATGCACATTTTGTATTGTAAGAAACAGTAACTGCTTAGAATAGAAATAGGTAAAAGGGAGAAATGTGTTCACACTTTGCATGCTTACATTCAGGCAAAAAACCTTTATTGATAACACACTGTGAGCCAGACACTGTGACGGAAACTGGGGATAACAGGATGTACAGGAGAAACAAAGTCAGCATGCTTACGGAATTTACAGCCAAGTCATAACCTGGAGAGAATAAATGTGTACAGCTATGTCTGTAAATCCTTATTTTATTTGTGTAGTGCTTATAACATCCCAAGCAGTAATACAACAGTTTTATAATTATCTCAATAGGCTTATGTTTACAAATGAATATATACATACAAAAATTCAAGTAAGCATTCAATAATTAAATAATAAAAATAGCAATGGAAAGTACTGCAAGATAAAATATCATTAATAACCATATAAATTACAGGGTGTGGTCAAAGAATATCTATTACTGGAAACAAAATAATCAAAAAAACTATGATAGAATAATTTCAAATCAAGGATACAAGACATGCTCCAATACTGAATACTTCCCCAAAACTAAAATTCTGTCATCATGGAACTCTACTCTTTTAAGATATAATGTGTCTATATTAATCTGCAAATTTCAATGATTTTTAAACATTTGATTTAAAGAAATTTGAGGTTAATCATATTCTGAGTTCTAAAGTCCAGCAAGTCATAAATCATTCAAAACATTCTTCTCTATAAGGCTTTCATAAAAAACAAACTGATTTGACAAAGAATCTCAATTTTTCTTATAAAAATTACTTAAATTTGGAAATCTTGCATAACCCTTTGTGAGGACATTGGCTTTCATGGCCTGACAAAATTTACATGCATTCTCCACTGGATATAACAATGGGGTTACATGAGGCTTTTTAATTCCACGAGGATATCTACCAGCAAAAAGGCATTTATAATACTCTAATGTAGACAAATGACCATGAATATTCATTGGAACTAGAAGTATCTATTTATCCATCTAGTAAATTTTAGGTAGTACACATTTAAAGAGCCACTGCCTATCAGGGCACTGGCCACATCCATACAAGTCAAGCTATTTACGGCCCTCAACCAGACAGAACACAGTAAATGCAAGCACAAAAGGAAAAGAATCCATGGAGAAAGAAAGATTGAAGATATAAGAATAATCGGGGCTCTTGATTGTAGTAAATGGGGCAGCAATAGGGTTACAAGGCTAGACACAGCAGGATCAACCTTGTGCAGCAGAGATGCCCCCCATTGTATCTCTTGAGATAGAGGTCATTAACCTAGACAAAGCAGTAGTCCAATGGATTCATACACAGATGGATAGATTTAGGGTGGGGAAAAATACTGTCTCATTTGTATGAACCTCTTACCAAAATTTAGTGTTTCCTTTAATAATGGATGTATGCATTTAGGAAACAAGTCCCAGAAGTCTTACCAAGACCACTGCCCTTGTCATTGGTGGAAATCACATTTTCATATTGTATCTTAGCTGTTACAGATATCTTGAAGTACTGTTTACATTGCAAGCTAGTTTGAAATTACGGCAGTCATGAGACCTGCCTCTCCCATTTAGCACATGCTATCCATTTTAGCACATTTGTGCTTTTTTCTACTTTGGAAACTGTATTTCACTTATTGGTTCCCCCTAACATTTTGATTTTTTTCATTTAAAAATTGTGTTTGAAGCACAAGAGAAAGGATCCAGTAAAGGCAGAAAGATGATGATGTAATCTCCTTCCATGGTCTCAGCCCTCCATGCCTGCATTTCCCGTGTTGTGGAAGCTGAGGGGGTGGCATCACCAAGATCTGAAAGGAGAGACAGAAGCCCTGAGAGGGCAATTCTCTCTGATACAGCTGTGGAGCCAAGGGCTGGGACAAATCTAGAGAGCATACAGTGCATCTTGGGACAGTGGGCAGCTGTTCTAAGAATCTACTGCCCACTAGCCTTGCCTTTCTTCTCTTCCAGCCCTCTCCTCCTGTGCTTGTTCTCACAACCTTCAGTCCTCTCTCTAGAAATACTCTCAGAAACTAACAGCAGCAAGAAAGAAGCACATAACTCCAAAAACCTATTTTACAATGGCCACTATACTTAATTATCAATCTGCACCTGTGCCCAAGCCCTCTTGCCTTTCCTCCTAAAAGGTTTCTCTATAACCCTAGGAAAGCCGCCCCTTCTCCAACCCCGACCTTTTATTTTGGACTAGATCACATCTCCTCTGGGCCACTCAAGTGCAGCTCCTCCTCTCTCACATCTCTACTAGATCATTCTCACGCTGTTTTTACTTTTTTAAAAAAAATTCTCTTGACCTCATTTCCTATTCGCGCTACCACCCCTTTTTCAGGTTGCTTTATCCTCAAGAGAACACCTGTGGCCTACACAATCCCTTCTCCACCCTTCCCCTCAGCAGAAACCACCCAGTGAGGCTCCTGCTCAGTCTGGCCCACTTTTGTCAAGGCCACCAGCCAATACTCCACATTGCCAAACTTTAAACAGGGCTGAACTGAGGTTTTCCTTGAAATATTTTCATCACATGGCTACCAGGAGACACACACACACACACACACACACACACACACACACACGCCTGATTCCCCTTTATCCTCACTCCTTGCCCTTCTCCTTTGCTGGCTTCTCCTCTCTCTCCAATTCCAAATCACAGAGTACTCTGGGCTCAGTACTCATATTATTTCCTAAATGATCTCATCCACTCTAGTAACTTTAGATAAAACTTACTTATTAGCAAATTCAACTCTTTATCTCTACCTGGGCTCCTCCCTGAACATCACCTGCACATATCCATTTTAATGGGCATCTCAATGTTTCCCTTAGTCCCATACAGGGGAACTACATCTTTGATCTGAAAAATCACGGAAATTATTCTTGATGCTTCCCTTTCCAATGGCCACATCCTGTTCAAATCCTGTTTGTCCTCTGAAACACGTCTGAATCTCACCTTTTCTCAGCAGCTCCCTGCTGCCACCCTCCCCACCCTGGACTACTTCAGCAGCACTAGCCGGTCTCTGTCCCCCAGCCTTTGTCCTATCATTCCTCTCCACGGACGAAGCCAGACCAGTCTTTATACAGTCCATGGCAACTCGGGTTACTCATGTGATTAAAACACTCCAATAACTTTCCATACTACTAAAAGTAAGAACTAAGTCCTTCAGACTGCCTACAAGACCAAATACAATCTTGCTGCCCATTACCTCTCTGAACACCCTTACTGCTCTCCACGTGGATCTCCCCACTGCAGGCAGCCTGGCTTCCTCTCTTCCCACAATAGAAATCATTCCTCTCTCCTAATACATCAAAATCACCACAGTGATTCATTCTTTAAATAACTTTTCCTTTCTTTTGTACTTCTGAGAATTAAAATTATCCCAGATGACACTCTAAGGGATTAATTATGAAGAACAATTACATATAGCAGTTCAATGAATTTTAATTCTCCCTAAAATGGCCTTCATAAAGTCAATAAAAAGTGAAATATATTTCCCCTTTCATCTAATTCCTAACAGAATTCTAAGATTATTTCAGGCTAGAATTACATTTATTTGCCAACTGTTGAACTGTATTAAACCAGATTATTTTTCATGCTTACTTACACTGCAATTTACAAGACACTTTTTATTCTTGATACAATAACAAAGACTAACATAGAATCTTAAGGGGGGGGAGGTGATTTCACATATTCCTTCACTATCCTGAACATTTATTTAGTGAAAATAACAGTATTTACTGACTCAAACTTTCTTCTCAAAGGACCACATGTAAATAGACTAGACACTAATGTATATACTCATACCTAGAAAGAATTTTAATTAAAAGCTAGTTTTGAAAAGTTTAAACAAGATATAAATAAGAGAAACTTTGGCTTGTAACTGAAACAAACAGGAATCACAAAGTTTTGAAAGCGATTATTCTTAACATAATTTATTTTGCACTGTCTAAAAATTCAAAAACTGATACCAAACTGAAATCATTTTTAAAAATACAAATTTAGCCTAGAAAATATTTCCTCTTGTAACTTTACTTCCCAATTGTTTACTCTTCATATAACTAAATCTTCTATCAACTGTCATCTGTGATACATTTTTTTTTGTGGTACCTGGGATCAAACTCTGAACCTTGTGCTTGTGAGGCAGGCAGTGGAACCACTGAGCTAAATTCCCAGCCCTCATGATACATTATTTTACAAAATTCTAATTATCACCATTCTATAATTTTTCCTCATCTTTAGTATTAACATTCAATTTGCTTGCTTCTGAGTTGCCAATGGCAAATAAATCTTACAAGAAGCTAAACCAGAACCAGCTTAAATACTCATGTAATTACTCCTCCTTCCTCTCTGGATTCTTCCTGAAGGAGGATACAGGTGGAAATACGACTGCTATGTTCTAGTCTTCTCTTATCCCCTCAGTCTCACTCATAATTAGTACTACAAATGAGTGAAAGACATGACTCACTGAGAATTACCCAGTAATGAACATGAAACTGATTTGGAAACCAGAGCCACCACTTCCCTTTTTTCAGCCAGTCTTCCTTCCCCAGAGCAAAAATCCTGTATCAAATTAGGTCACCTGTGTCCCACCTCATGTGAAATGCACACCAAGGACAGGAGAGCAGTAAGCCCACCTGCAATCTCGTCTGCATCCAGCTCCTTCATGCACATATCACACCGTCCCTCTGGCACAGAGAGGGATCCGGTGGACACCAGGGTCCTCCCACACCCTGTAACCCTGAGCAGAGAGGTAAGTCATCCACTTGCAGAACTTCTAGGCACCCAAGTGGACAGACGACTGGTTCCAATCCTAAAGGCTCCATTGTTCCACATTCCCTCTGAACCACTCTGAACCCTCCCAATCGACCCATTTTCCTTAAGGAAAGTTTTGGTTTCTTGTATCTATAATAGAGAGAGCCAGGGTCTGAGGTACGGAGACAAGAAAGAGCAGTCACAATGAAGGAAAAGTCAAAGTAGAGGGTACACACCAAAAACATGATTCACAGTACAGAGGCTATGCTGTGTGGGTTTTCCCACCTTTTGTGTGGGAAGATATTAAGAACACTTAAAACGTATTCTCACGGCACATTTCAAGTACACATTACTAATTGTAGTCACCATGCTGTGAGAACTCCAGAACTTATAACTGAAAGTTTATGCCCTTGTCCAGTATCTCCCCACCCCGAGTAGCCACTACTTCACTGTTTCTCTTAGCTCCACATGGAGAAGGTATGTTTACACTTAACATTTCTTCCATGTTTCCAGCTCAGGGGCTGCAACCCCAGCTCATGCTTCACTATTCCTACAAAAATGGGAACATATCATAGAACTGACCAGAGCTTGGGATGTGTATTCAAATAGAGGGAATGCATCTTGCTGAGGGGAGAAAGGAGCGAGCTGTTCTCAGGACTTTCATCTGTACACTCACCAAAACAAGAAAGAACTCCATGTGCCATGGTTCTACTGAACAGAGCAGTTACGTTTCCAAAAGAACATTTCTAAAAGCTTCTAATTTAATCTGTCATTGAATGGACTAAAAATAACAACCAAAAGATAAATTATAAATCTCTATTAGTCAAAATAAACTTTAGTAGTAAACACAGCACCTAATAACAAGCATAACAAGGATAAAAGAATGCCAGTTCCATTGTCAGCGATGAAGAATTGAACCATTACCTTCATGCGAAGGTAGACACCTGAAAGGAACCTGAGCAGAAGAAACACATCAAAGAGCCAGCGAAGCATAACTTCAAAGGGCAAAGAACAGATGCGGGTCTCTGGCGAGAGCAGCTGGCCACCGGCGTCACCTGGGGAGCCCAGGAGCAGCAGCACCACCACTAATCAGGTACTCCGCACATTTACCCACACAGGGTTACGTTTTACAAACGGAATAAAGAGCGACCCACACCACCTGCAGTTAGGGTCACGACTCCCTTCAGCTTGCCTGGCCTTCCAGCTACTGGCTACTTAGTAGCTATGTAGCTTCAGGCAAGTTACTCAGTCAATAACTTGACTTTTGATTTTTTTTTTTTAGGGTTAAGGGATAAATGTTTTAAGCATTAAAACAATGCCTGGAAAATACTACTCCTGCTTGAAAATAACTAAAGGTTTTTCCTTAGGATCCAAGTCTCATGTGCCACTCAGATATCAAAGTAAATGGATAACTATTTCCTAAAAACAGACAGATGTGCAGAGAGAGAGAGAGAGACAGGCAGACAGACAGAGACAGAGAGAGAGAAACATGAGAATTCCATGAGAATACCAGCATATTTTACAGGTACTAAACAGTACTGGGAAGCATCTTTATTAATAAAGATAAACAGATTTATTTTCTCTAAGCTATTTTTCATCCTATAATTATCTCAGAAGAACACTGGGGTTAAGAGTTCAGCTCTAGTTTTTAAATTGTCCTGCAGCACAATTACAGCTACTAAACACATTCACAGACTAAATTTAATGACCTTGAGTACAAAGCATATTAAAAAATAAAGTACCCTCAGATGTTTTTACTTTAGCTGTATATAGCTAAGAACTGGTTAATCACAAAGACTATATATAGTTGTAAATAAAAGTGAAGTGTCTTTAAAATGAATGGTATTTTATGAAAATCATGGTTTTTTAATAAATATATCTAGGATATAATGTTTATAAAATATCTTTCAGTGTTCTTTTTATTGAGAGAACACTGTGTATTTGTATTACAAAATACTAGTCTTAAGTCACAGGTTAAACAAGATCTGAATCATTCATTTACTCAAGGACGTAAAAGGAATTCTTGATTTATGCTAAAATATAGTCTGGAAAGTGATGTAAAATTATAATTCACATTAAAAATAAAGTAGATATTTTAAAAAGCTTTCACTTCCGGCTGTTTGTCCGAGTCCTGGTGCTCGTCCCTGCTCGCTCCCTGCACTATGAAGTCCTGCCTGTGCTCTCCCTGCAGGGAAATGGGCCCCGGGGTACCCTGCCATGCTGCAGGCTCAGCCCACAGAGTCCAGGCCCATCTCAGACGCTCTTGCTCTGGACGACACAGCGGGCAAACCTGAGGCGATGAGGGCCTGGGAGTGGGGAGAGGGGTCCTGCAGCAGGCAGAGTCCACACTGCCTCAGCGCACAAACTGCTGCACCTCGAGGACGTAGGGCTGACTTTGTCTGCACAGCCACGCCTGTACGCTGTGATTCTGTGAGTGGTGCATGTCTTTCATTGAGTTTAAGATATATTTGCTTTAACATGTTAACATTTATTTTTTTGTTAATATTTATTTTTGTTTGTTTTTTGTTACCAGGGATCGAACTCGGGACCTTCCGCTTGTGAGGCAGGCGGCAGAACCACTGAGCTAAATCCTCAGCCCTTGTTAATATTTATTTTTGAAAGAAAAAATTATAAGAAAACAAAGCTCTGACTTGAGTTGGAGCAAAGAATTTCTCAGCTACTGATCTTTTCTATTACTCTATAAAGAGTGCTTCCTTCTCTTTACCTCTTCTCCTCCACAATTCCTTTGTGTTTAAAATCAAGAATTCCCATCAGTTGACATCCATCTCTTTATGAATTAGCTTAAAACTTCCAAGACGCTGTCTGTAGCTGTCAGCCTTGAATCCCTACCAAAATCTTAACGAAGCTCCATTTGTGGCTCTGATGACATTTCTTGTCATCTGCATTCCATGGTTCTCAGAATCACAGGCCATTTCTTCAGCATGAATTAACATTATCAAAGAGGACAACTGAACACATGTAATAGGGTTCTTTTGTTTTATGAACAACCTGGAATTTTAAGAAGTTTTATTTTTCTTTCCATGAAAAGTTATACTTGAGAACATATTTTCAACTCCCCTAGACTTCCAAAGCCTACGCCCAGACACAAATCTTTATTTTCAATCAGCCCTCCACTTCCTCTCCTAGTTTCAAAGGAAAAGTTCTCCTTTCTGCCAGTCAAGAGCAAACTCTCCATCTATATTTCCCAAGTTAATCTCCTGGATTTTGAATTCTTCTATTCTTCTAAATCCCCATTCACATCTTAAAACATTAAGTTTCTTCCTTCACAAACTTAAAAAAAGAAAACCTTTATAATTCCAGATGACATCATCTACCCTAACCCCATCCAATTTTTCTGCTTGGATAAAATAAATTATTAAAATTAATCTTGCTGGTTCCTTTTTTACTTTTTGTACCATAGCTGCTGAAAAGTTCAATCACAAATGTGCCCTGGTACTGCTATTACACAGCGCTGTCCCGGGGTGTCTTCTTTACCCCAGCTCCTCCCGGATCAGTGCCCCACTGCTGCTGAACAGCTGCTTCTTCCTTTTCTTCCAAGACTTAGTTCAGGTACCACCTCAACCATAAAGACAGTTCCAACTGCCTTCATTTCCCAATCCTAGCAGACCGTCTACCTCCTCATTGAGACACTGTACAATTTACTGATTTGCATCTCAGCACCCATAAAACTTGACAACAGACAAGCATTTAAATTATGCTTCCTTAAGGCAGCAATTTTTAAAAAATTTGCATGCATGTAAATAAGCACTGTTTGCTTGCATGAGAAGTTTTTACATGTAAGACAATAAACTCTTCACAGAAGGTCTCACTCAATAATAGGCTCATGGAGGGACAAGGGACAGAGACCTGAGGAAGAGACAGGCACTGGATGCCCACCTTCCCAAGTCAGGGCTCTCCAAAAAACACAACCACAACCTATATGATGCACCCTTCCCTAAGGTTCTGCAATGCCAAGGATATTTCTAAATGATCTATCATTTATACTTCATCTAACATCCAATCATAAAAAGCATTCTTGTTTTTTCAGACAGAAAAAAAGATAACCCAAAGTATACAACTATTTATAAATATCACCTTTCAGGTGTCCATTTGTCTTGCCTCAAATATAAAAACCTGAGAATAAAAATGCTTTTCTAGACATAAGAACAAATGACTGTCAGCTTTCCTCTGAAAACTATCAGAAACACTACTTGTGGTTTTTAAGGAAGAGAGCAGGCGACACAGAGGAGTGGAGAGGAGGGCGGCTGTGGGCCACAGTAACTGAGACCGATTTAGCGGTGCAGCTTTGGGCAAGGTACTTATCCCCCTGTGGGTATTATCTGCCATTTTCTGAGGACCAAATAAATTACAATGATAAATAGTGTTTTAAGTTTTGGGACTAACGGGAAAATACCCAAAAAGTCATAACTCAAGATACAAATTGTGTAAAACATTTCCAAATTATCACAAACAGGTTTTCCTAATGTATAGTAAGTTCCTAACAGAAAAGAACATAAACCAACAATTTACAAGAAACAATCAACATAAACAAATATTTCACAAAAAAAATCATTATCTGTGTTTTGAAGTAAATTAAAAGTGCTAAATCTCTCCCATTATAAGAGAAATGCAAACCAAAGTATCAATAAACTTGCAAAATTGGTAAAGAGAAGGTATTAAGAGTCTGACAACACTGAATGATGAGCACATTAGTGCGTATCGGGAAGCACACACACATCATGCGCAGGCACAAGCCCAGTGGTGTACCTCTCTTCAGTCTATGCTCTGACAATGTTCCTGCAGACCCGCAAGGGTCCACCAGCAATGACTGAGACAAGCATATTGCGTTACAGTCATATGCTGCAAGCATACACCACACTTAACAGCGCAGCCTGTACACATGAAGATAGAAGGACTGGAAATCAACCAACAACAAATGCTGGCAGGGCTGTGGGGAAAGAGGAATCCTGCTCCACTACTGGTAGGAGTGTAGACTGGTGCAACCACTGTGAAAATCAGCATGGAGATACCTCAAAGAACTAGGACTCAAAGTCCCATTTGACCAAGCTATTCCACTGCTGGGTATCTTCCCCAAAGAATTAAAAGAATCATATCACAGTGATATATGTGCACCCATGTTCATAGCAGGACAATTTGCAATAGTTAAAACTTGGAAGCAGCCCAAATGCCCATCAACTGAAGACTGGATAAAGAAAATGTGGGTTTGTTTTTTTTTTAATAAAATGGAGTACTACTCAGCCATCAAAAATGAGAAGTTAGAGACATTTTTTGCTAAATGGATGCACATTGAGGTGATACTCTTAGGTGAAATAAACAGGACACACATGTATAAATACCAAATAGTTTCTCTGGTGTGAGAAACTGAAAGTGTAAATAAGGACTAAAAGTTATAACAGATAAAGTGAAATAGGAAGAAAAGGGGCAAAGGGGAAGAGGAAGTGGGAGGGGTAGGGGAAAGGAAAGAAGGGAATGGAATTAATATGAGAAAATGAAAAAATGGAAACAAAGTCTTTGTAAATAGGGAGGGATGGAGGGGTTGAAGAGAGGGCAGGGGAAGGGGGAAAAATAAGAACCAAGAGAAATTATGTAAAGGTGCATATTTCCAATGATGAATGTCATTATACTGTACACCTAAAATGTACCAATAAAAGGATATACAAAAAAAAAAAGACAGAAGGACTGCCCAAGTACACTGAATGAAAGTAAGATACACAACTGTGCATGACTTCTCTAATTTGTTGTTTCAAACTACCTCTGGATAACCTGGTCCCCACAAATATCTCCGGGAAGAACATAGATGAGTGGAATGGAGAGAAGAAAGGGAGAGGGAGAAAGAGGAGGAAGAGGAAAGGGGGAGGAGAGCTCACTTATACAGCTTTGAGCTTTGCATAATCTGTCTAAAAACCTATCTACCCAGAAAACTAAATCATTTTTTTTAAAAAGTCAGTGTTAAAAAAAAATACTTTTTTAAAAAAGTAAACACTTTCTATCTATACTTGCACACAGAGCTCTTAACAAAGCATATTTCCATAATGATGAACCATATATTGCTGCATTATTAAAATAATATTCATTATTAATATAACATTTAATAATATAATATTAAAATAATGTCTTTCAGTTTGTCCAGGAGTTATTTTCTTTAAATAGCTCACTAGGAAGCACTTTCCACAAAAAATAGGATCTATGCCTAAAACCATTAACTGAAATGTTGATGTCATTCACAGATATTTTCATTGCTCCACATTTACTGTCATCAATAGGAAAACATGATGGCCCTTAAGTGGCTGGTAATTTCACTTTTGAAAACTTTTCACTTTTTAAAAATCAGCATGGTCAGGCAGGCATGGGGGAACACGTCTGTAATCCCAGCACTCTGGCAGGCTGAGGCAGGAGGATTAAAAGTTCCAACCCAGCCTGGGCAACTTAGCAGCTCAGGTGAGACCCTGTCTCAAAATAAAAAGGGCTGGGGATGTAGCTCAGTGCAAAGACCTTGGGTTCAATCCCTAGTTCTGCAAAATTAATAAATAAGACAACGTGTTCTTAGGAGATAGAATCTTTAAGAAGTATAGTTTTATAAAATGTATACTTAATTAACATTTTCAACATAAACCAGAAACTAAAAATATACTTCTGCATCTTTCAAGCCACATTTGTTTATCACCAAAGAAATTAATGTTATGGCAATGTTTTGCCAGCTGATACAATTTTTTAGAATCCTGAACACTTACTAAACTTACCACTGGGTTGTTCAGCTTTTAAAAGCCACTTCTTTCTGAAAATAATTTCAGACTAAGTGTTAACATGTTTAAAGAATGGCTTTGTATTTGAAGATACACCCAGTGCACCCCTCACAAAAAGTTCTACAAATCATGTCTTACATTTTTTTAAAGGACTGTGAATATAACTCTGTTCTATGGAAAATTAAAATCCTTGTAGGAAGATCTTTATGACTATCAGCACAGCCAAAGATGACTCGGATAAGCAATAAAATCTGCATGTCTTTCTAAAAGGGTCCAGAAATTGTAAGTTAATTGTTGTCAAATGCTCCAAAGTAAAAAGATTATTCTGTCTATGAACAATATATTTTTTAAAAAAGCACAAATTGCATGATATTCAAATTCCTCTGAGATTTTAATGAAAGCCTCGCTCTTAAGAACTTCTCAGGTCAATCACTGTGGCAAATATTAGCTCCCTCAACTACTGTATCTGGTACTACTGTTTCCCTTTCGGAGGGAGACACAGGAGAGTGGCTACTGTGTGTGGAGGCTGTGCTGAACTTGCTGTGCTGAATAACCAGTGATCCAGAAAGTGTAAAACACTCCCATTCTGGTGAACCATTTTATTGGTTCTGGTTCATAAGGTCCTAACTATAGAATTTCATTCTCTACGCCAAACCCTAATCTTCTACTGGAACAGAAGTTTAATGTCTTTGAATGGGTTTAATTTTGATCAGTTTTTCACTGCCTATGTCAAAGGCATAGGAGACTTCACACAAAAATAAGAGTTTAGAGGGGAAAAAGAGCCTCCCTTGGGTTTTTAAACTGAAGAGGAAGTAGAAGAGGGGAAAAAAGCATTTTTTCAAGTGTGTGAAGTTGGAGGAGAAAGAAATTAAAAACATGCATAGGCCTAGAAAGGAAGTAGAACAAATACAAGAAAGAAAAGGAACAGAGGGAAAGTAAAGAGAACGAACATTATTGCTGAAGTACCCCTAACGGAACTGATGTACCCCCACAGATTAGAGAGCTGCACTTGGTGCTCACACAGGACCCCCATGTCCAGCTCACCTGGGTGCTCAGAGGCTCCCTGGAGGCTGCAGCTACAGGATGATCATCTGCAGATGTGCTCAACAAGCACAACTGTGCCTCCTGCTGCCCCAAAGCACCTGAAAAGCTGCTCCAGCTGGAAACAGGTAAATCCCAAGGCATAATGGGAAATTACTGCAATATTTATACTGCGATTAGTATATTTAAGCACAATAATGATGCTAATCTGTTTAGCACAACATACAAATATGTTCTGAAAAACATTAAATTAAAACCAAGCACACTGTGTGGATAGTTTTCTAGTACACCCGCATATGTTGAAGCATTTACCTGCTCAAATTTCAAGAACAAAAGCTCTAATTTCATGTATTAGGTTAATCTGTCACCTATGCCTGTACCTCCTAACTATGCATAATACCCAATTGTGTGTAGGGCGATTCATTCATTCATAATTCACTGTCCATCATTCATTGCTTATTCTGGGCCTACTACATGCTAAGAACAATTCTATGTCCATAAAATGCTCTGATGTGGAAAGATAACACATGACCTAATTGTTATGACACTGCTGTTAAAATTCTACAAGGAGCACAGCCACAAAGGGACGGGGTCTAGCTTAGGCGGGGAGGTCCGTGTGCACAGCTCCTAGGAATACAAAGAAAGGCTAGGCCAACAATGTGAATGCTAGCTCAGTTCTGAAGTCTGAGAAGACAATCAGGTGGCCAAGGAAGGATGACAAGGACAGCATTTCAGGAGCAATAACATGGAAGTAGAAAAATCCCCTAAAAGTGGCAAGGCTCTTGACAGAGCTCGAGGAAAATAAAGAAGTGTGAAGAATGTGTAAAAGATAGATAATAGAGCTATATTACAGGCCTTGTTAGGGTACTGTTCTTTACTCAAAGAATAATGAAAAACTACTGAAGGTCAAATGAAGCACAATCATCACTAATATTTCCTGATCACCTACTATGTGCTGGAGACTATTCCAGGCACTTGTAATAATTAACCTTTGCAATCATCACAATAACTCTATAAAGTAGGTACCAATTATAACTGAATCGCAAAGATGAGGAAACTCTGAGACACACACTAAAGGTCAATGACTTACTTACTTTCAGTGCAGTTCAGAATTGAGCCAGGCAGCATAACTTTAGCATCTGAGTGCCTCATCGTCAGACACTAGCTCTTGCCACAAGTCCAACCCAATGGAAGAAGTAAGTCAGCTGCAATATGGTACTAATTTTCCTCTCTCAGCTCTTGGGAATTCCAGATAAACTACAGTAATACTAGTATCTCGAGCAGATAATATAGCTTCAGTAGTAAATCAAAACATAGTAATATGTACGTATTTTATGTGTTTTTTAACATCCACCTCTATCATTTCAGACATGACAGTATAGAGAGATCAATTTCCCAAAGGCAATCCCAGAAACATAGTGCCTGAGACAGTGTAAAAGGGAAGAGGAAAAATCTAAAACCATACACTATACAATGTCAAATTCCATCTACAATGTAATCAAAAGGTAATTAATGAAAACTAATGACTCAAAAATATTGTAAATACTGAAATTTTAAAATAGCTTTGATACAGTATGAATGGCTTACCTTATAAAATTGTAAAACTATAAAATATATGGATGTACATAAAAGTAAACATACATGAATAAAATTCTATAATTATACATCATGTTATCACATTACCTTTCCTGAAGGTTCCCTGAAGGTTTTAAGATATTCTAATATTAATAAGATTTCTAATACTATCTTTTCTAACTTTGGAATTTTCCCTTTTGAAATTCTCCAAGTGAATAATTTATTATATTTTCTAGGGAAATTCATTATTACAAATATATGCAAGAATTATTTATTTAAATAAACATTCTTGCTTATGCAGGCCAAAGCATTATTTATCAGAACTGGCTTGAATAACTCTTTATCATACACTTATTTTACTCATACCATCTTCCATTTCCAAATTCTTTTAAATTCAGGATGATCATAATCTTTGTTTTTCCTCAAACTCTATATAATTGTGAAAGAAAGGTGTAATGAATTTTATCCTACATGATGAACTTCCTACTGCTCAAAGAGATGCCTTCCAACCAAGTACTACTTTGCTTCTCAAATTCAGAAATATGTTATAATATTCCTGACTATTATATAAGCTTGTCACAATGCAATACAATAAATTGCCTTTTTCACATCACAGTATTTTATTCTACATCTCCTCTGAGAAACCTTCTATAAACACCAATGTCTAGACCCTCAGCATGTTGGCTTCCTGACCTGAGCACTTCCCTCTCAAAAAGCCCTGTTTCCTTTATTGTCCACTGTAGATGTGCAGTGATCAGAGCCATACTCTTTGTATTTATACAGGTATGCCCCACACTGGGCACAGTGCCTACCAAGCCCCTACTAGGCACCAGCAAATAGCTCTTAAAACAATTTCCTAAGAGTAACATCATTAAAAAATTATGACCTATTAGAATACACTGAGTGTGTCAAGAAGCTTAAAGGATAAAAGCAGACCTCTATGTGAAAATTAAAATCCTGAGGAATTTTATTATCTAAAATTCATAGAGTGCACATATGAGCTTCTTTAACTAAAGGAAGTATAAATGTAAAATACAGTCAGGGTGTGGTATGTAACATCAGACATATAACAAAAGCTAATATAACTTCACTTTTAATAAATTATGAATCATAAGCTTTCAACACCTTTTTCACTCTACCACACCTATTCTACTTGGCAAGGTGCACTTTTTCTTTTATAATTTTACATACACACACCTTAGAAAAACAAGAGAGACTAAATATCATGATGTAGAATACAATGGCTTCTTAAAGCATACATATTTTAAATTTTTAATCTTGATTTTCCAAACTATGTTCCAGGAAACCTTAGTGCAATAGTTCTCACACGTATCAGAATCACTTGTAAGGCTCATTAAAACACAGGTCCTGGACTGCACCTTCGGAGATTGTAAGGCAGTAAACCAGAGTGGGGTCCAGATGACAGGAAGCTGCCTTGGTTCCAGGACCATACTTTGAAGACAAGTACCCCACTGTGCTGTTAACAGGTGAGGAAAGTGAGGGTCATTCTCAAACACTGTTGGAAAATGCTGCCCATCCTGTATGTCCACTTAAAATGTCACTATACACATCAGCATATAAAAACTGAAAAGTTCTTCAATAAATTAATGTTTCACATTGTTTATCAAAGGAATCTGATAATCAAAGATCAGCAACATCTTACCATGCTCTACAGAATACCTTTTAAAAACAAAATCTACATTTGACTCTTTAAAACTGTTTTCCTTAAAATATACCTCAACAAAAACTACTTTTGTTCTTGGAAATAATCCAGCTTCTTACTATGTATGATTACTGTCCAAATAAATAGTACGGCAACTTCAGAAAAAGTAGTTTATCCAATAATGTATATCATTTCTTACAATGCTAATTTCTGTAGCTGAGTACAAAGTAAATATCAAGATCACACAATGATTAGATCAGCAATCCAATTAATTAGAACATACACATAATTTAACATCATTTTGAACGTGAATGACAAGAAGCCACAAATTCACCTTTATCTGTTCTCATTTACTAACAGAATCCTAGAGGCAGTGGCATGAAATGCCTTAGGAACGTTTTGGCTGAAACAGTTTCTCACATATGACCCTATCTGGTGTTGACAAACACCTGGAGTGAATGTGGTATGGTAGGCATTTCTCTGTCACCATGAGTTGGAGAATTGAGAAAAAGAACAGCAGAGTGACTAACCAATTCACTGAGACCAGGTGATGACAAATTCTCTGACAGTCCAGTCATCTGTCCATCACCTGGGCCTCGCCTTGATGATAACTTCTCCACTCACACTCTTCATTTTATGTAACAACATCTGCCTTTCTCCTCCCTTTTAATCACAAAAGTTACATGTGAAATAAATGCATATGTTAAATCTTGCAGACAGAGATACATTCAAACACTGCTCAATTAGAAGTTAAGCCTGACTGGATGCCATGGACCAAGAATGACTTACATGAGTGTTACGGCTGCATCTAGATGTCCTCACAAAGCCTCATGCAGTCACAGGCGGGGCTATTTGAGAGGTGGCTGGACCTACAGTGTGTGATGCTGGGGTTAAGGGTTGTGATTACTGAATTAGTCCACTGAATAGATTGGCACCAACCTAATCTCAGTAGCCTAGATACAATATAAAAGGGGCAGAAAGATGCTGTTAAGGTCCCTTACCTGCTTGCTTTGCTACCTTCTGCCCACCATGAACAGTTTCTCCTCTGCTACACCTGTCTGCCATGCCATCCTGGCTTGGAGCCAGCTGATTATGGACTGAAACCTCTATGAACTGTGACCTAATAAGCCTTTCCTCCTTTAACTTGTGGGTGTTGAGTTTTTGGTCTCAGTAATGAGAAAAGTAACTAAGACAAGGAGTAAAAAGAAGAGGAAAAAGGCACCAGTGAATATTTAATAGAATTTAATAAAGTAAGCTCTCTGAAGAAAGTTTTTTATCTCTCCAAGTGCCTAACCAAAGGCCTGGCACACTATAGCCATTCCACATATTTGCTGATTCTCTGAAGGAATTACAATAACTGAAAACAGTATAGAAACACAAACAATACATTTGAGAAGAGGAAGAGATGACAATCATAAATATATATGCACCAAGTACTAATGCCCCCACCTATACAAAATAAATATTAATGGACATGAAAAACCAAATAAGCACTAACAAAATTGTAGTGGGGGACCTCAATACCCCACTATCACGAATAGACAGATCATCTAGACAAAAAAATCAACAAGGGAATTCTAGAACTGAACGAAGCTATTGAACAAATGGACTTAATAGATGTTTGCAGAATGTTCCACCCCACAAAATCAGAATGTACATTCTTTTTGGCTACACATGGGTCATTCTCCAAAAGAGACGTACTAGCTCACAGGACATGTCTAAGTAAATGTAAAAGAATTGAAGTTACCCCCTGTATATTATCAGACCACAGTGCAATAAAATTGGAGATCAATAGCATAAGAAACTGCAAAACCCCCACAAACACATGGAAATTGAATAACACTCTCCTGAACAACCAATGGGTATCAGTGGAAATTAAAGAAGAAATTAGACAGTTTCTACAAGTAAATGATAATGCCAATACAACATACAGGAATCTATGGGACACAATGAAAGCAGCTCTACCACGGAGATTCATAGCAGTGAATGCCCATATTAGGAAAACAGAGAGAACTCAAATAACCTAATGCTGAACCTCAAGCTCCTAGAAAAAGAACAGCATGACAAACCCAAAGCTCCTACAAGAGAGGAAATTATAAAAATCAGAGCAGAAATCAATGCAATGGATACTAAGAGAATGATACCAAAAAATCAATGAATCAAAGAGATGGTTTTTAAAAGACTAAACAAAACTGATAAAACTTTAGCCAAGCTTATCAAAAAAAGGAAAGAAAATGCTCAAATCCATGTAATTATGAATGAAAAAGGGAAAGTCACAACAGACCCAGCAGAAATCCAGAGGACCATCAATACCTACTTTCAGAACCTGTACTCTAATAAAATGGGAAACACAAAAGAAACGGGCAGATTCCTAGATACATACAAATTGCCAAAGTTAAATGAAAAAGATATAAAAATTCTAAACACCCCAATTACAATCAATGAAATTGAAAATGTAATTAAAAATTTACCAACAAAGCAAGCAAAAGACCTCTACACTGAAAAGTACAGCACTCCGAAAAAAGAGATCAAACTGATATCAGAAAATGGACAGACATCCCCTGCTCCTGGGTAGGAAGGATTAATATAGTGAAAATGGCCATACTTCCAAAACTGCTATATAGATTTAATGCAATGCTGATTGAAATTCCAACAATATATTTCACAGAACTAGAGAAAACAATCCAAAAATTCATTTGGAACCAGAAGAGACCTAGAATGGCAAAAGCAATTCTAGGCAACAGAGACATGGCAGGGGGTATCACAATCCCCAACCTGCAACTCTACTACAAAGTGACTGTGATAAAAACAGCATGGCACTGACAAAGAAACAGACCCGAGGATCAGTGGAATAGATTAGAAGAGGCAGAAACAACTCCAGACATAATCAGCCACCTCATCTTTGACAAAGGAGCTAAGCAACCTCACTGGAGGAAAGATAGCCTATTTAATAAATGATGTTGGAAAAACTGGTTTTCAACACGCCAAAGATTAAAACTAGACCCATATCTATCACCATGCACTAAACTAAGATCGGAGTGGATTAAAGATGTAAATATTAAAACAGAAACACTAAACATGCTGGAAGATAAGTGAGGTAGAACTCTTGAAGACGTTGGCATAGGAAAAGACATTATGAACCAAACCTCAGTAGCATGGGAACTAGCCCAGAGAATCAACAACTGGTATCTCATCTTATTAAAAAGCCAAGAGAAATGACTAACAGAGCTAAGAGACAACCTACAATATGGGGAAAAATTTTTAGCAGCTGTACCTCAGACAAAGGACTACTATCTAGAATACATAAAGAACTTAAAAAAAATCAGACCCCAAATTCAAAGACCCAATTCAAAAATGGGCATCTGAAATGAACAGACATTTCTCACACAAAGAAGTAAAAGCAGCAAATAAATATATGAAAAAATGTTCAACATCACTGGTCATTCAAAAGATGCTGATGAAATCAATGCTGAGATTCCACCTCACCCCACAAAGAATGGCTGCTATCAAGAAATCAACCAATAACAAATGTTGGCGGGGTTGTGGGGAGAAAGGAACCCTTCTCCATTGTTGGTGGGAGTGCAGACTGGTGCAACCACTGTGGAAATCAGCATGGAGATACCTCAAAGAACTAGGACTAGAGGTCCCATTTGACCCAGCTATTCCCCTCCTGGGTACCTTCCCAAAAGAATTAAAAGAATCATACCACAGCAATATAGGTGCACCCATGTTTATAGCAGCACAGTTTGTAATAGCTAAATCTTGGAAACAGCCCAAGTGCCCATCAACTGGAAACTTGATAAAGAAGATGTGTTTTTTTTAATATATAAAATGGAGTACTACTCAGCCATAAAGAACGAGAAACTAGAGACATTCATAGCTAAATGAATGCATATTGAGGCCATTCTCTTAAGTGAAATAAATAGGACACACGTGTAAATACCAAATAGTTTCTCTGGTGTGAGAAACTGAAAGTGTAAATAAGGATTAAAATGATTAAAACAAATAATTGATAATTTGAAATAGGAAGAAAAGGTCCAAAGGTGTAGGGGAAGTGAGAGGGGAAGGGGAAAGGAAAGAAGGGGAAGAAAATATTATGAGAAAAGGAGAAAATGGAAACAAAGTCTTTTTAAATAGGGAAGGGTGGTCAGGGAATGGGGAAAAAATAAGAACCAAGATACATCATGTACAGATACAAGTACCCAATGATAAATGTAAATGTATTGTATACCTAAAATGTACCAATAAAAGAATTTCAGGAAAAAAATACATTTGAGAAACAGAGTCTGGTCCTTTACATACACTTTATTTCTAAGGATCATTTAGATTTCCAAAGGGCAATATAGACACTACAATCATACTTGTCTAATGTCAAAGGCAGAGGAACTACCACTTAAAATTCTTCACCTGCAAAAAGAGGTGCTTACTGCTCAAGTCTCAACTAACTAAACCAGAGAAACAAAGAGAGGGATCAAGACTGAGGAAAAGAAAGAGAACCTACTACACGGAATACAGTATCATTTTAGAAACAGTATTCATTTAATGAACCAAATTAAATCATATTTCACATTAGAAAAATTCCTTTAACATCTTTCATTTTTAGAATTCATTGATTTTTATAAATATGATTTTTGAAAATAAATTATAGTGCATTTTTAATCACATAACTTTTTTAAAGTATTTACAGCTGTTTGGACAAGTTACTATATTTTACTTCTGACATTTTATTGGCAAAATTCTTACTCTTAGAAATGTGCAATTTTTCACTGAAATCAATATGCCTAATAGAAAACTACTGACCTCTGTTTCAATAGTATAATATTATAAGTATATATCTACCTCTTCTTTTAGGAAGGCAGGATGAAATTACTAGCAACAGACTTCTGACAAGAGGGACAATAGAGATTGTCCATCTGTTTCCAATTTTTATTATTGTACAGAAATTTCCAGATGTTCTTCCTTCACTGGTATTCCCCACAGAGTACATTTACTATATTTACTATATTCTCTTTACAATCATCTTAGGAATGGTAATAGTGATTGAACAGAAAGAGAAAAATAAAAAATCTTTTAATAAAAATTTCCATGATTCCACACTTTTTGTATCATGAGAAAAGATAAAATCTGTAAGAACACATACCTTCCCCCCAAAAAATGGCTTCAAAAAGGAGAGCAAGAACATTGCAGAAAAGCATAATGGAAGAGAACAAAGTGGGCAGGAAGTAAATCTGGAAGCAGTCTGTCCTCAAGTGAGCTTTCACACATGCCGAAGGAAGACTCCAGTTTTGCAGGTGTACAGATGACTACACATGACAGAAGAGTAATATCTGCAAGAGCCCTTCAATCTGCACTGAACCTTCACATTCTACACAAGCTCTCAACTCTACCACTGAGTATAGCCAGAAGCCTCAGGTAACATCTCCCATTAGCCCACATTAAGGAACAAATGTTTCATCTATGCTTCACAATATATCTTGGAGCATCTAAGTTCTATATTCAGTTCCACTCTGTAAATGCATTTATCTTTGGCCTTGCCATGAAGAAAGGAGAGAAAGAGAACAAAAGAAAGTCACAATATTCTCATTATATTGTAAAATTCTTTATTTCTACAAATAAAAATAAACTTTCAGATCCTATTCAAGTGACCAATGACATAGGGAGAAAAGGTAATATCCTTAATGCAAAAATCTAAAATAAAAAGTTATCACATGCCTGGCTCCAACTTTTAGAAAACCTAAAAAAATCTATCCTTCATTGTGCTATTTTTTAATTTCCTACAAATGTAATGTGTATTTATGAGATCTGTCATTTTCTCATAAAACTGTTTTCACCCACATGCAATGAGATCCATTTGTTTCTACACTGGGTTAAGTGTCTTGATATTCATACACAGGGAATACAGATTTCCCTACTGCAGTAATCACTTTCATGTTGGGGAGCCAACCAATTTCAACATATATGGCAAATCCAAGCCAGTCATTGTCATTCATTTCTCTTCCTAATGATGGCTTAGAGAAACCAAGGTGTTCAATCCCTTGCCAAGAAGACAAGACCACTGGAAAAGGTTTGCTGCATCTTAAGAAAGATGGCATTTTAAAAGGGTGACAGTGTTTCCTCTCTGGAAATGTTCTCATATCTAAAGCCATGTCTACTAAAACCAGAGGATTGGACCAACACAGAATGTCAGAGACTAGAAATGAACCTTTCTCCCCATCCCTCGCCCTAAGGGAAGTATCCTGAGTCTGCAATGATATTCTTAAGTCTCTATCACTAACTACCTGGACACCCATGTACAAGAATGTATAAACGTTCTTCTTGTTCAAATCAGTTTGATTAGAATCTTCTGTTTGTATTCAAAATCATTTTACATGGGGCCAGGGATTTAGCTCAGTGGTTCCGCCATCTGCCCTCACAAGCACAAGGTCCTGAGTTCGATCCCCAGTACAAAAAATAATTAAAAAGTACTTCCAATTTCAAGTAGCAATTACATGTACTGTACTAATTGTTTGGATGTTATAGTTTTTTTATTTTAGTAATTCAGTCAAGTGAAAGAAATAGTAGTAGCTGCCAATACTGTGGATCCTCTCAAACAATAAATGTTAAGATCTAAAAAAAGGAAAAAAAATATCACCAGGGTTCACCTACTGGCTTCCTCATTTAACAGAAAAGGGCTGTGTGTATGTATATGTGTCTGTGTGTGTGTGTGTGTGTGTGTGTGTGTGTGTGTGTAAATCAAACATTTTAAGTACGGTTTTTGTCTTCTTTCGCAATGCAATGTTTTAATTCTCTCAAAAGTAAGTCTCTACTGCAATGTGGACAGTAAAAAAATAGTTCTGATATTATAGTTTGTTTAATGAGATTTTGGGAAAATAACTAGGATTTTTTAAAACAGTTTAAAAGTTATGTGGATGCACTACCTTGGTGTCTGCATTTTGTGCTAATCCACCAAGTGTTTTCACTGCTGATTTAAGACACAGTGATACGGCAGTGTTCCTACGCACACGTCCAGCAAGGAAATCAGACACTGCAAAGGCACTCACTGAACAATATAACAAGTGCCACCACAGAGACTGGGGCCAGCCAGAGTACCTGATGAGTTGAAGAATCTGCAGGAGAATTAAGAACAACCTTCCTGGAGATCTCCTTAGCTTCCATTCTGAATAGATGCCCAAAAAAGTGGCAATGCTCCAGCTAATTAGTATTGTGTGATAAGTTAATGCATCAAACTTCAGACAAAAATGATTTAAACTTTTAAAGACTGAGTTCGCTGCTCAATTAAACATTTAATTTTATTTCACTACAATTTTGAAGGAAATTTAAATACCAAATGAGGCTTCAAACTCCAAATTACCAGTTGCTAATGATAAACCATTTTTCAATCTGTGGGCTGCTCAGATAGGCACGTCTAACCATTGTCCTATGCCATATCTCAGGCAGAAAATAGTCCTGGGAGGTAAAATAATGTTCATGTTTGGCCAAGGTGAAAGGCTAGCTGTGTGTACAGTGCAGGATTCAGGGGTGTAATCTTGGTTCTCTTTGTTTTTAAGTCATCAACAGCGACCACTATTTTCCTTATCTGCTAGTGGTCTCCTGGAACCTCTGCAACCACTGGCTCCCCAGAGTGGGAGCTGAGTTCCCCAAAGCACAGATTCAAAAATCAGCTTTGCCACCAACTCTTATCCACAGCTCACATAGGTCCCCACATGTAATCTTGCAGCCCATCAGGAAAGAAATATGTGAAAGAAACAAAGCTAATTTCCAATTAAGTCAGTTCTCTCACCAGCCCCTCAAAAGGAAAAGAACTCCTCTTTTTGTCTACCCCCTCCAAATTTAACTGAAATTCTGAAAACTAGCTTTGTCTCAAAATTCCTTAAATGCTTTTCATGTTCTTTGGTTGCTCTTTCTAAGGCTAATTTAGGATGCAAGCTGAGAAAGGGCACCATAACCTCAGTAACAAACAACTTCAAATTATTTCAGCTGAACATTCAGAAGAAGTTCTGGGTAAAAGGACAACTTATCCTACAGCATAAACAATGGCTGCTGTGAGAATGTTTGCTAGACATTAATACTTGAGAACATTTCTTTTTTGACTTGAAAACTTTTTAACCAGAAGTCAAAATATAATTCTATCTAAAGCACACATTTTTAGGAGTATCATTTCCCATTCAAATGCCATCATCAGTCACCTCCGCATTGCAGAAAGAGCAGGAGTATCAAGCTACAGAGGTCTCGGTGACACTGTGCTGCTTCTGCAGACAAGAGACAAGGTTGCAGCTCGAAAGCTGAGCAGCAGCAGGCAGGTCCCCCTGATACCTAGGTTGGACTGCATTCTTGGAAGGCATCCAAATGGCTCAGCGAAGGACCATGCCTGGGCCAGTGAGGTGGAAATAAGCCCTACAGACTCATCTCAGACCAAGCCATCGCAGCTGCTAGAGTCACTGGGGAGGACCACCCCGACAAGTGCAGGAGACCACACTGCCCAGAGCCCTGGGGAAGAGAGGAAAGAGAGGGAAGTGAGGGAGCTCCCCATCTCCTATTCTGTCCTAATGTTCTCATCTCTTTCTCACCAATCTTGTTCATCTTCCACCTCATTTTTTCTTCTCTATTATCCCTTTCCCCCATTTCCTTTCACTGCATTAATTCATACAAATCCAACCATAGTTAAATATGTCCAGCCTCCCACCACTCCCGGCCCAGAGGCAGGGGCTTCTGAGCCACCTTTCCACTGCTCCTGGTCCAGAGGAAGGGGCTTCCTGGCCACTATCCCTCCTGCTGCTGCAAGCCCAGAGGAAAGGGTTTTTGGGCCACCTTCTGTCCCACTGCTCCGGGCCCACAGGTAGGGGCTTCTCAGCCGCAATCCCACTGCTCCTGGTCCAGAGGAAGAGGCTACTGGGCCACCATCCCTGCTGCTGCTCCCGGCCCCTGTCCCACCTCTCCCAGCTCAGAGGAAGTGATCCTTGCAGGGGCCAACAGCAGCCCCCTGCCCCCCAGTCAAAATGAGAAAACACATAAATAAGTCTCAAAACCAGACTTGCAGATCACCTACAGCAACCCCAAAGGGAAATGAGATGGAACACTCTGATACTCAACCACCTGGACAAACTGAACTGGCAACAAAAGGGGATCTGGAAAAAATGAAATCAGAAATAATTTCTCAGATAACAGGAGAAAATGTGCCCTTAGTGAAAGACAAGATTAATAAATCTAGAGAGAAGCTGAGGAACATGATGGAATCCCAACATAAGAAACAAATGGAATCCATAAAACAGATGCAAATAGATTTCCAGGACATGAAAAACTCCATTGAAAGTCTACACAGCAGAATGAGCCAGTGTGAGGACAGAATTTCAGGTACAGAAGATAAGACTGGAATTAGTGACCAGGAAGAGAAAAATTGCTTCAAAATTATGAGGGAACATGAGAAATCAATCCAGTAGCTGCTAGATGATGAAAAAAGAATAACATAAGACTGATTGGGCTCAATGAAGAAACAGGAGAGAGTGCAGATAACATAAAAAATCTCTTCACAGAAATAATGGCAGAAAACTTCCCAAGCAGGGGAAAAGAGCTTGACATACAGATAAGTGAGGCATATAGGACTCCAAATAGCCTTGATCAAAAAAAATCGACACATAGGCATATAATTGTTAAGATTCCAGAAACACAACAGAAGAACAAAGTTCTCCAAGCAGTTGGAGAAAAGAAACAAATCACATACAAAGGAAAGCCCATCAGAATCACAGCACACTTCTCAACACAAACCATCAAGGCAAGAAGAGCTTGGAGTGACATATTCCAAGCCCTAAAAGAAAACAGCCTCCAACCCAGATTGATGTACCCTGCAAAATTATCTTTCAAAATTCATGGAGAAATAAGATACTTTCATGACAAAGAGCACCTTAGGAACTTCATGAATACCAAACCAGCACTCCAAAGAATTTTACCCAATAGCCTAGGAACAGACATTGAGGATCACAACCCCAGGAAGCAAAGCAGAATGAACCCATCTGGCATGACAAGAAATTAAATGTAAAGGGGGAGAACCCAACAAAAAGAAAAAGTCATGGCAATGACAAGTCAATATGTTTCAGTTATAACCATCAACATTAATGGTCTCAATTCACCAATCAAAAGAAATAGACTGGCAGAATGGGTCAAGAAGCAAAATCCAATAATATGCTACATACAAGAAACACACTTCATTCAAAAGGAAACTCATAGACTGAAAGTTAAAGGGTGGAAAACAATACTCCATGCAACGGGAACCCCCCAAAAAGCAGGAGTAGCTATTCTCTTGGCAGATCAAGTAGATTTCAAACCAACACTGATTAAGAGAGATGAAGAAGGACACTACATCCTTGTAAAGGGAAGAATCCAAGAGGAAGAGATGACAATCATAAATATCTATGCACCAAACACTAGTGCACCCAACTATATAAAACAAATACTAACGGACATGAAAAGTCATATATGCACTAATACAATTGTAGTGGGGGACCTCAACACCCCACTGTCACAAATAGATAGATCAACTAGACTAAAAATAAGCAATGAAATACTAGAACTCAATTGAACTCTTGAACAAATGAACCTAACAGATGTTTACAGAGTCTTCCACCCCACAAAATCAGAATACACATTCTTCTCAGCTGCACGTGGGTCATTCTCCAAAATATACCACATACTCACACATAGAACATGTTTAAGTAAGTGCAAAGGAATTGAAGGTATCCCCTGTATATTATCAGACCATAGTGCAATGAAATTGGAGATCCACAGCAAAAGAAACTCAAAAAATTTCATAAACACATGGAAATTGAACAACACACTTCTGAATAACCAATGGGTCACAGAGGAAATTAAAGAAGAAATCAGACAGTTCCTCCAATTAAATGACAATGACAATACAACATATCAGAATCTATGGGACACAATGAAAGCTGTCTTACGAGGGAAATTCATAGCAGTGAATACGCATATTAGGAAAACAGAATGAGCCCAATTAAACAACCTGATGCTGAACCTCAACCTTCTAAAAAAAGAAGAACAGGACAACCCCAAAGCTCATACAAGGGAGGAAATTATAAAGATCAGAGCAGAAATCAATGCAATGGAGACTAAGAGAACGATACAAAAAAATCAATGAAGCCAAGAGTTGGTTCTTTGAAAAAATCAACAAAATTGACAAACCCTTAGCCAACCTTATCAGAAAAAGGAAAGAAAAGGCCCAAATCCATGCAATTAGGAATGAAAAGGGTGAAATTACAACAGACCCAGCAGAAATCCAGATGACCATCAATACCTACTTCCAGAACCTATATGCCAATGAGATGGACAACACAGCAATGGACAGATTCCTAGATACATATGAATTACCAAAGTTGAATGAAGAAGACCTAAAAATTCTGAAAAATGCAATATCAACCAATGAAACTGAAAATGTAATTAAAAACTTGTCAACTAAGAAAAGCCCGGGCCCTGATGGCTTCACTGCTGAATTCTACAAGACATTTAGAGAGGAACTGCTGCCACTACTGTTTCAACTCTTCAATGAAATTGAAAGGGAAGCAATACTCCCAAATTCATTCCTGGAAGCAAGCATCACCTTGATCTCCAAAGCAGAGAAAGACCCAACTGAAAAGGAGAAATATAGGCCAATCTCACTAATGAACACAGATGCAAAAATCCTTAATAAGATAATGGCAAACAGAATGCAGAAGATCATCAAGAAGATCATACACCCTGATCAAGTGGGATTCATCCCAGGGATGCAGGGATGGTTCAACACATGCAAATCAATCAATGTAATACACTATATCAATAGAGCCAAGGACAAAAACCATATAATTATCTCCATAGACACAGAAAAAGCATTTGACAAAATCCAACATGCATGTATGATAAAAACCCTACAAAAAATTGGAATAGATGGTCTCTACCTCAAGCTGATAGAAGCCATCTCTGAAAAACCAACAGCCAATATCATACTAAATGGTCAAAAACTGAAATCCTTCACACTAAAATCAGGAACAAGACAAGGATGTCCAATGTTACCACTCTTGTTCAATATAGTTCTGGAAACACTAGTCATAGCAATTAGACAAGAGAAAGAAATAAAAGGAATAAAGATAGGAAATGAAGAAGTCAAATTGTCATTATTTGCAGATGACATGATACTCTATATAGAAGACCCCAAGAACTCCAACAAAAGTCTTCTAGACTTAATAACCAAATTCAGTCAAGTAGCTGGTTACAAGGTCAACACACAAAAATCAATAGCTTTCTTCTACACGAATGACAGACTCACTGAGAGAGAAATAGGGCAAATAATTCCTTTCACAATAGCATCCAAGAAACTGAAATACCTAGGAATCAACCTAACGAAAGAAATCAAAGACCTCTTCTCTGCAAACTATAGCACTCAGAAAAAAGAGATTGAAGATGATATCAGAAAATGGACAGACATCCCCTGCTCTTGGGTAGGAAGGATTAACATAATGAAAATGGCCATATGTCCAAAACTGCTATATAGATTCAATGCAAATCCAATTGAGATCCTAGCAGCATACTTCATGGACCTTGACACAATAATCCAAAAATTCATTTGGAACAAGAAGAGACCCAGAATAGCAAAAGCAATTCTAGGTAACAGAGACATGGCACGGGGTATCACAATCCCCAACCTGCAACTCTACTACAAAGCTACTGTGATAAAAACAGCATGGTACTGACGAAGAAACAGACATGAGGACCAGTGGAACAGATTAGAAGATGCAGAAACAACACCAGACACACTCAGCTATCTCATCTTCAACAGAGGAGCTAAACACCCTCACTGGAGGAAAGATAGCCTCTTTAATAAATGGTGCTGGAAAAATTGGGCTTCAACTTGCCAAAGATTAAAACTAGACCTATATCTCTCACCATGCACTAAACTAAAATCAAAATGGATTAAAGATCTAAATATTAAAATAGAAACTCTGAACCAGCTGGAACAGAGGTTAGGTAGAACTCTTAAAGACATCGCTGTAGGAAAAGATTTTATAAACAAAACCTCAGTTGCCCATGAACTAGCACAAACAATCAACAAGTGGGATCTCTTCTTATTAAAAAGCTTCTGCACAGCAAGAGAAACCACCAGCAGTGTGAAGAGACAACCCACAATGTGGGGAAAAAACCTTCACCTGCTCTTCCTCAGACAAAGGTCTACTATCTCGAATCTACAAAGAACTTAAAAAGATCAGACCTCCCAAATTTAAAGATCCAATCCAAAAATGGGCATCTGAAATGAACAGACATTTCTCAGACAAAGAAGTAGAAATAGCAAATAAATACATGAAAAAATGTTCAACATCACTGGTCATTCGAGAGATGCAAATGAAAACAATGCTGAGATTCCATTTCACTCCAGAAAGAATGGCGGCTATCCTGAAATCAACCAATAACAAATGCTGGCGGGGCTGTGGGGAAAGAGGAACCCTGCTCCACTGCTGGTGGGAGTGTAGACTAGTGCAACCACTGTGGAAATCAGTATGGAGATACCTCAAAGAACTAGGACTAGAAGTCCCATTTGATCCCGCTATTTGACTGCTGGGGATCTTCCCCAAAGAATTAAAAGAATCATACCACAGTGATATATGTGCATCCATGTTCATAGCAGCACAGTTTGTGATAGCCATAACTTGGAAACAGCCCAAATGCCCATCAACTGGAGACTAGATAAAGAAAATGTGTTTTTTTTATAAAATGGAGTACTACTCAGCCAACAAAAATGAGAAATTAGAGACATTTATAGTTAAGTGTATGCACATTGAGGTGATACTCTTAAGTGAAATAAATAGGACACACATGTATAAATACCAAATAGTTTCTCTCATGTGAGAAACTGAAAGTGTAAATAAGGACTAAAATGTATAATAGGTAATGTGAAATAGGAAGAAAAGGGGCAAAGGGGAAGGAAGTGGGAGGGGTAGGTGAAAGGACAGAAGGGAATGGGATTAATGTGAGAAAATGGAAAAATAGGAATAAAATCTTTGTAAATAGGGAAGAATGGAGAGGTTGAAGGGAGGGCTGGGCAAGAATGAAAAATAAGAACCAAGAGAGACTATGTAAAGGTGCAAATTTCCAATGATGAATGTCATTATATTGTATACCTAAAAGGTACCAATGATTAGAATGAATAATCAATAATGCAAAATAGGAAGAAAAGGTCCAAAGGCGTAGGGGTAGTGGGAGGGGCAGGGGAAAGGAAAGAAGGGAAAGGAAAAATGCTGAGAAATGGAAAAAGTGCAAATAAAGTCTTTGTAAATAGAGAAGGGAGGAGGGGGTGAAGGGGGGGCTAGGAATGTGGAAAAAATAAGAACCAAGATGCATTATGTAAAGGTACAATTCCCAATGAGACATGTAATTGTGTTGTATACCTACAATGTACCAGTAAAAGAATTTAACAAAAAATAAAAAATAAAAAAATTAATTATGTCCAATGTGTTGAGAAGCTCTAGACTGCAAACAAAGTAGTTTTTACTTTCTAGAAGCTCATGGCTCAAGTAAAATTCAGATATAGTAAGAAATATGCTTTGAATGATTGTTCCCTCCAAAACTCCTATTGAAATTTAACTGCCATCATGGCAGTACTGGGAGGTGGAGCTTTCCGACTGTGATTAATGCCATCACAAAAGGGCAAGTTTGGCCCCTTTTGGCCTCTTTGCTCTTTGGCTTTCTGCCACGTGATGACACAGCAAGAATGCTCTCTACAGAGGCTGGCGCCTTGGTCTCAGACTTCCCAGCCTCCAGAACTGCGAGCCAATAAATTTCTTTTCCTTAGAAAAAAACAAAAGGGGTATAGTTCAGTGCAAAAGCCCCAGGGTGGCAAAAAAATAAATAACAATTTTCTAATCTTTATAAATTACCCAGTCTCAGATATTCTGTAAAAGCAGCACAAATTGGAATAAGCCAATAAAAAGTCACTGGACAATAATTGGGACCACAGAGCTATACACCAGAATACAGAAGTCACTTGTTAATTTGGAGGGTGGGACAATTCACATACCTACGATCTAAATAAGTGTACAAGACATTAATGTACCAAAAACAACACAATTAAAAAAAAACAACTAGCTATTGATACACAGTACACCCAGGCCTCAAAATAAGAAAGCATTTGCAAACTTTGTCCTTAGTACATTTATAATTAAATCCATACACATATATTCTTATATCCATACTGCCTGGTAAAACTTAGCAAGTAGAAAAAATTCTAGAAATGTTTTATAAAACTAAATACAGTAATTTATATATTCTACTATTTTACTGCATTCTTAATAATTTTTATTATTTTAAAGATCCTTTGAGGTCAGCACTATTTTCAATATTAAGCCAAACAAACTCTTGCATAAATTGTTTGGAATTGGAGACTAAGTAAAGGAAAATTTTAAAAATATATATGATATTTATGCATATATATTACATATATGCATTCTAAATCCCAACAAATTATTTTCTGAGGAACCCTTCCTAATATTAAAATATTTTTATTAACTTTGAACTTCAAGAAACCTAAATAAAACCTACTGCTTAAGTGCTTACTAATACATAGTAGTTACAGAATACATGTTTTCAATTAGTAGGGTGCAACACCTTTTGGCTTTATTTTCGCCACAATTTTCAGTGGCAATAAATTTAATTTCAAAAGAAAGTAGCTATAGATTATGGAACTGAGTATAGCTGTATAACACATAAATAAGTCTCAACCAGCTTTAAAGCATATTAAAGGGAGTTGTGAAATATATGTGTAAACATGAAATTCTGAAGTGTTAATCCAGTGACACTTAAGTATTGGTTCCAGTTTATAAACAGATGCTTTTAAAGCTTCTAGGCAAAATTTGAGGAATAGGAATGGCATGCCCTGTCGCAGCTGGTAAGAGTTAAAGCATATTTTGAGCTCTAATGATCTCTCTTAGAATCCATTATTCTAATTGTTGTGAAAACTGTATTTTTTAAACTGGTTTTTAGCAAGATATGTTATTTGGTCAAAGTTAGTGCTAAAAGTGAAATGAATCGAGTTCCTTTTTCCAATCAGTTTACATTTACATGTTCTTTCTAACTCTTGAAGTTTCTGAGGACCCATTATCCTAGGTATCTATTTGGTTTTGTTAACACCTGTAAGAACTGGAAATGTATCTACATTGCTGACTTCATTATTTTGATTTTACAACCAGAGGTACAACTGCTTTTGAGAATAGTGTCCTCAGAGAAATGATGTCGCAGAGCATTGCCATATTTTTATGAGAAAAACATGTTTTAAGTGAAATAAACAGGACACACATGTGTAAATACCAAATAGTTTCTCTAGTGTAAGAAACTGAAAGTGTATATAAGGACTAAAAGGTGTAATAGATAATGTGAAACAGGAAGAAAAGGGGCAAAGGGGAAGGGGAAGTGGAAGGGGTAGGGGAAAGGAAAGAGGGGAATGGAATTAATATGAGAAAATGGAAAAATGGAGACAAAGTCTTTGTAAATAGGGAGGGATGGAGGGGTTGAAGGGACAGCAGGGGAAGGGGGAAAAAGTGAGAACCAAGAGAAATTATGTAAAGGTGCATATTTCCAATGATGAATGTCATTATGTTGTACAACAAAAATGTACCAATAAAAGGATATACAAAAAAAAAAAGGAAAAGAAAAACATGTTTTAATCACAAGGCTTTACACAGTGAAAAGTGTGTTTTCATGGCACACTCCATGGAGCCCTGGGAACCAGCCCTGAGGCAAGCATGCTGCCTCCCATCCGCCAGCTTCCAGTCCCACAGGGAAGGCAGATCACACCCCAGCTACATCAATCGGAAATTGCTCACAAGTCTTAGCTCTGAACGGTTCTGCAAGGAAAGTAAGGCCTTTTGTGGATGGCTTTTATTCTTATTTTTCAATTTCATTTAATAACAATTGATTTTTCTGAGAAAGATAAAAGACTAACTTTGGAAACAGGCCACAGGATTGAAATTTCTGCTCCACACACTGAAGGTCTGGCCCATTGGAAAATTCCTCATTTCCTTTCCACAGGTCTAAGGGTCTTGATGAACCTCACAAAGTGAGGTATGGAAAAGATACACCAAACAAAATGTAGTCACATGCATCAGGGATCTCACAGTTTTCTAATTAGTACTGGTAATAAATCCAGGCAAATTCAGCCTACTTAACCAGTCATGAAGCAAACCGAAGGGCTAAGAATGAGCAGGAGAGAATTCTGTACCAGCTTAAGATGACAGATTGCTTTAGAAACACTTCATTTTGGCCTCTAACTACAAACGAATGTGTTTTTAAGCCAACATTAAAAAAAAAAGTTTGTCCAAGAACCGAGTGCCACTATTAAGTGCCACTATTAAGGCCCAGGCAAGCGCCTGGCTAAAAGCTTGCTCCTTACCATGAAGCAGATCCTTACAGACTCTCACAGAACCCCTGTTAGCATGTACTTGAAAAATCTCAAGAGTGTTCAGATTAGAGGGAAAGGTCGGGAGCAATGCTATATTTGTGAAGGACTGAAGAAGGGTCTCAAATCTAGGTCCTCGGGGAGCAGGGAGCAGAGCTTGTTTACACACACACAGTGAGCAGCTGCTGGAGTGGTGTGGCCAGAGCGGGTGCTGAAAAGGCCCGAGGCTAAAAATACTCCCACTGGCTGCACGGGCTCACATTCCCACACTCCAGCTCCCGGCTGGACCAACGATGTCAGGACAGGCAGCACCTAGGCTGCATGGGCTGTGATTGACGCAGTCCATCAGCTATCTGTCCGGCTTAGTGCTGCTCTGGGAGGAAGCCGTGACAGGAGAGAGCTCTGAGAAGGTGATGAGGGTTAGTGAAGGTATGATTACTTGCCTTTTGCCACTTTAGAAAAAAAGAATTGTGTCAGAGCCCATCACCCTGAGAAGACCTGGAAGGCTCAAATTATAACATATATTTACTCTGACCCACAGCTAAACCTACCAGAGAAAACTAGGGCTTCAGAAACGTGAAATTCTTTTCCCTAAACGTCCACCTATCCACCTCCCCAGCCCCCTGCAAGTCAATCTAGACCAGTGATAGCAAACCTTTTAGAGCTTTCAATGATAACAAAAAGCTGGCTGAGGTACGTGTGCTGTAGGCTCCCCACCACTGGTCTAAACTAATGTGTTCAAGTCAGGAAAATTACATGTTTTTAATTATCCACAATTTAAACTCATCATGTGGAACAAGAATACCTTAATGCTAACACTTGCTGAGACACAGAGCTTGATTTAAATTCTAGAACATTTTTTAAATAAAATTCTTAGAATTTCTACTAGAATGTATGTTCCCAAGACAGAATTTCCATCTATTCTGTTGACGTCTTTAATCTCAGCATCTGGAACAGTCTCTGGCACACAGCAGGTGCTCAATTAAACAGGCAGTGGTGCAACATGGAGCCCAAACACTGGGCCACAGCTCTGCCTGACTAGTCAGCAACCACAGCAAGATGTCAGCCTCTCTGAACCTTTACAGGTGTCGTGAAAACTACACGAATTAAGATATACATGGGGTACTCAGAGCAGTTCCTGGCACAAAGCAGTTTGAATAAATGAAGAGTCCTGGAAGACTAAAGTAACAGAGTGAGAGTAAGACAGCCCCAATTTGATGGCTTCACTTGGGAATTTTCTACTTTACCATGTTTTATAGGTTTATCGGTTTATTAAAGGAATTCTGATTTATGACACTTTCATGTGCAGAGCTTTCAAAAGAAAGGAAAAAAAAAAACTATTGCCTTTTCCCCACTTCAGGGTTTCTGCTTCAATTGATTTCAATTGGCTTAGGTTTAAAAGTTCCCCCGGTGATCCCGCTGTGAGGTAATGGGTAAGAACCTCTTGCTACAGTGATAGCTTCAAGTTGTTTCCACCTTGGCAGAGCGGAGCCATAGAAAACATTCCATCAGTGGAGGAAACTCCCAAGAGAGAGCTGTTGAGAGAAGGCCTGATCCCGATGCGCTTTCTGAGGGCAGCCACCTCCCTTTCCATTCCACACTGGAGCACACAGACAACACCCTCACACCAGGCCTGAAGCAAGGGAACATCAGCAGCCAGTCACACAGGTCCTGATCAGCCAGTGACACTAGAGGAGTGCAACCCAAGGACCTGGCTAACTGACCCATCGGTCCTGCGAAGAAGGAAGGTGTCAGTATTCTTATTCCACAGACTAGGAAGAGCCTGAGACCAGCAAGCCAAACAGGAACAACGACAGAACCAGTACCTGGACTAAGTGTATAAAGTGGGAATTTCTGAAACTATGAAGGAAAAATAACACATTTAAAAAAAAAAAAAAACCTCGGTCTCTGAACAAATTTTCTAGGGATTTTGTGGCATATTCTTTTCACAACTAAACTGTCATCTTCTATAACAGCCAGGAATTCTCAAAAGAGAATTGGTGTGGTAAGAAATCTCTCTCTCTCCATTTGTGCTGCTCTAACAAAATACCTGAGACTGTAATTGATAGGGTGGAAATGCACTGCTGCTGGCTGTGGAGGCTACAAAGTCCAAGGTCAAGGCATGAGCAGGGTCAGTGACTCTGACTTTGAGACGGCCTCCTGCTGCAGGGTCCTTGAGGGGGACAACTGCTGTGCAACAGGAGGCCGAGGACAGGGACACTCTCCTCCTTCACTCTCATAACTCAATCATACCCTGAGAGCCCCCCCGATATTGTCAGTTGGCCAGTAAGTGTCAACACACAAATGCTGGGCACATATTCAGACCACAGCATGATCTTTACACAGACATAAAAGAAAATTACTTTCTCATTCTTTTCTAACTAAAGGCTTTAAGAATAAGAACTGGACCGCTTCATTTTTCTTCATAATAGTACTAAGTTATATTACCATTTACTTCCAAAATATTAACCTTTTAGGAGATAAAGTGAACAGCAAACTATACAATAGCTAGATTTCTTACTAAGAAGCACTGTTATATCTTTTTGTATTTATTTCTCCAGAAAAATAGCCTAAAGTACTTAAAAACAGTAGCAAAGTGAAGAATAGTTGTCAACAATTAGGAAGTACAGTCCCTGACTTACAGCAGCTCCACTCAAGATTTTTCGACTTTATGAGAGTGTGCATGTGCAAAGTAAACCCATCCTTTGAATTTTAAATTCTGTTTTTCCTGACCAGCACCATGCAGCACAATGCTCCCCAATAACTCTGAGCAGCCAACACACCCACAGCTCCTAGTAACAGGGTCATGAGGGAAAACAAGCCACACCCTAGTGCTGTGTGCAGTGACCCTTGGTGAGGTGTATTAAATGCATTTCAATGGACACCTTTTTAACTCAGGACATATTTATCAGAATTGAACCACATCATACGTAGAAGAGTATCTGAATTAATTTCAATCCATGCTTAACATTTTACACTGAATTCCAAAAGGATGAGTTACACTAAAACAGTTCCAATCATAAATATACCAGCATAAAGCAGAACTATCTGTCAAATATATGAAAAGCCAGGCACAGTAGTCGCAGCTATTCAGAAGGGTAAAGCAGGAGGATCACAAGCTTGAGGGCAGCCAGGAAAAACTCAGTGAGACCTTGTCTCAAAATTTTAAAAAAGCTGAGATGTAGCTCACCAATAAAATGCTTGCCTGGCATTCACAAGGCCCTGGGCTCAATGCCCAATACCATTAAAAAAAGAAAGAAAGAAAATTTGTAAATATGAGGTTGTAAATAATCCTATGCTTTTTATACAAAGCAGAAAAGAAAAAAACAGCAAATCGGTGAATTATTTTAAAAAGCTAAACAGGTAAAATGTCAGCACATGGCAATATTCTATGAAAAATGTATTAACTGTTTACAATATTCTATGAAAAATGTATTAACTGTTTACAATAAAATATACCAAAAACATCAAACTCACAATTCACACAGAAGAAAAATATGTGCAGCATCAAATTGTTCAGTATAATTCATCATACTAATACCCAAAGTATAGACAGGGAAAAAAAATGGGTGAAATAGTAACCTTATAAAATCAGAAAATATGCATTTTTATGCATGTCTCATTCATTCATTTTCCTTTTTTGTTTGTTTGCATGTTTGTTTTCCTTCCGTATGGTTTTCTGGTTTGTCCTCCTCCCCCTGAGAGCTGGGCACCTAACTTAGGACATTGAACATGCTAGGCAAGTGCTCCACCACTGAACCATACCTAGAAGCCCTCATTATTGCTTTAAAATAACCACGTTAAGGAAATGGAATCAATATGAGAAAATGGAAAAATTGGAAACATAGTCTTTATAAATAGGGAGGGGTGGAGGGGTTGAAGGGAGGGCAAGGGAATGAGGAAAAAATAAGAACCAAGAGAGATTATGTAAAGGTGCAAATTCCCAATTTAAAAAATTTACATAGATTAGAAGGAAAAAAATAAAAATAAATAAATAAAATAACCACGTTAGTGGGCCGGGGATTTAGCTCAGTGGTGCCAACGCCTGCCTTGCAAGCACAAGGTCCTGAGTTTGATCCCCAGTACCAAAAAAAATAAATAAATAACCACAGAGAAGACCAGAAAATCAAAGCTTAAAGAAGATAACTTTCCCAAGCTCACATATGCAACCAGGAGTAGTTTGGGTTCTGAAACCCAGGCAATTTAATCACAACACCCATGCTCTTCATCACAATATCCCCTCAAATTAGCAAAATAAATAAAATAAGGTTACTGATATTACCATACCAATTTATCAGTGTGCTATAAATAGCCCCCAAGTTAGCAAAAATAAATATTACTAATACTGACTATATATAATTAATAGAAGGATACATACCACAGTTTGAAAGGACAACGTTTCCAAATCAAGAAGGATATATTCCTTACCCTAATGCTCCACTTTCAGGAATACAGTATCAGGAAATAAGTGAAAATAAAGGAAGCTATCTGCTAGAAAATATATATAAGTCATAATAACATATGGCAGCACTACTTATAATTACAGTAGTTCAAATACCTGTTGACAGATAGGACCAAGTAGTTTTTGATGCATTAAAACATACAGTCATTATGACCACACTGCAATATGGAAAAATGACAGAAAGATACACTAAATAAACAAGTGAACAGAACTGAGAGAGATTAAAGGGAAAAAATGAGAACATTTCATTAACTTGAGGTGGGAGAATTGAAATCAATTTTTAAAAATTTTATTTCCCATAATGCTGTTATTTTGCAAGATAAATACATTCTATGCAAGAAATATCATTTATAAGTATACAGTAAAAGAGAATATGCAAAGTTCCAAGTTTTACATATAATAAACAATGGCAGATAATACCTAACATTTTTGTTCTTACTCTGTACCCAGTATTGTTCTAAACATTTTACTTGAATAACTTAGTTTGCACAACTATATCATACTTTGTATTCTCTCCAGTTTACTAATGAGGAAAATGAGACTCTGGGACCTTAAGCAATTTGCCAAGGATCAGCCAGCTGACAGACTGAACGGCCCAGAGTCTAAGCTCCGGGTGCTGCTGCTCAGCATTCCACATACAACCCTGTCAGAAACTGGCTGCTGAAAAACAAAAGATGACCCATAAACAGAAAAGCATAACGCTCACCATGACAATAACATGTCATGGGTTTAGGAAAGCATATTTGCTGAACCTCAAATTAAATGACTCATATTTTAACTACTCCTTTACCATTTATAAAAATGGTGATCTCTTTTAAAATAATTCTAAGAAAATATGAATAAAAAGTAACCAAGAAATACTTACAAAATACTCTACTGTCATAAGATATCCTTATTCATATTAAAATGCCATAATCTTTTAAAGTATTTATAAATACTTGAACTATCTTCTACCAATTTTTAAATTAACTCTATTTTTCTCCAATATAATCAAAACAAACTGAAATGTTGTCCTGACCTTCAGACTTGTATGTACATCCACTACATAGTCATTTACCTACATAACACAAAGACATAGCAACTTACAATAGTCAATGCTAAATTCCTGATAATTCCACCCCACACTCTTGCTTTTCCAATCTTGACAATGTCAACTCCATTCTTCCAGCTGTATGGACCAAAAACCTTGGTATCTCCCCTCACTCCTCTCTCATGCAACATATCCAGTAGCACATGTAGTCTGAATTTGACCATTTCTCATCATCTGCACCATTATCAGTCTGTTCTTAATATACCATTTTCTCATTTAACTGGATTGTTGAGATAAACCTTTCATTGCCTCCCACCTTAGTCCACTAAGTCTACTCACAACACAGCACCTACAGCTATCCTTTTAAAATGGAGACAATGTCAGATCTTGTATTGCTCAGCTTTCCTGTTGCTGAGACAAAATACCAGGAACTTTCAGGAAGAGAGGTTTAATTCGGCTCATGGTTTCAGAAGATTTAGTCCATGGTAAGCTATCACTAAAGCATAAACATGGTAGAGGGGCATGGTGGAACAAGGTGCTCACTTCAGGCAGTCAGGAAGCAGAGCACAGGAGGAAAAGCCCCAGCAAAAAATATACCCTCCAAAGATATTGCTCCAGTGACTTACCTCCTCAAACTGATGAGTATATAACCCACATGATCCAATAACCTCTTCAAGAGTCTCAATCTGTCACATTCCACCCCTTGCCAACTTGAAACCTAAAGACATCTCCATAAGCCACACTTATCTCCAAATAAACACAATAACAAGTTCGTACTTCTACCTAACAAGATATAATTATTTTGCAATGAAAATGCAATAATTATTTCCCTACTGTTTCAAAAAGCAAGTCTTCTGAGACTCGAGACAAACTTCTGCCTGTGAACCCCAGTAAAATTTAAAAACCAAGTTACACATTTGCAATATACAATGGTACACAGTAAAAACATTCCCATTCCAAAAAGGAAGAAATAGAAGGATAGAGAAGAATACCACCAAAGAAAAACCAAAACCTAAGAGGACAAAAATTAAGTCCTTTCTGGCATTCAGTACCCACAGTGATGAAAGATGAGTTCCAGGGAGCTTGGGTGACCCTAGCCCTACAGCCTCTTTTCTGGGATGGATCCACGGTCTGCTAATTTCCTCAGCAGACATTCCATATTCCTGGCATCTCTGACTTCCTGGGGTCTCCACTAGAGCTTTGGCTTCATTCTCACGGCTTAATGGATCATTGCTCAGGGGCACAATGCCCAGCCTCCCAGGCCTTCCTTCAAAATCTGGCTGGGAACCTCCATGACCGCACAACTTTTGCATTCATCATGCCTGAAAAATTGACATCATCAAGGTATATCACTGGTTTGAGCAGTAGCCAAATCCCATGAAATACGGCTGCAGTGGCCTCTGAGTGCCTGGATGGCTGAGTATAGTGAAATCAATTCCCTAGAGGGCCTTTCTCATTCAACAGACCCAGGACTCTTTACTCAGATAAATGATGGGTGAGGCCTTGCTGATTTCTGAGATGTCCTCAAGACATCTTTCTTTTTAATCACTGTTCCAAGTATTTGGTTTCTTTTTAAGGGTGCTAATCTCTTCATCAGCCGCACCTCCTGTGGTCCCAACTTTACACATGATTCCTTTTAGGCTAAAATTTTAGTACTTTATGTATTTCTGCTTTGCTTTTTTCTCTCAATTTTCACTACAAATCCAGCTAAAAGGATTCAGCGGCACCCATGCCACAGACTGAATGTAGGGCTGCCTGGAAATTTCCTCTACCAGACCAATTAGCCCATACCCTTTCCACACAGCCTTCTGCAAAGTCTCAGGACTTGGGCAAAGTGCAAGCAAGTTCTTTGCCAGAATGTAACACACACAGCCTCCAGTCCAATTCCTAATACATGAGCTTGACTTTTACTGTCTAGATTCCTATCAGCATTCTGGTCTTTTGAGTTCTGACAAGAACTACCCACTAGGCTCTGCTTACAGCATTCTAGGGCTTCTACAACCCAAATCTCCAAATCTTTCCAAACTCCTCCTATAAACCAGTTCCAAAGGCTTCTGCATCACATAGATCTAGTCACACTAACAATCCCACTTCTCTGGTACCAATTTTATGTATTGGTCAGCTCTCCTGCTGCCAGCACAAAATACTGGATGCCCAAAACTTTAAAAAGGAGAAATTTAATTTGACTCATGGTTTCAGAGGATTCAGTCCATGGTGAGCTGGCTCTAAGGCAGAAACATTATGGCAGAAGGGTATAGCAGAATAAGGTGCTCATTCCTGGTGCCCACCAAGAAGAGCACAGAAGAGCCCAAAAGAAAAATATACCCTCCAAAGGCATGCTCCCAGTACCCACGTTCTCCAACTGAGTACATCATCTACATGATCCAATACCTCCCCACCAGTCTCTTAATCCAGTGAAGTTGACAACTAAGCCTGTCACACATCTTTCCTTAAAACTCTCTATCCTGTTTAATTCAGAGAAACTGCCAAGAACTTGATAAGAGCTTACACAATTCCAGTGATGTGACCTCTGTCTGACATGCAGCCTTATCTCCTTCCGTGCTCCTTTCATCATCCTCTTCAGGCTCCCTGCCATCCCGGCACTCCTCATACATGTCAGATCAGCCAGGTTTCCACCTCAGTCATGGCCTTACTGTTTCTCTATCTAAGCAGGGATCCATGTTTCTTGTTTTTTTACTACCTTCTGATCTCCTCACAGGTCCCCCTCTCTCTGAGTGGCCCACTGAAGGACAGCACATCTTCCTGCTGGCACACCTCCCTCACTTTGCTCTATTTTTTCTCCATAACTCTTATCACTACCCACCATCATACAATATTTTGTTTATTTAATATATTCTCTGTCTCCCTTAAGAGAACATAAACTCCATAGAAGCAGGGATTTTCTGATTTGTCTTTATGGTCTATATCATTTCTGAGTAAGTTTTGATGCTCTACTCTGTAAATATTTAATTAACAAACTATTAATTAATACAACTGCAACAATGGTTAAAATCCTTATGTGAGATGAATCCTTAGAGTGAAATAGCAAAAGTTGTCACTATAAGAAACTACTAATAAAAATTGTGTTAATTTTCTCATTCATTTTTAACTTTTATGTTTTCATGAATGTGGCACATGATTCAGCCTACAAATTGTACTAAAATAAATTTATTATAGTTTAGGTCAAGTACATTACTCAATTGTACATAATATCTGTTCAACATCTCATGAAAAACAAAAAACAAATTGACTGCAAAGTTTTAGCAACTCTACCTATAAGCTCTCTCCCTTACCCATTCAGTGCTCCCACTTTCAGTACCTGCCTTCATTCTCTCAGTCTCTCTTTTCAACATTAATACACCATTTGCACAGCTAATATGGTTATCTTTCTAAAATTCAGATCTGATTATTTCACTGACTAAATTAAGAACTTCTATAGAATCTCAATGTCTGCAAAAAAATTTCTCATTGTGTCTTTAAAGCAGGTCAATCTATTGGAAAGGTAAACATTCACAATTCCTCCCTAAATCTCTGTTAGCTTTCCATCATTGTGACCAAATATTTGAGAAAAGTCAGCCTAAAAGAGTGAAGGTTTATTGTGGCTCATGGTTTCAAAGGTCTCAGTCCATGGCCAACTGACACCATTGCTTTCACACACAAAACAGCAATTCATGGCAAAGCAAAGCTGCTCACCTCAAGGCAGCCAGGAAGGCAAGAAGGAGAGATCAGGAGGGAGGGAGGAAAGAGAAAGGTGACAGGGATGAGCTATAGCCTTTCAGGGCATGGTTTCACTGACCTACTTCCTGCAACTAGCCCCCACTTCCTATAGCTTCCACCACTTCCCAATCACGAATTCACTTATGAAGCCATCAGAGCACTCATAATGCAATCACTTCCCAAAATGCCCACCTGTGAACACTGGTGCATTGGGACAAAGCCTTCAACACATGAGCCTCTAGGGGACATTTCAGATCCAAATAATCCCACTTTTCAGAATTATAAGATTCCAATTATGGGGCTGGGGAATTAGCTCAGTGGTTCCGCCACCTGCCTTGAAAGCGCAAGATCCCAAGTTCAATTCCTGGTATCAAAAAAAAAAAAAAGGTGTAGACATTAAGATTCCAGTTATGTCATACAATTTCATAGCATTCGCTATTTTTCTCCTGTTGCTCTTTGCCTTAGATTCTCTAACCCTTTTTCATTGTGGGCAAATATCTATTGATTTTCCAAGATCAAAAGGATATGTTATCTTTTCTGAGAAAACTTCACAAAGTCTGCTCAGAAACAGTAGTTTCTTCTTCCTTCACTTTCCTTCCTCCATACTAACACGGACTATATGTTAGAGTCCTTAGACTTGAGCTTCTCTCCCTAATCACATTGAAATTCTAACTGTGAACTCACCACACAGCAAACAGTTGATGCTCTATAAGTGCTTGCTTAATGAGACTACTGCAGTGACCTCTTCCAAGCAATAATGGGAAAAGAAAATCTTGAAACATCCTCTAGATATGGTTTCTATCATTTCCACAATATAAACCTGTAAACTATAAAAGTTAAATATTTTTAAGTTTTTAAACAAGAACTTTATGAGGACCCTTTACATCTCAAAACCTATAAATTCTATAAAAAATAAATTTCCACATCTCTGAATATAGTAAAATTGTGTTTATATGGAAATACTGGCACCATATTTCAGGTGAAAACTTTTTTTGGCACTCATTCACAGGGAGCAATAAATCATTTCCTTCTGCAAGTAAATGTTATTGTGGGTGGGCCTTTTCTAAAGAGAAAATACTTGGATTCAAAGGTTCCCTCCCTGGAATTTGAAGCTGTCATGGCCCAGATATCAAAGCTTAGCAGTTCTTAAATTTAGCAATTTTTAACTCAAGCACTAAGTATAAGCCTGTTTTTTTAAAGAGCCATCAATCAATTACCTTAGTATCAGCCCATATCAGAGGATGTTAATCAATAGTAACCTCATTTGTAAACAAACTTGTGTTTATTTTGAGGCTATGCAATTTTTTTAATTGAAAAATACCAGTATTCTAAGTATAAAATAGTTTGGTAATTTTAAAAAGTCTAAAATTACAATAGTATAACAGAAGTGAAACAAATTATTCAGTGGCAACTGTTTTATACAATGTTCTACCTACAAATTCTCAAGCGGTATTTATTAACTTTACCTCATATACCTAGAGCACAATGCTACTCTAATTTTTAAAATCATAAACTAAAAATGTCATATTTATAAAGCTTCAACCATAATAGTAATCAAAGAAATGTAAAAACTTTTCAGCGTTATTTTTAATTAGCAAATTAGTAAAGTCTTAGAAAGATAAGAAAGGTCAATGGTGAAATAAAACAAGAATTCTTATATACTGCTAGTGATCACAAAAATAAAAACAATCCTATTTTAGTTACTTTTCTTCTTGCTGGGACAAAATGCCCAACAACTTAAAGGAGGAAAGCTTTATTTTGGATCATAGTTTTTAGAGGTTTCTGCTATGCTCCGCTGGCTCCAAGTAAAGGCAGCAGGGTGGCAGAGGAGCATGCCAGAGGAGAAACATCTCAAGGCATGACAGTGGAGGCAGAGAGAGATCAAGGAAGGAGGAGGAAGAGAGAGAGGCTTCCAGGCCCCACCTCCAATGACCACTTCCTCCATCCAGGCTTCACAGCCCAACATCACACTTAGCTATGAACTCACTGGTGGACTAATCCATATAGATGAGTGTCACGTCCCCATGATAAATCACCTCCCCAAACCCCACTTATGAGTGCATGACGCTTTAAGCGGACATCTAGATACAAACCATGACAAATGCTTTCACATATTAATGCTGAAATTGAACATCAAGAGTCATATTCTTTTGAACCATTAAAATTGTACTTCTGGAACTATCCTAAAGCAAAATCATAACAATATAAAAAGTTGTTATGCCCAAAATTGCTCATCCCACTATGTACAACCAAACTAAATGTCTACAAATGTGGGACTAGCTGAATAATTTACTGAGAACATAACGCAAAGCAGGATATAACAGTAAGTAGCCATTAAAGTTATAATTATGTTGCTATATTATGAAATAATACAGTAATTATGACCGATTACCATTACCGTTTGCTCCCTTTAAATACTGAAGCAACATAAAATAAACTTCAATTAAATATAATCCTGGATCCAGACTGAATTTACAGTAGTCCTTTTTTATCCATAGTTTTATTTTTCTATGGTTTCAGTTACCCAAGTTCAACTGTAGTTTGGAAATATGAAATATAAATTCCAGAAATAAACAGTTCATAAGTTTTAAATTGCACACTGCTCTGAATAAAGTGATAAAACCTCATACAATCCCACTGTGTCCCACCCAGGACATGAACCATCCTTTCTCCAGTGTATCCGCACTGTATACTTCACCCTCCCTGTTAGGCACTTAGTATGTGTCTTGGTTATCACATTGGCTGGCATATTAGAGGGTCACATGCTTGGGTTGAAGCAATCCTTACTTCACTTAATAATGGCCCCACAGTACAAGAGTAGCAGTGCTGGCAGTTCAGCTATGCCAAAGAGGAGCTGTAAACCGCTTCCTTAAAGTGAAAAGGTGAAAATTCTCAACTTAATAAGGAAAGAAAAACTATCTGGGAAATGTGTAGCAGGAACAGAAACTCACATTAGTTTTGCTGTCACACCTAAAACTGCATAATTTCAACCTGAGTGAGCAGAGCTTAGTTAGGACGGAAAAAGCATTACATGTGTGGCTCAATACCATATGTAGATTCAGGTATTCACTGCAGATCCTAGGACTCAATCCCCACACCAAAGGAGAACTTGTATACTTGCTGTTCTCCATAATTAACAAAACATCACGAGCTGTTCTCTCCAGCCACGGTGTCTCAGGCATGGCTGGCATATTCATAGGATTTGCTGTTACTACATTTTACTACTTAAAATTAAATCACTATTAATTACTAAAGCATGATTCACATCATTAGTCAAGTGGTTTACATTCACAATCTTTCTCACCTCTCTGACAGATTTTTTCTTTCAAGAATTATAGACATGAGTGGGGCCCGGTTAGCTCAGTGGCGCCACACCTGCCTCACAAGTGCAAGGCCCTGAGTTCAATCCCCAGTGCCAAAAAAAAGATTTAAGACATGAATATTTATAATAAAAATACAGAATTTGACCCATCAGTTACTATAAATGACTTTCATTATAATATACAATTATTTTAATGTATAACCTTTAATATTTATTACTCCTAATAAATAGTACGAACTTATTTAATATTCTTTAATACAGAAAAATATAAATTATAATGTAAATTCAAAATACAGTAGTAGAGTTGCCAGACTAATCAAATAAAAATAATTAAATTCGAATTTCAGATAAACAGGGCATAATTTCTTAGCATAAGTATATCCCACACAATACCTAGGACACAGTCATATTAAAAAATCATTTGCTGCATATCTGAGATTCAAATTAAACTGGGTGCCTCTTATTTCTCATATTTTACCCAGAAACCCAGAATATAATGAGGGAAATATTGAAGCATTGGAAACATAACTAATTCAGTTATTTACATTTTGAGCTGTAACACAGTGACATAACTTAGAGGAGCAAAAGGGAAGAGGACATTACTCCATAGTAGTTTAATGACCTCTGGAATTGTGCTAAGCAACTGACATATCAAATGGTCCATTTCATCTTCACCAAAACCCATGAGAGAGGTACTAGGCATATCTCACTGTTGAGGAAACAGTATTTCAGAGGTGAAGTAAGTACTTTCCAGTTCAGCAGCTAACATTCTGCTAAAGAAGGGAGTACAAAGTGAATCAATGAGCCAGGTAGGTAACTCTGTTCGGACCCCCAGTTAAAATAGAAAAGCATGTTAATTCTGGCCCTGACAGAAACTCAATGACTGAATCCACTATTTCAGTGCCTTGACTCAGCCCCAGCCTACATTTTACACATTTTCTGATCAGCTTGACGGTCAGGACCATGTCCCACTTAGATAGAGAGCAGCCTTCTTCAGGCAATCTAAACACCTGTATCTACAAGTCATCTCACAAAGTATTTTACTTGGAAAAATATTTATTGACTGCACTAGGTTCCAAAATACTTGGTTTACTTTTAATACTCAGGCAATGAAAATATCAGACAAATGTACTGTAAGAGAATTAAGAGCTTCTAAATTGTATGGAAAATATTTTTCTGCTATACTGTTATTACTGGCTACAATTTTCTAGATCAATACTCACTTTTTTCAGTCTATATATAACTTTTTAGCTGCTACTATGTATTAGAATATGGAAATTTTAGTCCAAAAAAAGAAAAACTAGGACAAAAGGGAAGAGATGTATCTATTCCCAGGTTAAAAGTCCGGGTTTGCTACAATCTGCCACTACACCTTGCTTTCCAACTTTCACACTACTTACTCCCCTACAGATTTTCCTAACCCCATTAGAACTATATAATTGTTCCATGACATTTATACTTAAAATCTGTATCAATTTTGGGAAGCAAAAATGCAGGTAAGATTTGTAACTACATTATAAATCCACATCACATAGCTCATGGACTCTAACCACCCTTGGAAGAAAGCGGCAGCTCTCACCGACCTTCAATCACAATATTCTTTATTTTCATAACAAAGGAAAAGTCAAAGCTGTTTCTTCACATGTTCATCAATTTTGCAAGTATCTTTCCTTTCAGCGAGGAAAATATATTTCATAGAGACAACAACATATTTCACAACCATTAATGATTTCATTTACAATCATTTTAAAAATCAATTTTATTCCAAACCAAAGTTACCTAAATGATATCATTCTGTTTACCAATAAAGGTAAAATTATATATTAGTGCTCACTACAGGATCTTAAAATTATTTTTCTCCATCCTCATTTCTCTGCTTCCATATATGAGATTATAGTGGCACTGACTCAGTTTCTCCTAACACCAATATTCTGGGCTTCTTTAGTAAATATGGTTCTGAGCATTGCTGCATCCCTTTTATAGGTATAAGATACCTTATAGATCACAGAAAAGCTCTTATATCAGTACATTACTTCAGACAAGTGTACACCCTGGCTATTTTGTCTATACTGAAACCCAGAATTATGTAAATATAAATATTATTGATATTTTTACTCTGCACAAAGCAGAAGAGGTCCCAAGTGAATTAGTTTGCCTCCAGCTAAGTGAAACATTTCAAGCTCTCATTTAATTGGAAGAGAAAACTAATTGGATTTAACAAAGATTCACTGCATAGACATATATGTTACAAAATAGTTTCCATATCACATAAACTACTGTACCAAAAAAAAGTTCCCGAAGAAAATGATTTCTACCTACCTAGAGTTCTGTTCAAAATAAGCACTGGGTGAACAGTCTGGACTATATATTTACTTTGAAAAATACCTTCATTGCCGCCTGGTAATGGTCCCTGGTAACAAAACGTTACCAGGCGAGGTGTATGGACTGCCATTCAAGTCTCCAATTTCTCTTTAGTACAGCCATACTTAAAGCCTCTTCTGCTAGGAACCCGTAGATATGTAACATTTTTTAAAGCTTCCTGGTAAAAATTTAACACTTTTATTTTTTTAACTGTAGGACTTTTCTGAAATTTTAATCACTATGTTGTAACTCCCCAAAAGGCAGATATCATACTTGGCCATAAATTCTATCTGGAAGGCATCGTTTTAAACTTTCTATTAACCAGACCTACAGAATAAAATTTGGAAAATCTGGTTCAAGGAAACTAGGGGGATTTTCTGAGTCATTTTTTTTCACTACTTGTAACACACAAAATGTTAATGTAGTTTTTATCTTGACTTTTTAAGTACATGACTTTTTCCCAAATCTGACCCAAGCTTTTATCTTGGGGAAATTAAGATTCATCATTGGAGAAATATATATGCACAGAACACAAGAGAAGAAATATTCAATTTCTGATATTCAGAAAAAAAGATTCTGCATCAAAGGAAGAGCTCTACAAATCATTATTACCTTCAGAAAAGACTGCAGAAAATCCTTCTGTCCTTTCTTATCTATCTATGCTGAGCTAAAATGTAGAGTCCCACATAAAGAAGACTTGAGAAAAAGAAGAAAGAGGGAATTCTGCCCACTGTGATGCCAGAAGAAAAGGAGAGTGGGTATGTGGATGAAACTGGGATGAGCAGACTCTGTCCCTTCTCCATTTCTCACAGCCTGCTTTGCTTGCTAGTTCTGATTTCCATTTGAGGATTTCCACCTCAGGAGGAGTGGTACATCACAGTGAACCACAGCGTGGTCAGGCAGAGGAGGCTCCCCCAAGTTTGGCTGTCCTGCACTGCACCAGATTATTGTGTCAGGCAGACTGAACTCAACAGTAATTATTAATTTGGCCAGAAAGTTTCTCAGAAAGGTCTACTGGGTAGAACGCTCTAGAAAAAAACCAAGTACGAGTCATAGCCAGATGATCCAAGGGTCAAAAAGAGGCTTGGAGTTCTCTAGGGAATACTCACTAAGGGAAATGAAAAAGAATGGACCATGATTTGATCAACTGCAAGCCCGATTAACAGAGCAGTTAGCAACTAAAGAAACAAACAGGATGCCCAAGGACAAGGGCCAGACACAAGGGGCACAATGTCACCAGCCCCCCTGCCATACCCATCAAACCTCCATCCCATCTGCCTCCCCATCTTCCAGATGTGCTAGAAGGAAAGGAAAGATACTTGAGAATCAATGTTGGCTAGAGAAAAATATTATTATCCAATGAAACTGTTTAAACTATAAATTCAATCCAATTTTAATGCACATTGGTTTAATAGTTACTTTTTCACCACCGAGTAATGAGTAAATGAGCCTTATTACAAAATCCAGATCAATTAGACACAAAATACACATTTCTCTGTACATCCAAGTTGTAACATAAGTGAATTTCATGATCCCACAAAACATTTTTCTCTAATCCTACCGGAACCTCCACTAAGATGTTCAAAATGGTGTAAGTTCTATAAGTTGGCTTATGTCTCCATTAAGCATGTTTAAATGAGCCCTACAATCCCTGAAAGTTCAGCTCAAATTCCACATTCACCACAAAGCCTTCTCTATTTTTACTGACTCACCTCTCTGTGTACTGACCTCCTTGGGCAAAGATAACTTTATATTACCCTGAACTCCTGGGATAACAAATTTTTCCTCTCCCCAAAAAGTTCCAAATTAAACAAAAATCAACCACTGATGAACTTCCCAGAGTCAGAGCAGTTTGGCTCTCAATATGGGTCCTGCTGTCACAGGCCAGGCCAGCTTGCTCTCAGCACAGGTGCTCAAGGTTTAAGCCAGAAGCAGTGGCCCAAGAGCAAGAAGCCAAAGTTTGGGCCAAGGGGGTGTCTGCGGCACCTCTGCCCACAGTATGGCGGGCTGTGACCACACCTATAACAAAACACACAACACTTCCCCCCCAGGAAAAGTACTTCTCCAAGCTAAAAACACATTTCCTTAAATTCAACCACTTTACCTTTATTATACATTCATTTGTTTAAAAAGAAAAACAGAATCCTATAATCAGAATTTTTTAAATTTTGATTTATACAGTAAAAAGTCTCACAATAAAAAGAGGAATCTTAAAAACCTGAGCTAGCTGTCATTGACTCTTAGCTTTCTCAAATGTTATTTACCTTTAATCATAAAATTCATTTTTTCTGCTACACAGCAAAATCCAGAGGGATAAAAACAATGGGAAAAGTTTCCAAAGTCTGTTTTGTCTCATTTTCTGTTCTCATATTTGTATGCAAATAAACATCTCAAGAAATCAATAATTTTAAAATTATCTTCCAATTTCTATCAATTGGGAAAAATAGTTGCACAGACTTAGTTCAAGTCCTAGTACTACTCATTGTCTGGAAAAATTTGGACAAACTAAATTTCCAAGGTCTCAGTTTTTTATTATTACTCACAAGGACAGTAACTACTATCTAATAGTTGAAGCTATATGATGACAAAAGAAACTATACATTTAACAGGTTTGTGATGGGGCCACACTTGTATGACTGTCCTGTCGGACAGTTTGTACCACCAGTAGTACATGCATGACTTTCTCATCAGGTGGCTTGTACTGTCCCATGCTGCCTGATTTAAATAGGCAGCTAAATTAGATAGAAATTAATATATAGTCAGAGAGAGACTGGGCTCACAAGGAAGTCTGTAAAAAAATAAAAATAAAGACATTAGAATTGTGGCTGGAGGTGCATTTGAAGAAGGCCAGGCCTCAAGACCAAGATGCAAAAGCCAGGCCTGCATGCTTCCCTAAGGAATAAACAGTAACTTGGAGTTAACTATATCTGGCACCACCTGGACCAAGAAGTCCAGATAGACATCAGTCACCCAGGTGGGTGACCAGAGTATCTGGACCCATCCCTTCTCCAAATTGCCTTTGTTCTTTCCATGTACCCTTGCTACAGACTCATTTCCCTATTGGATCAATAGTTTGCAAACAGAAGCATTCAACAAAAATTTGCTTCCATTCACGAACTCCGCATTGGATGACGAACGAACAAGAAGATGGAAGACCATCTTCCCCAGAATTGTGTTATGAATTAAGTTCGTGAACTGAGGTACCACTGTATTCGCTAAGCAGCTACACTAGTAATCCTATAGGACGTTGTACCCACATTGTGACTTTGCTGTCTAAATGACCTCTGACAAAGGGTTTAGGAGGCCACCCACTTGGGACCACTTCTGTCTCTCAGGAGCTATCTCTCAATGAACCTTTCCTGCTCTTAACCTCTGTTGTTCCTTGGAATTCATTCTTTGATTCTGGAGGACACAAACCCAGCACATCTGACATCTAACAGACTGGGAGTTAGATTTCTCTGTATCAGTGGGACTGATGCATGTACCACAGGAGGTTAAACTGGCAGGAATGTGTTAAAGCACACAGCACTGTATGTAATAGCCAACGCTAAGTGTGGTAAGTACTGGGGTCTTCCAGAAGGTCCTGGGGGAACAGGCTTAATTACACACTGAGAGCTTAAGGCGATGATCAGTCTGAGTTAATGCAGAACAGAAAGGAGAAGGGGTAAGGAAGGAACTCCAGGAAGGAGCAGTGATGTGCAAAGGAAGAAGGGAGCAGGGCTATGTTTCATATGCCACAGGGCATATGAAAGCGGATAACTTTCGATTCACCTCAATTTCAAACACCATGATCACGCTCTGCCCTATGTGCAGATCTCTGCCCTATGCGTACTTAAAAGCTCCCCCTCTAATTCCACCTACACCTGCAAACCTCCTTGGACTAATCTATCCATAGCACCTCTCCTTTTCCTGATTTCCTACAAGGCCTCTAAACTGCTCAAAAAGAACTGCAGTTGGCCATATCCTATTTTACGTTGTTCTCCAAATTATTTGTTGTTACATAAATCCTGTCCACACAAACTGTAAGTTACTCAAGGACAATGACTATATTAAAATATCAAGAGGAAGAATGTAACAAACTAATTCTTCGGATGTATAGTTTTAAAAGACACAGCTTCTTTTGACCCTGCAACAATTCCATCAGAAGGCAGAGTGTTGGCAATATGATCATTTCCATTTTACAAATAGTGCATCAAAGTCCAAAACAGGGCAGGATCTGGCCTGAGGTCACACTGATAACAAGTGAGAGAGAGGCAGGCAGACACTGCAGACATGCCAGCTCCACTTCAAAAATACTGTCTATGTTTGTATTTTTTCAAAAGTACTACAGTAAAAGACACATTTCCATTAATCCCCTTCAGAATACTCCTCTCTCTGAACTAACCCATTGTTCTTGCCACTTTCTGAGGCAGTTCTGGAAGTTTTCTTTCATGAATGTCTTTAGTTGACCCATTGTGACTACCTCTATGTCCCAAATCAACTCAAAACACTTGCCTATCATGACCATTTTCACTTTGAGGAAGAGCCAGAAGCCACATGGTGCTAGATTCAGTGAAAAGGGTGGATGAGGACACACCATAACGTTTTGACAAGCTTGCCTTTCTAGTGGATAGCACTCAGAAGCAGCTTTTACTGGACTTTTGATCACACCTCCTAAAGGCACTCACAAAAGAGGACTTCCAGAAATGATTCAGGAAGTGGCAAAGACCATGGGATAAGTATGATCGAAGTGAGAGGGAGAACTATGAGAGAGATTAATGTCAATGTGTCTTCTTCTGTAATCATTTTTTAATGTAAACATTCACCATATATTTTGATCCCACCTCACATTTGAGAAGAGGGGCTCACAGTAGGTGCTTAACAGTCCCTGTTTTACTAAGTGGCCACTTGTTGACCAAAGAAAATAGTAAAACAACTGAAAAGCCTTAGTTTTGCTTCCCACTACAATGAAACAGCTAAATAATCCTTACACTTTTATAACTGGGATTTACCAATCTGGGAAGCAACGTAAATCATCTATATACTCTTCAAATACAAACTTAAACTACTACAAAATCTCACATCTGAATCTAAAAGCTCTTCCTTCACACATGATCTGACTATAAATTTCTAAATCTTGCCAAAAGAGCAGTTCCTGACCTACTGCAGCCAATGTACCCTGAAGATTAGTCTGGAATTTCTTTCTGCAGACACAGCAATGAAAGAATACCTTGAGCTTTAGACAGCAGAGGCAAAAGAGAGAAATGGGGGGGGGGGGCTCATCCCGAAATTCTACCTAACCAGGGAGCACTTATTTCAGCCACAAATATTAAACTATTCTGACTGAATTCCACACAGAAAAGTGATCCTTATTGGATCAAATGCACTCAAAATGAGGATTTTTAAAAATCATAAAAGTCATTTTAGATTGCATTAAAAGGACATTCATCTCTTTTTTTAAAATTTGACTTTCACTTCCTCTTTCCAAGGAATTTCTCAGTGTATTCTCTCCCTGAAGGCTGAAGAATGGGTCAGAACTACTGCCCAGCACAGGCACTGTGAATTCATTCAGCAGGCAACCAGGAGATTTGATCTCAGCCAGGAAGAGAACAGAGAACGGTCCTCTCGCACTGCATCCTGCCTACCTCTGTCTTTCTGGGGCCAAGCCAGACGAGAGGAGGCTCCAGCAGCCCATCTGAGGAACAGCATGGACCACTCCCGTACGGAAGGACGAACACCAGCAACTCAGACCACTCAGTGTCTTGCTGGGAACACTGCTCCTCTTCTGTGTCCCTCTCTGCCTGGGCTTTCAAGAAGGGGCAATACTGAAAACAGACAAATTAACCTACTATGTTAAACATGGGGGCCCTTCAGTATCTGTAACCCTAAGGACTCACTAGTAAATCACTTTCTGGAACTCCCAGCCTGGGCCACAATCATCACTGCAGACAACACTGCACTCTGCAATTCTGCCGCCTGGCAGCTGTCACCCTGAAAGTTACCATGCAGGATGGAGGCACTGACCAGCCAAAGGCCTGTCAGTCAGTAACACATGTAGGATGCCACCGGGTGCTTCTGTGCAAATGTCTGTGGCTACACAAAAATGTTCGTGGGAGGCTGGAAGTGGTCAGAGTTTGGAGAGAGGGTGATGGTGATGAGGCGGTGTAGAGTGCAACTGCCCCAATACTGGAGACCCAGAGAGGAGACTAGAACCAGGCTGACAGCTGTATGTCTCTCTCCGGGCTATCACTTTCTTGAGAGCTACAGACATATTTAATGAGGAATGGCAGCAATCTTCCATAAAACTCTCAACAGCCAGGACAGTACCAGTTTTTGACAGAATTGCTTTCTAATAAGAAATAAAAATAAAAGGCATTGAGGACCTTGCAATTATAAACTCTTATCAAAGGAAGAGGGATGAGAACGCTTACACTGAGCGGGGCATGGTGGTGCATGCCTGTAATCCCAGCACTCTGGAAGCCTGAGGCAGGAGGGTCTCAAGTTCAAGCTCACCCTGGACAATTTAGGGACTAAGCAAGACCCTGTCCCAAAATAAAAAAGGGCTAGGTATATAGCTCAGCATGAAGGCCAATGGTTTAAACCCCAGTTCTACACACACACACACACACACACACACACACCCACACCCACACACACACACAGTGGCGATACACTGCCTCAATGATCTCACCTCTATCACTCATTAAATTTGATTCTAAGTTACAACTTGATTTCTTCATCTCTGAATGAGATTAAAATTAGGTAAAACATATAAAGTAAAAAACAGCACTATACAGGATTTAAAATTGCATGTCTTCAGTATGAAATAAATGCTAGCTGTTATGATGAAGAAAGAACGCAATTATATAATGACCCATTTCCCAGCACTGGTATAATAAACTCTTCTACTAACTACTGCGGTAAATGGTCCTTGTCACACTGCACAAGTACTGTGCCTTGTTTCGCAGGTGCACTCGATGGTTTTGAAGTATGAAGGTAGTTGCCAGACTAACTTGTTAACCCCTAAGACTGTTTCAATTGTGCTTAATAAGAATCATCTAGAGTATGTGTTAAAAATACAAAAGTATGCACTTTGCCCCAGCCCTACTCAATCAGAATCTCTTCACAGAGGATGTAGAAATGTGTTTTAAAATACTCCTACACCCACACCTACATGCTATACCCAGAAGAGCCTTGCTGTTAGGCAAATGTGCGAAAAATAATGTAGGTCAGCCCGGGACAATGTGAATTCACTGCACTCTTAACTGCCAACCCTAAAGCTGGTCACAATCCTTGCCTTAGTAATTCCCAATACTTTTTGAGTTACTGTTCAATATTTAAATTATTTCTGTGCAACACATCTGCAATCACATCGCTTCAACTCACAGAACAGATATTTCATGAATATATACTTTTACATATGAATATATATATTCTTGTACATATATGTGTGTGTGTATATATACATATATTCCTAAAAAAGTTTCCCTTAGCACTTTTAAGAGAAATCCCTTCTGGAAACAATGATTCGACTAAATTATTTCTTGCATCTGTATCTCTTGAATTCTGAGTATTCAGAGACCAAATTACTTATACTCTTCCATACTACACTGAATATTTACATAAACAAGCAAACCCTATTAAACCTAACCCTTACAGATCAGAGATGTAAAAAATAAGTAAAACGTTACTTTAGAGGTTTCTTTTGTTGTTGTTGCCTCTGTAGTACATGATTGTGAGTAACACTGGAAATACGTGGCCAACAGAAACAAGGAATCCTGAGGATGAGTAACACACGAGAACTGAAATGACCAAGAAAAAAAAAAAAACTCTTCTGAAAAAAATGCTTTAAAGTCTATCTTTAAGGAAATTAAAAAGCAATGGACGTATGTTTAAATGTCACTTATTCCATTCATTCAATCCTGATCTTGATCTCAAACTTTAAAAAATATTAAAAACCTGAAAAGTTTGAATTATTTCCTTTTTATAATCCAATAAAATGTTGTTCCATGTATCTTAAATAATAGTTGTCCAGACTATTCAAAAGCAGATGGACACAGAACAATCTGCTGCAGTCTGTGATGTTACCAGGCCAGTACACTGCTTGATAGAATGGAGTCAAACCCTCCATGAACACATACACTCTACTAAGTACATGGCATGCAGGCAGATTAAGATAGTATTTTTTAAACCTTGCATAAACCTGGCTTGCCATGCTTTATTGACCATCTTCAAACATAAAATTCAAACAGTGAAGTCTGAGGCAAACCACTCTGTAGCTCTACTTGCTTTCTGACCTCTACCTCCCCAATCATTTTAATATACCTAAATATGGTGTAACATTTTATTTCAAACTGTTTTTAGAGGAAAAGAAAGCTTCAATGAAAGGGATGCAATACACACTTCTATACAAAATCAGTTCTGTCATATTTTCTTTTTCCCCTGACTAACCAAATAGCTGTTGCTCTCAAAGAGTAATTTTCTGAAAGGCAAAAGCAGGATCTATGTTGCTTTGGATATTTTTCAGATAAGTTTGTGGATCTGTGGTTGTTCAGTCAACACTATTTAAAGAAGACGGTTGTTATTTTCTAGAATATGCTTCTACAATCCTGTTTCAAAATTCTTAACCATTTGGAAAATCCAACCCTCTAGCATAGGTGAGGACTGAAAAGTAAATAAAACAAAGCCACTGACCAGTAAAAGACATAACAGACAATACATACACTCAAGTTGAGATATCTTGCTCACAATAGTCTCTGGCTTCAGAATAAAGTTCTTATTTTGTGCTATTTTGGGCATAAATCTTATTTTTCAAGCATTCAAAGCACTAAAAGCAGAAAAAGCAAGTGTGTATATAAGAAAGATGCATGTCGGGTTTTAGCAAAAAAGAAAGCAATGAGAAGGGAACAGAAAGCGGGAATAGCATAGGTCAACTCCAGGCAAAAAAAAAAACTACAGCTGCCTAACAACTGATAAAAAATCAGAGCTGCAAAACAGAAAAGAGAATTCAGCCAGGGAATATTCAGGGTAGGGACAAACAGCCACATTTACACAGTAAAGTAATTTTCACAAGTAGGTCCATAATAACATCCGAGAAATCAAAGATTGAATTATATCCAATATAACCTATTACAAGGCAAAAAAACACATTTTAAAGTTGGCAATCATTAACAAAATTTAGTGCTCGTTTCAACAGCACATATACTAAAATAGCAAAATTTCAATTTGTGATGGTCAGAAAGATAAAACTTAATTGTCTGAGACATTTTCTTAATTTGAATATTCCACTATTCAAATGTGCTAGATAAAGAAGAAAGTATTCATTTGGGGGTTGTTTAAGCATTTATGCCCCTTTTTAAAATATATTATAAATCAACCAATGCCAAATAATAAAAAATACAGGCCACTGATCAAAGGAAGAAAGGATTAGAAACAACCAGCAAAGATAGGATTAGGAAATAAAGCTCTATTCATTTCAAAAAATAAATGAGGGTTAGAGAAGTCTGGGTGGGAGGAATTAGATGAGGGGAGGAATTAGGGGAGAGGAGGAAGCAAAGTTTAAAAGTTCAAGAATTCAATCATTAAAACAGGTAAGACTTATTCCTAGCAGATTGGTTAGATTTTCCTAACATACTGACTTTGTGATAAATTGCTTTTTTTTTCTTTTGAGGTACTGGTTATTAAACCCTGGGCCTTTCACTGAGCTACATCTCTGGTCCTTTCCATTTTGAAAGAGGATCATGCTGAGTCTTGAAGTTACCCTAGGTGGGCTCGAACTTGTGATCCTGCCTCAGCCTCCCAGAGTGCTCAGGTTACAGGTGTGGACCACTATACCCAGCACATAAACTACATTTCAAAATACAAAACTGAAGAATGGTAGGAAAAGAAGATGCAAGTTTATTTTATTCTCATTTATTTGCCTTTGTCTCATTCTATGTTTGAAGTCAAATAAATACAAAATGAACTCAGAGCCAGGTGTGGTGACATGCACCTGTAATCCCAGCACTCTGGGAGGCTAGGGCAGGAAGATCACAAATTCAAGCCCAGTGTCTGGGCAATTTAGTGATTAGTGAGACTCTGCTTCAGAATTTAAAAATGAAGTCAAAAAGGGCTAGGGGTATACATCAATATGAAGGCTTAGGGCTCAATCCCCAGTATCACCAAAAATAAATACTAATAATATCTCAGATTGCAAGTGATTAGAAGAGAATTTCTACAAATTTCTTCAAAATTTCTCTAAAGCATTAGTGAGACAGAACTTTTCTTTATGCATTTCAATAGTTTATAAATATCTGACAGCTACTTGTGCAAAGTCAAAATACCTTAGAAAGAACACGGGGCAGCATGACCATCTCTAGGCTCCAGGGAAATAAAAATCCTAGTTCTACTCCAAACAAAATCATGATAATAATGAGTAATAAAAAAATTGAAGGATTTCAAAATTGCTCTTGACAACTTTACAATAAAACTATCAAAAAAGTTTCTAAATGCAGTGCAAGAAATTTGATCAAGGAATGCTATACAAAAGTTCCACAGAACAGATGCCAGGCAGACCACCAAGAAGCCACTTGCCACGATCAAGAGAGATTAAAACACAGCAAAGTGCCTGTCTTCATTAAAAAGCTACCACATTAAACCTAAAATTGCTCCAAACTATTACAATAAAAGAAAATTCCTTCCTTAACAAACAGTAGGAAGAGTCAACAAGAACCCAGAATTAAACAGAGTGGAGTCTAAACTCAGGGGACAGAAGGCCACAGGGGGCCCTGGGCTCTTGTCATTAACCTCTCCAACCAAGTCAGGAAGCTCTGGCCAGGCAGAGCCCAGAGGAAGGGGGAAAGGTGGCTGGATCTCAGCCTCAGCAAGCCAAAATCCTCCTCGATGGTCTTCCCGCCACCAAAACTCAAATATTTCGCCCAGAAATCCATCCTCAACTCTTCATTTATCCCATCACACTGATATCCCATCAGGTTCATACAGGTCACATACTAATGATTCATACCGTCTTGCTCAACACATAGCAAATATATTACCAAATCTTCCCTTCAGTCAAAGTATGAACCCTTGATAAAATAGCACATTTATTCATAAATTACATGTGACCTACTATATAAAGGATGAGGTAAAAATTACTATTAATAAAAGTTCTATTATTTTTGCTAAACCCCCCCCATGAACAAGCACACTGTTTTAAAAATCACTGTGAAACTCTAAGATAAAAACAAAAATTTAAGATCTTTATCTGCTCTCAAATCTCATCTTTTCCAGTTCTCCTCTTATCTTATATCAACTAAGCTTCTCACCACAGGGAAGCTTTTACCATCTTCCTATCTTCTCAGAGGCTGCTGTCCTCCACTTGGGATAGGAAGAACATTCACTATCATCTCAGGCTACTTGAATTCATGTTCTTCCCTCACAACACTGAAAGGCTGCATGGAAGCACACCATCTCAGAACAATCTGCTCAAGGGGAAAAATGATCAGTCATTTGTCTCCTTCCCATTGACTACCTCTCACTAGTCAACAGCTGCCACTGCAGGTGGCTTCTCAAGCAGCTGCACCCCCTCCGTCTCCGAGCTGTCGAAATCCCACTCCCCAAGTGGCAAAGTCAGGCACCCCCTCCCCAGGGGAAGCTGAGAAAAAACTGAGGGGAGAGGTGGGGACACCACAGGCAGCAACGACCGTGCAAACAGCAGCTATGAAGAAGAGGCAGCTCCGGGGTGATGGGGACAGGCAGGGGCAGCACAGCATCAGCACTGCCTGCACAGGGTCACATCGGGTGCTCCCCACTGCAATCTCACAGAATGCAGGTCTCCTGTGGGAAAGATGGCCTCTCCTCTTCTCCACTCCGGAAGTGCAGATCAGTGCTGCACCTGCAGAGTGAGAAGCCCAAAGTATAAATAAAGAGCAAAGGAAAACAGGAAACAGGAAAATGGATCTCTCTCAAGTGGGAAGGGAATGGAGAGACAGAGGCAAGGAGGGGAGGAAGGGGTGGAAGGAGATGTGTTACGTACGTGTTCCAACTCCACATAAGCAATGTAATCATTATGAATTAACACAAAATAAAAATTGGAAAAGCCAAATTTAGTAAACCAAGACACCATCTGTGCCTTTGCACCTGGGTCCTGTAAATGGGTATTATCACCTTCCTCCTCCAGCTCCTACTTTGATGAGTGTTCTAAGTGGTCTGGGCTTTTGCCTTATGGGTCAGCCAACCCTTTCTTCCCAAGGGGCTCAGGCCTGCAATCACCATCCCTCTGTCAGGCTGCAATTGTTTAAACTATCCATTCACAGCTCGCACTGCAGCATTATGACTGAGCAGAGAGCAAAGCCAACTTCTGCTCCTTGATGTTCAGACTCTTCCATTCTGTCGCCAACTCACCCAGACTACATTCTACCCCACAGAGTTATCCATGTTCCCAACAGTCCCTCCTTTCCACAGGTCACACTGAGGAAGGAGATCTGGGGGCGTGACCAGTCCACCATGGAGACCCAGGACCCGTGCAGCACACAGGCCCCAAGCCCTGAACGGGACCAATCAGAAAGTGCTGTCTCCAATTCTTCTGGTGCAAAACCACACAAGTTTGTGATAAGACATCCTAGATCTGAGGTCTACCTAAAGAATGAGGGAGAAAGCAGCCTCCACCATTAACCTGGTGACCACTGTGAATTCTTTCAGTAGCCCACTCTCACCTACTTCTTTCCCTACCTTTAAAAAATGCAAAACCTCACTACCTTTTTCTCCTGTCTTCTCCAAGTCTTTGTTTTGAACCTCGGGACCTGGGAAGAGTTTACAGAATCCCAGAATCTGGTAATGGCACCGTCCATCTAATCCAGATGATTCTGGGTATTTGGGAAACATGGTTAAGACCCCTGAATTCTGTAATCAAGGGCTCAAGTGTAAAATAGGCCCCTGAGTTCAAGGAAGTATTGTGTGAGTTACCACACAATAATAATACTGTGGGGAAGGAAAAATAGCTTTTCCTTCTACCCACCTGTAGGAGCTGGGGCTCCTATAACAAAAGACAGATTAACCAGAAAAAAGCACACAAAGTTACGTAATGTAAATTACACATGACAGGGGAGCCGATGCACAAGGAAAGGCAGCACCAAACAAGTGGTTAAACCACAGGGTTTCCGGTTAGGCTTAATGAGCACTAAGTTCTAGAAAAAATGTGAGAGGAAAAGGGTACGTAGTAAGTGCAATGAAGCAGGGATACTTGGAAAAATCCTGCTTATTTGGGATTCTCCCTGCACCCCACCATCTTCAGAAACAGGGATGTTCCTTTACTGCTGGGGTGGGATCTAACATGAGGGTCTTATGATCTGCTTCAGACAAAGAGGTCAGGAAGCTCAGAAAATCCTTCCCTGCCACTTCTCAAATCCCTTTAACCTAAAAGTCAATCTGCAAGGTGGCATATTTTAGGTAGCCTGTCCTAAAACTCACTGATATAGAAAAATACCTTCTATTCCATTCCACCTCATCTTTTAACATCCTCAAGATTCACTCCCACAAATGGCCCCACAATTCCTGGAAGGACATACTATCCCACAAGTACCTGGACATGAAGTCTACTCCTTAGAGAAGGATCCCACATCCCATTAGCCTGCGCTAGGACCCTGTGCAGGTAGTCATTCTAGAAATAATGAGGAATGAGGAGGACAGATGTAAAAAGCACAAACATCAGGCAAGGTTACTAAATAGAATTCAAAAAAAGGAGGGCTCTTTCCTCTTAGTTAAGATGATTTCCAAAAATCTGAAGGCTCAATATTGTCAAGCACATCCACAGAAATGGCCAGATCTCAGAGCCCTGCTCTTTCTCTACCTAAGCCCTGCCTTTGAAATAAACAATTTGTCTAATTTTATAAACCTGCCACTCTTATACTTGGGCTTGATTTTCAGTGCAGTGTTCTCTGTGGATACAGAATGAAATCTCTGAAAGCATTTAGAGAGGCCCTCCAGCTGTCACAGTGTGCCTTAAACCATCAACTGCTGGCCCATCCGCCCTTCCTTCCTCCCTCTTTCTTTTCTTTTTTTCTTCTTTTGTTTGAGACAGGATCTAGCCTCGATTCTCCTTGTGGTTCTCCTGCCTCAACTTCTCCTGCAGCTTGGCCTTCAGGCATGTACTGCTATGCTTAGATCTTTTTTCTTTTTTTTTTCTTTTTTCATTTTTAAAGCCTCTAAAGCTACCAAACATCAAAGTCTTTAAAGTCACCCATAGCCCTGTATCAGTCAGGTCAGCAGCAACACACCTTGCCGGTCAACTGGATGTCACACCAAGTAAGGTGAAAGATACAGGCACAAGATGTCACTAAATGGCAGGGGCCACTGTCAGCTCCAGCACAATCAATAGTCCTTAATGCCTGCAAAGAGGAAAGCAATTTAACTATAAAGCCCACCATCACTGTCTATTTGTTAGGAGTACCAGGATCTAATTATTTTGCTTGTATTCCCTAGAAAACAAGAGTTTAAAGCAAAGTTATACACAAATGATTTTTGTGACTCCCAGTAAGGAAGAATAAGGATAAAGAGAAAATGAGGCAAAACATCCAGGAAAACAATGGTATGGTAGTGAATTGATAAGCTGGCTACAACCTTTCAAGAAACTGTGGTTGGCCGCAAGTCACCAGAATATCTCCACAGAGGCTAAAAGGAAACAATTCTCTCCCCACTCCTTCCAACACCCTTGGTCAGCATCTGCTCCACAGCATGAGCTCATTTTTAAGGCTGTGCTACCTGACCCCTCCAAGCTGCAGCTGGTAAAGCTTGAGGCTCTGGACCAGCAGATGGGCCAGACCTTGCCTTGGGTTTCCTGTGGCTCCTACCCCAGATATGTACGGAGGCAGTACTATATAGCACCTAAGAGCAGGCAAGAAGGACCCATGACGTGAAAGATGAGGTTACAGTGAAACCAGCCAGGGCTTCATGATCATGATGTCCTCAGCTGCTACTGGGACCACTTTAAAAAAGAATTAGGATAAATAACTGAGAGGACAAAGCCAAATGTAGCAGAAGAGAGAGAGAAACTGGGCCCAGTATAAATTCTGTGCATGTGCATACATACATATTTTAAAATTAGACAAAAGAGCGAATTTCAGAACAAAATATGACTTTAAAAGAAACAGAAGAACTGAAAACTCTTATAACCAATAAAGAAATCTCATCAGTAGTTTAAAATTAATCCCACAGGTTCAAATTTTTTAAGTTCTACCAAACTTTCAAAGACTGTAACATTCTACTCTTGCAAAAACTCATCTAAAGAACAGAAAATTAAGATTACATTCCCTACCACATTCCATGAGTCTTTATACACTGATCCCTAAGCCTCTCATGGAAAGGAGGAAATAAGAAAATTAAAAGCCAAATGCACAGTAATCCACTTCCAGAATGGCCAGAGTCCCACTCTTCAACCAAAACAACCATAGTGGTTAAAAGTCTAACAATAGTGGGTAAAAGTTTAAATTTAAAATTTAAAAAGAATTTTAAGTCTCTGGAAATTATTATAACAGCACCAGTCAAGAAATATTCATTTTCAGGGAATGGGAGCACAAGTCTGTAATCTGAGCACTTAGGGGATTAAGGCAGGAAGATTAGGAGTTCTAAGCCAGTCTGAAATACACAGTTAGACCATGTCTTTAAAAAGTATTTATTCAAGAATTGCAATAGTCCTGGTAAGAAAACTGAGAGTCTTTCCCTACCCTCAGCTTAAACTGTATTAGTCAGCTTTCCTGTCACTGGGACAAACTACCAGACACCCATGCCTTAAAGGAAGAGAGGTTTATTTTTACCTCACAGTTTTAGAGGATTCAGTCCATGGCTGCTTGGCTCCAAAGGAAAAATGGAGGGCCACAGCGGCCAAAGCTGCTCACCTCATAGTGGCCAGAAGGCAAATCAGGGGAAGAGCAACAAAAAAGAGTCCACAGACCACTTATAGTACCCAATTAGGCCTCCATGACCCAGCCAGACATGCCCAGAAGTGTGCTCCACCAGTCCATTGGGTGGCTCTCAAGCCAATTAAGTTGACAATCCAGCTCAACTATTACAGCCTGAGAATAACCATACTCCCTGTGAATGTGAACAAGAAAATGTGGCTCTCTTCTCCTCAGCTCCCAATCAAAGGATAAACTTAACAGGACAGAAAGGGCACTAGCATTTAGCATATCCCTAGCTCTGGGTGGCAACAGCTAAATTTCCAGTGAATGTGGCCAAGGGATCACCGCTGCCTTCCTCTGCAAGCTCCCACTCTCAGGCTAAAGGATCAACATTTGGCATATCAGTAAAACAACTCCAGAGCCAAGAAGGCCGTCCTCCCAGCTCATTCACTAATGCAAAGTGTTCACATCAGGACATGTAAGACAAGAAAACCTAGACTATTGCCCCATCTCAGTATCCTGCTCGCAAAATAGCAACATCACTCCATGAGAAGCAGACTACTCCACCCTCTAGACCAGTGGCCCAGATGTTTAACCCAAGGAAAAGACAGTGCTCATCAGACTAGAAAACCACAAAAGTCTTCATCAGAGAGACTAACTTTAACTCACTCATGACCAGCCATAATTCATATGTCTCACTGCTGGGTAGCTTGAGCCACTAGTGATACATGCATGATTGTCCCATCAGAAAGCTTTTTATTAATTTTACTAGTAAAAAGACCAATAGAAGTAATTATTATATCCAATCTGCACCACCAGTGTTAAAAGCTACCCAATGGGATAGTCATATATGTACCACTGGTGGTTCAAGCTGACGAGAACTTGTTAACTAAAATAGCAAAACATAGAAAGTTCAACCTTAAGGGTACTCTAGAAACAATATTTTGGTGAAAAGAAATTAGAGGAAGCTGGCAGCTCCATAAGAGATGTAAACTGAACCATACTCCAAAGGTTTACCAAAGAGAAGTAGGAAATGACAGCCCTTCTGGGGCTTTGAACAGCCCTTCTGGGGTCAGAACAAACCTCAAACACTGGCCTCAAATGCCACCCAGGCATGGTGGCACTTATCTATAAAGGCAATACTCTGGAAGGCTGAGGCAGGAGGACCATAAATTCAAGCCCAACCCAGGCAGCTTAGCAACTTAGGAGATCCTGTCTCAAAATAAAAAATGTTAAGGGGTGGGGGATATAGCTCCATGATAGAGGGCTTACCTAGCACACATGAGGCCCTGAGTTATAACCCCAGCACCACAAAAAATAAATCAGAACAAAAACTACCACTGCAAGCTATGTGCAGTAGCACACATATGCAACTTTAGGACTTAAGAAGGCTGAGGTGGGGGCCGAGGATTTACCTCAGTGGCACCGCCCCTGCCTTGCAGGCACAAGGTTCTGAGTTCGATCCCTGGTACCGCAAAATAAATAAATAAATAAAGAAGCCTGAGGTGGGGGGATCACAAAATTGAGTCCTGTCCAGCCAATTTAGACTTTGTCTCAAAACTAAAAACTAAAATTGGCTGGGAATGAAGCTCAGTAGTAGAGCATCCCAGGTTCCATTCCAGTATTGCCTACCCCTGCAAAGCAGTCTGCAACTAATGAGGTCAGACTGTGAAGCAGTTTATGCCCTAGTGCAGGGATGGTGAACCTTTTAGAACTTTCAATGATAGACACAGCCCACTGTGAGCAGATTCACCACCACTGCCCTGGGTATTATCACAGCAGAACAGTCTGCCAGCGATCAGCAGGGCCTAATAGCTAATGTAGAGAGAGTAAGGGAGCCCTGTGGAAACCACAGCATCCCAGAGTAAATGTGCACATGCCCAAGGCTGCACCCTCAGAGAAGTGACCTCTAAGACTTGGCTTTGCAGGAGGAAAATAATTAAAATAGCCACTTCACTGAGCAAATAACAAAAACAAGTGGGACTCCAGAGGTGCTACATTATCTAAAATGTCCAGTTCTCAACAAAATCTTTCAAGACATACAAAGAAACAGGAAAGTGTAAGCTGTAAACAAGGAAAAAAGGTGCACCAAAAACTACTGTGCAAAGGCCCAGATACCCAATTTAACAAACAAAGCTTACAAAGTAGCCACTTAAAGGCAGCATGATGACAATATCTCATCATATAGGTAATATGAAAGAGAAACTTTTAAAAAGGCAAATTCTGGAGCTAAAAAGTATAATAAGTGGTATAACTAAGTAGAGGGGTTTAACTGTTTTTTGGTTTTTGTTGGGGCTTTTTTTGGTACTGGGGATCGAACTTGGGACCTTGTGCTTAGAAGGCAGGCAGTGGAACCACAGAGTTAAATCCCCAGCCCTTAGCTGTATTTTTTAACTTGGCAGAAGAATAGGTCAGAAAATCAATCAATTATACAACCTGAAAAATACAATTTATTAAATTTTTTAAAATAAGCAGAACCTCAGAGAAATGTAGGATACCATGAAACACATATACCAAATAAGATTACCCAAAAAAGAGGAGAGGGGGAAAAAGAGCAAAAAACATTATTTTGGAAGAAGAGCTGAAAACCTTCCTAATTTCATGAAATAATAATTGAAAACAACAATCTAGGAAGCTCAACAAACTCAAAGCAGAATAAACACAAAGACATGTTATACTAAAAAAACTGAAAGACACAGAAGAGAATATTTTGAAAACAGAAAACTAAGAATGATTCGTCATACACAAGGACACTGCATTAGCAGTTAATTTCTCATCAGAAACAATGGTGGCCAAAAGAGATCGAGTTTACAATACTGAAAATGCTCTAAGAAAAAAAAAAGTCAAACACTAATCATACCCATCAAATGTGAAGGTGAAAATATAAATATTTATTACCTTGCATTAGGCAATGGTTTGCTAACATCACGTGATTGTTAACCTTAGGTGTCCACTGAGCTGGATTGAGGGACGGGTAAAAAACTGACACATTTATGGGCAAGTCAGTGCAGATTTCCCAAGATGGCTGCATCTGGGCAGCATCCTCCAACCTGGGAGCCCCACAGGGAAAAAAAGCCAAACAAGGGGGAAAAGCTCACACATGCACACATGTTCGACACTTCTTGAGCGAGTACTTTTTTTTGCTGGTACCACTGCCTCAGATATCAGACTCCAGACTCTTCAGACTCTGAATATGGATTTGCACCAGTGACTCCAGGCCAAGACCTGCATCCTTGTTACAAAGCATCCACTTTCTTGGACTAAGCAGCTACCAGTTTCCCCAGCCATGCTGGGGCAGTTCAGCCTCTGAACACATGAGCCAATAAAATAAATCCCCTCTTGTAATTATATATATATATTGGTTCTGTTCCTCTGGAGAACCCTGACTAATATGACATCAAAGATGAAATAACAGACTATTCAGTATCATTAAAGCTGAAGATATTCTGCCTGCAAGGACATCATTAAGAAAGTGAAAAGATAACCCACAAGATGGGAGAAAATATTTGAAATCATATCTGATTTAGAACTTGTAGTCAGAATATATAAAGAATACTTACAAATCCTTCATTGAAAAAAAATGAGCTTTTAAAATGGGCAAATGGGGCCAGGGATTTAGCTCAATGGTGCCTCTGCCTGCCTTGCAAGCGCAAGGTCCCAAGTTCGATCCCCAGTGCCAATATGTATCCTTGTTCCTTTTCTGCACATGCCCCCATCACAAGACAATCACATTCACCCTAGGCCATGTGGGCCATATGGTACTAGTTACCCAGCCTTCCTACACTATAAATAAAGAGCGCACTGGATGCCAGGAGGCCATTAGCTCAACAGGCTATGGTCCCACCTGGTCCCAGCTATAAAGCTTAATCTTGGTATGTATCTTTCTTCCTTAATATTTTCAATTTTCTTCATCTCCCACTGCTCACCCCAGCTTCGGACCCTACACTGTGCAGGTGGTGGCAGGCAAAGGATCTGAATAGGCATTTCACCAAATAAGATACATACATGCCCATGAGTACATGCAAAGATGCTTGCCATCATGAGCCACAGGGAAGATGCAAGCGAGTACTGTGAGAAACCACTTCACACCCACTAAAGCACCTATCATCAAACAGACTGAGGCAGGTGTCCCTCAGTATCTGCAGGCAATTCAGTCCAAGACTCTCCACAGATACCAAAATCTGAAGATGTTCAAGACCCTTATATAAATATCTTAGTACCTGCATATAATCTGCTCACATTTTCCTTTATACTTTCAAATATCTTTAACTATAATCACCAGTACAATTACATGCTATGTAGATCCTTTTTATTCTTTGTTGTTGAAGGACTAATGGCAAGAGTCGTACATACACAATATATATACAAAAACTTTTAATAATTTTTTAATCCCTGGTTTATTGAATCTGACGTGGGACCTGAAGATACAGAGGGGCAGCTGTCCTAACAAATGTGGAAGAAGGTGTGCAAACACTGGGAACTTCACACACTGTGCCTGAGAATATAGCCTGCTGCAGGCAATTCAGAAAACAGTCTGAGAGTTGTCCAAAATGATAAAAGAGAATTACCATAAACCCAGCAATTTCACTTCTAGTTATAAACACAAAAAATAGGAAAATATATGCCCACACAAAATTTTAGAAATCCATGTTAATAATAATATCATTAATATTAGCTTAAACGTTTAAGCAACCCAAATATCCACCAACTAATGAATGGACAAATACAAGGAACATTACTGGCAATGAAAGTTAATTATTGGCATGCTATACTATGGACAATGAGAACATGCTAAGTGAAAGAAACCAGCCACATAAAATAGTTTATGATCCCACATATACAGATTTTCTAGAATAGGCAAATGTACGGTGAAATTAAGTTAGTGGCTGCTTACAGCTAGTGGTATTGGGCAGAATAAACTGATTTGAAAGAAACACTAATTTCATTAATGAACATACATGCAAAAGTCCTAAATGAAATTAGCAAGCCAAATCTTAGCAGTCTATAATTAAATATACATTCTATCAACTCTACCCTAAGAACAGAGGAGCAGTTCAACATTATAAAATAAATAAAGGTAATCCATCACATGAAGAGATTAAAGGGAGAAAACTGCCATGTCTTAAAGATGCAGAAAAATAATTAAATAAAACTCAATGCCCTTATATGTTGAATTCAAAAATAACAGTGCATTATAAATAAGAAAACATCAACTTTATAAATGCATATAAATTCTAGATCAATTATCATTCTCAATTACATGTTAAAGTTAGTCCCTATAAAAAAATGAAAAATATGATCTCTATCACTATTTCTATATAATAAACTACCCAGTAAACTAGGACAAAAAAAGAAAGTACCAAGGACTAGGAAGAAAAAAACAACTGGAATTCATAAATAACATAAATGTCTTCACAGAAAGTCTCTCATAATTTAAAAAAAAATTAATTAGAATTAACAGTAAAATCTTTCCAGATCTGGATATAGGATCATCATAGAGGAAAACAAGTGAATTTGTATTCAATAAAAAATTAGGCAGCCTAATTTAAAATGTATGCTGATAAAAGCAAAAACATTAAGTGCCTATGAAAAACTGTAACAAAATACATGTCAGGGCCTGCATGACTACTTCGAAGCTTAAGTGAAATGCTATAAAAATAAGTAAGCAAACATGCCATATTGCTCAGTCAAAAGACATAATGTCCTACAGATAATAATTCTTCCGAAATTCATCTTTAAGTTCACTGTGATTTTAGTGAAAACTGAAGACGCTTATTCTGAAATGTATACAGAAGAAAGGACCGACAGCCAAGCCTTTAATGAAGAGAGAGGAAAACATGAAAGAACTGTGCTTGGCCAGGTGTCAAGGCTCCTAATAAAACCCTAAATTAAGGTAGTCGAGGATTACCACAAGAATAGAAAAGCAGACTAATAGAACCAAATTTATACATGAATATAAATGCACATAACATACGTACCCTAAAGAAACATATTTTTAAATATAACATTAAAACTGAAAAATCAATGAAAATACAGTATAATCATTATTAAAGAAAACATAAATTATGATATCAAAAATATGATTTTAAACCTGGATATTAGCAAATATTTAATACATGTGACAAAATCAAACACAGATTAGGGTGAAATGCAATAAGAACTACCAAATGTTGCTAGTGGGAATGTGAACTACTTTGGAAAACAAGTTGGCCTTGTCTTACAAATCTGAAATGTGCCATTTCTGTGATCAAGCAACTTCATTCCTAGGCAGACACACCAAAGTCACCTTGTACCCACACACCAAGAGACAATACAAGAAGGTAATGGCATTATTCCTTATTAGATTAAAAAATATAAAAATAACCAATCAAAATGAGAACAAGAAACAAAATAATGGTCTAGTCACCAACAAAATACCACAAAGCAATGAAAAAAAGTTCAATATACCCTCAAGCACGACAGAATAATTTAAGAAACATAAGTAAATAAGTTTGACAGGAAAAAAACAAAATATAGGACACTACCCACAGATATTTTTATAAGGCTCAAAATATATTAATTAGGTATATACGCATATGGGAAAATTACTTTATAAAGTAAGTGAATAAGATACACAAAACTCAGGTTAAGATTAACTCAGAAAAGAAAAGAACAAAATGCAACTTGCAACTGTGGAATGCGTAAGAGACACACGGTATTTGTTTTATAAACTATGCATAAGCATTTGTTGTATTCTTTAAAATGTATGAACATTTTATATACCCTTTAAAATGGAACATACAGTTCATTTTAAAACTTTTCCTTTTTAAGAAATCAGACAATCTATTTTCTGTACCAATCTCTGCTACAATTTAGGGTCTTTCCACAAAACAAAAAGGTATTTTAAATCTTATTTTGCATATCAAAAAGAATTTGGATTAGATTTTCCCCCCATGGTCATTTTTACCATTGACTTCAAAAATTTTTGTTTCAACAATTTTTTCCGTAATCATTGGTATTCTTATAAATTAAAACTCAGCCATAACAGAAAAATCATTGGGGTTGATTTGCATTTTTTAAATAAATTTAATGAAAATATACATCAAAGGTAGTAAAAAATCCTGCTTTTCTATATCCATTTTAAAGAATAATATAAAATAAGTTTTCACTTATTCAAAACTACTTTAACTTTTTAGTCTTTTATATTGTTTGTTTTTTGCTCTTCCTGAATCTTACAGAGAGTTCACAGCTGTACCAAAGTTATTTTCTAACACATTTACCCAAAAATGAATAAAATTAAATAGATACCCTGATGGTAGAGTTACAAATTAGAATAACTTGATTGGAAAACATGAAACACGTCATATGAATATTAAAGACATTCATAAAGATGTTGCTATAGCATCATTTATGACAAAAATAGGAAAAATATGAATGGTATTTGCCAGTCAATAAAACATTTGAAGTATATGGAATGCCATGAAGAAACAGTGATACGTCAAACAAAAATAAAATACAAAATCAAAATGGTAATTTCCCACTTTTGTTACCATATCCGAAAATAATGCATATCAGCAGTGAGAGAAAGAAACCAAGATCAAAGAGCAGACTCCAAATGGTGCAGCTTCAGGTAGTTTTTGTTTTCCTCTCTGACCTCTTCCTGGGTTTTACAAAGTTCCTACTGACTATGTGTTCATTTAATAATCTGGTCTTGCAGAATCAAGACACAGCAACAGAGTAAAGCAATGTATTCTGAACTTCAGGGCATCAAGTTTTGGGTTTTACCATTTTAGTAAGCATAGTTTAATACAAAATTTTAAATTCTGATTTTTCTAAACAGCCTTAAACGATTGAATGAAACATGTCAAGATTCCTCTGCAGAACAAAAAGTAAACACAGACAATTAGCTAAAGAGCTGCATTTCCTGAAGAATTTTCTAATGTCATTGAGTCAAAGAAAGGAAATAAGAGGCAACTAAAGTGCTTTGTATTTATTACTTAAGTGAGCAAAACAACACTAAAATGTGCACAGAGTGAGTCTTTACAAGGAAAAAGCAAGACAAGGGCAGAGAGAGGAAGGCAAAATGGGCCCCAACCAAGAAAGCTGCGTTAATACTTCTGATGCATTAGTATAAAATCTGGTTTCAACATAAAACAGGAGTTTTGATTTACTGTTCTTCAATATAATAATTCCAAAGACTTCCTTGCTTTTATTTCATATAGATATAAAATTATTAAATAACCTAAACCTCATGATTATTTTGATTTAAAAGAAATAGGAGACAAAAAAAAAAGATTCAAAAGGGAAATGTTCAGACTTTCAAAGACACAAGGCTATTAATTTCTAGCTGCAGTAATATTTGAAACAGATGTCTATCTGCACTCAAATCCAAACTGGATCACGGCTGACACAGTTTAATAAAACTTTAATTAAGGTTCTGCAACAGTGTAAACTGATCATGTCATGCAACCAAGCACTTGCTTAATATTAACATCTCTTCAGGGCCCACGAATGCTAAAGTTAACCCAGACTTTTCATAATTCATCCAAGGAAAAGTGTCATTCAAAAAATAAAAATAAACAATTTATTCTCTATGTCACTAAACTTTTTTAGAAGCAAGCATTTGAAATAGCAATGAAAGGATCCCAAAATGAATAACAAAGGAAGGAAATAACCTTGTTTCTAAAGAGGTTCTCATTTCTAATTAGACACTTACATTGTAATATGAACACTCACAATTTAAAAATGTTTGCAGTTGGAAATATTTTATAAGAAAATCACTCATTAAAATTCACCAACTAACTAAATTTTCCTCATTCTAATTTAGTAGGACAATCTCAGGTAAGTAATCTGGCAAAATAGGCTGAGTGACACTGCCACATAAAGACATCTGAAATAGAAGACAAGAGCAACATTTACTGCGTGATTACTATGTGCTAGGTGTAGTTCTAGGTGCTTCACTGAATTCCCACAACTTCCCTACTCACAGTGGGCTGTGGGACCAGAATACAAACCCAATCATCTGCTTCCAAAGTTCAGTATAGCATTAGTCAAAATGAAAAAAATTTTTTTTTACTATTTCACATCCCAGAATTTTTTTTTTTTTTTTTTTTTGGTACCGGGGATCGAACTCGGGTCCTTGCACTTGCACAGCAGGCAGAGAAACCACTGAGCTAAATCCCTGGCCCCCCAGAATGTATTTTTAAAACAAACACAACCAATGATACATTTTTTAAAAAAAAATCCCAAGCCTCTTTGTATATTTTCAAAATTAAAATATCCACAATTACAAGGAAATCAAAATGAAAACCTTAGGAAAGTCAGTCAATCAACGCTGACCAAGCACCTTTTGCACTTCATTTTCTGTACTGTGAAAGAGATGGAGAACAGAAGCGTTTCCACATTCTGTGCAGTTAGAACTGTAAGGATAGACAGAGACCAACACTCAGGAAATTAGGAATTAAAAATGATGACGCAGACTGCGTCAGAATGGAACCGGGTGCAGTACAAAATGGAAGGGACTGAGGCAAGTACGTGATTAACAAAATATTTTCTCAATTATCAGATTATTTTGTTCATTTTCAATCCATCTTCCAAGAAAACGAGTCCTCATAAAAAGAACTTGCTTTACTCACTGTTTCACATTCTCGTTTCTGATTCAAGGGTTTTAATATCATGAACTATAATCCATTTACTATGGACAAAAATATCTTTAGTATTACTTAAGAACTCCAATTTTTTTCCTTAAACACAAGAAATCCATGCAAAACAAGTAATTATTTATCAGTGGCTTCCTGTTTTACATTAGTAGCAAAATGCACCAAGATGGACTTTTAGGGACTTTGATTTGTTTTCTTACCTGTATTCTAGATTGAGAAGTTTAATTTCCTGTTAGCACATATTGACATACCACAGGAAAGATTGCACAGAAGCATGATGGGATTCAAAATCTGGTATGGATAATCTAGGAAATGCCACTGAAATCCCCACACATGCTAAAAAAAAAAAGGAGTTGACTGCTGCACAAAAATATGGTCTCTTTAAAGAAAATTACTAATCAACTTGAAAATGCTAAGACTATATCAAGTTTCCCAGACATTTTAAAGAAATATACACATTTAGCCAATCTTAGAGCGATATTAAAAAAAAGAAAATTTTAGAAAACGAACAGAACAGGCATTAATTTCTATACAAGGCATCCAACTACTCTGCACAACATTTAAACTTAGTTCAGTCTTTGTCTCTAGCATAAGAGGTGGTTTTTTGTTTTTTCCGGTACCAGAGATTCCATTCAGGACCTTGTGCTTATAAGGCAGGCGCCGGGCCACTGAGCTATATCCCCAGAACTGCTTAAGGAGTGTTTTAAAAGAGAATACTTAGGATGAGAGGGAAGTCAAAGGAACAATGTAACTAACAAGTCCTTGGAAAAAAACTATCCCTAATGATTAGTGAAAAGTTACAATCATAGAAACTAATTTAATATATTGCTGGCAACTTCTGCATATTTGTCCTTCATAAAATTAGTCATTATAACCCAATGCAGTAAAACTTGAAACTGAATCTGACTCCTGAAAAAAATCTTTTCAACAACTGCTTTAAAGTTCTTAGAAAATAATTACAAGAATGGAGTACAGCATTGATTGTGGCAGATTATTTCCTAATAACCAAAATTATTTGCCACTCCCATGCAAAGACCTCACCTATAAAAACATGTAAATGCTACACAGTTTAATTATCTGATTTATAAGTACTGGCCTCTTATATAGAGGTATAAAATCTTACAGTTGGTTTCATATGTCATGAACCCTGTCGTCTCTGAAATTTCAAAATCCCCAGTGGAAGAAAAAAGATACAAAGATGAAAGAATGAAAGCATTATCATATATAATTCTTAAACCAAGATAATATTTGCCCCTGTAGGTTACAAAATCATAGCATTTCAGACCATGAAGGACCTAAGAGAGCTTAGCCAATCTTATTCTTAAGTGTTCAACCTGAAATTCCAGAACTAATTGTGACTTTTCCTGCCTCCCAGTCATAGGCCCTTTTCAACATTCTCCTTGACTTCCTCCCCTGAAAGAAGTCAAAAGCTAAAATAAGAACAATAAATGCATTGAAACATATTACTCTGTCTCATCCATTACTGTGATGAGAAATTACAAAAGCTCTGACCTGAGAAATGAGAACACAAAGAAGATTTGAAGTATATAAGATTATGAAAGTTAAAGAAAAAATAATCAACTAGCTCTTCCTTATTATATGGTTTCATAATAAGATTAGGTAGGGTCATTCAGTGATTTACATGGCAGGTAAAATTAAAACAAATAAAAGGAAATACCCTTGACAAGCATAACAAGCCTTCAGAATACACAAGGTCACAGAACAGAGGTCTCATCGTTAAATCCAGTAACATGATTTTAAAGTAAGCTGGATCATTAGTGAAGCCAATATCTGATTATTTATGTTCAACATAAATATGATTTTCTATAATGGAAAAATTGTATTTTGGAATAAAAGGAGTCAGTAAGGAAGCTTTCTATTTGTTACAAATTATACTAAAACATAGTACAATTTTACAATTGTTTATACTGCTTTGGAAAAAATCAAAGAGTGATTACTGACCTAGCAAAAGTGTTTTGATTTGACAAATATATACTATCTCTAATGAACATTTTAAATACTATGGCTTTAAAAAGCAAAATCACCATTTTAACTTTCAGTGCAGAAATTTATTTTAAACCTTACTTTCCCCATAGCACTATGGCTCCAGGTAAAATACATGTTTCACCCGGTTATTCTGGAAACTGAAGATTTGTTTTAATTCAATAATGCTGCCTCAGCTGAACACCACTGCCAGGCCCAATATGCCCCATCTCATTTTGCTCTGAAAGAAAAAAGGAAAAAAAAACAGCATTATGCTTAAAACAAAGAGAAGGTTTATTTCTGGACAAGAAGTAAAGATATGAAGCAAACTCTGACTGGCAGACAATGACAGTGTTGGCAGGGTGCAAAGTGACCTAGAAAATGCTGCAGTCGTTTCCTTTCCAGCCACTCAGGCACGGTGTGATAGCCCTATTATAGAAGACGAGGTAGCATCATTTAAACGCTGGAGAAAATCTATAAGTTACAAGATGAAAAACTCCTGAAAGCTTTTCATTGTGTTTTTAGTACATACTTTCTGGCCCTTCTCAACAATTTAATGTCAATCTTTTGTCAAACCATACAATTAGGTATACGCTCCAATTCTTCCTTCAAAATAACTTGAGTTTTAAAATGTTATTTCAGATAAAGTGATCAACTTTGAGTGATTATCTTTCTTTATCTCATATCATCTTAACAAATTGTCTCAGCAATATGATTTCCCAAAGTCACTAAAATGTCATAGTTAACCCACACTTAAATGTCCCTTACTCTACCTATCCCAAAACACACCACACACAGGTGGATCAAATGGAAAAGTGAGCTTCAATAAAGATGTGGTACTGTGCTTTTTAAAAGATCCACTGCCAGCGTTCTCTGCATAGAAATGTTACATTAGTGAAGGTGGAAGGGAGATTATCACATGTAACGTTCAAAATACATTTCTCCAAAGACTGTAAACATTACCTCTTGATCCATTGCTCGTTTCAGGATATGATCAGTAACCTAAGTCTCTTTCTAGGGCTTCTTAATTACTAACCTTCTGTGTGTACTAACAGCTCTAACACTTTCAGCAGTTACTCTCTCCCAGCTGTGGCTGTGATGCACAAGTTTCTCCTTTGCCCTCAGAGTCTTCCTCAGGCCCCCAGACCTGAATGTCAGCCACCCCTGGTTCATCAGAAACCCACCAGCTTCTGGCTCTCACAGGACCCGACCAGAGAGCACTGATGTCCATACCTGAAAATCCTTCCTACCACCCACTGACCCTCCCTGTGCCTTGAGCTCCTTCACCTGTAAAACAAGAAGACAATAACCAGGGTCTTCCATGGGAAGGGCTCGGCACGCTGCCTGGAACACACAAAAGACAAACACTGTGGCTTTGTTGTTGCTGCTGCTACCGCTGCTAATATGTAATTGCATTTCAAACATCTGTATTATTCGTGAATTTCACCTCTCTTATCCTGGTTCTTCAAGTGTCCCTAATTTAGTGTTATAATTACTTCTTACCCACTTGGCAAATTTGTGAGGTCTCTATATACTAAACCATAGGTCACTGAAGAATTCAGCAAACATTATCATGGCAGGAGAACTTTTTTTTCAGGGGTACTCATTTTTTGGCAAATTAAAAACAGTGTAGTGCCTGAAAGGAGAAATGAGTCAATATGATCCACTCACTATCACAGAAGTTATTAAAAAGCATTGAGTCATGGGATTAGATGAATCTTTTGCAGAAACGACAGTGAAAAAAGGCATTATTTGGCAGAAAAACTAGAAATAGGGAAGGTGCTGAAGTGGTCATAACATCTAATATCTTTATAAAGAATAGAGAAGAGGAAATATAGATTAAATTTTCCAGGTCTGCAAAAGATACTAAGTTTTTCCAATATGTGAAATGCCAAGTCAGTGGGATAATCTACTAAAACTTTGAGTTACTGGGGGAAAATATCAAATAAGACTCAAATTGGAAAACTACAGTTACTGTACTTCTCAGAATAATGAGCCTTAGTTATCATAAAAAAGTCTCAAAAATCACCTCTGGGACATTGCATTAATATGTTCCTGCGGCCAAAAAGCTAACAATGGCATGAACAGTGCTTATGAATAGAAACATAGTTCTCACCTTATTTAAATCTGGAGTTCAGGCGGGGGGTACAGCTCAGTGACAGAGCATGAGCCCAGCACAGGCGAGGCCCTAGGTTTAGTCCCCAGCACTGAGGGAAGGAGGGGGACAGAGTTTATCTCTACTCGAAATGCTGCACGTCACTCTGGTCTAATGTAACACAGTCCTCCCCAACTGTGCGCTGCTGAATGAAAAATAATTAGGTCCCTGCTTTTACCAAAAGAACAAAATTTAGAAACTAATGAAAATCCAAACAAGTAAAAATAAAATGATCAAGTGGAATACAGCACAGCCATGTGAAGAACAAGAAGGAAGCGCTGTGGATATGAAGACTATACACACAGTACAATGATGGAAAGTACAGATGAGACAAATACAGAGCTTCGGAATGGCTGCCATACTTCAACAGAATATCTACTCTGGATAAACAACAAAATACAAAGCCAAGAAATGAAACAAGCTACAAAAATACTCATCCATCCCAAAAATAGGACATACAGTTTCATTAACAACCACTTTGGTTTCAACTGAGGAAAACTAAGATATTTGGAAGAGATACTATTAATTTTTAAAAGTGAAACCATGAACCACCAATCCTAGCCTTCCCTAACATATCTACTAACAGCACCACCTAAAGACAGAATAACAGACTGAACAATTTGACCTTCATAAATGTTCTCAACAACTTCTCGCTTTCTTTTCCATATTCAGTCTATTCATGTTTTGTGTTATTTTTTGGTAATCTGTCATTTGTGAATTTCAACATCTTTCCCTGTAGAGCAAGACTCAATTATCTCTTTGACACACTTTGATTTACAGTATGGCATCAAATTCATTCATAATGCATAAATATTTAATAATTCCATTTGTAAGAAAGACATTATTCACAAGCTAAAGATGTAAAATATTATTGTTGAACTGCATTATACCTTCCAGGTTTAGGAAATGTGAGCCAAAAAACTAATTTATAGCCTCATGTTAAATCAGAGTGCATGCTAGCAAGTTTAAAGAAAAATGTTTAAAAATGCACAGTAACAGCTTTCAAAGCACAAGTACAAATGCAAGACGCTTACACAGGTTTTGATGAAAACTGATGCAGATATAGACTTTGATGTATCAACAAGATTCTGTGCAGGAATGAAAATTGTACAGACCTACATAATATCTACAAAATACTTTTATAATACATGTCCATGCCATTGTTAGCTTTTTAGGCCAGAGGAACATATTTCTTTAAATATTTAAAGACATAGACATTTCACAAAAACATTTTGAGTGAAATTACATAATAAAGTAAGTGGTTTCATAATAAAACTGAAGTGCATTTTGCTGTTGTTCATTTATAACATTATTAAAATATTTGAAGATTATGTCTATAAAATGGCAAATCAACATTCCAAATTACACTAATCAGAACTTCGCTCCATCAGAAGGTGGTAAGGCTACTAAAGGAATATTCTGGGTTTTCAGGACAGAAATTAGTGTGTTTTAATTCTCTCTGGCTTGAAAAGGGCACTGACAGAAAACAATGTTTTCAAGTCCAGTGCAACAGTAAGGAGAGAGAAAGAAAATGAAAAGGGGAAGTGAAGGGGAAAGCAGGGAGGTGGACGTACAGGAGAATGCAAATGATCATTCTGTGCGCTAAGGCTCCGAAACTCAGATGGTGGTACATACAGCAAAGATTTCTTTAAAAGGAGATGGTTAGCTCTCTCTGCTAAATCTGAATTGCTCAAGAAATTAATTCACAGTCCATACGCCAAGTACACAAAATATATCCCCTACAACTGATCAGAAAGGATAAATTGTGCAGTTAAAAAACTTGAAAAATGAGTTTTTTCAAGCAATTTTCCATTTCTTCCTGGCTTCCTGAAACAAGAAATTGCAACTAAAGAGGGCACAGGAAATGTGGTACCCCAACTCCTCCTGGACCTGAAGTACAGACGGTGTCAAGAAACCGTGTTAAGGAGTGTCTCAGAGAAAAAGTGCATTTTCTGCACTTTTACAAACAACAGCACTTGCTCTCATTAGCAAACGCACCAAAAGTTATACCTATGAAACATTTTTGGAAGAAGTTGATTTATATATGGCTGTTTATCTCAGCTTTAACATACACCACAGGGTATGAAAATGTTAAAATTCATATTATTTTACTGTGTAACAGAATTAAGAATCTCTCATCACATCTATGTGAGGAAGCATCCATTTCTACAGGTATGCATAATTACGGACTAGGAAGTGCCTAATTTGCCTACATAAATTGCAAGGGTTTGATGACTGAAGCAAGGAGTGAACCAGGTCCATTGAGAATTAGTAAGAAAAACATAATCAAACTTAAATGCAACAGAATACGAAGATCATTTTCCAAATTGGTTCCAGAAACAGCTCCTAGGTGAATTTCCCTGAAAAGCTCATTTAATTCAATTAAACAATGTAGTATGGTTTTCCTCTTCGGAGAGGGTAAAAATATTTTCATCTGCTACAGATGTTAAAGATAAGTATTTAAAGAAGTGGTTGATTTAATCTTAAGTGAGATGGAGATACAAAGTTGTTGAATAACAACTTCTGAATACTGAGCAGGTATATTTAACTATGACAGCATCGGTCATTTATGAAATACACAAAGCAAAAATCCAGAACAATTAGAATGTTTAAAGTCTTTATATTACGTACTGTCATATAAACTCAATACAATTTTCTCCTAAAAATTATAGGATAAAACAAAGACCATGTTTATTCCTCACACTAGAATACTATTAGAATCCTACCTCAAACATGCAATGGAAGGTACGTGACTTATCCTTTAAAGATAAAGAGCAGTTAAATTTATTTTGGAGAAATTCAGTTTCCCTGAGGGATTTTCCTAGTTAATCTCAACATTACATAAGTTCATGCATAGCCACCCCGGTTAGGTAATGCCTGCAAACAGCCTGCTCTGGAGTCTTCTGAGTCCATCTGGCTGCTGCCTTGCACACTGGAGTGACTCATAAACATGAAGCAACCTAAGGTCACCTACTCCAGGTCTTTTAAACAGAACAGCCGACCACTTACCAGGTGGTTCCAATTTCCAAGGACACTTAAAATGAGGGAGAAACTCATTCTAGATACACCATTTTATTTTCATAGTGTCTCTGGCTTCAGAATTTGGTAAGGAAGGAAGCTCTTTTGAAATATGGATTGCTAATCACATGAATGCCAGAAATCACTGCATGTCTTGGATTGAGAATATTATATAAATAAAGTCAAGTGACAAAGAAAAGAAGGACACAAACCCACATTATATCATGCTCCAAATTGTATAAAGAAAAAAAGATCCCCAAAATACAATACTGGTTATTTTTGTTGTAAAAATGCTTCTATTTTGTTAGAGTTCCCTTATGTTTCCCAAGTTTAATTCAATAAATATGTATTCTTTACAATAAGAAAAAAATAAGTAGCTTTTTTAAGAAAATATACACTATAAATTTTGTGCTCAGTGAGCTGCAGGGACCAACAGATATAACATATATATAGATATAACATATATCTCTAGGTAAAGAAAAGGAATTCATTTTTGCCTTTAAAAACAGTACATTGTTTAAAATCAACAAACCGGGAACCTACTTTATAACAAGTGTAATTGGTATAAGAATAAGTCCCAGCAATAATAATGATCTCTTCCCTTCACGATAAGAAGCTGGTGAAATGTTTGGTCATCTGTTATACATACCAATTTTCCCCAAAGTATGTTCAGATAAACATTAGTCCAAGGCTATATACAAGGAAAGATACAAATTCCAAGGTCTAATACCCCTTTTGAGGCCTGTCAAATGTATATTAGAATAAAAGCTCAGAAAAGTCTGAAGTTTAAAAGTGTCAATAAACCTCAGATTTCCTTGATCACTTACTCGCCTATCACATGCTTTTGTGGGTTTACTATGCCCGTCATTTTTCTCAACACTTTACAAATACTATAGTAATTTTCACACGGCCTGTGAAGTTGGGCCCAATAAGCTGTACAGGTCTCAGGGCTAGAGAAGTGGTAAGACTAGATGAAAACCCACACTCTGGAGCCACAGTAACCAGCAGCCTATGTTGCTGCACCCTGACATCCACAAAACCACCTTTCTGCGGGACACACTGAGAAAGCAAAGGCAGTCCACTAAAAACCTACTGCTGTGTGTAAATTCCTTGCCTGGAATGGTCAAATAGCTCTTACTACCTCAAACCCCAATAGTTCACTTAATCTGTATGAAAGTAGAAATAACTATAAATCTAGATTTTTTTTTTTTAGTAAATTTTATTTCATTTTATCCCATCCCCCCCTCAAGCCCTTTCCCCTCCCTATGTACAGAAGTTTTGTTTCCATTTTTTCCTTCTATAGAATTATTAAACAAGAAATTTGACTAAATTGTTTTCTCTTCTGTCATTTAATTTTATTAGCCATCCTAATTCAAAGAATTTTGATGAAATTAAGAAAGCTCTAAAAGACTGGCACAATTTCTATACTCAGATTCAAAAGTGTCCTAATTTCCAGAGCTTGTGTGTATGATGGCATTACTGATCATTTTAATGTGCTTCTTCATGTCTTCATGTCTTTTTTAAAAATCCTAATATAACCAGTAGGAAGATGAAGAACCTTGTGGTCTTTAATTATCAGATTATACATTAAATTTAAATGTTTCAAAATGCATATATTGACGTCTAACAGTAAGTAAAAATAATATAGTAAAAATAACAATAATATAGGATCTTTTCATTGTTTAAAAATACATATGCACAAGAAAATTCTTACGGGCTATGTAGATATCAAACTATTAATTTTAGATAATGGTATAAAGCAATTCATTCTCTTAAGGTTTATCTACACAATTTTCTAATTTTCCTGTCAAGAAGATTTGTTATGCTGGGGATTTAGCTCAGTGGTTCTGCTCCCTGCTCCACAAATGCAAGGACCCAAGTTCGATCCCTGGTACCAAAAATAAAATAAAATAAAATAAAATAAAGAAGATTTGTTATATGTGTCACTGGAAAAAGCAAAATTTACATATTAAGAGCCTGAATAATAGATGCAGTTAATGAGAGCCACTTACGTATGGCCATGTCTTGAGCTGCTTGTGACTTCAAGCAATGACAGTCCCTCCAATTGCTCTCTTCCACCTCACCTTTTTTAGTTTCTTTTAGCCCTAATCATGAACCTGACTTGTAAACATCACGTGTGCTTGTTTATTTCTTACCCCCCTACCCAATCCACATCCAAAATAAGATCAAAGATATGGTTTTCTGAATCCACAATGCCTAACATAGTGCCGGGCCCTAAAGAGCAACTCTAAAAATCTACATGCGGACAGGTGCCTGTAGTCCCAGGACTGGAGAGGCTGAGACAGGAGGATCACCTCAAGTCCCAGGCCAACCCAGGCTAGTCAGTTCAAAGCCAGCCTAAGCTACAAGTGAGACTATTTCAAAAAAAATAATACACACACACATACACACTGTGAACACAGTAGAAGGTGTGTGGACTATCAAGTAAAAAGAGCAAATTGATAAACTGACAGTAAATATTTATATAATAACAACTTAAGTTCACAGGCTATTGTCTCGTAGAGAGAAACATTCCATTTCCAAGGGAAAGCAGATGTCCAACAGAGCACAGGGAGGCCAACTGCTCTCATCAATCCAAGAAGACTAAAAAGTAAGAGGTTTCAGAAGGTGAATCAACAGAAAGGGTGCCTTAGCTGATACAGCTCCTGATACCCTGATGAGGGCTTATTTAGAATCAAAACATAAAGAAGGTGTGAGAAGGACTGTAAAAGAATCCCAAGGGTAATTCAGTCTATCACAGTTACCAAAAGCAAAGGAGCTTTCCAGGGAGTACTGAAGAGTCTCACAGAAGAGTTTCTTTCTCACTGAAGAGTGCCAGAAGCAGTGACTTTGAGTGCAAGGACAAAGGCAGCACAAGGAGATAAACCAGCAGCAAAGGAGCAAAGAGAATAAATACCTTCACTCTCCACCCTTCTCGAACTCTCTTGCCAGGCTCCTGATGTCTTCGAGAAGTCAGGGCAGTTCCTCCAGGTGCTCTTTCTGGGCAGAGCATGAGGCAGAGGGGCTGACAGCAGACCTGGAGAGGGAAGCAGAACAGATCTGACACAGAAGCCAATAGGAATAACAGTTTCAGGAAATAGGGTAAGACGGAGAGACTGTAAAGACACAGAAGGGTTCTTGACTAGCTGAAAAGGATCAAAAGAAACAGTGGAAGAGAACTGCTATAAATATATAATTTATACGGGGTTGCACAGTTTGTAAGCCCACTGGAGTCTACAATGCATCCTGCACTAAGAGATAGGATTGTAGGAAAATCCCTCATTACTCTACATGGACTATTGCCTCTAAGCATGTGTTGGACAACTCAACAGTAGCTTGTTTCCAGAAAAAGTACTGATGATAATTTAGTGCCTTTTATAGGTGCTTGCAAAGTTTGTAAGTTAGATAAAACTCACTGACTTCAATCAAGAGATTAATTTAGACAAAGGCACCATCATTACAGACAACCTTGTAATCATTATGGATTCATTAGTCATCAAATTAACGAGTGACAGAAGTTTCTCAACTTAAGTCCACATCTATCACACTCATAAAAATGGCTAAAACGTTTATCTCAAGACAGCCAAAAAATGTCATAAAGATATATATTGGATTTATCTTTTTTCCTTTAGTAATCTCCAGAAAATCATTTCTAAACTTTTTACTTAATATCTTCTAAGGCTGCAGCCAAATACTTGTTGAAAGACAGAAAAAATAAAATCAGCTGAATTAAACACCCAACAGCATTCAGCAACCATCCACTAAGTGCCTACTCTGCACTGGCTCTTCAAAAGGGGCTGGGATTGGATAGCAGGTACTTGCAGTCCTAACAATGGACTTCACAGTGATATCTCCGGTACCAGGGATGAAACTCAGGACCTTGGGCCTTCGAGGCAGCCACAGTGCCACTGAGCTAAATCCCCAGCCCCAGAAGCATTCGGTTTTCAAGGCTGAGGGTTATACGATAATGGCACTCACGCTGAGGAGAGGTATCCTGCCCACCTTGCTTCCCTTCCATTCTAGCCAGACCACCCAGACATAGATCTTACCTAAAATGAAGAGATGTTGGATAGAGTGTGCTCTCCACTTAGCTGGATATGGACTTTTTACAGCAGTCAGATAGATATGGACTTAAACAAGTTCAAAAACTTCTGTCACTCGTTAATTTGATGACTAATGAATCCACAGTGATTCCAAGGAAGTTCCTAATGATGGTGCCTTTGTCTAAATTAATCTCTTGCTTGAAGTCAGTGAGTTCAAGCTACTGTTGAGTTGTTCAATGCATGTTTAGCCACAGTACTCCCTGTAACAGGGGATTTTCCTACAATCCTATGGCTTAGTGTAGAAAGACCCAAGCACCCCAGTTCAGTGCAGAGAGATCCTCTCTCACCCTAAGAACTCACACAACACTTCCCAGGACCTGCTGTGGGTTCCCACAGCAAGAGGCTTGCAGCCCAGGAGAAATCTGGAGGCTAGGAAGGCTATGTCTGGGAACAGTGAGACAGTGCTGAGGTCTGACATTTAAAAGCAACCACTGAACAGGGAACTGCTGCACTGTACTTCAAGGAACACAGGATGACTCAAGTCAATGATTCTTCTATGAAGTGATACAGACAATGACTGATCAATCTCTCCTGGCTCTAGCCTTGACCAAACTCCGCTCCATCATTCCCACAGCCTCCCACACGGTCTTGCTTCAGACACTCTTGCTCACACCACAGACACGAGAAGTCCTATCTGTTCACATCTGCTTAAAATCTGACAGGGGACTCAGTGAAATGTACTTAGAGTGAAACTTGGGCTTCAGACCCTGGTCCTGGATCCAGCCCCCACCTCCATTCCCGCCATTTCCCCTGACTGCTCGGTCCAGCCACCCTGGCCAGCATGAGCCCTGCTGCTTCTGCCTGGAGCCCTCCCAGATCTCCAGAAGGCAGGCTTTCTTGCCCTTGAGAACATCCTAGAGAGACTCGCCTTGACCACCTTGTATGGAATAAGCCAGTCACACACTCTTAGTGACCCTCTCCGATTTTCCTAAGAGCAATGCTCACTGTGGGAAACATCTTATTTCTATGCTTCCTGTCATCCCTTGTGTTTCCACTCTCAGAATGTCAGTTTGGGGACAGCAAGGACATCATGTCTCATGGATGTGGTCTTCCCACAGCATATGATGGTGCCAGGAAAAGAGGACACTCAAGCATTTTAGTAAAAATTAGTGGATACCCTAAGAATCATCAAAACAAAGCACTGCCTGATGTAAAGTATGCACCATCCTTTATAGTACTACAGATGAACTTTTAAAAAATACCGTGAAATAATATCAAAATGCCCCCTTGCCTGCTAAGCCCATATATATATATATATATATATATATATATATATATATTATTATATCTCTAGACTCTATCCCTAAGAAGTTTTATTTTCCCTCAATATTAATTCAATAGAAATGTCTTTTCAATTTACATTTCTAGCCCTGGACCTTCTCTTCTGATTTCTGGCTTTTCTATTTACATCCCAGCACTTCTACTTCAATTTCTGTCATCACGTCAAATTCAACATATGGAAACCTAAAATTACTACTTCTCAAGCAAAATCAGTTTCTCCTTTCACTCTTAATATTTTCACTCACCATCCTCCAAATATCTATCCTTAAAAACTAAAAACTATCTTGACTATGAAGTTAAAGAACTAAAAAGGAGACTATAGAGATACATCAAGTGAAGTAGTTGTCTAGCTGGTTTTTTCCAATTAAAAGTATATAGAGAAGACTAGCAAAATAGATAAATTCGCTTTTGCTCTCAAATTAAATTGTTAATATCTGAAAAAAAATCAAAAGCCATTAGTCTGGTCCCAACTTTTTTTGCCTTTTTGTCTGCCTTTAATACATACTGAAAGTTATATAGGTTAAAATGTAAGTCTAGTGAGCATAAGTCTTTGTGGGTAGAAATAATTCTTCTGCCTAAAATAACACAGCACCCAGAACAATACCTACCACACAAAAGCAACCAATGTTCTGAAAGGTATTATCTACAAGTGCATGTATCACAATGATTATCAGTTATTACAAATTAATAACTTTCACTTGGTAGGTGCAAAGAGAAATCCGTAGAGTTCACATTTTAATTGCTGGCTTCTAACTATAATTATAGACAATTTTCTCAATTGAGTGAAGAAAACAAGGCTGAGTCCAATGAAGAGCTCTGCACACAGTGAGAAAAGCACAAGGACTTGATTCCAAAGCCAGAGTGGTTTCACTATTTCTGAGCACAGTGTTCAAATCTCGACCTCTTCACCTTATTTATATGTGTGATGCAATGCTTGCTACAACTTTTTCATTCCTAAATCTGTGCTCTGCTATTATTCCATCCTAATGCAGTTCCCTTGAGCTACTGAAATTACCAAGAATCAGTGTCACAAGTCACAAATCGAAAGAGAATCAACTGTCCTTGAGGGACTTTCTTTGGTGTGTCATATATCTGGCATGGTGTTAGGCATCTAAAACTGAAAAAAATAAATAGAGGATTAAAAAAGACCCTATCTCGCCTCAATGAGACAACAGTAAGGGAGGGAAAGCTAACCAGGTAGTGACCCCTCAGCGAGCTGAGCACAGAAAGGAGCACCCAGAAGCCTGAGGGCAGACAGAAGGGGCTGCTGACAATCAGAGAAGCCTGTGCTGGGTGGAGTGGGCAGCAACTGAATCTGGATGACAAATATGATTTGAACACTCAGGAGGTTGGGAGGGAGGTGCTATACATACCAAGAGATAGCCACATTTTAAACTGCCTTATATGTTTAACCTGCCTTATAGTCTTAAATAATAAAATTAGCATTTACTGCAATAAAAACACTTTATCAGGATGTCTCACACAGTTTTCAAAGCTCATGAGGAAAAATTAAGTTGATTTCCTTTTAATAAATATTATTTAACGACTGGAACATTGTGGGAGATACATACACACATGCCATGAGTACTGGCAGTGTGGTGCTCAGGGACAATCTAACGGAGTCTTGGACAACTCTCCCTGAACTAACTGCTGGGCAGCACCTGGCACACAAAGTGGTAAAGCCCCTATAAATAGTGATGATTCACTAACATGACATAAATCAAGATTTTTTAACCCACCAAAAACTAACATTCAGATTTAAAATCACAAACCAGTGCCATTAAAATTCATCTGCAGGCCCTAGCAAATGAGTAATGAGATCATATCAATTTATATCATGTGACCAAAAAGAAAAGGTGGTTTCTAAATGGTAATTCAAACTGGACAAATAACACACTGTATAAAATTTTGTAGCCCTAGGCCATATTTTGCTAAAAACAAAGGTACATTATGCATGACTAAGGGAAACAGTGAAAATCAGAGCAATTAATTTCCCAGCTATGTTTCCCATAAAAAGCCATCACTACTATGATTTGCTTACAACACACTTTTTTCTTTGCATCACACAATGGTCTAAGTGTGTAATAACTTGCATATTTCACTAAGATGTAATATCCTTCAAAATATCCTTATAATTAGTTTTCCAAAGAAATTATTGATCCCTGGAATGTTTCATGTTTTAAAATTTCTGACAAATCCTTTCCTATTTTCTTTGCAGTTAGAAATAATTCTTGATCACTAGAGTGTAAAGACATATAAAAGTACAAAGACTAAATATTTTCTCAAATACAAACGTCCCCGTTGACACAGGACATTTCCCATAGCTTTTTCAAAACAATAATTAGGAAAGTTGCCACTGGGATCCTAAAAATATAGGTAAGAAAACCGACATTACTCAGCATCAATTCAGTATAGCAAGAGATTTTCATTTAGTGCTTTTCCAAATTAGTTTCAAGTACTCTTCAACTGAAGCCTCATTGCTAGGGGAGCCTTTTGTGTTTCTTCCCAGAGCCCGGGCACCTTCCCTCAGGTGGTCCTGCGTCCTGCGATGTGTCTGGGACCCTCCTTTGCAGAAAGGAGGCCGTTACACAGCTCTCTTCTGTTTTCTGTCCCTGGCATCTTGGTGGCTGCTCAGTTCCTGACCTCACCTTGGTGGAAGTTGACTAAAAAAAGAGCGGTTCCTAATAACGAGGAAAATGCAGCGCTCCTGCGCCGAGCAGCCACCGGGGACCCAGCCTGCAGCTAGAGAGCGCGGCGCCCAGGCCCCTTCCGGGGACCCCGCCCCGCAGGGACAGACAAACGGACGGACGGACGGACGGACGGACAGACACAGGCGCGGGGCCGGCCGTGCGACGCGCAGTGGGCGCAGAGGGACGCGAGGAGCCGAAAGCCTCCGCACAAGAAAGCCAAAGGACTAGGGGAGACCCGCGGGGTGCAGCCATAGAAGACGAGGGTCCCGCTGGGAGTCGCGGACGGGACAGGGCTGGGGAGGGACATACGGACGGATGGAGAGCCAGCCCGGGAGAGTGGGGAAGGAGAAAGGAGATAAAGGGACTGAGGGACGAAGTGAGCGGAGCGGGCGAGAGCGCGGGCTGCGTCTGGGGCGGCGGGGACCGAGGTAGCGGCGCCGAGCGCATCGGGACCCCGCGCCGCCCGGTCCCGGCCGTGCACGTGTGCCTGGGTCCCGGCGCGGGGCACAAAGCCGAGCGCCCGCGCCCAGTCCTCGTCCCCGAGCCCGCCGCCCGGTCCACACTGCCCGCGCCCCGTCCCCGTCCCCGTCCCCGCCCCCGTCCCCGTGCCTGATCTCACCGCCCGCCGCGACTCCGGTCCCGCGCCGACTCCGCGCCCCTCGCCGTCAACTTCTGTCCGCCCCGCGCGCCCCTCCGAGTCCCCGCCCGCCCAGGAGCGAGGGAGCGGGGTGCGCCGCCTGCGGGCAGGGCCGGGACCGCGCTGCGCCCGCGACGAGCCCCCTCCCGCCGAGGCCGAGCCACAAAGGTGGGGCGCCGCCTGCCGCCGCCAGCACCCTGCCCGCCCGGGCCCCTCGGAGCCGCGCCTTGGCCGTGAGCGGACGGCGCTCACCGCGGTGACGCCTGCGGCTCGGGAACTTGGGAGCGGCGGGCTCGGCCGCCCGGGGAAAGGGGAGATTTCCTTTCGATAGATACTTCGAAACTGTAAACAAGTGAGAATTGAACAAGAACCCCCAAGAAAGTTCTTTCCATCTGCACTTGATGAAATGTTACAATTAGTAGTACTTACTTTGGAAAAGCACTAACATCTTATTCTGTGGTCCCCCTGCTAAGGATTCAAGTGCTGAAACACTTCAAGGAGTAAAGATAAAAGTAAGGCAGCTGAGACTTGCAGGAGATTTGGGGAGGACAGCTAACTTCTTTTAAAAATCATCCACTTTGACAACTCTGTTTCCCACGGAGATATCGCGTGATTTCCAAATAGTTTTTCCTCCTAGTACCTTTCAACTGCACATCTAGCAAAATTTATTGCCTCCTCCTGTAAGTTTTATATCTTCTTCCCAATATATTAATAAGCTCTCTCTGGTCACCATCAAGTGTGTGGTTTAAGTAATTTCTTAACACAATTTTACTCTGAAGTAGCTTCTTTCCAATTTTCTTTGTGGCTTTCTCCATAATCTATTCAATTCTTAACCTGTTTTATATCAACGCTTTTTTCTTAAGTTTCTCATTGAATCTTTTTAAGCTAGATATTAAATACAATCTTTTCATTTATCAATAAGAAAACAAATTCAATTAACTATAAATGTACTTTATGCCATTCTGCTTAGGAGCAGAGGGTCCTGACCTTTATTGAAAAGGCTGTAAAATGTGGACATGTTTTCCCCACAAAGACGATGTTGGGGCCCAAGATTCACCCCATAATGTATCTGCAGTGTGGCTCCTGAAGCCAGAAAGAAAGTGGTTCCTTGGAAAATTTTCAGGGCAGGTGAAATTAGTCATTGGCGTATCCCACCCCTGCCCAATCCCTGTTCTCACATGCTAGTGCTCACTTTCTTTTCCCAAGAATCCCAAATTAGGCTAATGGCCTCACTCCTGCTTCTTTCCTCCTCGTTCACTCCCTTCCAAAATGCAGAGGTTCTAACCACATAAAGACCTTCTCCCTGGTCCCAGTCGGATTTCCCATCATTCCCATCATCTGACGTTAACTAGGTCTAAGAAGGAAAGAAATCTCTGTCCCTTCTACTGTGTGAATTACTAATAAACTATATGTATTAGACACAGTTCTGCCTTAGAGTTTCAGACCTCACAACCTGCAGTAAAATAAACTGAACATTGTAGAAAAAGATACTTTAAAAATCCAGAAAGTCTATAGGTCTTGAGAAAAAGAAGGGAGGAAAAAAGACCCTGGCTGGAAGAAAAGGGGCAGGGTGGGAGAGTAAACTGTTTGAGGACAACCTTAGCAGGTGGTATTTTATTAGCCTGAATGAAGAGGCTGGACACAAAGCCATTCAACAATCAACATGTTGAATGCCTTTGAGAAACCTGGCCCTGGTATTTGAAGTCTAAACCTTGTCCATTCCTTCTTGAAACTCAAAGGAAAAGAGATAACATAGAGTGGACCCTTGACTTACCAACTAGAGGGGTTCCTGAGAGCTGATTATAACGAAGTCAATACAACTGAGCTCTGGATGTTTACTTTAGTACACTTTATAGATAAGAGGCAGATGAGTCTGCCATTAACCTAATTAACCCAAGTTGTTCATAGGTCAGGCCGGTCATAACTTGGGGGTCCACTGTATTTCCTTTTTGGAGAAGTATTGGATACTTTTAACCATGGAGTAGAATTTGGGGAGATCATTTGGAAGCACCCAGAGAGGGCAAAATGGGAATGCATAACTGATTAAGAGTGTTACGTGAAAGACAAAGATCTGAACCAAGATTACAGTAGGGCTGCAGGATCCCCAGAAACGTGAAAGGTGCTTAAAATAGCTGGTGGTAGAAGCTGACTCCCAGTGAGGACAGTGGTGCTTTTAATAGCAAGAGACTGCTGGGGAGGGGGACTGAGAAGTGGAGAGAGGAGCTTCATTTGATGACAAATTTGAACAAAGGTAGAATTTCTTTTTTCCCTCCAATTATAAATGAAAGCATCAAGAAACTATCCAACAATTGTCAAATATTTGCAGGCATATTTCTCATTTAGGAAGATATTTTCAGGCACAGTGGAATTGACCTTTTGGGGGAATTTACATTTAGAGAAACTGGACAGACCTTGTCCCCCACTTATTTCAAAACTATAAAGGCTGACACCTTTGATTAATCACAAATCAAGGCATAATATGTTAAGTTGCATCATAAAATGTATATGTGGAGCTTTTGGAGGGTGTTATGGCCTGTGTCTAGATGTGCCCCCAAAACCTCATGCAGTCACAGGTAGAGCTTTTGTAGAGGTAGCTGGATCTAGAATGTGTGATGCTGGGATTAAGAGTGTGATGCTGGGATCGAGGGTATATAATTACTAAATTAGTTCACTGATTAGTTTGGCATAGTTCTGAGTATGGGTAAGAAAAAGCCCACCCTGGGTATGGGTGCTACCAGCCCTAAGGGAGTATAGCCTGGATAGAATGTAAGGGACATAAAGAGGACCGCTGCAGTCGCTTGCTGCTTGCTGCTTGCTACTTGCTACTTGCTACTTTGCTGCCTTCTGCCCACCATGAACTGTTTCTTCTCTTCAATGTCCCTCTGCAGTGCCACCCGGCCTTGGAGCCAGGTGACTGTGAACTGTACAAACTGTAAGCTACAATAAACCTTTCCTCCTTTAAATTTGAGTGTCGGGTATTTTATCTCAGCAATGAGAAAAGTAACTAAGACGGGGGGTTTGTCTGTTTGTTGCAGTATTGGGGATTAAACTCAGGGCCTCAGCACTGAGTTACATCCCCAAACCTTTTTTATTTTTTGAGACAGGATCGTGCTGAGTTACTAAGTTGTCCAAGCTGGGTTTGAACTTGTGATCCTCCTGCCTCTGCCTCCCAGAGTGCTGGGATTACAAGCTACATATGTGCCCAGTATGCCCGGCTGAGTATGTACTTTTAAGCTATTTTTCTCTAATTGTGGAATAAAGACTGGCTCTTTGAAGTGTTTAAGGAATCAGGTGAAGTACATATCTTAGTGGAAGGAAGAGATTTCTTGTCCCCCTGGATTCATTCTAATGGTTTTACAGTGCACTGCTATGCTTTAACTTTACATATGCAAAATAAGAAGCCCTATTTCTTAGTAACTGGGGTATTTACATCCTTTCTTATTAATAGAAAAATGTACAGTTGGCAAAATGTGTAGCTTCTATAATAAAAGCAACATTTATTGAGTAACTGCCATTTCCACACACACTAAGTAGATCACATTCATTATTGCACTAAGGCATCATAATAAAGCATTATTTTATTCCATTTTAGAAATAAGGAAAGCAAGGCCCAGAGAAAGTAGGTAACATTCCCAAGGCCCTGCTAGAAATTCAAAGAGGAAGAATTTGAATAGGCTGGCTGCAGCACTAGAGTCTTAATCAGTGTACTGAACTGCTTCTGCAGTCATGAGAGCATTTAAGTATCCCACAAACAGATATTTTTTAAAAGTACCTAAAGATCTTGAACCTAAGAGTGTGAGCTTGATTCTAGAAAATATGGAAAAACAAGGTACTTGAGTCCTCTATAACTTATTAAGCACTTTTCCTGTATTCTTGAAAGCTAGCAGCCAGGGCAGATGCTTGCTTGTGATGCCAGAGACTTAGGAAGCAATGGGATCTGTGGCTTTTGAAATTTCCCTCTTCAGGTCAGTATTCAAACTTCTCAGGCTAGAGCCTCTGCCAAGTTGGGAACTTCTTTAGGATTCTTTCCCTGTCTTTTACTACTCTCCTCTGGTGTTCCATTTATGCAACCACTTTAGCTAGCTAGAATGGGTGCTTTTAACTCCAAATCAAATTTTTCACCTTTTATAGCAAACAGTATCATAAGCTAGTGAGACTTCTGTCCAGGAAGCATCCACAGGAACTGACACAGAAGGGTTTCCTATGGTGAGTAGAGACAGATTACAAAACCCCTAAGACCTCTTTCTACTTTATAATTCTGTATTTCACATTCCTAATATAATTTAAAAGTAACATGAATATCATTTGAATATACTCTTACTTAATTTATGAAGATATTAATGTTAATCATAATAAGATGAGTAATTAACTTTAATAAATATTAACATGAGTTTGTATGTTGCTGATAATTCACTCTGGTTCATATGTCAGTGATAATCCACAATTAAAATACTCATCAAATTGCTCTCATACTTATATTCTAAAATTTTATTTTCTTCTAATCATGTTTGATTTTATGTAAAATAATTGCAATTATGTATGAGAATAACAAGATTTCTCATTCTATAACAAATTGATTTTGTCTAATAAGTTAAAAAAAAAGAAAAAAATGGGCATGCTGACACATATCTATTGTCAAGTAAAAGGCCAAAAACCAAGACCAGACCAGGCCACAACAAGTCTTTATTAGGGGAACAGATCTGCCGGGCTGTCTTTGAACAAAGGAGAGAAAAAAGCAATATGGCCGGGGCAGGGAGAGTCTGTTATAGAGACTGGGGTGGGGTTTGTAGTGGCTGAGACGGGGTTGAGTGAGGTAGTGACTAGGGAATGGAGGAGCCTATGACATCCCTAGGTGGTAGGAGGTGAGCAAGTATTAGGTTATTCTCTAGGCAGGAAGAGGGGCATGCTGGGAAGAAGAGTTTGTTTGGTGGGAGCAACCACCTTGGCATGATGTCACACAGGGGAGGGGCAAGGCACAATAGGAAGAGGGTAGCTACTGTACATAATAGCTGCTGAGGTAGTGGGAGACCTACCATCTATAATCCTAGCTATTTAGGAGTATGAAGCTAGTTTGAGGCCAGCCTGGGCTGTGGATTGAATAATCACCTATACCACACACTCACAAAAAAATAATAGTAATCTTCAGTTTAAACAGAAACAAGCTGAAAGCCATGTGAAAAATCTGAAGTAGAAGGCTAAAATGATTTTACTTCTTTTAGTGTCAACATGGCTCTAATTTTTCCTAGTAAAAGCCGATATGCAGTCCACCTATTTATATACTGCCAAATTATGTAAGCCTTAAAACAAATTAATACCCTAGAAATCATATTGGAATACAATATCATTGCAATATTTTCCTTTCTTAAATCTTTAAAAATTTCTAAAGCCCAAGCCTCTTTTTTGTCTCTTAAACCATTCTGACCTATACACCTACATAATTCCTAAAACTGGAAAATTAGGAAAAAATTTGGTGACAAAACTTATAAAAAGTAATTCTTACATATGTTTCTTTAGAGTCTCATATTCCTGATGACTTTTTCCTTCTGAAATGATTTGCCAGCCTTGGAACTTACCAGTGTTTTCTCTGACTCACAGTATGTTTATAGTGTGCACTTCAGGAAGAAATATACAGCAACTATTTCCTTCTGTGCTGGGAGAAAAAGCATAGAAGTTAGGGAACAAAAACCCATGAAGAGCAATTTTCTGATTAAAGTCCCTTAAAATGATGAGTTTTTTAAATTTTATTAACTAAAACCTTATTCTTTCCATTATACTGATATAACTTAATAAAATTGAAGCTAGAAAGGAAATTTAACTGTTTGGAGATTATCCTTCACATCAATTCAAAAAGTTTTAATGGAGTCAGTATCAAAAGTTATATTGACTATAACCACATTAACCAGAGGACGATGTCTTAGGAATTCCTGGTTGACATTTCCTGGTCATAATAGACCATGAATTAAAATGATGTGCAACAAAGATATTGACATTATAGTATAGAAAGCATACAGATTTCCAGCCCACCTAATCATGAAAGTGATGGTGTCCAGGGATATCTCAGGTTAAAGCCATGGTCCTCCTTAGCAATAGGCACTGAATCCTGGAAAAGGAAAGTGGCAGAACACAAGTCAACAGAGGAAAACACCAAAAGAGGGGGAACAAGTCCTCCAAGAAACAAAACAAAACAAAAAAACTAGGAAGAATGAAAGCAAGAAAGATCAAGGAAGAAGTTACATTCTAAGATACATAGTCTCTCCCTGCAGCAGAATTTTGTTTTAACACAGGTCAGATTTGTGATTTTGCTCAACCTATCCATTAGGTTGGGCAAGATATTTTCATAGTAAGTGAAAATGACATGAAAAATTGAAGTTATGAACCGATTACAACTCACATGCTTAAAATAGTGAGTTTTCTCATGCCTAAAAATAAGCCCATACACCTCAGAAGGACCTTCAGAGCCCATCCGTCTGGCTTCAGCCTCTCCTCCCAAACACTGCAGGTCACAGACTGTCTGCAAAGTATCTTCACGCACCCCCACCGTTTCTCCTGGGTGGTCCTCAGTCCAGTCCCTGACCACTACCCCTTTGTCAACTGGTATGTCCACCTGTAGCCTCTTCTATCAAAAAATGTTTCTCTAGTTTTCTCAGCTTCTTGTCACTCTTTTACACCTGTCCATTACTACCTTCATATAATTTATACCTTTTTATATTTTTAACAAATAAGGTCCTTTCCTGGGACATAATAAATGCTTCATAGATCTTTGCTGTTCATTTAAGATTGAAATTCACAGTTATTTTAGAATCATGAAACCAGATTTTATAACCATTCATGAGTTCCCAACTTTATTGGCCACACCAGAAGGATCTTTTGAGATGACAATTAACTCTTACAATTCGATTATGTAGGCAGAAGGATACATGAAGTTTTGTTTCAGATTTATTAAGATGTTTAAGTTTTTTAAGAAACACAGGGGAAACACATACACACTGTTCATTTGTTGCAAGATCAGGGTAAGCAGTGGCCTAGAGCAGCGATGGTGAACCTTTTAGAGCTTTCAATCATAAGAACAGCCCACTTCAGCATGCAGGCCACAGGTTCACCACCACTGGCCTAGACCAACCTGAGCAGGAACTTGGGTTGGGTGTGGGATGCGGAGGCCCAGATGATGGAAATTTAGTTCCACATGGATGGGGAGTGGTAGGAAAAATTCTCCATGCCTGACTGGGTCATTCAAAGACTATCATCCTCAAATGGCAGAAAATTATCATCAGTCAGCATACTGCTGAGGATTTATCATATTTTCAGAACATTTTTTTCCAAATAGAGAGTGTTCTGAGGTGTTTTCTGATGCAAATGAAAGCTTCTGAAAGACATAAATGCAAAAGGAATAAATGAAGCACCTTGGCATATATGATGGATTTAATAAACATATGAAGAATGGATAAATAAAGTAACATGGCCATGTCTATCAATGCCTAGCATTAGTGTTTCACCCATCAAGTGCTCTTATAGCTAGGTAAGAATAGATTGATTCTTCACAAACATACTATTATGGATCAGAGAAAATAAAATTGGGATAAACTGAAATAACAAGAACAGTAAAAAACTATGATTTGTTCATTGCTTACTATGTACCCAGTGCTGTAACATTTACTTTGTCATATCACTTAATCACAGAAACTATTAATATGATCATTTTACAAAAGAAGACTATCATGTTTTGAGAAATTAAGTAACTTGCCAAAGTCACAAAGCTAGTACATGATGGAGTATTAAATGCATGGTTTTTTGGTCTTATTTTGGGTGAAGAGCTCACATGCTTAAACACAGCAGTCCTAGATCTTCTACATATGGCCACATTTTTACCTATTGTTAAAAGTGAAAGCTAATGTATGGAAAGACTACAGTACTTCTAACTTGATTGGTCATTTTGTCCCTTTTGCTGTTAGTGGCAGATACTTCTAGAACTATGGATTTAACTTAGACTATTGTTGCATTGTAAAACAGAAGAGAAAAACAGTTGATGACTGAAGATATTTTATAGTGTCATTGCCTTAACATACTTCACTATTAACTATGGCTGGGAGAACACAGACTGTGAAATGTTAATGATATGTCATGCAACTATTACAGAGGACTTCTGATAGCACCTGATGTTAAAGATACAATTTTTAAGCTTAGTTAAGTTCCCAAAACAAAAGAGAGGAAGAAAATATTTTAACTTGATATCTTTCTTTCCTTCTTTTGAATGTTTGAAAGCATTGAAATTATGTTGGATTTTAAGTTTTGTCTTTTTCCTCTATTAGTTTCTGAACTTGTTGAGGTTAGGGCATATCGTTGCATGTATGTGTCCCCAGCATTTAGCACAATCCATACTAATGGCCAACATTAATCAATACTAAATGCATGTTTAATGAATATATAGATCACACTCTCTACACTGATAACGCATAGGTCAAAAGGAATAAATAAAGTTAAACCATGTTGACACTTTAAGAATCCTGAAATAGGGACAGATCACACCCCAAGTATCAGCCCTGCAAGAGGCAGACAAGTTTCAGTGCTGACAAGAAACCCAGTATTTTGGTGACAAACTCCCACTGTGCACATGATACAGGAACCAGCAACAGAATTTCAAGTGGTGCTATTAATCCACAGCACACTCAAAACCACAGATATTTTCTGGACAAGGAGAAATTCACCTGAAGAAAAGCTGCTTTTGCCTTTGAAACTCAATAAAGTCACTCCTTTAGGCCACTCAACATAGTGCGTTTTGTAAAGAGAAAGCAACTAACCAAAAAGTTTATGAGTGTGCAAATAACAGTTGTGTATGATATGATGTGTAACATGATGTCTTACTATATGTATACATTGTGGAATAGTTAAAGCAAGCCACTTTACACATACATTGTTTCACATACTTATTTTTTTCTGGTAAGACCAGTTAATAACTATTGTTTTAGCAATTTCATGTATACACTATATTAACTATAGTCACCATGATTTATGACAGAGCTCTTGAACTTATTCCTTCTATTTAACCAAAATTTTCTATCTTTTGATTGAAATCTCCCCAAACTCCTAAACTCCAGCCTCTGGTAATGACCACTCTACTCTCTGCTTCTCTAAGTTTGACTTTCTAAATTTCACTTGTAAGTGAAATCATGCACTATTTGATTTTCTGTGCTGGGTTTACTTAGCACAGTGACTTCCAGGTTCATCCCAATTGTTATAATGGCAGAATTTCTTTAAAGGCAGAAATATATACATATGTATATATATATCATATTTTCTTAATCCATTCCTCCATTAGTGGATGTTTAGGTTGACCCTGTATCTTGGTTATTATGACTAATGTGCTAATGAACATGGAAGTGCAGATATCTGACATACTGATTTCCTATTCTTTGTATAAATACCCAGAAGTGGGATTGCTGGTAGTTTTGTCTCACTTTTTTTTTTTTTTTTTTTTGGTACCAGAAATCAAACTCAGGACCTTGCACTTGCCAGGCAGGCACCGGAACCACTGAGCTAAATCCCCAGCCCATCTTTCTTAATATTTTAAAAAGTAGCCCCATACCATTTCCCACAAGAGCTACACTAATTTGCATTCCTATCAACAGTTTCTAAGAGTTCACTTTACACCACATCCTCCTCAACACTTGTTATCATTTCATCTTTTTAACACAGCTATTCCAACTGGTGTGAGGCGATAGCTCATTGTGCTTTTAATAAACATTTTCTTGATAAGTAGCAATGTTGAACATTTTTTCAGATATCTGTTGGCCATTTCTATGTAATCCATGGAAAAATGCCTATCAAATCCTTTATGTATTTTTCAATTGGCTTTTCTTACTATTGAGTTGAGTTTGCAATATATTTTGTATATTACCCCTTATCAGATGGCAATCCCTCATCAGATGTATTGTTTGCAAATAAGTCTTCTCATTCTGTAGGTTGTTTCTTCACCTTTAGTTTGCAGAAGTTTTTTTTAGTGTGATCCAATGCCATTTGTCTACTTTTGGCTGCCTGTGCATTTAGGGTCATAGTATCTAAAAATTATTGCAGATCAATGACATGGAGATTTTCCCTTATATTTTCTTCCAACAGATTTATAGTTTCAGGTCTTATGTTTAAGTCTTTGATTCATTTTGAGCTGATTTTTTGTATGTGGTGTGAGACATCTAGTTTCATTTTCTCCTGTCTTCCCAATATCATTTATTGAAGATAATACTGCATGTTCTTGGCATCTTTGTAAAAAAATCAATTGACTATGAATACATAGACTTATTTCTGGGATTTTAATGACTTTCAAGTCATCCAAAAGAATGTCTCACATGAATTATTACCACATCTGTTGCTTATCATAATCTCAAAATTACTGATATTCATAATTTCTACATTTAGCAACTTTGTGTTTGGTAGACAGTATTCTCAAAGGCAGACAGTATAGAAGTAACCAAGCTAATAAACTCAATATTGTTTTTGTAGCTGTTGTTGTAGTTGTTTTAATGGTCTTCATCCTCCAGAATGACTTCCCCTTGGGAATATGGAGAACAGCATATGTGTGTTATGCTCAGAGGGCAAGGGCAAGGTTAGAAATCCAATTAGTTAAAAGCTTTAATGTCTACTATAGCAAAAAGACAAAATCCTCAGAATTCCCTGCCATTCAGTCACTTTTCTTCTCAACTAATAACCGTTTAAAAGAATTATTTTGGTATACCTGTGAGAAAACGGATTTCTGATTTGCAAATTCCTAGGCTTCCCTATGTTATTAAAAAGCAGTGGCCTTTTATTTTTGGTACTGGGTATGGAACTCAGGACTTGCACTTGCAAGGCAGACATGGTGCCACTGAGCTAAATCCCGGCCCAGTAGCAGCCCCTTGTATGTAACCATGACCAGGTGGACTGAACTCAGCCATTGCTGTGTATGTCCTATAGGTCCTGATGCAGGAGCAGCTGGAAAGCCCTAACGCCGACATTGAGATTTCCATTTCTTTATCTGTCAGAGAATTATTTAGGTCCTGAGGATGACTGATTTATATAACATATACCAAGAATATGTCAATGCAAATACAACAGGTTTGGAACTGAAAGATTTAGAGAGCTGCAATCCCCATAGCCTAGCTATGTAGTTCTGTAATTATAGGGAATTCAGTAAACAGAAAATCACAAGACTTTTTCCTAACGTGTTGTTTTTGTTTTCTTGTAAAGCAAGGTCTTACCAAATCCTTTGTCACCATTTATTTTGTACAGTTTTATGGGTGTTGCTGTGGAGGTGGAAAACTAATGACTGCCTCAGAAAACACAATCGGATGTGTCATGAATGCTATACCTGTTTATAATCCAATTATTTGTTTAAACAAAAAGATTTGCATTTGAATTTCCACAATTGTGTGCAAATGTAAACATCTCAGATTTCAATCAGGCTCAGCCAACATTACATTTGTTGACACTCATAGTCAAGGAAGAGAATCTTACACTAACAAATTACTACACTTGGTAAGCATGTACAAGCAGAACCCTGACAAACTTTCTAATTAATACCTCTAGTCTCGTTTATTAACTTTTGGTTTAATTTATTTAAAGCCTTCTCCTTTATCTCTCAGACCCTATCTGCCTAATGATTGACTTAGGAGGCTGATACTATTGATCTTACTTTAAAAAATTTTCATATCCTTCATTTGCGGCATACCAGTACAGCAACTACATAAATATTGCGTATCTTTTCCTATATCATGTTCTAGTTCATGTAATTTCCTCCCCCACTATTTTTTCTCATAGAGGGATTTATAAGCTTAGGATTCACTTTAATGCAGGGCATATCCTTTCACTTTTGTTTTCCTATGGAAACCAGTGTATTTTCATAGAAAACACATTATTAACTTTACCTTTCTATAGACTACATCTGGACTGTGGTCTCCTTAGGAATGAGAACCATAATTATTTAATTTTTTGGACTTTATCAGAACTCAGGCAAAAGTGGAACTATCAAAAGCAGCTCTTCCAAAAATCAAGTCCAACAAAACAATCAGCAAAATTCTGCAAATAAAGTCAGTGTTTTTCTCATTCTCTAATAACAGTAATTTATTCACATCTTTATTACTGGATACATTTGATTTTTTTAAAGAATTCACAATTTTACCATGGTATCACTAAAAGCGGAAAATAAAACTTCATTAATTTCATCATTTAATTTTACCCTAGTAATTCAGCCTGAAAAGATGAACAGAGAGGTGTGATTAATGAGTCTGATGAGCCTAGCTGAAGCATATTCAGTTCCAAGGAAATTTACATGAAAGGTCTTAATTTCCTTACCTTACCAGTAAGAGAATATATTAATTGATTATCTTCATTAATTCAACCAATATTAAGCAAATAAATGTGATGCTAGATGTTGAGGATACATTGGTCAAGACAAAATCCTTGTGTCAAATGAGTTTATAGTCCAGAAAGGAAGTTAGATTAGCAAATAAATAGTAATAAAGAATGTGGTTAATTATTCATGATTTAGCAGCCACCATGGAAGGTGTTAGATGTACAGCAGTGAGCAAGACAGGCCTGTGCCCTGGTAGAGGGGCTATGTTGAATTCTAAGAGAGAAGTGAGCATCAGATACTGTCACACAGGATATTTACAGTAGAGTTTAGGAGACAAGGAAGTTGTTCTGTAGGCAGTGATGGCTTTGTCAGCTTTGTTGAGATGCAAAAGGCAAATGACACTTGGCCAAAGGGCAAGAAAAGACAAGAGTTTCCTGGTACAGGAATAAAGGTTGCCCAAAAGTCAGAGGGGGCCCACAGAGGCAGTGCGGCATGGCTGGAGTAGAGGATGTCAACAGGAATCTGTGAAAATGGGTATGCAAAGTAACCAGAGCATGAAAGGCACAGAAAGGTAGTCTGGAAATGGAGTCCAAGCCTGGTGCCTGGGTTGAAGTCCTGGTAAGGCTCTTGCAAGCTGTGTCTTGATGACTTTAGGTGTGTTAAATCATTCTATTCTCAACCTGGCTAACCCAGGAATCATATTTCACATTCTCTTTTCCGAATAGTTCTGTTACCTTTGTCCAAATAAGGAACTTTGGTTTAGATTTAGGAGATGAAAGTGATGCAGCCCTCTGAAATTATGATAGTTGGGTGAAGTGAAAGGCAGACACAGAGATATATGGAAGGTCCATCCTCTACTCATTCTGCTCTGTTCCCCACCCAACTCTTCTTGACTCCAGCTCCTCTGACCAGGAGCAGCCCTGGGGCCTCAGCAGACCCTTGACTGCAGACCATGGAGGCAAAGGCTACCCACAGACTCATCCAGCCACACCCTCAGAGTTCTGCTGGGTGGCTGCACATGGTTGGCTTTGTGTACTGACTGGCTGGTGATGCCTCTGATCTTCTAATTTTCCCTTTCAGAACTTCCTTCCCCACCAACTCATAATAATGCAGGTAGACAGTCAGTCCCTTATCTCATAACTCACAGTGGATCTGTTTCCCTAATGGATATATCAGACATGTTGCTCAACCTCTCTATGCTTCAGAAGATGATAATGATTATTATAATAATATCTGCTTTTATGGGATTATCTTGAGAAATAATGTATACCCGCCAAGTGATAGCTATTTCAAAAAGCTTTTACTTGAGGTAAACAGTAAGTCACTAAAAGATTTTTGTGACAAAGTGACACAATCAGATTAATGTTTCAGATCAATGTGACTGAACTGTGGAATAGATTTGAGGCGGGGGCAAGGTTAGACACGGAGACACTTGGAAGCTCGTCATAGAAACCAGAATTTAAGCTCCTGGTGGCTTAAGTAAGGTAGTCACACTGTGGTTAGACATCAGTGGATAGATCTAAGAGCCACAAAGAAACTAAAAATGACAAGTTCATAAATTACTAAATATGGAAATGAAGGAAAGAAGTAGGCTTCTAGTTTAAGAAAATGGATAGGTAACAATGTTATTTTCTGAAGCAATAATAATGGAAGCAGAACTTATTTGGTGAGCAAATGATGAAATTTAATTTTAAATATGAAGGGCCTGAGATGTCCATGAGAAATCTGGTTGGATATGTTAGGGAAAGCCAGGTGTAGAGATCAGTCATGAAATCATCACCTTTTTGTTCTTCTATGACATTTGAAGGTGAGTATATTTTCAGCAAGCCAAGGAACTAAAGATGAGCTATTGGATTTTCTTTTCTTTTTTTAAGTGGCTATGTCAGCATTTCTAAAACATTTTGGTCTCAGAAAAATTTTACATTCTAAAAAACTTTGAGGCCTCCAAAGATATTTTGTTTGTGTATATTTGCTATATGAAAAACTTTAAAATTCAAAAATATTTATTACTTAAATTATTTCATTTGCAGGAAAATTGATAGAACTCATGACCACAATGCTAAGTGAAATAAGTCAGACACACATAATTACATATCACATGGTTTCTCTTAAATAAGAAATCTAAAATATAAATAAATAAATGAGTAAAATAAAGGAGAGATGGTAGAAGACAAAAAGATGGATATTTTAGAGATTGGGAAGGAGATAATAAGGAAGAGGGTAAGCAAAAAAGGAGGTAAAAGGATTAAAAATGATCAAGATGTGTTATATGCATGTACAAATTCCCCAAAATGAACATGAATGTTATATATCTTATTACATGGCTGAGATAAAATACCTGACATCCAAGGTTACAGGAGGAAAAGTTTATTTTAGCTCAGTTTGTAGAGGTTTCAGTCCATAGTCAGCTGGTTCCCAGGCAGGGTGGCATGACAGAGGGGCATTGAAGAAGAGAAACAGTCCATGGCAGAGCAGCCAGGAGGCAGCAAGCAGCAAGCAGTGAGCATGACTTCTTTCTGTCTCTTTATATTCCATCCAAGCTAGAAGCTTATTGTTTGATGCCATCCATACCAGGGTGGGGCTTCCCTCCAGTAAATCCATTCAGGCACACCAAGAACTATGCTAAACCAATTTAGTTATCACACACTCTAAACCAATGTCACAAACTCATTATCCAGCCACCTCCCCAAAGCCCCACCTATGAGTGCATGAGGTTTTGGGAGGACATCTAGATACATGCTATAACATGTATTGCAAACATACACTAATAAAAAGTATTTATTCATTTCAAAGTAATAATAAACTTTTACATGTCGGCATAAATAACATATACTATAAAAATAATAACTTTTTCAAAACAAAAAATTAGATACCTTATTTTTAATAAATTTTTTAAATATTGGCTTATTAGAAGACAGCTGTTTTATCATAGCTGCTGCTACATCTAATTTGTTACAGTAAAACATATCACACAGTCTTTGAAAAGGTTTTTGTATACCTGTGTATGCATGGTAGCAAAAAGGGCAATTTTTGACCTCACAAACCACCTGACAAGTTCTCCAGGAATCCAGAATCCCAGAATTACATTTTTAAAACTGCTGTTCTTATTAACATGAAGTTGTAAGGGGTGATGGTCATAAAGAAGATCCATACATTGTCATCGGCAGTGACAGTGACAGATAGCAAGTCTGATGTAACTGAGTAATCATAGAATTCATGTGGACAAGGGACTTGAAAGGAGAGAAATAATGAGTGTTCCTGAAATATTTTTGGGAAATGAGAGCAGTTCACTTCACATCTTCATTCCCTTAGTGCGTAGCATTTGAGAGTGAAAATAGCAACCTCACGAGAGTTTCTGGGGAAGTAGTGGGTTCTAGGAGAGCCAGGATTCAACTACAACTAGCAGAAAAATGAACATTATGCTAATGAAGCAAGGAGGTTTTTGTACTACCTATAACAAGTACTATTAGTTTCCTGCAAATAGCTATTCTTTTTTTCCTGAGGCAGGGAGAGACCTTAATTTCTTAATTGGGGCAAACTGCCACCCAGAAGAAATTCTGTATTTTTCAGCTTTCCTTACAGCTAAGTGTTGTTACATGACTAATTCTTAGTCAGTGAGATATGTTATGGCTTGTATCTAGACATCCCTACAAAGCCTCCTGTGGTCATAGATGGGGCTCTTCAGAGGTGGCTGGATCTAGAGTGCATGATTCTGGGATCGAGGACATGATGTTAGGATTAAGGGAGTGGTGCCACCTGCCCTAAGGTGGGTAGCTTGGATAAACTATAAGGGACAGAAAGAAGGCTAGTGGTTGTGTGTTGCTTGTAGCTTGCTGCCTTCTGCCTTCTGCCTGCCATAAACTGTTTATCCTCTGCAATGCCCCTCTGCCATGCCACCCTGCTTGGAGCCAGTTGACTCTGAACTGAAACCTCTGCAAACTATAAGCTGAAAAAACCTTTCCTCCTTTAACTTTGAGTGTCAGATATTTTGTCTCAGCCACAAGAAAACTAAGACAAGGTATAAGGGAAAGTGTTGTGTGGGGTTTCTAGAAAGACTTCTTAAAAGCAGCTGGCCAAGTTTGGAGGAGCTTTTTTCATCTTCCTTTTCATTGCTGCCTAGGTGTCACATCTTGAAACCATATATAATAGACACACAACAGACTGCATACAACCCAGGTAAGATATACATCACTTTCAAGCACATAGAACACTGACAATGAACATTCTGCTGTTTAATACTAATATCAATGAATTTCAAAGGATATGTATAGTATAGGCCACAAAGACTTTAAACAGTCTCCCAAATGATCTCAACATTTTGTTGGTGGCAAGAGGAGGAAGACTCCTATGTAGGGGTGCATACCTATAATCCAATCATTCTGGGAGACCGGGGCTGTAAAACTGAAAGTTTAAGAACAAATGAAGGAAGGAAGGAAGGAGAGAGGAAGAGTGGGAAAGAGAAGATACAGAGAAAGAGAAGAGAGAAGAGGGAAGGGAAAGGAAGGGAAAAGAAGGGGAGGGAAGGGAAGGGAAGGAGGGAAAGTTCTCTAGAAAGATTATCCTGGATCTACTATGCTTCTGAAGAAAATCCTTGCGTTTTATTATGGTTTAAGTCTGGAATACCCCTCCAAAAGCTCATGGGTTCAAATGCTAGGCTTTTGGAAGGTGACTGGATCATAGGGCATTATACTCATTGAAGCTGAATGTGCCATTAGAAGGTAGTGTCTGGTCAGAAGAGGGAGATCACTCAAGGTGTGACCTGGAAGTCTATATTTCCTCCCTCAGCTCCTCCCTTGACTCTCTGATTTCTTGCCAATAACAACATGAGCAGCTTTCCTCTGCCAGACCTTTCCACCATGCCCTTCCTGCCTTATGGACAGCTAGATATGGAATGAATCCTCTAAAGACCGAGTCAAAATAAACTTTGGCTCCTTTAAATTGTGGCTGTTGCATATTGTGCTTCAGTGATGGGAAAGTGACTAGGACAGATTTTGATACCATTGGGATTGTTGCTGTGACGATACCTGACTATGTGGTTTAGAGGCCTTTGGAACCTGGTTGCAAGATATTGGCAAAGTTTGGAGAAGCCAGCTAGAGAAGCTCTAGAATGTTTTAAGGAGTGGTTCATGTGTGATACTGGTCTAAGCTCAGATAACCAAAATGCTGATAGAAAGACTCAGGCTTTCATTGGGAACAAGGACTCCATTGGCAGTTGGATTGTAGGCCATGTGTGTTATGCTCTGGCAGAAAATTTATCTACATTTTCCTGTGTCCCAAGACTCTGTGAGAGACTGAAATTAAGGACACTGGGCTACTAGATGTGGTATAGAAAAGTTCAAGACTGTCCAAAGTTCAGGCTATGGCATGGGTACCATTGGAGGCTTTAACCCAGATCTACAGTGAAAGTTAAAAGCCAATATTAGAGTGAAAATGTGAAAATTTGCAGTTTAACAGAAAGGAAGTGCCTGCAAATTTGGGACAAAGGAGAACATGGTGGCTAAAAAAAATAGCATTAAAAATTAAGCCAAGTGCTTTTTGTCAGAACAATAGAAAAGATGGTTTGAGGCCATCTTAGGGATCAATAAGACCCCAGCCTTTGAATGTTCAATGGTGCAAAACTATACAGCTTCATTTGAGAAGGGAGCCCATGGGCCCCTTGCTTAGGAAAGGCCACCTAGGGAATCAATCACCCAGGATTCATTTTACAGAACTCAACAATCCAGGCACTCAGACACCTCTGTAGCCATGATCTAAAGGGGGCTTGGCTACTGCTCAAGCTAGCAAAAGACCTTGGCATCATCCATGTGGTGCTGGATTTATGGGCATGCAGAATACAAGAATTGTGAGTCACAGATGCTTCCACCTAAATTTCAGAAGAAGGCCCAGGAAGCTAGGCAGTATATCCTTTAGAGGGCAATACACGGAGCTGTTGAAAGTGAAGCCAAAGGTACAACAGAGACCTCGGAAAATTCCTGAAGCCAGAATGTGTAACATCTGCTAAGAAAAGTCACAGGCAGTGAACAGAGCCACCCTGAGAGAGGCCACTAGGACTATAACTAGCCATGCTGAAGGGGCAGGGCTACCCAAGTCCCTTGGGGTCATATCTCTCTACAACTTGCCCCAAGTGCTGGACATGGAGCTATGGGATTTAATGTTTCCTCTGATAGTTTTGGTCTTGCTTTGGACCATTTCTTTCTATGCCCTTCCTTCTCCCTCTTGGAATGGGAATGATTACCTTGTGCCATTGTATACCAGAAGTATTTAACTTTCTTTTTTATTCTTACAGTGGCTCACAGCAACTTGAGTTTCAGAGGAGATTTTGGACTTGGACTTTTCAGCAGTGCTGGAATTGTTATACGTTTGGTGACTGAGACGAACTAAATACATTTTGCATAAAGATGTGGACATGAGTCTTTTGGGGGCCAGGGGTGTGATGATATGGTTTATATCTAGAATGTCCCCCAGAAGGCTGATGTGTTCTGATACTGGGATTTTGGAAGGGGCACTATTCTCTTGAAAGCTAAATGCGCTGTTAGAAGGTGGAGTCTGATCAGAAGAGGTGGGTCACTTGGGGTGTGACCTGGAAGGCTATATCTCCTTCCCCAGCTCTTCCCTTGGCTCTCTAGTTCCTGCTCAATGGTCAATGTGACCTGAGCAGCTTTCCTCCACCAAAGCCTTCCACCATGCCCTACCGGCCTTGGAGCCAGCCAACTATGGAATGAATCTTCTAAAGACTGTGAGCCAAAATAAACATCTTTTCCCTTAAGTTGTGGTTATCAGGTATTTTGTCCTAATGATGAGACAGTAACTAAGACATCCTTTGAGTGAGAAAACAACAGGTCTTACTCAATTCCCACAATATTCAGCACATATCAGAGATAGCAAAGTAGCTGGATATAGGAGGATTTTCTGACATTTTTGGAAAGAACTGGGTATAACCTAAAAAGATTACACTTCTGAAAAGATCCTAGATTAGAAAAGCCAGCAAGCATCAGTCAGAACAAGGCTTCCCACACTAATGTCATACAAATTACTTAAAGATTTTGCTAAAAATGCTGATTTAGCAATTGTGGAATGGAGCACTGAGAGTCTAAGCTTTCTGACAGTGCAATTATCAGTCTCAAAATGATTCCCTGCTGTTATGATTTAGATCTGAAATATTTCTCAAAGTCTCATGTGTTCAGAAGTGGGGCTTTGGAAAGGTGATTGGATCATGGGGGCCATACACTCATCAGTGAATCCTTTGATGAGTTCACAGCTTGATGTGCTGTTAGGAGGTGGGGCCTATTTGAAGGAGGTGAGTCACTGTGGGTGTGACTTGGAAGGGTGTATTCTTGTTCCCTGATGCGCGCGCTCTCTCTCTGTCTCTCCTGTCTCTCCCCTTCCTTCCTTCCTTCCTTCCTTCCTTCCTTCCTTCCTTCCTTCCTGGCTGCGATAGATTGAGCAGTTTTTCTCCATTAGGCCCTTCCACCAGCTCTTTCTGCCTTGGAGCCAACTCACCATGGACTTAACACTCTAAAACTACAAGTAACACTACAAAACTACAAATAAACTTTTGCTTTATGTCGCAAGTATTCTGTTCAGAAATGGGGAAGCTGCTACATTAATTTATATATTTAGTGAATATTTATTAAGGGTTTATTTTACATCAGAATATGACAGAATCTGGGAGAAGAAAATGATTAATGGATTCCCCAATCCTTTTGGTGTTTACAGTTTGTTAGGGAACCCAACTATCAAAGCTTTGCCCAAAGATATTTATTTGCAAAACACATATGCCTAAAGCACCTGGCACACTGTAATTCCTTAATAAGTATTTGAGCAAGACCTGAAGAATAGATTTCCACAAATGCTTATAACATGAGGACTAGTGAAATTTTCTCAAATACAGTGATGTTAAAGCAGATATCTAACTTTGAAATGCATAAAGTTCTAAATGAACAGGTGAGGGATGGGGATATTCTTAGGTGAAGAAAGAGAAGAAACATCAAAAAAGCCCAGAGGTAGGAAAGGATAACCAAATTAGCATATTAATTATTTTAAAATGTGTTAAATACATATTTTGGTCCAATGAATTTCCTTAGAAGACAGAGTAAAATTTAAATGATAATATCATTTTCTAAATTCAGAAAAAGTTAAAGTTTATGTGGCTTTTTGAGCTGTATCTGATTTAATTTACCATGTTTTCAAGACCAGCAAATTAATGAGTCAGAAAATTCTGAATCAGTGGATGCTGGTAACTCATTTCACATAATCATATCCTAAACTTTAGACATGTACATGAAAGATAAAACTTTATATTTTACATACTAATAAGAGGCCAAAGCTAGCATAAGGCTAGAGGAAAGGTAAAAGTATAAGAATTGGAAAGAAAGAAATTTGTGACTATTCACAAATCCTATGACTATCTAGATAAAATGTGAAAGATTGTCCAAATGTATTACTAGAAGTTATACAACAGTTAGTAAGTCTGGTGGATACAAAGTAAACATTACAAAATCAGTTATATTTCTATATGCCAGCAATAAACATATAAATAATTTCTAAAAGATATTGTTATAATGCCAACAAAAATTAAGTACCTAGAAATAAATCTTTTAAAAGGCTTTATAAAGAATACTAAAAAATTACAAAAATTTATCAAGTCATATTCATTATTAAAATTAAAACTTACTCAAAATATTCTCAATAATAGAAGCAGCAGAGAGGAAACAGTAAATCAATTAAAGAAACATTGAGCCCAAGTTGTTATATTATCTGGATTGAGCAGGAAACCTAATCTTTCTGCAAAGGATGACCTAATTGTACTACTACCTAGAGGTCCTTTTCTAGTGAAAGCTCTTGTCTGTATCCCATGGTGATGAAAGGTATTATAGGAAAGCTCCTGTTTTTATTCCTCTAAGAGTTAAAGCTACTTTTAATTTTATCAAAGAATAATTTTTATAATAAAATTTACTTGCATAGAGCTGTCCATTTTGACAAATGTATAAAGTAGTGTAACCACCATCATCATGTTAGAGAACACTTCTGGAAACTATTTTTCATATGTGCAGTATCCATTATCATTTTTTTTTCATTTACTTTAGTAATTATTTTCAGAACATTTTGCAACAATATTTACTATATGAATACAGCAAATCAATGACATATAATATGAATAAATGAGTAAAATGAAGAGTTCATTTTGAGAGTTCATGATTGAGCTTATTACTCAAGTTTACACACTTTGGCCACACCACAGAGGGAGGTGGGGAGCCCAGCAGGGTCTGGGCCAGAAGATCTCTACTCAACAGACCAGACTACCCAGCTCCAGAAATCCATGTGAGGAAGCCAGGGATTTAGTTCAATGGCACCAAACCTTCCTTGCAAGAGCAAGTCCTGAGCTCAATGCGGGGGCGGGGGGGGGGGATCCATGTGACCGGAAGCTGGAAGGACATCAGTTTTAACTTTGTGATTCTGTACATACAGGAGTTTTCTTAACAAAATATTTAAAGACAGTGGGGTAGTATAGAAGAGTTGAAGGCTAAGGTTGCAGAGACGACAGAGTGGGGACAAAGCCCTCTCTGTCCCTCACTGGCTTTGAAATCCTGGATGAGGCGCCCAGCGCCAAGTAAGATCCACTCCTGACAAGGGCCACGTGTGTGGTTTGTCTGTGAAGCGGGCGCGGGTGTGCAGTGAGAGTTCCGTGAGTGTTAACTACCAGCACTCAGCACCTCTCGGGACAGCTCCGATGAACGGGTCCTTGGCCTCACTTTACAGGCGGGAAACTGAACTACAAATGTAAATACTGCACCTAGGGTCATACAGCTAGCAAGTTTCAGACTTCGATTTAAAAACAGGTCTGTCAGACTCAAAGGCTCCAGCCCCTTCCACATCGTGGTTGAATTGGAAAGTAGCACAAGGGGAGCAGGGAGGGGTGTGAATCAGCTCATCTTTCCTTCTTCCTTGAAATATTTCCCCTTCTAGCTCCTAGGACTTCTAAAATCCCTAACTGCAGTGACCCCGGGGGAATCCAGCCCAGCTCCCCTAACAATTTAACAATTTAGAAGCTACAATTTAACAATGCTGACCTGGCTGCTTATGGCTCACAACTGCGCCCCTCTCTGTGAGCTGCTTTTAGAAAGCGTCCCACCCTCCAGGGGTGCATGCATCTAATCCCCAGCTGCCGCCACTGTGGGGGTCGAAAGCCCTAGGGTGCACCTGTTTCTGCCCGGGCAACTCTGCAGGGCGCTCCCACCCTACAGCTCCCGGGACAACGGAGGTCTGCGTGGTGACTGCTCTTTCTCCTGGGCCAGACCTCGCTCACCTCCGGCGAACCAGCAAAGAGCCCTGCCCGGCAAACCAGCAAACTTCACGCCAGGCTTCTGGTCCTGAAGGGCTCTTGGAAAGCGCCTGTCCAGCAGGGCTTTGGAGCGGGACTAACGGGGGAAGCTGGAGCCCCTGAAGGCTGCAGCAGTGCAACAGTTGTCGAGTGAGGTGTCCAGACACCGGGGCAGGACTGCGGGAAGCATGCGATCTCAGGCTTTGAGAGCTCGGGAAAGCCGCGGTTATAAGCACCGTACATAGGATGGCTGTTGCTGACTATGATTGATGTATCTAAAAAAGACGAAGAAGACAATGGTAATTAATCACCAATTTAAAAAATGCAAACTAGGCAACATGTAAAGAGGCCCAACTACACATGGAGGGCAAAAAAGCTGAAGATCAGGCACTGACTTAATCAGAAAACTAGTGAAGTTCCAAACTTGCACTGTTAAATCTGATGCATCTGCTTCATCCCAAGCCCTGACCCAGAGACCCAAGACCTGAGCCAAGGATATGTAGGTAAGTGGGAATCACAGTTCTCCTGGACCCTCTGGGCCTTCAGAAGGAGTCCACGCCTCTCTGCTGAAGGCTGGCCCCTCTCTCCTTCCTTAGACAGAGTCTGAAACCTCTGTGCCTGGCAAGATGTACCCATCCCAGAGGGTGAAGCGAACCCCTACGAAGGTTCAGGAGGCTGCAGCATCACAACTTTTTCAAGGGTAAGAATGGATGTACCTTTTGCAACAAAAGACAACTTGATGCCTCTTATGTCTGTCACCACCAAAAAAGGACAGCACTTTATAATCTTTGTCAGATTTTGTAAACAGCTTCCCAACCAGTGCAGCCACAATGCTTCTTCTTGTTACTGTACATCAATTGGTGATGCATCTCCACAACACATATGTTTAAACATATGCAGTAAAGAATTCTAACTAATGTAATTTATGAAAAGTTATACATATATCAATGTGTAAGTTTTGACTGAACTGTACTTAAAGACATAATTAAGTAATCAGATTCACAATGTGTATTTATACAGGCTGGGATGATTATAATGTAGACTGTACCATGGGTGGTGTTATCAACTGTATGTTTACAACTCATGGCAAAGTTCTAAACACTAAAATGAGCAATTATTTATTACATAGTTACTTTACTAAAAAATCAATGTATATTTAAACTGAGAAAAAAAGTCCTGTTTGCATATAAAATTGAGTCAAGTTCTAAACTCAATTATAAACAAGTTTTTACCCACATCAGTGCCCAGCGAGAAAAATCAAAAGTCATATGTGACATAGGATAATATTGTATTATACAGAAATGTCCTTTTATTATAAAATTCTAAATACCATAGCACTTTAATCACTGTGACAACCATAAATGCCCCTGCCCCAGGCAATAGTTAAGAACCGCGGCTCAGCTATGTCTGAATTTTTCCTGTCTCCTTTGCTACTGGTTATATGATAATTTCTTAGGTACTTGCTGTGTCTTGTAATCCCAAATCCATATCTCAAGGATTGATATCTTCTTAAGCTTTAGACTTAACGCTCAATCTTCTAAAGGACATACAGCCTAAACATCTCACCGATATTCCAAACTCAACCTATCTAAATCATTTTGTTAATGTATCACTGCTTTTACATCTGTTGTCTTACTCTGCAACCTTATTGCGTACTCATTCACACAAACTAGAACTCTGGGAGTCATCTTGTCTCTCACTACTCACAGTGAGCACAATCACCAAGAGGTGAGTTTGCCTCCTATCCATTTTACAACCACAGCACAAGATCAGGCCTTCATCAGACAGAAAGAACCTAGCAACCAGAGTGAAATAGATGGGGCATAAATGGGATTCTGTGATCCTCCTGGTGTAAACTCTTCCGGGGGGACTAATTATTCTGTGTTCATAAATGGTACCTTGTATGTACCCCAATCACTGCTGTACGCTAGCGCATTCTAGTTACCTGTTTGTTACTCTGCCCCACCAGGCTATACACCCCCTGGTGGTAAAGACTGTGTCTTATTTATCTCTATATCCCCAGTACTTAGCCCAGTGCTGGACAATCAGTAAGCATTTACTGAATGAATAAAATATTGGTAAGAAACCACAATGCTGATGAATAAAGCAAGGGATAATTTGATTACAGTTCCCCCCTTATCAATGGGGTATGTTCCAAGGCAGTCTATAAATACCTAAAAATCATTGTACCAAAAGCTTTGTATACTACACTTTTTCCACACATACATACTTGTGATAAAGTTTCATTTGTAAATTAAGCACAGTAAGGGATTAATAACAATAACATAATAAAATAGAATAATATAACAAAATATCATAATAAAAGTTATTTAAAACTTATGAATTGTTTAGTTCAAGAATTTTTCATTTACAGTGGACCCTCAAGTCATTACTGACCTGACATATGAACAACTTGGGTTACATCCAGAATTTTAGACAGAGCTCTGGAAAGAACATTACAACATCATTTCCTATGTGGGGTTAATTGAGAAATCCTGAGCCAATATCTCTCTAAGGACTCTGAAATCTGTCTGTAGACAGGAGAGAGACTTTGAAGGCTGTGGACAGGAGCCTGAGCCTTCAATTGACCAACTTGAGTTATAACCAGCCCTCTCCAACAAAATGAGTTCGTAACTCAAGGGTCCACTGAACTATTTTCTAATCTTGGTCAAACATGAGTAACCGAAACTATGGAAAGCAAAAAACTGAATATAAGAGGGAGTACTGTGTGACAGATGCAGAGTTGGATGCTAATCTTATACGTTATCAATGGAATGATTCATTATGATTCTGTGAAATTCTTTAGGACAAAATGGATATTTAAATAGACAAAATACACTCCTGATTTTAAATAAAAATATAAAAGGTTGATCTGATAGCTGGATCAGTTCATTTTCTGTTTTTGAACAAAGAAATTGGTTAAAAACCTTTTCTAATCATAAGATCAAAGAAGGTTCCCCAATGTCCTTTTCCTAATTGATTGAAAAGCAGTCATTAAATATTAACTATATGCCAAACCATGTTCCAGAAAATGGAAAAGAGTGGGTGTGGTATCTATGGTCTTTCTCTTGGAGTGTTCAAAGTATGAAAGAGAAAAGAGTCCTGTAAACAAAATCACCGTACACCTTGGCAGGTGTAACAATGAAGCTATGTACAAGGCATCAGGAAAGCCTGAGAGTTGTGATTAATGGACCTTTTAGGGAGAGGTGTGGAACAGGCTTTTTAGATAAGTTACATTTGAATTGGGCTGAATTGTTCCATCAGTCAGTGTCAGCAAGATTATGCCATGGTAACAAACACCACTAAATTTCTGTTGATTTAACACAAGCACAAAAGATTATACCTTACTCACATTACACATACAATTCTGACTAGCAGAGATCTACAGGTGGATGTAGTCACCAGGAGACCCAGGTAACTGAGACTGTCGACACCAGCCTCAGGACAGCTGTTGCAGGGGTAAGGAACTCGGCAACTCCCTCCTCTCCAAACTTCTGCCAGGAAATTTCTGCCTGTCTGATGTGTAGCACATCTACTCATAACATCTTGGAAAAACCAAGTCATCTGACCACATCTAGTTGAAAAAGAAGTGGGAGAAGAACAATCCTACCAAGTGCCTGAAAGCAGGAGAAACTCATCACTGGCAAACAGCCCTAACGATCACCAGCTATTAGGATGAGACTTACGCAAAGAGGAAAAGGAAGGGACTTCTGTACAAAGGGAACACAGGCCCACTCACAAAAGTGTGACATATGGTGTAGGGCAGAGACAAGAACTTAAGTACTGTATGGGACACAGGACAGAAGCCAGAGATATTAAGAACAGCTGGAAAGGTAGGTTGAGGTCACACTGATGAGGCCCTTGTTAGCAAGTTGAGAAGTTTGTCATTCATAGGAAGTATGTTTACAAAATTTCAATCAATGCAATCTGTGTGACCCATGGCAAATTGGAAGATATTAAATAGTAGAGATGAGTTAGAATCACTATGATTTTAAAAGAAATTATGCAAGAGAGAAAAATGTTTTTGTATCCTCTCTAATGTGCATTCCCAGACTTTCCAGGGCAAGACTTCAGGCTGAATAATTGTAGGGATGGAGATCAGTCCCTGGCTAGAAGCTCTGAGAAGTCATAACATTTGGAAACAAGGGGGTACTTCGCACTGTTATTTCACCCCGGGCTAGAAAAACCACAATTCTCCCTGTGGCTTAAGAGTAACTAGGGTTGTGATTTAAAATTAAATTACTTATGTTAAGGATGTCCTAGGGACCACTAGTTATTCCATCTTTTAAAACAAACCAAGCAGAACTCCAAAAATTATTAGAAAAACACATTGGGAAACACACTGGGATATCTCCTATTGTCCGTTCAATGGTGGGTGTATTAGATACTTTTCCAAGAATTGTATAAAACTCAAGGTTTTTGCCATTCAATGATCAACAGGAAAGGGTCTAAATAAACAGAAAGTACGGAAATAATTAACTTAGCACTCCAACAGACATTGATGAGCAATCTCAGGTACAAATCCCACTAATGGCAACTAATATCACATACAGGCTTTAGTTTTTCTGTTGTAAACCAATTTTATTTAGTAATTAAGATGCATGTGTGGGTACCAAATCCATTTACTCATTTACTCATTCATTCAGTTTTCCCAAACTAGACGTCATACGTGGCCCACAGGTGTGTAAATGGACATGTTAGGTCTCTAAGGGTTTCTCCCAAGCTTTCTCAGAGGGCACATGAGACCAGAGATAGGACAGCACAGACAGCAGTGACTCTGTCAAACCTGGGTCCCGTGGCAATTGTGTATTTGGGGGCTGTATCCAGAAGATGAAGTTGCTGTTTTCAGGGAGCTAGGACACAAAGCTATCTAGGGTGAAGAAGAAAACAGCACCTTCTTCTTTTCTCCAACAGCACACATGGCCTCAACAACCCTCCTCATCCCTACTGGAAACCCTGGGCAGAAAAGCAGATGTGGAGTGAACAGATTAGCCCTGCCACGTGGGGCCCCTCGAGCAATTTCTAACCAGCAGAAATCAAAAGGGGACTGGACCTTCCCAGCACAAGGAAGAAATACCTTCCAAACTACCAGAAATAACAGGGTGAGACCTTAGGTAGACGAAAGAGTTGTTACTGTTAGTATAACAGTTGAGAAGCTTAGAGGAATTTGGGCTATAATTTATTAAAAAGCATTTATTGAGCATCAAATGTGTCAGAGGACTGCTGTATATTTTTAAAAACATTTTCAATAAATAAATAAAAAGTAAAAGTCAGCTGGCTATGGAGGCACATAGCTGTAATCACAGCACTCTGGAATGGTGAGGCAGGAGGATTTTAAGTTTGACCCAGCCTTGGTGATTTAATGACTTTAAGACTTTTGTCTCAAAAATAGAAATTTTAATAGGGCTGGAGATGTATCTCAGTGTGAAGACCCTAGTACTGCAAGTAAAATAAAGTCAGTGCATTTTTCTCTAGAAGGTTTGCCCATAACCATAGGTTTTTCCATCTCTGCAGCACCTCATCCTTTTACAAATAACAGCCATTTCTGGAGATATATGCACATGTTATGGTTGTTCTTGCTCTATTCATATTCTCGCTTAAGCAGAAATAAATACTAAAATCCCCATGAGTGCTCTTTTTCCCCTGCCTCTACAGCCAGCATAAGTGATAAAACAGGAAAGATTTGCTCACTTCCCTTCCAAATTCCAAGTGGTATTTAAAAAGAAACAGTTCCAATAAAATAGGTGGTGATGCCAGTTTTGGTGGATGTGTAATCTTTCCTTTTGTGTCCCAACACACTGCCTACCTCTCATTTGCTCTACCCACCAAATGTCACTGCTAAAGAAGATGACACAGAGAACCAAGGGACTTGTGCAAATACAGCCTGCCCTCAACAACTTTAAGCATTAAGGTCTTCAGATACAAGTGGCACCTCCTCTCATATCTTCTGTGTTGCCCTTGGACTAGTCACTTCCATGAATAAAACTAACCCTCCTCACAAAAACGAGCCGCTTTCTACAGATGAAAATTCTCCACTTCATTCTAGAGTCCAGTTCCAGTCTCACAAACCAACACAACATAAAAACAAGAAGAAAAAAGATCTGGAAACTGCCAGCTAAGTCAACTTTCCCCCTCAAGGTCCAAATATTCGAGGTTCATAGTACACATAAAACCTTTTATATCATTGCATTGGAAAGGATATTTCCAGTGATCCACCCATCTGTTTTTTTGTGGGTTTTTTTCATTTTTAGCCTTTAAGCGTCTTAGTACTCTGGATCACGCTTTACACTCTAGTTCTCACCCTGGACCTGAAACTGTGACAGACTTTTATTTCAGGAAAAGAAGCTCACTGATTAACAAGATAAATTTATTTCCTCACATAGATTAAAGTTGGAAATCTGCCCGTCACTCCCCAGACTCTGTCTCTAGACAACCTCATGTGTAAGCAGCAGTTTACCTACTATTCAGACAAAAGTTTATACCAGAAGGCCTTTGTTAAACGTCCTTTCCAAGGTGATAAATGAGAAAGCACTTTAACAGGGACTGATTCAAGTGAAACTCCTGGCCACTTTAAAGCTCATTTCTCACATCATTCGCCATAGTAATGTAAAGTCCGGGTTGACAACTAAGAAAGTACAATAGCATTTTCAAGGCAAAAAATATGTCTTACCCTATAATAAAAGAGATGACATTAAAGAGTAAGGTTTGAGATTTCCATTAGAATTAAAATATAGTCATGAATTACAGGTTTGTCAATGATGGGCTACATATGTGCCTGGCCCCTAAGATCATCATCCAGCCTGGGTGTTAGCAGACTACACCAGCGAGGTGCATGTGTGAGAACTCTGTGACGTTCGCACAGCCACGCACTCTCAGAACACATGGCCTTGTCCTGCTTGACCTCACCAACCCATGGTCCTATTTCAGAATGGGTTAAAGCCATTAGCAGGCTTTCTATTTGTCCACCCCTGTGAAAATTACTTAACTCATGTATCTCTTTAGAGAAAGTTATTTATATTTCTTAAAAAGGTTGTATGCTTTTGGGATAATGGAATTCATTTTTCATTATTCAATATAAAGTATATTTTGATAAGTGCTAGTGTCCCTGCCACTCCTTTTGCTTAAACTTAATGTTTATTTGACACCTGGAGAAGTGATCTCTGTTTTAAATTTTCTGATGGAAAATCAATTACATTTTAATAATGTTTCAGTGATACTTCCAACAGTCTTTATAGAAGTAGATGAAGTTCTTGTTGCTTCTCAAAAGCTATCAGCAAGCAGAGGTCCAATGAAGAACTGGATATACCAGTATCATAACGAAATATTGAAGGTAGAAAACAGCAACCCTGTGTCTGGCTTCAACTATGCCTACCTCATAAACAGTCTCACTGTTTATGATTAAATGGAATGGTCAGTTTAATATGGAAAACAACCACTGTGGCTATGGCAATTAAAACGGTCAAATTATTTTATAGTATCATTCATATTTACATTAGTCAAGGGTCCCAAAAATTTGATTATAAAATTTTCTTTTTACCAATGAATGAAAAAATTTTCAATCTTAAAAGAACCTAAATTAAGTGATAATTGACAAAAATTAAATAGCAAAAAGCTTCCAGGAATTGATGCTTGATGTCTGTCAGTTATAACCTGGCTTAGGCAGCACACAAATAATTTATGTATTTTTATTCTAACAGAAAACACGTGTATGGGCTGTGCTGTTGTTATATAAACTGGCATAATTATGCACATATTTTCTGAAACATACATGCCAGGATCCACCTGCAAGCTCTAGTAGGTGTAGGATTCTTGGCAGGTCTGTGGTTTATCACGTCTCCCCTCACAGGAAATGAAAGTCGGGGAGAGAAGCAGAAGCTGTGAATGAACGTGGTCAAGGGCAATGAAGGTTGTAAGTACATATTTAACTTTCCTGGCTAGAATCTTACAATATTGCCTTTATCATACTAAACTAAAAAAAAATCACTTCTATGGTTAATTGTGTCTTAAATGAATGACAGAGCCCAATCCTTATTTAAGAGATGGCCAGAGACCAGACAAACAGGGATTAAAAACCCAGCTTAATTTAGTAAAATGGCCATAGAATATTTTGTTAAGGAAGAAAATTTATATAATATTCTCAGGTAAACATAATAGATTTAAAGCTGCAAATTAAGCTGGGCTGTTCTGTAATGGTTAGAATAAGAAAAAATATCGAATTTACTTTGATGAGTTTTAAAAAATAAATTTGCACTCTAGTATTATTCAGAGAAAAAACAAAAAAACCCACAAAACTTTCCACAGGGTCACCAAGCACGCTTGCTGGGGTTATGGCCTACACTAGGGAGCACAGCTCAGAAGACAGGCGTGTGTGCTTCTCCCCAGCCATGCTCCTGGAGGGGCCTGTGCTGCCCGAGGAAGGGCACCCTTTGGATTACCAGAGGCCTCGCTCAGTGTTTCCTAGGGCTCTGAGAAATAGAAAAATGCATATACACTGTAACAGGAGCAGTAGAAACTGATACTGAGTTTCTAAAGGAAATTCAGAACTAGGAATAAAAACCTACGCATGTTCCATAGCCTTTGGTACAACAAGTCCCATCTTTAGGAATTAATTTTAATTAGTCAATTAATTAATTTTGGTTTTTTGAGATAGGGTCTCACTATGTAGTTCAGGCTGGTCTTGAACTTGCTGTGTAGTCCAGGCTGGCTACCTCACAACAATCCTTCTGCCTCAGCCTCCCAAGTGCTGGGATTACAGGTGTATATCACTATGCCCAGCTCCTAGAGATTTATTTTAATATTGGTTGTGGTGGTGGTATTTTAAATGTGTCTGCAGTCTTTTTAACACGCCTTCCAAAAGATAGAGCCTAATTCCCCTCCTGTTGAATGTGGACCAGACTCAACAAGGACTTGCTTCTACCAGACAATGTGAGGGAAGTGCTGCTCTGTGAATTCAAAAGTGAAATCATAAAAAATCAGGTGGATTTGGTTTTCTCTCAAATCCAGATCGCTCACTCACTCGGGAGGAGAGCCAACTGCCACATAAGAAAACATAAGCAGCCTGGGGACTGACTCACAAGGGAAGAAGCGAGGCTCCCTGCCAGAAACCGGCAATGCTGTGAGCATTACAGGTGGAAACTTCAGCCTCTGGAAAGTCTTCTCGGGACCTCAAGCCCCCGCCAAAGCTGACTGCAACTCTATGAGAGCCCAAGCTTGAAGGACAAAGCACTGCAGCTTTCTAACCCCTGACCCCCAGAAAGTATGTGGACAATAAACATTAACTGTTATGCTAAGCCATTAAGTGTGGTGCCATTTGCTATAGGCAGCTAGTACAGATACATACAAAGCTTTGATTTCTTGGATGTTTACAGTGTTATCTATTATAGCAAAGAGTAAGAAAAAATTAAACATGCACTATCAGAAAGCGATGAAATAATGTATTACCATCTCATTATTTATGAGATGAAATAAGAGGTAGCCCTTAACAATAATATTCTAAATAACATTTAATATAGAAAATATTTATTAATATTATTCAGTAAAATCCACTTTAAGAATCACTAGGCACAATATAATTCTATCTATCTATTTCTAAACTTTGTGTACCTATAAAAGAACCAGAAGATTAAAATATAAATGATTTTCTATAGGAGACACAGAATTAAAGATTTTTTCCCCTTGCTGGTCTATATTTTTCAGAATTTTTACAATAAGTTCATGTTAGGTTTGTCAAGATAAAAAAAATTGTCAAGATAAAACAAATCGGGGTCGTTGGGCAAGTTAAATAATTAGGAGAATGGAGATATTTCTGATGTTTGTGTCCCTTTTAGAAGTGAGCTTGTCCCATAGTTTAACCCTTCTAGTGAGGTGGAAACTTACTGACCCCCCAAATGGCCCCCTCCAACATAAAGCAGCTTTGACTGAAAGTTATTGTTTTATAGGAACTGCAATTATTGTTTCTATAACTTTCATTTAATGTGGAAACACACCCTGATAATTTACAAATTATAGGAAGTTTCCATCTCTCTCATTATACATATACACTCTTCTCTGTGAAGCATGTGAAATTATTAACTTTGAGTAGCTCCTTTATATTATCAATGAATCCAGAGGTTGTTGTCAAACATAAGCCATTAAATTTTTTTCCTTATTTTGACACAAAAACCAACCCCAACATCAACCCAGTGGTAAAAATGATCAATATTTGTACAGAAAATTTAAAACATTTTGGAAACAAATAAAGGATTCTAGTTTAGTCACTTGAAAGGATTTAGCCTTCAGTAAGGAGTGTCCTAGGAATCTAAATTTTGACAACATTCTTTTCAGGTGATTATAGACTTCAAATTACTTTGAAAAATAGTTTTTGAGATTTTATGAAAGTTACACATATTTGCCTCAAAAAACTCTAACACACAATTTTTGCACATCATTTTAAGGGTTTTATGGACCTTTCTAAGCCCATCATTTGCCCTGTGGGCTAATGGCTCATGGTTCTACATGGGAGCTCCTCCTTACTACCATAAATTAGCTATTGATTATATAGATCAATCCACATCCTACACCAGGGCACCCAAAAATAATCACCATCTGTGATAGTTTGTGTTTAGATGTGCCCCCAAAACCTCATATAGTCATAGGTGGGGCTTTTTCAGAGGTGACTGAACCTAGAGTGTGTGATGCTGGCATTGATTCATGGTGCAATGCTAGGCTCAAGGGCACTAAAATTATGCGCTACATGCCCCAAATATTCTGGATAAGATAAAAGGGGCAAAAAGATGCTGTTCAGGTCCCTTGTTATTTTTGCTGTCTGGTGCCTAGAGTGAACTGTTTCTCTTCTGTGATGCTCCTCTGCCATGTGCCACTCAACCAATTATGGACTGATACCTCTATGGACTGATACCTCTATGAACTGTAGATAACACCCTTTAACTTTGGGTGTTGAGCATTTTGTCTAAGCAATGAGAAAAGTAACTAAGACACTGTCTGTAGGAGTAAGAAGAGAAGACCAGAGGGCAGAGCTCCCAGCTTTCCAGCCTCAACCCAGCCACAAGGATGGATCAACATTACTGTCCATGTGAGGCTCATCTGTGATACTCATGTAGCCCCTAGCTGGTCATTATTCAGGTTTAATTAGAGAATATAGGTAAAGCTTTTTCAATAGTCCTTAGCATATAGTAAACATTTAATAAGTGCTAGAGAATCTTTCAGACTGGGAAACCAACATCAGAGAAACTAAATATCTTACCTCAAGTCTCATATTGAGCAAGTGACAGAGCATGGAAGCCAGTGAGTATAGTTCCAGAGTTCATACCTTTGTCTATACTACTGTGACTTCCTAGCACAGTTTTCAAAAATGTAAAAACCAACAAAAAGATACATTCATCAAGCACCAAATAGTGCAATCTACTACAATAAAAAACAGCTGGTTCGAGAATGAAGCACTGTTGAAAGACAAGCTTGGCTCAAAATCCAGGGCTCTGCTTTCCAGAAATCACCATGGTGAATTCACAAAAACTTGAGAATTCCCACAAAACTTCCAAATATGGAGAAAAGGAAATTGAGTTGGTTTTATTACCCTAGTCCTCTTCTGACTGAGGAAAAGAGGAAAGGGCTCAAGGGAGGAATGGGTGAAACAGAAAATAATCCAAAGTCCAAGAGCTCTCCCCAAGGTCAGTAGCATGGAGCCCTAATTAGTTGGAGTGAGCTCTTGCACAGGCTAAGTAGTAAAGTCTCCGAGAAACAATGCAGGAGCCCAGGTCATCTCACACCACCTGCACACTACTCCAGCTCCTTTTCATTCTCTTACGATACAAATAAAAAGAGTAGGCACATATGGGATCTTGGGCTGTGAAACAATAACAGAAGAGGTTCAGACACCATGGGGAGAAAGTCTAGAATATACTCACAGATTATCAGAGCAAATAGACAACGTGCACAGAGATACTAGGGCATGAACAACACAATCGGAAATAGCACTGCCAACTCTGCATGGAGTTAGTATAAGAGATCTGAAATAATCAGTGTAGAAAGAGGAAAGGTTGCTGTGACTCACGGTTTTTGAGGTTTCAGTCCCTGGTTGGTTGCCCCCTTACTTTGGGGCCTGTGGCAAAAGTGCATGTGGTGGGAAGCAGCTCACCTCCTGGGAGATGGGAAGGAGACAAGAGCAAAAGATCAAGATCCCATCATGCCCTTGAGGACATGCCCCCCGACCTATGACCTCCCACCAGGCTCCACCTCTTAAAGGTTTCAACACCTCCCAATCGCACCTGAAGCCAGTGACCAAACCTTTAACACAGGGAACATTCCAGATGAAACTGTAGCAACAGGACACAATGACAACCTACCAACAAAATGAAGCAAAAGGATAGAAACAAACTGTGCAAAGAAAGAAACACTCAAGCCTGGGAAAAATATAACTCAAGACACAGAAGATACCTCCCAAGTGCTTTGCATGGTTTACTGTACAGAGAACATGAAAACTAACAATAAAATAGAGCTTAAAGGTGTGGTTAGAAAACAAATAAGTTGAAAAAGAATATGACAGCTAGAATGAAACAAAGTTAACAGATCAAAAACACCCCAAATGAAGTCAGTACCAAAACAAGGATAATTCAGGTCTCTGAAGCAAAGACCCCTGTCATGGCTTGTGTCTAGATGTCCCCACAAAGACTTTTGTAGTTATAGGTGGGGCTTTTCAGAGGTGGCTGGATCTAGTGTGTGTGATGCTGGGATTAAGAGTGTGTGACTACTAAATCAGTACACTGATTGGCTTAGCACTGTTCAAATCCCAGTAGCCTAGATATATAATATAAAAGGGGCAGAAAGAAGCTGTAAAGGCCTCTTGCTTGCTTTGCTACCTTCTGCCTGCCATGAACTATTTTTCTTCTCCTGTCTGCCATGCCACCTTGCCTTGGAGCTAGCTGATTATGGACTAAAACCTCTATGAACTGTGAGCTAAAAAAACCTTTCCTCCTTTAACTTTGGGCATCAAGTGTTTTATCTAAGCAATGAGAAAAGTAACTAAAATAACCCCACCAAAGAAGTTACATTCAGGAAGAAGCTTCCAGGCTGCAATACCACCCCGCCTCAGTGCAGAGGAGGTCAACTGCTCCCAGTGCACAGGAGGAGGCTTCTGGGCCTCCATACCACCCCCCTCAGCACAGTGGAGGTGAGACACTTCCAGCACCCAGGATGAGGCTTCCAGGCTACTGTACCACCCCCCTCAGCACAGAGGAGGTGAGCCAATCCCAGTGCCCAGGAGGAGGCTTCTGGGCCACTGTGCCACCCCTCTTAGTGTAGGGGAGGTGAGCCATGTGGGTGCCAGTAACACCCCTCCACCCCATCAAAATGAGAAGACACGTAAACAGGTCTCAAAACCAGACTCCCAGATCACCTAAAGCAACCTCAAAGGGAAAAGAGATGGAACACTGTGATACTCCACCACCAAGACTCCCTGAACTGGAAACAAAAGAGGAGCTGGAAAAAATAAAATCAGAAATAAATTCTCAGATAACAGCAGAGATTGTGCCCACAGTGCAAGATAAGATTAATAAATCTAGAGAGGACACAGATTAAAAAAATAGAGGATTTGAGGAACATGATGGATTCTCAACACAGGAAACAAATGAAATCCATAAAACAGACACAAACAGATTTCCAAGAGATTAAAAACTCCATTGAGGGGCTGGAGATTTAGCTCAGTGGTTCCAGCGCCTGCCACACAAGCTCAAGGTCCCGAGTTCAATCCCCAAGTTTGATCCCCGGTACAAAAAAAAAAAAGAAAAAAACTCCATTGAAAGCTTACACAGCAGAATGGGCCAATGTGAGGACAGAATTTCAGATATAGAAGATAAGATTGCAATTAGTGACCAGGAAAAGAAAAATTTCTTTAAAATTGTAAGGGACCATGAGAAATCAATCCAGCAGATGCTAGAAGATGCAAAGAAGAATAATATAAGACTGAGTGGAGTCAATGAAGAAACAGGAGAGAGTGCAGATGACATAAAAAAAAACCTGTTAATGGAATTGATGGCAGAAAACTTTCCAAGCAGGGGAAAAGAACTTGACATACAGATAAGTGAGGCATATAGGATTCCAACTAGCCTTGATCAAAAAATATCTACACATAGGCATATAATTGTTAAGATTCCAGAAACCCAACAGAAGGACAAAATTCTATAAGCAGTTAGAGAAAAGAAACAAATCACATACAAAGGAACGCTCATCAGAATCACAGCAGACTTCTCAATGCAAACCCTCAAGGCAAGAAGAGGTTGGAGTGGCATGCCCTCTCCCTCGGCCACCGCTGCTGCCTCCTTCTGCCACTCCTGGAGCTGCTTGTGTGCTCGTTCGGTATGGACCTGGCACCTCTTTTGTGAAGCGGCAGCTGAGAAGACTCGAGCATTCACTATGGCCCAAAGAAAAGCCCAAGGAAGGAGTCAAGACTGAGAACAACGATCATATTAATTTGAAGGTGGCGGGGCAGGATGGTTCTGTGGTGCAGTTTAAGATTAAGAGGCATACACCACTTAGTAAACTAATGAAAGCCTATTGTGAAAGACAGGGTTTGTCAGTGAGGCAGATCAGATTCCGATTTGATGGACCGCCAATCAATGAAACAGACACACCTGCACAGTTGGAACTGGAGGACAAAGATACAGTTGATGTGTTCCAGCAGCAGACAGGAGGTGTCTACTAAAAAGGGAAACTGCAACAACTCTACTCCAGAACTCTGTTCTTACAGACCAGGAATACATTTTCAATTAGAAAACAGCAATTTGGTTCCACCACATCCTGACTACTACAGTATAGTTTTCTCTATTCTTTCATTTACCCCGTCCCCATTCCTTTATTGTACATAAAGTATCTGGTGTATGTGCACAAGCATATTGCATTTTTTTTTTTACTAAATGGCCAACAATATGTTTTGATTGATATCAGATGGAGACTGGATGGGGAGATACTGGTTCTGTGAAAATAATTCCCTTTCTCCATTAGTGGCATGCTCATCAGCTCTTATCTTTATATTCCAGTATGTTATTTTGCTCTCACTGTTTTATCAGAGAAGACAATAACATAAAAATCCTTGCATATCTTGTTTGATTGGAGAATTTTAATGTTTTTCATTTATCATTGTAAAACCAAGGACAATTTTATAACTTTTTTGTACATAGCTCTTACATGTAGGGCAGCCTGTCTTTATGTAGGAGTAAATTACTCTTTAAAAGAAAAAGAATCCTAGATAGTTTTCCCTTTAAGTCAAGTGTCTTGTTGTTTACATACACTTCTTGTTAAAATGAAAAAAAAAAAGGAAGAGGTTAGAGTGATGTATTTCAAGCCCTAAAGGAAAACACCTTGCAACCCAGATTGATGTACCCTGCAAAACTATCTTTCAAAATTGATGGAGAAATAAGATACTTCATGAAAAAGAGCACCTTAGGAACTTCATGAATACCAAACAATCACTGCAAAAAATTTTAGACAATATCCCAGGAAAAGACAATGAGGATCACAACCCCAGGAAGCCCAGCAGAATGAATCCATGGGGCGCAACAAGAAATTAAATGCAAAGGTGGAGAATCCAACAAAAAGAAAAAGTCATGACAATGGTAAGTCAATACTTATCTTTTATAACCATCAGTGTTAATGGTCTCAATTCACCAATCAAAAGAAATAGACTTGCAGAATGGGTCAAGAAGCAAGATCCAACAATATGCTGTATACAAGAAACACTTAATTCAAAAAGAAACTAATAGACTGAAAGTTAAAGGGTAGGAAACAATACTCCATGTGACAAGAACCTGAAAAAAAGCAGGAGCAGCTATCCTCTTTGCAGATCAAGTGGATTTCAAACCAAAATCTGAAACACTTCTGGTCCCAAGAATTTCATATAAGGGATAGTCAGCTTGTATGTACAAATCTATTATGAACATGTGTTTTCATTCCTCTTAAGTAGAAACTTAAGAATAGAACTGTTGGTTCTTAACAGTAATACAAGAAATTTCTATATTGTTTTCCAAAATGGTTTTGTCATTTTACATTCACATTAGCAGTATTAGAAAGTTCTAACTGGTTCACATGTAAGCTGACATTTGTTCTTTTAAAATTTTTTAACTTCATTTCCCTAATGAGTGTATAATTTAATCTTGTTATTCTACTGATTAGTATTTTTCTGATTCTTGTGTTGCACACCTTTCCTTGTGCTATACTGGCTATTTATCATCTTCTTGGGTCTACTTTTTAGTTGGGTTGTCTATTAATGATCTATAAGAGTTCTTTATATATTCAAGTCATAGGTTATATGTATTATGAATATGGTCTGTTTAAGGACTACTTTTCATTTTCTTAATGATGTCATTCAAAGTTCTAAATTTTGATAGAATCTCATTTATCATTTTTCCTTTTATATATAATTTTTTTTGTATCCTAGGAAATTCTTGCCTAACCTAAATTCATGAACATTTTCCCTTATAATTTTTTCTTAAAGTTTTATAGTTTTAATCTTTCATATTGAGGTGCATAGATCCTTTCAAGTCATTTTTATGTATGGCAATAAAGGGTTGAGGTTCATTTTTCACATACAGATACCAAGTGTTCTAGTACCATTTGTTGAAAACACTATCTTTTCCTCTGCTCTTGAGTTGAGTTTATGTTCTATAAAATGTTAATGTTAAATAATCTTTTAAGACTCAGTGGACCATGTATGTATGGTTCTATTTCTAGATTCTCTGTTTTATCCCAATGATCTATATGTCTTTCCTTACACCAACACTGCCTTGATTATTGTGTCTTTAGAGGAAGTCTTAAAATTAGGTAATAAATGTCTTCCAACACTGCTTTTTTTTCTTTTTACTTTTCTAGGTCCTTTGTACTCCTACGTAACTTTTAAATTTCAATATCCAATTCTTCATTTATAGCAAGTATACATAGACCTGAATTTTTATATATACCTTGTGTTTTCTAATCCTACTAAATTCAGATACAAGTTCTAGGGTCTCCTAGAGATTTATTAGTATTTTCTCTGTTGATGATCATTTCATCTATATATAAAGATTTTACTTTTACCTTGCTAATCCTATGCTAATTGTTTCTTTTTATTGCCAAACTATTTTGGTTTGGGGCTATGCTTCAAAGTTTAGTAGACAGATGAAGAGTAGGCATATCTGTTCTTGTTCCCCACCTTAGGCAGAAAGCATTGTATCTTTTCCATTCATATAAGACATTTGTGCTGGAAGTATGGAGTACATGTCTTATCTGTTGAGAAGGTTTTGTTCTACTTCTAGTCTCCTGATACCTTTGACCAAGAACAGCTGTAGAATTTAGTCCAATACTTTTTCTCCAACTACTGACAAGATCATATGGCTTTTTCCTTTCCTCTGTTGAAATGATGACTTATGGGGGTGGATCTTCCAATGCTGAACCAACACTGCCATCCCTATAATAAAGCCACATTCTACGTACTGCCAGATCTGACTTCTAATAGTTTGTTTTGTTAAACAAATTTCTATCTATGTTCATACTTTTTTCTTCTATTATCTTTATCCAGTTTTAGTATTAGCACAATGTTGATTTCCTAAAATGAGGGGAGAAGTGTTCCTTCATTTTTCTGCTTTAAATGTTTGATATAATTCATCAGTTAAAATGTACATGAGGCTGTTGTTGATATATAGGTAGGTTTTCAAGCTAGGAATATACTCTCTTTAATAGGTGCTATTCAAATTTTATATTTCCTCCAGAGTCAGTTTCATTAATTTGTCTTCCAAGGTACTTCTTAGAAGTTGTCAAATTTATTTCAAAAAAGAGTTTTGTAATATGCTTCCTATATCCCTTTAAATTCTGTAAAATCTGTGGTAATATCTTCTAAATCTTAAAATTGTAATTTTCAAAATGTATAATTGATATTGTATGATAGGAAGAAAAGGTCTAAAGGAGTATGTAAGTGGGAGGGGTAGGGGAAAGGAAGGAAAGGAAAAGAAAAAAATATGAGAAAAGGAAAAACATGGAATCAAAGTCTTTGCAAATATGGAAGGATGGAGGGGGTGAAGGGAGGGCAGTGGAAGGGGAGAAAAAGAGGAACCAAGACACATCATGTAAAGGTACAAGATCCCAATGATGAATATAACTGCATTTTATACCTCAAATGTAACAATAAAATTAATGGGAAAAAAGTTGCATTCAAATAAACAAATTTTTCTTTAAAATATGGAAGATAAAAATGACAATTGTAGGATATCAACTACATTGGAGCAAAATTTTATACAGAAACTTTAAGCCTGACACACACAGCAGTTAAATTATTGAGCTTCAGGTTACAGATAATAAATAAATGAATGAATAAATTAATAAATAAATACAACTATTCTATTCAGAAAATTAGTGTAGGCTCTTAATCTAATTAACATAAAACTTCAGGGCTAGAAGTTTATGAAATGTTTACAAAGTTCTGAGGACAAAGAAAACATAACAAACCAACATGTTCCAGTACAAGTGCAATGGGTAGTACTCTCAAAGAGAGAAACTAAGAAATACAGCACTATAAGTCCCTTAGAAAAAGAGTATTTATTAAATCCAGCCTTCAAGAGTCCAAATGAGTGCCCAGGATTTACGTTAATGGTTCCGCCGCCTGCCTCGCAAGCGCAAGGACTGGAGTTTGATCCCCAGATCCCCAGTACCAAAAAGAAAAAAAGAAAGAAAGAAAGAAAGAAAAGAATCCAAATGAAATAGAGAATAGAAAATAAAGTGTGGTAAAAGCTCATGGAAGCACTGAGTAAATTTAAATGGAGAATTAATAAGAACAAAATGTAAACGTTATAAGACTGCAGTATAAAAACAATAATATGATTAAGTAGTAAGTACTCCTTTGGTATAAATGGCATATTCTCTTTATCCAATCATCTGTTGATGAACATATAGGCTGCTTCCAAGATTTAGCTAGTATGAATTGTGCTGCTATAAACATGGGTATCCATGTATCACTATAATATGATGTCTTTAACTCTTTCAGGAAGATACCTAGGAGGGGAATAGCTGGGCCAAATGGAATTTCTAGTTTTAGGGTTTCTTTTTTAAAAGAATCTCCGTAATGATTTTCATAATGGTTATACTGGTTTACATTCCCCTCATCAATGTAAAAGCATTCCTTTTCTTTCTTCCTCACCAGCATTTTTTATTATTTGATTCTTTGATTATAGCTATTCTTTCTGGAGTAAGATGAAATATCAATGCCACTTTAATTTGCATTTCTTTAATGGCCAGAGATGTTAAACATTTTTTCATGTATTTATTGGCCGCTTATACTTCTTCAAAGAAGTATCTATTCATTTGGTTTGTTTTTTGATTGGGTCTTTTTTGAGGGGCTGTTTAATTTTTTTGAGTTCTTTAAATATTCTAGGTATTAGTCCTCTGTCCAAGAAATAGGCAACAAAAATTTCCCCCTTTTTCTAGTGTCTCTTCACTCTGTTTGTTGTTTTCTTTGCAGTGCAAGAACTTACTAATTTGATATGAACCCATTTGTTGATTCTTGGTATTATTTCTTGTTCCATTCAGAAAGTCCTTGCCTATGTCTATGTCTTCAAGAGTTTTATCTGTTTTATTTTCCAGCAAATTGTTTCTGATTTAACATTTAGATTTGATCCATTTTTATTTTAGTTTATACATGGTGAAAGACTTTTTTCTGGTTCTGTGAGTAATGATATGGGTATTTTGATTGGGAATACATTTAGTCTGTATATCAGTTTTGGAAGTATGACCATTTTGAACAATGTTGGTGTTTCCTATCCAGGAACAGGAGATATCTTTTCATTTTCTAATGTCCTCTTTGACATCCTTTTTCAGAGTACTGTAGTTTTCATTGTAGAGGTCTTTCATATCCTTGGTAGGTTAATTCCTAAGTATTTATTTTTTCTTGATCCTATCGTGAATGGTATTGTTTTCCTAATTTCTTTCTTAGTGAGTTTATTATTAGTGTACAGGATCACTGCTGATTTTCATGTGTTGATTTTGTATTCTGCTATGCTACTGAATTTGGTTATTAATTCTAGAAGCCTTTTGGTAAAATTTTTGGGGTATGTAGAAGATCATGTAATCTGTGAATAATAATTTGACTTCTTTGGTTTTCAATACACATGTCTTTTATTTCTTTCTCTTGCCTGAGTTCTTTAACATGCCAAGAGCTATAATGAACAGGAGTGGTGATAGTAGACATCCTTGTCTTGTTTCTGATTTAGGAGGAAAAGCTTTCTCCATTGAATATGATGTTGGTCATTGGTTTGTCATACATGACTTTTATCAGATTGAGATAAGATCCTTTTTTACCTATTTTCTTCAGGGCCTTTATATGACTGGATGTTCAGCTTTGTCAAAGGACTTTTCTACATCAATTGAGATGATCAAATTATTTTTATCCTTGTTTCTGTTTGTGTGATACATTAAATTTATTGATTTGTGTATGTTGATTCATTGACACATCATTGGGATGAATCTTACTTGGTAGTGATCTTTTTGATGATTGGTTGTGTTCTTTTTGCGAATATCTTGTTGAGAATATTTATGTCTATGTTCATTAAAGTGATTGAATTATAGTTCTCTTTTTTAGTTGGGTTCTTTTCTGGCTTTTTAATCAGGGTAATGTTAGCTTCCAGGAATGACTTTGGGAGTATTCCTTCCCTTTCCATTTCATTAAAAATTTTGAGGAGTGTTGGAATTAGATCTTCCCTAAAGTTCTTGTAGAATGCTGCAGTGAGCTAATTAGGGCCTGAATTTTTCTTAGTTGGCAGGTTTTTAAAAATTATTACTTCTTCAATTCAATTTCCTGTTATTGGATTGTTCAAGGTTTTTGTATCTTCTTGGTTCAGTTTTGGTAATTCATATATATCTAGGAATTTGTCCATTTATTCTGAATTCTCCAATTTATTAAATTACAAGTTCTCAAACTAGTTACTAGTAATCTTTTGGATATTGGCATTGTCAATTGTGATTTTGATTTCCATTTTCAATTGCATTGATTTGTGTTTTTTCTTTCCTGTTTTTAATAAAATTGGCTGAGGTTTGTCTATTTTGTTTATTCTTTCAAACAACCAACTCTTTGATTCACTGATATTTTTGTATTGTTTTTCAAGTTTCAATTTCACTAATTTCTGCTCTGATCTTTATAATTTCCTTCCTTGTACTAGCTTTGGATTTGGATTGTTCTTGTTTTTCTATGACCCTGAGCTGCCTCATTAGGTTATTTATTTGGGCCTGCTTTGTTTTTCTGATGTGGGCATTCATAGCTATAAAATTCCGTCTTACATCTGTTTTCATTGTGTCCCATAGGTCCCTGTGTCATATTGGCATTATCATTTCATTTCCAATGTCTTCCTTAATTTCTTCTGTGATCCATTGATTATTCAAGAGCATCTTATTTAATTTCCATGTGTTTGCATAATTTATGTGGTTTCTTTTGTCATTGATTCAAGTTTCATTTTGCCATAATCTGACAATATGCAGGGATAATTTTGACTCTTTTATCTTTTACTTAAGCACGCTTTATGGGCTAGCATGTAGCCTATTTTAGAGAAAGTTTCATGTGCTACAGAAAAGAACATGTGTATTGTTGTTGTTGGGTGGGAAACTCTGTAGATATCTATTAAGTCCACTTATTTGAAGGTTTTGTTCAACTCTGATATTTCTTTGTTCACTTTTTGTCTAGTTCTGCCTATTTGTGACAGTGGGGTATTAAGATCCCCCACTATAATTGTGTGGATTTTTATCTGATCTTTTGTGTCCTGTGAAGCGTGTTTTATGAAGTTGTCTTTTGATTGGGGAACAGACCATTCACATTGAGAATTACTGCTAAGATATATGGCCTCATTCCTGGCCTTGCATGATTTTCCTGTTGCTGATTTCCTCTTTTTTTTTTTTTTTTTGATTTCCTCTTTTTTCTCCTTTTGCTTAGTTCCTCACCCTGCCTGGTGTATTCATTCTATTAGACATTTTAGCATTGTTGGTTTCACTGTCTCTTTCTATTATAGCCTTGAGAAATTTTTGTAGTGCTGGTTTGGTGATCATGAATTACTTAAGGTGTTCTTTGTCATGGAATTCATTTACTTCTCCATCAATTTTGAGGATAGTTTTGCAAGATATATAAGTCTGGGTTGGAAGTTGCTTTCTTTTAGGACCTGAAACATTTCACCCTATGCTCTCCTGGCCTTTACAGTTTGTGTTGAGAAATCTGATGTATTTCGAATGGGTTTACTTCTATTAGTGATTTATTGCTTTTCTGTAACAGATTTTAAGATTCTGTTTCCATGTTGGATTTCTGGGATTTTAGACAGGTTCTTTTTGATTGTGGCTACTTGGGGTTCTATATCCTTCACTTATCTGTATGTTAAATTCTTTCCTCACACTTGGAAAGTTTTCTGCTATTATTTCTGTAAAAAATAAAAAAAAAGATTTATTTATGCCGTGTGTGCAGTCTTCTGATTTCTTATTCATTCTAATTAATCTTAGATTAGTCTTCTTTGCATCATATGAAAGCTATTGCATCCCTTTTTTTTTTTTTTTTTTTTTTTGGTTTTTTTGGAGACAGAGTCTTGTTTTGTGGTTCAGGCTGGCCCTGAACTCACTTTGTAGTGCAGGCTGGCCTCAAACTTGCAGTGATCTCCTGCCTCAGCCTCCCAAGTGCTAGGATTACAGGCAAGTGCCACCATGCCCAGCCTATTCAATCCATTTTTTATGTTCTCTTGTTATTTTAAAGTATCTCTGAATAATTGGTCTCTTACAACAACCCTGTCTTCTAGTAATGACACTCTGTCCTCATATTGGTTGCTTTTGGTATCCATACTTTCAGTATAATTTTTAATCTCCTACGTTTCTGTTTGGAAACTTTTTGTGGACTCTAATTCTTTTCTAATTGGGGTATTCATGTTTTGTATCATTTTGTTTAGCTCAGTTAGGTTTTTATTAGTGTTTTCTGTAAGCTCTGATCTTTTTTTATTAAACCGATTTATATGTTTAATGATAGCTTCTTTGAGTTCTCTGATCACCCTATTTATCTCTTTTTTTGTTTTGTTTTGTTTTTGGTACTGGGAATTGAACTTGGGTCCTTGCACTTGTGCAGCAGGCAGTGAAACTACTGAGCTAAATCCCTGGCCCCTATTTATCTCTTTTTGAATTCCCTTTGCTATCCTTTCAAATAATTTTAAGATGTGGCTTTTGATTTCCTTTCCCTTGATAACTCATGGATCAGTTTTGGGTGATTTGGGAGTTTTTGGAGTCATTTGTTGCCTCATCTTTCCACAAGTTTATTTTTTTCTCTTTGTTTTATTTTGTGCTGAGGTTTTTGGGTGCTAGTAGTAGAAAAATTTTGTTGCTAGCATGGAGATATCTTTAGTTAGTGGTTATTTTTCAGTGATACACTCTAGGCATGGCTAACTATAGGCTTTTGCCTCTATTTCAAGATCCAACCACTTCTGTCAATTTGAAAGGGAGGTATGCAGTATAATTGGCCCAATCCCCAGTTCTGTGGAAAGGACCATAGCATTGTTAATGATATAATGATAATCCAGGTATTAGCATATACAAAAAATCTATTAATAGCAACAACTATGCCACCTTGGCAAAAGTAATTAAATTAGCAACAATTATATCATCCAAGATAAACTGGACATTGACATACCATAAGAACAAATAATATACTAACTACCCTTACCCATAGGGGAAAAAAATCTATAATCATAATATGAACACTAAAGACAAACCAAATATTGACATACAGTATTTCCAGTAAATGCAACAACTATACCTCCATTAATGATAGAAAAGAATTCAAAGGTACTATCATAGAGTTAGCTAACTATCTAAAGATTAATAAAGCTTAATGGTTACACTAGTAAAGATAGAGTGGGAACAGAAGAATGAAACAGAAGAAGGAAAGAAAAAAATGGAAAAATTAAACAATGGAGGATAAGGAGAGAAAATTGAGATAAAGGATTCTATTAAGGAGTAGAAGGATATTAATAGGACCAGATAAAAGTAACAGGAATGAACAAACAAGAAAAAGAAGATAAAACAAAAATAGGAGAAAAAATAAGGAGAATAAAGAGAAAAAATAAAGAAAAACAAAAACAGGAAAATTCCCCAAGTCCCCCAAAACCAGTGAAGAAGAAAGAGAGGAAAAAAGAGTCAAAAAAGAAAAAATTCTCTATATTTTTCAATTAGTGGTTTCTTTACAATATCTGTAGTCTTGAAATCTAGCCAGTCATGGTTTTCTCTGCCTCACTTTATGGGCTGTGAATTTGTGAGGTGCTTCCCTGTTCTAGATCCCCTTCTGTCCATTTACCCCAGGCTGTGGCAACTGTCCAAGCTAAGGCATATCCTTGCTCATGCTGGTAAATGGGGAGAGCAATCATCTGATTTGTGCTGGGTGGAGGAAGCAGTGCAAGTGTTCAAGAGCCTGTTGTACTTAATGCCAGCACTTTCAGACCAGTCATTTCGGAGTACAATACAGGCTTGAGCCTGCCTTCTCACCACAGAGGGTAGAATCTGTGTTCTTCCCAGCCTGAGCTTAAACTTCTCAAGGACTCTATGTCTAAATTGTTCCTTGTCTGTGACTGCCTTTTATGACTATCTCTCACCCAGGCACTGTGAGCATGTTACACTGGGAACCTTCAAGTGAAGTTGTTTTCCAGTTGTTCTGAGTCTGAGTCTTAAATAATCAACCCCTTCTTGAATTGGTGCCTGATTAAACACTCCTGCAATATGGTGGGCACTGCAATAGATACCTTCTCCAGTTGTTTCTTTTCATGTAGTAGACATCTTGAAGCAAAACCCCACACTACTTTTGCAGTCACAACAGCTGTGGGCTCCTCTTGGGGCCAGTCCTGCTGGCCTGGCTCACTGTTTTCCCCTGGAGCTCCAGCCTTGGGGTTTACCTTGTGTCTGCAAATATAGAGGCTAACTTTTGCTGTTGATTGCTACTCTGTCATTTTGATTCTTAGCAATACCAATTTTAATTAATTAATTTATTTATTTAGACAGAGTCTTGCTATGTAGTTCAGGCTGGTCTTGAACTCACTATGTAGCCCAAATTGGTCTTGAACTCTCAGTGATCCTCCTGCCTCAGTCTCCCAAGTGCTGGGATTACAGGCATGAGCCACCACACTCAGCTCCATAATACAAATTTTAAAAAGTTATTTTAAAACTATATTTTAGCCTTAAAGTAGTTTTTAAGTAAATAGTATCTCTTCAGATGTATGTGTATAGCATAAATATATGTATTATATATGTGTTTATATGTTTATATATGTGTGTATATATTTTTAAGCATTCTCTTTCACTGAAGCTTTCTTTCTTATTAATACTCAAGTAAAATTAAATTTGACACAGCACCTGTAATATCATTTAATTTTACACAAGGATTTTTACATATCTAGTTATTTCTGTATGCATAGTGAAACATTTCAACTGATGTTCATCTAATGTTAATTATTAATGTGGTTTTTTTTAGGCTATGGGATTTAGATTGGGTTTTTCTTTCTTTCATGCTTATATTTTTCTGCAGTTTTTGAATTCTTTTTTTAAAAATAAAGACAAGTGATCAGATTTATTGGAAATTCACAGTTTCAAATGGCACTACAGCTCTGTAGTTACCTACTGAAAGTCACAGATGGTGTGACTTTCCATGCTACCTCTGTTCTCATCTGAATTTTTTTTAAAGGGACTTCTATATGATCAGGCCCTCTTGTTCTGAATGGCTGACTGTGCAGACCAGAAAAAAAAGCTTTAGTCTCCTAAAACATACTGTTAACCTAAATCAGCAACTTAAACAAACAAAAAAATCACATTACAAATGATATCCCAAGAAAGGTATTTGACAAAAACAGTAATTACTAAAAGTCTTTAATAAGTTATAACTTAAATCTCACAATACAAAGGGGTCAGTGCTCCCCCTTTCAAAAGGAAACATTCCACTTTCACTCACTACTGTACAATCACACACTAAGAAATCATTGTGTTCAAATACAGTCACTGACAATATTTTTAAAGAAAAAATAAGACAAAGAAAGACAAACACATTGGCACCACGCATATGTATCTTTGCCCATTGTAGCCAATACAAAGCAAACACCAAGAAATAACTATTTCTTTAGACTTGACCAATTAGTCTAGGCTTGACAATCTGGCAATGATTACACCACATGAGACCTGGAGCTAACTGCCAAAACTCCCAACTTTTTAATATTTGTATTAGAAAACAGTGATGTGAAAGTTTGGAGGATTAGTGTTTATTGTGTAATGTTTAAAATGTAACATGGCTAAAGAAACCTGCACAACTGGTTGTGTTTAAAGGTGAATTTATAAAAAAAAATTTTGTTTGCAAATACCAGTCATGTGCAAGAAAAGATCTTATAGCTTTATTTTCTCATTGAGTTAGTACCTAAGAAAAAACTAATCCTGTCCAAAATAAATTAAATGGAAATAACATTCAGAGCATCACCATTTATGCAAAAGAACACGCTGAAATGTTCCAGCAAGCACCTATTGCTGGACAGAGACCTGGTGGGTGAGTCTTCAGGGCCTTTCACTGCCTGACCCACTCTGCTGAGCCTCTGGCACAGACCACCTTCGAACCTCGTAGTGCTGGCAGTGTTGAAAACCTAACAAAGTTAGAAGAGAAATCAAGTGACAGAAAAAGTTCTCCCTCCTCATCCAGTTGCTTTATGTTTGAATTCTTTATAATCAAAGTATATCTTTTTAAAAAAGAGTTATTAAATTGAAAGGACCATAGGAAGGGAGGGAGGGTGGGAGGGAAGTATATTAAAACCGGTGAATCCTGGGTGGTAGAAATGTGAACAGTCTTCTGTTAAACTGAGACTCTTGAGACTGGGGGGTCTCTGAAACACAAGGCCCACTGAGCTGTTAACAATCCAGCCAGAAAAGGACCAAGTTGTGGAGCAAGTTCCTTCAATGACCAACCAGCAGGGTTAGATAACCCAGTGGACCTACATCCAGGAGCATTTTTATAACAAAACACTGAGGAAGAAAAGCATAATTTGTTTACAATGAACCTACAGTGGCTTTAGACAAGAGGGGTGGGAGAAAGCTTGGGGTGGGAAGCAGTCCACCGCTTATGGACCTGCTGCAAAGTGAGCAGATGCAGTGGCACCTCGTGATTGGCCACTGGGCTGAGTCAGGTGGTGACAGACCCTTCGGAATGTGGAACTGTTCTTTTGCTGGTTTGGCCATAACTCTGAACTCCCTTGTCTTTCCCCTCCTTGACCTTCTATTCCTTGCAATTAAATTTAGGACACCTCAAAATTTTTCTCTTATTACTTTCTAGCATACTTTTCTTTTATCTTAAATTTCTGATAAATGAAAAGTAAAATGGTGTAGGAAAACTGTAGGTAGAACTGAGGTTCTTTCATTTACACACACAAAATCAGAGAATAATGTATAAATATATTACTTGGTTGGGATTAACTTGATGATATTTTAGAATGTCAGAGCGGGAAGATCTTCTAGTCAATCCCTGTGCTCTATGTTGTGTGTACTGTCCCAAGCTATATACAAGTCACAGTCACCTGCTTCTCCTACCACCTCCTTTCTGCCATGGCTTCCACAAAAACCTCCATACCGGTGATGGCAAATCTTTTAGAGCTTTCAGTGATAACCAATAGCCCACTGTGGCACATATGCCACACGTTTGCCCCCACTGCTCTAAATGTACTGAAACCTGACCTTGAGGATCTCTTCTTTTTAAGGAGCCCCAGAGTAAAACAAAGCAATGAAACCTGGATCCTTCGTGTTTGCCCAGTCAATAGACCAATGCAAACCAGCAGGAACATGTTTCATCTATTACATTAAAACAAGCATATAAATAAACCAACGGGCCAATAAAATGAAAGCTTCATGAGACTGCCTGTTCCCCCAGCCTGCCTTGGGTTGAAAGTCATAGCAAGATTGAGAAGATCAGGGCCAGGGATTTAGCTCAGTGGTTCCACCACCTGCCTCGCAAGCACAAGGGCCTGAGTTTGATCCCTGGTACAAAAAAAAGAAAGAAAGAAAGAAAGAAAGAAAGAAAGAAAGAAAGAAAGAAAGAAAGAAAGAAAGAAAGAAAGAAAGAAAGAAAGAAAGATTGAGAAGATCAGATTTTTTCCTCCTCCATTCTCCGGCATAGAGCATCAAGTAAATTGCTAATAAAAAGGGATTATTTTTATACCTTTTGGAAATTTTTGAAAAAGTCAACAGGCAGAGGAATAATCCCGAAACTAATGGTTAATCTCTAAGTGGCAAGTTATAGAATCAGAATAGAGCTTGAAGTGCTTCTTGCTTCCTAACATTTATTTCTTCTACATCCCTGCAGCACCTGCTGAGGTTGTAATCTCCATGCTGTGCTAGTGCTCAAAGGGAACACTAGAAAAGGACAATGAATCACAAAAAGACTGACCAGTCACTTTAAAACTACCAGCAATAAAGTCATACTTTTATTTGGTTATGAAGAGAACAACAGTTTACTTCCAGATACCGCCACTTTTGCTTAGTGAAAATTGATAATCTGATTGGCTCACATAGTCTGATATTACATACTTGAAATTATAGATGCTCAGGTGGCACCATCATGCTCAGAGGGGACACAGGTACTCTGTTCTATTTCCTAATACATGCACATGAATATGTGCTTTAGTAGAAGTTAGTTCACTACCTAAAAGTAGAAATAATCATCCTAAATGCAGGATGAGAAACTAAATTGTATTTTAAAGATCAATGTCTTAGTCAAGTTCTTGTCACTGTGGCACAATACCCAATACCCACAAGTTGAAGAAAGAACCTTTATTTTAGCTCAGTTTGTAGAAGTTGCAGTCCATTGTCGGCTGGCTCCAAGGCAGGGTGGCATGGTAGAGGCACATCGCAGAGGAGAAACAATTAATGGCAAGGCAGGAAGGAAGCAGCCAGGAACAAGCCTTCCTCTAACTTTTTATTCTATTCAGGATTTAAAACTATTGGTTGGTGCTACTCACACCCAAGATTAGACCTTCCACCTCCAGTAAATTCATTCAGCCATACCCACTTCTGTGCTAAACCAATCAGTGGACTAATACAGTATCACACCCATGACCCAGTCACTCCCAGTAGCCCCACTGTTGAGTGCATGAGGATTTGGGGGGGGCATCTAGATATAAACCATGCCAATCTGTGTCTGAGAATCACTAGAGTGCCCCTGAAGAAGGAACCTCCCATGACATGAGAGTGAAGTATGCTAGCTAATCCCTTAGCTCATTCAGGAGTGGAAAAGTTGAGGAACAATTAAACTTTGTTAAGATTTCAAGTTGATGTTAACACACAGGGCAGTCTCAGAACATGGGCCCACGGGAATCCCCTTCCCTTCACTAGTGATTGGTCTGAGACAGACATGTGACCCAACTGCATGTGACCAATGGCAGCTGCCATTTCTGGACCCACTTCTAGTTAAAGGGATGGAGTTAGAGAGAGCTCATTGCTTCTGGAAAATCAATGGGCTTCCCGGGTGAGCACACTGCGCCTCAGGAACAAAGGCCTCTACTATTGCTAACTGCTGTGAACCAGATGAGAAGCAGTGACGGCAAAATTGCTACCATGAGAGCACAAACAAGCCTTACTGACATTAAGAGATTGTATAAAAGGGGGGAAAACCAGGGTCCTTGGAGATACTGCAGTTTCATCATGAAACCCTGCCTATTATTATTATTATTATTATTACTATTATTATCATTGTTAGTTTGGTACAGGAGATTTTTGTTCCAGGGAGTGCTGAGCTACATCCCCAGCCCATGTTATTTTAGGCAGGGTCTCAATAAGTTGCCCAGGCTGGCCTCAAACTTGTGATCCTCTTGCCTCAGCCTCTTAAGTAGTTGGAATTGCAGTGTGTGCCACCATGCCTGGCTTTTCCCGTATTTATTTATTTATTTGAAGTCAGAGTCTCATTACGGAGATCAGGCTGGCTTTAAGCTCATTATGTAGTCCAGGCTGGCCTCAAACTCCTGGCAATCCCCCTGCCTTAGCCTCCAGAGCACTGGGTATTACATGTGTGTTCACCACACCCAGCTCTTCCCTTTTCTTGATGAACGAAATAATTAAATGCCTTTATTGCTTAAGACACAGCTAGTCAGGTAATCTGTTATTTCCTCTTGAAACTATTCCTAACAAATAACTACCTGCTAATGTATTTAAGAAACAGGTTTCATGAGGGAAACATATCTCAGAAACAGTTAAAAAGTTCTCAGGACAAAACCCTTGTACATACCAACTGTTTACAACACAAATAAGGTAGACATGAGAAGCACATCAGAAGGTCTGTGGAATGCAGGGCTGAGAAACATGAAAGCATTTACAGAGAAGGATTTCTGCTATCTCTGGCTTTCCTAGGTCCACAGACTCCCTTCCCACTTCTCCTCAGTTCTAAGACCAATCCAGATTTGCAGCACACTAAGAACATAAGCACACCAAGCCCAAACCTGCTTTCTCTCCAGTGAGTAGACATCGCAGTGCTTCCTTATTCAGCCATAGCAGGGCTAGTGTCCCTCAGCCAGAACTCTGTGCCCACATTCTTCCCAGTGTGACAAATGTCTTCCTTTGACTCTCTCCTTTTTTTTTTTTTCATACCCTTTTGGCAAGTAAAATTACAAAAAACGTTAACTTCTTTCTCTAAGATCTTACCACCTTGTCCATGCTTTCCTACTCTTGCATTTATGTATATGCCTGGGTTTCCCTGCCTGAGTTTTCCTTCCTTTACTCTTGTTCTTAGCTTTACTCTTGTTCTTAGCTCTTGTTCACCATGGTCCCTCTTTCTAAATAAGGGACACTCAGTGCAGTATTCTAGCCCACTTCTGGTACTGCAGGCCTACCTTGATGTTATGTCACCTTCCCGATGATAAAAGTTCTGTCCTTTACCCCGGGACCAAGATCTGACTTTTCCTTATTGTGGTTGACTCTCTCTCATATGAATTGTCTTGGCTTACAACAAACCTGTGTCTCAGGCCTCTGCATGTGTCACCAGGAATCACCTCTTGCAATGCCTCACTTCTTCTCGGTTCTCTGATATTCACCCTCCCCTTCATCAGGAAGTCTAAGGCTCTTGGCAAGAACTCTGAAGGGTCTGAGATCTTATATCACCTGCAAGCTAACAAGGTAGACTTTCTCGATTTTGTGGATTCCAGCAGAAGAAAGAAGACCTTGGCGTTAGAGCCAAAGTTGTTTTTTCTTCAGCAGCTATAGCCAGAGTATCAGCTATAACTCCCTCAAGCCCCAATTCCCACAGGACAATGCAAGGAGAGGCTCAGCTGACACTGTTTTACTGAAGAGGAACCTTGCACTGAGGAACACAAGGCTTACAGTGGCCACTCAACATGCCTGTCCTTGGCTCTGAGGCAGACAACCTCTCTGTCTTCCAAGATTGTTTCCACTGCAGAGGGATATCACCCAGAAAAGATAGTCTACACAAAAGACATGAAGAAACGGCAAGGACCTGGAAAGCATTATCTTCACACACCTTTCATAATCACATATTCCAGTATTTCTCTCTTCTACCTTCATCATTACTACTACCCCTCACAGACTACCGCAGGAGGATTCTAAAGGGCCTTTCTCTACCCACTATCATCTTCTTACAATCCATTCTATACACATAATAGAGTGGTGTTCTTAAAATGTAAATCAAGTTGGGTGCAGTGGCCCACACCTGTAATTCCAGCAACTCTGGAGGGGGAGGCCAGAGGATTGCAAGTTCAAGGCCAGCCTGGGCTACACAGTGAGACCATGTCTCAAAATAAAAGCCCTTTTTTAGGGTTGGGGATGTAGCTCAGTGGTAGAGTGCTTGCCTAGTGCAAGGTTCTGGGTTCAATCTTTGGGATCACTGTGGAAAAAAAGAAAGAAAGCAAAGAAGAAAGAACAGAGAGAAAGGAAGGAAGGCATGCAGGTAGGAAGGCAGGGGGAGGCAGAGAGAGAGAGAGAGAGAGGAAGAAAATCAGACATTCTTAATATCTCTCCTCCAGTGTCCTCCTCCCAAGAGTTTTATAATGCCTGACCCCTCATGGCAGAAGTTCTTTGTGTTCTGGTCCCTGCCTCTATTTTTCAACTTCAGCCTCTCGTATTTCTTCCCTCATTCACAGTGCACCATATCCCTGGCCTTCCTTCTTCCTTTCTATGCTTAAGTTTGTGGGAATCACAGAAGCTACCAACTGTATTTCCAAAATATTTATGAAATCCCTTCTCCCTTTCCTATCCTTATAGATTCTGCCCTAGTTGAAGACATTGCTTTCTACTTAAAATATTAAACTATTCTTTCAAACTGTTTTCTCAGTCTCCACTCATTCCCCATATCTATCTACTGTCAAATACTTTGTAAAATATTGTACTCACCTGGCATGTAACTTTTTAATTTAGAAATCACATTGGAGCCAGGCATGGTGGCACACACCTGTGATCCCAGCACTCTGGGAGGCTGAGGAAGGAGGATCACAAATTTAAGCCCAGCCTGGGCATCTTAGAGACTGAGACACTGTCTCAAAACTGAGATGAGGATTGTAGCTCAATGTGAAGGCCCTGGGGTCAGTTCTCATTACCACACACACACACATACACATACACACAGGAAAAATTCACAATGGCTCCCTGTTGCTCAAGGGATCAAATTCTAGTCTTGCCCCAATTTTATTATTTAACTTGACTTACAACCTTCTCCACACACCAAAGCATTATACCCACCCCTAAGGCACCATGCCATTTCCTACTTCCATGCTCTTGTTAAAACACTCTTCCACCTGGGACGTAGTGTTCTCTCTTGGTAAATTTCTCCTCATTCTTCATGAATTGTCTGGAGTCTTCTCTGCAACCAGACCTTCCTTGTGCAGGGGGAACTGGCCCTTTCTTCTGCTCCTCTACTATTATTACATATTAATAGTTTATTTGTATGGTCATCTGTCAAAATAGAATGTGAGCCTCAGGGAATTCAGGAAATGAGAGCTATTTAGTTTTAACATTTCTAGACTTTAGCATAATACCTACTACTATAAAACCAGTGCTTAAAAGCACAGTGTGTCATTTTTGTCTTAAATTCTCCACCCGATTATAAAAATTAAAACACCCAATGGGTAATTGTAAAACTATATGCAAACTCAAAGTGTAAGGATTTGAAAATGAGTATTAATTTATTCACTGCTTACTGAATGTCAACCATTGCTAAATATCTTACATATTTATTTCACTTCCCCCATGAACCTATAAACTAGGAATATTATCTTCGTTTTACACAGTGTTTAGTGTTTTATCAGTCATACCCACTAAACTTGACCGTCTGAAATAATGCATAGGTTCAAGTTATTGGACCTTCTCACTACCCCTGGCAACATCTCCTTCAGCCAGTTCCTGACTGCCAGGCAGAGGAAAAGGTTTTATTGCCTCCTTAACACCTTCTGGTTACTCTGGGTACTTAATTTTTCTCCCTCAGAGTGGTTTCTGACTTAGAGGTTAGACCTAGGAGGATCTGCGCATTTTGTGCTTTTAGCAAAATGACGTGAGCATGTGATTTGGTAAAGCTGTGTCCAGATTTACTGAAAGCCTCCTCCAGAAGGTGATCCCTACAGGGGATCTCTGGTTTCTTAAAAAGACTGCATCCTTTTTATGGTTATTCTACACACATTTTATATGCAGTTCCTCCATTTTATATCTATAGCATGTCAACCAAGCTTGGAAAGATTCCTTTATATATAATAGTTGTCAAATTCTGTGGGATTTTTTTCCCCTCATTATACCAGGTTATGCTATATATTTAGACTTGTAATGAATACAAAATAGCTTCTAATTTTCCCAGCTTCTATTTGCCTTAATAGAATATGATAAGGCTAAAATAGTTGGAGGCATTCAGTAATAGTAAAGTAGGTACTAGTTGGAAATAATAAGCTCTAAAAAGCCTCAATAATTCAATCTGGCTTTCTCTTTTTAAAAAATTAGTACACTTTTGTGATACATAATGAATACATTCATTGTAGGGGGTTGGTACCTCTACCTATAGCATCTCAATCCTTTTTATTTCCCCTTTCCTACCCTTTATCCCCTCTCTCTCCATCCCTAGGTCCCTTTCCATCCATATGTCTACAATGTCTACCTCCCTCCCTGTTTCCTACAGCAACTTGGTTTTCAACAAACAATTGTTGCTTTTAGTAAAAAATATTGTTGTCTTGTAATTGAGTAGCATTAGCACTACCTTAAGTCTTGATTATAAAATCATAGAATTCTTGATAAATATGAAAGGCATAATATAGAAAATTACCATTATGAAATACTTTTTAAAGGCAAGAACCATCCATGGATGCATGAATTTGTGTTACCTGAAAACATCTCCTTACCAGATAATTTCTAATAAGAAAGGAGGAAAGACCAACTTTGAGGTAGAGAAGCCTGGCAGATAGCATATTAACCAAATGAGTGAAGTTAGTACAGCTGGTTAGAAAACCTGTGGATAGGATTTGAACTCTGATGTGACATACCTAAAGCAGACAACACTTTGGTGGTATTCTTACCCAAAATGTGTGACCCCAGTCTTGCCTACAAAACTCCAGAGGAACCCAAATTGGGGAACATTCTTTAAAATGAACGTTGAGAACTTCAGAAGGATTGAGGTCATGAAAGACCAGGAGAACTGGGCACCAGCTGCACTGGGGAGACCGAGCTCCCCCATGTGGAACCCTGGCTTCGAATCCACATGAGAGTGCATCAGTGAGAAGCAAGAGGCTCTGTTCAAGGTCCATGCTTGGCAGAATTGGATCATTGTCGCTCTTCTGATTTTGGTCTTGGTGCTTGGTCATATGAGATGTTAACATTAGAGGAAGTTGAAGGTGAGGAGCTCAGGAACCCTCTCCACCATGTGTGCAAATCTTCTGTGAGTTGGCATTATCTCAAAATAAAATGGCAAAAGAAATAAAGGAATGCCAAAAAATAAGATCTCTTGTAAAGCGTGCACATCTTTCTCCTCTCCTCACGCACCCAATCCCACTTTCCTCACCGTGTGGCCTATGTGTTTCTATTGTGACAAATAACCTGTGTATCCACAGGGTTTGAGCTGGCCTCATGTCTCTGAATTTTCATCTCTCTTTCTCCTTCATTTCCTCCTATTTTATTTTGATTTTCTCTCTCTTAGAGTTGTCTTTCTTAAATAATACCTTTACTATATTGTTGATACATGTTGAACATCCTTCATCTGAAAATTCAAAATTTGAAGTGCTCCAAAATCTAAATGTTTTAAACACCACACCTGGATTCATATGATGGGTCACAGTCAAAATGCAGGACACACACAAAAAAACTGTGTGAGATTATTGTAAGACTCTGTGTATATACTGCATAAGAAATAGAAAAGAATTTTGGGTTTAGATCTGGGTCCCCTCTGCAAGATATTCATTTTACACGTTCATGTATCCCAGAAAATATCTGACACCTAAAACACTTCTGAGACCTCAAGCACTTCAGATCAGGGGTATTTAGTTTGTGCCCTTCTGTCTACCTGAGTCCCCCTCAAATTTCTGATCACACTTACCTGCATCAGCTGGTAGTTCACCATGCTGATGAAACACCTACATTCACCTTGATTGCTTCTTGTAAAAATACATTCTTACACATTGTTTTGTTTACCCTGTGCAGTAAGTGGACATATTGTTATTGATTTTATGTTCCAACAAGAAAACTGAGCTGCCTCGGCTTGGGAAGCAGAGGCAGGGGTTCTGGGGGACAATGCCCTGAGACCACTGAGGCCCTGCCAGGACTCTGGGAAGCTGATTCAGAGATGTTCTGCTTCAGACCATGCCCACAATCCCTCTTTCCCCAAAAACAGATTCTCACAACTATCAGAGATCCTATTCTTCAGAATGTAAAAATAGAGGGGAAAAAAGGTTTCGTTATTCCAGTGCATTTGCTCTCAAAATACACAGTGATTAGAGTGAGCCCTGGACCACCCGAGGCTCCACCACCCCGTCCTCCAGGCCTTGGGAATTCTGGGCGCTCAGCTTTCTGTTTTTACAGCTTTGCCCGCACCTGCTCCAAACTCAATTGCAAGGGCTCGACTGGATCCCGATTCTTAATTTTCAGCTCACAAGCAAGAATGTTTGGGATTTAAGATCTAATACTGTGTTTTACAGTGTAAGAACTGAAGCTTTTATGTGAATTATACTGTAAAACACATTTCACGAGTTAGGGAAAACAGTATTTCAAAGGGATTTTTGTACTTTCTGCAAGAAGACAAACACAAGCATATATGAGAACCAAGTGAGGAGGGAAAAATACAAATTTTGAGGAGCTTTTATTATTCTGAGCTGTCCATTAGAGTGCAAACTTTCCCCCTATGGAATCCTATGGAGAGTAAATACTAAGTGTTTCATCAAACAATGACAGAATAAATTAAGGAATAGTTACTCCGGGATTTTCAGATGGCTGGCCCACCTACATAAATCAAATGCCTTTCAACCCTACCACAGTATATGAATGATTCATTAAAGCATCAAGAATAAAATTGAGTACTAATTAATTCAGCATACACATAAAATAGAGCTCAAAGCTGTTAACTGAACATTAGCGAGCGCCTCCGAAGAGGATTTACACCAAATGGTCATGGAAAAGCAAGCCTTTCATATGATGTTAGCTGATTTGGAGACCAGCAGAGGGAAAAAGAAGAATATAATTTAAGGGGCATCTTGTGTCTTTCCTTGAGTTAAAAAAAAATCAAGCCCAAAACACTATAAATTGACTTTAGAATGTGAATTCAATCTTTCATTTAGAATTCATTCCAAAAAGTCAACAGAGAGAGACACTGGATGTTGGTAGGGACCCCATCCGGGAGCTGTTCTGTCAGGGTCAGAGCAGAGCAGGGTGCCAGGGAGCCAAGGCTGGGCTAAGGCAAGGCCTGTGCAGCGGCACCTGCAGCAACATAGCGAGCAAAGAGCAGCCGAGATTTCAGCGTGAAACAGTGAGTGCCAAAAACTTGCAAGCTTTGCTTTGAAATTGAGAACGGGAGAGAGTGGAGAGATTTCCTGGCAGTGCCTAGGGGTGCAGGTCCCGGAGGGGAGGGCAGCCCCAGGGTCAAGGGCTGAGGTGGGAGGAGGTTGCGGGTGGGGAGGTCACCCAGGGGGGCACCCACCGGGTGGCGTGGGCACGGGTCACCCCGGGCTCCGGAGAGTGCGCCCAGCAGATGAACAGATAGTCACGCTCGGGCTGTCAGGAACACAGAGGACGGTCATGCTGTAGCTCGCTCCACAATGGGCTCTGAATTATGCATGAAATGGCTTGTCTAAAATCAGCTGCGAGGCACAGCCAGGGTTTTTTCAGAGCATTTCCCAAGGGAGGAAAGAAGGCACGGTCGTGGACTTTCTCATGCGCCATATTTAAGAAGAAAACAAAAGTATTTATTTTTATTAACTTCATACAAAGTCCAAATACCAGATTAAAAGCTCTCTTACGATATTGTCATGGGGGATTATTCCCACTCAAAGTACAGCTTTTGGAAAATTCCATCTTTAAAGTTTCATTTCGTTTTACTAAGTTGTTGATATACATATCAACTAAGGGGGCAGTAGTACACACTGAAAATTTTTATAAGTCTATCTGGAAAAATGTTTCCATGTTGCTTCCTCATTTTATAATCTCTGTGCTTATAAATTAAGCAGCCATCGCCAGCCCGGGACCCCGTCCCAGGTGATGCCAGCAGCCCCGCCTGATCCCACTGTGAGGTGTCTGAATCTACACAGCAGAGGTGCAAAGCGAAACATAAAGGCCATGGTTATGAGCCCCAGAAGATAGAGCTGAAGTGAACAACAGAGAGAGCCTCTCTGAGGCTCCTCAATGAAAATTGAAGCCCACTGGGAAAGTGAAGAAATCTGTTCAATAAAAGCACACTGGACCGTCGTGGTTGGTAAGTTGGTGGGATCAGCACCTCCCATAGAAACCCAGACTCGCATAGTGGGGAGGACAGCTGGAACTTTGCAGAGTTTAATCCTGCAGGGGGTCAGGGACCTCAACTTGGACCTTGCAGCCAGAAATCACCCTGAATCTCGGTATACTACAACTGGCTTGCTGAGACTAATAGACTTGGACCTGCACACTGCTGCCCACATTGTTTACCAGGACAGCAGAAACATATTCTGAGGGAGAACTTTTGTTTTGTTTTGTTTATATATATATATTTTTTCCTTTTCTTTTTCTCTCTCTTTCCCTCCCTCCCTCCATCCTGGCTCTATGTTTCTCTCCCTCTTTGTCCTTGTTACTGGCCCATTTTGAATTATTTCTCTCTGTCTTCTCCACTGTCACTATTATAGGGAGGTGAATATAATTTCTAGCTTCCCTATTGTTGTCAGTTTGTTTTATAATCATCTCTGTTCTTTCACTGTCTTTTCCTCCTGTCTTCAACAGATTCCCATAATTTGCGTGATCTTTTCGTGACCTCTAGCCTCACCTCTAAGCTTTCCCTCTCCCTCCATCTCTCTATGCCTCCATCCCCAATCCCTCCTAAATCTTTATCCCAAAGGGAAAATTTTCCATATTGAAGGGTTTACTTACTACATATTTTAGGTGGCCCTAGATTTTGATCAAGCTCACGCGATTAAAGGTGACAAATTAACAGCTACCACAAATTGTCATTTTCTAAGCTGTGTTTGATGCTATTGTTGATGCTGATTCTGTCAATTGGGCTAATGTGTCGTGATTGATCTAATCAGTTGTCCTCCCTGGTATGCTGAAAACGAGATTGCCTAAGAGGCATTAGAGATTCAAAGCCTAAAAAGTCCAGCTATACCTGGAAGATATCTCTGAGAAGCAATCATTCCATAGGGGCTCTAAACACAAGTAATAAAGATATTCACAATAAGAAATATTGCAGTATCAGACCAGGAATTAAAGCAAAAAATAGCACCAACAACAGAATTAAAAATGAGAAGACACCTTGGCAGGACACAAACCCAAATTTCCGGCTCACCAAAGGCAAATTCTGGGGGAAACAAGGTGGAAAAATATGATAACCAACCACCTGGACTCCCTGAACTGATAGTGTAGGAAGTAACAAAACAGATGAATGATGCTCTAGAAAAATTCAAAACAGAAATAATTTCCCAGATAACTACAGAGATGGTGAGCAGAGTGAAAGATAGATTAGAGACTGTAGAACAGAAACAGATAAAACAAAATAGATGAGCTCAGGCCATGCTGGAAGACATGAATGGTGAGCATAAGAAAGAAATGGAAATCATGAATGTCCAACATAGGAAAGAAATGGAATCCATGAAACAGATTCAAAGGGGTAAATAGGAGATTAAAAACTCCATTGAAAGTATTCACAGCAGACTGAGCAAATGTGAACATAGAATATCAGATATAGAAGACAGGATTATGGTTAGTGACCATGAAAACAGAAATTTCTTAAAAATAGTAAGGGACCACGAGAAATCAATCCAGCAGCTGCTAGATGATGCAAAGAAGAATAACATAAGACTGATAGGAGACCACAAAAAAGCAAAAGAAAGTACAAATGACATAAACTGTTCACAGAAATAATAGAAAACTTCCAAGACAGAGGTAGAGAATTTGACATACAGATAAGTGAGGTATATAGAACTCCAACTACCCATGATAAAAAAGTCTACACCTAGACATATAATAGTCAAGATCCCAGAAACCCAACAGAACAAAATGCTACAAGCAGTTAGAGAAAATAAACAAATTACCTACAAAGGAAAGCCCATCAGACTCACAGCAGACTTCTCAACACAAACCCTCAAGTCAAGGAGAAATTGGAGTGGAGTATTTCAAGCCCTAAAAGAAAATAACTTCAAACCAAGACTGTTGTATCCTGTAAAATTATCTTTCAAAATCGATGGGGAAATTAGATAGTTCCAGGACAAAGAACACCTGAGAAATTTCATGAACACCAAACCAGCACTCCAAACAATTCTAAACAATATCCTAGAAAAAGAGAATGAAGGTCACAACTCCATGAGGCCCAACAGAGCAAAGCCACCAGGCAAAGCAAGAAATTAAAGGGAAAGGGGTAAAAATAAAAAATAAAAGGGCCAACAACACTAAAACATCATGACAAGGATGAGTCAATTTTCATCAATTATAACCATCAATGTTAATGGTCTCAATTCACCAATCAAAAGAAATACACTGGCAGAATGGATTAAGAAGCAAAATGCAACAAAATACTATATAGAAGAAACACACCTAATTCAAAAAGAAATTCATAGACTGAAAGTAAAAGGATGGAAAACAGTTCTCCATGTAACAGGAACCCGGAAAGAAGCAGCAGTAGCAATCTTACTTGCAAAGTAGATTTCAAACCAAAACTAACTAAGACAGAAAAAGATGATCACTACATCCTTCTGAAGGGAACAATCCAAGATGAAGAGATGACAATCCTAAATATATATGCACCAAATATGAATGCCCCCAACTATACAAAACAAATATTAGTGGACATGAAAAACCAAATAAGCTCTAATACAATTGTAGTGTGGGAACTCAATACCCCACTGTCACAAACACACAGATCATCTAGACAAAAAATCAACAACAAAATTCTAGAACTGAACCAAGCTTTTGAACAAATGGACTTAATAGATGTCTAAAGAGTGTTCCACCCTACAAAATCAGAATATACATTCTTTTTGGCTGCACATGGGTCATTCTCTAAAATAGATCACATGCAAGCTCATAGGACATGCTTAAGTAAAAGCAAAAGAATTGAAGTTACCCCCTATATATTATCAGATCATAGTGCAATAAAATTGGAGATCAATAGCATAAGAAACTGCAAAACCCCCACAAACACATGGAAATTGAATAACACTCTCCTGAACAACCAGTGGGTCACACAGGAAATTAAAGAAGAAATTAGACAGTTTCTACAAGTAAATGATAATGCCAGCACAACATACAGGAATCTATGGGACACAATGAAAGAAGTTCTACCACAGAGATTCATAGCAGTGAATGCCCATATTAGGAAAACAGAGAGAGCTCAAATAAACAACCTAATGCTAAACCTCAAGTTGCTAGAAAAAGAAGAGCCTGACAAACCCAAAGCTCATACAAGAGAGGAAATTATAAAGATCAGACCAGAAATCAATGCAATGAATACTAAGAGAACAATACAAAAAAAATCAATGAATCAGAGAGTTGGTTTTTCGAAAATAAATAAAATCAATAAACCCTTAGCCAAACTTCTCAAAAAAAGGAAAGAAAAAGCTCAAATTCATGCAATTAAGAATGAAAAAGGTGAAGTTACAAAACATCCAGCAGAAATCCAGAGGATCATCAATACCTACTTTGAGAACCTGTACTCTAATAAAATGGAAAACACAGAAGAAATGGACAGATTCCTAGATACACATGAATTGCCAAAGTTAAATGAAGAAGATATAAAAATTCTAAACACCCCAATTGCAATCAGTGAAATTGAAAATGTAATGAAAAATTTACCAACAAAAAAAGGCCATGTCCTGATGGCTTCCCTGCTGAATTCTACAAGACATTTAGAGAAGAACTATCACCATTACTCTTTAAACTCTTCAATGAAATTGAAAGGAAAGCAATACTTCCAAATTCATTCCTGGGAGCAAGTATTACTCTAATTCCAAAACCAGGGAAAGTCCCAATCAAAAAGAGATCTACAGGCCAATCTCCCTAATGAATATAGATGCAAAAATCCTCAACAAGATGCTGGCAAACAGAATACAGAGGGTCATCAAGAAGATGATACATCCTGACCAAGTTGGATTTATCCCAGGGATGCAAGGATGGTTCAACATATGGAAATCAATAAACGTAATACACTATATTAACAGAGCCAAGGAAAAAACCATATGATCATCTCAATAGATACAGAAAAAGCATTCGACAAAATCCAACATGCATTCATGATAAAAACCCTACAGAAAATTGGAATAGAAGGTCTTCATCTCACCCTCATTTAGGTTATCTATGGAAAACAAACAGGAGCACAGAGGAGATGGGCCACTCCCAGCACCCAGGAGGAGGCTTCTCGGCTACTGTACCACCCTCCCCGCCAATACAGAGGAGGTGAGCTACTCCCAGTGCCCAGGAGGAGGTTTCCAGGCCACTGTACCCCCTCCCCCAGCACAGAGGAGGTGAGCCTGTCCCAGCATCCAAGGGGAGGCTTCCAGGCCACCATACCACTGTCCCCACAAGCTCAGAAGAGGTGAGTCACACCCAGTGCGAAGGAGGAGGCTTCTGGGCCACTGTATCACCCCCCCCCCCAGCCCAGACAAGGTGAGCCCCATGGGAGCAAGCAGCACACACACACACACACACACACACACACACACACACACACCCACTGTGAAATAAGACACATAAACAAGTCTCAATATCAGACTTCCAGATCACCTAAAGCAACCCCAAAAGGAAACAAGATGGAACACTCTGATACTCAAACAACTGGACTCCCTGAACTGGCAACAAAAGAGGATCTGGAAGAAAGAAAATCAGAAATAATTTCTCAGACAACAGCAGAGATTGTGCCCATAGTGCAAGACATAATTAATAAATCTAGAGAGGACACAGATGAAAAATAGAGGAGCTGAGGAACATGATGAAATCCCAACATAGGAAACATATGGAATCCATAAAACAGAGGCAAACAGATTTACAGGAGATTAAAAACTTCACCGAAAGCTTATGCAGCAGAATGAGCCAATGTGAGGTCATAATTTCAGACATAGAAGATAAAATTGCAATTAGTGACCAGGAAAAGAAAAATTTCTTTAAAATTGTAAGGGACCATGAGAAGTCAATCCAGCAGCTGCTAGATGATGCAAAGAAGAATAGCCTAAGACAGATCAAAGTCAATGTAGAAATAGGAGAGAGTGCAGATGACATAAAAAAACTGTTCACAGAAGTGATAGAAGAAAACTTCCCAAGCAGGGGAAAAGAAATTGACATACAGATGAGTGAGACATATAGAACTCCAACTAGCCTTAATCAAAGAAAATCTACACATAGGCATATAATAGTTAAGATTCCAGTAACCCAACAGAAGAACAAAATTCTACAAGCAGCTAAAGAAAAGAAACAAATCACGTACAAAGGAAAGCCTATCAGAATCACAGCAGAATTCTCAATGCAAACCCTCAAGGAAAGAAGAGCTTGGAGTGACATATTCCAAGCCCTAAAGGAAAACAGCCTCCAACCCACAATGATGTACCCTGCAAAACTATCTTTCAAAATTGATGGGGAAATAAGATATTTTCATGACAAAGAGCACCTTAGGAACTTCATCAATACCAAACCAGCACTTCAAAAAATTTTAAACAATATCCAAGGAAAAGACAATGAGGATCACAACCTCAGGAAGCCAAGCAGAATGAATCCATTGGTCGTGACAGAAATTAAATGCAAAGGGGGAGAATCCAACAAAAAAAAAGTTATGACAATGATAAGTCAGTACATATCTTTTATAACCATCAATATTAATGGTCCCAATTCACCAATCAAAAGAAATAGACTGGCAGAATGGGTCAAGAAGCATGACCCAACAATATGCTGCATACAAGAAATGCACTTAACTCAAAAACAAACTCATAGACTGAAAGTTAAAGGGTGGAAAACAATACTCCATGCGACAAGAACCCCCCCAAAAAGCAGGAGTAGCTATCCTCTTTGAAGATGAAGTGGATTTCAATCCAAAATCTGAAACACTTCTGGTCCCAAGAATTTCAGATAAGGCATAGTCAGCTTGTATGTACAAATCTATTATGAATATGTGTTTTCATTCCTCTCAAGAAAAAACTTCAGAACAGAACTGTTGGTTCTTAACAGTAATACAAGAAACTTCTATATTGTTTTCCAAAATGGTTTTATCATTTTATATTCACATTAACAGTATTAGAAAGTTCTAACTGGTTCACACCTAAGCTGACATTTGTTATTTCAAAACTTTTAACTTCATCTCCCTTATGAGTGTGTAATACGATTTTGTTATTTTACTGATTAGAATTTTTCTGATTCTACTGTTGCACACCTTTCCTTGTGCTGTGCTGGCTATTTATCATCTTCCTGTGTCTACCTTTTAATTGGGTTGTCTATTAATGAGCTGCAAGATTTCTTTATATATTCTGGTCATAGATTATATGTATTATAAATATGGTCTGTTTAAGGACTACTTTTCATTTTCTTAATGATGTCATTTAAAGTTCTAAATTTTGATGGAATCTCATTTATCAGTTTTTTTCCTTTATACATCATGTTTTTTATATCCTAGGAAATTCTTGCCTACCCTAAATTCATGAACATTTTCTCTTATAATTTCTTCTTAAAGTTTTAGAGTTTTACTCTTTTATATTGAGGTTCATAGATCCTTTCAAGTTATTTTTATGTATGGAAATAAAGGGTTGACGTTCATTTTTTACATACAGATACCAGGTGTTCTAGTACCATTTGCTGAAAACACTATCTTTTCCTCTGCTCTTGAGTTGAATTTATGTTTCTATAAAATGTTAATGTTAAATAATTTTTCAAAACTCAGTGGACCATATATGTGTGGCTCTATTTCTAGATTTTCTATTTTATTCCAATGATCTATTTGTCTTTCCTTACACCAACACTGCCTTGATTATTGTAGCTTTAGGGGAAGTCTTAAAATTAGATTAGAAATGTTTTCCAACACCATCTTTTTTTCTTTCTACTTTTCTAGGTCCTTTGTACTCCTACATAACTTTTAAATTTCAATATCCAATTCTTCATTTATAGCAAGTATACATAGACCTGAATTTTTATATATACCTTGTGTTTTCTAGGGGTTCCTAGAGATTTATTAGTATTTTTCTCTGAGGATGATCATTTCATCTACATATAAAGATTTTAATTCTACCTTGCTAATCCTACGCTAAATGTTTCTTTTTATTGCCAGACTATTTTGGTTTGGGGCTATGCTTCAAAGTTTAGTAGACAGATGAAGAGTAGGCATATCTGTTCTTGTTCCCCACCTTAGGCAGAAAGCATTGTATCTTTTCCATTCATATAAGACATTTGTGCTGGAAGTATGGAGTCTTATGGAAGTCTTATCTATTGAGAAGGTTCTATTCTACTTCTAGTCTCCTGATACCTTTGACTAAGAACAGCTGTAGAGTTTAATCCAATACTTTTTCTGCAACTAATGACAGGATCATATGGCTTTTTCCTTTCCTCTGTTGAAATGATGACTTATGGGGGTGGATCTTCCAATGCTGAACCAACACTGCCATCCCTATAATAAAACCACATTCTACGTACTGCCAGATCTGACTTCTTATAGTTTGTTTTGTTAAACAAATTTCTATCTATGTTCATACTTTTTTCTTCTATTATCTTTATCCAGTTTTAGTATTAGCACAATGTTGATTTCCTAAAATGAGGGGAGAAGTGTTCCTTCATTTTTCTGCTTTAAATGTTTGATATAATTCATCAGTTAAAATGTATATGAGGCTGTTGTTGACATATAGGTAGGTTTTCAAGCTAGGAACATACTTTCTTTAATAGGTGCTATTCAAATTTTATATTTCCTCCAGAGTCAGTTTCATTAATTTGTCTTCCAAGGTACTTCTTAGAAGTTGTCAAATTTATTTCAAAAAAGAGTTTTGAAATATTCTTTCTATATCCCTTTAAATTATATAAGATCTGTGGTAATGTCTTCTAAATCTTAATATTGTAATTTTCAAAATGTATAATTGATTTTGTATAATAGGAAGAAAAGGTCTAAAGGAGTATGTAAGTGGGAAGGGTAGAGGAAAGGAAGGAAAGGAAAAGAAAAAAATATGAGAAAAGGAAAAACATGGAATCAAAGTCTTTGCAAATATGGAAGGATGGAGGGGGTGAAGGGAGGGCAGTGGAAGGGGAGAAAAAGAAGAGCCAAGATGCATCATGTAAAGGTACAAGATCCAAATGATGAATATAACTGCATTTTATACCACAAATGTAACAATAATCTTAATGGAAAAAAAATTTAAAAAAAGAAAAATATACATTCAACATCTTATTAAATGGTCAAAAAATTAAAACTTTCACACTAAAATCAGGAACCAGACAAGTTGTGCACTGTCACCACTCCTGTTCAATATTGTTCTGGAAACATTACCCATAGTGATTAGAAAAGAGAAAGAAATAATAGGAATAAAGATAGGAAATGAAGAAGTTAAACTGTCATTATTTGCTGATGATATGATACCCTACATAAAAGACCAAAAAAAAAACTCCACCAAAAGACTTCTAGACTTAATTGACAGATTCAATAGAGTAGCTGGATAAAAGGTCAACACTCAAACATCAATAGCCTTCTTGAACACAAATAACAGACTCACTGAGAGAGAAATTAGGGAAACAATTCCTTTCATAATAGCATCCAAATATCTAGGAATCAATCTAACAAAGGAAGCAAAATACCTCTACATTGAAAACTATAGCACTCTGAAAAAAGAGAACGATGAGGATATAAGAAAATGGAAAGACATTCCTTGTCCCTGGGTAGGAAGATCCAATATAGTGAAAATGGCCATGCTTTCAAAACTGCTATACAGATTTAATGCAGTTCTGATTGAAATTCCAACATATTTCACAGATCTAGAGAAAACAATCCAAAAATTCATCTGAACCAGAAGAGACCTAGAATAGCAAAAGAAGTTCTAGGCAACAGAGACATGACAGGGGGTATCACAGTCCCCAACTTGAAACTATACTACAAAGCCACTGTGATAGAAACAGCATGGAAAAAGAAGAAAAGAAAACAAACAGCAAAGAAACAGACGTGAGGAACAGCGGAATACACTAGAAGATACAGAAAAAGGTCCAGACATACTGAGCTACCTTATGTTTGCCAAAGGAGCCAACCATCCTCACTAGAGGAAAGATAGCCTCTTTAATAAATGGTATTGGAAAAACTGGATTTCAACCTGCCAAAAATTGAAACTAGACACATATCTATCACCATGCACTAAACTAAGATCAAAGTGGATTAAAGATCTAAATATTAAAACAGAAACACTAAAATTACTGTAAGATACGTTAGGTAGAACTCTTGAAGACATTGGCATAGGAAAAGATTTTATGAACAAACCTCAGTAGCATGGGAAGTAGCACAAAGAATCAACTCATTAAAAAGCTTCTGCACTGCAAGAGAAATCACCAACAGAGCTGAGAGACAACCTACATTGTGGGAAAAAACTTTTGACAGCTATACCTCAGACAAAGGACTACTATCTAGATTATATAAAGAACTGAAAAAAAAATCAGACTCCCCAAATTTAAAGACCCAATTCAACAATGGGCATCTGAAATGAACAAACATTTCTCACACAAAGAAGTAAAAGCAGCAAATAAACATATGAAAAAAATGGTCACCATCACTGGTCATTCGAGAGATGCAGATGAAAACAACACTAAGATTTCACCTCACACCAGAAAGAATGGCTGCTATCATGACATCAGCCAATAACAAATGTTGATGGGGTTGTGGGGAGAAAGGAACCCTTCTCCATTGTTGGTGGGAGTGCAGACTGGTGCAACCACTGTGGAAATCAGTATGGAGATACCTCAAAAAACTATGACTAGAGATCCCATTTGACTCAGGTATTCCTCTGCTGGGTATCTTCCCAAAAGAATTAAAAGAATCATGCCATAGCGATATATGTGCACCCATGTTTATAGCGGCAGTTTGTAATAGCTAATGCTTGGAAACAGTCCAAGTGCCCATCAACTGGAAAGTGGATAAAAAGATGTGGTTTTTTAAAATAAAATGGAGTACTACTTAGCCATAAAGAATGAGAAACTAGAGACGTTTATAGCTAAATGGATACACATTGAGGCCATACTCTTAAGTGAAATAGGACACAAGTGTAAATACCAAATAGTTTCTCTGGTGTGAGAAACTGAAAGTGTAAATAAGGATTAAGCTAATTAAAATGAATAATTGATTATGTGAAATAGGAAGAAAAGGTGCAAAGAGGTAGGGGAAGTGGGAGGGGTGGGGAAAGGAAAGAAGGGAAAAGAAAAATTATGAGAAAAGGAAAAAATGGAAACAAAGTCTTTGTAAATAGGGAAGGGTGAAAGTGGTGAAGGGAGGGCAGGGAATAGGGAAAAAATAAGAACCAAGATACATCATGTAAAGGTACAAGTTCCCAATGATAAATGTAAATGTATTGTATACCTGAAATGTACCAATAAAAGAGTTTAGGGCCAGGTATTTAGCTCAGTGGTTCAGGTGCCTGCCTCACAAGTGCAAGGTCCTGAGTTCGATTCTCAGTACCAAAAAAAAAGAATTTAATGAAAAAAATAAAAAATAAATTAAGCAGCCATGAGGAGCGAACACAGTTATTTCAAACAATTGTAAAATATCTCTCTAGTCCCCTTAAATATTTACTTGCTTCATCTAGTGAATTGTATTAACCTCGAATTATAACACAACTTAATAAATACATTCCAGTCTTCTTTAGACAATATTCTGTATTTTCATATGGCAAGGTTTTTTAATTTTTTTTAAACATAGAATGTTACTGTTTAAAAAAATCTGGCAACTTCCGAGCTAGTCCAAACTGAGGCCCAGGACCATAGGGCATCGAAATGGTAGCATTTCTACCAGCCTCCTGATTCCCACTCGTGATACTTCCATTTGGGAAGGGACACAGAGTTGACCAAACTGATGCCAAATCCTAAAAAATTATAATAAAACACAGTTTCAGCTTATCACAAAGAACCTACAAGAGCTACAATCTTATGTATTTAATGAAGAAAACATTTCCAATTTGTAATACTGATCAAAACAAACTGCATAGGTAGATTTATACTTTGTTTCCAGTAAATAAGAATACATTATGGTGGAAGTATATTCTCCAGTTCTGGAGAAGGTCATGTGCCAATGTCATAAAATTCAATATCACAACTTTTCAGGTTAACTAAAAAATATAAAAAGTTATCAAATAAGAACACATTAAGAAGTTATGCAGAAGACATATTAAATGTTTAAGGGACAATAAAACTGGCACCAACCCATTAAATATTTTCTTGTAAGCATTAGATCAGAACCAGTGATATCAAAGGTCCCACAATTAAGGGGAGAGAGAAACAGAGAGAGAGGATTGTAAGTGGCAGAAATATTGAAATACGATACAAATGGCTTAGTCATGGGTGAGGAAATAAATGTATTCAATACTGTAAATATTATACCTAGTTTTAGTACTGTGCACCATAAGCAAAATAATTATCTCAAGAACCTGGAAAATCTTCAAATTCCTCAACAGAAACCTAAGAATATACAAACCTAAGAATACGATCTACAGTTGACTTGCTGTAAACAGCTGGAGAGTATACATGTTGTGTTCCACACAAGGCACATAACCACTGTGGTTTTTTGATGAAGAACTGCAATTTGGAAAAGAAAATCCAATCATTTTCAAATGTGGCCTATTGTGTAAAATATAAATGTACTTTTTGAATCAAGAAAAAATTGATTTATGTGATACATTTGTGTAATGGTAAAGTGAACATTATCATTTTATTCAAAGATTTACTAACAACACTTTAAAAATTTAACAGGATTTGGGAACCATTTTAAACAGACTTGTTGCATTTCCAAAAGAACTCAATTAATGAGGTCTTTATTGTTAGGCAAAATATGGAATTTCAGTTTTCTAACAGGTATTCCCAGAAAGGCATGCAGTCCATAGAAACACAGCCAGGCCCTTCCATCAGGAGAGGGAGGGCTGCTTTGATGAGATTTTCTTTGTATCTATTCAATTTAAGTAGGCACTGCAGCCAGGCTGTCTGGTTTTGAATCTTGCACTTATCATATGCTAGTCATGTGAAAATATTATTAAAATATTATTTTGTAGCTGCAGTTGGAAAACATAACTTAAGCATTGTCATTGTTTTTGACTACTATTCTTGTAACCCCTTCCAAATAAATTTTACAATTTATTTAAACATCACAGAAGAATAAAAGGTACTTCAACAGGTACACAGCTCTAATAATATGGCTGACATCTCTTCCTTTAAGATTTTCATCCCTGTAAATGTATGTGGTGTGGTCTGGATCTAAGTGTCCCCCCAAGGCCTGCCGATTGATTTGGGAAGAGATCAGATCATGAGGGAGCTGACTGGGCTATAAGGACAGGTAGAGCCTGGTTGAAGGGAGCAGACCACAGGGACATGAACTTGGGGACCACATCCTGTTCCCAGCCCTTTCTCTCCAGCTCTCTCCCGCTGTCTCTGCTTCCTGTCCACCAGGCCCATCTGCCATGCTGCTCTGCCTTGTTGTAGGCCTAAAACAATGGACCCAGCTGACCATGGCCTGGAACTTCTGAAACTATGAGCCAAAGTAAGTCTCCCTGAAGTTATTGTTCTCAGTTCTTTTGTCACAATGTTGAAAAGCTGACACACTGCCTAAATGGCTTTGCTGGGTACAGGGAACAGAAATCAGAGACCTGGGATCATACAGAATGAAGAATCACATGTAGGGCTTCTCCCCACAATCATTGGAGCTACCAGTGGCCACACCTCAGGAGTAGGTAACCAATATGCACTTGGATGTACAGTCCAGGTTCATGTCACCTGGGTCATCTAGAGAAATTACATTATCAGGGTCACACACTCATGCAGCTGTTACATATTATGGCAAAAACATCATTAGAAGTAAAAACAGTAACTTAATGGTGAAAATATTTAATATTTACTTCATCAGGAATATGCAACAACTTTAAATTTATATGTGTCAGCCTGAGCAGAATGAAGAAAAAAAAATAAATGGATAACAACAAAATAAGTTTTATAAGTAATTTGATAGAAAAAAATGGACAAGAAGGTATAGGTTGACAGATTTATATACCTGATAAACAAACTTGACCTAAGTATCTATCATCTATCTATATCTGTAAAAGCAAAACTTCTACAGAATATGTATCTTGTTTAAGAATTCATAAAAAAGAATTCATGGGCCGGGGATTTAGCTCAGTGGTTCCAGTGCCTGCCTTGCAAGCACAAGGTCCTGCGTTCAATCCCCGGTACCAAAAAAAAAAAAAAAAAAGAATTCATGACACATTTATAAATGTTAAACATCACTGACCATAAAACAAATCTGTTTCAATGAATTGGCATCATATGGAGTGGGTTCTCAAATCATAATCTCTATTGAGATAGAGATTAGATAACAAAAAAGAAAACTGGAATTCTATAATGTTGGCAAAGTAAGAGAAGGAGCTTCTGGACTGGGGGTGTATTTCAGTGGCAGAACACTTTCATATCGTGCACAAGGCTCCCATTCTATCCCTAGCACTGTAAGAAAAATGCTTCCCTTAAAGACTCAAAGAAGAAATTAAATTTGAAAGTCTTTTGAATGGAAAAATCATTAAAAACTCTCAAAATTTGTGAACATATATAAATAGAAAAAACAAGAAAATTTAACCTTGCAAATACATATATAAGAAAAAATAGAGCTAAGTAAATGAGCCAATAGAATACCGACCCTGTTCTGTTAGTGTCGATTTGCGCTTGCTTCTTAATGGAGAAGTCTTACTGATTTTTTATAATTTTTAAAATGAAGAAACCAGAAGATGGAAATAGGAGAGAAGAAAATTTCCCAAAGACAATGCCTATGATCATCTTGCCTTCTAAAGAAATAAACCAACTCCTGTCTGGGTCTTGGTATACGCAGAGATAAAACTCTGCATACATCAACAAATTGTATCTTTCTGCTCAAAATCAATCAGATGAGCTAATAATAATTAAGATCCTGCTTCTGAGCCCGTCCTAGGACTACAGGGGGCCCCACCCTGAACTCTTTAGAAAGAGGAGACGGTCCCACAGAGAACAGGACGGGATTCTTGGTGGGTTTGTGGAAGTGATATATGAGGATTGAGTGGCGCACATTATTCAGTCATTATTCAGTCACCTATAGTTTGCTTTTGCAAGCGAAACACCAAAGATGGGGACTTAGGACACACAGGACCCCCAGTGCCTCAGGGACACTGACTGACAAGGCCCGGGATGCCCATGTGGTGCCAGCCCTTTACCCTGGAGCTGCTGGAGGGAGGGAACCCAGCGTGGCAGAGGCACTGCTGTGGGAAGTGGTGGCCTCAGGGCAGTGACTTTTTCAACCGGCATGGACCAATTGCAATATTTCAGCAACAAGTGTAACTACATTCGGAATGTATCAGTCCGCAGAGAATCCCTGGGCGATGGGAGGTATCCGGCACTTTCTTCATTGTTGTTTTTCTAGTGCATCCCATCCCTGGGACTCTTCCTTTTACAAATACACAGGATTCAAAGAGCTCAGTTTGCTCACCCGGAGAAGCCACAAAGGAGCACGAGAAGCCATTATCCTTTGATCTAATTTCTGTGGTCAATGTATAAAAATAAAGGCAATTTGAATTTTCTGTAAGAATTCAATTGTTTGTTATTTAAATTAGAAAAGTTATTCTAAGTTTGTTTTTTTTGTTTGGTGGTACCGGGATCAAACTCAGGACCTTGCACTTGAGAGGCATGTGCGGTGCCACTGAGCTAAATCCCCGGGCCTCCTTAATGTTTTTTAAAGTCAGGGAATATTTTGATGTATCTTAGAGTCGATCAACAGTTATGCAAAGAATATGTCAAATTCAGCAAACAAATATAATGTAGAAGGCAGCATTATTTAGCTCTTAGTTCCATTACTTCACGATGTCACAGGGAAAGGGCGATAACAGTTCTCATATTTCCCTGAGTCAAAAGTCCTTTTAAGAATGAAATTTAGTGGACATTTTTAATTGCAAGCAAATGGCACAGTTTATTTCAGCTTTCTCATCTATAAAGCAGGGAGGCTAAAAATAATACTTGGCCCCTAGGTTGGTAAGAAAGAAAAGGGATCATTTATACAAAGTGCTTAGCACAAGACCAGGCACACAGGAAGACTATAAGTAGCTGCTATACTTATTAGGGATAAAATGGTGGTTTAAAAACCATGAATCAGTTTTATTCAACCCGGTGTTCAGAAATGGGCAGACAGGAAAGACTAAGGTAGCCTGTGTCAATAGAAATAATTTGAGCCCACATGAATAAAGCAAGTAAGAAGTAGTTATAACTAGGAAGCTAATTTGGGATCTTGCCATGTAGTAAATTTGAACTAAATCTCCATATTATAAAATGCTTTTCACTGACCACAATTAAAAAGTATTCAGGTTTCATGTGTAATAGAACATATCAGCAAATAGTGAAGTGGTTTAATTTTCCCTGAATTCATATACATGGTAATAAAGCAAGTTATACAGAATTTAACATTTGTAATGTCCTTTTAAAGTATCTGGGCTTTTATATGGTTGAAGTATGTTATACCCACATATAAAAATATCACAATGAAATCCATTATTCTGTTTAATTAATATGTACTAATTAAAATAATAAAATATTTTGTCCTCAAAATTATATTTATATAGTACCATATACAAATTTATTTTCTATTACACACGTATATAGAATTACACGGGTTTCCTAATTAATTTATTGATTTATAATATGCAAGTATTTTCTTGCAGGCTATGGTCTTTCACTTTTTAAACATGGTCTTTGATGAACCTGATGTTTACCTTCAATGAGGAAGTATTTATCAATACCTTCCTCTGCATGTGTAATATTTTACAATTTTATGCTATCTCAGAGTAATATGTTTTCCCATATTTTATTCTAACATTTTTGAATATTTGGAAGTCCATATTTACATTTTTACACACTTGAAATGCATTTTTATTTGTGACATGAGCTGCAAATCCAGCTTCCCCTATGTGGACATCCAGCACAGCAGCTGAACTGTGGGAAGCTGGGCCCTTTCTGCTGGTCTGCAGGGCTCCCCCTGCTACAAACCCAATTTCTGTGTGTTCAGGGCTTTTAATCTAGACTTTCTATTTGTGTCCATTGATCGGTTTATCTGTCCCTATGTCAATAGTGCTTCAACTTCTGTATTAAAATGTAAAGATTTACTGCAAGGAGGCTTACAATATTTAAATCTTTTAAACCATTACTAACTTAGTGTGTATGTGTTACTGGGGATTGAAACCAGGACCTCAGCACTGAGCACCATCCCCAGCCCTTTTATTTCTTTATTTTTAAAATTCTGAGACAGGGTCTCAGGAAGTCAAGAAGGTGCTCGGGCTAGGCTTGAACTTGCAATCCTGCCTTGGCCTACCAGAGTGCTGGGATTAGAGGCCTGCACCACCATGTTCAGCAATTAATAACAATTTAAATTGAAAAATGTAACTCAATACCTCAGGGACCATCCTGTGGTGGTGAAATTATACAGTTAATTTCCTGTGTGATTGCAGTGTTAAACACTTACTTCTCAGAGGCAAGAACTCTGATCATCGAACAATGCCCAGCACCACGCACAGAGACGATGATGAATGGAGGAGCAGTGCTCACTGGACATGGGTTTTCTGGCATGCTTGTTAGAAATCACCTTTTTGACTCAGGATCCTTTACATAATGAAGCCTGACCATAAAGGCGTGTGCACCCCAGAGCTGGCTCAGGGTGCCCAGGAAGCACTTCAGTGAAAACATCATTCTTCTGTCTGGGCATCTCACTTCTGCTCAGGGCTTCATTCTTGAATGTGTGTTACATGTGCATGTGTGTGCGTGTGTCTACATGAACAGGTGTGTGCTAGAGGGCTGGGGACTACACTGATCATTCTCAAATTGTTTTCCTGTTCAACTTTTTCAAAAGCCACCCATAGACCTCTGTGCTTGTGCTTAGAGACCAGTGGCCAGCAGGAAACAGAGCTCCGCCTGCAGCAGCCGGAGGACCTGCTTCTGATGAGGAGGGGAAAGGAAACGCAACAGGGTAATAGAATGGGGCCTGGCGATGAGTTCGGGCTGCTGTTGAGGATCTTCTTAAAACTTTTATGGCAAACTGGCAACTCATTTTGAATTCCTAGGAAGCTGATTGTGTAGGAGTCTGCTGGGAAGGAAGTAGCAGGAAATTATGTGTTCTATGGGAACTGGGCTTCAGAGAGGAGGTATGGTCCACAGCGCCATTCCCAACTCAAGCCCTAAACACAGCGTGATGACTTCAAGGTAAGGCCCAGAAACCATCTCAGCCAAGGTTCACAGCGAGAGGGAGGCAGGTTCTGATAGAGACACTAGTACAGGTGCCCAAGCTGCTGGGATCCTCGACCCACTGAGACGGGAACACAGTATTCAAACATTTCTGAGAATACCCTCAGTCCCTCAGTCAAAGTTCTTTTGGAATTAAAAGCTGTTTTTGAAAATGTGTATTACTCTCTGTTACTATTTTTGAACTTTTGAATATTCTGTAACTTCCTTTTTTGAAAACCACAAAATTTTAAGTTAATAACAACAACTTTGTTCAGAAAAAAATGATATGCCATGGTAAACCTCTAAAAACTTCCCCAACCCTAAGGGAATCGGGTATTATCAGGGCTTCCTGCACAAGAAAAAGAAATTAACAATGATATCTAACACTTTAAAGTACTTTACCAGGCACAGACAATGACATAAAGTATGGCCTGTTAACTTCAAAATCCCAGGAATAAGGCAGCGTTATCTTTCCTATTTGACGGATAATAAAACTGAGGCTTACGTGCACTGAGCAACTTTCCTAAGGTTGTATTTCTAGTAAGGGCTAGGGGTGGAACTGAAATGAAGTTTGACTCCAAACCTACATGTTAAAAACAAAAACAAATTTGGAATAAGCAGTTTACAAGAGCAATGCTAATGAGGGAGAGCTCCTCTGTAGACATAGACTTCCTAATCCTTAGAACCTATGGATACAACACCTACCCGCAAAAGGGATTTGGATTAAATCCAAGTGTGATTTGGGGGCCTTGAGGGAGAGGGTTCTTTTGGATTATCCAGCTGGGCAAATGCAGGCTTGAGAGTCCTTGGACCTGGGGAGGGAGGCAGAGAGGGGTGGCAGGAGACCCTGACAGTGGAGGACAGGCCCCAGTGAAGTGACCCTGAACCTAGGGACACAGGCAGCTTCTGGAAGCTGCAAAAAGGGAGAGACAGTTCTGACCTGGAGGCTCCAGAAGGATAGCGTCACCCAGCTAACAACTTGAGTTTAGTGCCATAAGATCCATTTTGGGTCTCTGATTTCCAGAACTGTGCGATAACACTGTGCTGTTGTTTAAAGCACTAAGTATGTTGTAACTTGTTGTAGAAGAAACAGAAAGCTAATATAGTAGCCAAAGAGAAGGACTTCTGCTCCTGAGTAACTCAGAATCTGATTTAATGGCTAGAAATACAAGTACTTAGCAAATGTCTTTTGGATTGAATTGACAAAGTCCAATGTATAATCTGGTTTTAAGCCCATAACATTGAATGAAAAGGGCTGTGATTATATCAGGGTTTGTGAAGACTCCTCAGTTCTCCAAAAAGAGGATGATCCTGGGTGTGTCTTCCAGAGCCCACTGGCAAGAGTCTCTCCAGCAGTGTCCACTCCTCTTATGACGAGGCCCTCAGCGGGTGAGGCCATGTCCACCACGGGAAAGGCCAAGAGTGAAGTTCTCAGTGCCTCAGGCACCTCCTGAGGAGCAGCTGGAAGTCACAGAGTAGCCAGGCCACTCATCAGGGGACACTCAACCTCACTGAACACTTTCTATGTGTGTGACCCGCACAACAAGGTCCTGTCTGCACAGAGCAGGAGTGGGAAGCCTCAGTCGCTGGAGAAGGAGCAGGACAGGAGCTGTGCGGTGAGGACAGAGGGTCTATGCAGTGCCGAGTGGATCTGGCACTTAGGGTCAGCCACTGAGCCCCTGGGGAAGATCAGAAAATGCTTTGGAAAATGACACAGACATTATAAAGAGTAGGTGAGATTTACACATGACTATAAAGTAAAGGCAAATCTTAAAGTCACATGAAAATACCAATGCATGGGCATGTAGGATTACTATTTTAGCAGACTCTGTCTGAAAGATAAACAGAGTCATTTTTTGCTTAAAGCCATTTAGTGCTCCTCTTTTGCCTGTAGGATAATGCTTTTTTTTTTTTTTTTTTTTTTCCAGTAAGGCCTTTACATTGAGCTATATCCCCAGCCGTTTGTTTTTAATTTTGAAACAATGTCTTTCTACATTGCTATGTTGCCTAGGCTGGGCTTCAAATTGTGATCCTCCTGCCTCAGAGCCCCAGAGCCCCAGAGAGCTAGGCATGCCTCACCACACTATGCTTGAAGTCCTTTGTGATCTACTGCTGCTCTGCCCTCTACCCACCTTTCCCTCACTGCCTGTGGCACACTCCTGCTCACACCCTTGCCTTGGCTAGCTCCTGTTCGTCCTTCAGCAGGGGCTTGGTGGGCTGCAATGGCCCCAAAATTGTTTCTGACGCCATGTCTGCATAGGGGGCTCCACCTGTGTGCTTGCATTTCCTTTGTGTTCCTTGTACTAGCACTTACTGCTCTCTGTACTGACTGCTTCTTCAGTTGCTTACTCCTAGAGCACAAGGCCTGTGAAGGCTGGATCCATGTTGTCTTGTTCCGTGGGGATTTAAATGGGCCAGGGAAGTGGAATGATGATGGGAAAGGAAAGACAGGAGGGGAGAGCTGTGGACCTCTGCATGGATGGCAGCAGGGCCAACTGCTGGGATGCACTGAGGGACTACAGGAAAGGAAAACCCAGGTGAGGCTGGGGAGCTATGGCGGGACCTCGAAGGTCCTGCTGCTGGGTCTGACTCCCAAGCCTTCATGGACCACTGAGCCTGATGCAGGGCAGCTGGGGTAACGAGTCTAAGTAGAAGGGAGTGCTCAGAACTGAAGGTTTTGTCCTCCAAACTCCTGTGATGGAACCCTCACCTTCAATGTGATAGCATTTGGAGATGGGCTCTTTGTGGGGGATTAGATCATGAGGTGGATCTCCCCGAGGGAGATTAGTGCCTGTGTGAGGGACATAGAAGTGATCTCTCAGTCATGTGGAGATACAACAAGGAAGAGGACTTGTCAGGAAACAGCTGGCACCCTGACTTGGACTTTAGAGCCTCAGAACTCTGAGAAATGAATATCCGTTACTTATGCCACTCAGCCTGTGGTATTTTTGTTGTAGCAGCTCCAAACAAACTAAGACATTGAGTCAGGCAAAAGCTGGTATTGAACTCAGCCTGGTGCAGTGCTGCCCACCTCAAGAAAGGGGCACCTTTCTCTTGTTATCAAGATGCTCTCTGTACCCCCAAAATGCCTTGGGGCTGAACCCTCCCCCACCCCGAACCCTGTAGATATGGCTGGGCAGGGACCTTTTTAGAACTTCTGTGCCCAGTGAGTGACTATTGCATGATCTGTCTGCCCTAGGGAGTGCCTTGTTGAAAGTACAAGGGCCAGGTACAGGCTAGAGAAGCCCTTGCCGACTAGAATGCTGGGCAAGTTACCAGTCCCTCACCTGGCAGCACCCACGTCTCACAGGCTTCTTCCTGGGCTTGCATTACATGACCCACAGAAGACCACACATAGAAAATGCTCAAACCTGGTTGCAATTCTGGTGCTTAAAACATTCAGGACCCCACGCTGCCATTTTGTTCTTTAAGAACTCTGTTCCCAAAAGCTTTGCAAGGGGTGCCAGAAATTTCAGAGATGGCTTTTTTTCTTGCCCGTTCTGCTTCCATTTCTAAGTCTCTCTGTGCATACTGGGCCTTTGTGCATTATTCCCTTCTAAGGCCCACTTGTAAAACTGCAGGACGCTGATTTCCTTACACATAATATAATTCTCACAATGGATATTTAAAATTTATGGCCAAATCTCCCACATGAAGGTGGTCTGGCAGGCATAATTTTTTCCTTCTGTACATAAATGACTATTAACTTGTTGGCGTTCTGCAGACAGGTTTTGATGAACTATGATATTTTGCTTAAAATCATTCCAAGAATAATGTCAGACTTCATAATTGCCTTACCCATGACCACCAGCAGGCGAAAGTCACCTCCAGTAGTGTACAGTGTGTGTTAAAATGAATCAACTGCAGCCCCAGACAGAACTAGGAGCATAAGAGCTCAGGGCAGACAGCCCCTTTCGGCAAGGTTTTGGGACTGAACTCAGAAATGGCAGAGATTAGACTATAAATAGCAAAACTCAATTTCTGCTATCAGAGAAATCTGCTGTAAGAATGGCTTTTGTAGCCTCTTGCAGATTTGGTGAAATTTGGCAGATGGTTTGATGTGAAAACAAAGCAATAATCAACATTCAATCATAGCGACAATAAAAATATTCCAGTTTGTATGGGGGGGCTGTTTAGATCAAATGTTCTCAAATGCTAGGCTGTGTTAAGATGTCAAATCAGCAACAAATCAGTAACACTTACGTATGTAAAACCAAATGTTTATATGCCACGCTATATAGCCAAAAGTCTTTCCACAAAAAAGTTCAGTTATTCTGCAATTATATCCCTTCAATTGCATCGATGTTCTTTTTTATGTAATGATTTCTATAGTAGTCATAAAATGATTTGACAGTTGTCAGTTTGTACAAAGGTTAAAAATTGTCAACTTCTGAAATTTTTCCTGAAAATGTTAATCCCACATGATATCTAAAAACCTCAGGACCAAAAGTTGACTGTAGGTCCCATTTTCCAAGCTCTGATTTGCCCCCATCTACCAGTCTGACAAGAGAAGGACAGGGCATGGGTGGGGAGGCAGGACCCTGGACATGTTCTCAGACACATTCTCCATGCAAACACACAGGTTTTCATGGAGAGCTATAAGCCACCACATCAAAGCTCACTGAGAAGTGTTACACAATTATTTTCCACTGAAGAGTCATGAAAAAGAGAAAGAAAACAAAAGAATAAAGAATTAGGCCTGTTGTGCAATATTCAGCTTCATTAGGACATTCACTCAAAACCTTCCTGGTACCATGCATTATTTGTTGTCATCACAATGCTGCTTTCAACACGTACTCAACACAACAGCGAACACTTCTGAGGCCATGCACACTTGGATAAAATTGCTTTTCCTAGATGGGTTTTCTGTTTTCAGCTGTAAAACAAGTGTTGGACTTATTCACCAAAGAACCTCCCAACACTAACATTACACACTTATTGGCTGCATAGCTTACAAGCAATAGTCTGTTCCCTAGAATAGCTTGCTAAGTGGGAAGATTTGAATGGAAGTCAGTGAACATTAAGGATTGCTAGCAATCGCATAAAGTGCCATTTGCATTGCATTTAAGATCTATTTGCATATATTGCATTGCCCTTTTTCTTCTTAACATTCTTCTTTCATACTGTTCTTTACCTACTGAAAGTGCCCCTGTCCACAGCTTTTTGGAACTGAATGGGGCCTCACACCTCTGGCCAGGTAAACTGACTTGCTCCTGCCAAGAAAGGGCACAGTGCACCCAGCCTGACCCCAAGGGGCTAGCCACTCTCTCCTCTGTGACAAGCTAAAAATCTGACCGTTTGGATGTGTAATCTTTATAATTTTAGTAGTTGGCACATGTGTTTAACATTTTTTCATGTAGTGGCCACATACAGATTACAATGTGCCATGAGTGATGAGGCAAGCCTATAATTCCAGCATGCTGGGAGACTGAGGCAGGATGGTCACAAACTCAAACCCAGCTCAGGAAACTTTATAGCTTAGCAAGACCCTGTCTCAAAATAAAAAAATAAAAACAGGGGTTGGGGATGTAGCTCAGTGTGAAGACCCTGGGTACTATACATGTACACAACACACAGAGATTACAATAGGCTAGCATGTGCCTGTAATTCCAGCACCTGGGAGGTGGAGGCAGGAAGACTGTGAGCTCAAGGCCGGTCTGGATTATATAGTGAGAACTTGTATAAAAAAAATCACAATGTGTAGGTGGACTAGCTGCTTGTTTGCAGTTTCTGAAAAAAGCCTTTAAATTTCTGAGAATCAAGGTTCTATCATATAGCTCTGACTTATTTGGGGTCACAAAATACAGATTCTTTTCATTGCCTCCTTGGGACCAGAAACTAAGTTGAACACTCTCAATTTCCAAAGACAGACCAGATCTCGACATAGGTTCCAATTCTGCCAGTTGCTAACTCTGGAAGATATCTAACTATTTTGAACTTTTATTTCCCCAGCTTTAAAATAAAGTGAATAGTTCTTGCTCACTGTGTTGGGAGATGGTTCTCTCTTCTTTTCCCAGGCTTTTTTCCATGCTGGAAGGACCTTTGGGTCCATATTTGTTCTCCACCTTCCGGCCACTCACATCCCATCCAGGCATGGCCCATTCAACCAGCCCAGTCAGGAATGACCTCTCTGCCCTATCTGCCAGTAGCATTTGTTTTTGCCACCACCAAAAGTCTTTCTTTTGGAATGTCATTCCTTTGCGTTGTTCTGGATTTCAAAGAACACATTGAAAATGATCACTCCCCATTGTCAAAAAATCTGACCTGAGTTAGGAGTGAAATTAGTTGAAAAGAGTGCACACTCAGATGTTGTCTAGGTTTCAAATTTGTATTGGTCCAAGCATCATTCCATATATAAAAGCATACACCCTCCCTGCAGTGATATATAAATTCCCTGTAGGATAATTCAGAGGCTCGAGAAAGTATGTTTTCATGGGCTCATTTCAATACCAATAGGGCCAATTTCAGTATATCTGCAACCAGGAATCTCTTCCGTTCTGATGAAACATTAGCAGCAGCAGTATCAATAATGAAGAATAACTAGCATGTAATATCATAACTGCTTCCTCTCACCCCACACTGCGGTCCCAGTCCTAAGCTGCTAATAAGATCTGCTCTCATTTTGCTCTGGGCTATGTCCAGACTGAAGGGAGAAATGCTTTGGACTCACTAAGGTACACAGAAGCCCCAGGAGTGTTTCTTGTCAAACCTTGGTTCAGTGATAAACCCTGCACTCTGAAGAGATAATAACGCTGTCCCACAGCCATCCATTTCAATATCTGTCCAGCGTGGGTTTCTTTGGAGATTTATTTGCACTAAGTTCCCATGATGTCACCTAAAGGTGGTGATCTGGAAGCAGAATTGGGCGGAAGTGTTCGGGGGAATTATCCTGATAAATGATGGTCCGGGAGAGTAGACAATGTGGACAGAACACTGTGCAGCTGTCCTACCTGGGCTACATGATCAACCACCAATTGTTAGAACCTTTCAGAGCTCATAAAATACAGCCATACAAAGGGGCAGATGTACACTATGTACCTGGAGTCCAAAAGGAACAAATATTATCTTAAGTATAAAACAGGCTATGTATGCTTGGAGGGAACTGTCTGTGAAGCTTTGAAAACTTTGTTATGTGCCCAGAAAGTAGTTTGAAGAACAACATGAATGTTTTCTGTCTAGAAGACATCGCTAGAAGACAAGGGAAGGACAGCATGGGGAGGGAAGCCAGGGAGCCACTTCGTCAGTGCTGTCAAACAAGGTCTGAAGGTCATGGGTGTGTCATCAGTTCACACTCATCTTCGCAGTCTTCACTATCTCCACTCTATTCTGTAAACACATTCTTAGTGTGTCTAGGGGAGGCTCTGTAACCTTTAAACTGTTCTGACCATTGTTATTTTTCCAGGGTAAAAATGGTGTGGGTAGAATTACAATGTGCAGATCTCTGGAACAGGTGAGAATTGCTTTACAATGAACAACCAAACAAACAGTACACAAGAGTTTCAAATCCTTAACTTCAAGTCCCATGACACCTTTCTTGGGGGGCAGCGCGTGGAGGAAGGGACACTCCCTCCCCTGGCCCATGGTGCCAGCCCATCTGCCGCACCTCCTGTCCTCTCCTCCAGGGCTGAGGTCTTTCCCAACCTGTCCTTGCCCCTTTCTGCAGCCCAGCAGTGGATCTGATTGCAGACAGCTGAAGACCCATCTCATGGCACTGCCCACCTGGGAGAAGAAGCTCCCTCTGGACACAGAAACAACAAAAACAAGAAAAGGAAAATTGAAGACTACCAAATCTTGTATAATGGAAATCACAGGGCGTTGGGACTTGTGAAATTTCATCAAGATGAGAACTACATAATTTTTCTTACAAGCCAAAAATAGAGTGTTCAGGAAGCCCTGCCCTGTGAGCAAGTCACAGGAAAAGTCAAAGATGGTTAGTAATGGCACAGACACATGCAGGCCTTCATTCATTCAGACACTGGAATGTGGTCTCCAGTTGCCAAAGATCTGCCCCTGAAATAAGGAGACAGACAGAGAGACAGAGAAGGAATTACACACACCAACCTAAAGGACTCAGTAACTATTCACCATTACAGTCAAAGCTAAAGTCCTTAATGGCCCACCCACCAGGACCTAGCTGCTGAGGAGCCCCTCTCGCCCCAGTCTGCTTCAGCCACTCCAGGTCTTTGCTGTTCTTTAACAAGCCAAGCTTTTCATTGCCTGGGGCAGACTTCTTCCAGAGGTCCATGCAGCTCCCTCATATTCTGTTCCTCACCTTTATTTATTGGGTGCTTCATTTACCCCCAGTAGTCTTTACATTCAGTTGTCAATTTTGGTTTTTGTGTCTCTAACTAAAATGAAAGCTTTAGGAGGGTAGAGACTCCTGCTTTGTTGACTGCTAGATCCCTAGTAACTAAAATTGTATGTGGTAAAGTTAGGCACTTGGAGCCATCTTGGTTTGATAAATGGACACAGGCAAGGGTAGATAAGGCACCAACATGTGTGGATCTTATTCTTCCCATCCCCTTATGGAAATCATCTTGGGATGGAGTTAATACTTTGCACTTAGGAGGAACTGATGGCTTTATACAAACAAACGTCTTTCCTACCCAAGCCAAATTTGAAAGTATGGGACGTTTTGTTACCGAACAGCTCTTGTGTAAGTTTGGACCTAATACATTCCTTCAAGAATCCAGGGCCTGGAGATTTCCCTAGAGTAAAGCTTATTTGCATTTCTTTAAACTGACCCTGCAGAACACATAACGCTTTTCTCTTGGCCACCAGGAAAATAATACCTCTGTAGTCACTAAGTCATGGAAAGTGTGTGTGTGTGTGTGTGTGTGTGTGTGTGCACGAGTGGAGTACAAACACAGGAAGCAGTTCTGATTAATGGTACCAGTGCCCTTGCACTTGCTAGTTATACATTATGCTGGTGCTGCAGTGTACATGTATCCTCTACCTCTTTAACACGTTGGACAGAATTAGAACTAATACATTTTACTGTCTCCTAGGAGACCTCCTACTCCTTAAAATTGCTTCAAACTCCTCAGAGGTGGAGGAAACTAAAAATAGGATCAGATATCATTGTATTCGAAAAAAGCAAATGGAGAGTCATCTCCCAGGGCCTGGGCAGAAAGAGGAGAGGTGGGAAATTAAAAGAGAAGAATGACCATGGAAGAGAAGAAATACTGCACTCAAAACCAACTGCACGGCATCCTGGAATCTCCATTACTCGGTTGAGTGCAGCATTCACATTGGCCTCCGTCCAAGCAGGTTTAGTGGGAAAAGTATTAACGCCTGCAAGGTGGTCCCATAGCAAGGTCCCCGAGGACAGAGTTTCCAGTATAGCTGGGGAAAGTAGGAGGAACAGACCAACTTCAGCCCCTTGGAGCCTGCTGCTAAGTGACAAGGCACTATATCATATAACGAGCTGCAGCTTTAGCATGGGAGATGCTGGAGGGATGACCGAAACCCATAGGTCCCCCAGATGGATGTGGAATGAGCGCGCAGGGCTGTTCTCAGAGAACATGATCCACACACCAGAACAGGCATGGGTTTGTTTAGGTCTAAGTCATGGCAACAGATTTGAGCTTTGCAGCTCTCAGAACAGCTGTGCTGCAGGGGCCTTGGGCAAGGTGGGCCTTGGGCAAGGTGGGCCTTAGGGTTCCTGTACTCCCTACTCCAGGCTCTGTCTTATTAGACTTTCAAACAGCATTGAAGTGTTAAACCTTCAGTTCATTTGCACAGAGAAGCTAAGAAAACAAAGCAACAGACCTTCTGAGTGGCTGTGGACAACCTTTTTTCTTACCTCCTCTTCTCAGACTGCAACAGTTTTCAGTAGTTTGTAAAAAATATTTTTTAAAAAATCAGCTTTTTAATTAAGGGGAAGGCACCAAAGAAACAAAACAAAGCAGAAAATAACTATTCTTCAGGAGAAGCCAGAGTCCCTGGGGGAACTTGAATGGACGTGTATTGAACAGTGCAGGTCCACCATCCTCCGGCGGTTTCATGTTAGACTGGAAGGAATTCTAGCTAAGTGAATTACAGATATTGTTCCTGAGTTCCTCCGGGTTTTTGTGCATTAAATGTACTTTCTGCTGAAAAACAAAGTTAGAGTACCCAATGTGTACCTCCAGCCTGTCTCAAGTGTTGGGGTCCAAAGTGGATGTTTTTAAAGGAGAGTAACTACTGCAACTTGTGAAAACCACTGACCTAGTTAATTTTTTTATGGAGAAGGACGCTTTGGTCAGAATTGATTAACTGCCCATTCCAGTTTCAGAGAAATAATTAGTGGTCCAAAGAATCCATTACTCCTGGTTCAGCTCTTCTCGTTAGAAATGTAAATATATTTTGGGCCACAATGTTTATCGTTAAAGGTTAGGGAAATCAACACTCCTAATCTGGATTGATGAAAATAATTTGCTGTTTGAGATTTAACCTAACTCCAGACTCAACTGCAAAATTCCAAGTGGCCACTGGCATTTAGTACTCTGGCTCGATCACCAGCTGGTGCAGGGTCTGGTGGGTCTGCTCTGCTCTCTACTGGTGCTGTAAAAGTCCTGAAAGAAGACATGGTGGAAAAGTCTTACAAAATCCCCAGAGTAGATCAGATGTTCTGTGAGTCTAACTTCCAGAAATCTAAGTGTTGATATTAAACAAGAGGGAGAGAAAACATCAGTCTCTACCTGCAAGCTCAGAAGTTCCCTTGCTGTTTTATTTCATGACATCTCTGCCAGACAATCTGCCCTGAGCTGTGAATCCAGCACATCAGCATCACCTGCCAGCTTGTTAGAACTGCACACACACCATTCTGGGTCAGTCAGTCTCTGGAGGTGGGGCCTGAGCCCCTTAGGAGCAAAGGCATTTGTTTGCATAACAAGGTAAGGAGCACTGGTCTAGATAGAGCCAAAGTGTTTCCCAAGACTGGGTCTAGGATCAGCTGGGCACCATCAACTCCTGGGAATCTGTCAAAGACACAGATTTGCGTCTTGCCCGGGCCTGCTACATCAGAACCTGGGGTGGGGCCCGGCACGATTTAGTGTCAAGCAATCTAGTGTTAAGAAGCCCTCCAGAATATTCTGATGCCCTGTAGAGTTTGAGAAGCATTGATCTAAAATGTGAAGACTGGCATGACTCAGGACATTCACCCCCAACCAAAAGAGAGAAAGGATAGCATGTGTTCCCAAATTTTATCATGCAGAATAGATGTGATTTCAGTAAAGCGGTTCAGGGTTGAATATATTTGGGAAGTACTATTTTTATTTTTCACAGCAAGACTTCTCATCTTAAATGTGCATTATGAATCTGAGATAGTTGATCATTCTCAAATTTATGTTGGCTCTCTTAAGATTTAAGCTACAGAAATCCATCCACATATTCTATATCTCATTTCCTGAATAGGGGATTAGCCATCTGAATTTGTTTTATGAGAATTTTGTCTTCTAGAAGAGAGGGCTGGGAAGGTTGTTTGGTGCACTGATAGGTACACTATCTCATTTAGGTGTCATCACAATTCTCCAAGATATTGGTGATCTGTCCTTGAAGAGGGCCAAAGAGCACACTTGTGAAGAAACGCAGGCTCAACCAAGTTCCATAGCTTTTACAAGGTCAGCAGTTTTCTAAATGGGGAACTCTCATTAAGGAAGCTGACCTATTGGGCAATTACCCAGGGCAGCAGTCCATGGGCAGCTCTACCACATCACTGCAAACGCTAGCGGGTGAAAATAATTACACTACAGTGATTCTTGGGGAAGGAACTCCATAGGGTTGGAGGAAGACTTTGATAAACACTTTAGAGTCAGAGATGGAGACTCCTGAGGGAGACTGGGTAAACCAGGCAACTCCTGGGTGAGGGCCACTCTGCTGAGGGGGAAAGTAAAGGGATCAAGGCATCTCAAGAGGCCTGTTTCTGCTTCCAGTTTTCTGCCACCTCTTTCTTCCTTTCCCAAAAGTGCTCAGTCTTCCTGCACATGGATGTTGAGTAATAATTTTTGAAAGCAACACCCTTGATTTGGAGGTGATTCCAATTGTAAGCCAGCCTGTGGCACTCCTATGTGTAAAGTTCAAGCCGGGTGTAACGAGGGTTTGTACTCATGGTGCCTCTCCAATGCCAGTGGTTATGTTCTTCCTAAATACTAAAGTCTTCCTTTAAGGCCCTCGCCTCATCTATTTACATGAACTGCTTTCCTCAGCTACTTCTGGTTAATGATTCTACTCTGACAATAGCTTAAGTTAGTCTTGAGAGAAACAGAACTGTAGTTCTGGATCATATTCCACTGGCCCCTCATCATATTGATGTGAGAATAAGTTTATTACTATGAGGATACATTTTATAACAATACTTTCAGAGATTCTTCAGTGATGTCTTTTTTCATTTTAAAAGTTTTGGGTAACAAAACATTTTCAGAACTCTTTGAAACAGCTTAGGAGTGAAGTAAGCACCCTGAAACCAAGTCACAGATCTCAAATGAGAGTTGCACATGTTTCTGAAGTATAATAGATGTAATAGAGGTCTAAAACACTCAATCCCATCAGTGTTATTTTAGTTTAAACCAGTTGAAAGCCTAAACACTTAAGATTTAAGTCATAGCAGCCTATTCACATATTTTATAATATTTCTCATTTTCTGAACAAAGGATTAACAACTTGAATGTAAGAAGCAGGTGTGAGCACTCTGCATAGGTCAAATCCTTAACACCACCCAGACAAGTCTATAATTTCTGGGCAGAGTACATGGCATGCGTGAATTTTGTTTCAATATGTTTTCCATAGAGATAGCTTAGAAGGTCACACAGCCATATCCTACCCAGACTTCCATTCCTGGTGGCAGAAGTACTTGCTGATGACTGAAAGGTCATGCAGAACAGATGTCAGGGCAGCTCGGTTTTCTAGCTTTGCTTCAGTTAACTTAGCAGTGGTGCCTGCCATTACCAAATAGTGGCGAGGTTTTAATTCTATTAAATGAAACCAAGCATCTTATGCAACTTTGATAGTATAATTGCACATACACTGTGGTTCCTCAGTCCTCTCAATGAGATTTCACCTTTCCCATCTCTCATTCTTCAGACTCATGGCTGGGAACTAAATTCATCATCCTGAAAAGGCAACATTACTAGGTGTCAACCATTCTGACATGTTTTCCAACATCTTATAAATAGACATTATGGGCCTCTGAGTGTAGAAGTGATTTTAACTGCATTTTCTAGTTTTTTAATTAGTTTAATAATTACTGTCTTAGTTACTTTTCTCATTGCTGAGATAAAAATACCCAACGCACACAAGTTAAGGGAGGAAAGGTTTATTAGCTCAGTTTGAAGAGGTTTCAGTCCATAATTTGCTGGCTTCAAGGCAGGGTGGCACGGCAGACAGGCATCACAGAGGAGAAAGAGTTCATGGTAGGCAGAAGGTAGTAAAGCAAGCAAGGGACATGACAAGCCTCTTTCTGTCCCTTACATTGTATCCAGGCTGCCAGGATTAGGGAAGCACCAAATCAAACAGTGGACTGCTTTAGTAATCACACACCTTTAATCCTAGCACCCTTAATCCTAGGATTGCACCATGAATCAATTTCAGCATCACACACTCTAGATTCGACCACCTCTGAAAAAGCACCCCATGACTGCATGAAGCTTTAGGGGGACATCTAGACAGAAGTCATAACCCTGACATTTGGTGTTACCTACTTCAAACCATTTTTTTTCATTAGTCCTGTGGGTTTTTTGTTCTATTCCCACAGTGCTTGGACTGTGAAGTGTTGTAAAAACATAAAGAACAGCAAATGGCACATTGCAGAGAGGACCATCACATTACAAATACCCTTGAAGAACAGATGGTCCAACTGCAAACCCCCAAAGACTGACATCTGTGTGGCAGGCAACTGCACAAGTCAGATAGCAGCAGCTTTGCAGTTTTCCATATTCTATCAAAAGGAAGTAATTCCTAACACTGTCCTTTGCTAGCTGAATACTGTATATGGGAGTTGGCCCCGACCACTAGAGGGACTCAAAGGGAATGTGGATAAAATACATTTTCCCCTAGTCCATTAGAAAGTTTCAAGTCTAAAATTTGCCAGGTAATAGCCAGATGTTTTAAGAAAATAGTTTTTATCTTCTCACCTCTAAAATGTGGATTAAAAATACTTCATTATCAGCTTCTCTCCAATCATTAGAATTTTACCAGTGTACTGGTGTACCCTAGGGTAACAGATAATACCACATAAATTACAAAGGCTATCCAATAAATGCAAGTTATTATCAAAGATCCAGTGGGCTTGATCCTTTCCTATTTTCTGCAAAGAAGATATTGTTTATCTCCTTGCTTTCTACTACTGAATATGAAAATAATTGATTAATTTTCCTATAGGGTTGAGGTTTATACACAATAACTGCTATATACTGAAATCCCAATTAACTAACATAAGCCTTCAATTAAGAATGTTTTATTCAACTGTAGGAAAAGCATTATAGTAGAAGAAAATAAATTCCTTTAAAAAAGTTCCTTTAGGTATATCCCTGTACAGATCAAACTAAATCTCTTTAAATCTTCAGAGCTATTCAGTTATACTGGACATTTAAAGGGCAAACCTTGAAAAACATAGTTACTGTTAACATTATATATTAAAAGACATTAATTTATCAAAGGATTTTTGACAGTAAAGAACACAGCATTTGTTTGACTAATTCACTAGGAAATATTCTTCATAATGGAGATTTCAATTCGGTTGAAGTTTTTATGTTGTATCCAAGGGTGTCCATTTCTTACTGCTTTTCATTTCCAACCTGCCCCTTCCCCCTCAGTACCTCTCTGTGGTATGAGACCAGACTTTAGGTGGTTCTCCTTGCTTGTGATTATGGTTGTTAAACTTTGCAGAAGGAACGTTTTGGGTTGCCATTGTCTGCTTTTCGGTGTGGTCCATCATGCACGTGTTGAGACAAGTGCCATTGCCTTCCCCACGTGCTTATCGGAAGCGCTCATCCCTCAGAGATGCCATGTCCCCCACCTGGGTGTGGCCACCACCTTGCTGTGGCCACCACCTTGCTGCGGCCCTTGCTATGGGCCACAGACACTATGTATTCCAGGCCTGTGCCAAGCAACACCCAACTCCTTTTGTGTGCCACCCACCCAGAGAACTGTTTCCTTGTGCTTGGCAGCTGCAGGTAGCTCTGCCCTGGGCCACCCTGAGTATGCCTCTGCCCACTCAAGCTGAAACCACCTTCTCTCGCAGCTCGGAGCCTAAGCCATGGAGGGCTTTCTGCCTAAGCTTGTCTTTCATGGGTCCTGTCAGCTTTTGCTTACCCTTTGGAGTTCTCTTTCATTTTCATCATTAACTTTGCTATCTTCTGACTGGTTAAGAAATCTTTATACAGAAATTTTCCTAAGTCCCTGTGTGATTTCTGTCCTGAATGGACCAAGACTGATAAAATAAACCATATTTTTCTATTCCTAATTTATATCATCTATTATAATCTGTTCACATTGCTAAAGAGCACTTCAAACCTTTCTATGTAGGCATGAACTATTAACAGATTCACAAGGATTTATATCTTTTCTCAGGGCAGAAGTACAGTATTGAGTTCTCTTCAGTGCCACTCAGCTTACTTGTTAATTCATTTTTAGTCAGTGTTCATAATGGTACCAGAAAAACTATGCAGCATATTAATTTAGTCGAGCACAATGAATGTTAAGTTTTAGGTGAAGTCAAAGTTTAACTCACATTTCATACTTGACAAAGTTTAACTCAAAGTTCATACTTGACAAGCTCCATGGATTCTTCTGCTGTTTTATTCAGAGAGACCTAAATAATGCCAGGTTTCTCAAGCATCAGGGACAGAGAAAGCTTCAGGGTCAGATGACATCAACATAGGGTTACACCTAAGCAGACTTTTATTTATGCAAAAGCTAACATTGGTATGATGTTACTGGAGTCCACTTACTTTTACACCTACCAAGAGGAGAAGTGGGTCCAGTAGTGTTAGACCAGGGTCAAAAAAGAGAGAAAAAGATACACCTGGAGATAATTACAATCTACTAAAATGAGTTAAAGAATCCACGAGATTTTAAAGTTCAAATAGCACCAGCTGTGTGAGCTTTACAAGCAGAACAAAAAAGGAAAAAGAAAAAAGTTAGATTTGCACTAGGGAGCAAATGTGATAGTTTAGAATATAAAAAACTAATTTTGAAACCAATTAGGAAAGCTTGGACAGAAATACAGAAACTTTGTCCTTTGAAACATGGATGCGCAACAGACAGTGTCAATCAACTCATGGACTGGCACAGAACTGGTTTTCCTCGGGAACTATATTTGCCATAATTGAGATATTGAAAAATTATACTCCCTGAATTTTAAATTGTTTTTTCTCCCTGAGGTCAGTGTTCAGTGGTTTTCTGACATGGAAATGTTCTAATGTCCTAAACAATCGCTCCAGCTTTATTGTGTATGATTACATGTAGTTACAGACAGGGAAAAATTGCTTTCTCAGCAAGATTTCATTCGGCAGATTTCTTCCATTGCTCAGGCATTTGGGCCAATTAGCAAACACCTTGGTTTTCTCCAGCTCCATGTCCAAGAAGCAGAAGGCACACCCTTCTAATTCATTAATTCAGGGAATCTTGCTATCTACTCACAGTAGCTTATAAATCATGGGACCAAGTCATGTCCCATAAACCAAATGGTTTATTCTAAATTCTTTTTATAATGTGAAGTTTGAGAACCAGACACATGCCACATTAAAAACAGTATGCATAGCTCCTTAGTGTGACAAACATATAGGCTTTTGGGCTTGGTGCTGAATTAAATCTTCTCCCTCAAGTAGCCTAAAACATGATCGGCCTGAGATTTGTTAGGTAGCCATGTGTCCAGCCCCTTTCCTCTGTTAAATTTTAAATACTGCACAGGAACCATTTTCCCAATGAGGTTCCCACACTTGGGATGAAACCTTCTCCGTGGAATTTTGGCACCCTATTAATTAGTGGTTATGAGTGGGAGCTGCTCTCGCTCAGCAACTCCTATTCTGCCATCAGTCAAGTGTGATTCTGTAATAAACTTCCGCGAGGCAAACTATTTCTGGTAATTCTCCCTAATTAACACCAGGCCTGCTAATAATACATCAGTACCTATGTGTTTCTGATATAACCAAGATTTTGTCTTAGAGTACTCAAAAAAGGAAACCTCCAACCTAAATTAAGCTTTTGCTGGCAAAAGGATTTTATATGTCGTTCTGTAAGAAAGCCTTTGATAATCTTATATTGGGGATATTTTGACCAGAAAACACTGAACGACAGGGAGGCCTGCTCTGGTTTGAGTACTGAATGGGGATTTATTGTGAGCGCACAGTTGAGACTTAAGCCTATAAATCTTGTACCGGATTACTGTTTCTTAACGAAGGAATGACAGATCTCTTATTTTGTCGGTGCATTTTAATGTGCAATGACGTGATTGATAGAAACCAAACAGCATCTATTAAAATGTCAGATGCAGACTTGATGCCCTTAAAAGGCTGGCTTCTGGAGTTTAATATACTGTGAGCAAATAGACTTGAATTTCTCTCTTATTCCCAATATACCGCCTGCAACAGAAACATTCTTCTTACCAGCTGGAAAAAAATCTTACTCGAGTCAATAAACAAACAAGAGTGTGCCTACCTAGTTATGAAGAGTCAGCTAATGAGACTGGGATGAGTTACGCATGAAGTAATGTACCCTGGCTAATGCAAAATGTGAAAATGTAGATGATAATTTATGTTGTTTATGATCTATGAGATAGTACAATGTTTGATATGACAAGCTATTCCAATAATAATTTCAGCAACACTTTTTAAAAGACAGAATGTATCTATTAATTCACAAACACTGAGTACATTCTATTCACAGAGAAGAACAATGTATAAAAGCAGAATAAATGTAATACTATTTTCAAATGTTCTGTTTCTGGGAATTCTGATGGGCCAATAGATTCTTCAAGGAATTATTACATCTTATCCTATCCTGTGAATATGACACCCCCCCCACAATTTAATGGAAACTACTTTCTGCCCCAAAAGAAAAACAGGAGAGCTTATCTACACCACTGCAGTCATTTATTTATTGAATATGTGCACATTAAAGTATCATTCTACTGATTATATTTCTCATGTGATTTTTCATTAGAAAAGATAACCAAAAGCAAAAGAGCAGACATATACAAACTTAAAACTTAAACAGAAGACAGATTAACAGATGAAGCAAATTATACATTAAGAATCCAATTCAAACACTGGGGACGAGGAGGACAAACCGAAGCCAGGTTAGAATAGCGTGAAACCCTTCCGTGTGTTTCTGGATAATTAATGCCAAATGCCGCAAAAATTCAAGGGCTGGATTCGCACTTGAATAGGAGGAAAGAAAGGAATTATTTTCTATAAAATGCTAATACAGTATTCCTTGAAAACTGCACATTTTTATTGTGGATAATTTTAAACATAAGGCTATACTAACATTTTGAAGATTTTAACTGTTATTTCTATGTTTTATGTAACCAAATGATTAGGTTTCAGTTTTAAACTCTAATCAATTAATCAACAGAAAACATGTATGTTACTATAAATGAGCAGAAGGGATAATTTTTAATTTGCTACCTCAGTGGGCAACACGTAAGTCTAGACCACAGAAATAATGCACATCTGAAGCCATCACTAAAGTTTCTGAAAATGATAAATCCAAGTAGGGGAGATTTTATTCATGTACTGTAGTGTTTATCTCTGTCTTACCAAGTACAGCATCCCAAAATATACATCCAGAGAGACTAAAACTCAGTGCTCTACAGTGAAAAATAATAAAAATGCTACTGACAGGATATTTATTATCAGAAAAATAAATACTCAGGAAGCCCACCAGAAGAATAAAGTGCTCTGCCAGTTATTAAAAGATTAATGCTGGTGAATTAAATATGGCACTCCCTACTGGTAAATACAGAGACTCTTCTGGAATAAGGTCGATATTTATTTCACAGGATTAACTGTGTTAGGAACAGATATAAAGCCTTGCCCCAGAAGAAATGGACAAAGCACAAAGAAAAGTGATAAATTAGGAAGCAACCCTTTTAGGGATTAAAATGTGTAGAAATGCTCCATGAATAACATGTAGGATAAAAGGTCTAATAAAAATGATATCCTTATAGAAAGATTACTTTACAGAAATCAGATCAAATAAAATTCTTGCAAGAAAATAGTCAAATGCCATTAACTTATCAAATATTATCATGGCACAACTAAACAACAAAAAGCTATCATATCAAAACAAAACCACCAATATTTTGTATTGTATAAAGTAAAAGACTGACATTAAAGTATGTAAAGATGCACATAAGCCAGCAAGTCATCTATAGGTGGTTTCAGCAGCAGTGAGATTTAATGCACAATTCAGTTCCAGCACTTTATTTTAAAAGAAATTTCCTGCCTCCCCACATAATGCAGGGTGAGGAGGTACTCAGGGTTGCTACTGGAGAAGCATTCAGTTTGCTACTTTGTGTCACCCCTTCCTATTCCTTTATCCCCAGTTAATTATTATCTGCATATAAAATAAACCTGTTAGACCCTAAATTAACAGCTTTCAGGACAGATGTCTTGTAAGTTCTCAGGGAGGTTAAACAAATATTGTAGCCTAAAGCCTCCTCTATAGCAAACATGCACACAATGGAAGTAAAGTTCTTGGTGAGCGATGGGGCAGGAAGGACTGACTTGGGGACTCTGTCTTGACTTTAAAAACACCTTGCCCCAAACAAGATTTAACTATAACTCAGTGGGATCATAGGCTTTCATCCATTCTAGAAAACAAAGAGGAAAACTACCAAATGCTGTACACAACCTGTTCTCTAACTGGGCAAATATCAACAGTACCCACAGTTTTAGTAGAGCTGTTTCTATGTCCATGTGGTATTTATACAATTCTTTGCACAAAAGAGGAAAACAAATTAGAGGCCAGTCTGAGTAATCAATCACATTTCCGTCCTATATGACCAAACCTCTGTGAATAAAAGGTTTCCAGACTTCATGATCAAATTTGGAAGTGGTTCACTCATCATTGAGAGAACTACCAAAAAAAAGTCTAGATTTAATCATAAACTCTCAGCCAATTCTAATGTAGAATGAGGGAAAAAAAGATTCTGCAGAATAAGCTCTCTGATCTTTGGTCAGTGGTCCAAATCTAAAAATGATCTGATTTATAATCTGGAAAGGAGGAAATGTATTTTTTGTTTGTACTTTTAAGGTACAATCCTCTCATTTACCATAATTTATAACCATGTTCTTTTTTATTTATTCATTTTAAAAAGAGAAAACTGTTAAGAGTCCAAAATATTTCATTAGCTCTGTTTCACTATGGGGAAAGGGAAAAACTGAAGTTTGACTAATACAGGTGATAAAGCCTACACCATGATTAAAGTAGTCCCATTTTAATAAAGGCAAACATTTGGGATTGATAAACTATACAGCAACTACCGAGAGGGGGTAAGATGAAGGAGAGTGTAACATCTCTTCCAGACATGACACGTTCTGACCAAAAATCTCCCTGGCATTTCTTACTGAAATGATCAACGATAATACAAAAAAAGAAAAAAAGTATACCCATTTGTTTAAAATCTGACACTTCCTACTGATAAAATTCTGTTTAAACTCCTACTTGCTATTTTAAAGATAACCAGCTTTTTAAAAAAAACAATGATTCTCTTATTTATAAAGTTTAAGGCATTTTCATTGCCCTTTGCAGATTTACTCCTAACAAGGAAAGAAAATGTAATTACTTCAGCATAGAGGCTGGGATATTTTTCCTAAAATTTAATTCTTTGCTAATTTATTCTATGATGAATTTAATAGTCAACCAGGAAAATGATTTTTATAAAGGTTATTTTATAGGCAGAAAATATAGGAAAAAGTAATAAAAAATGCCAAACTGTCTCTTTCCTTTACAAAGCCAAATATTTCATCACAGACTTGGTTTTTTGTTTGTTTGTTTTTGGTACCGGGGATTGAACTCCCATCCTTGCTCTTGCGGGGCAGGCAGCGGAACCACTGAGCTAAATCCCAGGCCCTAGACTTGGTTTTTAATGTTGGAATTTATTCCTTCAGGGCCACTATTATTTTCAAAACTCTATATAAATATTATATCTAAAAATTAATTGGTAATTTAAATTTTCCTCTTTTTTTCTTCAAATTTATTCTCTTTCCCTAACTGTTGACTTTCAAAAATTCACAGAATGAGCATGCTTCTTGCACAGTGGTTTGTCTTTCTTGGAGAAGAATGTCTGTCCTTCCAAACTTTCACAACATACCTGAAAAAGAAGTGTTAAGAGAACGTTATTATTTGAATCAAGTATACTAGCAAAGGGGGAAGTGACTTTTTCCCCTCAATGGATACTATGACAAAAGCACTCTAGATGGTTGTGTTTATACCTTGACATTTCAAGATTATATCTTTTAAAAGCAATGAAGAACAACTTTTTTTCTGGAATGTATTCTAATTTATTTAAATCACAGATTAATCAATTACTTTTTTTTATTGGGAGGGAATACAATGAAAAAAATAATACATAAAGAATTCACATTAAATGTACTTTCTCTCTCCAAATTCTAATCAGTGCTTTAAATCTGTTTCCTATTGTAGAAAACTAAGGCATTCAAAAGGGAAACAATTGCTTTGACAAACATTCTCAGCCCCATTTTAGCCTGCTCCCAAACAGGCAAGCACAGAATACTTGAGATTTATTTTTAATTCATTTGTTTAATTTCTTTAATGAAATTATTAATTCATAAAAAATATTAATGAATTTCTTTAATTCACTTGTTTCTTACAATGAAAAACCTGGTCAGTGTCGGGCTGTGGGGACATGTCCTCGATTATCCACACTTACACTTTATTTTTCCTACTTCCTTTGTCATCAATGCTCATGAGGAGCTCTACAAATTTTAGCAGATTTGCTAAAAGTCATTGCTTTTTATAGATTTTTATGAAGTTTAGAAGACAGATGAGGTAAACAGGACAGGGTTTAAAGGTATTGTTTAGAGAAATCATTTAACTTTAATTAACATTACTTTTCCCCCTTCATACAATGGGCATTGAACACCGTTAGATATATTAAATCTAAATGAAAAATGAAGTATTTCCACAGAGCATCTTTACTGGATATTAAAAAACTGCAAAATAGCCAGGGATTTAGCTCAGTGGTTTCGCCGCCTGCTGCACAAGGACAAGGACCCAAGTTCGATCCCCGGTACCAAAAAACAAACAAAACCCAAAATATTAAAATATCAAATTAAAATAGGTATTTTATTACATGTTTATTATAGTCTCACAAAAGAAAAGAATACCCATAGGCTACTGATATGGAAATAAATCAACATATAATTTATTTCTAGTGTTAGTTCAATAATCGTGTTTTACAACTGTTTATTTGTATTTTAAGATGTATCTAATGTTTTCAAAAACTACTAAAATATATCCAATGGAGTTTGAGAGAAAAAAAAAAGAGACTCTTACTATTCTAAGAAATATATAACTTCTCTTTATAGAGAAAAATGTATTAAAAATGCTATTTTCTCTTAGGGGTAAAGATTTTATTATGTGCCACATGATTTCAAAAGGTGCCAACACTTTTATAAACAACTTTTAAATTATTTTTTTCTCTTTTGGATTGAAGGCCCTAAGACTCTACTGCTGTTATTTTCATTCAGTATTTAGGTTAGAACTGGCCATACTGCACTACTTTAGCTAGGGAATTTCAGAGTTTACTTACTGAGCACACAAAGCACGTGTCATGCCAGGTGTAGCCTAGAGCTTCCAGAAACATGTCTCCAGCTTCTATGGGGAATTCACATCCACGGCAGATAGTGCCAAAAAGGGCATAATAATCTGTATTGGGAGAGCGAGGAGAGATGTAATTTAAATGTGATGAAACCTTAGAATGACACTTTATAGAAAATAGAAACAAAGCTGGGATTAAATGAGATGCTGAAGACAATAGTATAAATCAGAAAAAGTTTCAAGAAATAGCATAAAATTTGGCTTGTTTAGGATGTTTCAGGTTTCTCCTGGTAAACAGTATTTACACAATTCAACGTTCTTTATTACATTTTTTCATTTTATACTTCTTCTCTCCAATTATCTTATGGACGGATAAAGAATATTATTCCAATAAAAATATTTAATAATTAACAATGATAAAATTAACTAAATGAGAACAAATATCTGACATTAGCAAATTTCACAGGGTGTCTGACCTGGTAAGGAAGACAAACCTAGGAAACTTTCATGAATAAGCATCATGGCTGAGTTTCTAAGCCAGACCATATCACCACAATATTCGCCACGGTTTCTTTTAGTTTATTTTCCTTTTAATTATTACTAAATTAGAAATGTTATCAGCATTTTTATTTTCTTTTATACAGCTACTCTCACTACTGCGGTGACTCAAGGTTGACCTGGGCTGAGGGCAAGCAGGCTGTAAACTACTCGATGCACCCTTCTCAGCAGTCTTCAATAACCTGAGTACCATGTGTTCAAGATATGCTGGGTCCTGTTTGCCAGGCATCAGTCTAGGAATTCAGAGGTACAGTGGTGGAGAAGACAACCGGATGCTTTCCTCATGGGGCTTATATTCTCACTGGGAAGGATGTCATCATTTATTGAATATTAAAGATAAGTGGAAAGAAGCAATTACAGATTGTGATAAGTACCATGAAGGAAATAAAATTGTATTATGATACAGAATAATTTGGGCATGTGTGTGCATACTTTGTAGGAAGGTTAGGATAGGATGGGCTTTTCTGGGGAGATAACAGGTATCATGGGGGTAACGGGCTGAGCTGGAGTGTGATCTTCCTACCTCAGTTTCCCAGAGTGCTGGGATTACAGGCATGCACCACCACAATCTGATTCACATTTTAAAAAACATTACTATAGTGTCTCTGTAGCTGCTTTTTAGGAGATGAGGAATATATAGTTTAACTGATGATTACAATGCCCAGGCAAAGGATAAGAGCAATTTGGATTTCGTGACAGTTGAGATGGAGGAAAATAAATAAATCCTCATTATGTTGGGGGTAGAGCTGCCAGGATTTACTTTTTAGGTTGGGACATGAGAAGAACAAGGGAAAGGGCAGAATCCAAAGTGCTCTCTAGGTTTTTGGATAACAAACAGTAGGGAAGGCTCAGTTAAGAACTGGTATGAGAGGTTAAAGAAAAAGAAAACAAAAATAGACCACGCTGGTTAGAAGCAACATTTACAGCAATCTTAAAATATTTTTCCAATTCTGTAAGAAATTCTTTGTGTATTTAAAATGTGATTTCTTAGAACACATTAAATATGATATGAAGGCTAGATAACTTTCCATGTTTTGGCTAGAGAGGGATTATTTGCCAGTTAGTCAAAATGTCCTGAAAAGCTTCTAAAACAAGCAAACCAACCATCTAACCAAACAACCACCATCATGAAAAACATGTCCTTTTTCAGAAAGATTAAGTGGAATTATAAAATGTGAAATATTCTGGTTGAATAGGGCAGGCAACTTGTAGTCAAGTCTATAGCAACATGGCCCAAGGAGTATTTTACTGCCATTTCTGGGGCTTTCTAGTGGACAAGCCAGAGTATATCCAAGCTATTCTCATTTAAGGAGCCCAGGGAAGGTGAAAAGAAGAGTCTACTGAGTGGGTGAAGAAAGGTCAAGTCGCACGGACCCAGGTTCAGAATAGAAACCGACCACTTCTGGAACCTGATAGCTCTGGAATACTCCCTTCTTCTAGCACCACACTTTTGAATTTAAGGTAAAGTAAAAGTAAAACTCAATAGTAGGAAGATAATAGTAGTAAGTGGAGATATGATAGAGGAAAGAATTTCATATTTTAAAATATGTATTATGCTAGTAATATCTAAGTAAAAGAATTATTAATAAATAAGTGTTATAATAGGTTCATTTACAGATGTTAGAAAGGAAAAGGAAATGTTCAGAGTTCAGGTAATAAGACAAATGGAGTTGGTATATCCTTAGAATTTAATTTATTAAAAAGTTTTACCAAGGGAGCAATCCAAGCTAGGACTGCCCTCCCATTCACAGCAAAAGTAAGAAGAGATTTTCAAAGCAGTTGTGTTAAACAGCAAACCAGTAATATATTCCAGAGTTGAACATTTCTCATGTTTGTAACAACTCAAAATCCACTATTAGACCATAAGAGGTACTTTTAAGTATATGATTTGGCAGGATTTACATCCATAAACTTTTGGATATTTATACAAACTGTTTTTCCTACTAAGCAATACTTACAGTTCTTAATTCTCACAATGAAATTGAGAATATCTGTTTTGATGAAGTCAACAAAAAGTTTTTTGTCATATATTTAGAGTAATATTTAAATACTTTCAAAACAATTAGGAAATCTACTTGGCCTAACATTTGTTTCAAGTTTACAGCAATATACGGGTTAATGTTTGGCCTTTATTCAAAACTCAAATAACTAATGGCTCATGATCTTACCAGTCTCACAGTAGGGTTCACCATCCTCCAAGTGGAAAACATTATTACGAATGGGTTTTCCACAGGCCACACACACAAAACAGGAAACATGCCAAGTTTGCTTCAAAGCATTGATGACTTCCTGTTACAAAAAGGTAATTGGATTTAAAGATGACAATAAATACACACATGCTTATTCTAACAGCTGTACCATACAACCCAGTAGAGATAACACAAACTAGGCACACATGGTTCACCTTTGCCGTGAGCTTTTCGTCACAGTAACAGGAGATATTTAAGGACAGACATACATCATCAAAATCTGCACTGTTAAGTGTTTTTCACAAACATAAATCAATAAACTTATTTAAAGAATGGTTACTGCTATTTAAATCTTATACATAATGGTGAATAAAGGAAGTATTTCTTAAGAGCTTGCACAAAAACATTTTGCTTTCTTACAGAGGATGCCAGGAAACATTAACTGATAAAAGTTTCATAGCACATATTATCTCAAAACTATCATGGAGGAGGGAAGCATCTAAAAACTAAAATCTATTCTTTGAAGCATTATAGAAGCAATAATGTAATCAGTATGATCCAATCAGTTTAGCTTGTGTTTAGGCTTTTGGAAATCAGCTGTGGCTGCACTATGCCCTTACACAAATGAGTGTCAAAAATTTGAACCATAAAGTATAGATTCTAGTCTGTTATGGCCCGATAGCCAAATGTACCAAGAATCAAAGACTTGGGCCAGAGTTTAATTAGTAAAAGAGGTTTGGGGGAATTAGTTTTGCAAGGATTATTTTTTTGATTGTGAAAAAGAGACAGGGGTATTAAAAGCTTATTTGCTTCTAACAGTTTTACTTGACTTTAGTAATTAATCTTGAATCCATGAAACACATTTTATACAGTAAAATAGTATTAATGCATATCTTACTAATTATTTGTCATCATTTAGGAAGGTACAGGATGAACTGTTCTCCTTTGTTCCCAACATGTATGTATTGATACAGAAATATCTCTGGTGGCATATTTATAAAGTGTTCTCAAAGTTTTAGACCCACTTAAAGATACACTCAAAACCTCATACTAACTTTGCACACTGAGAATATCAGTTAGGGCTCAGCAAAGCCACTTCCAACTTTTATATGAGGTTAGGAGCCTTTGCTCCTTCTAAAACCAAATTCCAGCCTCTAGTCACCCATAAGAAATGCCTGACCCTTACTCTAATTGGAATGTAGATTTTGAGGACAGGACTTTGATTTATTCATAATTATTTATTATGGATCTGATTCTTAAAGTACTTTTTGCAAAAAAACCCATGTGGTTTGAAATTATTTTTCTATCACAGGTATACACTCATAAAATTGAAGTTACGTTTTTAAATGCTATATGCATTTGAGAAAAATATATCAATTATAAGCCTCACATTTTATATATTTTTTTGAGGTCAGTGTCCTGTGCTTGAACTCTGATAAGTGGGGGAATGCTGCTCTTATAAAAGCTATGGAATTTAATTTAAAACAGTGAAGGTGTCAGTTCTGAGAACTCTGATGTGTGTGGTCCAGTGTGACCTCTTCATTCCTGAGCAAACAGAGTCCTGTTGAGGTAGCACACCCACAGTAAATTATTTTTCCCCTGCAGTGGCTAGACTTTCACCAGACAAGCCAACACTCAGTAAGACAAAACCAAAGACAACCTAACCCCATGAGTCCGATATACTCCTACAGAGGCCTATTTAGTTTGCTTTACAATAATAAATAGTGCTGAAAGGTGAGAGTGTGGATAAAGCAAGAAGAAAATAAAAAGATGGAAGAGTTTCACAACAAAAAATATTTTGTTTTAAAACTCACTAAGAATAGAAAAAGCAATTTCAAATACTTACTCCAAGGATCTTCCTTTGGCATCGACCACATTCAGGAGCGAAGAATTTCTCATAGCACAGCTCACAATACAGTGCCCCCTTTTCCTCTACAAATCCAATGTAGGCCATTGTATTTTTGCAGTGAGCACAGTTAAATTCTTCTGGGTGCCACGATTTCCCCAGTGCCACTAGAAATGGTCCCCTGGCAGATGAAAACATCAATTTGGTTTAAGAATTAAAAGTATCTACAGTCTGGATGGGACTCATGCAAAGTCCAATCAAACACAGTACTTGCTTAACTTTCCTTCTCACGGACTGCACATACAGTCTGCATTTATGTGAAGAGAAGAGGAGAGAGGTGTAAGAGCCCTCCACGGTTAAGAAAGGTCATCCCCCACTTTCTGTCTAGGGGACTTGGTGGTACGTTTTACTGAGCATCAATGTGTCAATCTGTGTACAGCATCATTACGGTTGAGAATGAGGATGTTAACTGGGACAAAAGTCTAAGAGCCCCAAACAACAATATAAGCTTTAAGCAGAGATGAGAGTCTGACATTTCTAGGAAATAAATAAAAGCAAAATCTTGGTTTGACAATGTCAGAGTCTTAAAATAGTAATAGAAAATATTTTACTAAATTTCTCTTCCCCATACACTGTGTCATATGCTCATTTCTTAACTTTATTAAACACATCAAATGTCTATCCTCCAAAATGACTACAGAAACTATAAACTACATGTAAACTCAAGCTATTTGGAAAAGCTTTAATTCAAATAGTTGACTGATTTTTAAATTTTCCATTCTATTGTGGTAAGAACATTTAACATGAGACCCACTCAGCAGATCTGTAAAAGTATGCAAGACAGTACTGTCACCCACTGGCCCAACATCACACAGCAGATCTCAGCACTTCTCATCTTACACAACTCAGATTTCATACCCATTGCGTAACAACTCTCCTTGCCTCTTCTGTAAACACCACTGGCTTTTGTATCAAGGTAACATGTTCCTAGGGGGCTTTTTTCTTCACTGAGTTCTATACAGTGATGAACTGATGAAAGGGGCTTGGTTCATTTGCGAGGAATCCATTATGAAGCCTTCTCTAGTCTTGAAACCACTGAGATGAGCCATTCTAGCCACTGCAGCATGCATTTCAGTAGCTACCTCACACTGATTTTATGCATAGTGGCTTTACCTTTATCTAATTTTTCATGCAACATTCCTGTGAGATAGACCAAGGCAGTTATTACAAACTCAGCTTAACAGATGGGATATAGAGATGTGATATAGAATGTTCAAAAGATATGACAAATACTAGAAAATCACTGACTAAGCCAAGGACAGAAGCCAAATTTCCAGATTTCTATCATACCACTCTAGTCAACTAACATTTGGCCTTCAATCTCACTACCATCAACCACAATAATGAAACGACTATAAGGTAACTGTTAGCATCAGATACAGGACTTCTGGACAGATTATAAACAGAAAAAGTCATAGCAACGAGCACCACACAGAGCATTTAAAAACATCTAACAATAACATAAACATTGCTATTCTCTATCGATCTCCAATTGATTAATTCTTTGCAAACAGATTAATGTTTACTCAGAACTGGCACTCAATTCTGCAAGTCAGGAAAGTAGAAAGTTTCTTGATGGATGAATGAAATTTTTTTCAAGTGGGACATAACCATATTTTTAGCCCTACTTCTTGTTAACTTTTTTTTTTTTTACTTTTTATTTTTGGTTTTTCTTAAGAAGGGGTCTCGCTCTGTAATTCAGGCTGGCCTTGAACTTACTATGTAGCCTAGGCTGGCCTCAAACTCTGGGTGATCTTCCTACTTCAGCCTCCCAAGTGCTGGAATTATAGGCGTGCACCATCATGCGCTGGTTGCTAACTTGTTTCTTATTAACATGCCTCGCAAAGGCAGGTCCTGAGTTCAATCCCCAGTACAAACAAACAAACAAAACCCAAAAGCCAAACCAATGTTATTTTGTCTCTCTTACATTTAACATAGTTCATTATTATTATTTTTCAAACTTTAGGATTCTATAGCTTTGTTATGACTACTAAGAAATGCCCCAGTTAACTAATTTCTGCCAGAGAAGGAAAGGCTACAGATTACCTACTACTTTCTGTGGATTCTCTCTGCATTTCTAAATGGCTTACGGTCTTAACATTTCCTCTACTTAGTCTTCTCGGTGTAGATTTGGCAAGTAGTTTACCTTCAAAGATAAATCAGGAAGTCACTCTACTCAAAGCTGGACAAAGTTTTACAAGTATTCTGAGCTTTTCCACCAGGTAGCTATCTGGTTATATACACTATACACATAGGCTAAATTTATGTGACCATAAACAGAGTATGACAGAAGTTTGGGGTTTTATATTATAATTTGTATGGATATTAAAAGAGATTCAAAATAATTTATAGGACTGGGCTGAACTTTTTATTAAGGCACATCTTCAACTCACCTGCAAGGCCCGGTTCCCTTTGAGGCCAGTAAGCTGATCAGACTTCCCAGCTGTCAAAGGGAATCAGTCCAGCCTCACACTCTGCCTTCTACTAAAGTATAAGTGCTGCCACATACCTGCAACAGAAATACTGTAAAACTGTTCCTGAAGCATGTCTATCAGAGCTATCAGATACTATCTGATGAAGTTGATGTAAGAAAAACAGATAACACTTATTTATGAATAACTGCCTAATGAACTCTATTTTCTAGATACTCTGAAATATGTGTTGAGACCACATCAGACAGAGAGAACTGGGTTCTATGAATCACATGATTAGGGCATGGGCCACACCACAGGATTATTTCTTTTATGAACAGTACTTGGGAAACAGCTCTATGAAATTCACTTCTGCTCTTCCTCCAGGCTGCTGTTGAAGAGTGTCCTCAGATCACACACATGGACTCCTTGGAAAAATTCCTACCAGATTTTTGCAATAGGAACAGTTTTGCTTCTCTTGAGCAACTATTTTATTTTATTGTGCAGCAGACTGCAAAATGACCTTTCTTTTTCAGTTGATCCCTAGAAGGCTTAAAGCCAAAGTTGCAGCCTAACCATGGGGAACTGGGTAGGTCGGTTGTTGTTGAAGGTACTGTCCAGTCTTCACACTAGCAGCATTTTTAATAGCCTCACTCACGCTCTTCATTTGTTTGATCCTTTTTTAATTTGGAGGGTTATTTATATTTCATATTCTTAAAAGTCTCTACAAGACATTATGGCATAAATTTTACTATTAATAAATACTGTAAAAGTATATTCAGTTAAATGAATAAGGAATTTCATTTCCTCTGTACCTTTAAAACATGAGTTGAAAATGATCCTTATTTGAGCCAGATATCCCACTTCACACAAGCATGCTCAGGGCAAACACAGGCCTAACATGCTACTACTTCTTTTGGCACTGAAAGAGCATTGTTCCTACCAATGCCCTTGGTGTTCTGTATAAACAATAAAAGCTCTTGCATATAACAAAATGCTCTCTTCTCTGTGCCCACAAAGACTAATTTAACAAATTCATTAACATGGGATTAACACTAAATGGGTGCTTCTTGTTCCAGGTAGGATTGGGTTTCCATTTGTGAACTGGAACAACAGGCTTAGATATTGCAAGGTGGAATTAAATATTCAGCTACCCTTTACCGTACTCCACACCCTGAGCCCTTAATAAATACATGTTGACTGAAAAAGGAAAGGATGGGAGAGAGTTAAACCATTTGATTGGTTGAAAGAGAAGAGCTATGGCATGAAATATTTTACCCTGCTTGATCTTCTGTGTCTTGAGCTGAAAAAGGAAAAATAGAAGGGGTGGGGGAGGCAGGAAGAAGGATGCCAAGGAAGAGTTCAAAGAGAAAGAAAAGCTTACAAACAGGAAGGTGAAAGAAACTGCAAATTTCAACAGGCACAATCTAGTAGGAACTGAGCTTCTAACTCAAATGCTTATTTCTTGCTTCATTATTTAATTCTCACAACAGTCCCAGTGATAGAAATGAATTCCATCATATAGATGAAGAAAACATCAGAGAAGTTAGCAAATTTTCCTAAGATCATATGCATGATGAACTATAAAGCTAGACTCTTCCAAAGCCTGGTCATGGAAATTAAAATTTTTGTTTGATCAAAGTTGTTGCATGGAATGAAATAAAAACAAAAGTCCACAAAGGTCACATTAAGAAACAAAAAACCTTAAAGTGCTAAGAATCAAAATGGAATGTGATATTCCACCTAATAAAATATATAAATATATATTTATATTTATAAATAATACAAATACATAAACTAGCTTTAAATATATATATACATAATAGAAATGCACAAATAATACTGAACTAGTTTAAAATTTTTATATTGTCCAAACTTTAGGAAGGGCCTAGCATGAGCAAAGACACAAGAATAACATGATCAGAGGAATAGACTGAAAATAGGAAAGATAACTGGGAGAAACTGTATAAACACACACCAGTAATACACAAAGACATACCTAGGAAGACAGTGAAAGAGAATCAAATACACAGTAACTACTATCTTTTAAGTCTTATAATACTTAAAATTAGAAATAATAACAATTTTCCCCAAATTTTGGAAAGTGTGTATTTGACACTTTTTTTATTGTTATTGTTTTTGTGGTACTAGGGATGAACCCAGGGATAGTCTACCACTGAGCTACATCCCCGGCCCTCCCTTGTCCTTTGAATTTATTCTGAGACAAGGTCTAGTCAAGTAGCCCAGGCTGGCACTGAACTCACCATCTTCCTGCCTACCTCAGCAGTAGGTGATTACAGATGTGCTCCACCACACTGGTTTGTCACTCAGTTTTTCATTTCCAGGGGGCTGTGTCTGAACTTTCCAGTTTAAAATATTACAAAAATACAGTTTTATTTTCATTGAAGGTCATCTTTAATTTGCAGCCTTTTAAAATACTGCATAAAGCTGTGCACGGTGGTATACACCTTAATCCCAGCATTTAGGATGCTGAGGCAGCCAGATTACAAATTCAAGCTCAGCCTGGGCAATTTAGCAAGTCTTTATCTCAAAATAAAAAATAAAAAGGTTTACGGATACAGCTCAGTGCAAAAGTCCTAGGTTCAATCCCCAGTATTATAAAAACAACAATAACAACAAAAGAAAAATCAAAATCAAACATACAAAACACCAAAACCAACCAACCAAACAAAAATCTTGCACTTAAAATGCTGTGACCAGCTACAGTTTGTATTCTAAAGGCACAGACAACTAGCTCCTCTAGAATGAATGCATGGATAAACAAGAGAACAAATTGTAAAGAAGGTAATATTTTTGATTTTGTTTTATGGTTTTTGGTGACAGGGTCTCTCTATGTAGTTCAGGCGGGCCTCAAACTCCCTACGTAGCCCAGCGTGGCTTCAAATTTACCATCCTCTTGCCTCAGTCTCTGGAGTACTAAGATTATAGACATGTACCACAATGCCTAGGCTATTGACAATTTTTGGAAAGTATTTTGGAGATAATTATAGTCAATTCTTTATGTTGAGATTATTATAAAATCAGAAAAGCACGAGCAATGTGACTTTCTAAGTGGGATAAAATTTCAGTTTAACATAAACATATATCCTACCAATTTTCTAAAAAAGGTCATTCATCAACTGAACAAAACTTAGAAATGCAATATGCACTAGGCTTTGTTTTAGGAACTGAGAGAATGGTAGGGAGCAGGTTGGAGAAAGCCCTGCTTACATGAAACGTACCTCCATTCTAATGTGGGAGAGGCAGTAAATGAAGTAAGTGAAATATTTGGCTTTATTTAATGATTTAAGAAGTGTAGCCTTAAAAAAAAAAAGTATGGCCTTTAAATATGATAATATATGGCCCCTACCATTAGATCACTTTTTATGAGAAAAAGGGTTATGCACATATAATTTCATTCCCTAATCAGTTGATATGACTCAATCAAAAGATACACTATCCTTGACAGGCAAAACCTACTCCAGTGAGCTCTTTAAAGAAGTAAAAAGCAGGCAGGCATACTGGTGTACTCTTGTAATCTCAGCTACTCAGGAGGCTAAGGCAGAAAAATTACAAATTCAAGGTCAATCAGGGTAACTCCTGAGAAAATGTCATTCTTTCATAAACAAACAAAGCTAGGGATGCGGCTCAGTGGTAGTGAGGAAGGAAATGAGGAAATGGCATGGCAGGCTGGCTGGGAAAGTGAGTGTGTCCTGTTAATTGCAAAGTTCCAGGACCCATGCACAGAACAGCTCCCAAAGCACTGTATGTGAACTTCTTACGAGAACTTGAGCAGTTTTGGATAGGATGGCCTAGACCTGACTGAAGCCTGAGGATTGGGAGATAGAAAGACAGTCACCATTGAGCTTGGGACTACTGTTTGTTTGTTTTTAACAGTAGTCTGCTCTCATGCTGAGGAGTGTACTTCTTTTTTCTACTTTTACTTGGTCCAAACTTGCTATTGCAGAGCACGTTTCTTTTCCTAGCTTTAATAAATGAAAAAACCTTGGTACCTTTTGCACCTGTCTTGAAAACTTCTTTGCTCTGTACACAAAGAACCTAAAAACCACCTCTAAAAGAAGACTCCAGTACCCTCAAACCCAGTAACATACTTGGAGTGCTAGCCAGGACCTAAGGCCCCTTTGGGAATGCTTTTTAGTTTCTCTAAAATCCACAGCTGAGAAAGTTTTTTATTTCTTTTTCTCCCCCCCACCTTAGGCTGGGGACTCAGGAAGCTTTCTTATGGTGGTAGGAACAGTTTCCTAGTATGCCCTACCATGTGTGTGTGGGGGTGGGGTGGGGGCGCGTGGCCTCTGTGTTTTATCCAGCCAGTAAGATGCCCACAGGTCCTTCTTAAGTTTATTTCCCCTTTTCCTCTTCTCTTTCCCATTTTCAGTCACTCATTGCAGGTATGAGTCAATTAAAAGCTGCCAGAGTAACTGTCATTAACGTAGTCGCAGAACAGACTGTTCAGGTTCCCTGTGTACAACCTACAGTTTAGTATGCCTTTTTGTCCTCATGTTTGTTTTCCACAATAGTTCAGCTTCCTTGCTCTTTTGGGAAGAACAGCTATTGGTACGTTAGTCTCCTGCTTGAGTAGCCACATACCCCAGTTTATTCCTTTTTTGCACTCCAAGTCTTATCTGTGCTTTTCCCCAGATGGTCTTTATCTCTGGGTATCCTTAGAGAGTCATTTTCTCAGGGTCTTGTTTCATCCCAGTCCACTTTTCCACCATGTTTGTTTTAGTTCACCGTGTGGGTTGGCCCATAGATTTGGCCATGTCTGTTGGCCATTTTATTGGTCTTGTGATTTGGTAACATGGTTCTACCATGATTGTTTGCAATTTTCTTTTTTCAACTAGCCTCATGGTCACTAGGAAATCTCATCCTTGTAGACAGCAGTTAATCCTTTGATTTTGGGGAAGGTATGGCCCTCCTTTCCTCTTTTCTTTTTGAATCAGTTTACATCCTCTCCTAACAGAAATTCAGGTAATCTAGAAATATGCCGACGGCTTAAGTAGAACAAAGGAATAGCCTGTATAGCTCAATTCAAAAGGCTCTGAGTATGCAAAAGTAGAGCCATCCTTGTTAGAACTCTTTAAAGTTTTGAGTGGATGGCAGTTTAAATTACAATATTATTTTTCACTTAGATCACTTCTACAGAAGGCAAGGAAGATGGTGTGCAATCCCTTATGGTCAGAGTTTTATGGCTCTTTATCTCTGGAAAGGCTCTAAAAAAAAGTGGCCTGGGAAGAAGAAGGGAGGGACATCTTTGATGATCCTGTCCTTGGATAGTCACCTGTCTCTCCCCTGAGAGATATGGGATATGGGTCTCTCCCATCTATTTAATGAGGACAACCACCCTGGGCAGTCTCCTCAACTTGCTCTTTATAATCTGCAGGCCATTAATTAAGTCCCAACCCCTTCAAATGACTCAGAAACTCCACCAGAGCCAAGTGCCCCACAGGAACCCAGTATTCCTCAGCCCCCTCATCATGTTCCTTAGACAGCTGTAAAGCCCAAAGGATACACCTGGAGTAGCATTTCTTACTATTTTAATTCACAACTTGTCTTGCCCCTGAGAGAGGTCCCAGGTTCAGGTGAACTACTCGAGTCCAGGTCCCTTTTTCAGTTTCAGATGCCCAACAATGTAAAGAATGGCTAGGCCAACTTTCAGAGGATCCTAGTAGGTTTGTAAATGTGTTTCAAAATTTGACCCTTGCTTTTGACCTATTGTGATGAGATGTCCAATTCATCTTGACCACCAGGTGAAAAACAAAGAATCTTGGAAGAGGCTAGGGAATACGAAGAGAAACAATAAGCTTTAAGAAGTGAAGGAAACCACTTTGGAGAGGTTGTTATCCTCTGAGAGAATCCAACTGGAACCATAATATTAGCAATGGGCTAAAAATGACATCTGACATGATAGCTGCCCTTTATCATGGTAATGAAAAGGTGCATTAAGAAATCTGTTAATTATGATAAGGTGAGTGGGGTCTTATAGGGCAAAGAGGAAAATCCAGCTGTCCTCTATAGCCAATTACAAAGCTCTTGTAAATATACAAATCTAGGTCTATCTTCCAGGGAGGGATAGGCACTGGTCGGACATGATTTCATTTGTCAGTCAGCCCCAGATATTCGGCATAAATTACAAAAACTTCAGAAAGGTCTCTAGATGCCTATGATCCAGTTGCTGAACACAGCCTTTTCTGCGTTCAACAGTCAGGATTCAGATGAGGGTGAAAAGGGCTAGAATTATAGCTGTCACAATTGGCAATGCCTTAAGCCCATTCAAGTTGTCCAAGAGAAAACCCAGGGCCAATCAAGGCCTGCAAGAAGACTGGGCACTAGGACTGTATCAAGGCACAGAGGACTGTATCAAGCCACTGCCCAGTCCCTGCTCTGAGTGTCAGGCAGCTGATGTGTCTGACTCATGGCACTAGAGGAGTGTCCTCACTCCCAGAGAGGGGCTAAGGCAACCAAAACCCTCACCTCTTGCTAAGACTGAAGGGGCCTGGGGCAATCTGCAATGCTCTGTCAAAAGATATCTCCATCTCCTCCAAGAGACCTTGGATGTCATGGGTAAGCAAATTCAATTCCTTATAGATCTATATTAACTTCCTTCTCTACAAAACCCTTCTGTAGATCTACAGCCATAACTGGGGTCGAGGAGAGCCCCAGTCAGAGATTCATTACTCCTGCTCTGACATATCACTTTGAAGGTCAAATGTTCAACCATGAGTTTTTAATTGTCCCACAGTGTCTTACTCCCTTACTAGTAAGAGATTTACTAGTAAAATTGAGGGCAATTCTCCAGTTCTGGAAAAGGTCAAAGTGGATTTTACCCACTGGGACCATGCCAGGCCATGATTCTTAAGACACCCCTACGGTTACCACAAAGACGTGTACTACACTTAATCTTGCCTCTTTGATGCCTACAGGCTCAGAGGTTGGCCACTCTTGTGAACAGGTGATTTCCTGGACCTATGCAAGCTGATAGAACATCAGGGACCTGCCCCTCCAAGACCCTGAGGAAGTGTGGTTTACTGACTGGAAGCAGCTTTGTCCTAGGACATCAAAAGGCAGGTTATGCAGTTGTGACTTCACAACAGGTCACTGAAACCTCAGGGAGCTTTGCTCAAAAGTCAGAGCTCATAGCCCTTTCCCAGGTATTGATATGCCTTTCTGGTGCTACATGCCCATGCAGCAATCTGGAAAAAAAAAAAGCTGGCTAACTAATAAGCAATCATCTAAAAAACCTCCTATCTTCCTAACCAAATTGCTGTCATTCATTGCAAGGGACCCCAAAGAGACATATCTACAGTCTCCTTGGGAAGTCAAAAGGCTGGTAGAGAGGCAACAAGGGCAGCCTTAGAATCCCTCAAGACCCTAGCCTTATTCCTTCTTTCTGAGGAACCATTCAAACTGGTCCTTCAAGTAATGCAGTGAAAGCTGTAAAATCTTACAAGGGAAATGGTCACATTCCTAGAATTTTCACAGGACTAGGAAGAAAGCTATTCCTGTGAACTTCTGGAAGACCTAAGGCTCCTCTTCAAAAAATAAGACTCTAATACTGTTCTAGGTGCAGACAAGTAGAGACACTAATGGCCCTAATTCATGACAGTTTAAATGGGCTGTATTGAAGCTCTTGTTCTTAATTAAATCTATAATGTATATAATTTCACTAAGGATGTAGCTCTCAGGCTCTTGATAATTTATCTAACATCTCTCTTTGCCATACTTCCTCCTCCACAGGAAATGTGCTCCTTCTCATATTGGGGCTCTACATCCCCAACCTAATAGTAAAATTACCCTCCTGACATCACCAAGCTTTCTCCCATCAAACAGGCAGTTCAACAGTCATCAACTCTTTTCTCATTGTCTTCTGACTGTATTTTTTTCCTTCAACCCAGTTGGTGAGCAACAGCACCCCAAGGTAGGTGGAGAGCACATAATCCCCAATAGGTAGAGCCTATAGTCCCTTTCAGCAGGAAGTAGCTATGTGAAGATGATGACCTCCACTCCCTTAGCACCTCATAAAGGATTATGGGGATATGAGTTTCTCAGGGGGAAATTAGCGAGCAGATTAGGGATGGCAGGTTGGCTGGGAAAGTGGGCATGACCTGTTAATTGCAAAGTTCTGGGACCAGCAGAACCTTTCCAAAAGTCCTATATGTGGACTTCTGAGAACTCCAGCAGTTTTGGATAGGATGGCCTAGACCTGATGTCAGCCTGAGGAGTGGGAGACACAAAAAGACAGGTGCTACTCAGTTCAGGACACTGTTCTTTCACAGTAGTCTGCTCTCACGCTATACAGAGTACTTCCTTTCTTACTTTTACTTGGCCCAAACTCACTCCATAGAGCACATTTCTTTTCCTACCCTTAATATAAAACCTTGTTGCCTTCTGTGCTTGTCTTGACTAATTTTTTGTTCAGGTCAGAAAGAACCAAGAAGCTACCTCTAGAAGGAGATTCCAGCACCCCAAATCCCAATCATAGTAGTGCTTGTCTGGCATGCTCAAGACCCTGTGTTCAATCCCCAGCACATAATCTTTCTCCAAGGAAAGGAAAAGGAAAAGAAAAAGGAAAAGGAAAAGGAAAAGGAAAAGGAAAAGGGCAAAGCAATGCTGTCCTGGCCCCAAGGGAGAAAGCACATTGTAATGTTGTGAACTGCCTAAGTAGGGAGTGGTCTCTAGTAGCTGAGGAAATCAACCTTAGAGGTACAAGAAACTAAAGTTTGCTATCAACCCAATTCCACAGGAGCTTGAGGAAGATCCTGCTCTCCAGATGGTAACTGTAGCTCTGCTGAGATGTTGATCTCTGCATGGTAGGACTTTGAACAGAGGACTCAAGTTAACCCATGCCCTCACTCATGAGTCACAGAAAGTGTGAGGACACATGTGGGCTATTTCTGGTACTCTTAACTTCTTGTTTCTCACTATTTTAACCAAGATTTGTTAATTCTGCTGATTTTTTTTTCAAAAAATCAAATTTGCTTTCATTGCTTTTCTCCATTTGTTTTAATTCTCTATTTCATTTCTGCTGCAATCTGTTATTTGTATCCTTTTGCTTGCTTTGAGTTTAGTCTGCTCTTCTTTGTCTAATGCCTTAGGTTAGAAGGTGATGTTAACTGATTTGAGAACTTTTAAAACAGAGACATTTGAGGGTATATATTTCCATCCAAGTACTGCTTTAGTGGCGCTCATTAAGTTTTGGTATATTATCCTTTCATTTTCATTGATTTCAAATTATTTCCTAATTTCTCTTGTGATTTCTTCTCTTAACCACTAGTTGTTTAGAAGTATGCTTTTATTTCAATATATTTATGACTTAAGGAGAAGCTGAGCAGGTCCCAGCACCCAGAAGGAAGCTCCCCCACGGCCACCCCATGCTCCTAGGGCAAAGAAGTTGAGCCGGTCTCAGCACCTGGAAGGAAGCTCCCCCACCACCATCCCAAGTTCCCAGGGCAGAGAAGGTGAGCTGGTCCCAGCACACAGAAGGAAGCTCCCCCACCACCATCCCAAGCTCCTAGGGCAGAGAAGGTGAGCCTCTCGGGCACCAGAAGCACCCCGCCCCCCACCCCGTGGAAATGAGAAGACACATAAACAAGCCTCAAAAACAGACTTCTGGAGCAACTGCAGCAACCTCAAAGGGAAACAAGATGGAACAATCTGATACTCAACCACCTGCACTCTCTGAACTGGCAACAAAAGAGGATCTGGGAAAAATGAAATCAGAAATAATTACTTAGATAACAGCAAAGATTGTGCTCATGGTGCAAGACATGATTAATAAATCTAGAGAGGACACAGATAAAAAAATAGAGGATCTGAGGAACATGATGGAATCTCAACATAGGAAACAAATGGAATCCATAAAACAGATGCAAACAGATTTCCAAGAGATTAAAAACTCCATCGAAAGTCTGCACAGCAGAATGAACCAATGTGAAGATAGAATTTCAGATGTAGAAGAAAAGATTGCAATTACTGACCAGGAAAAGAAAAATTGCTTTAAAATTGTAAAGGAACATGAGAAATCAATCCAGCAGCTGCTAGACAATGCAAAGAAGGATAACATAAGACTGACTGGAGTCAATGAAGAAACAGGAGAGAGTGTAGATGACATAAAAAAACTGTTCACAGAAGTGATGGCAGAAAACTTCCCAAGGAGGGGAAAGAACCTGACATACAGATAAGTGAGGCATAAAGGACTCCAGCTAGCCTTAATCAAAAAAAAATCTACACATAGGCATATAATAGTTAGGATTCCAGAAATCCAACAGAAGAACAAAATTCTATAAGCAGTTAGAGCAAAGAAACAAATCATATGCAAAGGAAGGCCCATCAGAATCACAGCAGACTTCTCAACACAAGCCCTCAAGGCAAGAAGAGCTTAGAGTGATGTATTTCATGCCCTAAAGGAAAACAGCCTCCAACCCAGATTGATGTACTCTGCAAAACTATCTTTCAAAATTGATGGAGAAATAAGATACTTTCATGATAAAGAGCACCTCAGGAACTTCATGAATATCAAACCGGCACTCTGCAAAATTTTAGACAATACCTTAGGAAAAGACAATGGGGATCACAACCCCAGAAAACCCAGCAGAATGAATCCATTGGGCATGACAAATTAAACACAAAGGGGGAGAATCCAACAAAAAGAAAAAGTCATGACAAGGCTTTTAAAACTTTTAACTTCATCTTCCTAATGAGTGTATAATTCAATCTTATTATTTTACTGATTAGTATTTTTCTGATTCTAGAGTTGCACACCTTTCCTTGTGCTGTACTGCTTATCATCTTATGTCTACTTTTTAATTGGTGGTCTATTAATGAGCTCTAAGAATTCTTTATATATTCTGCTCATAGGTTATATGCATTGTAAATATGGTCTGTTTAAGGACTACTTTTCATTTTAACAATGTCATTTAAAGTTCTAAATTTTGATGGAATCTCATTTATCAATTTTTTTCTTTCATACATCATGTCTTTTGTATCCTAGGTAGTTCTTGCCTACTCTGAATTCATAAACATTTTCCCTTATAATTTCTTCTTAAAGTTTTATACTTTTAGGCTTTCATATTTAGGTTCATAGATCCCTTCCAGTTATTTTCATGTATGGAAATAAAGGGTTGAGTTCATTTTTTATATATGGATACCAGGTGTCCTAGTGCCATTTGCTGAAAACACTATCTCTTCCTCGGCTCTTGAACTGAGTTTATATTCTATAAAATGCTAATGTTAAATAATCTTTCAAAACTCAGTGGACCATATATGTGTGGTTCTATTTGTAGATTCTCTGTTTTATTCCAATGATCTATATGTCTTTCCTTACACCAACACTGCCTTGATTACTGTAGCTTTAGAAGAAGTCTTAAAATTAGGTACTAAACGTCTTCCAACACTGTTTTTGCTTTTTTTTTTTTACTTTTCTAGGTCCTTTGTACTCCTACATAACTTTTAAATTTCAATATCCAGTTCTTCATTTATAGCAAGTATACACAGACCTGAATTTTTATATATAACTTGTGTTTTCTAATCCTGCTAAATTCAAGTACAAGTTCTAGGGGCTCCTAGAGATTTCTTAGTATTTTCTCTGTAGATGATCATTTCATCTACGTATAAAGATTTTGCTTCTACCTTGCCAATCCTATCCTAATTGTGTCATTTTATATTGCCAGACTATTTTGGTGGGGCCTAGGTTTCAAAGTTTAATGGACAGATAAAGAGTAAGCATATCGAGTCGGGGATTTAGCTCAGTGGTTCCGCCACCTGCTGCGCAAACGCAAGGGCCTGAGTTCAATCCCCGGTGCCAAAACAAAACAAAACAAAAAAAGAGTAAGCATATCTGCCCTTGTTCCCTACCTCAAGGAGAAAGCATTGTATCTTCTCCATTCATATAAGGCATTCTTGCTGGAAGTATGGAGTACATGTCTTTAATCTGTTGAGAAGATTCTGTTCTACTTCTAGTCTCCTGATAGCTTTTACCATGAACAGCTGTAGAATTTAGTCCAATACTTTTTCTCCAACTACTGACAGGATCATATGGCTTTTTCCTTTCCTCTGTTAAAATGATGACTTTTAGGGGTGGATCTTTCAATGCAGAACCAACACTGCCATCCCTATAATAAAACCACTTCCTACATACTGCCAGATCTGACTTCTAAGAGTTTGTTTTGTTAAACAAATTTCTATGTTCATACTTTTTCCTTCTATTATCTTTATCCAATTTTAGGATTGGCACAATGTTGAGTTCCTAAAATGAGGTGAGAAGTGTTCCTTCTTTTTTCTGCTTTAATTGTTTGATATAATTTATCAGTTAAAATGTATATGAGCCTGCTGTTGTCATATAGGTAGGTTTTCAAGCTAGGCATATACTTTCTTTAATAGGTGCTATTCAAATTTTATATTTCCTCCAGAGTTAGTTTCATTAATTTGTCTTCCAAGGTACTTCTTAGAAGTTGTCAAATGTATTTCAAAAAAGATTTTTGTAATATGCTTTCTATATCCTTTTAAATTCTGTAAAATCTATGGTAATGTCTCCTAGATCTTGATATTGTAATTCAAAAAATGTATAATTGATATTGTGTAACAGGAAGAAAAGGTCTAAAGGAGCAGGAGAAGTGGGAGGGGTAGGGGAAAGGAAAAAAGAGAAAAGAAAAAATGGGAAAAGGAAAAAAATGAAAACAAAGTCTTTGCAAATAGGGAAGGGTGGAGGGCGTGAAAGGAGGGCAAGGGAAGGGGAAATAAAATAAGAACCAAGATACTCATGTAATGGTACAAGATCCCAATGATGAATGTAACTGTATTTTATACCTAAAATGTACCAATAAACTTAATCAGAAAAAAAATATATTTATGACTTTAAAAAATTCTGTTATTGATGTGTTCTTTCATTCCATTCTCATCAGGCAATATACTTTGTATGCTTTCAATTGTTTAAGATTTATTAGTATCTGTTTTATGTCTTAACATATGGTCTATCCTGGAGAATGTTACATCTGCACTTGAGATGAAAATACATTCTGCTGATTCTGCTATTGTTGGAGAGAATGTTCTATAGGTATCTGCTACAATCTACTTGTATAATGCTTTTCAAGTTTTCTAATTCTTGTTGATCTTCTGAACATTACTGAAAGTGGGGTATTGAAGTTTCCAATATTATTATTATTGACATGTCTATGCTCCTTCTCCTGTCTGTATTTCTATTTTGCTTCAGTTATTTCAAGATTTTGTTGTTAGGTGAATATGCTATCCTTTATTGACTAAACTTTTTAAAATTACAAAACATACTTCTTTGTTTCTAGTAACAATTTTTGTTTTAATGCCTATCTTATATGGTATTAGTAGAGTCAGTCCACCTCACTTTTGGTTACTGTTTGCATGATATATCTTTTTCTACACTTACTTATAACCTGTTTGTGTCTTTAAACTGTCTTTTGCAGACAGCATCTATTTAGAGTGTGATTTTCACCTACCCTGACACATTCTATATTTTAATTAGTGTTCAATCTATTTACATTTGTGAAGTTACTGATAAAGAAGCATTTATGAGTGGCACTCTGTTATTTGTTTTCTCCATGTTGAATGTCTTTTTGTTCCTTTTTCTACGTAAGACAGTGAAAGATGAATCAAGGTCATCAGCTAACAAGGATGGGAAGGGAGATAGTTGAAGTTGGTTAGTGAGATCTCTTAAAGTACAGGATGCCAAAGAACTGAGAGACCAGGAAATTAGAAGAATCACATGTAATACGGAAATCACCAAAATGGTTTCCCACAAAGAATATATTTTCTCTCAGGTAAGATTAATTTTTCAACTTCACAACTATGACAATTAAAAACCACATAGATATCTCATGACCTTCACTAAATACCATGATTCAGAATCTATTATGGTGAGGAGGGGGAGGGGAAGAGAGAGAGAACAAGAACTATCTGTCTGGAACTACTGTAAGGGTACTATGTACCTTTCATGACATTTACATTATTACATTATTATCATTTGTGCCAGACTCTTAGCTTCTCTATTGGATGATGAAATACATGAGGACAGGGTTGCCTCTTTATATACTATGGTACAACCTGCACAAAAACTTACCAATGGACATTTTTTTATACAAAAGTATTGATTTGGTAAGTAGTCTATTGGTTGTTATTGCTTGACATTCTTTTCACACAGAAGAAATTGGTTTGTTGAAACTAGGTAATCCTTACTTCTCTTCACACATATACAATCTTAGATGTATCTCTACTAGACCTAACACATTCATCTGGTTGTTGATTTGCTTGTACTTTTAATAGGTGTAACTCTGTTCAGTAGGGCTGTTGTAACAAAGTACTGTACACTGAGTGGCTTAAATAACAAGAATTTATTTTCTAGTGATTATGGAGGCTAGAAATCCAAGATCAAGAGATTGGCCGGGTTGGTTCCTTCTAAGATCTCTGTCCTTGGTGTGCAGATGACCTCTTCTATGTGTCTTCACATGGTCATCGCTACGAGTCAGTGCCTTAACCACTTCTTACAATGAAGCTAGTCATACTGGACTACCTTAATGATGTAATTTTGCCTCTTTATAGACCAAATGCCCTGCCAAATATAGTCAGATTCTGAGGTGCTGAGAATTAGGAATTCAACATGAATTTGAGGAGACACAATTTAGTTCATAAAAATAATCCTCTGCAGGGAAGGGAGTATGTCTTCCATTTCTGTATCAGTGTAACATAAAGGGGAGCACTGCTTATAGAATGGTATAATCGTTTATTAGGTGAGAAACTGGAAAAGTGAGTCTTGGTGACCACTATGAGGCTAAGAAGCCTTTGTAAGTGACAGAAAATAGAGGAGAGGCAAGAATGCTTAATTCTTCAACACATTATTATCTATTCCTTCTCATAACATTACGAACAAAGTAAACACTCAAGTTATGGCAACTTTGTTGAAAACTGTTTTTACCTGAGTCAATACAGCAACATATGATTCTATGTGTGTAACACTTATAACACACACATGTAGAAATTCAGAAAGTTCAGAAAGTGAAAAGAAAATAGACATATCAAATCAACTTATGTAGAGATTACAACCATTAATTTTGGAGTATAGTTCCTTTTTTTTTTTTCCAGTACTAGGAATCAAACTCAAGACCTTGTGTTTGCTAGGCAGGCGCAGTGCCACTGAGCTACATCCCCAGCTCCAGCTTTTTAACTTTTTCTAAAGCAAAGTGGCTGTATGTGATGTTTATTACAATACTCTTGGGATAAAACTGCTCCTGGTACCTATTATGACTCTAAATAAATATTAATGAGTTATGCCGCCTGTCTGGCAAGCACAAGGTCCCAAGTTTGATCCTGGGTACCAAAAAAATATATATTAATGAGTTAATTACTGTCTTTTAGAATAAAAAAATATGTGGGTTCTGGTCCTGGCTCCACCACTTAGTCAACTTTGTGACTTTGGACAGATTAACCTAAGCTCTAGTTTTTCTATCTAAAGAATGCTCCTAAGAATAATATGAACCTCATGGAATTATTGTGAGGATCAAGTAGAATAACACAAATCAAGTTCTTGGCATGATACCAATATTATTCAATAAATAATAGCTTTATTATCATGCTTGATACGTATTTTCTTTACACAAAATTGGAATCATACCATTTCTTTTTGCCATCTTAATGCAATACTATAAAAAATTTCCTATGTAGTGATAGTTAAAAAGGAATAAAAGTTAGATCTAGATTCGAGTTCAAGTACTGACTATGCAACTTCTGACAAATATGTAACTTCTCTGTGCCTTAAATTTCTTTTCTTTTTTTTTTTTTGGTACCAGGGATCGAACTCAGGATCTTGAGCTTGTGAGGCAGGCGCCGGAACCACTGAGCTAAATCCCTGGCCCTGTGCCTTAAATTTCTTATCAGTGAAATGGAGTAAAAGCAAGAACTGTCTTTAGGATTGTTATGAATATTTAGGTAAATTTTTTAGCATATTTGAAATACGCTAAGAACACATCAAACATTGATTATTATCCAAAAACAGGCTCTTTTTTCTTTCTTTTTTTTTTTTTACTTTATAAAGTAATTCTCTATACACTGATGAGTTCTGTGAGTGGTATGTTTCATTTATAGCCATAAAATTTTAGGAGTCAGTTGACTGATGAAGTCTGCAAAATCAGATTGTTGAGAAGACAATTTAAAATGCATACATTTCATGTATCTCAAAGCAAAAACAGGATCTTAATGGCACCACAGTATCACATCATATAGGTGTTAAATATTTATGTTCTTATCAGTTGTTCACTATAGTAAATTTTTGGTCAATGTCTTTAGTTGTTTCCTTAAATTCTGGGGCTAAACTCATTAAGCTAGGGAACACTTTTTTTTCAAATAATATCTTTTTTTTTTTTTTTTTTTGGTACCGGGGATTGAACTCAGGACTTTGCGCTTGCGAGGCAGGCGGCAGCACCACTGAGCTAAATCCCCCGCCCTTCAAATAATATCTTAACCAGAAGGAACAATAAATAAGACCTATAAATAAGAGGGTGCTCAGAGACTGAACTGGGTGGAGAAAGAGGTAAGAAGCTACGCTAGCTTCTCCTTGGGTAAGTGACATGGCTCTCCTTACAGGAAAAACTGGACAATCACTGAGCAAAAAAACATCAATATTTTACTGGAATAAACAATGTGAGCGTGAATCTCTTTTCACAAAGATACTCAGAAGCTAAACATAAACAGTTCAGTTAGCTCAGTGTAATACAGATGACCAACAGATTTTAACGTCATAGCTGTAGTACTCAAGAAATAAGCCAGAATGTACATGAGCCCATTCCACAGGAAATGAAAACTTAGCTGTCATTATGTTTGCTTGATTTTCTATGCTTCCTTATTATACCAGCACTCCAAAAGTTAATCTATTCACAAGTGTAAGAGTTGAAGAAATGGCACTTCTATCGTAATTGGATTGGAAATGTTCCACACCAAATTTAAAGCTTCAGCAAAAGTTCCCAAAATGTAACCTCCATCCATGTGTAACTAGTTAAAGTAATGCCTCCATAATATCATTTATGTGAAATATCCACGAACTTTTCAATATTCAAATAAACCACAAAATCTTTAAACATTAGAGCTAAATAAAATTATGAATTTTTTTATTGAATATGTTCTATAACCAGATAGATAACCAGTTCAATAATAACATTCAGATTTGTAATGTTTTCTAAAAACAATCAAGTCTGCTAAACCCAAAACCTCAATAAAACAAAAAATTTGCCTTAGTTTTTGCCTTTCTAAAAATGTTTTTTGAAATTTTGAAGTATTTAAAACATATGAATTACAAACATAAATAATATGGTAGAAAAATAACGATGTAAAGTATAAAATATATCCTACACTTCTCAGACTCTATCAGGGTATAATATTCTGTGTTGAAAGTATTAAGTTTGCAACTGCAGCTCACTTCTAAACAGGTGTCCAGGAGAATGTCACTTGATCTAATGCCTCTTTGCTTTGGTGAGCAAGACTGACACCGAAGCTAGGACCTGGAATTATACTGTGACTAGGGCTCCGCACTGACCACAATTTATTCAAGCTGCCTAAATATTTGAAGCACCAGGCAAATACGTTGTGTTAATTATTGTTACATAATCTTGACATGAACTAATCCTCATTTCTATTAACTTCCTTAGTAAATGAATCTTTAATGTGCAAACAACAGTGTTGGATATTACAGATCAATATAAAATTTAACAGATGAAGGAGCAGTAACAGACAGTCACTTGTAAATATATAGAGCATAATATACACTTATTTCATAAGGCAAGATGTCTGTGCATTAAAATTTCATCCTGGACTAGCATTGAAATTAGAACCAAGTCATGCAGAAGTGGTGAATAATCTTCATATTTTCTCCATACTTTCAGAAGTGCTGGTAGTGCTGATTGTAATATGTCACAGAATTTGATAATCAGCATCAATCAGCAGGTGATAAAGTGTGACATTTTGTTAAATCATCCAGTAATTATTTGCTTACAAAAACACACAAATAAAAGCAGTGACTTCTCTTTCCAGGAAAAGTGTTTTGATTCAGAATATAATATCTGTAAACACCAGTGTAGGTAGCCAAAGCACTATAACTTATAGAAACCATCTAAAAGTCAGAGTTTATTGGGATAAGGCAGCACCATACTACGTTTCGTATCAGTTTATTTCTGTAAGATAGGAACCACAGAGGTTCACTTAGAAAAGTGATGAACTAAACTGCCTGAGCTATGACTAGGCTTTGAGACATAGTCTGTTTGGTTAGACATTTATATTGAGCGTTCTGTGCTGGATAGTATGCTAGACTTTGGAAAGACTTTGTCCCTTCTCATGACCACTGTTGTGACTACCATTGCTACTGGCTTATTCTTATTAAGCAGGTATTCACTCTGAAAAATACAATTTCAAAATTGTATAAGGGTGAAAAATAAATTTGTAAGATATCATAATTCCATTTATGTAAAATAATATCCATCCTGTTTATGTATATGTTTCAAAAGTCTGAACTAAAACACTAATAATGGTTATTCTGGGAGGTGAGATTATGCATAATTTTTTTTTGCTTTTTGTTTTTCTCTATTATTAAAATGTTACAGTGAACACCACCTTAATGCTAAGAACTATTCTGTTTTTAATCTTGTACTGTATGGTATCTTCTTGATATGTTGTTTATTAGGTTAGGAAGGGGAATATTAGTTATATTCTTAAAGCATGAGGCTTCATGGATTCTGTTTTAAAGTACTACAGAGAAATATTATGCTAAGCAATATTTACATAATAGAGGAAAAAAAATGTACATCTTAACCTTATTCAACTTTAAAGAAGCCATTGCTTCAACTGTTTCAAAATAGGATAAAGTGAAAACAGTACAGCATGTCAGCAATCATTTCAAACATTTATTGTTACTACCAACAAGGCAACTCATGAAGAGGCAACAAGGTCCTTCTGTAGCAATACCTGCAGTTAGCATTCATACTACACCTCATAACATTTTAAAAGTCAATTACCAAAAATGTTTGGAGATTTAATAGGTTTCAGCATAGTAAACTCAAGATCTATCTGTATTTTTTTTCCTTCTTGGGAGTTTAAGATACAATAAATAGATCTGGACAAAAATATTTTAAAGAAGCAGATTATGACCTAATTTTCTTTCTCTGTCTCTCTATCTCTGTCTCTCAGTCTGGGTTTTGGGAGCTGAACCCGGCCGGGGCCTTTGTACTGAGCTGTAGCCCCAGTCTTTTTAATTTTTTGATACAGGGTCTTGGCTAAATCACCAGGGTGGGCTTGAACTTGCAATTCTTCTGCTTCAGCCTTCTACAGTCTAATCTAAAATTTTAAGTATTTATGAATAGATCTGAAGGTAATTAATAGTTTTCAATGATTAGGTATTTGAAAAACCAACTTTCTTTTCTTGGGAGCTCAAAGCTCTTTATCTTATATTGCTATTTTTATTTTTTATTTTTACTTATTTATTTATTTTTCGTACTGGGGATCGAACTCGGGTCCTTGCGCTTGTGCAGCAGGTGGCGAAACCATTGAGCTAAATCCCCAGCCCTATATTGCTATTTTTAAAAAATCTAAATGTAAGTTCTCATTTTTATAATTTGTAAAATAATGAAGTGGACAGGAATAATCTTTAGGGTCCCTTTAAGTCTTAAGATTGTACTATTCTCTGAAGGGCCACATTAATCACTATTTTTCTTTAGTTCTAAAAGGAATTAATAATGCCTGTAATGGCTGTTTTTAGTTTTATTTTCATAGAGCCCATAATTACTTTTCATTAAAACAGATTCTAAATATATTTATCCACTGCAGTACAATTCCATAGAATTATGATAAGAATATTTTCCCAATAAAGTTGCAAATGTTATAGAATATTTAAAAAACCTAACATCGGTATTAAGTATTTCAAAAAATAAATAACTGACCTGATGACCTGGTTACAGTGGGCACACATTGGAGTTCGTTTTCCTGCTGGGATGTGCTCCGCTCTTTGCACCAAACTATCCTGGTCACTTGGCTGGGGCTGGCCTACAACCGAGCTCACTGGTGCCCCTGCTCCCGAGGAAGTTGCACTGTTTGACATTTGCCCAGTAGAAGGTGCTGGAATTTAAACCCAGAAAAAGCACAGGGAGAATAAGTCAAGTAGATGATTTAAAAATAACCTATCTATTTACTCATTTGTTCATGTGTATGGTAAAGTTATGACCCAAACAATAAACTGTCATTACACAGAAGAACAGAAGAGAATATCAAAGACTACAATACAGTGCAAGAGTTATGACAGGTATATGCATTGGATGCTTCCTCCACTTCCAAGAAAAAACAAGGTTAATGAATACCAATGGTGATGCTTTTTAGTTATCTAGACATCTCTGCCAACTATTTATTAGATTTAATTCCAAATACATCAGAGACACATTAAAAATCTCAATGTGTGGGAGATAAAAACAAATTCCTTATATTCTATCTTTCAATTTGTATTCTCTAAAATTGTGCAGACTGCTATCCAGGCATATAAAGTACCAATCTAGAATCATCCTTGTTCCTTCCCCTCTCTTATCTTTGATAATAACACACTGTGCTGACTTCAGATCATGGATGGTTCTTGATTTTGTCCCTCTCCTCCATTCCCACAATACTGTCCCAGTTTATGTGTCCTGTGCCTTCCACCAGGACTAGCTGCCAAAATGTCTTATTTTCTTTAAATTCATCCTTCCAACTGCCACCTAAGGCTGATGTCTCACCCAACCACAACTCTGAGTGAAGTCTTTCAAGGGACTCCGTGTCCTGTGATTAGCCAGTGCTGTTCATGCCTCCAAGGGACTGCACACCAGCCCATCCAGAGGTCCCTTCCTGCTCCCCAGCCTCATCTTTCAGCACTCTGCCTTTCACTTGATGTTACAGTAACATCCAAGTGTCACACGTTTTCTTGAGAATGGGTCCATCTTTGTACAGGCTGCCTTTGCTCTCAGTTATCTAATTTTTCCACCCTTCTACCTCTTTACACAGTATTCACTATTTAAGGTTTAGCTCAGAAGTCAACAGTTTCAAAATCTCTCCTATAGCTACCTCTACCCATGGCCCTTCCACATAATCCAGATCATATGTCTCTAACCCATGTCTCCATAGGAGAGTGTTAATCCTGACATGTCCATGTCGCTGGTGTAAGAAATGCTCAGCAGATTAGTGAAGCATGTTCCTGGGTGTGTCTGGGTGGGTCATGGGAGCATGGCCTTGGGTGCTATACACATGGCCCTTGCCTATTCCTCCCTGGCACTGTCCCCTGCTCTGCTTTCCAGCCACCAGGAACTAAGCAGTTCTGCTCCACCATATCCTTCCACCCGGAGGTCTCTGCTTTGGAGCCTGTTGATCATTACTGACTCCTAAGTTATGGGTGCTGGCACTGTGCCTCAGTGATGGGAAAGCTGGCTAATATATCACACTTTTGGAATGTCTTTATTACTGATTCTATTACACACTTTTGTCTTTTCCTCCCCAGCTAGTGAGTATGCTCCCAAGAATTATGTCTTATTCATCACCCTCACAATTAATACAGTGTCTGAAAAGAATGAATGGGCTAAAAGCAACAAATAACTGAGCACAAAAACCACAAGACTGGAACCAACAAAAGACCTTCTTACCCACAGGAAATTAAAATCTAATTGAAGAGAAAAAGCACACATTAAAATGGTCTAAAAGGAACAACTTATGAAAATCAAATAATAACAGTGTGTACATATAAGTCGCAACTCTACATACAAACATATGTTGACAGTATCTATATTAAAGGCATGGATAGAACTGGATAAAATTAATTAAGACAACCTTAATGACAATTCTTTACCATAAGAATAAAGCCTGTCTGCATGATGTGAACTGTGGATCCAGAACCCTGCATTTAGAGACACTTAGCACATCTCTTACTATGCTATGTCTGGCACTTGATCTGTGAAATGGCCTTTGCTGGTCAGGGAGCTCTACTACTGCCCATGTTTCAAGTTGAATCCTCCAGACTAGGAACATGTTTCCCTTCTCTTAGATTCACACTTTCTCTTACAGAAATGGAAAGAAAATTACTGTAGATTTCAGTTTGCACAGCTTCTTCCGTATTATTTTGTTCACTCTTACAGTACCACCTTCCTCTCTGCTTCTGCATCTCCTGGCCCCAGCTTGTATCTCTTAGAGCACCAGACAAGCATTTTCAAGAACATTTTCAACACCAAATCCAGTTATCATTTTTACACACAAGACAAGTGAAGTGGATTTCTCCTTGTGGTGCACACTGCCAGCTCTTCTGAAGAACTCCCATTACTTTGAATCCTTTACCTCAGGCAGGCATGGCATTCTGCTTCTTGTGTCCCTGTGTGCCCGATGCTCCACACCAGACCCTAGCAACATTTTCACAGTGAATACTTTCAAACTGGTCCTTCCTAGTACAAACCCACATTCTATCATTTGAGTTCTGATCCTGGGTTCCTCAGGTCTGGACTCCTACAAATTCCTAGCTACTCTCTCTGGTGCCAGGGTCTTTTCCACCTACAATTCTACAGATTACTTTTTCAAAATCATGACTGTGATAGGATGCTCCTGCTTACAAAGCTTCTGTAACTCCTCAGCGCATGCTGTAAGCGTCCTGACCATCCAGCCCAGCAGAGGCTGCTCCAATGCTTCCCTACATATCTGCACCATCATCATGCTCACTTTGCTTATTTGCTATTTAACTTATACAATCACTATTTGAAGGCACTATTCTCAAATTCCTACAACAGCACTATAACTTTGGTATGATTAAGAGCACTTTTTTACTTTGTGAGAAATTGGGGTTAAGAAAGATTAAGAAACCTGCCAAGGTCACAAAGCAAGAAAAAGGCAGTCCTGAACCTGGGTAGTCTGGCTTCTGAGTCTGTGTTTTAGATACCACCCTGTATTTTACTCATTGTCTCTTGAGTGTGCCAGGCCAGACCCTGCTTCTATGACCTCAGCAAAGGAAATGTTCCTTTCTCCACCGCCAGCCACCAATTTCCAGTTCTGCAAGGCTCACAGAAGTTCCATTTTCATCTCCAAACCCTTCTCTGATCATCAGAGTCAGAAGTGTTTTCTTGCTCCCTTCACCTCTATTAACGTCCTATGCCAGCTAGCTATGCCTACTTGTGACCAAGAGCTGGTAAGGACCCCCTGGGCATGCCCACCAGCTGCCTGAGGAGCCGCGCTGGCGCCTACAACAACAGAGCCCCACACCCGCCCACTGCCGCCTTCAGCCTCTTGGCTGTTCAGCTACCTGGTTGTACACTACAGAGGCACAGGGGGTCATGAAGGCCATTGTCCTGAGCTACAGACGTGAACAACACAGAGAGGGCCTCTCTCAGGCTCCCTGATGATAACTGAAGACCACTGGAAAAGTGAAGAGAATCTCTGCAATAAAGGCACACCAGACCACCATACTTGGTAAGTTAGAGGGATCATCACCTCCCATCGGAACCTGGACTATCTTCAGGGGAAAGGCAGCTGGAAGCTGCAATAGAAACTTGCACAGTTCAACCATGCAGGAGGACAGGGAGCTCAACTTGGGTCTTGCAGCCAGAAATCTGCCTGAATCTCACAGGTCTGTGACTGGCTTACTGAGACTCATTGACTTATACCTGAACACTGCTGCCCACATTGTCTATTTTGACAGAAGAGACATATACCCTGAAGGAATCCCTTCAATTTTATCTTTTATTTGTTATTTTTAAAATTACCATTATTTTTTTTTGCTCTTATTTTTAATTTTTTTCCTTCTTTTTCTACTCTTTTAAAATTTTTTTCTCTTTTTTCTTTCTTTATTCTTTTCTTTCTCTCTCTCTCCCTTGCTGTCCAACATTGTTCTTCATATCCCTTTGTGTTCCTGTTCTGGCCCTAATTCGGATTTCTTCTTTACTTTTCTTTTCTTCTCTTTCCTTCTCTCATCTGTACCCTCTGGCCTCACTGTTAACCTTCCCCTATCTTTCTACCTACCTATCCCTCCCTTCCCAACTCCTTCTAACTCCCCATCCCAAAGGGTAAAGTTGCTATATTGAAGAGTTTATTCACTATAAACATATGTTGGGGTTGGTCCTTGATATTGATTTAATTCACACAGTTAAAGGTGACAGATTAACAACTACCACAAACTGTCATTTTCTAAGAGGTATTTGATGCTATTGTGTTGCTAACTGTATCACTTGGGCTAAGGTGTTGTGATCGATCTAATCAGTTCTTCTTCCTGGTATAATGAAAATGAGATAGCCACAGAGCCATTAGAGACTCAAAACCTAAGGAACAGCTACATCTGGAAAACACCTCTGAGAAGCAATCATTCCATAAGGGTTCTAAATACATCAACAAAGATACTTACAATAAACAACTTCAAAGTATCAACCCAGGAACTAAACCGAGGACAGGGCCAAAAACAAAAGTGAGAAGACATTTAAGCAAGGCACAAACTCAGACTTCCACACCACAAAAGGCAAATTCTGGGGAAAATGAGGTGCAAAAGTCTGATAATCAACCACCAAGACACCCTGAACTGATAGCACAGGAAGTAACAAAACAGATGAATGAGGTTCTAGAAAAATTCAAAGCAAAAATAATCTCCCAGATAACTATAGAGATGGTGAGCAGAGTGAAAGACATGATTACAGGCTCTAGAACAGAAACTGATAAAAAAAAATAGATGAGATCAGAAACATGCTGGAAGCCATGAATGCCCAACATAAGAAAGAAATGGAAACCATGATCGCCCAACATAAAAAAGAAATGGAATCCATGAAACAGATTCAAACAGATATTCAGGAGATTAAAAACTCCACTGAAAGCATGCAGAGCAGATTAAGGGAATCTGAAGACAGAATATCAGATATAGAAGACAGGATTGTGGTGAAGGACCATGAAAACAGAGATTTCTTAAAAATAGTAAGGGACCATGAGAAATCAATCCAGCAGCTGCTGGATGATGCAAAGAAGAACATAAGACTGATAGGAGTCCATGAAAAAACAGGAGAAAGTACAAATGACATAAAAAAACTATTCACAGAAGCAATAGTAGAAAACTTCCCAGACAGAGGTGGAGAATTGGACATACAGACAAGTGAGGGATATAGAACTCCAACGAGCCACGGTCAAAAAAAAAATCTGCACCTAGACATATGATAGTCAAGATCCCAGAAACCCAACAGAAGGACAAAATCCTACAGGCAGTTAGAGAAAAGAAACAAATCACCTACAAAGGAAAGCCCATCAGAATCACAGCAGACTTCTCAACACAAACCCTCAAATCAAGGAGAGCCTGAAGTGAAGCATTTCAAGCCCTAAAAGAAAATAACTTCCAACCTAGACTGTTGTATCCTGCAAAAATATCTTTCAAAATCGATGGGGAAATTAGATACTTCCACAACAAAGAACACCTGAGAAATTTCATGAACAACAAAGCAGCACCCCCCAAAATTCTAAGCAATATCCTAGAAAAAGACAATGAAGGTCACAACTCCATGAAGCCCAACAGAGGGAAGCCACTAGGCAAGATAAGACACTAAAGGCAAAGGGGGAAAAAAATAAGAAATAAAAGAGCCAACACCAGCAAAACATCATGACAAGGATGAGTCAGTATCTATCAATTATAACTATTAATGTTAATGGCCTTAATTCACCAATCAAAAGAAATAGACTGACAGAATGGATTAAGCAAAATCCAGCAATATGCTGTATACAAGAAACACTCCTAATGCAAAAGGAAATTCATAGACTGAAAATAAAAGGATGGAAAACAGTACTCCACGTGACAGGAACCCGGATAACAGCACTGGTAGCAATCTTATTTGCAGACAAAGTAGATTTCAAACCAAAACTAATTAAGAGAGACAAAGATGGTCACTACATACTTGTGAAGAGAACAATTCAAGACGAAGAGATGACAATCCTAAATATATATGCACCAAATACAAATGCCTCCAACTATACAAAACAAATATTAATGGACATGAAAACCCAAATAAGCACTAATACAATTGTAGTGGGGGACCTCAATACCCCACTGTCACAAATACACAGATCATCTAGACAAAAAATTAACAAAGAAATTCTAGAACTGAACCAAGCTACTGAACAAATGGACTTAATAGATGTTTACAGAGTGTTCCACCCCACAAAATCAGAATATACATTCTTCTCGGCTGCATATGGGTCATTCTCCAAAAGAGACCACATGCTAGCTCATAAGACATGTCCAAGTAAATGTAAAAACACTGAAGTTATCCCCTGTATATTATCAGACCATAGTGCAATAAAATTGGAGGTCAATAACATAAGAAACCGCAAAACTCTCACAAACACATGGAAATTGAATAACAGCCTCCTGAACAACCAATGGGCCACAGAGGAAATTAAAGAAGAAATGAGACAGTTTCTACAAGTAAATAATAATGCCAGTACAACATACAGGAATCTATGGGACACAATGAAAGCAGTTCTACACGGGAAATTCCTAGCACTGAATGCCCATATTAGGAAAATGGAGAGAACTCAGTTAAATAACCTAATGCTGAACCTCAAGCTCCTAGAAAAAGAAGAGCACAACAAACCCAAAGCTCATACAAGAAAGGAAATTATAAAGATCAGAGCAGAAATCAAAGCAAGGGAGACTAAGAGAATGATAAAAAAATTAATGAATCAAAGAGTTGTTTTTTTGAAAGAATAAATAAAATCAATAAACCTTTAGCCAACCTTATCAAAAAAAGGGAAAAGGCTAAAATCCATGCAACTAAGAACAAAAAAGGTGAAGTCACAACAGACCCAGCAGAAATCCAGAGGATCATCAATGCCTACACTTTGAGAACCTGCACTCTAATAAAATGGAAAACACAGAAGAAATGGACAGATTCCTAGATATATATAAATTCCTAAAGTTAAAGGAAGAAGATATAGAAATTCTAAACACCCCCATTATGATGAGTGAAACTGAAAATGTAATAAAAATTTACCAACAAAGAAAAGCCCAGGTCCTGATGGCTTCACTGCCAAATTCTATAAGACATTTAGAGAAGAACTACCACCATTACTCTTTAAACTCATCAAGGAAGTTGAAAGGGAAGAAAGGCTTCCAAATTCGTTCCTGGAAGCAAGCGTTACTTTGATTCCCAAACCAGGGAAAGACCCAACCCAAAAAGAGAACTACAGGCCAATCTCCCTAGTGAACATAGATGCAAAAATCCTCAACAAGATACTGGCAAACAGAATACAGAGGGTCATCAAGATGATCATACACGCCGACAAAGTCAGATTTATCCCAGGGATGCAAGAATGGTTCAACATTCATAAATCAATAAATGTAATACACTATGTTAACTGAGTCAAGGACAAAAGCCATATGATCATCTCAATAGATGCAGAAAAGGCATTTGACAAAATCCAACACCCATTCATGATAAAAACCCTACAGAAAATTGGAATAGAAGGTCTTTATCTCAACCTGATTAAGGCTATCTATGAAAAATCAACAGACAACATCATACTAAATGGTCAAAAACTGAAAACTTTCACACTAAAATCAGGAACAAGACAAGAATGCCCACTATCACCACTCCTGTTCAATATAGTTCTGGAAACATTAGCTACAGCAATTAGAAAAGAGAAAGAAATAAAAGGAATAAAGATAGGAAAGAAAGAAGTGAAACTGTCATTATTTCCTGATGATATGATACTTTACACAGAAGACCCAAAAAACTTGCCCAAAAGACTTCTAGACCTAATTGACAGATTCAGTAGAGTAGCTGGATATAAGGTCAATGCTCAAAAAACAATAGCCTTCTTATACACAAATAGACTCACTGAGAGAGAAATTCGGGAAACAATTCCTTTTACAATAGCATCCAAAAAAATGAAGTATCTAGGAATCAACCTAACAAAGGAAGCAAAAGACCTCTACACTGAAAACTACAGCACTTTGAAAAAGGAGATCGAGGAGGATATAAGAAAATGGAAAGACATCCCTTGCTCCTGGGTAGGAAGAACCAATATAGTGAAAATGGCCATACCTCCAAAACTACGATATAGATTTAATGCAATGCCAATTGAAATTCCAACAATATACTTCAAAGAACCAGAGAAAACAATCCAAAAATTCATTTGGAACAAGAAGAGACCTAGAATAGCAAAAGCAATTCTAGGGAAAAGAGACATGGCTGGGGGTATCACAATCTCCAACTTGAAACTATACTACAAAGCTATTCTGATAAAAACAGCATGGTACTGGCCAAGAAACAGACTAGAGGACTAGTGGAACAGATTAGAAGATGTAGAAACAACTCCAGACACACTCAGCCACCTTATCTTTGATAAAGGAGCCAACCACCCTCATTGGAGGAAAGATAGCCTATTTAATAAATGGTGTTGGAAAAACTGGATTTCAACCTGACAAAAATTAAAACTAGTCCCGTACTTATCACCATGCACTAAACTAAGATCTAAGTGGATTAAAGATCTAAATATTAAAACAGAAACACTAAACTTGCTGGAAGATAAGTTAGGCAGAACTCTTGAAGACACTGGCATAGGAAAAGAATTTATGAACAAAACCTCAGTAGCACATGAACTAGCACAAAGAATCAACAACTGGGACCTCATCTTATTAAGCTTCTGCTCTATAAGAGAAACCACCAACAGAGCTAAGAGACAACCTACAATGCGGGGAAAAATTTTTAACAGCTGTACCTGACAAAAGTCTACTATCTAGCATATATAAGAATTGAAAAAAATCAAAACCCCCCAAATTCAAAGACTCAGTTCAACAATGGGGATCTGAAATGAACAGACATTTCTCAGACGAATTAAAAGTAGCAAATAAATATATGAAAAAATGTTCAACATCACTGGTCATTCGAGAGATGCAGATGAAAACAACACTGAGATTTCACCTCACCCCAGAAAGAATGGCTGCTATCATGAAATCAACAAATAACAAATGGTGGCAGGGGTATGGAGAGAAAGGAACCCTTCTCTACTGTTGGTGGGAGTGGAGACTGGTGCAACCACTGTGGAAATCAGTAGGGAGATATCTCAAAGAACTAGGGCTAGTGTTCCCATTTGACCCAGCTATTCCCCTGCTGGGTATCTTCTCCAAAGAATTAAAAGAATCATACCACAGCGATATATGTGCACCCATGTTTATAGCAGCACAGTTTGTAACAGCTAAAGCTTGGAAACAGCCCAAGTGCCCATCAACTGGAAACTGGATAAAGAAGATGTGGGTTTAATAAAATGGAGTACTACTTAGCCATAAAGAATGAGAAATTAGAGACATTTATAGCTACATGGATGCATATTGAGGCCATACTCTTAAGTGAAATAAATAGGACACATGTGTAAATACCGAATAATTTCTCTAGTGTGAGAAACTGAAGGTGTAAATAAGGATTAAAATTATTAAAACGAATAACTGATAATTTAAAATAGGAAAAGGCCCAAAGGTGTAGGGGTGGTGGGAGGGGAAGGGGAAAGCGAAGAAGGGAAAGGAAAAATTATGAGAAAAAAAAATGGAAATGAAATCTATGTAAATAGGGAAGGGTGGAGGGGGTGAAGGGCGCACAGGTAACGGGGAAAAAATAAGAACCAAGATACATCATGTACAGGTAGAAGCACCCAATGATAAATGTAAATGTATTGTATACCTAAAATGTACCAATAAAAGAATTTAAAGAAAAACATCCTATTTGTATAATTCATCTATTTATCAATATGATATTAATATCTTTTCTTCTCTAAGTCAATTATTAACTCTTAAAAATGGGTACAAACTGTATAATTGTATTTACTACCAGAAAACTACCTTACAAATAGGTGAAAAATTAATATTTAATTGAATGGGAAAGATAAGATTCTTTTTTTTCCTTTTTCTTTTCCTTTTAAAAGAAGATCACAGAAGCCAAGCAGGATGGTGCACACCCATAATCTCAGCACCTTGGGAGGCTGAGGCAGGAGGACCGCAAATTTGAGTTCAGCGAGGCAACTTAGCAAGAACTTGCCTCAAAATAAAAAATAATAAGGGCTGGTAATCTCAGTGCAAAGGCCCTGGTTCAATCCTCAGTACCAAAACCCAGAAACAAAAACAGAACACAAAACTATAGAGATAGCTATCTTAATAAATGTGAATTAGGTTCAGGATTTTAAATTATCAGAATGCTCCATTTAGAAAATATGAAAAATTGGACCACAAAGAAAAGTCAAATACTTTCATCTACCATATGCCTTTATTTCATCACATTATCTATGCATAAGCCCTGAAGTACTGAGTCACTGGGATATTTTTAGCAATAAAGGAGTATAGTAATTCTTCTTCAGTCAAGTAAAATGGAACATAATCCATCTGGCCATGTGTCAAGAAGATGTATGGGGAACTAACTGATTTAACACGAGAAGCCATTCTTGAGCATGAAACATGTCCTAAGCACATGTAGAAGGCTCTAAGCTCCACTGCTGTTCCTTTCTTGGGAAGAAGAACCTTGCTTTCTGTATGACTCCATTTTAGCCACTTTGGTTAAGAGGGAAACTCTCACACCTCCGTTTGTTGCTGTGTTGCTAGCACACTGGCCCACACACAGAGCTACACCAGCCCTGTTAATTACTGAGTCCTGAACATGTCCAAAGCACAGTTATTTCTCATATAAATAAAGTATGTTTTGTTTCTTCAGACTGAATTTCTCACTTTTCCTGTACAGGAATGGGCAACCTTTGAGCCCTGGCCTTGGCTCACTTGGTTTCCTGGGGAAAGTGAGGTGTAAAAAGGGGAGGTCCTAGGAGAGGGGAACACCACAAAATGAGCCTGGCTTCTGTTGTAATTGTGTGGACCACTATATTACACAAAGAAAACCAGTCTTCTGGAAGCACAGCAACCAAAATGCTTCAAATCTATGGAACCCACTGTGAAAATCTACTTTATACAGAAAAGTCTGTTTAGAGATAGCTTAGAGATGACAATCTCATTTGTAATAAAAGGTACATATTTCTTTTAAGCTCTAGTAAGACTACTGAATTAGTTCCACTTCACAATTTAGGAACTGAAGTCTCAGAAAAGTGTGACTGAGCCAGACTGAATGAGTCAGTGAAGTGTCACAATGAGGACACTGGCAGGAAGTGGATTTTTGACTCTTGATTTCTTTTTCAACCTTAACTTTGAGCAACTTTCATTAAATTTGGCTTCTTTTGTGGGTAATTGTTACCTCACAGGGACCTAGTTTAAAATTTTTTTTCTTTTGAACTATATACATTTCAGCATCACAAAACGCATCTAGAAATTCAAAAAGACCTGCTACTCTCCAATCCAATAGTGTTGGTGATACTCTCTCTTCATTAACTTAAAAATTGTTATTTATGCATCTTCCAAAGGAAGAGAACTAGGCTTTCAGAATTATGACCTCGTAAGTAATCATACCTCCTGTAGATCCCACTCATTCCTCTGCCATCTCTGAACTGTTTTGAAGCAAATTCAAGATACATAATTTAATCCGTAATATTCACTCTGACCTCTAAGATATTTAATCATTCACCAAGTGTATACTGAAAGTTTATAATGTATCAGGCAGTATACTATGCATGAATACACAGTAGAGAATGGAGCATGCACAGTCTTTTCCTTCATCTAGTAGAGCTCTTTTTCTATTCAGAAGTGCCTGGGACTCATCTCAGTACAATCTATTGGATATGTGGGCTCAGGAGAAATATCTGAACTAGAGAACTGATTGAAGAGTCATCAGCATATTGTTGACATTTGAGTTGTGTCAGTGAATGAGATTGTTCAGAGGAAATATACCATGGAAATAGAAGAGCTCCTGAGGCAGAAAGCAAATAATATGAACACTTAACGAACAATCAGAGAAGTAAGAGAAAAACTAAGAGAGTATATCAGGGAAGAAATGAAAGAAGAGAGTAGAGAATTTGGGACCCCATGTCTATCCTACACCAAAGCCAATCTCTATGCAATCATTCATGAAAAAAAATTTTATTATGTACCAACGGTGTGCCAAGCTGTGCCAGTGACTGTCTTGATAGATTATAACATGAAGTTGGGTCCTTGCAAATGGGACCTAAACCTGGAAGTACTAAACAATTCAAGGCAGGGCTTGTGATAACTGAGATTAGTTTCTACTATTTTAATTTCTTTACTGGGGCTACTAGGATAAAGTTAGTAATAACTTATAACTATAGCATTTTTAAACTTTTTCCTTTTAAAATTTTGCCTTTTTTTGGATGTCATGTCTTTATTTCTACCCTAAAGCATTGTGATTAAGAAATTTCAGGATCTTGGCCTCACTGCATATTTTCTATGCTTTAGTACCTTTTAAAATTAATTTTATTCATACATTTCAGACATACACAATAGCATTCATTATAGGGAATTTGTACCTGTACATGACATATCTTGATTTTTCATTTTTCCCCATCCCCTCCCCTCCCTTCAACCCCTCTTCCCCTTATTTACAAAAACTTTGTTTCTACTGTCTTTTTTTCTTTTCCCTTCTTTCCTTTCTCCCTCCCCCCTCTCTTGTTCCCTTTCCCATTTGAACATTTTCTTCCCATTTCCCAAAATCTCTTATACATTTTGGTCCTTATTTGCCCTTTCAATTTCTCAAGCCAGAGAAACAATGTGCTATTTAAACATGTAAATTTTCTTTCATGGCATTCCTAACAGCTTATACTACCACCTTTAAGCCCTTCATGTATTCTGTAAAAGATTAGTTTTTTACAGAGATAGTTCTTTCCATAAACTTAGTTGCCTATACTTTTAAGCAATTATAATAACAGGATACAAAGTACCTGAAAACATATGGATATAAAGCTGAATACTTCATGTTACATAAGAGAAACATAATTTTAGCTCTAATGTTTTACAAAAGCCAAACAGGCTTAAAGCACTAAATCTGTTTTGTTGAACAAATTCCACTGGCTATAAATAATTCAACCACTACATTTGGTTTAAGATAAAACAATATAAAAAATTAAGTGAGTAAATCTAGAGGTAACAATAAAATAGTTTTAAAATCATATGATATTTCATCCTCATTGTCAGAATTTGTAAGGTTGATATTGAAAATGAGTGAATCTGGTGTTGCAGCATACACCTCGCTCAGCACTCTGTGTAGCTAGGGCAGGAAGATTCAAAGTTTGAAGCCGGCCAGTGTATCTTAGTGACTTAGCAAGATCCTATCTCAAAATAAAAAATAGAAAATTGGCTGGGGATGTAGCACACTGTGAAGACCCTGAGTATAATCCCCAGTAACGGGAGAAAATTAATGAATAGGAATGTCTTCCCCTTTCCCAATAAAATACAAATATTTACAGCTCCAAAAAGCACAAGTCATTTGTGAGTTTATGGCGTGAATAACAACTGGCTCAGCTGCAAGGGGTATTCCTGTTAAAAACACTACTGCTAACACTGTATTTGTATAAATAACTGGGCTACATCAAAGTGACATTCTGGCACTCCTGGGGTGACAAAGTATTGTAATTCAACATCTCAGAATATATTCTCAAAGGTATGGCAGAAATGTTACACATACTAAATAGGGCAGCAGTGAGGTTAACACTCTTGCATATTATTGTGTGTGGAGCAAGTGCTTTCTTCTCTGCCCTTTCCCAAACATCTCAAACAGATGGTGGCCAACAGAAGCACGAGATCTGTGTATTTTGCCTGTCAAACTCCTTATGCTGAAAGCATAAACAACAGTCTACTTTTTATAATCCAGGCATGAAATCATATCCAACAGAAATGGAAGAAGTTAAGCCAAGATCTAAGATCAGAGAACATTCTGAAGAGGTTTGTGCAATTTTTATTAAATGGAATAAAGGATTTTTAACTCAATGATTAAAAGCAAAATTGGACAGATTAAGTTATTATCATTTCTCTAAGTAGCAGAGAATGCTGGTATGTATGCCATAAAGAATTGGAACAGGTGCATCCAAGGCTATTAAGTGTTTCCGCAACTTCAAGAGGTTAGTTTCTTCCATTAGCAATCGGCCTTTTAACTTTAAGAACTCAGATTAAACTGGATCTACAATGCCTTAATTAAAGTGACTATGGGGATTTGGATTAGGGTCAGCTCTCTTTTTAATTTCATACAGCACACATCATCAAAATTTGGTACCTGTGGACTTGTTTTTTTCTTCTTACTAACAGAACACATGTAGAGAACTTCCACTTGGTTAGAGTTACAAGTAAAAGAAACAGGATATACCCTGCAGATAAAGATATGAAATGATAACACATCTGGTTTTGCCACTGTTCAATGAAAGGCAACAGATGACTTTACTTAAAATAATACATACAGGATTTTCTGAATAATCTCAATATCACTGTTCAATTTGTAATTTTTTAACTGAACAACAACTCCACACATTAAACGTTGGAGGCCAATGTGATACAAGTTTTTTAAAAAAGGACTCATAAAATATTTTTAAAAAGGAGGAGCAGAGCCCCCGCAGCACTGAGGAGGTAGCCGCTTGGGTGTCAGCAGCACTCAATGCAATGGAGACTAAGAGAATGATACAAAAAACCAATGAAGCCAAAAGTTGGTTCTTCGAAAGAATAAACAAAATTGACAAACCCTTAGCCAACCTTATCAAAAAGAGGAAAGAAAAGGCCCAAATCCATGCAATCAGGAATGAAAAGGGTAAAATTACAACAGACCCAGCAGAAATCCTGAGGATCATCAATACCTACTTTGAGAACCTATATGCCAATAAGATGGAAAACACAGAAGAAATGGACAGACTCCTAAACACGTATGAATTACCAAAGTTGAACGAAGAAGACCTAAAAATTCAAAACAACCCAGTATCAATCAATGAAAGTGAAAACGTAATTAAAAACATACCTACTAAGAAAAGCCTGGGTTCTGATGGCTTCGCTGCCGAATTCTACAAGAAAGACAGAGAGGAACTACTGCCCCTACTGCCCCTACTGTTTAAACTCTTCAATGAAATTGAAAGGGAAGCAATACTCCTGAACTCATTCCTAGAAGCAAGCATCACCTTGCTCCCCAAAGTAGAGAAAGAACCAACCAAAATAGAGAACTATACACCAATATCACTAATGAACATAGATGCAAAAATCCTTAATAAGGTACTTGCAAAATAGAATGCAGAAGATCATCAAGATTATACACCCTGCCCAAGTGGGATTTATCCCAGTGATGTAGTGATGGTTCAACATATGCTAATCAATAAATGTAATACAGTATATTAATAGAGCCAAAAGGACAAAAACCATATGATCATCTCAATAGATGCAGAAAAAGGATTTGGCAAAATCCAACACATAATGATAAAAACCCTACAAAAAATTGGCATAGATGGTCTCTACCTAAATCTGATAAAAGCCATCTATGAAAAACCAACAGCCAATATCATATTAAATGGTCAAAAACTGAAATCCTTCACACTAAAATCAGGAACAAGATAAGGACGTCCACTATAACCACACCTGTTTAATATAGTTTTGGAAACATTAGCCACAGCAATTAGACAAGAGAAAGAAATAAAAGGAATAAAGATGGGAAATGAAAAAGTCAAACTGTCATTATCTGCAGATGACATGATACTCTATATGGAAGAACCCAAGAACTACACCAGAAGTCTTCTAGACTTAATAGCCAAATTCAGTAAAGTAGCTGGATACAAGGTCAACACACAAAAATCAGTAGCTTTCCTGTACATGAACAACAGACTCACTGAGAGAGAAATGGGAAAAAATGCCTTTCACAAGAGCATCCATAAAAGGAAATACCTAGGAATCAACCTAACAAAAGAAATCAAAGACTTCTTCTCTGAAAACTATAGCATGCTGAAAAGAGAGATTGAAGGGGATATCAGAAAATGGAGAGACATCCCCTGCTCCTGGGTAGGAAGAATCAACATAGTGAAAATGGTCACACTTCCAAAACTCCTATATAGATTCAATGCAATCCCAATTGAAATTCCAACAGCATACTTCACAAACCTTGAGAAAACAGTCCAAAAATTTATTTGGAACATGAAGAGACCTAGAATAGCAAAAGCAATTCTAGGCAACAGAGACATGGCAGAGGGTATCACAACCCCCAACTTGAAACTATACTACAAAGCTACTGTGAAAAAACAGCATGGTACTGGCAAAGAAACAGACTAGAGGACCAGTGGAACAGATTAGAAGATGCAGAAACAACTCCAGACACACTCAGCCACCTCATCTTCAACAGAGGAGCCAAAACCCTCATTGGAGGAAAGATAGCCTCTTTAATAAATGGTGCTGGAAAAACTGAGTTTCAACTTGCCAAAGATTAAAACTATTATTAGAACTATATCTCTCATCAAGTGCTAAATTAAAATCAAAATGGATTAAAGATCTAAATATTAAAACAGAAATGCTGAACCGGCTGGAACAGAGGTTAGGTAGAACTCTTGAAGACACTGGTGTAGGAAATGATTTTATGAACAAAACCTCAGTTGCCCGTGAACTAGCACAAATAATCAACAGATGAGATCTCTTCTTATTAAAAAGCTTCTGCACAGCAAGAGAAACCACCAACAGTGTGAAGAGACAAACCACAATGTGGGAAAAAATTTTCAACCACTGTTCCTCAGACAAAGGTCTACTATCTAGAATCTATAAAGAACTTAAAAAAAAATCAGACCTCTCAAATTTAAAGACCCAATACAAAAATGGGCATCTGAAATGAACAGACATTTCTCAGACAAAGAAGCAGAAATAGCAAATAAACATGAAAAAATGTTCAACATCACTGGTCATTCAAGAGATGCAAATTGCTGCAATTTCACCTCACCCCAGGAAGAACTGGCTGCTATCATGAAATCAACGAATAACAAATGCTGGTGGGGCTGTGGGGAAAGAGCAACCCTGCTCCACTGCTGGTGGGAGTTTATACCGGTGCAACCACTGTGGAAATCAGTATGGAGATACATCAAACAGCTAGGACTGGAAATCCCATCTGACCCCACTATTCCTCTGCTGGGTGTCTTCCCCAAAGAATTAAAAGAATCATACCACAGTGATATATGTGCACCCATGTTCATAGCAGCACAGTTTGTAATAGCTAAAACTTGGAAGCAGCCCAACTGCCCATCAATTTCAGACTGGATAAAGAAAATGTGGTCTTTTTACAAAATGGAGTACTACTCAGCCATAAAAAATGAGAAATTAGAGACATTTATAGCTAAATAGATTCACATTGAGGCGATACTCTTTAGTGAAATAAATAGGACACAAGTGTAAATACTGAGTAGTTTCTCTAGTGTGAGAAACTGAAAGCGTAAATAAGGACTAAAAGGTATAATAGATAACGTAAAATAGGAAGAAAAGGGGCAAAGGGGAAGGGGAAGTGGGAGGGGTAGGGGAAAGAAAAGAAAGGAATGGATTTAATATGAGAAAATGAAAATACTGGAAACAAAGTCTTCGTAAATAAGGAGGGATGGAGGGGTTGAAGAGAGGGCAGAGGAATGGGGAAAAAATAAGAACCAAGAAAGATTATGTAAAGGTGCAAATTTTCAATGATGAATGTCATTATATGTATACCTAAAATGTACCAATAAAATGAATTTAAAAAACATTTTAAAAAAACAAAACTGAAGCATAATTCATAACTGCAGGAATGAATTGTACAAATTCTATAAGGTAAGAATTTAAACTATTAAATTTGTAGAATTTTGATCATATTTGGATAAGAATACTTATATAAACATACATTAAAAGTATTTCATATTCACATTAGCATGCTCCCTGGAAGTTTGTATCACTAGTGGTAGAAGTTGTGCAGTCATGCATGGGACAGTCACTTATGTTCCATCAGTGGTTCAAGCTGCCCAGCAGTGAGACATATGAATTACAGCCCCATCATGAATGTGATAAATCTAGAGTCTTGACATGTTATTTCTTAAGTAGCAGGAAACCAAAATGGGTTTGGCTTTTACCACTTTCCCATTAATTTTCATCTACTTATATAAATCAAAGAGAAGTTTTATTTCAGAGATAAAGGAAGAAGGCATCTATGGTTTGAATTATTTAGATAAGTAGAATCCCCATCACATATGCAAAAAATTGAAGCAGAAAGGAAAGAAAATTTAAGATTTTCCCATGTCACAAACAATAGCCACAAGTCTCCAATGATGAATATAAGTTTCTGTAAGAAATTTTAAATTAGTATCCTCCTTACATTTCTATCTTTCTTTTTCTTTTGTTGTTGTTGTTAAAAAGACAATAGCTTGCTATGTTGTCTAGGCTAGCTTCAAACTCATGATCTTCCTGCCTCAGCCTCCTGAGTAGCTGGGATTACAAGCAGGTTCTATTGTGCCCAGCTCTTACATTTCTATCACTCCCACTAACTTTTTAAAATATCTTTCATATTGAAGTCATTAGATCTTTGAAATAAAACCTTATTACCATTATCAAAGTTATGTCTATTTCATATCTTTTAAAAGCATAGATCACTGCTCAGCTGTTTAATGTTGCAGGAAGCAATATATGCAGCATGACATAATGTTAAACACTTGGGATTGTAGTTCTATTTTTAAGCTGTGACATTGGAAATGTCATTATTCTGGGTCTTTGTCTTCTCATCTATAAAACAGCAACACCTACCTCAAAATTTAAAGAGATAAAATGAGGCAGTAAACATTTACAGTTTCTTGAATGTATAAATGATTCATAAATGCCAGTTATTATTACACCTTGACAGAAGACCTTACATGGTTAACATTAATAAAACACCCACTCATTTAACAACTACTCAGAGAACACATACAATGTTCAATTCTACGAATTCTGGTATAAAAGATACATCCAAGAAAAAGATACTTGCTTCCAAACAGTCTGTCTTTTGGAGGGTGACACAGATAAGCAGAAGGGAAATCAGTATGTCAGGGTTAGTGACTCACAGTGTCTACTCTGCACAATAACTAAGCAGTAAAATATTTTCATATTCTTATGGTTCAAACTTAAGAGTTAAACTGTTTTGTTTTTTAGTACTGGGGATTGAACCCAGGGCCTTCTTGCTGAACTACATTCTCAGCCCCTTTTTACTTTGAGACAGAACCCTGCTAAGTCACTACACTGCCCTGGCTGGCCTAGGATGTGCAATCCTATTGCCTCTGCCTCCCAGAATGTTGGGTTTATAACTTTTAGACTCTTTTCCAACTATGCACCTCTACCATGGAAGCACAGAAGTAAGCATAAACCATAGGTGAAGCAATGAGCATGGTTGTGCTTCAATAAAGCTTTATTTGCAAAAATAGGTGGTGGGCCAGATATAACCAAGGATCATATTTTTGCCAATACCTGATTTAAACTACGCTCATTAATTAGTAAAATGCAATAATCCTTGATGAAAAGCATTTATGAACAAATATATATATTTTCATTATAAAAGGGTTAGTATGTTAAATGTCAGGATGGAAGGGACTGGGGAGAAAGAAGAGCTTTGAAAGATTTGCACTTGTATCAACACCAAAGAGCTCCAAAATAGAAATAAATTAAAATAAAAGAATATTTAAAAAAGAAAGCAGGCTGTTAATGACTGTTACTTTTGTTTCTTTCCTATCTGGGAATCATGATTTTAAACAAAAATCTCCTTACTGTGTAGGGAGATAGAGCACGTTTATTTATGTGCTTCACACCCCAGTTTTGACGATGGGCAGCTCCACTCAGGACCTTATGGCAAGTGGACTGTTTAGTTTAATAATGTCAAAATGCAGGGAGCAGATGGCAATAAAACATTATTAGAAGAGATGACATACATGCAACTGGTAGCAGTTTACTTATTCATATAAAAATTTAAAAATGGGACCAATAAATCTATCCATCTCAGCTCAGCAAATCTAGTTATCTCAGTTTATTAGTGTAGCACAAAGCCTACAATGAAATTTGGGATGGTTGTAGAAACAGTAATCTCCTTTCTCACCCCTATCTCCTTTAGGCTTCAAATAAAAGATAGAATTTATATCCACTTACAACTGAGATGCACATCATTCAGTCTTTTATCTAATCAAATCTTGCAAATATATCTAAGTCTTCCTCAAGGGAAAAAAAAAAGGAAAAGGGAAAAAGAAAAAAACAAAAAACATATCAGATCTCTCTAAAAGCTCTGTCCATAATGAAATAAACAAGCTTTTCTTTATTGTTAAAATGTAGCACACACCAGAGGATCTAATTAACTAGAATCTTAACTAAGTCATTTGAATTTAAAAAATAAAGTTTAGATGCAACAGATCTTTGCAGCTGCCAGGTACTTAGTTTACCCTTTCCAAGGCAAACACCCTTTCTATCCCATCCCTATGATATTTAGTTACCCTTAAATATATTCCCTGATGTTACCCTTGTGGCACATGAAAACATCCACGATTTGGAGTCAAAATAACTGGATTCATCTCATTATAGGACTCTGGACAAGTCCTTTCCCTTCTAAGATTCTGTTACCTCACTGGTAAGATGAGGCCCATTTAATTACAATAACACTACTTAATGTGAACTCTGAAGAAAGGTAATTTTTAAAATTGAAAATGCTATAAAAACAATTATGACCACCAGCCAATGGTACCCTCCAGTTTACTGTTTCATGAGGTGATCTGTTTCCTTCTAGGCTGCCAGCCACACTCAGGAGTTCCAATTTCCCAAATGGGGATAGGGAGTACTTTCCAATACAGGATGCAAAAGGAGCTTAAAGACAACTACATATTTTGAAAAGCAAGTTTGTTGTACTGGGGGCTAAGCCCCGGGTGTCTTCACTGAACCACATCCCAGTCTCCCCACTTTGCAGACAGGCTCTTATTAAGTTGCTCAGGCTGGGCCTGAAATTTAATACTTCTGGCCTCAGCCTCCCAGAGAGATGGGATTACAGATGTGCACCACCATGCCTGGCTCCTCTTTTTTATTTTATCAAAAGAAATTTAGAAATTTATTCTCTAAAAGACCTCTAATTGATTGCAGTTTTGTTCATGCTTTTTCAAAACAACTTATATTTCTTTAAAAAGCACCAATCTTTACATTTTTACACTGTCAATTAAGAAGCCTTGCCTTTATTACATATCATATCTTTTTTGTCCATAAAGAAAACAATTTCACCAATAAAGAGCTTATGAACAAATCACCTGATTCATATGAAGAGAACGATGTCTTGAGAATTTAGAAAAATTGATATTTGTTCAGTACAGTCAGAGGTCAAGAATTTTGAATATTAAATGATATAATGCTATGGTATATAGACTATGTCACCATAATGTCAACTACACGCCTTTAGAATGCCTGCCTTCATGGACACATTTAATATTAAATGGAAAGAAATCAATTTTTTGCCAACATCAGGAGATATGTGACCTTACAAGGCTTAACGGGAAATGGCTGTCTGTATAAGCAGTGAAAAGCATGGGGTGGCATTCCAACATGCTGTGAGGACTGCTAATGAAAACAGCAAACAAAACTTTCAGCACAGCCAGACAATACTTCTGTGCAAGAACACATAGAGCATTTTATTTTAAATAGCTCCATGAAACATAGTAATGCTGTTTTCTACAGAAAATGGCAATTTGAAGTTAGCTAATATATAGTTTAATGATTTTCTGGGCAAGAAATCATGTTATTGATTGAAGATATATCATAGTGGGCTGGGGATTTAGCTCAGTGGTTCCAGCATCTGCCTCGCAAGTGCAAGGTCCCATGTTCGATCCCCGGTACCAAAAAAAAAAAAAATATATATATATATATATATATATCATAGTGTTAATGTATTTATTACCAATACAGATCCTCTCAAATAGTTTCAGAGAAAGAAGAAAATACTTAAGATAAAATAAGTGCAAATACATGAGGAAAAGCTGCAAAAAGAACATAGTTATGTTATAAAAGTAAACAACTTATTTCTCAATTGCAGTACAAAATGAAATCAATACAGATTTATATGTTGCAATTTGACATGGTCCTTAAAAAGAAAAAAGCTAGTATATATTTCACTAATTTCTTTGCCATGGACTGGAGTGCTCAGAATCCAGTACAGTCACCCTTGGCACTCATGAGTGATGGGAGCCCTGTGTATAAAATCTGCTGATGCTCGAGACCTTATAGAAAAAGGCACTGGATTTGCACATAACCTGAACACATCCTCCTGTGCATTTTAAATCCTCTCTAGATACTTTAATGAATACAGTCTAAATGCTATGCAAGTAGTTGCTATAAAAAAGCCTGTTTGTATTCAGTATAGATGCAATTTCTCCCCAGTATTTTCCTATGAGGCTGACTGAATCCTTGGAAGCAGATCCCTGAACATGGGGGCTAGCTGTATGGTTTCTCTGAGCTAAATGCAGTCCTCTACCAGTGTAAAGAGGAGAGTGATTTCCACAAGAAATCAAGCTCCTTGGGAAAGCAGTGGTTAAAACTTGCTTTGCAGTCAGGTTATAAGGTAAGTACCCTGCAGTTCTCTTCACCATAGAACTCTACCCATTCCCACTGCCACGGCCCAGGGTAATTAACACCGTCTCTATTCTGGATTAGCTCAACAACTTCTTATATGATATCCAGGACTCCAGCCTTAATCTCCATAGTGAAATCAAAATGATCTCTTAAACACATTAGAACTATACTGATCTTTTAATTATGCAAATCTGATTTTGCCACTACCTAGCTTACAAAACTCTTAATCCACTCTCATGTTCAAAACCTTTCCTGACCTGGCCTTCCCATTAACCTGTCTAACATTCTCTTGCTACTAGACCATCCTGCATTATACATCTTTCCTTCAAGAAGCCAGACTCTCAAGAGCTGTGTACATATTGCTCTGTCTCCAACTTGGCTTCTTCCTAAGAATGTTCAGGTGACTAACTACATGTGATTTTGTCTTAGGCACAGGCATTAAAATCTTATTCCTCAATAAGACTTCAGTACACACAAATACATATTCTACCTCAAAACTGTATCCTTGGAACTTTATCCTCTTTTCATTAATCAGACCTCCATGCCTCTGACGTGGGCCTTGTAAACTTATTTAATATTGCTTTACATATTTATTTATTTATTTATTTTACTGATTTCTACATTATACACTGATGCTTTACATCTAAACTAATTTGTCCACAATGATAAAACAAGTGAGCCTGTATTTCCAACATTCCCTCTGCATGCCTGGTTCCTTAAATGCCATATTTTTTGAGGAAAAAAATATTACCAAAAGGCATTCAGTTATTAATCTTTTAAATTAGTGAATATAAATAATATAGTACTAACTATAATGCTGCATATGTTCAGAGCCTTAGCTGTTATGGTGCTCAATGCTGCATGAGACAGTCCCCTTACCCTTTGCAATTTGTTATTTTAATAGCTGCCTTTGCCAACAGTGCTTCCACTGGCTGTTGGAATTTCAACTCTGAGAGGAGGACAGAATATCTTGGCAATTGAGTGTTGTGGCCCCCAAATCACAGGAAGTTTCCAAAATAAAAGAAACTGATCTACCTACCCTCTCAGCTACTCACTGACATTTACAATGATAAAAGACACACACATAAATAATTAAAATGAACACGATGAATGCTGTGATAAAGCTATCACCAAAGGTTTGTAGGACAGGATGGTAGCAATACATGTATCAATGCTACCAGGAAAGGAATAAAAGGTAGAAACTTAATGTTTCTTGAGTATTCTCTATGCACCAGGCACTTTCATAGGTTATATCACTTCGTCTTCACAATGATGCTAGCGTGGACTCTTTTCAGATCCTTACTTAGATGAGAAAACCACATACTCAAAAATGCTAGCCTTCTAAAATCCATACCCCACAGGGCACACATTCCTACTCTTCAGGGCCACACTAATCAAAAAATGAGTAGATCTGGCAAAGCACTACTCTCCAGTAAATTAATCATTTTCATTTTGAGTATGATTCAACTAAAATCAGGAAATAAAAAATGCCAAAATATAGTGGCTGTTTGTGATGTTAAGCCTGGGTTTGTGAAAAATATCTGACTGTGTTTGGTGTTGAGAAAAATACTTGACTATATTTGGTAAGAGAAAAATGCTTTATACATATATTTTCATCTAATGAGCTAAATTTACCTAATCAGCTATCCATAACTTACAAAAAATCTAGGAAACACGTAACACAGCAAATAGGTCACTTAGATAAACATGGGGATATATTTTTAAACTTATACCAATAAACAAAGGTTTCAAAATACTTATCTAACCACTTAATTATATGTAATACAAAGGTTTCTGGCATAAAATTTTAATAAAAACCAAATACAGTAAATTCAAATATAAGTTGAAAGAAATACAACTCTTTGATTCTGAAAAGTAACAAGAAAAATCTCACCTTTTATATATTTTTCTAGATTCAAGTCAATATTTCTAAAGCAACTATACACCTTATTCATAGAAGTAGTGTTACAAAAGACAGAGGACAAGTAGATAGTAGTATTGCTAGTTTGCAGAAAACTAAAGCTTGGACTTTTACTTCTTTCGTACCTTAATAGTTCTGTTGAGACTATGAACTTCTGACTATTTGCATCCTAAAATATTTCCCTTTTTGAGAGTGGCTCCAAGCTTGTGTGTGTTGAGTATGTTAAACTATAGGCCTGAGAAAAAGATGATGATGCAATCTCAGCTTTAATGCCATTATGTATACACCTACTCTATTTATCAACTGGTGTAGCATTACTGTGTTCTTGAAAGATTTCTGGGTAACACAGGATATGTAACACCACAAGTGAAATGATCTGAGATTTAAAGTCAGAACTCCAATGGATGCAATAGGAACCCGAAACAGGCTCAAAATACACTAGTATGTCTTAAAATTTCAATCAACTCTTTCAATGCAGTCTTCCTTCCACCCATTATTTCAAAAACACTTTAGTTACCACTTGATAAACAGAAGTATGAATAAAATTTTTTTGAATCAGTGATTCTCAGACTATTTTTAAACTGTATAATAGTAAGAAATGTTTTACCCTAAACATATCTGCATGTGCTTGCATATGTTACAGAAGTCTACTAAAATTCATAAAATTTTCATAAAATGATACCTATTCAATATTGTATGTCAAAATACTATATTTTCTATTCCATTCCATAAAAAATTTTTTTGACTACACAAGAGCATAAAATTCTTAATGTATAAAAATAACGTTTGAAGAGACGGAAGTGCTTATTACCTTGATTTAACCATTACACATGATATACATGCACTGCATTAACCCAATGTACCCAGAATGATACACAAATATTATATCTCAAAAATAAAAATTAAATGCTGCCTAAAATCCATCAAAATGACTTCAGAATCAACTAAGTGGATCCCTGACTTCAACTTAGTGATTTTGATCCCCTCCCTCCCACCCAACTATAGAAATTATCTTAAAACAATTTACTGCTCATTGTGACTTTCTGGAGATCTGTCAGTGAAGGGACAGTGGGAGAAGTCAAATCTAATTTCTTTCCCCCTTCCCCAGTGACACTAGAGCTCATATGAATTTTCAAGAAAAAGCTGGAAGCTCTCACTGTGACAGAAGCAACTTCACGTGCTGTGATGCTTTAACTGAGCCCACCTGAGCCTGATCACTCAGCTGTTTAGCTTTTAGACAGTGCTGGCAATGTCATTTTCCCAAGTGAATTGTGAAGTCCACCAGAACTCGCAAGAAGACAGTTGTCACCTCCAAAAGAACCTGTAAGTTTGTAGTAGAAAGCCCTTAAGTTTATCAGAAACGAAGAGTAAATTCTGAATTTTTAAAAAAATGATATATCTTGGGGTAGGGAAGAAAAGAATTTAAGAGGCTGGGAATTTTGTGTTTATTTTTAAATTTTACAAAAAAATGCAAAGTAAGTAAATTTCATAATATAACTTTCTAAATGCCTATTTCCAGCATCTAGAACAAAATAAACAGCAGGAGCTCAGGAAATATTTTCTGATTTCAGTTAAGGATTCTGATGTAATTCAACTATGACTTCACATGGGAAACGTACTTTCTTTTTATAGTATTGTTTTATAATGTAATATATAATGTTTTAAATTGTTATACTTTTGTCTTATTAAATTGACATACATTCTGAAAAAAATGTTTTAAATATTAACCATGTAAATCATGATTATTATAGTTGCTGTGATTTGTCTTTTATTTCAATGACTCAGAGAAGAAAGGATTCTGTTGCCCTCTTGTGGTAATTTTATTCTGCTGAATTCTCCAGGAATTCAGTACCAACCTGAATTCTTTCTATTTCAAGGGTCAGAGCAGTTACTTTAATCATAAATTTCTGAACTTTCAAAAGCAGGACATACACTTTTGTCCCCTGCTGCATATATTTTCTGCCTTCCTTTCAGTTTATAACTCAGACATTTAGTTCTTCCTATTTTACAAAACATTTTGTTAGTTTCCAATTGCCATACTAAAGGAATTTTTCTGAAAGTTATTTTCTGTATTACACAGATATAGCAAATAAGTACAGGGAATCTCCATCATCATATATAGGCGTTGGTAGGTGGAAATAACTCAAAATGGCTGAGCATTGTCAGCAATTTCCCTCAAGAGAACAGAAGTCAATAGTCTAGACATTCCTGAGGTCAATGACACTAGTCTGAATATTTTAACTTTTTAAAAGTAATGAAACAGTCTTTCCTTTAAAACAGTCTAGATCATATGCAATAGCTTATACTTTTTCTCCTACAGCACAAATAGTCCGGCCTCTGTATCTGCAGTTTCCATATTGGGGGATGCAACCAACGGCAAATTGAAAATATCAGGGAAAAAAATAACTGTGTCCGTAGTGAACATGTATTGATATATTCTTGTCAATATTCCCTAAACAATACAGTGTAATGACTATTTACATATCATTTACACTGTATCAGGTATTACAAATAATCTAGAGATGATTTAAAGTACATAGGTGGCTGCGTGTAGGATATATACAAATACTAAATATTTTTAAATAAAGAACTTGAGATTTGTAGATTCTGCTATCTTTAGGGAGTCCTGGCAGCAATCTTTTGTGGATACCAAGGGATAACTTGGATACTGAAATATCCACTATTTTACTTTGTAAAATGAGCAACATATAACATGCCACCATGAAATAAACTGTGTAGATAATACTACCATGAGGGATTGAATTCAGGCAATGGCTCTGATGACAGAGGAGAGAAGAAATTTGAGAATGTGCTATTAGTTATTGCTAGAATGTAAACTTTAGACCCCATCATCTAGATGGGGCCTACATTTAGACCCCAACATTTAGCAGCTGAGTGGGTGTGCCATCCAGAGGTAGGAAATGATATTTTCAAACACAATGCATTTGTGGTGCCTCCAGGAGACAGCAAATAGTTCAATGGGTTTGAGGATGTGGAGCTCAGCAGAGAGAGGATTATAAATTATTGACGGCTAGGCAGCAAAATGAACCTGGATGAGAATCATCCAGATGGCATTCAAAGCATGAAAAAACATCAAAGTAAGCTCAGGCCTGGCATCATTTAAGTTCACCCCCACCCCCACCCCACCCCTTAATAGAGGAACTCTGTATGCTTATAAACTTTGTTCATGTTGGGAGAAACTGAAAATGAGTTTAAATTCTATTTTGTGGACCAGAAAACTGAGGGTCAAAGAGGTTAAGTGACTTTATTTAACTGTGCAGAGTTGTTCCATCCTATCATTCAAGTATTCTTTTTCTCTTTCTAATACTATTATCTTTCTAACACTACTTCTGCATTGTAATTCTTCAGAGAACAGGAAGCAAAAGATTTTTCAACAACTGTTCGGTGGCAATAGATGTTTTTGTACATATTATAAAAACCAACATGTTCTATTTCCAGGAATAATCTTCCAAATATATAGTTTGTTATGAAATAAGACTCCAAATTTACAATTCAAAACATGGTTCTTGTGGCCAACTCTATAATTATAAATAGCAAGTGACAATTGCATCAAACATGAGAATGTTTATGACTTCAAACAGCAAAATGGCTATAGTTATAGTTTTTTCTAAATCTTCAATGGTTGAGAATGGGTTTCACTAGAGAATTCTACCATATATTCCATAACACTTTTTTTTTTTTTTTGGTACTGGGGATCGAACTCAGTCCTTACACTTGCGAGGCAGGTGGCAGAACCACTGAGCTAAATCCCCGGCCCCCATAACACATTTTTGTAACTGCCCAGTGAAGACAAGCATCAGTAAGAGGCTTCTCTGCCCTACCTGCTTGGTCTGGCCGCTGCCAGCCTGGAGACTTGATTGCGCTGGTGGAGCTCACGGGCTTGAATGCTGCAGCCGCCGTGAGGCTGGTTGCCCCTGGTCTGCTGGGGCCTGCGCTCTCTGAGCTCTCAGGCCCGCTCCGAGTTAGAGCTGCAGGTGGAGCCAACTGTTGAGAAGCCTCCTGAATATTACTGTAAAGGAAATAAAGAAAACAAAATTTAAATAGAAAAAAAAATAAAGGCAATGAAAAGAGGCAACACTTGTTCTATACCTTGGGAATTCTATTTAAAAGGTGTGCCATGAGAAAGTGGGCTGCTGAAAAATTTAAATAAGCAATCCCTTTAAGCAATAAACTAATTTCTTTTCCCCATCCTATCTTAATACTTCAGAAGAGCCAAATGGATTAAAACAATAAATTATTGGTGAATCCCTGAAAATCTCTGAAATGGGACTGATGCTTTCTTCTTTTGCCATTTTTCATTTTATAAACTAAGTTTCTCTGGCACCCCATCAGATATATTTTTTTCACTTGCACACTCAACTCAGTAAATATGTAAACACCTACTAGAGGCCAGATATTGTGCCACATGGTGATAAAGAAGAGACAAGGTCCCCTGCTTAAAAGAATGTCTAGAGACTAGACTACCATGATCTTCTTTCAACCAGTTATCAGCTTAATGGGAGGCCTCACCTGCACCAGTTTAGTTTAAAAATCATATGGCCTATATTACCAAGTCACTTGTTATTTACAATTATAGGGATAACAGAAAGCAACAATTTGAGGTGGCTCAAATGATATGATATAATACACGCTTTGGAAAGCTACAATAAGGAAGTTATTTTTTCAAAAGTGAATAGTAATAATTTCCCAAGTGCCTCTTGAATCTCACGTAACACCTAACACAGGAGGTATGTGATCGTCTATCCTTAACAAAGGTCAGCTTGCAGGCTGACCCTCGAATGGCATGTAGGAATTTGACTGATAAACTGTCCCCTGAAGTGACATAAAACTTTCTCTGAGTGTTAAGAGTTGCTCATGGTGCCCAAACTGTATAGACAGCATAGTTTATAATGAATACTACTTTCCTTCTGACAGTCTGGAATTTGGGTACAAACAGGGCACAGGGTGTCCATGTAACAAGTCCCCCCCAAAACTTGGGTCCTCGGTCTCCAATGAACTTCTCTCATAAACAGCACTTTGCATACTTTACCACAACTCCTTGCTGGAGGAATTGAGCATGCCCATGTGACTCCTGAGAGAGGACTCTTAGAAACTTGAGCGTCACTTTTTCTAGGCTTGGCCCTATGCACCTTTTTACTTTGTTGATCCTACTTTGTATTCTTAGCTGTAATAAACTGTAATCACGAGTATTACTATTTGCTGAGTCGTATAGATTAGTCTAGTGAAACACAAAACTTGAGGATAGACCTGGGGCACTTTGGCACTGAACAATTTTGAGAAATGAACTATAAATGCTTTAACTTTCATGAAATACTGCTTCTTATTCTTGTCCTTTCAAGTTCAAGTGAAACAGAGCCATCTTTTATTATTTCTGATCAGTTTTGTGAGAAACAAAACCTTGCTTGATGTTGAAAAATACAATGAAATGTGTAACACTTCAAAAACGTTTATCACAAACATAATTGCTTACTTAATGGGAATACTGAAAACAACTGTCACTAAAAGCAACACAAAAAAAAGCATTAATAGAAAAAGAGTTCAAACACTATTAGATAGTGGCTAGATGAGCACTTTAATATCTCTGTATGAAAATTATTTTCCTTCTCCAAGTCTCAGCCACCTAAATTTTAGATGAAGATAATAGTTCACTGGTAAGATTTCCATGATTAAATAGGATGATTATGTATAAAGTACTTAGCCTACTCTAAGGCACAGAATATAAGCTTAACATATGAAAAGGATAATTAATGTATTTGAATAATAAAACTTATTTCCAATAGTTTTGTTCATCAGAAATAATTCTGAAATACTTATATACAAGTGATTTTTGTTCTAAGATTAAATTCCTAATGACAATTTGTTAAAAATAACCAATAATCTACATAGTCATTTTTCTAAGGAGAACACTATAACCAAGCAATATTATAAGTTATAAATGAAACAAAAATATAATTTAGAAGTAACAAATAACCTATCATCATTTAATGTTTAGTAATCTAAAGGAATTAAAACTTAATTCCAGGGGAGTTGCCAAACAAACTTACTTAGGAGAGTAATTCAATAGGAGCCCAATGAAGTCTGGATGTGGGAACTGGTAATATTAGGCCAGGCCAGGGTATGAAAACACCCAAGGGAAGCACAGATCAACCCTCACACATCTGACATAGGGATTCCCTCCAGGAGGCTACTCTGGGTCTAATGCCAGTGAAACAAATCTTCAGATCTGGTGCAGGAAAAGGAGGCACTTCCTAACAGGAAAACGTGTCCAAAGGAAAAACTTGGTTCCTTGTAATGCTTTTCATGAAAGCTTTGGCACCAGAAGGTACTTAACTCTATACAAAGGATGGAAAAGCTACAGAATGGATGGAACCATTAAGAGGTGAAGGGAGAAGGTACAGTCTAGCGTGGCATTCAAAGCCTTCTAAGATAAACGTACAACCTACCTGCCTGACCATATCATCTCTCACTATGTCACAGGAACTCCATTCTGGCCATTCCTCAAAATTACATGTCTTTCAGGCTTTACACACTACATACCCCTCCCTCTCTCTGCAACTATCGAAATTCTACTCACAATTAACAGAAATGACAATATCCATCTCGCACTGTGTTCCATGCTAAGCAAGTAACAAATATTACTTCATTTAACTACTCAAGTTTCGAGACGTAGAGACACTCCTTTTAACTCATGGTACTTATTAATAGAATTAAATATACTTTTACACTGACTTGTAAAATACATCTTTAAATTATTAACAGAAACTTTCTTATGTATCTCATTTCCTCTAATACATTATAAACTACCTAAAGTTGGGGACTTTACTGTGACTTTGGGTATATAACATAAAACAGGTAAGTATCCTCATTTGTAAAATGGTGTAAAAATGTTGCCTTTATACCAAGGTTATTTTAAGAATGAAATTAAGCTCTATAGAGTACCTAGCACCCTGGCCTGACCAGCACACAGTAGAGGTGAAAGCAGTGAGAAGGACTGTATTCTTGTTTCTAAATCCCACAATATCTAGCTCAGTTGATAAGTACTTTTACTCAATAAACACTCACGACAATTATGCTACTAAATGTAGTTTGTGGGTAGTTTTGAGTCTAGGATTTTTCTAAAAATTAATTTTACTGGTACATTTTAGGTATACAATATGACATTGATCATTGGAAATTTGCACCTTTACATAATCTCTCTTGGTTCTTATTTTAACCCTCTTCCTCTACCCTCCCTTCAACCCCTCCATCCTTCCCTATTTACAAAGACTGTTTCCATTTTTGCATTTTCTTATATTAACTCCATTCCCTTCTTTCTTTTCCCCTACCCCTCCCACTTCCCCTTCCCCTTTGCCCCTTTATTTCCTATTTCACATTATCCTATTATACCTTTTAGTGCTTATTTACACTTTCAGTTTCTCACACTAGAGAAACTATTCAGTATTTACACTTGTGTCATATTTATTCACTTAAGAGTATCACCTCAATGTGCATCCATTTAGCTGTAAAGGTCTCTAATTTCTTATTTTTTATGGTTGAGTAATATTCTATTTTATAAAAAGACCACAATTTCTTTATCCAGTCTGAAGTTGATGGGCAATTGGGCTGGTTCCAAGTTTTAGCTATTACAAACTGTGCTATTGTGAACATGGGTGCACATGTATCACTGTGATATGATTCTTTTAATTCTTTGGGGAAGATACTCAGTAGGGGAATGGCTGGGTCAAATGGGATTTCCAGTCCTAGTTGTTCGATGTATCTCCATACCGATTTCCACAGTGGTCACACCACTCTACACTCCCACCAGGAGGGGAGCAGTGTTCCTCTTTCCCCATAGCCACACCAGCATTTCTTATTCATTGATTTCATGATAGCAGCCATTCTTTCTGGGGTGAGGTGGAATCTCAGCTTTGTTTTTATTTGCATCTCTTGAATGACCAGTGATGTTGAACATTTTTTCATATGTTTATTTGCTATTTCTACTTCTTTGTCTCAGAAATGTCTGTTCATGTCAGATGTCCATTTTTGGATTGGGTCTTTAAATTTGGGAGGTCTGATTTTTTTAAGTTCTTTATAGATTCTAGATAGTAGACCTTTGTCTAAGGAACAGTGGTTGAAAATTTTTTCCCACATTGTGGTTTGTTTCTTCACACTGTTGGTGGTTTCTCTTGCTGGGCATAAGCTTTTTAATAGGAAGAGATCCCATCTGTTGATTACTTGTGCTACTTCACGGGCAACTGAGGTTTTGTTCATACTTTTCCTACACCAATGTCTTCAAGAATTCTACCTAACCTCTGTTTCAGCCAGTTCAGTGTTTCTGTTTTAATATTTAGATCTTTAATCCATTTTGATTTTAGTTTAGCACTTGATGAGAGATACAGCTCTAGTTTTAATCTTTGGCAAGTTAAAACCCAGTATTTCCAGCACCATTTATTAGAGGCTAGCTTTCCTCCAGTGAGGGTGCATGGCTCCTTTGTTGAAGATGAGGTGGCTGAGTGTGTCTGGAGTTGTTTCTGCATCTTCTAATCTTTTCCACTGGCCCTCAGGTCTGTTTCTTTGCCAGTATCATGCAGTTTTTACCACAGTAGCTTTGTAGTATAGTTTCAAGTTGGGGGTTGTGACACCCTCTGCCATGTCTCTGTTGCCTAGAATTGCTTTTGCTATTCTAGGTCTCTTCATGTTCCAAATGAACTTTTGGATTGTTTTCTTGAGGTCCATGAGGTATGCTCCTCACATTTCAATTGGAATTGCACTGAATTTATATAGCAGTTTTGGAAGTATGGCCGTTTTCACTATGTTGATTCTTCCTATCCAGGAGCAAGGGATGTCTTTCCATTTTCTGATATCCTCTTCAATCTCTCTTTTCAGAGTGCTATAGTTTTCAGAGAAGAGGACTTTGATTTCTTTTGTTAGGTTGATTCCTAGGTATTTCCTTTTATGGATGCTATTGTGACAGGCATTTTTTTCCCATTTCTCTCTCAGTGAGTCTGTTGTTTGTGTACAGGAAAGCTACTGATTTTTGTGTGTTGACCTTGTATCCAGCTACTTTACTGAATTTGGTTATTAAGGCTAGAAGACTTCTGGTGGAGTTCTTAGGGGTCTTCTATAAAGAGTATCATGTCATCTGCAGATAATGACTTCTTCATTTCCTATATTTATTTCTTTTATAACTTTCTCTTGTCTAATTTTTCTGGCTAACGTTTCCAAAACTATATTGAACAGGTGTGGTGATAGTGGACATCCTTCCTTATCTTGTTCCTGATTTTAGTGTGAAGGATTTCAGTTTTCGACCATTTAGTATGATATTGACTGTTGGTTTTTCATAGATGGCTTTTGTCAGATTAAAGTAGAGAAAAGACCGTCTATTCCAATTTTTTGTAGGGTTTTTATCATGAATGCGTGTTGGATTTTGTCAAATGCTTTTTCTACCTCTATTGAGATGATCATATGGTTTTTGTCCTTTTGGCTCTATTGATATAGTGTATTACATTTACTGATTTGTGTATGTTGAACCATCCCTGCATCCCTGGGATGAATCCCACTTGATCTGGGTGTATGATCTTCTTGATGATCTTCTGCATTCTATTTGCAAGTATCCTACTAAGGATTTTTGCATCTATTTTCATTAGTGAGATTGGCGTATAGTTCTCTTTTTCGGTTGGGTCTTTCTCTGCTTTGGGGATCAAGGTGATGCTTGCTTCCAGGCATGAATTCAGGAGTATTATTTCCCTTTCAATTTCACTGAAGAGTTTAAACAGTAGTGGCAGTAGTTCCTCTCTAAATGTCTTGTAGAATTCAGCAGTGAAGCCATCAGGACCCAGGCTTTTCTAAGTTGGTAAGTTTTTTATTACATTTTCAATTTTATTGATTGATATTGCATTGTTTAGAATTTTCAGGTCTTCTTTGTTCAACTTTGGTAATTCATATGTATGTATTGACGAATCTGTCCATTTCTTCTGTGTTTTCCATCTTATTGGTGTATAGGTTCTCAAAGTAGGTATTGATGATCATCTGGATTTCTGCTGGGTCCATGGTAATTTCGCCATTTTCAGTCCTAATTGCATGGATTTGGGCTTTTCTTTCCTTTTTTTGATAAGGTTGGCTAAGGGTTTGTCAATTTTATTTATTCTTTCGAAGAACCAACTCTTGACTTCCTTGACTTTTTGGATCGTTCTTAGTCTCCATTCCATTAATTTGTGCTCTGATCTTTATAATTTCCTCCCTTGTGTGAGCTTTGGGTTTGTCCAGCTCTTCTTTTTCTAGAAGCTTGAGGTTCAGCATCAGGTTGTTTAATTGGGCTCATTCTGTTTTCCTAATATGAGTATTCATTCTATGAATTTCCCTCGTAAGACTGCTTTCATTGTGTCCCATAGATTGTGATATGTTGTATTGTCATTGTCATTTAATTGTAGGAACTGTCTGATTTCTTAATTTCTTCTGTGACCCATTGGTTATTAAGAAGTGTGTTGTTCACTCTTTTTTTTTTTGGTACCAGGGATCGAACTCGGGTCCTTGCGCTTGCACAGCAGGTGGTGAAACCACTGAGTGTGTGTTGTTTAATTTACATGTGTTTCTGAAATTCTTGAGGTTTCTTTTGCTATTGATCTCCAATTTCATCGAACTATGGTCTGATAATATACAGGGGATAGGTTCAATTCCTTTGCTCTTACTTAAACATGTTCTATGAACAAGTATGTTGTCTATTTTAGAGAAGGAACCGTGTGCAGCTGAAAAGAAAGCATATTCTGATTTGTGGGGTGGAACACTCTGTAAACATCTATTGAGTTCATTTGTTCAAGAGTTTGATTGAGTTCTAGTATTTCATTGCTTATTTTTTGTCTAATTCATCTATGTATTTGTGACAGTGGGGTATTGAGGTCCCCCACTACTACTGTATTAGTGCTTATCTGATTTTTCATGTCCATTAGTATTTATTTTATATAGTTGGGCATACCAGTGTTTGGTGCATATATGTTTATGATTATCATCTCTTCTCTTTGGATTGTTCTCTTTATAAGGATGTAGTATCCTTGTTTGTCTCTCTTATTCAGTGTTGGTTTGAAATCCATTTGATCTGCAAAGAAGATACCTACTCCTACTTTTTTTTCAGGTTCCTGTCACATGGAGTATTGTTTTCTACCCTTTAACTTTCAGTCTATGAGTTTCTTTCTAAATTGTGTTTCTTGTATGCAGCATATTGTTGGATCTTCCTTCTTGACCCATTCTGCCAGTCTCTTTCTTTTGATTAGTGAATTGAAACCATTAACATTGATGGTTATAACTGATACATATTGACTTACCATTGTCATGACTTTTTCTTTCTGTTGGATTCTACCCCTTCGCGTTTAACTTATTGTCATGCCCAATGGATTCATTCTGCTGGGCTTGCTGGGGTTGTGGTCATTGTTGTCTTTTCCTAGGATATTGTCTAAAACATTTTGGAGTGCTGGCTTGGTATTCATCAAGTTGCTAAGATAATCTTTGTCATGAAAGTATCTGATTTCTCCATCAATTTTGAAAGATAGTTTTGCAGGATACACCAATCTGGGTTGGAGGCTGTTTTCCTTTAGGGTTTGAAATACGTCAATCCAAGCTCTTCTTGCCTTGATGGTTTGTCTTGAGAAGTCTGCTGTGATTCTGATGGGCTTTCCTTTCTATGTGATTTGTTTCTTTTCTCTCACTCCTTGTAGAATTTTGTTCTTCTGTTGGGTTTCTAGAATCCTAACTATTATATGCCTATGTGTAGATTTTTTTTGATCAAGGCTAGTTGGAGTCCTATATGCCTCACTTATCTGTATGTCAAGTTCTTTTCCCCTCCTTGGGAAGTTTTCTGCCATCACTTCTGTGAACAGTTTTTTTGTCATCTGCACTCTCTCCTCTTTCCTCATTGACTCTTATCAGTCTTATGTCATTCTTCTTTGCATCATCTAGCAGCTGCGGATTGATTTCTCATGGTCCCTTACAATTTTAAAGCAATTTTTCTTTTCCTGGCCACTAGTTGCAATCTTGTCTTCTATATCTGAAACTCTGTCCTCACATGCACTCATTCTGCTGTGTAAACTTTCAATGGAGTTTTTAATCTACTGGAAATGTTTGCATCTGTTTTATGGATTCCATTTGTTTCCTATGTTGGGATTCCTTCATGTTACTCAGCTCCTCTATTTTTTTATCTGTGTCCTCTCTAGAGTTATTAATCATGTCTTGCACTATGGGCACCATCTCTGCTGTTATTTGGGAAATTATTTCTGAATTCATTTTTTCGAGATCCTCTTTTGTTGCCAATTCAGGGAGTCCAGGTGGTCGAGTATGAGATTGTTTCATCTTGTTTCCCTTTGCGGTTGCTTTAGGTGATCTGAAAGTCTGGTTTTGAGACTTGTTTACATTTCTTCTCATTTCAATGGGGGCAGGGGGGAATCTGTGCTGCTGGTGCCTGGGCGGCTCACCTACTTGGCCCTGGGGGTGGTGCTACAACATCCCAGAAAGTTCACCTCCTCTGTGCTGGGGGCAGTTCTGGTCCTCAGCGATGGGGTTGGTGTTATGGCAGCCTGGAAGGTTCACCTCCTGTGCGCTGGGAGTGGTGGTAAGGCAGCCCAGAAGGTTCACCTCCCCTGTGCTGGGGGTAGTTCTGTGGGGCAGTGGTCTTGAGTCTAGGATCTTAATGCCAGATATAATCTTGCTTCTCAACTCAATTTTAAATCACATAATTTTTCTTAGATTCCCATGCAATGAGCATCATACATGCTTAAAAAATTTAGGTGTCTTAGTTACTTTTCCATCACTGAGATAAAATACCCAGCACCCACAACTTAGGCTCACAGAAGTATTCTGTGGTTGATAATCTTAGGCAAAAACAGGATGGCAGAGGGGCACTGTGGAGGAGGTGCTCAGCCCAGGGCAGCCTAAAAGCAGAGTAAAGGGAAGAGCAGGAAGGGAGAAATCCCTTCTAGGCCAGGCCCCCAGTGGCCCACTTATCCAGACTAGGCCCCACCTCCTAGACTCACTTTCAGCTCTGAACTGATGAGTGCAATATCCCCAGGATCCAAAAGCCCTACCTCTGAACACACAAGCCTTTTGGGAGGCACTATAGACCAGTGATGGTGAACATTTTAGAGCTTTCAGTGATACAAACAGCCCACTGTAGCACACATGTCATAGGTTCATCACCACTGTTTTAGATCTAAGCCACAACAACTAGCTTGTACGCATTCTCTCCACTAAAGCAAGATGCTTAAATCTTTTTTAGATATAAAATGCCTGAAGCAGATTATAAAATATTATAAAACTAAGTTACAAGCAAGAAAATTGTTCCATTTTTATGCTTAAATTCAGGATTGATCATCAGTTCAATTTTCTCTGAGGAAATAAGAATCTCATTTATTTAAAACATTTAATGTAGTAATGAGTGAATATTAATCTAGATAAACATATCTAAATATATGATATCCAGGTTTCTAAAAATCTTAGCATGTCTTTTTTCTAATTATTAACTGTTGACTACTATTTAAAGAAAACATATAAATATTAGGTACAATGTACTAAAGGCAAAAGGATTACTAAGGACATTAGCCACAGTATTTTACATTTGGAAATACAATGTTATCGGTAATCACTAGCAGCAAAATATTCTAAAATTAGCAACTAATTTGTTAGTATAGTAGCATGGTTACTTCTTAGACTGCTATGTTATTTCTGAACTCATTATTCAAATATATTTTTCAAAATGTGCTTAACGTATACCAAACTTCTAAACAAAATTAAAGTTCTTTCTAAAGGATTCTAATAAGGATATCAATATATATCTACAAAGACCTACTGCTAATACCACAGATACTGAAAATAAAATATGGTCATTTTCAGAAGACTGCCAAATAAACACTGAAATAAAATAATAAATTAATATTACTTGGAACTAAAACACACATCACAGTTTTTGTTTCATGTTTCAAAACCTGAAAACGGAGAAAATATACTAGAAGAGTACAGAGTTCTTTTCAAAATTAAGCTAATATGGAAAAAAGACAAAAGGAACAAAAGTTAACTTTCAGTGTCAGTAACCTGGTTATCTTGAGTTGGCATTCTTTTCCCATATTTGTTTAACTATTACAACAAATAAAGTTCAGCTACAGATTGGGAACACCTGGGAATTTTAATCATATTATCAAAGGGAAAACTGCTTAAAAAGTAATCTTGAGAGTAACTTTTATTCCAATTACATGTTTAAATAAGAAAAAATCTATCAGTATATCAACAGGTTTAACTATCAATGCCTAAGCTAAATAGTTTTTAGCTAAAGTCTCACCAAAAATATATTACTATTCAGGTGCTGAAATGGCAGGCAAGTAACATTTTTGGGAGGGCACTAACTACAAGAAACATTGTATTTTACAGAATTCTTCCCTGAGAACTCTACAAAAGGACCTGGATGTATAGGGGTTCATGAGTGTCCTTCCTTTCCAGGAATCTGTGTTTATAAGAAAATTTTTATATTTTACTAAGCATAATTCCTGACAGTTTTTACACCAAGGCTCACAATACTAAATATACTGTAATGCAAAGAAACAGGTTTGGTGTTATACTGTAATTACAATTTTAAAGGTGGTTGTCAAAAAAAAAGCAAAACTCAAGAGATAAAACATCTCTGACACTATGTAATCTCCCCTTTTGGGAAACCCTTTAGGTTAATAAGGGTTTTTTAGGAACCCACATTCTTGCTTCCCAGAATGCCAACTAGCTTACCTTGTCAAGAACCATTTCCTTTCTCAACATCAAATATATTTTTTCTGTACTCTATTGCTATTAATAAAAAGCAAAGACAATGGCTACTAACCCTTGCTTTAGAAATAGGTCACCAGTCCTTAACCGCATACATAGCTCTAGCTCTATGTACTGGCACCCTTCTGGAGAGAAGATCTATGTATGAGCATAGGCACTTTTCTGGAGAGAAGATCTATAGCAGTGGTGGCAAACCAACGGCTCACATGAGACAACAGGCTGTCTGTATCACTGAAAGTTCTAAAAGGTTTGCCATCACATTCCATCAGGTTCTCAAAGTGTGGAAATGTGGTCAGTAACCTAGCTCTCTACAACCTTAGCCCTGACAAGGGAAGACTGCTAGTCATTTAACTCTCACAATTCTGCAACATAAAATAATTATGGGTATTTTTTTCTTAAAGGATGATTATTTCTCTTCCTGTTTAAACACCTTTAAAAGTAATCCTAAAGTTAAAATCAAACACCTTTAAAACCTCTATAACACTGGGAAGAACACAAGCATGTAACAAGACAGCCTAGTTACATCAAGTTATTACTGTTGACAGTCATAGTTATACACTCTGCCACTGATTTTCTGTTGTCAAAAATGATTTTATATAAATTTTTGAAAAATAAATAATTTTATACAGTCGAGGTGACACACTTAGAGAATACTTGGGGTGTTTCTATTTTTTACATTATGAGTAATAATTCTGGCCTAATCACTAGGTCAAGAGAAACACTAACTGTCGTGTTTTACACGGCTGTGATTTGGCTCTGGAGTATCCCCTAAGGATCCTGTGGTAGGCTTGATGCCCAACCCGGGGCATGACTGGGAAGCAGTGGGACTAGCACAAGGAGAGGTGCACTGCAGAAAGTTAGGTCATGGGGTGGGCGCACCCTTGGAGGGGTACTGGGCCCCACCCCCCTCTCCCTTGGTGCTCCTTGTCCCTTGTAACTCACCACACACTCACCACGATGATGGTCTGTCTTGCCATAAGTCCAAAAGCAGCACAGACATCTGACTACAGACTGAAACCCCTGAGACAAAACAAACTTTTCCTTCTTATACATTGCTTACTTCAGGTGTTCTGTCACAACGATGGAAATCTTACCAACACAAATATTTCCTAGAAATGGTAAAAAGCAAGTTGATTTTTCAAGCAAAACCCTCATGTTTAAGAACTGTTATGATAGTAGCCAAAGAAAATCAATTATTAGTATTTTTCATTTTTTAAAAAGATATGTCTTACTAAGATACGTCCATGCAATATAAGGCAGAATGCTACTACAATTTAAATACTGGCACAGCTACTCATAACAAGCATCAAGTGTGTTAATGAAAAAAATCACAAAGAATTAAAAGGTGAGCTAATAGTTTTTAAAACTCACAAAATAATGGGCCTGTGGATGAAGACTGCATTGAAATTATAGTTAACTAGAAACCAGGTAACAATCAGCTCTAGGATTGCTCATTGGCCTGTTACTATGGCGATGAGTGTTAAGAGTAGGCAGCATCCTTACAGCAGGCCACCACCTACCATGTCCACTTCCCTCAGTACCTTGCTTTCTTAATAGGCACAGAGCCAGTTGATTTCAGGGGGGACTGGAAATAAAGGAAAGCTACAAGCTTGGACATAGGGCGGATGCACAGAGCACCCAGGAGGAAGCAATACGGTTCAGGACTGGAGAGCCTGGTGAGCATTTAGAAGGAGTTTTAAATTAAAAAGAAAAAAACACATACTACCAGTAGTAGAAAGTAGTCTGAAGTCTATGATTTGAAACACTTCCTTTGAGAGTGAGAGGGAGGGAAGTGCGAGGCAGTGAGGGCATGAGAAAAGAAGGACTGTGAGTTTATTATTCTACTCATATACAAAATGGACTAGATTTTCACCAAAAGTGGGCAAGGTAATCTTTTAGAAAGCATTTAAACAGAAATTATATAAATACAAAACAAACCCCTACCAAACAATTTCTCTTTTTTTAGTGGGAGAAAGGGGTGTTTCAGTACTTAGGCTGTAGGAGAAGATATCAACGGAAACTTAATTTCTACTTGATTCTGTTTCAAATATAAAAACTGAAAATTATAACACTCCTAAAAAGTCAGTAACTGTATGACATGTAATAATCCACACAAGTAAGAAATGCACATAAATGATATCAATGGGAAGAGGTCAAAGGATGATTTTTTAAAACAATAGCAACAAATACTGTGGGGTCTACCCATGGTTTATAGAATGGAGCTACTACACACTGAAGAGGTCACGGTGGAGCATTGAGTCTTTCAAACATTTTATTTGAAGTGACTGTCAGACGTTGAGAATTCTGGGGACACATCAGACAGACACTGCACATGTACTCAGTTCACCTGGTTCTTGCAGCAATGACAGCAGACACTGTAGCAGCTGCACTGCTCAGAACTGCAGCACTGTATCTAGCAGGAGGAGAGAAGGTAGAAAAGTTTCGAAAACCATCCAAAGAACCTTCTACATTTCTCGTGGAGCTGCTTAAACTGATAAGTAGGAAAAGAAAGGAAAGGAATATAAAAGTAAGAAAAAGTAGCATAATAAATACAAGATAGCAATCTTTCTATACTAATATTTAGATATTATAAAGGTGTACAATATCTGAGATGTAATAGGAGTTCAATTATTTAATGCTGGTGTGATTTTTGTAAGAAATTAAAATTCGATGTACAATTCTATATAAAACTAATTTTTACATATAAACATTCTTAAATGTTCAAGTTCTCTAGTTCTATTTAAAATTAAGTGAAAAATCATATAACATGCATTTGAAGACTGATTTGCCAACAATTAAGTAAGAAATAAATCTACATATAAAGCTGAATTTCTACAACCACAGAAAGAAAGGTTAAGTGGATTTTTCCAAAAGATCCCTACATCAATGTTACCACAGAGATGATATATACCAATAATGTGACATTTTAATGAGACCTATATTTCCAGGAGAAAGACGTACAACTGCCTGCTTGTTCAGAAGCAGCAGTATGTATTAATATGAACAAGAAATAACTGTTTAAAATGTTGAGAGCAGAGCTCTTTGGAAAGAGCAGGCACTTTTGCAAAAAATAAACAGTATTTTATAGTGCATGCGACCAAAACATTGCCTTCTTTGCAGAGTTCCGTATTTCTATTTTAACTTAGCTCTGCAAGGATTCTGAAATGCTGAGATTAAATTTCATCTTCAGAACTCTTATTACTTAATAATAATTATTTTCCCTTGGTCTTTTAGAAAAGGTTAAATACCTAGTATTAGGACTGCAATAGTATTAAAATTGGTTATCAAACTGCAATTAAGAATTAATCTTTAGCTGGGGATTTAGCTCAGTGGCACCAGCGTCTGCCTTCCAAGTGCAAGGTCCTGAGTTCAGTACCCAGTACTGAAAAAAGAAAATTAATCTTTATTAAGTAAAACAGTCTCAAATACATTGTGTGAAATTTGTCTCTCTTCTTTATTTATAGGTGTAAGTTATTGATCAAGCCCATCACTATGGTCTAACCACTGTTTTCAGAAGTTTGTAGCAATGACTACCTTCTACACAAAGTAATTATTTGCCAAACTTAACAATGGTGAGAGCTCAGATGTCTAAAACTGTTGAGAGTGAGCATAAATCCTCTCTCTCTGTCAAAAGAATCTGATATGTTATTAAACCCAGTTTTATATTATATAGCTATACAAACCACTGGAAGGAATTAAAGAAACAGTAGTCAATTTCAAAAAACTATAAAGCATTGTTAACGCTGTATAATTTTGTGCACATCTATCCAGTAAATTGAACTGTACTGTTATGTTTTAACAACAGTTGTGAATGATTACTAAAGGAAAAAAGAAAGGGAGCTGGAGAGAGAAAAGAAAGATGTTACCGATGGCAGAGCAAGGTGCTAAGTGTTAAGGTAAAGAATGACATTACCAAGTAATTGACTTTTGAGTTTCTTAAAAATTGCATCTCTGAGGAAACAGTTACTATTTAGGAGGAAATAATGACAAATAATAAGAACTAGAAATTTAAGTTATAAAAACATCAGTTAAAAAATCAGCTAAATTATCTTTCCCAGTAAGAAAAGGAAACTAATGATTTTCTCCTATCATATTATATCACAAATAATAATATAAGAGGACTTACATCAGCAGAGTTGCAATTTTATATAAGTGGCCTTATTTATCTGAATGCACTTAGAATATGTATAGGCACTGGGGAGCATATTACAACCTTTTCTCTCTTTTAAGAGTTAAAAGCTCTTAATTCAGAAGACCAGACTTATGAGAAACTCAGAAAGGTGACTTTGCAAATCACAGAGTGAAAATAAGACATGGATTTCCTAATTCTATATTAGGGTTAAAAACCCAACCCCAGCATACACAGAATACAAAAGCAGTGTGAAGCGGTGCTCTGCCGCCAGCCAGTGCCAAGCACTTCTGCCTACATGTTAGTATGTCAGTTCTGTAACTGATGGTCACTTTTTCTTTTTTAATCAAACAGTTTTAGTATTTAGGTTCACTACCAGCATTGAAATTGAGACACATGGATAAGGAAAAACTCCACCTAGAATAAGTAGTTGCTACTTTAGAAAGTGTGGCTACTTGGCTACCAATATTTAACACTTAAGGAACTGCAGGGAGGTGAGGTCCACTCTTAAGTAGGTCTTCCAGAGAACTGTCAAACCTAAGTTTTCAGAAGTAAAATAAACAAGACAGAGGAGATAATAATTAAAAGTACAAAAGGCATTTAATCATTCATACCACCTTTTAAAATGCACATTAATTCAATTCTGGGAATATTGCCAGGTGGTTGTTTAAAACAAGAGGTTAAAACCAGAACCAACACCCTTAAACACCACAAAATATAAGCTGTTCTTCCCCCACATCCTTTAACATGGCTACTTCCATGTGACAAAGGGTTATGCATACAGGGGGAAAGATGGATAGGAATTCTCAGTCACTGAACATGTACTGTGAATGCGCTAAGAAAATTTTGACTCTGAGAAATAAGGTGTTCAATACCATAGATGTAAAGGTATAAAGGTCAGATGGAATTTGGGCCAGGTCTACCTGTACTATTCCCATTACATAATGCTCTCCAGCACTTCTTGGTGCAGTTGCTCAAATAATAAATGACAAGAAAGCAACCAGAAATTCCCTTTCAAGTCAGAATGCTGCATCTGTGGATATGAAATTGTGTGGATGTTGCTTAACTTTATGTAAACCAAGTACTGTATCAAGTTACATGGTATGCAGTTACATGCAACTGTGGTGCTGAGTGTATTTCACTTGGCTTTTCTGATAACTATACCCTTTTTCCCCCCTCTTCAGAATAACAATTAATTTTAGAACTATTATCAAGTAAAGAAAAAAGGAAAAATGTTGGTTTCAAAGAAGAAAGCAACAAATACAACACTTGGGGAGAAATTAAACAGGAAAAATATAAATTTACCTATTATTTTCTTTAAAAGCCTCTGGATTAAAAAAAAAAAAAAAAAAAAGAAGGGAAGCCGGGGATTTGGCTCAGTGGTCTGTTGTTTGGCTTGCAAGCGCAAGGTCCCAAGTTCGATTGCCAGTACCAAAACAAACAAACAAAAAAAAATAGAAGGACAATTCATGTTACATTGATTTTTAAACGGAAAATATCATACTATGATGAAGAAACAGAAAAGGAGAGCCTACTATATTCCCATTTTTCATTTAGAAATTATCACTTTAAATGTACAGAGTTTAAGAGAAGTATCATGGTAGAACTATACTATCACTTAAGAAGTAGAGAAAAAGAGTTAAAATAAGAAATATTCTGCAACATGAGTCAGCAAATCATGGACCAAAGACCGAATATGACCTGCTATCTGTCTTTGTACATCCTAAGAGCTAAGAATGGTTTTCATATTTTAAATTTTTTTAATTAAAAGAATTATTTCATGTAACTTCACATGTAAAAAAACACAGGAAATTCTAATTTCAGCATTCATAACTGAAGTTACATCTGAACAGCTCTAAAGTCATTCACTTACATATCTATGACTACTTTCACAATCTACAGAGAGGTGAGTAATTATGACACAATATACAGCCCACAAAATTTGAGGTATTTTAATACCTGGACCTTTGGAGAAAAAAAGCTGCTGAACCTTGTCCTTTAGAAAAACCTCCCCAAACAGCTCAGAGTAAACTGTCAAATGTCCAGGTCTTCTGACTGTTGTTAGAACTGCTCACACTGCTCTGAGGCAGCTGTGGTCTCAGGCTATCTGTCCTTCAGTTGTCTCCCAAAGCTTTTCTCTCTATCATACTCGCTCCAGTGCACCCGGCCTTCCACCTCTTCTTGGAACAGATTCTGCTGCTTCCCACCACAAGACTCCAGAAAGCCTCCTACCTCTAGTTTTCTAAACTCCTGTCCTTCCACACCTCCACTGGGCTGACTCCTCAGCAGCCCTCTGAGCTCAGTTTAAATGTCACCTCCTCCTGAGGCTTTCAGTTCCCCAGGGCACCGGGGTTATTACACACTTTCACATACTTCATCTTTTTTGGTTAGAAGCAGCTCTGATTAATAATATGTCAACAGCAGCCTAAACTGGTTCTTTGTTGCTTAAATGAGTTTTTGTTTCTCACCAGAGAGAGATATAAAGACTTTCTCCTTCCCAGACATGTTTGCAGAATTGGGCCTGCAGCATGTTAACCCATGTTTCCTAAAAATGAACAAAGAGCTATTGTGTCTTTCTCTGCACCGTGTCTACACTTTCAAGATGGATCCACGTTAACAATCTGTCCAGGCAAATCAGGCATGATGTTGTCTTAATAACTTACCATTTCCACCATCCTCTGGGACCATGTGAGAGGAATTTTTTTCCATCCCCTAATCCTGACCATTGCAAATAATATTCTTATGCTATGTACTCTATCTCCTCCCTTTTCTTGAAGGGTGTCAATTGACTTATCCCTCTTTCTTACACTGGATAGTCTGTATCCTCATTTGAAAATGCTATAGATTCTCTTATAAAAAAACTATATTTACCTGTTATTTTCCTGTTCCCCTTAAGAGCCAAACTCTGAACTAACAGTGTATCACCAACCTGTCATACTTCAATCATCCCAACTGTGCTCCACACTCCAACACTCCATAAAGTCATATTCAAGGTCACTAATGACCTCTTTGTCGATAAATCTGACTGAAAATGGGTATTCATCATTTTTATTGTGGTAAAAAACCCCCACATATCAAAGAATTTACTATCTTAATCATTTTAAGTGTACTGTCCAGTTAAGTGTACCTACATATTCATGTTATTGTGAACTAGAACTCCAAAACCATTTCATCTTGCACTCTTCTCATTAAATAACTCCCTTTTCCCCTTCCCTCAGCCTCTGGTAACCACCTGTCTATTTTCTGTTCATATAAACTCGGCTAATTTAGATATCTCATATACTGTAATCATCCAGCATTTGTCTTTCTGTGAACATTCCTCATTTCCCTGAGTCTCATCGGAACCAAATGACCACTCTTCCTCTTGTCTTCTGCACCATGACCCCATACACTTGTCTTTCTGCCCTGGACCCTATTTGTTAGTATTCTACTATCATTAGTAGAGCGACATACTGCTCCTTCATAGCTTTAAATATCTTCTGCATATTAAGTGTCCCAGATTTATAATTTGCACTCAGCTCTCTCCTATGAGCAGCAGCCAGTATTCTGAATGATCTTTGAATATTTTAATAGCTGTATCACAGCATAAGTGAATTAACTTTTCTCAAATGAACTCTTAAGACCTTTCCCAAAATATGTTCTTCTAATTGACGCACTTCCTCTTACCTGTTTAAAAAACAAAAAACAGGGGCCAGAGGTTTAGCTCAGTGGTTCTGCCTCCTGCCTCGCAAGCCAAGGACCCGAGTTTGATCCCCAGCACCAAGAAAACAAAAACAAAACAAAAAAACCTTTTATTTCTCCCTCACCACCTCCAGTCATCCATCACCATACCCCAATTAACCTACCTGAAATCCAATCTTGAATCTACCCTGCTATTCTCTATGGCCACCTCCCTTTCTCATCCAGACTGTTATAAACACTACCTTATACCAGTGGTTTAGGAATTATCTAACTGTTCTCTCGTCCCCTCAATCCTGCCACATATAAGCCCCTGCATTGTCTGCCATGACCTAGTGTAGTCCAAAGTGCCTTAAGAAAAACAAAATGGAACAAAACATTTCACCGTAATCATTTAACCTTACAATGGATTCCCACAGCAGTTAGTGTAATATCCAAAATCCTCAACATGTTCTACACATTCCTGAATGGCCTGTCATTGGCCTGGCATGATGTACCTCTCAAGTATCTTCCCACACCAATTTTCCCTTTATTCATGTACCTCCATTCACAACAGATTATTTTTCCAATAGCTTGAACAAAATCCTTCCATAATTCAGGCCATTATTAATTATAATGTAATACTGATTTTAGTTTAATATTTAACTTACATGTTATATTTTGATAATTAAAGTGTTTTCTCATTAAGAAAGCATCTAAAATCTTTCTAATAAATTTACAATGTATTAAAATTATCCTCAGCAATCTGCTAACGTGACTAACTTACTATATGGTAGAGCCACTATACTACCAACTAGTTGAATGGAGAGAACAAACACGGGGCTGCAGGGTGTTAAAGTTCTCTTATCAGTAATAATATTTCTATATGTTAATTTGCCTCATTCAGATTCTGATGGAATTTAATGCAAATTAAGAAGGATTGAACTCTCAACAAATGTAAAGTTTTAAACATCTGAGAAATCTGGGCATGGTGGCACACGCCTGTAATTCCAGCACTCGGAAGGCTGAGGCAGGAGGATTGCTCCAAGTTTGAGGCCAGCCTGGGTTGTTACATAGTGAGTTCAAGGCTAGCCTGAACTATAAAGTGAGACCCTGTCTTAAAAAACAAAACAAAACAAAAAACATCTGAGAAAGAATGCAGAAACTTCCTTCAGCAGCAAAAAAACTTTCAAGCCCACCATGGTAACACACATCTATAATCCCAGCATTCTGGGAGGCTGAAATAGGAGGATCATAAGTTTGAGCACAGCCTGAGCAACTTAGAGAGATCCTGTCTCAAAACTAAAAAGTTAATAAAGGGTAGGAATGTAGCTTAGTGGAAAGGCCCTGAGTTTAATCCCCAGTATGAAAAAATGAAACAAAACAAACCTTGTAGTCTCCAATTAAAAGCCACTATTTTCCATATAAATATGATAAAAATATTAGAATGACATATCTCTACTTGAGAAATTTTCAATACAAGAAAAAGCTCACAGATGTTAAAATACATATTTTATAGCATATAAAGGTAGAAAATAAATTGTCCTTGGTATTTTCACTCTTTCATAAAGCAAACTTTCATGCAATAAAATTGCTAAAGCAGAAACTGGAAATGTATCAGGGTTATAGCTGGATTCTGCCTTTTAGGGGTCCAATGACATAGCAAAGCTATTTATTTTAGCCAAGGAAACTGCTAGTCATCTGGAAAAATGAGTATCTTTTCCTGGCTTCCTCACAATAAATATGGTGTGGTCACTTATAATTGTGATCTCCCTTCTGGAAAATTAAATCAACTAAAACTCAGGTGTAAAGTTCTGGTACTCTGAATCACAGCTAAATTTATTAACTGATTTCAGTCATCTTTGTGCTCTACATGTGGCAGGGGGAGGATTATGTGTTAGAGACTAAACAAAGGTTATGAAGTAAATTAGCAAATATAAAATACCATCCAAAACCACATACTTTTTAAGAGCAAAAAAAGACCCAAAGAATTCTCTCCCTCTCTCCCTGTGCTGAGGATGGAGCCCAGCCCCATGCATGGTAGGTAAGCACTCTACCACTGAACTACATCCCCCGTCCAAAGAATTACTTTTCTAGGAGTTTCACACTTACTGAACCAAGGAAAAGGTAGGAAAGCAAAAAGGGATATTGCTGAAGGAACTGGAACTATTTGCTGCTATATACTAAACTTGTTTCCCACCCTGAGGTTCATGTGTTGAAATCCTGAAGCCCCATGTGATGATATTAGGAAGTGGGTGACTAGGTCATCAGGTCAGAGTCCTCACGAATGGGAATGGAATTAGTGCTTTTTGTTGATGTTGTTATTTGGGGTTTTTTTTAGTACTGGGGATTGAATCTAAGACCTTGAGCATACTACATACGTGCTCCACCACCTAATTCCCCAGACCAGATTAGGACTCATAAAGGACACCTCAGAGAACTGCTTCTTTTGCCATGTAAGGACACAGGAAGACAGCATTTTGTGAACCAGTAAGTAGATCCAACAAGACACTGAATTTACTAGAGCCTTGACCTTAGACTTCTTAGCCTCCAAAACCATGAAAAATAAATGTGTGATATTTAAGCCACTCGCTTTGGTAACTTTTTTGGATAACTTTTGATATAGCAGACTGAATTAAGACTGCTATAAGGTGGGGAAGACTTTTCTCTTGGTTGACATACTCCACTTTCTCTTCCCTTAAAGACACTGTTTTACTTCCTTTCTTTGTCTGTTGTCTTTCCCTAAAGTAGTTTGTCATTATTAAGTGTCCAGTCTTAATATTTTATGAACTCTTAGAAGTATCTTGATTATTCCTTGATCTCTATAGAGAAAAAGTTCTATGCAGTCTAAAGACAAAACTGGTAAAGATGAATATATATTATATGTATAAAATATAATGTGCAGATTTCAACATATAATAGCAACTTAAAAACCATTTGCAACAGTACCCTGATAAAGGCCCAACTCTTCCTTAGCTGCGAGGCACTTAAATTCACCTTGGCCCCTCTGCATCATCAGTTTCTTCTCTGATCATTTCTAGCAATGATTTCAGAGACTTATTAGTCAGAAACAGCTTTGCCCTGTGGGCAAAAATGTCCTGTTTTTTTGTATTAAAATAGTATTATAAAAATTTATATATGACTCAGGATAAACAATATATTTGGTGGTGTTGAGTCAATCTGTCATCTATCTGAAAATGTGAGTGAATTTGTCTGAATGCCTCACATTGAGATGTCCTCAGAGAGACCAAGGCAGCATCATAGGCTCCAGTGAATGTCCTGCCAGCATTAGAGAACAACAGCCATGTGGCCACACTCTCTAGCTCTAGCTAGACAAAACAAACAATAATTAACAACAACAACAAAAAAATCAACAACATTCAACAATAAAAGATAATTACCTGGATTCCTACTTCTGTGTCAGGTACCTTCACATAATTCTGAGCCCACTTTAATTCCCTCCCCTTATGGAGCTTACATTCTAGTGCCCAATTTCTTCTAACAGACCCTGAAGATCAACTCCATCTTCTTGTCATCTCTGTTCACCTACTACCTCTTGAGGTGCAAATTCCTTCAGTCATCCCTTATATCCTGGACTCTCGGATCTTTACTGCTCTGTGCATTTCCTCATCTAATCAGTTCCTGTCCCTCTTGGCTCTTACAAACTCTCATTCTATCTCCTTTTACCATTCTATGCCTTCTGTGCCATCTCCTCAAACAGGAGCAGTCTTTTCTTCATGCACCATTCTGACAATGAGCAGCACTGTCCTCATCACTGTTTCCAATGCCCTCAAGTCATCACCATCCTCACAAGCCTCACTGCTGAGGCTCATGTCTGTTCACACCATCACTACCAGCCCGCCTCACTGTCTTGTCTCTGCTTCATTCACCATTTGCTCTAGGCCCTGGTTCACTGCCTTTCTCCTTACCTCATTTCTATAATCTCCCTTACTGACTTCAATGCCATCATGTTGAATCACTGAATAATCAACTTGAAGAGTAAATTCTTTGATTACTTTTCTTTAGTGATGTATTTTCTGAAGGCTAACTGTTACACCAGCAACACTTCAGCCATACACTCCAAAATTACCTTTACCTTTTCCTCCAACAAGTAAAATAAATCTATAACCTGGACGTTAAGCACCTGTTTTTCTCATTCCTCTCTCCCTCTCTTGACTCTATTACTTTTATTCAACTGAACTGACCCTTACCGACTGAACTAATTTCTACCAAATTCAATGACATCAATTTTCCAATCTCCAATATTTTCTACAATCCTGCCAGCTCTTCCTCTAAAATACAAATCCATTCAATTCTCTTCATTTCCACTGGCTTAAGACACTGTCATCTCTTGCCTAAACTATGGGAATACTTATTCAGAACAGTCTCCTACTTCCATTATTTCCTCCTTATAATTTTCCATAATATTCAGACTGATATTTTAGAAACATACATCAGATGTTACTGCTATGATTATAATCCTGTAGTGCACTTCTCATTTAATTGGGAAAAAAAATCTAAATTCCATAACACAACCTTCAAGGCAATAAAGGATCTGGTCCCTAGCTACTTCTCTCTCTCTCTCTCTCTCTCTCTCTCATTTACTAGGCTCCATTCATAATCCCCTTAAGTTCCTTAAACACCCCAAGCTGATGCCTATCTCAGATGTCAAGCTATTCCCTGGGCCTAGCTAGAGAGCATCTCTCCACATCTGCATGACTGACTTGTTCAGATCATTCATGTTTTAGCACAAATATCTTTTTCCCTAATTAGTATCTAATGATCTTACTTTTCCCATCCCCTCAATATAATCATTATATCACTCTATTTCTTTATAAAATATATCAGAATCTAAAACTGTATTTCCCTTTTTATTGTACATCTGGCCCTCCAGACTAAATCCATGACAGCACTCTGACTCACCTATAAACTAGCACTCAGGCTGGTGCGGTAGCACACGCCTTATCCTCCCTAATCCAGGTGTTGCAGAGGAGCAAAATGTTTTCATTCAAATTACACATAATGATACTGTATTAAATTTCATTTTTCTTTTTTACTAGATTTGGTCCAGTTTCCTAAATTCCCAATAGATTTTTGAAGGATGATCTGGTAAGAGAATATGTATGCTATGTCTTCCTGCTTCATATTTCCTGTAAATACAGGCAGCAGGTTATAAAGGTCTTCTGTCACCAGTTGATTCTTTAAACAGAATCTTTTGGTTAAATTCCTTCAACCTGTTTTGAATCCAAACACTTGACGATCGTTGACCTCATTTCATCATTCAATTCAAAAAGATCTCAGGAGCTTTTCTTTGATGACCTGTCAAAATTATTATTTCCCTCAATCACCCAAAATCTGTTAAATTTTTTGGTACCGGGGATCGAACTCAGGACCTTGAACTTGTGAGGTGGGAGGAGGAGGAACCACTGAGCTAAATCCCCGGCCCCTAAAATATTTTTTAAGAGAGGGGAAGTGGTAGATGTATACTTTCTGAACCTCAAGTGATGCTGATCCAACATCCCTGCTAAGTGTGTCACTTATTTTAACAAAAAAATATTTGATTCCACTGATATAATCTGAGGGTGAATTTTATTCCACCAAGTTTGTTTAAAACTTGTTGTTGTTGCTTCTCTGTATTAAAACCTCAAATTCACCAATTGTCTGACCAATGATATCTAACTACATGAAGCCATTAAAATCTTTCAGAAATTCTCAATTTTTTCTTATGAATTACTAGAATATGAAAATAAAGTATGTGAGAAAAGTAAGTGTGTAGCACCAACTCCACACATTTTATCCTAAATTTTTACCACATTCTTTTTTCAAAAATGTGAATTTAGACTCTTTAGGAGTAATTAGGTGCATCTGCAAGATGAACACCTATTATAAAGTCAGACATAGAAGTAGCACTCAAGAAATACCTTTTAATAAATACAAAAAATAGAGAAATGGGAAAGAGAATACATACATGGAACAATTGAGACTGATTTTAAGATAAATGTGACCCAAATACATAGTTCTTTAACTAAGAAAAGGAAAATTAATGTTCATATCTGTACTGGCCAATTGCTTTACATTATATCATGTAATACATTAGTTCAATTTTTTATAAAACATTATATAATAAGCAAACCTTCAGATGAAAAAAAATAAAACTTGGTCTTCTGAAACGTCAATGTGACTAAGGTATATAAAAGATAGAAAATTAAAATTTCCATCATGGTGAAGACTGGTTATTACCAATGCACCTAATTAATTTTTCAAGTTGTGATTTCTTTAGAAATCAGGAGATGAAACTGCAGGCATTTTCTTTCATACTGAGTTTTAGTACACATAAAGTCCTTTTATTTTCTTGTTTAATTCAATAAAACAATTTTATTGTATAATTTCATTCTCTAAAGATGAAAATGGAAAAAACCCAACAGCATCATGAAAAAAGTTATTAGTGTGATAAAATTCTGCTTCTAAAGGACTTGGTGCATATTCTGGATTATGAAAATCAGTTTTACAAACACTAGTTTGTGTAAATACAAGGTCTCTGTAAGTGGCAACAATCCAATTCTAATTTGGTAAAAGCATACAAGAAATTCAAGAATTAAAAGAAAGTTATAAAATGTGAGTGTGAAAACAAAGAATAGTTAGGAATTTATGTCCTTACCTCATAATTTTCACGTATTAGTCTAGCAAGCAACTGAAGTGTTGTAATCGCTTATGTTCAGTAGGTGGCGATGTTTACACTATAGTTACAAACCAGTATTTGAATAAGTCAGAAAGATCCAGTAGCAGAAAATGAAATCAGATCAAGTAGAAATATTCTGTATTTTACAATGGACAGAAATGACATCCTATACCCAATTTTTGGACCTGTGATCTTTTTCCCAGTTGGAAATTTTTGTGGAAATATACATGATGTCAGCTAAAAGATTCTCTGATGTTTTAACGAAAATAATTTTAAAAAATTAAGACTATGCTGAGGAGGTTATTGGTGTTCTGTCTTTTGGGGAAAGTATGACTTTTAATTATTGTCTCATAAAAATATATGAATGTCAGACGAGGGTAAAATCACCACTTTCTCAGTAGTTTATGAGGAATAGTTCTGGGCATATGTCTTAATAAAGTTATTTAATGAAGGACTAGTATGTCTGTAGTACACAATAATAATCAAGAAATGGGATCATTCAGCAAACTGTTTCTTCATTAGTCTCTTATAGGGTCATGGAGTCTGTGAACAATCTAAAATTTTAAAAAACTTATGGAAGTGTTTATCTTGGAAATATTTATGTAGATTCTCCTTTTTAAGTTGTCAGTACAAAAGAAAAAAAGCTTCTGTGCCTGTAGTAACTTAAGATCTATTCTTTCAGTCCCAAAGGCCCACTCTGACAACATAAGCTAGAAGTCATGTGGACATTAGTGCTTTAGGGTAGCCTACAAGAGGGTATTTTCCCCATAACCACTTTTGTTTCATGAAATATAATTGGTGACCTAAGTTTGAATTGTTTTGCTACTCAAGAGTCATTCTTCGCTTGGTAAGTACAATACTGTTTTTATACTTTGAAAACTGGGAAGGCATAATCATATATATATGAGAAATACATATGATATAATATATATCAATAATATGGGATATATGATATGAGAAAAATCAAAATACATCATTCCTTAAGCAAAGGAGATGAAAGACTGATAAAAGTATTTTTTGACACTACTAATTTTAGAGAAATTTTTGCAGAAACTAAAATGCTATTTTATTCTTATATAAACCATACAAATATTTTTAAAATTTAGCTGGGCATGATGGTGCATGCCTGTAACCCCAGCAGTCTGAGAGGCTGAGGGAAGAGAACTACAAGCTCATGGCCAGCCTGGGCCAACTTAGCAAGACCCTGTCTGGGAGGGAGGGTATAGAGAAGTAAACAGAATTAAGATGTGTTATGTACATGTACCAACTCTCCATGATAAAGGCAATTTTTATGTGCTCCAAACATATACTAATAACAAACAACAACAACAAAAAGGAATGGGGATGTAGCTCCATACAAAGGCCCTGGATTCAATCCCAGTACTACAAGCAAATAAATAAATTGTACTGTTTGGCAAATTAATATATTTTAGGTATACATTTATTAAGACAATTACTTTTAAATGAAATTTCCTATGGCCTCCCATAATTTCTTATGCCAGTAGGCCACATATTATTATTTCTACTAATAAATGTTACTAGTAACATAGCTTGCTTGCTTTATTTACTTAATTTGTATTTACGGTGCTGGGGATCAAACACAGGGCCTTGCGCATGCTATACACATACCCTACCACTGAGCTACATCTCCAGCCTTACTGCTTTTCTAAAATCAATACTGTATATTCTTAAACTTCAAACATTTCCTTAGTAATGACTAATTACTTTTGTTGGTTTTTCCAAGTAGAGCACTAAGCATTTTATATACCTGTTTCTAAGATTAGCTCTTTTCTCTTCCCAGGATTCACCTTGCTATTCATGCTAAAGCACTCCGAAAACCCAAAGGAAGAAGTGTTAGGAAACAAATGGTCATTTAATGAAAAAACTCTTCCCCAACTATTTAACAGATAGTAACAGGGAAAAGTGTTAACTTTTGGTAACTAGATTAATCAAGGTATAATTATTCTCCTTTCAAGCAACTGAGGGATGGTTCCACTTTACTTTCACTATCAGTCTTAATGTCCTATATTTGTATGAAAGTTTGACCTTATGTTGAACCTATAATTGGAATATTGTATACCATACTATAGCCAATTTTCCTAAAACTCAACATTTAGAGAACTGAAGAAAACAGCAACTATATACAGTTAATAACTCATGCCAAATATGGCAGGACATACTAAAATGCTTTCATAGGACACAGAGACCAACATCCGGAGCAGAAAAAGAAGCACCACAATATTGTTACAAGAGGAAAACACTAGTGCTTCCAGTTGGTTCCAATGCAGAATAACTTTCTCAAATGCTAATCTGTCAGACGAGTGCAAGTACAGAGGCAACTGGTGCACGTTATGGACTGAACTGTGTCACCACCCACCCTAAAATTCATACTCTGAAGTCCTAGTCCTCAGTGTACTGAATACAGGTTCTCTGAAGTGGTAATAAGTGTTAAAAGAGGTCATAACAGTAGGACCCCAATTCAGCATGACTAAGTGTCCTTACGAGAGGAGGAGAAAAGGAAAATGAAGATTAAGATGGCAAGAATACCCTTTGCAGTGGCCTGTATTACACCACCCTTTCCCTAAGAGCTTACACAGTGAGTGGTGGCCATCTGCAAGCAGGAACAGACTTGGTGGGAAACCAACTTCAGTGGTGGCACCCTGACCTAGGACTCGCAGCGTTCAGAACTAGGAGGAAAAACCATTGTCTATTGTTTAAGCTACCCAGTCTGTGTATCCTGTGACAGAGCTGCCTAGTACAGTATTTTCCTAGTTTAAGAAGTAGATTAACAGAGCTGAGTTGTGCAATCGTAACACTCACCTTCAAGATGAGTCATTTCATTTCACACATAAGCCTTTACTTACACAGCTACAGCTGCATCCAGGAAAAATACAGTACTGAGCCAATTATATAGCCTTTTCTTTCTTCACAGAGTTCATACTACTAACATGTAGACAAATACCGATAATACAAATTACAAAAGGAGACATAACAAGAGAGGTAAAAACTGTGTAGTAGTCTGTTAGTTCCAAACTGAGAAGACCATGAATGGTTGGTGGTGGTGGTGGAGAGGGTGCACTGCTGGTAAGAAATGTGTGGTTGGAGTTATGAGAAGGAATAAAAACCCTTGCAAGAAGGGTGTGTGACTCAGCCCAGTCACTTTCAGTGGCATACCACAGGCACTGTGGATGGGATGAGTCTTCCTTCTGTGGGATTAACTGAGTGCATTCTCAGATATTCGGTATCCTCAGCCCCTCATCAGCACCCTCCTGACATATAAAGCTACATTATCACCTAACACATTTCCCAAGGCTACTCAGCAGCAGCATCTCTTCCAGCAGAGAATTTTTTTTTTTTTTTAGTACTGGGGACTGAACTCAGGGCTTTCACAGAGCTTTGTCCCCAGTCACCTCCCAATCTTGTTTTTACTGTGAGACAGGGCCTCACTGAGTTACCAGGTGCTCAGGCTGGACTTGTGATCCTCCTGCCTCAGCCTCCCAGAGTTCTGGGATTACAAGTGTGTGCTACCATGCTCAGTTCAGAAGGAAAACTTTTAAGAATGTAAAGAAAACAGCAGATAGGTTAAAAGAAAATTTATTAAGTGGCAGATTAAACAGCTAAGACATATTGAAATGCTGCAAATGGAAAATTATAACATGTAAATTATATTTTGCATGCTGAGATTAAGTGTTCATTACTACATTTCCTCAGTCCTCATTCTCCCTTTGTAGATTCTCATTTCATTGCTTCATTGATACAGCTTTCACTATATTTGATTTCTACATCAAATATACCTACCTATACCTTTACCTACTCATTTCTCCTCAGTGGCCTCAGATGTGATCAACAAAGAAACATTCTTCACTCAAGGCTAAGAAAAGCAAATGCATCTTTGTTTGATTTTCCTGTACCCTTAGCTGATCTTTTGCTTTAGACTTCCCTAAATAGTGTGGTTATAGTTTGGGTTAAAGATTTAAGGAGAAGGGATAGAAAACAACAGAGAAAAAAAAATGATGAGATGAATAAAAGGACCACAGAGATCCTGTGTAACTGTGGTCCAAATTAGTATCTAAAATATGATGATCCTATTGCAGGTCAGATTCTCCAGAAGACAGACCCAGTAGTTTCACATGGAGGCTGCTTATCAAGAAGTACTTCCAGGACCAAGAGACTCAAAACAGACTGTGTGGGTGGTAGGAGTGGGTGGACATTGAGTTGCCTACCATTCAGGACTTAGGACAGCCTCAGCTGAGCCACTGCAGCTCAGGAGCTAGAACAGGCCTTCCCCAGGGTGCCTCATTGGGCTGCAATGGCCCGGCTTTACAGCCCACCCTGACCTTCCCCAGCACCAGTTCAGCAGCTCACTGATAGGGCAGCAGAGGTGATCTGCGAAGGCAGTCCGCCCCACACTTCTGGCAGTAGTGCATCATGCCCTCGCTGCGATGGCTGGGTGGATAGCAGTGTCTACCACAGAGCTCACCGCACATTTTAAAGAAGGAGAAACACAGGAAAGAATGATCAAGGAAAAATTTAATTTACTTGGTTAAAAAAATTTCGTGAATGGTATAAATTTCATCACAGTGCATTATATAGGAAAATTTCAGACACCCAAGTTTTGTTTTTGCATGACATTATATGTACTCTATAGTGTTTGTGCTTTTGTTTTATATATATATATATATATATATATATATATATATATAGCATTTTTATGCCTCCCTTTTCTGGGTCTTCTTGAATCTCAATAGGAGAAACACTGAATTGATAGTAATCAGGGCCAGCATTAATAGGTATGCACTTTATTTAGAAAGCTGGCAAACCTCTCCCATTCTTAGTTTTCTAATTTTCCTTGAGAGTGGTTAGATATGATAATTTCCCACTATGAATGTTGTGGAAGTTCTTTTCCTACATCTTATGAATCACGTTTCTACACTGTGCTTCCCCTCCTACACACTTCAGGGACACTGCTGAGCCGTGTACTAGCCACACTCCTCACACCTGCTTCCTCTGCTTGAACACTGCCCGCCTCATCACACAGCTGACTTCTTTTCATCTCCCAAGTGCTGGCGTTAAGGTCATCGCCTCCCAAGCCCACATAATCTAAACTAATCCTGCTTGATAAGCCACATTCCTCTCACATCAACCTATTTTATTACCTTGGTAACAAAATTACCTCAGATCATCTTGTTTATATATTTATCTGTTATTCACTACTGGATCCTTAGACATTTAAGTATTCAGTAATTACTCACTCTGAAGAATTAATATAGATAAAGAATGGATATTTATGATTCATATGACATTGAATAAATGTCAGAAAAACAATAATTTAAAAATTATTTATATAGGTAAAACCATTTTATTCTTTATTTATTTTTTGGATAATTCTGAATAACAGAAGGGGCCGCAAGTCTGTATCCTAATATAACATATTAAATAAGCTCTAAGATGACTATCTGAGCCTTCATAAACAGCATAATGATATACAAAATAAGTATGTTGTTTCCTCAAGTAATGTGTTTTTTGAGGTAGGAAAAATACATTTGACTGTGTATGAAACACACTCTATCTTTTGACTGGTAAAACATTACAAAAAATGTTAACATTTCTTAAGGGTAACTTTCCGATTTCATGTAATAAGCCTATGATAAAGTCTGTATAAGAGAGATAAAAACAAGTCATAAATTAAGTCACTAGACTTAATAATATTTGTGCATGAAGCTCTTACAATTTTTGGCTAGCTTTTTAGAAAGAATAAGAATATAAGATAGCTCAAAAGATTCACTGAGCTCAGGGATTCAACTTCTGGCAGGGTCAATGGAATGTCCTTTGTGATCCTGGCTGAATAGTTACCCTTACGCTAAACATGGTTCACTTCAAGTCCACACTTTCCACAACACATTAAATACTTTAATTATGAAAAGTATGAAATTCTTATTTTCAAATGGATCTATTTCAAGTTACAAAGTTCTATACATGTTCTCTTATCTATATTAAGGAAAATGCTTTTATTTACCTAAGGCTCTAGTTCTTTCAGCTCTGTAGTAATTTTAGACACTTTGTTCTTGGTGGAAAATACCATGTTTACCACATCATCTATTTTTGTGAGGCTTTAATTTGATTTTCTTTCAGACATTATCTTTTAAGATCAAGAAAGAAATATTAGGCCTAGGAAATCCTGGTCTAATTTTCTGACAGAGGCCAGAGACACAGTAATAACTGGGATGGATGTCAGGATCCTAAAAGCACAGGTAGGCAAGACCTCTTAGCATCTGAAGATCTGGTGCAATAAAGAAAGACATATATCATGAAGTATAGTACATTTTAGATAAATTTTAGAATTATTTTAAAATATATATGGCAGGCCAATGTTTAAATAGCAATGAATCACCAAGTGAAATTAATATTAGTTTCTCCAAGTTATGAGACAGTTCTTGTCTATGGTGACATTAAAGTAGAACGCCTGGAAAAATCAAAATGAATCCTTGAATACCAGCAAGAAACTTCACACGAAGAAGTTTCATGGCACACCACAGTCTAACTGGTCCTTATTTATACGCTAATCTCATAGGATGTTATCTTAAATAATGTAACAATTCAGGAGAAGAAAAAAACAATTATGGACCTTTGCCATGTTTTATACACATATTTCAGTAATCAAATCAAATTTAAAATGTTGTCCAAGTGAAATGTCAGGATAATTATTTTTCCTAAGTGATACACCATAACGAGTCTTGAATGGTACAGTTACTAGCCTCAAGGAAACAGAACAAATATAAAGCTAAGGTAAAGGCAACTTTATTACAATACTTTTCCAAACTTCAAAATGCATTTATTACTAAATTTAGGTCTAATATATAGTACATTATATTATACGTCAGAAAGCATTTCTGGTCAGATATTTAGCTTCCATGGACTGCCCAAAAAACAGCTTCCTAGGAATAGCAGCAACACACAGTATTTTATAACACTAAGTAAAATTTTTTTCTGGTATCTCAAAATCATTCATAATATAATTTATTTTATGTTATTTTCCTCTGACATAAAAACCAAGCATAGCTATCTTTCCGTATCTAACTAATTAACACCTGAAAATTTACTATACCATAAAAACATTCAACAGCTTAGGTATAGCTCCTTTAGTAGAAAACAGGATTTTGAATCTAACCAAACCAAAAGAATACTGTTATATTCTCATTGCAAACAGCAGAGTTCTCTTTTTTCCTTTAGGAGCTATATCTTGGCCTCCTGCTCTTCTTCACATAGTCATCCTGAACAGAACCTGCTTTAAAAGATACCTAAATCTACAATGAATTTTACTAAGAAAAATCTCTTTAGCCTTATCTCCTTGTATTTCCTTTCATAAAATAATTTACAATAAATTCAAAACAATCCATAATAATGAACTTAAAAATGATCTTGGGAAATGTAATAACGTAAAGGACATATTTTTCAAATTAGACAAGGATATTATTTGTTCATATACCTTTGCTTCAACCAACCAAAAAAATCCAACTTACAAAAATTTTTTCCAAGGTTACTACCACAATAACAATGGAAATGTGTACATTCACTGAATAGATCTAGTCCCTTCATTTCCTTTCTATGGTTTCATATTTCTGAGCTACCAGCTAGAACAAAACATGTTTATTTTCCTCAGTTTCACAACAATAGGACATTGTTAGAAAAGTATAGACTAGAAAAGGCTCTATTTTTCCACAAGGCAAATTAATACAGATTTCTCTATGAAGCTGAAAAAGAAAAAGTGAATGAAAAGATGTGTGCTGGCTGCTTGGGGGGCAAGGCTCATAAATCACTGTACATTAAGAGCACGAGCTGAAACTTCATGGTGCCAGTCACGTAATTTTGTGTATTTGGGACTAAAGACGTGAAGGGGTATCTTTTCCCTGTGGAAATAAAAAAAAAGAGTGACAGAAGAGTCATAAGAAAGAGAAAGAGAGAAAGACCATACACCAACTCCACCATGCAGAAAACATGCCTTATAAAAGCTTAATTGTACGTAGCTGTTTTGTTAAATAGCAAAGATTTTAAAGGTAGAACAGTTTTAGAAATTCAGAAATTAATCTAAAGAGCCCTTCTGGAAACATCCAAATAAAGTGACTGCAAGACAACACAGCTCATTCACAGAGAGATTTACAGTTAGCAAAGCACCCTCCAGGCCCTCTGCCCATTTCTTATTTCAATATGAAGGAGGATAAAACAGACACTAAATCTAAACAATATTTACTAACTTGGAAATCTATAAATTGTACATTTAGGTCATAGTAATGGCACTATGGTTAAATGTTTAGCTTCTATTTGTAAAGACAAACGCCAAACCATTACACTTGAAAATTTGACAAACCAAACTGAGACCATTCATGAAAGGAAAGTACTCAATTTACAAAAAAGAGAACTTACTTTGCCTTTTTTGTATTATCAGTTTCAGATTCTTTCACTGAAATACAATAATATCCAGGATTAGGTTATTTTAACTTCAAAATCATTTTAACAATTATATACATCAATCATTATCAAATGTTCAAGGTTCAGAGAGTGACTAAGAAAAATTTCATGCCATGTGGTTTTGGCTGTACACCATAGTCAGGATTCTTCCCCTGCCGAACGTAATTCTCCTGGACTGATGATACCTTATTTACAGTACCCATGTTATGCACAGCCTAATTTAAAAGTGCACTGTCCTAGGTTTGTTTTGCAAGAACTGCCCGTATGTCTCAATGCTACTCTCTGGGCCACAGAATATTCATCCATGAGGATCCCCAGAAGCTCACTTACAATGTTCAGTCCCAGTGATCTGGGCGAGGATGCGGAAAGAGCGGGACTGAGTTGTTCCAGTCCTTGGACGCCAGTCTTCAGTGTCCTCCATCAGCCTCTTCTTGCTGGCATCACTGTGAGTGGGTATGTGGTAAAACTCCGTATTGCGCTCCACAATGTGTTTCCTTGGTGGGCTAGGGATAAGAAGAAAAAAAAAAAAAAGGAATTAAAAAATCTTAAATTTTATTAAAAGGATAAAATATCCTTTGGTAAATTATTTATATTTTATACATTTAAGCCTCAAACATCAAAATTTAAATTGCTTGCATATGCATATCCAGCCTCATTTTTGTTTGAAAAACACCTTTCTAAATAGGTTGTTGTTTTTATTTAGTAAAAAATAAATTTACAATGTTAATATAAACTACCATTATAAGGATGCATTCAATAGGAAGATTACCGTTTAGGTGGGAATTTCCTTTTAATTGAGAGAAGAAGGCAGCAGAAGAAAGATTTCCAACATGAAGAAAAGGAAAGGAAAAGAGTAAGAAAAAAGAAAACTAGAAAATGAAAAATCTACAGTAGTCAAAATCAATTTAAAATTACTTGTATCACTCTTATTCCACATAAAACAAAGATATGGAGTATGATTTAACCACAATTAAGTATTATATCAATACGCTACTACAAAAGTAGTGTTCACAAAAGTAAATAAATAACTGCATTGTTCACTAGCCTCAGGGACCAAGAATGGTCAGGTTATAGGCTAAACTAGTGATTCTAAGCACAATTTTGAAAAGGGTCAGAATTCTTGTTTTCTACAGTTTTCTCACTCATGCGTAAAGATATGCTTGTCCTAAATAGAGCTGTTACACAGAATCAGCCCTTGAAGGCCGGTGGAATATTAGAAAATACTGATACATTTATCAGAAGACTAGGACTGAAATCTTGGCTCTATCACTTTTTTGATGTGTGATTTCAGACAAGTCAATTACACTAAGCCTCAGTTTTTTTCATTTATAAAGCAAGAATATCACATAAAAAGTGTGTTCTTCTGAGGATTAAATGCCATATTATATGTCAAAGAAATGTGTATACTACAGAGTTCAAGAACTTTGACTTTGCTAAAAACATTTAATAAAAACATTTCTATTAATAAAGCATAAACATTAAGTAATTTACAACATACATTATTTTAATACCTCAAGATCTACTGAACATAATCAACATTCCTCTCAAAATAGCACAAATGCAAACTGGTGGAGAATGGCCATGAGTTTAATTTCAGAAGAGAAAAAGGAAAGCAACTAGCAGACTACTGGCATGAGATGTGAGTAGAGAAACTGCTATAAATATAAATGTAATGTAAATGTAAATTAGATGTGATTGTCAGGAACTCCTAACACTTCCTCACTGTCTCTAAACCACCGGTAACACATGCATCACAGTCTCATTGGGCAGCTTGTACCACCTGATGGGACAGTGGGGCATGTACCACTGGTGGTGCAGAGCCACCCAGGAGTGAGACAAATTACAGCCCCATCATGAACATGTTAGCTTGCACCTTAAAAAAAATCAGTGCTACCAGCATGCCACATGACTGTTGTCATTTTAATAATTACTGCATGAAAATTGCCTCAGTACCCTAAAGATTTTTCCCAATGAAGAACATGATAGAATTAAAGTTAGTAACAGTTTCAAACACTGCATCTTCCACTCAATGTGTATTTAATATAAGTTACTTTTCCAAGTCTCAGTTTTCCCATCTGAGCAATGGAACTGCATCTTAAAGGTTGTTCTCAGGGATAAATATGATAATGTATGTGAAATGCTTTCCACAGTTTCCAACCTATAATTTCTTTTACGATGACTAGAAAAAAACCTGCAACACCATCTTATAAAGCTATAGCTTATCAGCATATACAAAAACAGAATCAGTTATGACTGCACAAAATAGTAAGACATAATAATTTACAGTAATATTTCATTATTCCTGAAGTGAATTATTTAAATGGCCTTTACTAATACTAAAATCTAGTCCTTTTAAAAATAGACAAAATTTTTAAAAACTAGAAAACAGGCTGAGATTATTTCATAAACATGTCTTTGACACAAGAGAAACAGCTCTTTACCACCTATAAGTACTTGAAAAAACTTATATTCAGGTATGGACCATATTATAGTTTTCAATTTTTCTGCAATTAGTGAGTGCAATTTACTAGTATGTAAAAATATAAAACAACAGTGGAAAAATAAAGACAATAAGGACACTAATTTTTTTAAAAATGATTTTTAAAAAAGGAGCCCCAAACTATGTCTTTAACTCCAATGTGCAAAATCCATAATTTTTGCCTATTCCTCTGAAGTTGGCTTACTAAATTTTTCCACTGCAGAAGTGTGGGTATTCCAAACGTACCCACTGACTCATATGAAGTTCTGTAGCATGAAAAACATGTTTCTCATGATCCTTAACATTTCTGAGAATTCCTGTAATGAGACAATACTAATGACATTTGCTGGTGGTTGTAAGTTAAAAGCAAGATGAAAACTTACAGAGAATCAAAGATGAAAATTACAAAACAAACCATTAGTTAAGTACTTACACAGTGCCAGGGTTACTGAAGAAGGAATAATATACACAAGAAAGATGTGAGAGAGAAGACATTAACGTTCCCCAGGATGATGGAAAATAAGAGATGAAAAAAAAAAAAAGAAAATAATGAAATAGCAAAATTCAAAGCAATGAACTTAAGTGAAGATGTTACACAAACACCATGCTTCAAAATAATCATATAAATAAACACAGACAAATAAAAACGAACAAATGTTAGTCAAAGTTCTGTTACATTATTAGGACAATAGTTTTACCTGTTTATTATCTTGAAAATTATTTTATGCATTAATGCTAGTTCAAGTCTCAAGTTACTGAATACCAAGAGAAGATCTACCAGTTTTTTACAAATTGTAAGTTTTTATAAAATTCATTTTATGAGTCCAAATTTTTATTATATTCCTAACAAAAGGTAGAGTAATGTATTTTGATGTAATACATAGAAATGGATCAGTTTAGAATCATTTTGAAAATAAAAACAAAACATTTCTAGTCTCACATGATAAAAATATATTAACAGGACATGTAATCTCTGTAACATAAATTATCCTGATCATATAAGGGAATGTTATATAAAATTATTTTTTCTTAAAATGTAGTATGCTGTAGTATGATGAAAATGTAAAAGGCACAGAGGATCATTATAATGGGCTACCTCCCAATTTTCATACCTCTCCATGTCTCTCACTACTATCATTCATAAACTATTCCCAGTGACTTTAGAACCAGGATGCAGGACTCCATAGTTCTGTTTTGCAGATGACATAATTATTGGCCAGAAAGGTGTACCTGATTTGATATGGGAAAGGAACTTCAAAACAAAATGCCTTCACATAGCCTAATAAGGGTAGAATTATGCAAAACAAATGCATTTCTTTTCCATTATGTATAGAAAAAAGTACAGTTTGCCAAAGAATATGTGTAGGGCTCTCCAATTCTACAAATAACTTTATTCAGAGTAAATAACAATTCATTATAAACACAGTAAGAAAACTGCTTTCTGATTTAATGTAAGGACTGGTGAGTATTGCTGTATTTGCATATATCAAAGTTAGTTTCATAAACTCAACAGAGGGCAGAGTTTCACAGAACGAGAGTGAGACCTGCTCTCAATAGTCCCTGTGTTATTCTTCTCTATTCACAATGGAAAGCACTCTCCCTATGCCTTGCTATTTTAAGTAGCAGGAAAATAATTGTGCAAAATAATCTTTCCTGATCAGTTAAACATTTTGAAGCTGAGGGAAAATGTTTTATGTTAATATGAATTTGGGGCAAAAATACAGTGTGGTGAAAGGCATTAAGTGGATTGGTTTCAACATAAAGATGCCATAAAGATTTGAATGTCAAACATGAGAAAATGAAAAAATGGAAACAAAGTCTTTGTAAATAGAGAGGGGTGGTGGGGTTGAAGGGAGGGCAGGGGAAAAAATAAGAATCAAGCTATATTATGTAATGGTACAAATCTCCAATGATGAATGTCATTGTATTGTATACCTAAAATGTACCAATAAAATCAATTTTAAAAAAGATTTGAATGTCAAATGGGGTGCTCAAATGGAACACCCCATCATGCATATTAGCAGCAAATACACCAATGTGATAGCCAGATGTCTGGGTCCCGGTTATGCGGCCCACTGCCCTGTGCCCTGCACAAGCTGCAATCTGTATAAGCCTCATTTTCCGCAAAGGTGAAATGGACTGAAATTTTTCTGCTTCCGACTTTTGTTTGTTTTGATATTTGGGTTGTTTTTGGGGGTTTTTTTTGCTTCAGACTTCTTTCTATAAGGGCTTATGTTGAATACATTTGAGGGGACTTTGAAAATTATACAAATATTGTTTTGTTGTGGAGACAGAACCCCCAACTACTCAAAAAAAAAGTGCTTTCTATGGCAACTGTAGCTTATGCAGATCAATTCAGTCATATAGTTTCTGTTAAATTCTAGTCATTAAAAACAAAGACTAGAGCCAGGGATTTAGCTCAGTGGTTCTGCTGCCTGCCTTGCAAGCACAAGGTCCTGAGTTTGATCCCCGGTACCAAAAAACCCCAAAAAACAAAAAACAAAGACTAAGTCAAAGTAATAGAAATATGCAGGTGATAGGAGAATGCACACCAAAAATTGATTTCAAAAGGCCTAGGTTCAAATCTTAGCTCTATACTTAGAAGATGCATGACTTGAGAAAATTACATAATCTTTCAGCATTCAGATTAAATGAGCATTAGACCAAATAATGTACTAATAAACATAGCACAATGCAAAGCAATAGCTAATACCAACATAACACATCCTATTACCTAATACATTAATGAATCTGATTCTTGAGCTTAAAAATATTTAATATAAATGCTTAAATTTATTTCTTCAAATCCCACTTCGTCTTTTTTTCAAATCAGATTGATTATTGCACTGGAATCTAGTAACCGGTCAAAGTTTTTATGTATAAGAAGTTAACTTTAGGGCCGGGGATTTAGCTCAGTGGTTCTGGCGCCTGCCTCACAAGCACAAGGTCCCAAGTTCCACCCTGGTACCAAAAAAAAAAAAAAAAAAAGGAAGAAAACTTTAAACAGATAATAAATCAAAGTTTGAGGATGTTTTTACTAATACATGGGTGTGCAGTACATATATATATTATATATATATGTATATTATAAACTATACAATCAATGAGACCATTGCCAATCAGAAAAAGATTACTAATTCAACAGTCAATTCTTTTGGATGTATCCCAAGATAGATATTCCATATTTCCAATTCTACTTTATATTGTGATGGTAAACATACTTCAGAACATGTTCAAAATAATCACAACTTTACAAGATTATTTTAAGTTCTCATGTAATGTGATTTTTATCTAGTTTTAAAGCTAGCAGTCACTAGTCAGTTTAATACCAATTTGAACAGAATACAAAAATTAAGGTTAGAAAGTTACACCACAGTGATTTTCAATGCCTACACCAACTGTTAATAAGTTGGTGATTATTTCACTTAACTAATTTCAAAGTGCAAGGACTTTCTATCACATACATACACAACTATACATACAGAAGTGTAAACCTGCCAGCACTGGAAAATTAAAACTCTCCAGAAAAATTAAAAAGGTCCTTAGAGAACTTTACGAAACACTGGTTTCTGATTAATTTATAATTTTATAAATTTTAAAATTTTATCAATGCAAATGTTAATGCTTGCCTTGTATCTGTAACTTTATTTTATAATAGTCATGATTGACATAAATTACATTCCCCAAGCACTGTTTCTTTTCAACCATTACACAGCAAACCCCACACATATTTTATGACAAAACTTAAATATTACTATTACTATAAAGCAAATCACCACAACACAGCAATGCAAACCAAACTTATTGTGTTCATTCTAAAGTATAACTCATTTGCAAAATTAATTTAATTTTGCGAAAAGTGGGCATTCATGCTGTTTACTCATATATAAATCACCATATTTCCTCTCCAGTAATGTGGATACTAACTTTGTCACGGGTGTTTTCTGTAAAGAAAAAAGCATTTTAAAATATTACTGCTACACCATTCATTTTTTCGTCTTCCACAACCAGGTTTTTCAACACAGGAACTATCAGAAGAACTGCAGTCCAAAACAACTGAAATACAGAACACTAAAAAGACTTACCTCTTGAAAGCAGTGGCACATTACAATGCAAAGACATAAGGAAAGGAAAAAAAGATAATAAGCTAAACTACTTGATGTAAAACAGCTTCCCTTCCAGCCTGGAATATAAAGTTCCCTCTGCTCTTCACGGAGTAAGGAGAGTACAGAAAACAGCATGCCAAAATCACTAATTTGTACATGTAGAAGAAAGATTTAAATTTCTTAAAGTGCCTTATTCATTATTATTTATCAGGAATAAGACAGTTTACACAGTATTAAATATCCTGAAACTATCAATATAACTTCTACATTTCATACTATTAGATGAGATGAATAGCTAATTATTTCTTAGTAATGATGTTCAGTAAGTTCTTGTGTCTTATGTTTATTAATTCTATACAAATTTAGGTGAGATAACTATCAAATTGGCAGCTAGCCACTTAAAATCTATTAAAAACTAAGTCTTCTGGGTACTTTGAGGAAAAAGACAACTCACGCATTCAACTTACTCTTGTTCTGAACAAGATTATTTTTAAAATAAAAAGTAACTAATGAAAAGCAACAATTCTCAACTTTCAAGAGCTTTGCTTTTGGCAACCTTATAAAACCCAGGGAAATAGAATGGTAAAAAGTCTGACAGAAAAGCAGTTTGATAACTGATGCAAAAAAAGCACTCATCAATACCAGAAAATGCCTACTCTTCCAGGTGACAAATCTCCCAATGAGTTAGGTGTAGGATTTATTCTGATTTTTATAATCTAAAGGTAGTGAGAGAGCATTTCAAATTTGTCTTTGAATTTCTCTACACTGTTTTCGGAGTAGTAAAGTTTTCATTGTCCTAACATCTGGAAAACATCTGAAATCAAGCTATTTTTAAAGACTTCTTTCCAAATGCAAAGCAGTAACTTGCTTTTTAATGATGCAAAACATGTAATAATCCCTTTTCTCCTAAATTTTGCACAGTGCCGAACATCAGGCATGTGCTTAATAGACACTTGCTGATTAAGAAGCTACATAAAGGACCTGCAACTACAGCAGTACCTAGTTTCAGCTTGAAAATAATAAACTTTAAATCACTTGAAGTTTAATCACCAAAGTTGTACTTATAAAACACAAAGCTGAAGCTCATTTAAAAACTACTACTTTTCCATAACCTCAACCTGTTTTTACCTGTACAGTTTTCCATTGAGAAAATGTGTCTTACAAAATTTTAAGAGGTATTAGGAGAAAAGATTTAAGTTAAACATTGACTACCTTCAGTGGATTTTTTTCCTACTGAGCCTGAAATTTAATAAATATAGTAAACTTATTTTTCAGCTTTAGGTGGGGCTAGTGTTTGACAGGCAGGCTCTTTCTTTTCAAGTTACCTATTTTGATTATTCTAAAATCTATTATCTTAAAATAGAAACACGGGATACAATTACAACCAAACACACCTCAACACTACATACTGCTTCTCTTCCTCACATGGAAGAAGTAATACTCTTTGAATTACACTAGTTTTCCTTCACATACACATCTAAACTTTAAAAAGCCACCCACACCCATGAAGCCATATATATATATAGCCCAGTAGCTGTTCTTCCAGAGCTACTTGCACTCCCAGCCGCAGCCTGGAACCCTGCCACCTTCTCTTTCAAAGCCTCAAAGTTGCCATGACAGCACTGCTACAAAGAGCACAGCCTCTTCATTACGTGAATTAGTATTCAGAAGGGATTATGTCTCATAGAAAGAACCTATCCACACAATTATTTTAATTACCTTTTCCTGGGAACTGGCATTGAAGAAAACCATCACATGTGCAGATTATTTCCTTTTATTTTTCTTTTAAGGTACAATTCGTCTCAAAGCTAATCAAAACAATGTTATGTAAATGACTTTGCTTGTTAAAGTACCTTCACTGAATTTCAAAAACAATAAAATGAGCATCTATAAATGAAGGTTGCTGAAAATTAATATACAATAATTGCAGGGTTCAACACGTTTTTAAATGTATCCCCCAAAAGGGAAAATAAGTGAATTTTCAAAAATTTCTACTAAGATTTTATGTCGAATGTCCACTCATTTTAGAAAAATCTCTATAGTGCTTCTGGTGCTATAAACATCTGTTGTTTTCATTACTACCATGTGCTTTTGTTTTTTTGGTTTTTTTTGGTACCGGGGATTGAACTGGGGTCCTTGTGCTTGGGCAGCAGGTTGCAAAACCACTGAGCTAAATCCCTGGCCCCCTACCGTGTGCTTAAAAAAAAAAAATCCTAGCCTAAATTTATCTGAAAAGAATGTTATCTGCTTTAAGCTAACGCTTTGCCCAGACATGAGTCAAAAACTGATTTGTTTTCTAGACTACTTCCCAGAGGAAAAAACCTTACAAATTCTTACTTTCCTTTCTCCTTAGGTTGACATATGTAAGCTAAGAAACATGTATCACACTATTTAAACTTCTGGTGGCCAATAGAAGAATGGGAATTTTGAGGAAGAAAAATCTAAGATTTGCTTTGCATTGTAAGTGCCAGCTGCTCAATACTGCCAAGAGCTGAAAGAGAAGAGTTACAGAGTGTGCTACTGGTTCATAATACATAAAAATGTATAATTAGGTTCTGACTGCTTTGGAGAAAGCATTGTGTGTATATAATATAAAGATCACATGTTAATGAAGCAAATATAACTTCTTCCTGCAAGGAACAAATGATTAGAGGGGATGTACTTTTCTGGAAATAATCTGAAAGAAAAGTTCTGAGAAGAGCAGAAAGCACCCTTGGCCACCTACCCATTTTGCTGTTTACTGTCACCCTGGGATCCTCTTCTCTGTCCCTCTGCTAGCTCCTGAGCAGTCTCGGAACACACGCTGGTGACTGTGGGCTGCCGTGGGACATTAACTGCAGCTTTACCAGCGCTCAGTGCAGGTGAACACCGGTCAGCACTAAGACTGGCACTAACATGCAGTCCAGACGCAGAGGATGGGGGAGGAGTGACAGCAGCCACAGGTGGAGGGGAAGCATGTGATGAGGTGGTTGCATGGGCTGGGGTGAAGGCGGACGATGGTGATGGGATGGATGTGATTTTTGGTGAAGACACAGAACCAAAGGGCCGTGGTGCTTTATTGTAGGCCATGTTGGTGGTGAAAGTGACTTTGGACACAGCAGGAGATGTAATGGGCACAGGTTTAACTACTTCTTTAGGTTCTCCCTATGTGAAATAAAAATAAACATACACAAAAACACACCAAATACATGCAAAATATATCCACTGAAAAGAGCACACAGCTGACTTTTAAAAAGACAAACATAATCATGTTAGCAGCTCAAATGTCACATGTTTAGAGTAATACAGGGTAACATGCATGCTAACTGGTCCCGACATGCATAACACAGTACATATAATCATATTTTTATTTATAAAAATGAAGAGTTTCAAAATATTTGGGAAACAGCAGGAAAACCATCAAACAGCCTACAGGCCATCGTAAGTATTAATTCAGATATATTGCTCAAAGTTGAAGTTCTAAAATACTCCACAATAAAATAAAACATTGCTAAATAAAATGTTTTTATTTTAAACTATCCATGGCCTCAATTATAATTCCATTTTTCAAACATGTTTAATTTCCCTACACAGTGCAATTATATGATTCATGCAGAAGTACTAGCACATTTTAAACTCTTCAATTGAAAAAAAAAAACATGGGGAATAAGATAATTTTCATCTAACTCAAAAATGTGTACATTCTGATTATCTAGAGTCAAGAATCTGAAAAGAAAAAATTTACAGAAACCAAACAAAAATCAATCCTTTCTTTTACCTATAACCCATTCCTGTTTCTCTCTGAATGTTTTAAGATACGATTGACAGAATAAAATTCTTTCCCTTTTCAAAAATAAATATTTAGGGCTGGGGATTTAACTCAATGGCACCGCACCTGCCTTGTAAGTGCAAGGCACTGAGTTCGATCCCTGGTACCACAAAAATAAACAAACAAACAAACAAATAACAGTTTCATGAGAGAAAAAATGCTCTTAGTTCCATATTGCCAGAAACAGAAGAAAATTTAACTAGTATGATTACTTCCTCTTTAAATTACTAGAATTGTGGTAAATTGTTTTTGTAAATCCTTTTCAGGAAAAAAAAATTAGAGTAAGCCTTTATGATATTCAAAATAAGACCCTATTCATTCTATCATCCCAGAAGAAAAATAGTCAACTTTTAAAGAAAACTTACATGAGTAACTCAATGTTTAATTTTTTAAAAAAGTAATACACATTAATGTTTTAGAAATAAGAAACTGAGGAAAAATAAGTAACTTAAAATGTTAAATACATCAATATAATAAATAACTCAATAAAAAATGAAAGACAAGATATATATATGAGAAAAAAAGGACAACGGCCAATAACCTAAATCCAAGAATACCATGAAATGTAATTTCTAGATGTTGTTAAAGACTTACTGTGTATTCATGTTAGTAACCTAAATCCAAGAATACCATGAAATGTAATTCCAAGATGTTGTTAAAGACTTACTGTGTATTCATTTTAGGTAAGCACTTAAATATATTTTTAATACATGAATAAAGACAGAAAATAGAGACAAATATAAAGGAAGAAAACTGGGCATAAATTACTGATAATCTATGGCTGTAGAAATGTTTTATAACAGGTATAACTACAATGGTAATTCTGTATGTGTTGATTTCTATTCTCCTCTTCATCTTTTATGGAAAAGAACTATGAGAAAAACTGCACTGAGACTTTAAATAAGTACTCCTATGGCCTGAGAGAGAAACAGAAACTACAGGTGGCTCAGGAAAGACCGTCAAATGGTAACTTGGTGATGCTACATTAGAAACTCACCTTTTGAACAGAAATTGGCTCAGGCTTGGATGTGGCAGATGCTCTAGGAGGAAAAAAGAAGAAAAAAAATCATGAATTTCTGGAAACTGACAGGCTTAATAGAATTTTTATGTTATACCTCAATATGCTAAATCAGAATTTGTTTGATAATTCATACTTTGAAATGTTCGCAATCATCACAATCTTCTAATTAACTCAATTTAAACCAAATGCTGCAAAACCCAACATGTTTATACACTAAATATTTACTACCAGTCTCTGGTTCCCCAAACTCAAGTAAAGAAAGACAAACACCAATCCTATTTGCTAAAATATTCACTTTAATCTTTAAGGCTGTTCTCTACCTTAAAGAGCAAAGTATAATAAACATTGTTTTCTGATCCCTGAGAGTGTCCTCAATTATACAACCCAGTTCTCAATCTCTGCTAACCTTTGCCTTTTCTCCTAATATCTATGATCACATCCATGGTACTAGGTTTCTTTGTGAAGAAAGTACATACAAGTATATCTTATATAAACACTTGCTTATTCTGGTTGAACTGAGTCCTTGAGAGTATTTTGTATTTATATTCTTAAGTGTGTACGCACATTAATGTATTTGGTATGCAAAAAATTAAATTAAGTTCTTCCAGTAGGCCAGTGATGCTAAACCTGTTAGAGCTTTCAATGATAACAAATAGCTGAGGTAAGCGTGCCATAGGTTCGACACCTCTACCCTTAGGCTACACTTTCAGTAAAGGTAATGATTACTGTCCTATTAGTATCTTTATCTTAGCAAAGTTCCTGACATTTAAGAGGTCATATGTAATGAACATGAAAGGGAGAGAAAGAGGAAGGATAGACAAAAATCCATGCATACAATTTGACTATTTACAATTTCAAATGAATTTTAATACATGCATTTTGTTTTGCACTCTGTGCCTTTTGATTAACATTGACTAAACTGTAACAGTAATTGGTTTGGAGGATTTAGCCCATATAATCATGATAATAATAAAAGTAAAAAGTTCAAATGAGGATCTTCAAAGTTCAAGTAAATTGCTTAGGATGGAGCTGAGGCCTCCTGTTGTTACATATGATAAGATACTAACAAAATAATAGGGAAAGCCTAGGATGCTTTAAACACTACTTGCTCAATAATATTGTGCATGTTATTTTCAATATGCCAGATGCAGTGTGACTCCTTTAGTATCACTCCAGCCCGAGGATTGGACATCAAGTGCAGAATCCAAGACATAAGCATAGCAGGTAGATAGTGAGTAATACTAATTTTATTCTACAAACCATGAGATTGTTTTATTTATAAAGATAACCACACACAAATAGAAGACATTGACATAGGATTTTGGGTCTCCAGGAGCATAACCTAATAATGAAATCTGATCAACATTTTAGCAGCAACTGAATTTTCCAGTAACAGCTAATTTGGTTAGCAATGGCAGGCAATGACAAAAAAACTGGCTGGCATAATGAAAGGCCACAATGGATGCTAATATTTGGCTATTGCGATACAGGTTAAACCCTGTAGAGTTGCAAAACTTTCCATGTGTATTTTCAAACAGACAATTTCTTTTAGCTTACAATATTATTAAACAAGCAAAGGAAACAAGTTCAGTGGAAACAAGAACAGTGAAATCTTCCTTTTATTGAAATTTTACAGTAAGATGTAATCACTAAGGATCTATTTATTAAAACCACCCAAGACATTATTTAAAGTTTGCCAAAATAGAGAAGCCAATTTTCTTTTGCACCTGGATACTTTAAGGTACATGCAACAATTATAGTTAACAGGAAAATAAGTCATAAAAAAGGACATGGTATTTGACAGTCATTGGGTTTTCAAACTTAAGATAAAATGTATATATTCTATGTCTATGAGAACAAGTCCTTCCGTTTTTTATAGCTGTTGGTTCTAATATGAAGTGTTAGCAGCAACAACAAAGCCATATAGAATGGTTAGTTTTTCCAAGAATAACACCTAGAATAAATAACAATGAACCTCAACAAACTTTATTAAACGTTCTATAAAAAATGTTTGAAATTTTTAATTCCCACAAAAAATTTAAATGTGAAATTTGAATATGTTTATCTTCTAATAAAAGCTCTAAACTGCAATGACATGAATTAAGTAATCAGGGAAAAGAGAGGCAACATGGCCTCAAAATTCCAGGATTGAATCCATTATACAAACAGCCTTGGGGGTGGGGGGGGGAATCGACTGGTTTATAGTTAAATGTCAAATAATATGGTTAAGACTCGATGCAATAAAATTAGTTCTCTTACTTTAAATGCTAACCACCTAATGAGTCACAGAATCATTAAACCTTGAAAAAAAGGTTCCTTACTTTATTATATGCCAATTGGGTTGTCTGGCTTCTGCTTGAGTATTAATATAAATTCATAATTTTAGCAAAAATTTGAACTCTTGTTAAATGGTCATTTTAGTGCTTTACTTTGTTATTTGGAGTAAACAAATCTAGCCATTCACATTAAAATATTTTGAAAAACATTTTAATATACAGTAGATTACATAAAATCTATAACATCTATTGGTTACATTTTAAATCAGATTACCAAAATCCAATAATAAATGAAATTATATATGTATTCTTTGGTAGCACTGGAGATTAAACTCAGAACCTCTGCACTGAGCTACATCTCCAGCACTTTTATTTTTTATTGTTAGACAAAGTCTCACTAAGTTCCCCATGCTAGGTTAGAACTTGCAATCCTCCTTCAGCCTCCCAGAGTTCTGGGATTACAGGTGTGTTCCACCAAGCTACCAATTACACAGTCTTACAATACTAAAACTATTCTGGTTCAGGAAACTTAGAATACATAACAAGTGAAATCTACAAAACAGATGAATAAAAAAAGTACTGATTTTTAAAGCAGTGACTGTTGCCAGGCATGGTGGCGCTCGCCTGTAATTCCAGCACTCAGGAGGCTGACACAGGATTGTCATGAGTTCAAGGTCAGCCTGGGCTACACAGGAAGTTCAAGGCCAACCTGAACCAGATCGTGAGACTGTCTCAAAAAAACAAAACTTAAAATATAAATAAATAAAAAGCAAATGTTACTAATTATGAAAGAGCAGAATGAAAATATATACCAGTTTTTCTGTAATTATACAAAGATTTTTTTAAGGGTCAGGGATTTAGCTCAGTGGTTTCGCCCGCCACCTGCTGCACAAGCACAAGGACCCGAGTTCAATCCCCGGTACCAAAAAAACCCCTAACAAACAAAGATTTTTTTTTTTGGTTAAATTCTTTTATTGGTACATTTTAGGTATACAACACAATGACATTTCTCATTGGGAATTGTACCTTTATATAATGCATCTTGGTTCTTATTTTTTCCCCATTCCTAGCCCTCCCTTCACCCCCTCCACCCTTCCCTATTTACAAAGACTTTATTTCCATTTTTTCCATTTCTCAGCATTTTTCCTTTCCCTTCTTTCCTTTCCCCTGTGCCTCCCACTACCCCTACCCCTTTGGAGCTTTTCTTCCTATTTTGCATTATTGATTATTCATTCTAATCATTAATACATTTTAGGTATACAATATAATGACATTCATCATTGGAAATTTGCACCTTTACATAGTCTCTCTTGGTTCTAATGTTTCACCCTTGCCCAGCCCTCCCTTCAACTGCTCCATTCCTCCCTATTTACAAAGATTTTGTTCCTATTTTTCGATTTTCTCATATTAATCCCATTCCCTTCTATCCTTTCCCCTAGCCTTCCCACTTCCTTCCCTTTTGCCCCTTTTCTTCCTATTTCACATTACCTATTATACATTTTAGTCCTTATTTACACTTTCAGTTTCTCACACCAGAGAAACTATTTGGTATTTATACATGTGTGTCCTATGTATTTCACTTAAGAGTATCACCTCAATGTGCATCCACTTAGCTAAAAATGCTTTGCCAGGGATTTACCTCAGTGATTCTGCTGCCTGCCTGACAAGCACAAGGTCCCGAGTTCGATCCCCAGTACAAAAAATAGCAATAATAATAATGCTTTTTAAAAATGCTAAGTTGTGTTGCCAGGAGATCTATGTATTAGTACAGTTCTTCTGGAAACACTAAGTATTAAAAGCCTTAAAGAAAGCTCATGTTCTCTGACATACTCAACTTTTGAGAATCTATCATAAGGAAATAAAGTATGAAATAAGTATGCATAAAAAATAAGTATGTGCTAGTGCAAAACTGGAAATAATCTAATATGCAATGAGCAAATGGTTAATTGTAATATAACCACAAGACAAAACACTGTGCAACAATTAAAATCATTCTTAGAATTCTGCATTGCATGATAAAATGCTTCCTGTATGATACCAAGCATACAGAGCATGACCAGTCTATGGAAAAAAAAGTGGATGGAAACACATCAACATTTTAGGGGAGGTTCGCTCTAAATGCCATTTTTCTCTTTTGTGTGTTTTCCACACTTTATACAATGTATTACTACTTTTTAGAATAAAGAAAACTATTTCTTGGGCCAGCGATTTAGCTCAGTGGTGCGGCCACCTGCCTTGCAAGCGCAAGGTCCTGAGTTCAATGCCTGGTACTAGAAAAAAAAAAAAGAAAACTATTTCTCAAAGCCTATTTCATGGAAAACTACTTTTCAAAAAACAAAACACAAAAAAAATCCTCTGTTATCAAAGATATCCAAAAAATATGGAGTTAAGAGTTATACAGTATCAGTTTCAGGACTTCTTAGAGGCTTTAAATGCATAAAGCAGAAAATACTATGGGGATTGTTACCCTTACACATTTGAAGGAGAACTCACTATTTAGGAAACATTTCTCAAGTTTGGTGTTGAGGAAAGAGGGGTAAGCCTGGGAAATAATATTTTAGTTTAGGAGGTTTTTTTTTGTTTGGTTGGTTTTTTTTTGGTACCGGGGATCAAACTCGGGTTCTTGTGCTTGCAGGGAAAGCGACGGAACCACTGAGCTAAATCCCCAGCTCTGGGAAATAATATTTTAAAAAAATAAAGAAAAAGAAAATCTTTCTTAAGTCTGAAATCTTTACTTAAATCTCCCACAAGTAGCTAAAATTATGAGACTGTAACATTTTGGTGCTTAAAATTCTCAAAACCTTTTGTTATATAAATTATCTTTCTTATCAAACTAGTATTTTTAAAAAAAATTTATGTCTTATAAGATACTCAAAAACTGTGAATATAATTTAACCAATGTTTAAAGTAGAAAATTCCATTTCCTTCATCACATTGGAATAAGTCTATTCTCAATATTTTCCAAGAGAAAAAAAACTCTAACATATGAATAAGGAAACACAAAATTAAACCCGGTATAATTATCATTCTTTTATTTAAACCAATATTATATTGAGCATTGCATGAAAAAGAATAAATTTTAAAAGATCAGTAAGTGAATAAAAACTGAGGTACAGTTTAAAAAAACCTATTCCTACATTTTTCTCTTCAAATCACAATAGGATAATCTACTTCCCTTGGAACTACAGCAATCATTACACATCACTTGTGCAGTGTGTGAGCTGCAAACTAGACAAGATCCTGGCAATGGCTTGGTGCCATGGGCTCGACAATTCGCTTATTGTTCTCTCTCTCTTCATGTGAAGCCACTATACAGGAGGAAGCCATGCTGGTGAGATACTGGTGCCTAGGCTCAGGACCATCCACAGCTTGTGGGACTTAAAGACAAAGCAATCAATGTGGCTGAAACAGTGTATTTGAAAGCTGACTAGTTTTTATAAAAGTAGTAATGAAATCAAAGATCCCTGATGCATTGCCACCAATTTCAGAACTTCTAACTAAACAACTGAAAGTAGTTCTAACAAAGTTATGAAAAACTAGAACTGTGATATCCTAGTCAGAATAAATAGAAAAAGGCCTTACTTAAATTAGTAACAGTTCTAACATAAATTAAACTACAAGGAATCAAGCAAAACTGGTTTTTTGAACATCCAATGAATGGGTGTTAACTATCATTAAATTATGCTTTTAACTAATTGATGCATTTTTCTAACACTAACAAAGTAACTTTATTTTTTGGTCAATAAAGTAGCCAACAAATTACATGTTAATGTTTAAGAATGAGAAATTAGGAAACAGAATGAGGCTCATAAATATACTGTAATTCACATTACTCATTCTGTCTCAGTGACTCCTTCAACCACATCTAACACATTTAACAACCATGCAGAAAAGAGAAAGGTTTTTGGTTCAACTTCTATGATAACAATTCTGTGTAAGTTTCTCACAACCTGGCCATCTTTGGGCCCACTGACCCTAGGACCCATAAACACTAGGGCACATCATTAGTCACTTTAATTGCAAAGTTGTCAATCTGCAAAAACAAACAACTCCAGGGGAATAAGAGTGAGCACTCAAGACTGCAGAGGATTATCTCTTTAAACTGTTTCCGCATGTTTCACTGTACTTTCAGTAGTGCCCCCAACTCCAACATTTAGATTACTTATGACAACCTCCACAGTTTTTAATAAATGATTTGAGAACACGTAAGTATTTTATTTACTCTGTACTTGTTTTGGCTTTAAATCTACTTTGTCTTGTGTATATTGAGCGTACACAGTGACCAACTGGTAATTGCTTCTTTATGACAGGGTGAGTGCTTTTGTTGTCATAATCCTTTTTAGGTGGCCACAGTTACTGAATGAGGTATAAAAAGAACTACTCATTAATCAGTCATAATTAAGCTACAGAGCTGATGGATGGATAAAAGGAAGGGAGGGAGGGAGGAGAAATTAGTTCTACTAGGTTCCCTGACCCAAATGGTTACACCATTTTCAAGGGGGAAGAGTGGAGCATTAGGCTAAATTTTAAAGTTTAAATAAGTATTTGCCACTATTATAAATAACAAGAACATCAAATCAGCATTATACCCACCATTTATTGGGGTCTTAGGTTTCAGAAAAAAAGCCTGAGAGTGTTAAAATAACTTGGACTGCTAATAAGTTTAATACCAATGTCCATATTCTCTCTTCTTTAATAAAATCTCAAGCCAAACACGTGCTAGTTCCTTAATATTTCTTTATTTTATAGTATACTGCTTTATTTTCTATGACTGAAATTCAATTCAATGCTATGTTTGGAAATGCAACCTACATATTGATCAGCTTAAATAACTAGCTTTGGTGACAGTTTTATATATCCTTTAACATCCCTCATTTGATATCACCTTTTTATCAATCTATTTATCAAATAATTATTGAGCTTCAGGTACTGTTCCATGGTTTGAAAATACTGTACAGTGGTAAACAAGTCAAAGGAGGTCCTTGCCTCACATCTACATTCTAATAAAGGAATCAGATAGTCGACAAGTCAATAAATAAGACAGTTGAACACAGTATATGCACTATGAAAACAATGATAGTACTATGAGAGTGTGAGTGATATCACCCCAATTTGTTACTTTAATCAGTTAATATCTAAACATCTAAAAATCTCTAAGAAAGAAAATAGTTTTCAAAGTAGCAAATCAAACAAATTTAAATAGTGTAAGAGGAACTACAGATTAAAAATGAGCTACCTTAAATTTATTATAACAATTTGATTCATTACAATCCCATGATATAAGATAATGCTTTCATTTTACAGATGAGAAACTGGAACCCAGATGGGCAAAATGGCTTTCCCAAGTCATCCATCTGGTTAGGAGTGGGAGACGAGTTACCATCCAGACATCTCCACAAAGATTTTGCTCTTCAGCACAAAACAAATTGCTTCCATTTCTAAAATCAGAATCAACCCAAGCAAAAAGACTTTCCAGAAATATTCTCTCTTCTAATCCCTCACTGTGGGTGTGGTTATTTTGTAGGAGAAGCACATCATGGATATGGGTAGAGACCATCTCCAAAGGTAATCAATACCCCCAAAATAGGAAATAGTGTCAAGGAAGAAGAATGAACTTAAATGCCATTATACTCAAAGGGAGGGGGGTTTAAAACAAAATTAGCTGGGGCACGCCCCGAATCAATTTGGTGCTATTTCATGTACACTGGTGAAAGCTGAACTCTCCAGAGTATTCTAACAAAGGTGCAATACTTTGTTGTCCTTAAGTACATTTATATAAGAAAACTACTATATATCATTTTAAGAATTGTAAGTGTTTTTCTATATTCTGTAATTTCTGTACACCTTTCTCAACAAAAGTATTTTCAAATATGTATGAAATTTCACAAGATTATGCTTGATTTCAGAGGGAGGATATTTATTTTTTTACTCTACATTTATTTCAAAATAATATTTCATGAGGGGAAAAAATCTATCCTTTATGTCACATATCCACACTCAAAAAAACTTTAGAATAAGTTAAGGGGGGAAAAACTGCATTTTTCTAACTAGTAGTATTCATGAAGTTGTTACATCAAAGAAGATTGAAAAGACTGTGTATTATCTTAGATGTACTCAAGTTCAAAATAATTCAGTTTTACTGTGAATAAAATTTCATTATAGCAAAAATATCATTTCAATAAAGGATTTATAGCATATGTGCTGCCGAAGTGAGCACAAAAAAGGAATTATATAAAGAATATAATAAGCTCTAGTAAATATTTTAGGCTTTGTGGCCATGTGGCTCTTTCATACTTGGCTGTGGCCCTACAGGAAGAAAGAAGACATAGACAAAGCCTAAATGAGTAGGACGGTTGTGTTTCACAAAAACTTTATTCATAAAAACAGGTGGTGGGCTGGATTTGACCTGTAAGCCATAGTTTGCCAACCTCTGGTTTAGATCATTTTTTGGGGTTTTTTTTTTTGGTACCGGGGATTGAACTCAGTTTAGATCATTTTTATAGTTTGATTACAACAAACTTTCTAGGAAGTAATCCTAGATGACCATAGCTATTTTGATCTCCAAGCCTCAGAATCTACTACGTTTATGTCTGACTCTGGGTGCACAGTAAGTAATAATTTGATTGAGAAATGCACAGGATATTAGGAAAGCATGCTCCTTTTAAGTCTGTTAAGCTTCTTCTAGAGATACTGGCATGTGGAACAGCAAACTGAGGCAAGAGACCCACTCTAAATGTAAGTAGCATAATCCAATAGGGTGGGGACCTAAATGGAACAAAAACAGGAGCAGGAAGTGGGACATCACAGGCTCTTTCTCTCCCTGCTTCCTAGCTGCCAAGTGAGCAGCTTTCCTTTACCATGTCCTTCTGTTGTGATGTTTTGGCCACACCACAGGCCTAAAAAACAACTGAGATAGTTGACCATGTACTGAAACCATGAACCAAAACATACCTTTTCTGTTTTAATTTGTTATTATCTGGTATTTTATCACAGCAATGGAAAGCTGACTAACTTCCACTTAATATATCTTTTGGTTTTAATCAGGTAGAGAAAAAAAATTTAATCCACAAAATACTTCATTACCATTTGAAAATAAAAGGACTTGTAAACCAAATATTCTGCCTATGGAAAGAGTCCTATTTATATTTCTCCTAACTGGTTCAATTGTGATGCAACAATGTCTTTAAAATAGTATGGTTCATAGGTAGAGAGTAAGCATCAATAACAAAACCATATTCATAATTACATTTTCAAGCAATGTATACTGTAAAAAATTAACTGCTTCAAGAAAACCATGATAAGAATCCAGTACTAAGGTACGGGATACGCAGAATAAAAATGGTATAGATAGGAACAATTCATAATCTGAAGTCTACTTATTTTTTTCCCTTCTTTTAGGAAAAATATAAAGCCCTAAGGAGGTGGAGATACCTCACTTTTCATATCCAGGCCATGTTACTGAGCTCTTCATTGATTAACTCTTTGAGAAACAGGGCAAATAGTGAAGCGAAGGTTGTAAGTCTAAGTTACTAACAAAAGAAGTTGGACAATCTACAGTATCTTTGTTGGCATAATGAGGCTAATACTACCTCTCCTTCAGAACTGTTGTGAGGATAGAATGAGGTCATATATTCAATACAACTAGCAGAATGCATGGCACAAAGTAAGCAGGGGCAGATGTTTCTTTTTCCCTAAGACTGGTCCTTGGAGTACTGGAAATTATTCTGTATCTGATTATATACTGCTACAATCAAATTATCTATTAGCATAAATTTCAAGAGAAATAACATGAAAAACAGAGATGAGCAAGAAAATATCATTTGTTAGTACTACCAAATGCCAATTTCAATTAGCTCATTATATAAATTGTCTTATTTTCTTCCCGAGGAAGTAGTACTGTTCTCACTACAGAGAGCAGAAGCTCAAATTAGCTAAGCAACTGATCACAACTTAGAATCTGAAAGTAACAAAACCAGAATTTGAACCCAAGTCCTCTAGTTGTCTTTATACAACTCAATATTCTGCCTTCTAGGAATAATACCACACAGAGTGAAAGTCACAAAAGTAACTTAGGTAAAGAACTTCACAGAGTAATGATTTCAAATAATGAATACCTACTAACTTTTTATTAACTAACAACTATTCATTTTCAATCACATGCCATTTAGAGAATGCCATCTTTGCTTTAATTTATATAAACTCAGAAGGTACTCACTGTATGTGACACATACATATATGTCTATATGCAGTTAATATAGAGAGACATATCTCTCCAGTGCACACTTTACAAACTGCATTGGATCTGAGAGGATATAAAAGTCAGCGGCCACTGACTGCCGCTACTGCAATCTTGCTGTCTTGCTGTCCTCCTGTTTCGGTAGGGACCTGTCCTGCTTGTGGACCATCTCTTTTGTTCTCTTTTCTTCACGTTTTCCTTTAGTTTCTTTCATCCTTTCCTTTTCTTCTTTTACTTTGAAAAAGGCTGTGTTCACCTAATTCTCCAGGCAGGACAAAGCCTGAAGAGCTGTAATCTTCCAGCTCAAAAGAGCCTGGAATCCCTAAACACTGCCCAGACGTCCGACAGCCGGGGGTGCATAATGAGCATGTAAGATCACAGAAATAACCATGGTGGCTCCTTCACAATTTGATTTTGACTAAATATGTATATAATAAATATATATATAATTATTTAGCAATCATATATACATATATATTTTATAGTGTGCAATTCTATCTCAACCTGTACTTTTATTAACACCCTCATGTTATGGTCAGAATCTAGCTATTACGATTAGTATGGCTTTCTATATTTCCATACTTATTCAAACCATTCCCAACTGATATTTATTTTACCTTGGGTCATTTCAAGTTGAAAGGGAACATAACACCAGTGCAGTGTTATGTCTTTTCTTAAAATTAATTTCACTAACTTATTAATTCATTCTACAAATATTTATTGAACCTCTCTAGAGTACTCTATTATAGGAGACGGGGAACAGTAGTAACGAAAACAGACTAAATCACATCTTGAAAGTCCTTATATCTACTTGGGAGAGGGACACTTAAGAACAAGTTAAATATGTCACACTGTGGGCTAGAGATGTAGCACAGTGGTAAAGAGCTTACCTAGCATGCACAAGGCCCTGCACTGAATCTATAGCACCACAAAAAAAGAAGAGAAAAAGAAAAAAGTGTCATGCAGCAATGAGTGCTACAAAGCATGTTATGGGTGTGGATTTTAAATGTCCCCCAGGTTCATTTTCATTCCCCACCTGATGGTGCTACTAGGAGGTGGTATAACCTGCAGGTGAGGCCTAGAGGAAGGATGTGAGGTCATGGAGTGTGCATTTGAAGGGGGCACTGGGACTGTCTTTTCTGGTTACTGAGAAACTATTCTTGACACTCACAACTTAAAAGAGGAAAGGTTTATTTAGCTCATGGCTACAGTCCCTGGTTAGCTGACTCCAAGTCAAGAATGGCATGGTGGAAGCATCTGGTGGAGGAAAGGAGCTTATGTCATGGTGAACAAAGAGCCAGGGAGGAAAACACACTCTTCCAGGTCATACTCTGTGACCTGCCCTTTCTGGCCAGGCCCTGCCTCCTGACATCATATTTGGCTGTAGAGTCCTCATGATCCAATCATTTCCCAAAAGCCCTGCCTCTGAGCACATGAGAGTTTGGGGATCATAACTGATCTAAACCATAACAGGTATCGTGGCCCTTCTTCTTTCTCTTTTGGCTTCCTGGCCATCATAAGGTAACCCACTCCCTGGCATAATCTTTGTCTCCCCACAGACCCAAAAGCAATAGAGCCAGATGACCGCTGACTTGAAAGGTCTGAAACCATAATCCAAAATAAAGTTTTCCTCCTTCTAAGTTGTTTATCTCAGGCATTGTGTTACAGCAACAGAAGACTAAAACACAGTATCACAAAAGACAGAGGAAGGGATGCTTTGTTTTATATAAAGAAGTCAGAGGAGGCCTTTATAATGAGGTGGAAATCTGAAAAGAAACCTGAAGTAGAGAATTCAAGGCAGATCAAATGGCAAATGTAAAGTCCCTGAGGCAGGAACATACCAGTGGAGCTGCAAAGGTTCCACGAACAGCTGGAGACAATTAGAGCTTAGAAAACTCAAGGTGCACAGGCCACACAAGGACCCACCTGTCTTTCACTCTGAGTAATATTAAGAAAGTTCTCTAGGGACAGTACTTTACCATAAGAAAGTTAAATCTAAATCTTGGTGTTGAGCAACAAATTAACCTGTACACGTGTTTGCACTATATAAGCCTACTTATTAACTACAGGAAGGAAGAAGCATTAGAAATGGCCCCAAATCTTAAGTATATCATGATGAACAAAATACAAATAGAAAACATCAAAATATCTAATCTGCTCTCCATCCTTCCAAAGTAGGAGACATGCTCTTGGAGGTTCACATTTACTTGCACCTTGCCCTGTGCTAATACTGGAGGCAATTTTACCACTAACTTCTTTTGGGCATGTCTCTTTTTTCTAGGCATATCTCTTTTTTCTATTCTTGCTTATGCTAACCACATTAAATTGAGAGCTAGGGGAGGATAAAGAGGGTATCTTTAAGTATTTCAATAAAATGTGAAAGGATAAACATTCCAATATCCAACACAGCCTTATTAGGAATACAAAATCAGTATATTATCTTTTGTGAAGAACATATGAAATTAATACTTTTCATTCCTTATAATCTTAACTTAGTTTTCCTATTTATTTAGCATTTTAAAAATAATTTTGTGTCAGTTTGGTGTTTCTTTTTTTAATTCTAAAGGCAGTTACTGGGGACAACAAACTGAAAGATGAATGACAAGAGTGGCTATTTTAACCACTTTTTAAAGATAGACAGGCTATCTTTGTTTAATAACTTTAAGATGAACCCTTAATTTCACATTCATAAGAAGTAGTATCTGGTTCAACACTCTCATTATAGAATCTTAAATCAGTTCAATGTATTCAAAGTGATTATATTTCAATCTAGTAAAAGAAAATTTAAAGTCAGCAAAATTTTCAAACACTTATTTTTAAAGTTTTTATATTACATAATTCACATTCACATCATCACAGAAAAAAGAAATGAAACTTATTCAACTGTTTGTTTATAAAGAAACTTATTTACAGAAACTGGATAAAAGAAGACAGCACTGCTTATATTTCACTGACAATTTAATGGATTTTGTTATAAAATTTAGAATAATATAAGATTCCAAAGCTTTTCAGTATTAACAAAGTAGCAATATCTTTTCTTTTTTAATCAAGAAACCATATAAAGCATATATTACATTGACCATTCTAATATCTTTTCCATATTACAGATAAAAAATTTGAAACTATAGCCAATTAACAACACATGATGCCTAACTCAACAAATGTTGGATTATCCTAGAGAACTAATGTACCTTCTCCTCACCAGTGTTTGAGTCTAATGTATTAGAAAGTGAGCTAAAATAGTGCTTACCAGTAAACCACTCACAACATGTGTGACTCACCATGGAATCTCAAAACCCAAACTGGTCTACACCTGTTCAATGGACAAATCCTCTGATCAAAAGCTGGAAAGCTGTGGCCATGTCAAACTGCAGCAAAAGTTTCTAAATGCTTATTCTTAACTTTAGAATTAACCAAGACCTGACTAAGAACAAATAGATCACACTGGCACCAGAGCAGGCCCACACACTGAGTAGCACCACCCTAGACAACTATTTTCAAACTTGTAAAAATCACATATACAGTCAGAAATACACCTTATATCATGATCTACCTAAACAAGTATGAACCAATATATAGTATTGTGTGCAGACCACTAAAATGTATTCTGCTCTTGTCCATTTCATTTAAAGACAAGCAAGTGGGTAGGAACGCTGAAAATACTAATGTGGACCAAAAGGCAAAAAACTCCAAAACTGGAGATTTGATAGGTAGATCACTTAATCAACAGGGAGATGGCTAACAGTGATCAGTGAATGCTCACTGAATTATACTCATACAGGCCACTTATAAAACAACTGTAAATTAGCTTTAACTGTTGAAAAGTACTACATGCAATAATATCCTCAAAGGCACACACACAAAAAAAACAGGTGTAATGACAACAATTAACAGAACTCTGGCTAGGACATGTTTGTAAAGCTCACCAAATTTGCTTTTGACATAATTATAATAAAAAAGAACAGAAATGCTGACTACAGATTACTACATGTGTTGCTTCAACAATGACAATCTCTTCCAAGTACTTATAAAATTGAACTGGACAATGGAGATTCCCTGTTGTCCATGTGTGAAAAGGTACAGAAGCCAACAATTAATGGCAACTCTTAAAAATCAGTCATCCAAAATATATTCGATTCATCCATAGGAGAAAAACACACCTTCTAATCTGACATTTTCCTAACATGGATGGGCTCTAGTGATCCCCTACAAGATCTCAAAGAGGTCTGGAATAGGAGATTCCTGTCAAAATAATTTCCTTTCTTTATGAAATTGATGGAAGGACCTGGGACCTCACAAAGGATAACCAGTGCACAGAAAAAACACAATATGGCCTAGTGCTTTAAATTTTTAAAAACCATATACAACAAATGAATGTGTTTATGTAACCTGTGTCATCAAAAATTCTTACTCCATGGGCCGGGGACTTAGCTCAGTGGTTTCGCCGCCTGCTGTGCAAGTGCAAGGACCCGAGTTTGATCCCCGGTACAAAAAAAAAAAACAATTCTTACTCCTCTCAAGATAATGATTCTTTCCAGACTGTTTGGATTTTTAACTCTTTGAGCTGATTTTCTAAACTAGTCTTACTGAATACAACAGTGAGCTTTTAATTCAAAGAACTTTATATCAGTTAAATGGAATGTCTGTCTAGGGGCCACACCTGCAGGAGCTGCATCTCTAGAGTTTCAAGATTCTCGCATAGGAGAAGAAGAAGACTAGATTAATTGCCTCACAAAATCTCCTCAAGCTAATATGAACTTGAGTTCCTCAAGCTCACAGGAACATGAGTACCTCTACCACACACACTGCATCGTTCACTATCCTTTTTTCATTCTGAAAATCTGTTTATATTAGCTAATTATATTCATGACAAAGTGGGAAGATCCAGAACAGACCAGGAAATAATCCTGACACTAACACTGGCTTCAAAGACAAGCACCTAAGTTTTACTCTGGTTGATTTGGCAAGCAGTTAACATAGTCCCTAAAATGTCCAGCATTCCCCTACTAGGATAAGAGCAGGTTAGCCAATGTTTGCAATGTAAACACTATCAAGAGTGTCAGCTATGAAATTTGTCACCTTCCATGATTTGAAAAAAGTGAACATAAAAGGCAGTTTAATTTTCTTTTGTGATCTAAGCTTTTTACCAGGGAAGAGTCTAACACTAAACACAATGTAGTTTTGTAAAAGCTACCTCTCTAGTCTTTTTTTTTTTCTCACAAAATACTGTATCAGTCCTTGGCTGTCATAAAAATGAGGGAAGTATAGGAGTAATGGGAAATGGGATAACTCAGTCTCACATCACCTGTAATAAATAGAATCGCCCTTTAACCTCCAGAGAGAAACTGAAGCTCACAAGTCCTCTAAAGTGTTTTAATCTAGCAACAACCTAGGGCTTGGCGGTGGCTACACTGATTTCTTAAAGTTAAGATGAAGAAGAAAGCAGTTACATGTCAAATCACCACAATCAATTCAGTGACTCTTCTTTTCTGCATTCCCCTCAGAACCTTCCCTGGACCCCAGGTATGAGTACACCAGGCTCACCATGCAATTAGGTGCACTGGCCCTCACAGGTCAGAGGACAGTGGAGGCCTAGGCTACCTTTGAAACCAAGACGACAGAGTTCACACAGATAAGAAACAATCTCACACTGGACAGAAAACAAACTATCCTCCCCATTCCCATGAAGACATTTACCACATAAAAGTTTTCTCCAAAAGTGTTTTCAACTTTTAAAGTTCTGTTAACAAAAAGTTAGGATAATACAAAGACCAAAACCAAAAACGTTTATGTTGCTGTGTATCCAATATGTCCTCTTTCATTTGCATCAGCACTTATAACCTTGAAGCCCAGTCATATGTGGCAATAAAATTTAGTAATCAGAGATCAAAGTAGCAGCTGTGTTCATGGACCACACCCAAGGCTATGGGTGAGCTGTATACCTCAATTAATGATGGTATTAATGTTTAAAAAAATTGAATTTGGATTATAATCTTTGTTCCCATTTTGACATGCACTACATCTAAAAGTTTAGCTGCTTTCATCCATGGCTGCCTTTTCAGCTGTTTGTCACATAAAATTGCAATTTAGCAACTCACTGAGATCTCCTGTTTTCTAGGGAAAACTATTCTAAGGCAAACACTGGCATCTGCTCATGCTTTGGTGTTTCTATGAAAACAAGATGCAGCATTTGAGTCACTGCTGCTGTTGAATTGTGTGCCTTATGTGAGCTCTGATGAAAGAAAGCAGCAGTTAAATGTGGTAGGATATCGGTAAGTATGGCCAGAAGGAACATCTGAGCCAGGAGTGGTGGCGAGTTCCTGTAATCCCAGCACTCTGGAGGCTGAGGTAGGAGGATGGCCTTGAGCTTGAGGTCAGCCTGGGGTACACAGTGAGTTCAAGGCCAGCCTGAACTACATAGTGAGACCTTGTTTCAAACAAAACGAAATGGAGGGGCAGGGGAAAGGAAAGAAGGGAAAAGAAAAATGATGAGAAATGGAAATAAAGTCTTTGTAAATAGGGAAGGGTGGAGGGGATGAAGGGAGGGCTAGGAATGGGGAAAAAATAAGAATCAAGATGCATCATGTAAAGGTACAAGCTCCCAATGAGAAATGTAAATGTGTTGTATACCTAAAATGTACCAATAAAAAAATTAAGTAAAAAAAAGAAAGAAACAAAAGAAAACAAAACAAAGAACATTTGTAGGGGCAGGGGATTTAGCTCAGTAGTTCCAGCGCCTGCCTTGCAAGTGCATGGTCCAAAGTTCGATCCCTAGTACTCAAAAAAAACCCAAAAAACATTTGTAGAAGAACAGCAACATGGTCTGCTTTAGTCTATGTTTGATAAAGTTAGGTACTAAGAAAACCAGGCCAGTTTCTGAAATTTGGCAAAATCTTCACTAATGGTTTTACAAATAAAGACCCATGTACACCTTGACAGGTCATCTGGAATAACTTTACACTGTCTCAAAATCAAAGTAATAATAAATCTTTTTTAGCTTTTTAGGTTTCACACTAGAAAACAGTAAGTTGGTCTGTATCAAAATTTTCCTATTAATCATAATTTTCCTATTAATCTAAAATCCTCATCCTATAATATAAATTAAATTTCTTTGGTTTACCAAAAATAATAAGCAGGAAAATTTGTACAGAAAGAAACTTCAAAAAAAAAAAAAACTGCATCGTAAGCAGTTGCAAAGATGATACAATACATAGATTTATTGATACCCAAGACCATCATTCACCTGCAAAACTAATTAAATTTTTACTGCCCCAAATGACAGCTCATGAGGAGATCCAGCATATTAAATACAGTACAGAACTGATTTAGGGTCTCATCTAGAATAAAGATAAAGCAGAAAAGCAAATCTAAAGTCCAAATTTTTATTCCCCAGTTAGGTTAGTATTATCATTCTTGGTTATACTTGAAATATTTTAAGGTCTAACAAATAAAATAAGTAAAAGCACAGCTTATTGGGTTGATGTAGAAGGATAGACAGAAATTCAGAATGTACTTCACTGGCTTCCTGGTACACCACCTAAGCATATTTCAGGACACAGTCTGATATAATTGAATCCCATTATACACAGACAGGAAAACTGAAATCATAAAGAATAGTCTGAGTGCTATTTTACTGCCATTTCCACAACACTTGAATGCTAGACTTTTCTGTGCCCTTATTTCTCATTTGAGAAATGAGTATAATTTCTACTCATCTACCCTTATCATACAAAGAAACTGATGTCAAGAAAGTAGAATTATTAATTTTATGTGGAGCTAAGCAAGACATAGGTCTGAATATTATCTTCACACCAGTAAATTAATCCATGTTAATTCCTGAATTTCCTCATCTATAAGAGGTTAATACCACCTACTTTACCAGATTATTTGAGGATTAAATGATATAATACACATAAATTATCTTAGACTACACTGACAGCTCATGGGTGATTAGTAAAATAAGCTAGTTTGCTTATCATTTCCATATATTTATAAAATGAGTCTATTTAACATTATAATCACTATATTGAACTTTCATGAGCAAATTATTAAGTCTATCTTATTGCTTTAGTTCGTCAGTAGTAGCTAAAGATTTCAAACAAAAAATCTTGTAACAGTAAAATTACAAGCAAAATAATTTCTCACATATTCAATTCAATTAGATCACAGTTATATAATAAGATAACATTTGATAAACTTACATACATCAGGGAATTTTTTCTTTCCATATATATGTGCACAGGTTGAGTATACATACATAACTCTGCTTAGAACCAAAAGCTTACCATATGCTTGCCAAATTTATCCATCTGCCAATGTTAACTCTACATAGGCTCTCTGGAGAGCTGAATTTCTTTATACTTGTAAGAACTGGATTTCAAACATGCATATACAAAACACAACACATAGAATGCTCTATATTCTGGTGAAAAGGGACAGGCTGGAGTCACTAAATCCACACAGAGTGTAGCTCACACACTTCTTTAGAGTTTCAGAAAATGCTTAAATCCAAACTAAAAACAAAACAAAAAACACTTCACTAACATAGAGATCAATGCAGCAAAAAATAGGAGTGTGGATTCCTGTGGATTCTCTTCAATTTTAATACACTGAATTCTGTCAATTTGGCTCTCCACTAAATACTGACATTGCCACAAGAATGAAAAGTTTTGGTTGCTGCTGCTTTCTGCCTTCTGCCTGCCATACACACCCTGAGCTGTTTCTCCTCTGTGATGCCAGTCTGCGATGCCACCCTGTCTCGTAGCCAGCTGACCATAGACTGAAACATCTACAAACTGCACTGAAATAACTTTCCTCCTTTTACTTCCAGTTCAGCAAAGGCAAATGCAGGGGGCAACAAGATGGAACAATCCGAAAGTCAACCATCTCAACGCCCTGAACTGATAACAAGGGAAATAACAAAATAGACGAAAGAGGCTCTAGAAAACATGAAATCAGAAATAATTTTTCAGATAACAATAGACATGGTGACCATAATAAAAGACATGATTAATAACTCTAGAGTAGACACAGATTTAAAAAAAAAATAGAAGCATTCAGGAACATGATGGAAACCACGGACGCCCAGCATAGAAAAGAAATGGATTCCATGAAACAGATTCAAACAGGTATCCAGTGGGTTAAAAACTCCATTGAAAGTATACTCAGCAGAATGAGCCAATGTGAGGATGGAATATCAGATACAGAAGACAGGACTGTGGTTAGTGACCATAAAAAGAGATTTAAAAATAGCAAGGGATCATGAGAAATCAATCTAGCAGCTTCTAGGCAATGCAAAGAATAACATAAGACTGATCAGAGTCAATGAAAAAGCAACAGATAGTGCAAATGACTTAAAAAAAAAAAACTGTTCACAGAAGTGATGACAGAAAGCTTCCCAAGCAGGGAAAAAGAATGTGACATATAGATGAGTGAGGCTTATAGGACTCTACCTGTAATAAAAAAAAAATAAATCTATATCTAGCCATATAATAGTCAAGATTACAGAAACCCAACAGAAGAACAAAGTATTAAAAGCAGTTAGAAGAGAAAAAAACAAAAACACAAATCACATGCAAAAGAAGGCCCATTAGAATCACAGCAGACTTCTCAAAACAAACCCTCAAGTCAAGAACAGCCTGGAATGAAGTATTCCAATCCATAAAGGAAAGCAAACTCTAACCCAGATTGATGTACCATGCAAAACTATCTTTCAAAATTCAATAGAGAAATAAGACACTTTCATTACAAAGAACACTGGAGGAACTTCATGAATACCAAATCAGCACTCCCAAAATGTCTAAACAATATCCTAGAAAAAGACAATGACCCAGAGGTCTGAGGATGTGAGCCTCTCGGGCCACCTTACCACTGCCCCAGAACACCAAGGAGGTGAGCTGCATGGGCGCCAGCACCCTCCCACCCGGCTGTGCTGAACCATTACGTGGATACACACCGCAGACTTGCTGGGGTCATAAAGGACATTGTTCTGAGCTTGAGATGATAGAGTAGAAGTGAACAACAGAAAGAGGGCCTGAGGCCCCTTGAAGAAAATTAGAGCCCACTGAAAAAGTGAAGAAAATATCTGCAATAAAGGCACACCAGACCACCTTACTTGGGGGAGCAGCAGTGTGGACCAGAACAGCAGAGCTGCAAGCAGATTTCAGCCAGGGCTCTGCCCTGGCCCTAAAGGCTGGGGCACACCAGCCCAAGCCAAGGATCTGCCTGGAAAAGAGCTGAACAGGCACACAAACAACAGCCAGAGGTTTGCCCCAATACCATCAGTAAGTACACGAAACCCTAGCTAGAAGCGTGCTCACACAACAGAAACTGGGGTGCACAGCCCCGAGACCCTCCCAAACAACAGCTACATAGGGATCCTAGCCAGTGGCACACCTAGATATCATCCCAAGTGTGCACAGGCCAAAGCCAGAAGCCAACCCAGACAACAGGTCAGGTCAGGGATCCAGAAGGCCACATTTCTGAACCCAAAAATTAGGGCACTGGTGAGCAGCAGAAAAAAGGCAGCTCTGTTGCTTCCTCAGAATTGAAGACCACTGGGTGACCAAAAAGTTGCCTCAACAAAGGCACAACAGGCTGCACGTGTTGAAATGAGAAGACACAGAAACAAGCCTAAATATCAGATTTCCAGATCACCTAAGGCAACCCCAAAGGGAAACAAGATGGAACACTCTGATACTTAACCACTCGGACTCTCGAAACTGGCAACAAAAGAGGATCTGGAAAAAATGAAATCAGAAATAATTTCTCAGATAAGAACAGAGGTTGTGCCCATAGTGCAAGACATTATTAATAAATTTAGAGAGGACACAGACAAAAAAATACGGGAACTGAGGAAGATGATGGAATCCCAACATAGGAAAAAAATGGAATCCATAAAACAGATGCAAACAGATTTTCAGGAGATTAAAACTCCACTGGAAGTCTACATGGCAGAATGAGCGCGTGTGAGGACAGAATTTCAGATATAAAAGATAAGACTGCAATTAGTGACCAGGAAAAGAAAAACTGCTTTAAAATTCTAAGGGATCACAAGAAATCAATCCAGGGCCGGGGATTTAGCTCACTGCCTGCTTCTCAAGTGCAAGGTCCTGAGTTTGATCCCTGGTACCAAAAAAAAAAAAAAAAAAGAAATCAATCCAGCAGCTGCTAGACGATGCAAAAATGAATAACGTAAGACTGATCAGAGTCAATGAAGAAAAAAGACAGAGTGCAGATGACATAAAAAAACTGTTCACAGAAGTGATGGCAGAAAACTTCCCAAGCAGGGGAAAAGAACTTGACATACAGACAAGTGAGGCATACGGGAATTCAACTAGCCATGACCAAAAAAAATCTGCACGTAGGCATATAATTAAGATTCCAGAAACCCAACAGAAGAAAAAAATTCTACAAGCAGTTAGAGCAAAGAAACAAATCACATACAAAGGAAAGCCCATCAGAATCACAGCAGAATTCTCAATGCAAACCCTCAGGGAACAAGAGCTTGGTGCAACGTATTCCAAGCCCTAAAGGAAAACAGCCTCCAACCCAGATTGATGTGCCCTGCAAAACTATCTTTCAAAACTAATGGAGAAATAAGATACTTTCATCAGAAAGAGCACCTTAGGAACTTCATGAATACCAAACCAGCACTCCAAAAAAGTTTTAGACAATACCCTAGAAAAAGACAACAAGGATCACAACTCCAGGAAGCCCAGCAAAATGAATCCATCACCCACGAAAAGAAATTAAACACAAAGGGGGAGAATCCAACAGAAAGAAAAAGTCACAGCAACGTTAAGTCAATATGTATCAGTTATAACCATCAATGTTAACGGTCTCAATTCACCAATCAAAAGAAATAGACTGGGGCCGGGGATTTAGCTCAGTGGTTTCACCGCCTGCTGCACAAGCGCAAGGATCCAAGTTCGATCTCTGGTACCAAAATAAAAGAAAAAAGAAATAAGACTGGCAGAATACTTCAAGAAGCAAGATCCAACAATATGCTGCATTCAAGAAACACACTTAACTCAGAAAGAAACTGACAGACTGAAAGTTGAACTGTGGAAAACAATACTCCATGTGACAGGAAGCTGGAAAAAAGCAGGAGTAGCTATCCTCTTTGCAGGCCAAGTAGATTTCAAAATCTGAAACACATTTGGTCCCGAGAATTTCAGATAAGGGACAGTCAACCGGTATGTACAAATCTATTGTGAACATGTGTTTTCATTTCTCTTAAGTAAAAACTTAAGAACAGAACTGTTGGTTAACAGTAATAAAGAAATTTCTATATTTTTTCAAAAACGGTTTTATCACTTTACATTCACATTAGCAGTACTAGAAAGTTCTAACTGGTTCACATCTAAGCCGACATTTGTTTTTTTTAAAACCTTTAACTTAATCTCCCTAATGATTGTATAATACAATCTTGTTATTGTACTGATGAGTATTTCTCTGATTCTAGTGTTGCACACCTTTTCTTGGGCTGTACTGGCTATTTATCATCTTCTTGTGTCTAATTTTAATTGTGTTTTCTATTCATGAGCTGTAAGAGTTCTTTATATGTATTATAAATATGTTCTGGTTAAGGACTACTTTTCATTTTCTTAACAATGTCTTTTAAGGTTCTAAATTTTTTTTTTCTTAAATTCTTTTATTGGTACATTTTAGGTATACAACACAATGACATTTCTCATTGGGAACTTGTACCTTTACATGAAGCATCTTGGTTCTTATTTTTTCCCCATTCTTAGCTCTCCCTTCACCCCCTCCACCCTTCCCTATTTACAAAGACTTGCTTTCCATTTTCTCCATTTCTCAGCATTTTTCCTTTCCCTTCTTTCCTATCAATTGCCCCTCCCACTACCCCTACCCCTTTGGAGCTTTTCTTCCTATTTTACATTATTGATTATTCATTCTAATCATTGGTACATTTTGGAAGTTTGCATCCTTTACATAATCTCTCTTGGTTCTTATTTTTCACTCTTGCCCAGCCCTCCCTTCAAGCACTCCATTCCTTCCTACTTACAAAGATTTTGTTCCTATTTTTCCATTTTCTCATGTTAATTCCATTCCCTTCTTTCCTTTCCCCTACAAATCTCACATCCTTTCCCTTTGCCCCTTTTCTTACTATTTCACATTACCTATTATACATTTTAGTCCTTATTTGCACTTTCAGTTTCTCACACTAGAGAAATTATTTGGTATTTATACATGTGTGTCCTCTTTATTTCATTTAAGAGTATCACCTCAATGTGCATTCACTTAGCTATAAATGTCTCTAATTTCTCATTTTTCATGGCTGAGTAGTACTCCATTTTATTAAAACACCACGTTTTTTATCCAGTCTCCAGTTGGTGGGCATTTGGGTTGTTTCAAAGTTTTAGCTACCAACAAACTGTGCTGCTATGAACATGGGTGCACATATATCACTGTGGTATGATTCTTTTAATTCTTTGGGGAAGATCCTCAGCAGGGGAATAGTTGGGTCAAATGGGACTTCCAGTCCTAGTTCTTTGAGTTATCTCCATACTGATTTCCACAGTGCTTGCACCAGTCTACACACCCAGCAGCAGTGGAGCAGGGTTCCTCTTTCCCCACAGCGCCGCCAGCATTTGTTATTGGTTGATTTCATGATAGCAGCCATTCTTTCTGGACTGAGGTGGAATCTCAGCGTTGTTTTCATTGGCATCTCTCCAATGACCAGTGATGTTGAACATTTTTTCATGTATTTATTTGCTATTTCTACTTCTTTGTCTGAGAAATGTCTGTTCATTGCAGATGCCCATTTTCAGATTAGGTCTTTAAATCTGGGAGGTCTTTTTAAGTTCTTTATAGATTCGAGATAGTAGACCTTTGTCTGAGGAAAAGCAGGTGAAGACTTTTTCCCACATTGTGGGTTGTCTCTTCACACTGCTGGTGGTTTCTCTTGCTTTGCAGAAGCTTTTTAATAAGAAGAGATCCCATTTGTTGATTGTTTGTGCTAGTTCATGGGCAACTGAGGTTCTGTTCATAAAATCTTTTCCTACACCAGTGTCTTCAAGAGTTCTACCTAACTTTTGTTCCAACTGGTTCAGAGTTTCTATTTTAATACTTAGATCTTTAATCCATTTTGATTTTATTTTAGTGCATGGCAAGAGATACAGGTCTAGTTTTAATCTTTGGCAAGTTGAAGCCCAATTTTTCCAGCACCATTTATTAAAGAGGCTATCTTTCCTCCAGTGAGGGTGTCTGGTTCCTTTGTCGAAGATGAGATGGCTGAGTGTGTCTGGCGTTGTTTCTGCATCTTCTAATCTGTTCCACTGGTCCTCAAGTCTGTTTCTTTGCCATTACTACGCTGTTTTTATCATAGTAGCTTTGTAGTAGAGTTGCAGGTTGGGGATTGTGATACCCCCTGCCATGTCTCCGTTACCTAGAATTGCTTTTGCTATTCTGGGTCTCTTCTTGTTCCAAACAAATTTTTGGATTGTTTTCTCAAGGTCCGTGAAGTATGCTGTTGGGATCTCAATTGGAATTCCACTGAATCTGTATGGCAGTTTTGGAAGTATGGCCATTTTCACTATATTAATCCTTCCTACCCAGGAGCAGGGGATGTCTCTCCATTTTCTGATATCATCTTCAATCTCTCTTTTCAGAGTGCTATAGTTTTCAGAGAAGACATCTTTGATTACTTTCCTTAGGTTGATTCCTAGGTATTTCAGTTTTTTGGATGCTACTCTGAAAGGAATCATTTGCCCTATTTCTCTTTCAGTGAGTCTGTCATTCGTGTAGAAGAAAGCTATTGATTTTTCTGTGTTGACCTTGTATCCAGGTACTTTACTGAATTTGGTTATTAAGTCAAGAAGACTTTTGTGGAGTTCTTGGGGTCTTCTATACACAGATTCATGTCATCTGCAAATAATGACAATTTGACTTCTTCATTTCCTATTTTATTCCTTTCTTTCTCTTGTCTAATTGCCGTGGCTACTGTTTCCAAAACTATATTGAACAAGAGTAGTGAGAGTGGACATCCTTGTCTTGATCCTGATTTTAGTATGAAGGATTTCATTTTTTGACCATTTACTATGATATTGGCTGTTGGTTTTTCATAGATGGCTTTTATCAGTTTGAGGCAGAGAACATCTATTGCAAATTTTTGCAGGGTTTTTATCATCAATGCATGTTGGATTTTGTCAAATGCTTTTTCTGCGTCTACAGAGATAATCATATGGTTTTTGTCCTTGGCTCTATTGATATAGTGTATTACACTGATGGATTTGCATATTTTGAACCGTTCCTGCATCCCTGGGATGAATCCCACTTGATCTGGGTGTATGATCTTGATGATCTTCTGCATTCTATTTGCCAGTATCTTATTAAGGATTTCTGCATCTATGTTCATTAGTGAGATTGGCCTATAGTTCTCCTTTTGGTTGGGTTTTTCTCTGCTTTGGGGATCAAGGTGATGCTTCTTTCCAGGATTGAATTTGGGAGTATCACTTCCCTTTCAATTTCATTGAAGAGTTTAAACAGTAGTGGCAGTGGTTCCTCTCTAAATGTCTTGTAGAGTTCAGCAGTGAAACCATCAGGGCCCGGGCTTTTCTTAGTTGATAAGTTTTTAGTTACGTTTTCAATTTCATTGGTTGATATTAGGTTGTTTATAATTTTTAGGTCTTCTTCGTTCAAGTTTGGTCATTGATATGTATCTAGTAATCTGTCCATTTCATCTGTGTTTTCCATCTTATTGGCATATGGTTTCTGGAAGTAGGTATTGACGATTTTCTGGATTTCTGCTGGGTCTGCTGTAATTTCAACCTTTTCATTCCTAATTGCATGGATTTGGGCCTTTTCTTTCCTTTTTCTGATAAGGATGGCTAAAGGATTGTCAATTTTGTTGATTCTTTCAAAGAATAATAATCTCCCAGATAAATACAGACATGGTGAGCAGAGTGAAAGACATGATTAGAGGCTCTAGAGCAGAAACAGATAAGAAAATAGATGAGATCAGAAACATGCTGGAAGCCATGAATACCCAGCATAAGAAAGAAATGGAAAACATGATCGTCCAACATAAGAAAGAAATGGAATCATGCAACAGTTTCAAACAGATATTCAGGAGACTAAAAACTCCATTGAAAGCATGCAGAGCAGACTAAGAGAATCTGAAGACAGAATATCAGACATACAAGACAGGATTGCAGTTAAGGACCATGAAAACAGAGATTTCTTAAAGATGCTAAGGGATCCTGAGAAATCAATCCAACAGCTGCTAGATGATGCAAGGAAGAATAACATAAGACTCAGAGGAGTCCATGAAAAAACAGGAGAAAGCACAACTGACATAAAAAAAATGTTCACAGAAGTAATAGTAGAAAACTTCCCAGACAGAGGTGGAGAATTGGACATACAGAGAAGTGAGGCATATAGAACTCCAAATAGCCATGACCAAAAAAAATCTACACCTAGACATATAATAGACAAGATCCCAGAAAACCAACGAAAGAACAAAATCCTACAGGCAGTTAGAGAAAAGAAACAAATCACCTACAAAGGAAAGCCCATCAGAATCATGGTAGATTTCTCAACACAAACCCTCAAATCAAGGAGAGCCTGGAGTGAAGTATTTCAAGCTCTAAAAGAAAATAACTTCCAACCTAGACTGTCGTACCCGGCAAAATTATCTTTCAAAATCGATGGAGAAATTAGATACTTTCACGACAAAGAACACTGAGAAATTTCATGAACACCAAACCAGCACTCAAAACAATTTTAAGCAATATCCTGGAAAAAGACAATGAAGGTCACAACACCATGAGGCCCAACAGAGAGAAGGCACCAACACAAGGAAGATACTAAAGGGAAAGGGGGGAAAATAAGAAATAAAAGAGCCAACAGCAGTAAAACATCATGACAAGGATGAGCCAATATCTCTCAATTGTAACTATGAATGTTAATGGCCTCAATTCACCAATCAAAAGAAATAGACTGACAGAATGGATTAAGAAGCAAAACCCAGCAATATGCTGTACACAAGAAACACACCTAACTCAAAAGGAAATCCATAGACTTAAAGTAAAAGAATGGAGAACAGTTCTCCACGTGACAGGAATCCAGAAAAAAGCAGGCATAGCAATCTTATTTGCAGACAAAGTAGATTTCAAACCAAAACTAATTAAGAGAAACAAAGATGATCACTACATACTTGTGAAGGGAACAATCCAAGAGGAAGAGATGACAAGCCTAAATATATATGCACCAAATACGAATGCCCGCAACTATACAAAACAAATATTAATGGACATGAAAAACCAAATAAGCACTAATACAATTGTAGTGGGGGACCTCAACACACCTCTATCACAAATAGACAGATCAACTAGAAAAAAAATTAACAAAGAAATTCTAGAACTGAACCAAGCTATTGAACAAATGGACTTAATAGATGTTTACAGTGTTCCACCCCACAAAATCAGAATACACATTCTTCTCAGCTGCACACGGGTCATTCTCCAAAATAGATCACATGCTAGCTCACAGGACATATCTAAGTAAATGTAAAAGAAATGAAGTTACCCCCTGTATATTATCAGACCATCTTGCAATACAATTGGAGATCATTAACATAAGAAACAGCAAAACTCCCACAAACACATGGAAATTGAATAACACCCTCCTGAACAACCAATGGGTGACAGAGGAAATTAAAAAAGAAATTAGACAATTTCTGCAAGTAAATGATAATGCCAGTACAACATACAGGAATCTGTGGGACACAATGAAAGCAGTTCTACCTGGGAAATTCATAGCAGTGAATGCCCATATTAGGACAACAGAGAGAACTCAGATAAATAACCTAATGCAGAACCTCAAGCTCCTAGAAAAAGAAGAGCATAAGAAACTCAAAGCTCGTACAAGAAAGGAAATTATAGAGATCCAAGCAGAAATCAATGCAATGGAGACTAAGAGAACAATACAAAAAAATCAATGAATAAAAGAGTTGGTTTTTTGAAAGAATAAATAAAATCGATAAACCTTTAGCCAACCTTATCAAAAAAACGAAAGAGAAGGCTCAAATCCATGCAATTAAGAATGAAAAAGGTGAAGTCACAACAGACACAGCAGAAATCCAGAGGATCATCAATACCTACTTCAAGAACCTGTACTCTAATAAAAGGGAAAACACAGAAGAAATGGACAGATTCCTAGACACATACGATTTGCAAAAATTAAATGAAGAAGATACAGAAATTCAAAACACCCCAATAACAATGAGTAAAATTGAAAAGGTAATAAAAACCTTACCAACAAAGAAAAGCCCAGGTCTGGATGGCTTCACTGCTGAATTCTACAAGACATTTAAAGAAGAACTATTGCCATTACTCTTTAAACTCATCAAGGAATTGAAAGGGAAGAAAGGCTTCCAAATTCGTTCCTGGAAGCAAGCGTTACTTTGATTCCCAAACCAGGGAAAGACCCAACCCAAAAGAGAACTACAGGCCAATCTCCCTAATGAACATAGATGCAAAAATCCTCAACAAGATACCGGCAAACAGAATACAGAGGGTCGTCAAGAAGATCATACACCCTGATCAACTCAGATTTATCCCAGGGATGAAAGGATGGTTCAACATCCGTAAATCAATAAATGTAATACACTCTATTAACAGAGTCAAGGACAAAACCCACATAATCATCTCAATAGATGCAGAAAAAGCATTTGACAAAATCCAACACCCATTCTTGATAAAAATCCTACAGAAAATTGGAATAGAAGGTCTTTATCTCAACCTGATTAAGGCTATCTATGAAAAACCAACAGACAACATCGTACTAAAAGGTCAAAAACTGAAAACTTTCACACTAAAATCAGGAACAAGAAAAGGATGCCCATGATCACCACTCCCGTTCACTATTGTTCTGGAAACATCAGCTACAGCAATTAGAAAAGAGAAAGAAATAAAAGGAATAAAGAAAGGAAAGGAAGAAGTGAAACTGTCATTATTTGCTGATGATATGATACTTTACATAGAAGATACAAAAAACTCAGTCAAAAGTATTCTAGACCTAATTGACAGATTCAGTAGAGTAGCTGGATACAAGGTCAACACTCAAAAAACAATAGCCTTCTTATATGCAAATAGCAGACTCATTGAGAGAGAAATTTGGGAAATAATTCCTTCTACAATAGCATTTAAAAAAGTGAAATACCTAGGAATCAACCTAACAAAGGAAGCAAAAGACCTCTACACTGAAAACTACAGCATTCTGAAGGAGATCGAAGAGGATATAAGAAAGTGGAAAGATATCCCTTGTTACTGGGTAGGAAGAACCAATATAGTGAAAATGGTCATACTTCCAAAACTACTATATAGATTTAATGCAATACCAATTGAAATTCCAATATACTTCACAGAACTAGAGAAAACAATCCAAAAATTCATTTGGAACCAGAAGAGACCCAGAATAGCAAAAGCAATTCTAGGCAACAGAGACATGGCTGGGGTTATCACAATCCCCAACTTGAAACTGTACTGCAAAGCTACTGTGATAAGAACAGCATGGTAGTGGCAAAGGAACAGACCTGAAAATCAGTGGAATAGATTAGAAGATGCAGAAACAACCCCAGACATACTCAGCCACCTCATCTTTGAAAAAGGAGCCAACCACCCTCATTGGAGGAAAGATAGCCTATTTAATAAATGTTGTTGGAAAGACTGGATTTCAACCTGCCCAAGATTAAAACTAGACCCATACCTATCACTGCCCACTAAACTAAGATTGAAGTGGATTACAGATCTAAATATTAAGACAGAAACACTAAACTTGCTGGAAGATAAGTTAGGTAGAACTCTTGGCATAGGAAAAGACTTTATGAACAAATCTTCAGTAGCATGGGAGCTAGGACAAAGAATCAACAACTGGGATCTCATTGTATTAAAAAGCTTCTGCACTGCAAGAGAAACTACCAACAGAGCTAAGAGACAACCAACAAGGTGGGAAGAAATTTTTAGCAGCTGTACATCAGACAAAGGTCTACTATCAAGAATATATAAAGAACTGAAAAAAATCGGATCCTCCAAATTCAAAGACCCAATTCAAAAATGGGCATCTGAAATGAATAGACATTTCTCAGACAAAGAAGTAAAAACAACAAAAAAATATATGAAAAAATGTTCAACATCACTGGTCATTCAAGAGATGCAGATGAAAACAACACTGAGATTCCACCTCACCCCACAAAGAATGGCTGCTATCAAGAAATCAACCAATAACACATGTTGGTGGGGGTATGGAGAGAAAGGAACCCTTCTCCATTGTTGGTGGGAGTGAAGACTGGTGCAACCACTGTGGAAATCAGTAGGGAGATATCTCAAAGAACTAGGACTACAGGTCCCATTTGACCCAACTATTCCCCTACTGGGAATCTTCCCCAAAGAATTAAAAGAATCATACCACAGCGATATATGTGCACCTATGTTTATAGCGGCACAGTCTGTAATAGCTAAAGCTTGGAAACAGCCCAAGTGCCCATCGACTGGAAACAGGATAAAGAAGATGTGGTTTTTTAATAACATGGAGTACTACTCAGCCATAAAGAATGAGAAACTAGAGACCTTTATAGCTAAATGGATCCATATTGAGGCCATACTCTTAAGTGAAATAAATAGGAGACACATGTGTAAATACCGGATAGTATCTCTCGTGTGAGAAACTGAAAGTGTAAATAAGGATGAAAATGATTAAAATGAATAACTGATAATTTGAAATATGAAAAGGTCCAAGGGTTTGGGGGTGGAGGGAGGGGAAGGGGAAAAGGAAGAAGGGAAAGGAAAAATTATGAAAAAGAAAAAAAAATGGAATCAAAGTCTGTGTAAATAGGGAAGAGTGGAGGGGGTGAAGGGTGCATAGGTAATGGGAGAAAGAATAATAACTAAGATACATCATGTTCAGGTACAAACACCCAATGATAAATGTAAATGTATTGTATACCTAAAATGTACCAATAAATATATAAATTAAAAAATTTCAAAATTAAAAAAAAATTCAGTGGACCATATATGTGTGGTTCTATTTCTAGATTCTCCGTTTTAATCCATTGATCTATATGTCTTTCCTTATGCCAACATCGCCTTGATTACTGTAGCGTTAGAAGTCTTAAAATTAGGTAATAAATGTCTACCAACACTGTTTTTCTCTTTTTTACTTTTCCAGGTCCTTTGTACTCCTACATAACTTTTAAATTTCAATATCCAATTCTTCATTTATAGTAAGTATACACAGATCTGAATTTTTATATATGCCTTGTGTTTTCTAATACTGCTAAATTCAAATATAAGTTCTAGGGGCTCCTAGAGATTTATTATTATTTTCTCTGTCGATGATAATTTCATCTACATATAAAGATTTTACTTCTACCTTGCCAATCCTATGCTAATTTTTTCTTTTATTGCCACACTATTTTAGTTTGGGCCTATGTGTCAAAGTTTAATGGACAGATGAAGAGTAGGCATATCTGCCCTTGTTCCCCACCTTAGGGAGAAAGCATTGTATGTTTTCCATTCGTATAAGGCATTTTTGCTGGAAGTATGGAGTACATGTCTTATCTGTTGAGAAGGTCCTGCTTTACTTCTAGTCTCCTGATAGCTTTGACCATGAAGAGCTGTAGAGTTTAGTACAATACTTTTTCTCCAACTAGTGACAGGATCATATGGCTTTTTCCTTTCCTTTGTTAAAATGATGACTTATAGGGGTCTTATAGGGATCTTCCAATGCTGAACCAACACTGCTATCCCTGTAATAAAACCACCTTACTACATACAGCCAGACCTGACTACTTAATAGTTTTTTTTGTTAAACGAATTTTTATTTATGTTCATAGTTTTCTATTACCTTTATCCAGTTTTAGTATTAGTACAATGTTGATTTCCTAAAATGAGGGGAGACATGTTAAATGTTTGATATAATTTATTAGTTAAAATGTATATGAGCCTGTTGTTGTCACATACATAGGTTTTCAAGCTAGGAATATACTTTCTTTAATAGGTGCTATTCAAATTTTATATTGCTTCCGCAGTCAGTTTCATAAATTTGTCTTCCAAGGTATTTCATAGAAGTTGTCAAATTTATTTCAAAAAAGATTTTTGTAATATGATTTCTATATCCTTTTAAATTCTGCAAAATCTGTGGCAATGTCCTCTAAATCTTGATATTGTAATTTTTAAAAAATGCATAATTGGTATTGTGTAATAGGAAGAAAAGCTCTAAAGGATTAAGGGAAGTAGGAGGGGTAGGGGAAAGGAAAATAGGGAAAAGAAAAAATATGAGAAAAGGAGAAAAATCGAAAAAAAATCTTTGTAAATTGGGAAGGGTGGACTGGGTGAGTGGAGGGCAGAGGAATGGGGAAAAAATAAGAACCAAGATACATCATGTAAAGGTACAAGATCCCAATGATGAATGTAACTGTGTTTTATACCTAAAATGTACCAATAAACTTAATGGAAAAAAGAAAAAAAAGACAATGAAGGTCACAACACCATGAAGACTAACAAAATGAAGCCATCAGGCAAGGCAAGAAATTAAATGGAAAAGGGGAAAATTAAAAAACAAAAAATAAAAGCACCAAAGACAGGAAAATATGACAAAGATAATCAATATATATCAATTATAACCATCAATGAAAATGGCCTCAATTCACAAAACAAAAGAAACAGACTGCCAGAATGGATAAAAAAGCAAGACCCAACAACATGCTGTATACAAGAAACACTTAATTCAAAAAGAAATTCAAAGACTGAAAGTCAAAGTATGGAAAACAATAGTCCATGGTACAGGAACCCCCAAAAAAGCAGGGGTAGCTATCCTACTTGCAGACAGAGTGGATTTTAAAACCAAAACTAATTAAGAGACAAGGCCACTACATCTTTGTAAAGGGAATGATCCAAGAAGAAGAAATGACAATCATAGATGTATATGCACAAAATTCTACTGCACATAACCACATAAAACAAATATTAACGGACATGAAAAATCAAATAAGCACTAATACAATACTAGTGGAGGATCTCAATACTCCACTGTCACAAACAGATCAACAAGACAAAAAATCAACAATGAAAGACTAGAATTGAACCAAACTTTTGAACAAATGGACTTAAGAGATGTGTACAGTGTTCTACCCCACAAAATCAGAATACACATTCTTCTCAGCTGCATATGGGTTATTCTCCAAAATAGAGCACATGCTAGGTCACAGAATATGATTAAGTAAATGCAAAGGAATTGAAGTTATCCCCTGTGTATTGTCAGACCATAGCACAATGAAATTGGAGATCAAAAGCAAAAGAAACCACAAGAACATCACAAACACTTAGAAATTAAATAACACTCTCCTGAATAATCAATGGGTCACAGAAGAAATTAGACAGTTTCTACAATTAATACCAATACAACATACTGGAATTTATGGAATACAATGAAAGCAGTCCTGTGAGGGAAATTCATAGCAGTGAATGCCCTAATAGGAAAACAGAGCAAGCTCAAATAAATAACCTAATGCTGAACCTCAAGCTCCCCAAAAAAGAAAGAACAAGACAAACCGAAAGCTCACACAAGGGAGGAAATTATAAAGATTAGAGCAAAAATCAATGTAATGGAAACTAAGAAAACGACAAAAACATCAAGGAATCGAAGAGTTGGTTCTTTGAAAGAATAAGTAAAATTGGCAAACTCTTATAAAAAAAAAAGGAAAAAGAAGGCTCACATCCATACAATTAGGAATAAAAACGGTGAGAGCATAACAGATCCAACAGAAATACAGAGGATCATCCATACCTACTTTGAGAACTTGTACTCCAATAAGCTGGAAAACACAGAGGAAACGGACAGGTTCCTAGATACATATGAATTCCCAAAGTTGAATCAAGAAGATATAAAAATTTCAAACAACCCAGTATCAATCAATGAAATAGAAAATGTAATTGAAAACTTACCAACAAAGAAAAGCCCACGTCTTCATGGCTTCACTGCTGAATTCTACAAGAAATTTAGGGAATAGCTAATGCTACTAATGAAACTGAAAAAGAAGCAATACTCCCAAACTCATTCCTGGAAGCAAGCATTACCTTGATTCGAAAAGCAGAGAAAGACTCAACCCAAAATGAGAACCACAAGCCAATCTCCCTAATGAAGACAGATACAAAAAATCCTCAATAAGATACTGGCAAACAGAATCCAGAAGATCATCAAGATCATACACCCTGACCAAGTGGGATTGAGCCTTGGGGTGCAGGGATGGTTCAACATACATAAATCAATAAATATAATATACTATATTAACAGAGTCAAGGACAAAAACCATATGATCATCTAAGAGATGCTGAAAAAGCATCTGATAAAATCCAAACTCATTCATGATAAAAACTCTACAGAAAATTGGTATAGATGGTCTTTATCTCAACCTGATAAAAGCCATCCATAAAAGACTAACAGCCAACATCATACTAAATGGTCAAAAACTGCAATCTTTCATGCTAAAATCAGGAACAAGACAAGGATGTCCACTATCACCATTCCTGTTCAATATAGTACTCGAAAAATTAGCCACAGCAATTAAACAAGAGAAAGAAATACAAGCAATAAAGATAGGAAAGGAAGAAGTTAAACTGTCATTATTTGCTGACATGATACTCTACATAAAAGACCCAAAAACTCCTCCAAAAGATTTTTAAACTTAATTGCCAGATTCAGTAGAGTAGCTGGATATAAGGTCTACACTCAAAACTCAATAGCTTTCTTGGATATGAATAACAGACTCATTGAGAGAGGAACTGGGGAAACAGTTCCTTTCACAATAGTATCCAAAAAATAAAATATCTGGGAATCAATCCCACAAAGGAAGTAAATGACCTCCACTTTGAAAACTATAGCACTGAAAAAAGAGATCAAAGAGGACATCAGCAAATGGAAAGGTGTCCTTTCTTCTTGGGTAGGAAGAACCAATACAGTGAAAATGGCCATACTTCCAAAACTAATATAGATCCAATGCAATCCCAACTGATATTCCAACAGCATATTTCACAGAATGAGAGAAAACAACCCAAAAATTCATTTGGAATCAGAAGAGACCTAGAATAGCAAAAGCAATTCTAGGTAACAAAGACAAGGCAGGATGTATCACAATCCTCAACTTCAAACACTACTACAAAGCTATTCTGATAAAAACAGCATGGTACTGGCAAAGAAAGAGACCCCAGGATCAATGGAACAGATTAGAAGATCCAGAAACAACTCCAGACATACTCAGCCACCTCATCTTTAACAAAGGAGCCTTACTGGAACAAAGACAGCCTCTTTAATAAATGGTGCTGGAAAAACTGGGTTTCAACTTGCCAAAGATTAAAACTAGAACCATATCTTTCACCATGCACTAACCTAAAATCGAAATGGATTAAAGATCTAAATATTAAAACAGAAAACACTAAACCTGCTGGAAGATAGGTTAGATAGAACTCTTGAAGAAACTGGCGCAGGAAAAGACTTTGTGAACAAAACCTCAGTTGCATAGGAACTAGCAAAAAGAATCAACAACTGGGATCTCATCTTATTAAAAAGCTTTTGCACAGCAAGAGAAACCACCAACAGAGAGAAGAGACCACCCTATAGCGTGAAAGAAAAAAATTTACTAGCTGTTCCTCAGACAAAGGACTACTATCTAGAATATATAAAAAAACTTTAAAAAATTAGATCTCTCAAATTTAAAGACTCAATCCAAAAATGGGCACCTGAAATGAGGAGACATTTCTCAGCCAAAAAAGTGGAAGCAGCAAATAAAACACATGGAAGAATGTTCAGCATCACTAGTCATTCGTGAGATGCAGAGGAAAACAACACTGAGATTCCACCTCTCTCCAGAAAGAATGGCTACTGTTAAGAAATCAATAACAAACGCTGGAGGGGTTGTAGGGAAAAAGGAGCCCTTTTTCCACTGTTGGTGTGAGTGTAGCCTGGTGCAACCACTGTGGAAATCAATGTGGAGATTCCTAAAAAACTAAGATTAGAGGTCCTATATGACCCAGCTATTCCCCTTCTGGGATATTCTCAAAAGAATTAAAAGCATCATACCATAGCAATATATGCACACCTATGTCTATAGCAGCACAGTTTGCAACAGCTAAATCTTGGAAACAGCCCAAACGCCCATCAACTGGTGATTGCATAAATAAAATATGGGGTTTTTTAATAAAATGGCATACTACTCAGCCATAAAAAGGTTAACTAGAGACATTTATAGATAAATGGATGCACTCTGAGGCCATACTCAAGTGAAATAAATAGGACACACGTGTAAATACCGAATTGTTACTCTGGTGTTAGAAACTGAAAGTGCAAATGAGGACCTAAATGCGTAACAGATATTGTGAAATAGGAAGAAAATATTCACAGGGTAAGGGGAAGTGGGACAGATAGGGGAAAGAAGAGAAAGAAAAATTAAAAAGGAAAAAACAGAAACAAAGTTTATACAAATAGAGAAGGGTAGAGGGGCTGAAGGAAGGACAGGGGAATGGAAAAAAAATAAAAACCAAGATATATCATGTACAGGTAACAAAGTCCCAAAGATGAATGTGAACCTAATGTATATCTAAAATGTATCGATAAACTCAATGAATAAATAAATACATGGAAAAGGATTTCTCACATAACCAATTTTACTAGATCACAATTATATAATGAGATAATATTTGATGAATTTACACACATCAGGCATTTTTTTCATCATCAGGGATTAATAATAGAGATTATTATTTGGAAATACTAAGGTAAATACTAGGAATAACCACTGGTTGCCTCTGTTAAAAGAGACCAGATATAATTGCTGTATAATTGTTGGTTGTTTTTTTTTTATCCAGTCAACACTATTTAATTTTTTTTCTATTTGCACAAAACATTTTGATAAATATAAACTTAGTTTTATGTTATATAGTAGATATTTCAAAATATGAAATAAAATACTAACAGTGATAAATACTGTGTATGAAAATTAAGTGTTTAAATTTTTAAAAATTATTACAGAAAAATTTATTACACTGCCATTAATCCCCCTCAAAATACTTCTCTTTGTTTTGAACACACTTATTCCATGTTCTTGGCACCTTCTAAAGCATTTCTGGAATTTCTTTTTCATGTTTTTAGTTGTGCTGTGCTTGCTGCCTGGATATTCTGACTTGATTCAAAACATTTATTTTCCATGGTCATTTGAGTTTGGGGAGGAGCCACAAGTCACAGGGTGCCAGATCCCATAAATAAGGTGGATGAGGAAATATCATAATTTTTTTATGGGCCTGCTTTTCTGCTGAATTGCACATGGCAGCAACATTCAACATATGTTTTGTTTTGTTTTTGGTACCGGGGATTGAACTCGGGTCCTTGCGCTCGCTCAGCAGGCAGCAAAACCACTGAGCTAAATCCCCGGCCTTCATTCAACATATTTTTGATCACACCTCCTAAAGACACAAAAGAAGATGTCCACAACTGCTTCAGAAAGTGTTAAGAGCAATAGAGTGTGTTGAAAGTGAGAAGTATTTTGAGGAGGATTAGAGGCAGTATCTTTTACTGTAATAATTTTTAAAAATCTAAACATTCGCCATATTGTATGCCTATCAAGAAATAATTTATGGCTACTATCAAATATCACTAGAAAAATGTGGTAATTTTTCTATTTACAAAAACACAAAATAGCCAACATCACCTTCACTACATTTTCAAGCTATTATCCTCCTGTTTTGGAAGAACTAAACAGACTAAAACACTTTCAAATCTTGGCTTGACTATTCGCACATCACATGTGTCTGATGTTACCCAGATGTGCCCTTTTCTACTGCCACCATATAAACTAGGTAAGTATTTTTTTAGCCGATTTTAAATACCACTATTTTATGAGGAAAAGTCTAAAAAAAAAAAAAAAAGCACCTTTTCCTTCTCTGTGACTTTACTTTCTTTTTTTAAAAAAATTAATTTATTGGTACTTTTGATACATATAACGATCATATTCATCTTTGGGAATTTGTACCTGTACATGACATCTTTCTTCTTTTTCTCCCCATTCCCGTCCCTTCAACCCTTCTTCCCATCCTCATTTACAAAAGCTTTGTTTCCATTTTTCCTTTTATTCTCCTTTTTCTCCTTTACTTTCTTATATTTTTCCTTCCCCCACCCCCTGCATTCGAGGGAACTCAGCCTCACCCTGGTTGGCAAGTGCTTTACACTGAGCTACAGCCACAGCCCAGTTTTACATTTTTTCTTATGGAAAATTTCATATTGTGGCTTCATTTCCATGCTGAAAAACCATAAATTAAATGCAATCTTTATCTGTTGCACATTTTGCTATATTTAAGAGATTTTGTGTATTTATTTTCATTCAACAGGTAAACAAATGCTCATCAGAGGCCATATAGCACATAATTAGAAGTTAATTTTAATATTATTTCTTCAGGACCCTTTAAATACATAATGTTTATAGAGCTAGAATTCAGTCTGTTCACTTTTATTTCAAAAAGACCAAATCTCATGTATTATCCATTTCATAGTAAAACAGCTTTTAAACAATACTTTCATTTCCCCCTTTTTTCAACCACAAGAATGTTTCTCATATTTCTTTAAACAAATCTCTCAGCCACTGAACATGACAACTTGAGGATATTTTAAAATTATACAAGAGTATATATTACACTGTCAAGAAACAGTTGTCATTAAACGAGATATTCTAGATTAAGCTCCCCAGACTGAAACAGTTAGCTTTAACCAGACATAAAAAATAGTCATCAAAGTGTCTGTTTTATGACTGGTAGTAAAAACATGTACATATCCACAGGTCATCTCAGTTACAGAATCACTGTTAGGCACTAGATAGCTACTGAGCAATGAATAAACTTTAAAATGTTTAGGCACAATAAAAAAATCCTACCTTTCTGTAAACAAACTTTACTAAGCAATCACTTTGCCTATTTAACATAAAGAAATATCCAGAAAAAAAGTCAATCAGCCTTTTTGTAAAGAATGAGTAACACATTTCCTAAAGTGGGGGTGTGTGTGGGGGTGTTCTCCATTTCCTCCTACAGAGCAATTCAGGCTCAACAACAGAACAGAAAGACTTTTCTTTCTGAGCTGACCTCAATTTTTATCACTTTTTCCTTTACCTGTCATACATCAGACACAGGGGCAGATTACACAATCATTATTACCATGATTTAATTCCTCAAGTTTATGCGTATTGTATCATCACCTGTGTCAAGACTCTGTTGTGGGTATTATAAGAGGTGCCACATAGCTGAATAAGAAATGAATCATTTCAAAGATCTTAACACTTATTTGGGGAGATGAAATGAACCCACAGGATAGGACTGGGTTAAGTATATGGGCTGTGACTCCAGGATCACAAACTCTAGGCGTGGAACTCAGTAACCTGCTTCAAGCATTTAAGCTCTAAGCTCAGTAAGGTTTCAGGGCCCTGATATCATTTAGAGAAAGTTAAGAGATGCTTTTGATTTGCTGTGCATTTACAAATTTATTAGGGTGCAACTTTAGCACAAGTAATTTAAGTGGCATGTGGAGTGGGGAGGCTCTGCCAACAGAATTAATCTACCAGTCCTCAGATTAACTGTCCTATCTTTAGCACTTGGCAGCATTATTGACATACAACAGGTATACAATGAGCTCACTAAATATTAATAAATGAAATAACTTGACTTCAAAAAAAGAAAACAAACTGTAGATTTAACTGAGCTAGAGCCAGACTAGCTAGAAAATTCTTGACATGGGAACGATCTTTTCTAGCAGAAGCATTAAATGATTATATAGACACAGATCACTGATTTCACACTGTCCTTAGCTTTATATTTTGATTATATGATAGAGTTCTTCAAACATTTCTAAACTTGAGTTTTGTTCTTTGATATGAATTTTTAAATTGGCAAATTAAAAATCAAGCCTGTGACCTCGCTGCAGACAGGCAGGTCTGCCCACACCCTACCGAGGTCCCCAGTCTCCTGAAACACACGCCGAATCAGCCCTCCCCAGACAGGCAGGTCTGTGCACGCCCTACCGAGGTCCTGAGTCCCGTGGAAGATTGCTAATCACCCCGCTGCAGACAGGCAGGTCTGCCCATGCCATACCTAGGTCCTGAGTTGCACAGAACACGCCGAAACAGCCCCATGCAGACAGGCAGGTCTGCTCACACCCTACCGAGGTCCCCAGTCACACGGAACACACGCCGAATCACCCCACTGCAGGCAGGCAGGTCTGCCCATGCCCTACCGAGGTCCTGAGTCACGCAGAAGACACCAAATCACCCCGCTGCAGACAGGCAGCCACCTGATTCCACACTACAAAGACGCAGAGGACACCACACCACCAGACAAAGGTACTGAGTCCCACTGTTCCCGGCCCAGAGGCAGGGGATTCTGAGCCGTCGTCCCACTGCTCCTGGTCCAGAGGAAGGGGTTTTCCGGCCACCATCCTTCTGGCTGCTCCCAGCCCACAGGAAAGAGCTTTTGGGTCACCATCCCTACCGCTGCTCCTGGCCCCTGTCCCACTTCACCCAGCTCAGAGGAGATAATCTGTGCAGGCGCGAACAGCCCCCCGCCCCAGTCGAAATGAGAAAACACGTAAATAAATCTCAAAACCAGACTTCCAGATCACCTACAGCAGCCCCAAAGGGAAATGAGATGGAACACTCTGATGCTCAAACACCTGGACCCAATGAACTGGCAACAAAAGAGGATCTGGAAAAAATGAAATCAGAAATAATTTCTCAGATAACAGGAGAAATTGTGCCCCTAGTGCAAGACATGATTAATAAATCTAGAGAGGAGCTCAGGAACATGATGGAATCCCAACATAAGAAACAAATGGAATCCATAAAACAGATGCAAATAGATTTCCAGGACATGAAAAACTCCATTGAGCAGAATGAGCCAATGTGAGGACAGAATTTCAGATATAGAAGATAAGATTGCAATTAGTGACCAGGAAAAGAAAAATTGCTTCAAAATCATAAGGGAACATGAGAAATCAATCCAGCAGCTGCTAGATGATGCAAAAAAGAATAACATAAGACTGATTGGGCTCAATGAAGAAACAGGAGAGAGTGCAGATGACATAAAAAAATCTCTTCACAGAAATAATGGCAGAAAACTTCCAAAGCAGGGGAAAAGAGCTTGACATGCAGATAAATGAGGCATACAGGGCTCCAATAGCCTTGATCAAAAAAAATCTACACATAGGCATATAATTGTTAAGATTCCAGAAACACAACAGAAGAACAAAGTTCTCCAAGCAGTCAGAGAAAAGAAACAAATCACATACAAAGGAAAGCCCATCAGAATCACAGCAGACTTCTCAACACAAACCATCAAGGCAAGAAGAGCTTGGAGTGACATATTCCAAGCCCTAAAAGAAAACAGCCTCCAACCCAGATTGATGTACGCTGCAAAATTATCTTTCAAAATTCATGGAGAATTAAGATACTTTCATGACAAAGAGCACCTTAGGAACTTTGTGAATACCAAACCAGCACTCCAAAGAATTTTACATAATAGCCTAGGAAGAGACATTGAGGATCACAACCCCAGGAAGCAAAGAAGAATGAACCCATCTGGCATGACAAGGAATTAAATGTAAAGGGGGAGAACCCAACAAAAAGAAAAAGTCATGGCAATGACAAGTCAATACGTTTCAGTTATAACCATCAATATTAATGGTCTCAATTCACCAATCAAAAGAAATAGACTGGCAGAATGGGTCAAGAAGCAAAATCCAACAATATGCTGCATACAAGAAACACACTTCATTCAAAAGGAAACTCATAGACTGAAAGTTAAAGGGTGGAAAACAATACTGCATGTAACAGGAACCCCAAAAAAAGGAGTAGCTATCCTCTTGGCAGATCAAGTAGATTTCAAACCAACACTGATTAAGAGAGATGAAGAAGGACACTACATCCTTGTAAAGGGAAGAATCCAAGAGGAAGTGATGACAATCATAAATATCTATGCACCAAACACTAATGCACCCAACTATATAAAACAAATACTAACAGACATGAAAAGTCATATATGCACTAATACAATTGTAGTGGGGGACCTCAACACCCCACTGTCACAAATAGATAGATCAACTACACTAAAAATAAGTAATGAAATACTAGAACTCAACTGAACTCTTGAACAAATGAACTTAACAGATGTTTACAGAGTCTTCCACCCCACAAAATCAGAATACACATTCTTCTCAGCTGCACATGGGTCATTCTCCAAAATAGACCACATACTCACACATAGAACATGTTTAAGTAAGTGCAAAGGAATTGAAGTTATCCCCTGTATATTATCAGACCATAGTGCGATGAAATTGGAGATCCATAGCAAAAGAAACTGGAAAAATTTCATAAACACATGGAAATTGAACAACACACTTCTGAATAAACAATGGGTCACAGAGGAAATTAAAGAAGAAATCAGACAGTTCCTTCAATTAAATGACAATGACAATACAACATATCAGAATCTATGGGACACAATGAAAGCAGTCTTACAAGGGAAATTCATAGCAATGAATATGCATATTAGGAAAACAGAACGAGCCCAATTAAACAACCTGATGCTGAAACTCAAGCTTCTAGAAAAAGAAGAGCAAGACAAACCCAAAGCTCATACAAGGGAGGAAATTATAAAGATCAGAGGAGAAATCAATGCAATGGAGACTAAGAGAACGATACAAAAAAATCAATGAAGCCAAGAGTTGGTTCTTTGAAAGAATCAACAAAATTGACAAACCTTTAGCCAACCTTGTCAGAAAAAGGAAAGAAAAGGCCCAAATCCATGCAATTAGGAATGAAAAGGGTGAAATTACAACAGACCCAGCAGAAATCCAGAGGATCATCAATACCTACTTCCAGAACCTATACGCCAATAAGATGGACAACACAGAAGAAATGGACAGATTCCTAGATACATATGAATTACCAAAGTTGAACTAAGAAGACCTAAAAATTCTGAACAACCCAATATCAACCAATGAAATCGAAAACATAATTAAAAACTTATCAACTAAGAAAAGCCTGGGCCCTGAGGGCTTCACTGCTGAATTCTACAAGACATTTAGAGAGGAACTGCTGCCACTACTGTTGAAACTCTTCAATGAAATTGAAAGGGAAGCAATACTCCCAAATTCATGCCTGGAAGCAAGCATCACCTTGATCCCCAAAGCAGAGAAAGACCCAACCGAAAAGGAGAACTATAGGCCAATCTCACTAATGAACATAGATGCAGAAATCCTTAATAAGATACTGGCAAACAGAATGCAGAAGATCATCAAGAAGATCATACACCCTGATCAAGTGGGATTCATCCCAGGGATACAGGGATGGTTTAATATATGAAAATCAATCAATGTAATACACTATATCAATAGAGCCAAGGACAAAATCCATATGATTATCTCCATAGACACAGAAAAAGCATTTGACAAAATCCAACATGCATTTATGATAAAAACCCTACAAAACACTGGAATAGATGGTCTCTACCTCAAACTGATAAAAGTCATCTATGAAAAACCAACAGCCAATATCATACTAAATGGTCAAAAAATGAAATTCCCTCACACTAAAATCAGGAACAAGACAAGGATGTCCACTATCACCACTCTTGTTCAATATAGTTCTGGAAACATTAGCCATGGCAATTAGACAAGAGAAAGAAATAAAAGGAATAAAGATAGGAAATGAAGAAGTCAAACTGTCATTATTTGCAGATGACATGATACTCTATATAGAAGACCCCAAGAACTACACCAAAAGTCTTCTAGACTTAATAACCAAATTCAGTCAAGTAGCTGCTTGCAAGGTTAACACACAAAAAGCAATAGCTTTCCTCTACATGAATGACAGACTCACTGAGAGAGAAATAGGGCAAATAATTCCTTTCACAATAGCATCCAAAAAACTGAAATACCTAGGAATCAACCTAATGAAAGAAATCAAAGACCTCTTCTCTGAAAACTATGGCACTCTGAAAAGAGAGATTGAAGATGATATTAGAAAATGGAGAGACATCCCCTGCTCCTAGGTAGGAAGGATTAATATAGTGAAAATGGCCATACTTCCAAAACTGCTATATAGATTTAATGCAATTCCAATTGAGATCCCAGCAGCATACTTCATAGACCTTGAGAAAACAATCCAAAAATTCATTTGGAACAAGAAGAGACCCAGAATAGCAAAACCAATTCTAGGTAACAGAGACATGGCAGGGGGGTATCACAATCCCCAACCTGCAACTCTACTACAAAGCTACTGTGATAAAAACAGCATGGTACTGGCAAAGAAACAGATTTGAGGACCAGTGGTACAGATTAGAACATGCAGAAACAATGCCAGACACACTCAGCCATCTCATCTTCGACAAAGGAGCCAAACACCCTCACTGGAGGAAAGATAGCCTCTTTAATAAATGGTGCTGGAAAAAGTGGGCTTCAACTTGTCAAAGATTAAAACTAGACCTATATCTCTCACCATGCACTAAAATAAAATCAAAATGGATTAAAGATGTAAACATTAAAATATAAACTCTGAACCAGTTGGAACAGAGGTTAGGTAGAACCCTTGAAGACATCGGTATAGGAAAAGATCTTACGAACAAAACCTCAGTTGCCCGTGAGCTAGCACAAACAATCAACAAGTGGGATCTCTTCTTATTAAAAGGCTTCTGCACAGCAAGAGAAACCACCAGCAGTGTGAAGAGACAACCCACAATGTGGGAAAAAATCTTCATCTGCTCTTCCTCAGACAAAGATCTACTATCTCGAATCTATAAAGAACTTCAAAAGATCAGACCTCCCAAATTTAAAGATCCAATCCAAAAATGGGCATCTGAAATGAACAGACATTTCTCAGACAAAGAAGGAGAAATAGCAAATAAATACATGAAAAAATATTCAACATCACTGGTCATTTGAGAGATGCAAATGAAAACAACACTGAGATTCCACTTCACTCCGGAAAGAATGGCTGCTATCATAAAATCCACCAATAACAAATGCTGGTGGGGCTGTGGGGAAAATGGAATCCTGCTCCACTGCTGGTGGGAGTGTAGACTGGTGCAAGCACTGTGGAAATCAGTATGGAGATACCTCAAAGAACTAGGACTGGAAGTCCCATTTGACCCTGCTATTCCACTGCTGGGGATCTTCCCCAAAGAATTAAAAGAATCATACCACAGTGATATATGTGCACCCATGTTCATACCAGCACAGTTTGTAATAGCTAAAACTTGGAAACAGCCCAAATGCCCATCAACTGGAGACTGGATAAAGAAAATGTGGCTTTTTTATAAAATGGAGTACTACTCAGCCATAAAAATGAGAAATTAGAGACATTTGTAGCTAAGTGGATGCACATTGAGGCAATACTCCTAAGTGAAATAAATAGGTCACACATGTGTAAATTCCAAATAGTTTCTCTGGTGTGAGAAACTGAAAGTGTAAATAAGGGCTAAATGTATAATAGGTAATGTGAAATAGGAAGAAAAGGGGCAAAGGGGAAGGAGATGAGAGGGCTAGGGGAAAGGATAGAAGGGAATGGGATTAATATGAGAAAATGGAAAAATAGGAACAAAATCTTTGTAAATAGAGAGGACTGGAGGGGTTGAAGGGCGGGTTGGGCAAGGGTGAAAAATAAGAACCAAGAAAGACTATGTAAAGGTGCAAATTTCCAATGACGAATGTCATTATATTGTATACCTAAAATGTACCAATTATTAGAATGAATAATCGATAATGTAATCTAGGAAGAAAAGGTCCAAAGGGGTAGGGGTAGTGGGAGGCACAGGGGAAAGGAAAGAAGGGGAAGGAAAAAATGATGAGAAATGGAAAAAGTGGAAATAAAGTCTTTGTACATAGGGAAGGGTGGAGGGGGTGAAGGGAGGGCTAGGAATAGAGGAAAAATAAGAACCAAGATGCATTATGTAAAGGTACAATTCTCAATGAGAAATGTAATTGTGTTGTATACCCACAATGTACCAATAAAAGAATTTAATACCAAAAAAAAATCAAGCCTTCTTTCTGTTTGTTCATTATTTCCTGTTCTTTTAGTTCTATACCTATCTAATTTTATTCTCATAAGGACTTAATCTCAGTCCAAATAGGATATATTTTCCCAAAAAGTTGCATACAATTTTCATGAATTTCCCACTGGTAATCCTTGTGCAAAAAGGATGTCAAAATACTCTGGTGGATAATTCTGAATAACAGAAATAAAACCATCATCATTTACAAATGTCAAAACTATTCTCTTTTGCACCTCAAGTACAGACAGTTTTTAGGACACTGTAGAATTTCAAAATAAGAGTTCTAGAATTCCAAATTCTCAGAGTTCCAAAATTAGACATTGCTATGGAACTGCAAATCATCAAAGCTTATGTCAATCTGTGGTGTCTCTGATGGATACTTTGAATTGTGCCAGTGAAGTTAAAATGCCACTAGAGATAATACTGTACACAAAAGTTATTCTGAGAAAGGAAGATAAGCTGCAGCCAAAGCCACATTGTTTCCTTGTATCTTTCAGTGTGTGATAACTGCCAGAGCTTAAAATAATCTTACAAAAAAATAGTACGTATTAAATGCTTGCTTTAATTAAGTCTTTCAGATTTCTCATCTGTGATTCATTTAATTTTTATATACTAGAAAGTAATTTAAAAGTTTCTACTACTAGGTAATGCATCAATCTTTCTGAAATGCCCTAACTTTGGGTTTTTGAGAAAAAAATGTATTTTAAAAAGAAAAATAATCCACAAGTAATCACAGATTAGGGTAAGAATATTTAAAATTAGAGAGTTGCCTTGAACTAAACCTTAAAAATAAGCAAAGAAAATGTATTCGGATAAAAATTCTACTGAATCATTATATATTACACCATTATACAATTCCCATAAAACTGTGAATGCTGGTTACTACTACTGACTTCAGCAAGGAAGCACAACAAAAGAAGCTTTATAGTCTATAAATCATTATACAAGTACTTGGTACTAGTATAATTTTACTAAAAATTTACAAAAGGCACAAGAACTTTAGAATTTTAATGTGCATAAGACATCACTAGAGGGTCAGGGATGTAGCTCAGCAGCACAGCTCCTGCCTAGCAAGCACGAGGTCCTGAGTTTGATCCCTGGTACCAAAAGAAAAAAAAAAAAAAAGACATCACTGAACTCCAAGCTTTCTGATCATGGTACAATTTTCCAATCTCGATTTTCCTAGCAGTCGTAAAGTAGCTGGCCTAGGAACACTTAATAAATGCTTAAGAAGGAAAAAGTAGCTAGGGGAAAAAAATCCCTCTAACAGCAATAAAGAAGTTACCTGTGACAACAAGAGCAAATAAATGCAGCTGAGAAAAGTGACTTCCAATTCTAGCGAGAAGGGTATGCTAATGGGTTTACTGCCACTACATAATACTAATAAGTAACAGGTGATACAATGAAAAAGATTATTAAAAGAAGCAAAATAATACTGGAGGGTAATAAGCCCTATTAGCAGTAACAAAAGAAGAAAAAGAGAAACAACAACTAAACACCTGATTCAACTGAGGAGCACTCAAATGTGTATCTACAAATGTAAATAGTATGCACACTGACTTACAGCTTGCTTTTTAAGATAACTTTTAAAATTTCAAGTCAGGCGTGGTGGCACATACCTGTAATGATATCACTCAGGAGCCTAAGACAGGAGGATGGCCACAAGTTTAAGGTCAGCCTGGGCTATGGCTATATAGTGAGTTCAAGGAAATCCTGAACTACACAGGGAGACCCTATCTCAAGAAACAAAAAAATCAGCTTACCTTGGGGATATTTCTATAACTATAATAAAAACGTCCTCATTTTAAACAGATACATATTGTTCCATTATATGAGTGAGCCAAAATACACTGACTTTGACTCCTATTGATGAACATTTATTTGCTCTTAATGATTTACTTTAAACATGCTTCATTCCATACATGTGTTGAGTACAGAATAAATTTCTAGCTATGGAATTGGTAGGTGAGAGGGTAAATCCATTTTTCATCTTTGGAAGGGTACAGATCTGAGAGACAAGTCCATCAAAAGCCTTTTTTGGAGGGCTGGGGATTTAGCTCAGTGGTTTCGTCGCCTGCTGCACAAGCGCAAGGACCCGAGTTCAATCCCCAGTACCAAAAAAAAGCCTTTTTTGGGAACACATATAAATAGCCAATCTAATATGGCCACTTTGACAATATTGGTTCTGCCTATCCAAGAATAGGGTGTATCTTTCCATTTCTGGTGTCCTCTTCAATTTCTCTTTTCAAGATAAAGTACTACAGTTTTCATAACAGAAGTCTTTCATTTCCATAGTTAATTTCCATAGTTAATTCTCCAGTATTTAATTTTCTTGAAGCTACTATGTATGACATCATTTTCCTAATTTTTTTTCTCCATGGGTTCAATGTTGGTGTATAGGAACACTACTGATTTTTATGTGTTAATCACTTATCCTGCTACCAGGCTCAATTTGTTTATTATTTCTAGAAGTCTTCTGGTGGAATTTTTTTGGACTTCTATGTAAGACCGTGTTCTCTGCAAATAAGGTCAGTTTGGCTTCTTCCTTTCCTATATGTATTCCTTTTATTTTCTTTTGTTGTCTTGACTGCTCTGGGTAAAGTTCTAAGTACTACACAGAATAGGAGAAGTGCAAGTGGACATCCTTGTCTTCTTTCTGATTTATAAAACAAAAGCTTTCCATTTTTCTCTATTTAGTATAATGTTGTCAGAGAGTTTGTCATAAATGGCTTTTATCAGTTTGGCAATATAACAGGAAAATGAAAATGCATGTACTAACGCAGAGATAAAAGAGTATGGAAGTCATTTAGCAACTAACCCCGTACTCTGCATAGACCCTACTCAGTACATACAAGAAAACAAAGCTTGCAGGCATTATGTTGCCCCATAGGGCTGGCATGCAGAAGAAAGCCAATTAACTCTGCACACTTCATACAGTGTCCTAAACCTTAGGGCCAAGAGTAAATATGCACAAAGCTGATGCCTTACTGCAACCAAAAGTGTAGGAAACTAAGACAAATAACCAAGAAAAGCAAGACATGAAATAAAGGACAAGATGACCACAGTTATGTAGCTACTTAGCGCTCTGAATAGCTTTTTCAACTCAAAGAAACACTGCCAAGGCAACAGAAAGTTCAGGTTTAGGTAACATTTGCTAGTTGGGTACTTATTCGCATAAGGAAGAAACTGAGACCAAATAGGAAGAGTTTGGCCAGTCACCCACCATTAAATTACCATCCGCAAGGTGTGGTAATATACACAGCAAAAGTGGTGCACTGCAAATGACCAATTTATCTGTGAACTGTACAGAGTAGGATTAGAGAAAAGTGGGTATGCCATGAAGATGATAACATGAATTCCTAATGTGTTTTTAAAGCAGAATCATGTGAGGTATTTACAAGGAGTAAAGAGGCCCTTTATATTTGATATCTTTTGGTTCATCCTGTTATTTCCTCCTTTATCTTTACTTAGGAAAATATCATGCAAACAAATTCCTTATCACTTTCTAAATTAAAACTTAGATATATATGAGTTATTTCTACTGAATCTACTAGGTAATATCCCTCCAGTTTCCTAGAATGGACCTCTACATGGATAAGGTAAAGTAAAAATATTATTCCTATCATCCTGCTAGTAAATAATATCAAATCAATGATTTTTCTTCTAGTTACAAAGACCTCCTTATAAAAATGTCATGATGAACAGATTTTTTTTCACTTTTTACCAATTGAAAAGTATACAAATAGTTTTTAAAAATATAAGATAAACATAAAAACAGATTAAACAGAAAATTATGCAGAGACACTAGTTAGCACTGATTCAACAAAACATGCTGAAACTATATTAATTTGACACTATTCAATTTGTACTTCAAAGTAATCAAGGATCACAGTGATCATATATAATGATATAAAAGGCAGTTCTCTAATAAAAAGTAATAGTTCTTAATATGTATTTCACTAAACAAAGCACCCAACTACCTACAGCAAAAACATGAAACTGAAGGGGAAATCATAGATTCACAGACATTACTGAAAACAGGTTCTGGAATGAACGCTGAATGGCAATTCAGCTTTAAGGTAAGGGCTCTCCTGGGTTCAAACCCTCAATGAGCTACTAATGAATAATATTGTACAATGTTCCCCAAACTTTCATTTCTTCATCTTAAAAAAAACTGTTCTTGCACACAAGGAAAAAAACATGAAGGTACAAAGGACGCAGGGAGCAGCAAGAAAACCAGGGCAAAACTAGAATCTTATAAAGATAAGAAGTGTCCAAACACTGCCACCCTCAATGACCAGGAATTAGACACATCAGCTGTGACCATGGTGAGAGAAGTAATGATAAGTGAGGAACAGAACATACCTTGTTCCTTGTTTTGGTAACAGAGCAAACAACTGAGAAATTATATGACATCACTGTACTTCCCAGGAGAAGGGATGTAAAACTCTGACCTTTCCCTAACAGTAGCCCTTAATGACTCTGATGCAGAAAATCTCTGAGAGAAATGCAGTCACCTACATAAAGTACTAGCAAGCCACATAGGCAAACTAACCTACTTGAGGGGAATTAGAAGGAACTCTGAATTTCCCTCTGGCCAATAGTGACAGAGAAGACATCAGCTGAACCTCCTATCTCTTGTAATCTATGTAATTACAGTCAATTCCATATGCAGAAGGCAAAGAGTGAGCCAAGTACAGTCACTTGTAATCCCACTACTCTAGGAGGCTGAGGCAGGAGGAATGCAAGTTAAAGCCCAGCCTCGGCAATTTAGGGACTTAATGAGACTCTCAAAAATTAAAAAAAAAAAAAAAAGACTGGAGCTATAGCTCAGTGTGAAGTCCTGGATCCAATCCCGAGTCTGTCTGTCTGTCTGTCTCTCCACCACCACCACATATACACATACACACACAGAAGCACGCATATACACATGCAAAGTGGCAGACAGAATAATGGCCTCCCAAAGACATCCTTGTCCTAATTCCCATAATTTATGAATACGTTACATGCAAAAGAGAATTAGGCTACCAGAAGGAATTAAAGCTGCTAATCAAATGAACTAAGGTTACGGAGATTGTCCTTGGATTTTCAAGTAGGCCTACTGTAATTATGGTTTTTAAATCCTAGCACTCAAGAAACTGAGGCAGAGGCAGAACTGCCATGAGTTCAAGGCCAGCCTGGGCTACATAGTGAATTCAAGGCTAGCCTGGAATACAAAATGAGATCCTGTCTCAAAAAAGCAAAAAATAAATAATACATGGAAATGGGAGAGAGAAGAGTCAGGGTTAGAATGATGCAACATGAGAAACTTCACCACTGCCACCTCTGAAAATGGAAAGTGCACACAGTGCCTAAAATGGAATGCACACAGTGGTGTATCTAGAAAGTGAAAGGGCGAAAGAATAGATTCTCCCCTAGAACTTCTTGAAAGGAAGATAGCTCTGCCAACCCCTTAATTTTAGTTCAATGAAATCATTTCAGATCTTGGCCTCCAAACCTGTAAAATAATAAATCTGGGGGAATGATTTTAGCCATTAAGTTTGTGGTAGTTTGTTACTGCAACAGAAAACTAATACACAAAAAAATTATTTTTGGAAAATCTTTATGAAAATGTTATAGTAAACATTTTTTTAAATAGAGGAATTTGGTATCAATTTATTCAACAAATTAATTTATTGAGAATTATCCATTCCCGAAGTTTCTGGAATACCTGAAGTTTTCTCACCAACTTGAGAAAAATGTTTTCTCCTCTTAAGTTCCAAGATCACTAATAACTAAATGCAAAATCTAGATGTTACAATGCTAATTTATATAAAACTACAATATAACTCACATGCACTTTAAATCCATTAAATGTATAGGAAGAGTAACTAGGGTTGAATATATTAAGTAAAAATATTAATATATAAACTAAAACATTAAAGTTTAAAAATTTAACATCCCTGATGTTTTTTGTATCTCTTCCCATAGATTAAACTTAGCTTTGTATTTTAAAAATCATTTCAAATTATAGATGGGACATTGTATGAAAATCAAGAATTCCTGTATGTTTTTAAATACCCTCTATCAATGATAGTAAACTTATTTATACTTAATAGGAGATAAGCAAATCACATTAATACAATTCCCTTACGGGTACAGCATAAGGAAAGAGAATCTGGAATCTCTTTCAATAAATTCCAAATATTGTCAAGTAGCCTCTGTTTGATAAGTTTCAAAAATCAATGTAAGGAAAGAAAAAACCACCTACATACTAGGTCACATTTATATTCTTTTTCTACACTGATACTTCCAATTTGAAACTATTCTGCTTGGAACAGAAGTGTGGCTCTGAGTACACAGATGGTGGAAGGAATGATGTATGAATGGTCTGTGGTAAGATATAAAACATTTTCTACTCCAGAAGGAGTAGAGCTAACAGCAGACACAATACTGGCAATGAAATATCACTCGGGTCATAATAATCCATCACTGCATGCAGCTCTATCAAAATATATTCTTCCTGAAGCAAGAATCACAAATACCAATGGTCAAAACAAATCCTGTACCCATCATTTTATCACCTGCACAAAAGTAGAATACTTAAACACTTTTCAAATGAGCTTACAATGTCACAGGATTTTATGTTATATAATCAATAGTTCTATTTAAGACAGATTACATTAAAACTACAGTTTAAGGGTTGTCATAAAATGCTAAGAAATAAGACATTTTTTAAAAACACCGTTTCCTAAGAAATACATTCTTGAAAACTGCTCTGTTGTCAGCAATTTAGTAGGACAAGATAATACAATTTTTTCATAAGAAAATAGATAGGAAATGTATCTGACAACCATGACCTTATCAAATAGGCTTACAAAACTGTGAGGAAAAAAGAAAAGTGTTAACAACTAGATGAGGGCACTTTGTCTAATCCAGCACCCGGCATTCTCAGAAAGTACATACTAAATATGACAATAAAAAATGAAAGATGGGTGTGTTTCCTGTCTGGGAAACATCATTCAAACTTGGAACACAGTGTTCTTAAAAAGAAACCATGACCTCCAACCTTAGGAAGGAGCTATCTTCCTAAAAAGGACCTATCACTCACAAATACCAAAAGTTCAATAACCCAGTGATACGATCTGAGTGACATTCTCCTTGTAATTTTTCCCTTTTTGGTATGTATGTCAGGCACTGCGTAGAAAGAATGGCTTTTTCCCCCCTTAAGTAAAAACATACAAACAATAAAACCAAGTCAAGCACTGGGTAAGAGGAATGGCTTTTTTTTTCCCTTGAGGAAAAACATACACAAACAATAAAACCAATGTGTGTTGAGTGAGATACCACAAATAGTCAAAGAAAATATTATGTCGGCTGCTAAAAAGATACTATATATGTACATGGTTAAGGAAAGATGATGATGTTATTAAAATTTAAAAATAACAGAGCAAGCGTCATCATTTGTAAAAAACTGTTTGAAAAGTGTAGAATGTATTACTAAGTTAGAAGCATAAGTCAGATGAAATTCACAGACGTTAGAATTTTCGTCCTCCAAGTATTTATATGCTTAATTTAGGGAAACTACTTATCATATGCTCACACTTTATTAGCTAAAACTACAAATAGGAATTCCTAATTTATGAGTTAGTAAACCAAAGTTCTAAGAATTGTCAGAACTTACTCCTAGTAAGCAATGACTTCAGGATTAGAAATATGATGTTTCTGATTATTCTCAATAAGCCAGAAAACCAAGCACATGCTGTTACCCAGGTAGTGAGCTGCCTTTTCTTTTGTTAGTGTCAAGCATGGAAGGTAACACCTGCCTTTACATCGAGAGATTATTAATAAATCATATGTATTTCCCAAAACAAAGGCCACACAACCAGCAACAAAAACTATGCTGCTATTCATTCATACTTAATCTGAAAACTAGATAATGTCCCACAATAGAACATCTCCAGATAGAGTAGAATATGTCAGCACAGCATCACAGTGGGATAGGGGAGAGATACAGTGCCCCATAATAATGTCTGGCCAGTGCCAGATTCACCATGTACTCAGTGTCTCGCTATAAATGGGGACAGTAAGAGGATGCACCTGTATTGAATGGTAGTCCTCCAAAAGATATGCCCTTGTTCTAATACCCAGAGCCTGTAATTGTTAACTATGTAGAAAAGGGTCTTTCCAGGTGTAATGAAGTTAAAGCTCCTTAGGTGAGATCTTCCCAGATTACCCAAGTAGGTCCAAATCCAATGATAAATGTCCATAGAAGAGACAAAAGAGAAGACACAGACATGTGAAGTGAAAGAGGCAAAGTGACCACAGAAGCACAAACTGGAATGATGCAACCACAAGGAATGCCAACATAGTAAGTGATGGTGAGAATGCAGAGAAAAAGGACCGATACATCCTGCTAGTGGGAATGTAAATTAGCATAGCCATCAGGGAAACTGTAGGGAACTTCCTCAAAAGATAAAAAATAGAACTACTAGTTAACACAATAATATCTCTACTACTAGTAATATATCCAAAGAAAATTCAATCATTATGTGGAAGCAATATCTGAACTCCCACATTCACTGCAGTATCAGTCACAATAAACAAGAAAACAATTCATCTAAGCATCCATAAATAGATGAAAGAATAAAGAAAAGGTGGTACAAAATCATCAAGGATATTGTGTGTGTGTGTGTGAGAGTGTGTGTGTACACTCAAGATTGAACCTAGGGGCCTTGAGCATAGTAAGCATGTGTTCTACCACTGAACTGCCTTAAAAAAAAAAAAAAAGAAAAGAAAATCTTCCCATTTATAAGAACAAAAATGAACCTAAGGAACATTATTTTAAGCAAGAAAAGCCAGACACAGAAAGACAGCACGTATTTTCATGTGTGGAATCTAAAAACGCTGAACTCATAGAAGTAAAGCATAGAACGGTATTTACCAGGGGAGTGGGTTTGGGAGACACTTGTCAGAGGATATGAAATTTCAGTTAGGTGGAATAAGTTCAGGATCTACTGTACAACAGTGATTATAGTTAATAACATATCATATTTTCCAAAATCACCAAAAGTATAGATCTGTTCTACAGCATGGTGATTATACTTAATAACAATGTGTTGTAATTTTGAAAATTACTAAGTGGATTTTAAATGTTCTCACCACAAAAATGGTAAGTATGTGAGTTAACGTATATGTTAATTAGCTTGATCCAAGCATACCATAATGTATACATATTTTAAAATATCATGTCATACATAATACATATAATTTTTATTTGTCAATTCAAAAACTTAAAAATAACCTTTAAAAAAAAAAGGAATGCTAACAGCCGCCCAAACATGGAAGAGGCAAGAAAAGATTCTTCCACAGGGAATGCAGCTCTGTCAGCAGCTTGATTTCAAACTTCTGACCTTTATAGCAGAATAAATTTCTGTTTTCAGTCTCTCCATTTGTGGTAATTCATATGGCAGTCACAAGAAAGCTGACATTTTAAAAATAGGGTGGATGGCTTAATAAAGAAGGGAGAGTCAGTCATTTCTCAACAAGTGAAACACTGCTTCAGTGTGACAATACATTAAAGCACAATGGTTCTTCTATCGTAGAGACACATGTGCCACTCAAGCAGTCCATGAGGTCTCCTGAGCAGTCAGGGCCCCAAACTTTCTCACCAAGAAGGTCAGTTGTATCATGAAGCCACCTTCTCTACAGGGCTATGGCTACCAAACAGCAGCAGGCAAATGAGATACAAATGCAACCCTTCAGTAAATTCAAGCCCCCAGATGGCTCCAAATGCAGGGCTTCTGGTTTATGTTGGAGCGTAGAAAGGCCTCTTGTTTTAAATTCCCATTCCCCTGACTTCACACACTTAGCTAAACAGTATGTAAAAAAAAGAACAGGCAGGGAATGAGAACAGCAGACCTAATCCCCTGCCCAAGGGTACCTATAACACCTGAGAGCAGAAAAAGTGGAACTTGGAGACTGACTCTATTAACACTGTTCACTCTACTCAACCTGCTGGTGAGTGTGGTAAGTGTGACCCACAATGATATCATAGTGGCGACAACTGGTCACTTGTGCTCTCTAGGAAGGAACTCATCTGCATAACAGAAGCCATATTTTCCACTGCTAGTAAGAACAAGGAACTGGGTTGATAACCAAGATCTACAAATGAGGACATATAAATTATGCTCTAGGGCCGGGGATCTAGCTAAGTGGTTCCGGTGCCTGCCTTGCAAGCGCAAGGTCCCGAGTTTGATCCCCAGTACCAAATAAAAAATAAATAAATAAATAAATAAATAAATAAAAATAAATTATGCTCTCCAGGGAGGGATAAATCATGTGAGACTGACCCATAATTAAGTTGTTCTTGTTGTAAGCTAAGTGTCTCAGTCACTCTCTTGCTAGCACTCAATAGCCAACATCAACAAATTAGAGGAGAGGTTTATTTTGGCTCACGTTTTTTAGAGGTTTCAGCCCATAGCTGGCAGGCTCCAAGGCAGAAGAGTCATAGGGCAAGGGCCTGGGCAGAGGAAAGCTGCTCACCTCATGACAGTAGGGAAACAGACAGAGAAGGGAGGCTGGGGAGGGAGACACTCCCTGCCAGGTCATACCCTAGTGACGAGCCTCTTGCTACCAGGCCCCACATCTCCTAAGCTGATATTCACCTATAGTGCCCCAAAATCCAATCACCTTTCACAAGGCCCAACTGTGAGTGTATGAGGCTCTCCAAGGACATCTAGATATAAACCACAGCACTGGGTGTGGCAGTGCACTTCTGTAATCCCAGCACTCTGAGAGCTGAGGTAGGAGGACCACAAATTGGAGCCCAATCTGAACAACCTAGAAATTTAGTTATCTCAAAGTGGGGAGGGGGTGCTGAGGATGTAGCTCAGCACGAAGGCCCTGGGTTCAATCCCTAGCACACAAAAACCAAACTGAAACAAACAAAAATAGTAACAACAACAAAAAACTGTTCTTGTTAATGGCTGACTACATGTCAGTGTTTTGTCTAACATCAAACTTGTATACTTCAGCCTCACTTATTTCTGCACATTGATTTTTTTTTTAATTGAAGCACTTTTAGAAAACTTCCACCCTTACATACAACATACAACTCAACAAATATTTTAGCATACAGCGCATGGTAAATTTGCAGCAAGTGTCAATAATACTACTGAAAACAAGATAGGAATGAATGGCCTTGGGCCTTAGATAACATAACTTACGTGGCAAATATGAATTAGGTTTTATGTGGATGAGATTTTTGCCCAAGGTCAAGATGTTGGGAAACTGGAAGCATTCTACACCGTAAAGAGAATATTAATGACACTAAGAGAAGCCATATGCTGACCTTCTCCCCTAAATTCCAGATAAATTTGTCTCAAATATTTTTCAAAATACAAAGGGAAGAGGATGTATCCAAATGACACAGGGCTCATCCAGAAGGTTGTACCACTCTGATGGCCCCTCTTTCACTGACTTGTGTACAGGTTTGACACTTATCCTACCTGTCATACACTGTCAGACACTCCTGAAAAGCAAGGGCCCTTTGTTTCTTTCTGTAACTACACAACAATCAAAGTAGATCGTATGAATAAAATTCTGGCAAATACTTGTTAAGAGAATAAGTAAGTGTTACTAATGGGAGGCAAGAAGAGAAAAAAATAAACAAAAGGTACACAAGAGAGTTTTAAATGGGAGCTAAGCAACAGAAATGAGGCACCCAGACAGGAATCAGGACAGCTGCTGACAAAGAGCTACACAACCAGTTTGGGGACTCTGATCAGTCCTCCACATGAGAACTCTCACTCCTCCAACCCAACCTTCTCCTGGAGCAGGGCTTCAGAAGGTCCCACCTATACTTGTGAAACAGGCTCCCAACCAGTCTCTTCTGCCCCCACCCTGCTCCTATCACACAGAATGCTTGTATTCTTAATCCTGCCTGGGAGACCACAGGCAAACTACCTAGGTACAATTCTCCTCCCTTTCCTCATCTTCAATAAAAAATAATATTAGCATCATATTTCCTGTTGTTCATGAAAAGATTAAATGAATTATACATAAAGCAGTTAGAAAAATCTTGGTTAGTATCAATTATTATTATCCTTATTAAATCATTATTCCATTACCAAAAACCTATTCAGTAGTTTCCCACTGAGAGACAAAAGTAACCTTTTATTTATGGAGGTGAGTATCTTTTATATTACAAAGTCTTCCACCTCTCTAACCATCGCTCTCTCTCCCCATCCCATGAAAAATTACATTTCACCCCCACACAATGACAGTACTGAAAAATTCTCAGAACTGAGATGGCTTTGCTTAGGCTATCTTCTCTGTGAAGCCTCTTTCCCTCTTTCCTGCTACCTCCTGGGACATCTTTGACTCCTTCAGACTCCTTCCTCTATGCTCCAGCTGCTACTTGTAGAGATACCTACGTTCTGAAAATCATTGACCTGTATTATTAAAATTGTCAGTTTACAAATCTGTCTCTTAATATTTTGACGGCTTGAATGAAGAGATGCTTGCAGAAAACAGGGAGAAATATTCTCCAAGTATCACAGACTCTGACCCAGTCTCTCCCTACATTCTTCCATTTCACCATAAGTACTTTTGAGTTGACAAGTAAAATCAGCACACACACCATTTTCTATACTACAAAGGAATTTGAGAGTATGAACTGTATGCTACATACACACAAAGTAAACCACAGAGAACTCAGTCTGTCTTGTCGCTCATTCACATGTTGCCAAAGTTTTTTTAAAATACTGTCCTACTTTCAAGGTTCTTTACCTAACTTATGCTTGATTTCAACTTCCAGCCCTCCAGCTCCAGTTGATTTCAACTTCCAGCTCTCTCCCCCTCTCCCCCCCTCCTCTTGATACCTGCAAAAACAAGAGTATTTTTGTACCAGCTTATATTTTGCCTTGTATTTTAATCACAGAATTTCTCTGAACTACGATCTGTCTTCTATAGAATCCCAGCAAACTTTCTCATTGTCCAGTCTAAAAAAATTCTTCCTTTTCAGAACATCAGGTGTCTTAGTCACTTTCTTGTCAAGGGACAAAATACCCAATATCCAGAAGTTAAATCAGGAGAGGTTTATTTTGGCTTAGTTTCATGGAGTCAGTCCATATTCAGCTGGCTCCAAAACAGAAACAACATGGTAGAAGGGTAAGGCAGAGGAAAACTACACATCATGGGGGCCAGGGAGCAGAGAGAGGAGGGATGAGCCAGGGACAAGAATTGGACACCCATCTAGGCCACACTCCCAGCAACCTACCTTCAACCAGGACCCATCTCCTAACAGATACCTCAGCTGCTCATTAGTAGAGGAATCCATTGATGAGTATAGCACCCTCATGATCCAATTACCTTCCAAAAGCCCCACCTCTCAGCACATGAGAGTTTGGGAGGTCATTTAAGGTTTAAACCACAACATCGCATGACTAAACAATACTATTCTGCCCTTTCTTGACATCATCATTCATGCCAATACATATGAGAGGGATAGTACTTCAGTATTTTTAAGGTTTCTATTTCCACTGAAAGTTATATAAACATGTTTTCCTATTTCAGCAGTTCAATTACATGTGTTTACTGAAATTCCAGATATATATAGATGGGGGAAGCCATTTTGACACCTCAGAGTCAAGTGGGAGACTTGGAGGATCCAAAGAAAGAAATACAGGAAAATAAAGGATTTTTAAAAGTGTAAGGAAATGTTCAAGAAAATGAGAACTATGCTGATTTCTTTAATAGTTATGGTATTTCTAAAAACCAATTTACTAGTAAATTTAGAATGTCCCACTCTTACCATAAAGATACTGATAAAGCATAAAGATAATAAAAGAACACTGTACTGAGACCACAAAATAGATGTAAGAAGCAACATGGCAAGGCCAACAGGCAGGCAGGTGGGAAGGTAGGCTAATGCCTACATGCCCTTCCCTTCCTCCTCCACTGCGTAGCAACAGTTCTAGGGTCACAGAGCTGTCACAGGTCAAAATATAAATACATATATTTTCAAATATAAAGGTATTGTTTTTAATATATACATACATATTTAAATATATTTCAGAGTATACCCTTTCAGATATATGCATTTTTCAAAATATAAATTTATATGTATATTTTTTTCAAAATATAAACTGAGACAAATGGAGTTGGTAGATTAGGGCTCTACTGGCTGATAGCTGAGGTTCTGTAAAGTTTTAAATGCTATGAATCTATAAGGTTTGTTCTTTATGCTTACTGGTGCTTTTATTTTAATTCAACTGAAAAACTTTCACAGATGAAGAGAGTATTACAGACGTTTTAACTTATTCAGAAAATACATGTATCAGAGCTGCTGGGAAAATGAATAAGATAATATTGCCACTGGAATATTCTGTAAATAAAGCAAAATTTTCCAAAGAGACTCCTTGCTAGTACTGTCCATAGAAAGGAAAATACTGTAATATCAAACAAATGTCTCCACAACTGCCTCTTTCTCTTTCTAATGAAACACATCTAATGGCAAAATTCCTTACTGTGATGTGAAAGAGCAAAATGAACTTTTAGACTTGGAAGCATTTATAATATCTCTGCAATAAAAAAATACTCTTTAACTTCTATATTTAAGGAGATAGTGTGATAATATAGAAAAACTACTACATTAGAAAAAGAAACAGAGCTGAGATTGAATTCTGGCTTATTTACTTATAAGTTATGTGACTCTGGAATACTTAACTCCTTGTAAAGTAGGATAATACAATCAGCCATAATAAATTGCTTAATAGCAATAGATTAAATGATGGGATGCACACACATTTCCTAGCTCAGTAACTTGTTAGAGTAAGAATTTAAAGTACAAGTTTTACTTACTTTACTTTGCTTACTTACTAAATTCCTATGGTGTACTAGAAACAACACTGCAACTGCTTCAATAATGACTTTTAACCCTTTTCCTCTTGTGTCTCAAAACAAAACCTATTATGTAACAAAGTTCTTAAAAGCAATATTAAGGTTCTTTAAATAAATAAAAAAGGAAAACTTTTCAACATAATACTAAAATAATTTCAACTGTAAACATTATATAGCAAGAGAAATCACACACAAAAATAAAAACACCACAGCAAAGTTCCACTATAGGAAGACTTCACCTTTGATTTCTCAGAGATGACTCTGACACCCTACAGTGAACTAGCTTTTCATTAGAAAGTGAAATCTACACAAACATTATAGAATCTCTGACATGGGGGAAAAAATTGTTTCATATTTTAGTATGTCAAAGAGATTCAAATTTTACTCTAAAAGAGGTAGTCAGTTGGCTCATCTTTCAAGAATAAAAAATACCCTCACATTGGGGCTGGGGATTTAGCTCAGTGGTTTCGCCACCTGTTGCGCAAGCACAAGGACTGGAGTTTGAACCCCGGTACCAATAAAAAAAATGCCCTCACAATCACAAAAACACTTGGGACTAATAAGCAATTCATTATTTTAAAGCCTTGTCTACATAATTCCAGTAAAAAAAACAAATCTGGAAAGTCCCTCACATTCATTATAACAAAATAAATTACAAAGGAAAACTGCTATAAACCAGCAAAAACAGCCATGATAAAGGCAGACTTAATTCAAGATCATCAGCTATGGATTTTTACTGTAATGTGGAAATGGACCCTTACTGTATAACCCAAGAAATTAAAATTCAAACACACACAAGAAAGATTTTTCACTTATATTTGAATTCTAGAGAAAGATTTAACAGGGATCATAGCAGATAAAAAAATTATTAGGAAGGACTGGTGACATTTGTAAGTCTATTTATAAAAGATGACTTTTGGTGAAAATAGTGGTTTTAAAATGCATTAAGAAAAAAATCTGACAGTAGCCAGACCCAGTCACACATGCCTAAAATCCCAGCAACTCAGAAGACTGAGGCAGAAGAACCACAAATTCAAGGCCAGCCTGGGCAATTTAGTGAAACCCTGTCTCAAAAAATAAAAAGGAGTGGGCCTTATGCCCACTCCTGAGTTCAATCCCCAGAATGGGTGGGGTGGGCAGTGTCTGACAGTATAAATATTCTGTCATGCACATGTTTTACAAAGTCACTCCCATTTACTTTTCAACTCATATAAAGCATAAGCTATTTCAGTCTTTGAGACCATAAGAGCAACAGGAGCCACCGGAAAACAGTTGGGAATGACTTGAAATTTCAGTCCTTTCAAAAGCTCTTTAAGCTATGAACAAAATGCTTTACTCTGAATTCTAAGGAGGCCGCTGCCATTAGATACTGACAAAAGGCCAGTTTGCTGTTCTTTATCTCACTAATAAAATTCTCATGAGTGATTTCTAAACAGGCAAAAGTACAAAAATTAATGTATTTTAAAACACAGCATTCTATATAACCCAAGCAATAAATATGTACTCAGCAAATAAATATGCTATGCTTAAGCCATGTTGGTGGGCATGGGAGAATACAATAAATATGCATGATATCTTCTCTTAAAGAGATGAGTGTGACTTTGCTACCACTTATCAATGAGCATGCTTTTCCTTTCATACATGGAAGTGCTATTTTCACACAAAAAAGTTATTTCTCACGTTAATAAGATTCTCTTCACTTGCAAATGATAAAAATGAAGTTAATTTGGAGGAATCCAGTGTTACAGAGTCCTCCTCTTTTTAATCTGCTTACAAGTAGATGTTGCAAGAGAATCCTTTCGTGTTACTCTACTCCTTCCACTGTCCTGTGATCTGTGTTTCTCTGTCTGCAGTTTCCTGTTGCCTTCATACTGTACTCGCCTGTTTCCCTGTCTCTCTACATTCAAATGGCTTCAGATATTTTTGGCCAGTGGTTCCCGACCTAAACTACACTTGAGGCATACAACTAACTGGCATAGAGTTTTGTTTTCACAAGTGATCTATGAATGAAGTCTGCCTAAAGCCGGCTTTGGATTTTAAAATAAATGTATGTATGTAAATGTACGTATTATAAATTATATATATAAATAATAGAAAATTCTCTATTTAAATGGAAATACAATATTTATAAAATCTGCAATTACTAAAAATACAATTATTATCTTACTGTGGTGGGGGAAGACTTGCCCAAAAAAAAGAAAGACCCCATGGCCAGGGATTTAGCTCAGTCGTTCCACTGCCTGCCTTGAAAGCTCAAGGACCTGAGTTCGATCACCCGTACCAAAAAAAAAAAAGAAAGAAATAAAGACCCTAGTCTGAGGCTGTAGCTCAGTCACACAGCATGTCACGCTAATTATTCTACAGTACTAGGGGATAATCTGTTTGACAGGGTTGGGGATTTAGCTCAGTGGCACCACACCTGCCTCACAGCAAAAGGTTGAGAGTTCAATCCCTGATACAAAAATAAAAAACAAAAAAAACTAATGACCAAGTGGTTAGAGATGGTTGGTTATACATGCATATAGGAGGTTCACACAGGAATGAGTCTTTGTGATCTAGATAACAGGGTGGCTGATGGAGCCACTGACCAAGACAAAAGCAGGAGCAGGAGATAGAAATTCGTGAGACATGGTGTAGAGCTCAGTTTGGGGTATACTGTACTGAAGCAATCCAGGAGTCATCCCATTGAGAAGCAGTTTCAGTGACATGATGAAGCAGAAACCAGACAGTACAGTGTGCAGAAGACCAAGGGGAAGGCAAAAGAGCAAACATCTAGCCTGGGCCCATGCCCAAGCAGTGTAAAAATCAGAGCTAGATTGGACTACTTTCTTTAATTCTCCCTATCCAGGCCATGATTGTGGCTTTCAGAGATTATAGTTCACAAGTTCTACTTTCTCTCATTTTTCCTTTGCTTTCTATTCCAAGCCTTGCTTAGCCAGGTTACTACAATCCTTGCCTGACTAGTCTCCCTGCTTCTGGTCACTCTCCACCTTCTTCCAAGTTGTCTCACTGAACAGCATCTTAAAACTGTCATGTTTTGGCTGATTAGAACTTTCAATAACACCCCAGTGTCTAAGACCCTGCAAAGCAATCTTCTAATCACGCCTTCCTTTCATCCTTCCTCTATTTCCAGTCTCCAGCCTACCTTAGGGCGTTTCCTCTATCCGAGACATTCTCCTTATCCTTCAAAGCCCAGCCCACTTTAGCACCTCTAGGAAGCCTTTTCATTTGAACAGTTTCATGCCTTACCTGAACACTGCAGCACATTTTCTGTCTTACCCCAGTAAAGAGATTACAAATTCCTTGAAGCCAAAGATTCTAAATCTCTTTATATTTCCCCTTTACACTGCTAGTCATAAGGTAAATCTGCAAGAAAAGTCCAAATTTTTATTTGATGAATATAAGATTTTTGAACTAAACCTCAATAATTACAGTGTACATGAAAGGTTTTAACAAAAATCCATCTAAAAGTATCAGAAAAACAGTCCAAGAGTTTGAAATTTTATTTGATTTTAATATGTTGTTCAGAAAATTATTTTAAAGGAAACACACACGAATTTGAATGGGAAAGTGAAAGAAAAACAACCTACTTTTTGGTTTGTTTGTCCTCTGACTTAATCCACAGGAAAAGATAACTGCATCTGTATTGTTCCTCTAATAAGAACAAGAGAAGTTAGCAGAATAAACAAGACTAGGTGTATACTAGTTTCTCTTTCTGAGGCTATTTATCCTGCCAGATGGGCTATACATTTTTGGTTATGACAATAATTTTGAACCAAAGCAGTAGTTACCAGTAAGCATAATGTTTATATCCATTACACTATTTGAAAAAGCTTTTATTATAAGACGAAAATGCACTTATTTGGCTAAAGAATCTTTTCCCAAGTAACTACCTACCTGACTTCTCTCTCATTTTCTCCCTATTTCTCTCCAGTCACATCCATTTTTCTTGCTAAGAAACACAACAAATAGGTTCTTTTAGAAATAATTTTATAATGGATACTATATTAATACTCATCAATTGGGGAGAAGAAAGGAAAGAAAATTTATTTGTATTGTCTTAGATTCTTTACATAATGCTATTTCATTTAACTTTTACAATATCTCTAAAGGCAAGTATAACTATGCTCATTTATAGAAGAACTGAAACTTAGTTATATAACTTACCTAAGGGTACTTAGCTAGGATGTGAAAGAAGCAGGATTTGCACTAAATTAGCCTAATTTCAAAACCAATATTATTGCCATTCTCCTTTTTTTTTAAATCTCTATTTCATGGCCTTCTTTAGAAATTCTGAACATACAAAGAATTCTACATATTAAAATTTTCTTCCACAAGGACTATTTTAGGTATGACTCAAAAGAATTATAATACTTAAACAGGCTTTAAACATACTATTTCTTAGAATACTTGTCTCTATTCCTACTGAAGAAAAAGATATATAACATAAACACTTTTCTGTCTAGTTGATTGGTTCTTGACACACTCTCTTTTCCAGTGAGTGTCATACTGAGCAAACAGTTCTCAAAAACAATTTTTTTAAAAGGCTTGAGTTGCTAATCATAGAATACATACAAAGAAGCCTACTAAAGAACTAAGTCTTCAACAGCCTTATAAAACTTGAGAGAGAAAAATAAGTATCATTCTGATTTAGAATGTGCAACCACATATACAACTCAATAATCAAATGACTATCCTAACCAGTGACTCACACTTATTTAGCCTTTTTTCCCTTTTCCTTTCATTCTAATATAAAGGATCTTTTAAAAGCACCAAGTAATTTAGTTATAATCTGCTACAGAATACTAGCAGGTGAGAATAAAAATAAAGAGTATTGTATTTTTTCCTCTGTGGTACTACATCTGAAACCCAGGGGTGCTCCATCACTGAGTTACATTCTCAGCCCTTCTTGAAATTTGTTTTAATTTCAATACAGGGTCTTTCAAAATTGAGGTCCTCCTGCTTCACCCTGGGATTACTATATTTATTGGCTCATCTGAAAAGTGAGTATGTTAACTCTTTCCTCAATGAGTATAAGGATTAAATGATGTATACAAAAAGGCACCCACAAAAGAGATGTCAGTAAATGCTTGTCTAACTTAAATGATTGGGAGGGCAGGGATATAATGAGATTTGGTCCTTTTGAAAGACAGTCACACTCCAACCTAAGAATTAAAAACCAAAACCAAATTACAAAACAGACATCCAAAATACCAAAGAGAAAACAGTAACCTGTATAGGATAATGATTTTAAAAAAAGATAATCCAACTAAATGTGTTTTAGTTCACATTAACTGAAATATCCCAATAAAAAAACTGAAAATTTTGATTTAAAAAAAAGCTTTCTAGGGCCAGGGATTTAGCTCAGTGGTTCCGCCGTCTGCCTTGCACGCGTAAGGTCCTGAGTTCTATCATCCCCGGTACCAAAAGCTTTCTAAAATGCTCTCTCAATGCTACCAGTGAAAGTAAAGCAGAGTTGGACTCATAAAGCTAAGAGTAACAGGTTATTAAGCAATCCCTTAAAATGACAATAGATGGCTAATAGTTTCAGTCTGGTACAAAAACAGCTACTTTTTCTTTTTTCTTGTAATTCAATGTTCCTTTTAAATTTTTCCAATTTGTCATTCATTAGTAGTAGTTACTGGGCCTCTGGTAATTTTTTTGTTGTTTAAAGGATAAAGAAGCTGAAGCAGAAAGTGGGTACATCAGTATTTTTCAAAACTCAACCCTTCTAGACCTTTCATTTTCAGTCATACCAAGTTATACACTAAATGAAGTTAGAGAACAAAATAAAAAAAAAAGAATCCACAGACATGCCTCTACTAATAATGTAAAACAAAAACAAAAACAAGGAAGATTAGAAAAGCTTTGATCCCAAAGGACACATATAAAAATACAAAATAAGAATATAAAAGCACATAGTGTTTTTCTAATGATTAAATGCCATTTTCATATCTCTCTGACCTTTCACCTTAAAGTCAGCCGAGCAATACAAGTCCCTCTGCTAACTAGTACAGTCTAAGATCGCTCCTATGAAGACAGTCAAGTTTCCTGATTCTCTCAGCCAAAACAAGTGAACTAAATTAGTCTGATCTATGGCAAGCTCTAAGAAACTTATCCATTTATAGTTGAAAAACCAAAACAAGAACCAGAATCTTTATTGCAAAAAGGGATTTTATAAATCACCCATGAGTTCATTTTTATAACCAAGAAAACTAAGTCCCAGAAGTTTAGTGACTTGCTTCAAATCATATAGTAAATTAGTAGCAAGTTTATCTGTGTTCCATGCAGAGAATCACTGAAATAAATGCTTTCAAAATCTTACTCACAGAATCCAACTCTAATACAGTCAATCATTATTAGACATAAAAGCTCTTGATTGTAATTTTCTTCTTTTATTACGTGAAACAATGTAATTTAAAAGATCACGCACTTTGTCTTGGATGGAAATCATAACTAGCTAGTGTGCTGGTACACACCTGTAATCCCACCTACTCAGGAGGCAGAGGTAAGAGGCCTTGAAAATTCAAGGCCACCCTGAGCAATTTACGAACATCCTGTCTCAAAAAAAAAAAATAAAATAGGGGCCAGGGATTTAGCTCAGTGGCACCGCACCTGCCTCGCAAGCGTAAGGTCCTGAGTTCGATCCTGAGGGCCAAAATAAAATAAAATAAACAAGGGCAAGGGAAGTAGTTCCATGGTAGAGTGCTTGCCTAGCATGTGTGTGAGGCCTTGGGTTCAATCCCCAGTACCAACTAATTGAAAGATAGATAAGCAAGCTGAGGGCACAGCTCAGTGTTCCCTAGGTTTAATCCCTAGTAACCACAAAATGAATGAATGAGCAAAAAAAAATTTTGAAATCACGGACAAAAATCACAGACAAATACAATATAGAAAAATAAGCATACCACTATTTACCTGATTTTGAGTTAAGAGATTAATTAGGACAAGGCAAGTTGGCTGAACAAGTGGGCGTGACCTTACAATCACAGAGACCCAGGGCAGAACACAACTTACCCAAACCCTGCAGCTGGGACAATCAGACAAGTGCCATTTCCCATTTTTCTTTCACATCTGGAATAAAACCAAGTGAACCTCTGATATGAGAATCTGGCCTAGAGGGTTTCTAACACTGTCCCAAATGCCTTGTTCAGATGGGAGAGGTGAGATCTAAGACTGAGAGGCAGGAACGAGCGCTGCAGTTAGCCTTATGGCTGCTGCTAATCTGCTCACAATGCGGCTCTCACTGGGCAGAGCATACTTCTTCACCCTTAACAAATTTAAATCTTTGCTATCTTTTCCTCATGTCTTGTCCAATTCTTTGTTCAAGACACCAAGAACATGGAAGAAATTCTTCTGGGACCCTAGAAGCTGGAAACAATCTCAAGACGAAAAATAATTTTAAATAGGATTTTTAGTCCAGTTATGGTAGTCCTAGAACTAGTTCCAGTTACAGAAGAAAAAAACAAAAAGTCAATCCTTTTCAAGGGTAAAATACAAATTAAAATCTCCCACAGCTCTATGTTCATTAGATACCTAGAGTATACTAAATAAACCTTAGTTTTTAGGCTATTCCAGGACAATATGCCTTATTACATGCCTCCTAATTGGACCAGATAGAAATACCAGTTATAAACAACCTTAAGCAAATATCTTTGTCTCATTTTTTCTTATCTAAATCCCATTTTAGTTTACTGACTTTGAACCTAACAACGAAAAACAAATTTTCAAAACAACACACTATTTTAAAAAACTAATGGATACATAAAATAATATTTAATGCAAAAAAAAAAATCACAAGATTGCCGATAACTTTTATTTTTTTAAAAATAGGTTTTCTCTCCTACATTCCCCCTGGGGGGAGGATTCTTGGGCAGAGGTGAGTAGCATCTGGCAGCAGTGGTAATCATCAGGCTTTTCCACAGTGCTAGACAGAAAAGGCAGTGCCGGCACTAGTAGTCTGTTCTTCCTCTGGCATCCCCTTTCAATAATGGAGTCATTCCTCTCCCAAACCCTGCTCTATATATGGCCAAGCAGCTTTAACTCAGCAAACCTTTCTCACAATTACCTTCGTAGGCCTAGGAAAATTTTTAATTAGAAAAATTCCAAGGACTCACCTACCTCTATGACCTCAACTCCTACCAGTCAGCCTTCACCCATAGTGCCCCAGTGGGACCATGCACTAGTGCATCCCTATGCTGGGACACTCTAGCCCACAACCTCTCTGTGGCTCTCCTCACCACTCCATTTTATTTTATTTTATTTCTTCCCCATTAAGATAGTTGGTACATTTTAGGTATAAAATACAGTTACATTCATCATTGGGATCTCCTACCTTTACATGATATATCTTAGTTCTTTCTTTCCCATTCCCTTTCCCTCCCTTCACCCCCTCCACCCTTCCCTATTTGCAAAGACTTTGTTTCCATTTTTTTCCTTTTCTCATATTTTTTCTTTTCCCTTCTTCCCTTTCCCCTACCCCTGCCACTTCCCCTGCTCCTTTAGACCTTTTCTTCCGATTATACAATTATCAATTATACATTTTGAAAATTACAATATCAAGATCTAGGAGACGTTACCACAGATTTTACAGAATTTAAAAGGATATAGAAAGCATATAATCAATTTTAAAATAAATTTGACAACTTCTAAGAAGTACCTTGGAAGACAAATTAATGAAACTAACTCTGGAGGAAATATAAAATTTGAATAGCACCTATTAAAGAAAGTATATTCCTAGCTTGAAAACCTACCTATATGACAAAAACAGGCTCGTATACATTTTAACTGATAAATTATATCAAACATTTAAAGCAGAAAAAAAAGGAACACTTCTTCCCTCATTTTAGGAACTCAACATTGTGCTAATCCTAAAACTGGATAAAGATAATAGAAGAAAAAAGTATGAACACAGATAGAAATTTGTTTAACAAAACAAACTATCAGAAGTCAGATCTGGCAGGATGTAGAAAGTGGTTTTATTATAGGGATGGCAGTGTTGGTTCAGCATTGGAAGATCCACCCCCATAAGTCATCATTTCAACAGAGGAAAGGAAAAAGCCATATGATCCTGTCACTAGTTGGAGAAAAAATATCAGAATAAATTCTACAGCTGTTCATGGTAAAAGCTATCAGGAGACCAGAAGTAGAACAGAACCTTCTCAACAGATTAAAGACATGTACTCCATACTTCCAGCAAGAACGCCTTATATGAATGGAGAAGATACAATGCTTTCTCCCTAAGGTGGGGAACAAGGGCACATAAGCCTAGTCTTCACCTGTCCATTAAACTTTGAAACATAGGCCTAAAGCAAAATAGTCTGGCAGTAAAATGATACACTTAGGATAGGATTGGCAAGGTAGAAGCAAAATCTTTATATGAAGATGAAATGATCATCTACAGAGAAAATACTAAGAAATCTCTAGGAGCCCCTAGAACTTGTATTTGAATTTAGCAGGATTAGAAAACACAAGGTATATATAAAAATTCAGGTATATGTATACTTCCTATAAATGAAGAATTGGATATTGAAATTTAAAAGTTATGTAGGAGTACAAAGGACCTAGAAAGGTAAGAGTAAAAGAAAAAAAAAGTGTTAGAAGACATTTAGTACCTAATTTTAAGACTTCTTCTAAAGCTACAATAACCAAGGCAGTGTTGGTGTAAGGAAAGACATATAGATCACTGGAATAAAACAGAGAATCTAGAAATAGAACCATATATATGTATGGTCCACTGAGTTTTGAAAGATTATTTAACATTAACATTTTATAGAGTATAAATTCAAGAGCCAAGGAAAACATAGTGTTTTCAGCAAATGGGACTAGAACACCTGGTATCCATATATAAAAAATTAACCTCAACAATTTATTTCCATACATAAAAATAAATTGAAAAGATCTATGAACCTAAATATGAAAGACTAAAACTATAAAACTTTAAGAAGAAATTATAAGGGAAAATGTTTATGAATTTAGGGTAGGGAATAACTTCCTAGGACACAAAAAACATGATGTGTAAAAGAAAAAAATTGATAAATGAGATTCCATCAAAATTTAGAACTTTAAATGACATCGTTAAAATGAAAAGTAGTCCTTAAACAGGCCTTATTTGCAATGCATATAACCTATGATCAGAATAAAGAACTCTTACAGCTTATTAATGGACAACCTAATTAAAAAGTAGACACAAGAAGATGATAAATAGCCAGTACAGCACAAGGAAAGGTGTGCAACACTAAAATCAGAAAAGTACTAACCAGTACTATAACAAGACTGAATTATAAACTCATTAGGGAGATGAAGTTAAAAGTTTTAAAAGCCTTGTCATAACTTTTCTTTCTGTTGGATTCTCCCCCTTTGCATTGAATTTGTCATGCACAATGGATTCATTCTGCTGGGCTTCCTGGGGTTGTGATCCTCATTGTCTTTTCCCAGGATATTGTCTAAAATTTTCTGGAGTGTTGGTTTGGTATTCATGAAGTTCCTAAAGTTCTCTTTATCAAGAAAGAATCTTATTTCTCCATCAATTTTGAAAGATAGTTTTGCAGGGTACATCAATCTGGGTTGAAGGCTGTTTTCCTTTAGAGCTTGAAATACAACACTCCAAGCTCTTCTTGCCTTGAGGGTTTGCATTGAGAAGTCTGCTGTGATGGGCTTTCCTTTCTATGTGATTTGTTTCATTTCTGTCACTGCTTGTAGAATTTTGTTCTTCTGTTGGGTTTCTGGAATCCTAACTATTATATGCCTATGTATAGATGTTTTTGATCAATGCTAGCTGGAGTCCTATATGCTTCACTTATCTTTATGTCAATTTGTTTTCCCCTGCTTGGGAAGTTTTCTGCCATCACTTATGTGAAGAGTTTTTTAATGTCATCTGCACTCTCTCCTCTTTCTTCCTTGACTCCAATCAGTCTTATGTTATTCTTCTTTGCATCATCTAAGAGCTGCTGGATTGCTTTCTCGTGGTCCCTTACAATTCTAAAGTAATTTTTCTTTTCCTCCTCACTAATTGCAATCTTATCTTCTATATCTGAAATTCTGTCCTCACATGCGCTCATTCTGCTGTGTACACTTTCAATGGAGTTTTTAATCTCCTGGAAATCTGTTTACATCTGTTTTATGGATTCCATTTGTTTCCTATGTTGGGATTCCATCATGTTCCTCAGCTCCTCTTTTTTCATCTGTGTCCTCTCTAGATTTATTAATCATGTCTTGCACTATGGGCACAATCTTTGCTCTTATCTGAGAAATTATTTCTGATTTCCTTTTTTTCCAGATCTTTTGTTACCAGCTCAGGGAGTCCAGGTAGTTAAGTATCAGATTGTTCCATCTCATTTTCCTTTGGGGTTGCTGTAGGTGATCTGGAAGTCTGTTTTTGAGGCTTGTTTACATGTCTTCTCATTTCCATGGTTGGGCGGTGTGCTGCTGGCACCCGCGCGGCTCACCTCTTCTGCCCTAGGAGTGGTGGAATGGTGGCGGGGGAGCCTCCTTCTGGGCACTGAGATTGGCTCACCTCCTCTGCCCTAGGCGCGGTAGAATGGCAGTGGGGGAGCCTCCTCCTGGACACTGGGATTGGCTCACCTCTGCCTTAGGATCAGTGGAATGGCAGCGGGGGAGCCTCCTCCTGGATGGTGGGATTGGCTTAGCTCCTCTGCCCTTGGTATGGTGGAATCACCACTCCATTTTAAATTGCAATTCCCTACCTCTGCATTCCCTAGTATCTCTTACATGATTTATTTTTCCTCATAATGTCAATTGCCACATGATACACTATGCATTCTGCTTTCCTGTTTATTGTTTGGCCACTGAAATGCCAGTACTATGAGGGCAGGGATTTTTGTCTGTTGCTCACTTTTATGTTCTCATTATGTATAACAATGCCTGACACATAGTAAAAGTTCCATAAACACTTATGAAATAAACACATGATTCCTGTTTGGGGTAAATAATGTTGGTATGTCCATCTCTGATTCCCCTGTTTCCTCACCATGCTTTGCTCTCTTACAAGTAACATTTGAAAGGAGATCTTGTATGTCTCACTTGCAGAAGAACCACCATCTTAGGTTCTGCTTTTAGGGAAAGGACTAAGACAAGTCTGTAATGAAGATTATGTATTCGTGAAGAAAACTACATGTTTATGAAGAAAGAGTTGCAGAGAGAAATTGTACGTAATTCAGTTTGGAATCAGAACAACTGGTTAGTGAGGGATAAAGAAGTGAATGAAGGCCAATTAAGGATGTTGCTCAAAAGGAGAAAATGGCCCTGGTATAGGAACAACTCAAACATAACTCTTCAATATCTTTTCCTTAAAAAGCCAAAGTTTTTCTTCAACAACTCTGTCAATGTTCTACCATTGAGTTTCCTTAAATATATACACTGTCAAAACCAGTGACATTTTCTAACATGAGAAATTTTCAGAAACATAAAGTGAATTACAATTAATAATAACAGGACTGTAAAATTCTCTCTCCTCAGGTCCCTGAACATCTACATTCAAAAACAAGAAGATAAGATTAAGTAAAACCTCCAAATAGTTATAAAACATTGGTTTTGTAAGTTGGTTTGTTAGATTTTTGTGCTTTAGAAATTTAAAAGAATCTTTAGTAGAGTCAGTAGCAGACTGCTTAAGCTGGAAATGCATCCAAACAGAGTAACATCTGGTTTTCATCTATTCTTATGAGGCCCCGAGTGTTTTCAATAGAAAATAAGACACTAGGCCCTTAGATATAAGAAGCACACAATGTGAAAACAAGCAGACTAGTATGGAAAAAAAATGATAACTTAGCCCAGGGAAAGCATTTATACCATTGTATAAACTCTCAATTTTTGAACATGAAAAACAGTGCATTATAGCATTTAAATTTGTTTGCTTTCTAGATATCTTAGATAAGCTAAACTTCTTATGCTCTTGGTTCCCTTTCAAAATTCAGACTTGGCAAAAATGCCTGTAAATAAAAATGAACACCTTCAGTTAATTAGTAACAACTTTTATGTTACGTATCTCAATATACGGAACACAAGGATATTACTGAAACAGAATGATTTTAGCAATAGATTATTTTTTTCTCTGACTACTTTTCTATGTATTAAAATATATAGCTAATAGCTGTTAAAATGTAAATATATGTAACAATTGATTCAGCACACCTACTGAAGGAAAGTTCTCCCACTAAATAGACTCCAAAGAGCATTAGAAATTTATGATACATCAAAGTGGATCTACAAGTCTAAGTAAGTCTCGAAACAATTTTTTTCCTGTTCAATTTTAAATTGATACTCATCCAGACAAGCAAGTATAATTTATCCTATATGAGTCCTTTAAATAACAATCCCAAGAAGAGCAGTAACAAAGAACAAAGAAGCTTTTCCAACATGCTTTCCACAGAACACTGTGGAAAGAACACCCAGGAGAGGATAGAAGAAACATAGTCAAATATGTGTGGAAGGTGCCATATATTTAATTGCCCCTTGAAAGGGTCACAATATGTGTGGAAATTTATAGAAGACTGTAAGATGCTTTGGGGGTAGGTAGTGTTTTCTAAATTTGATAGAACACTTTCTATAAGCATCAAAAATAAGACTGTATAAAATCATCCATAACTACGTGGTAAATGATCATGTCTCCCTTGTAAACCTAAAGGTTCAGAGGCATCATTCAATCATCCTGTCTCCATTCCCTCATCTTTCTCCCTTAAACTAAGCCTGAGATACTATAGTGTTTCCAACTTTATAATTCATTATAATCAGGTAACTTAACCAAATATGTTCTTGATTCTTACTTTCAGAAATTCTAATTCAGCATAATGTCTTTATTTTTAACATATGCTGTAGGTAATTTCAGTTCAGGTCAAATGCTGGGATGCTCAAAAAAATACAGAAAAAACAGTATTATGAACAATAAGATGATTATTTTATGACTGAAGCCAGAGTAACTTTAAAAGAGACAATAATTTTTTTTTAAAACTCAACCTTTAAATGACTGTGTTCTATTCAGAATAAAAAATGAAAAAGGTAAACTGAGAAAGTCAAACTTCATTCTAAAACAGTATCCTATAATATACTGCTCAAAATATTATGGACAAGAATTTTGCCCTACAGTAAGAATTTTTATCCTGAGCTTCACTAAGAAATGCTAGGAATTCTTGAATTCTCTGAAACTAATTTTTATGAGTATATGAATTTATGCCTTTATATGGCAAAATAATCCATAACTTTCAGCAATATTCAACTGTTTAATATTCAACTGAAAAGTCATTATATTTTTTTATTTATCTACTTGAAAAAAATGGTAGAACTGCTTCTTAGTTAACACCATGAATCAGACACACAAAAACATTCTTTCATGTACTTTTCTCTCTCAGAGCCAAACAAAAACCAATTTACCTTTGTAGAGTCATATTCAAGGAGCTCGTACAACCTTTAATCTTGTTCTGGGCTTCCAGATGAGTCATTCCACTTGCACTTATTCCATCAATGCTGAGAACCACATCTCCTATTTTTACATTTGCCTGAGATGCCTTGCCACCATCTTTTAGCTGCAATAAATACATTTCATCAGTTGTGTCATTTTTTAAAAATAAAGATGAATTAATGCAGATAAAAATCACACTTCTGCTTACACTAAAGGAAAAGCATATACTGTACTATGTTAATATAGTATTACTTGCTTAATATGTGAACTTAAAATTCAAATTATTTTCTCAAATTCTTACTGTATTAAAAACAATTTTATGAGAAATGTTTTCTGATAATTTCTCCATTTCTTTATTATGCAGCAATAGTATGTGATCGTTATGAATGTGGAAAGGAAGTAGTAAAGGAAACTTTACATTTTAGCAGAAGAAAAAGAATGTAATTTCAATGGGGTTTTTCCCCCAATGGAGTTTTTATAGTCTTTGAAATAATTTTTGAAAACTCTTTCAACAGCTGCATTTTTGAGAACAAAAAGTCACATACAGGGAGGAAGTCTTTCCTGTTGAGTCCAGTTCATATCCAGTGTTTATGGACTGAATTCTTTTAGATCAAATATCTTTAATATTGGGTGTACTTCCTGCTCTAAGCATTAACCAGAGGGGAAGGAAACTCCTTATATCTGAGACTGCCAGACTTTTTTGTATATCACAGTCCTTAAGCCCTAGTCTTTCTTCCCTTATTCAATAAAAATGTGTATTATTTACCTTAATCTCCTTCAAACTTAATGCATATATACTTCATTACTCCAAAAGAAGCAAATATAAAAGTACAATAAAAGGAAAAATGATACAATTTTCATAGATACCTAGACACATGAAAAATATACAATCAAAAGAAACTGTTCTGGGCCGGGGATTTAGCCCAGTGGTGCCACTACTTGCCTCACAAGTGCAAAGTCCTGAGTTCGGTCCCTGGTACCAAAAAAATAGAAAAGAAACTATTCTAATTCAAATGATAATCTCAGTGTTCAATAAATACACACAGATTATACTAAATATTGGATTAGTAAAAGATGGGAGAGACCAGTCTCCCCACAAAAAAGAAAATAACCAGGAACTCTCTAGTATCTGAAACTAAAGATACAAAGAATTTCTGTTGGAGATGATGAAAAAGTTCTATAAATAGACAGTACAGTGCTGATGGTAGCACAACATTTTGAGGACATTCAGTTAATGCAACTGAACTGTATGCTTAAAATTTTCAAAACAATTAACCTTATGTTATATATACATATATATTTACCCCAGCTTTTTAAAAACCTAATGATTTTAAAGAACAATTTAGTAAAATGACTTTCTGATAAAAACAAAAACACTACAGAACAAACAAAAACACCCTCAGTTTAATGAACAAGAGTTTAGTTGGATTTCATAATTTGAAGGCAAAACAATAAATATAATGAATATTATATTTAGCTAGATTTTATTACTATCCGTTGTCACATGCCTTCTTTAAAAAATAATGATTAAGGCAGACAAATCTCAGATACAAAACAAGCATCTAGATCTGAAAAATAAAAAAATAATATTGACTGCTAGAACCTGAGAAAGAAACCATATCTGTTTCCTCACCACATTACAGACCTTCACCAAAATATATGCATTTTACAAGATAACATATATGATTTTACTAGATTAAATAATGTCTGGGCTGTTGGAATTAGTATCTTATTAATTAACTATTAAAGGAAATATTTGTTGATAGAAAATACTAACTGTTTTTCTCTCATATAGAACTAAACTATTTAAGGTACATTTATTAAGGAAACAGTTCCTACAGCCAGGTATCCCATCATTTTCTATGCAACTACGGGAAAATCACTTATGTCATAGGACTATTATGAGTGTAAGGGATGGACAATAGTTGAATAAGATGTTAGCTATTATTCCCTTGACTTCAGATTACTACTCCAAGAAATGTAGGGACTATGCTAGATAATCTCAAAGCCTTCTAAGATACTGCCAGTTTTAGCAATCTATTATGTGAGCTACAGGTACAAAGTTAGAAGTCTAATCCTAAAATAAGAGTTAAGTCTGGAAAATTTTGCTAATGGGACAAAGGGACATTTATTCGCTATTAAAATAAGCAAATCAATTAAATTTTGGAGTCCTGATAATGACAGAAAATATAAACATAATAATAGTTTCTCTTAGATTCTATTGGGGCCAAGGGCAAATATAGGAAAAATTAACAAGAAATAGAACTGCAAATAAATTACTTATTCTCATATGAAGCAGCCTTAAAAACACAAACACTGAAACTAAAAGGCATTTGCTCTGAATATACCCAAGAGAAGCAATTCAAACACTCACAGTCCAGCAGTAATATACAGGCAACAAACAATATAGAAAGGAAATAAGCACGTGAGAGACAATGTCATAATCAGATAAACTTTCCTTATTCCTTTGTGACAGTGCCTAGGAAACCCTATTTTCTCAAGTTGTTCAAACTTACTTCTCAGAATTAACTATCTTTGTATTCTTTCACCTTTATTTTCAAATGATAGAGCACAAAAACCCCACACAGCTCCATAAATTCTGCCTCTTTCTTGGATACCACAGGTAGGAAAATTACTGTTTTATCAATGCTTCCATTCCTCTCCCTTGATAGACCACACCCTGATCGTCTTTCACATTGATTTTGCCTACTGCCTACTTGCCTAATTGAGAAGTTTTCCTTTTCCTTTTTTCTTTTTTCACTGTGTGTGTGTGTGATGAAGACTGAACCCAGGGCACTGCATATGCTAGGCAAGTACTCTACCAGTGAGGTATATCCCTAGTCCCCATAAGTCTCCCCACCTTCAAACTACACAGTACTCCCACTTTCCTCCATCTTCACATTTCCAGAATGGTAGACGCTAGAGTCTGGATATAGTTTAGTGTGTCCCCCAAGTGTTCATGTGTTGAAATTTAAAAGCCATTGTGAGGTGTTAAGAGTAAAACTTAACCTGACTATGGTGTTTAGAGGTGAAGCCTTCGGAAAGTGACTGAGGTAGGGTAAAATCACTGAGATAGAGTCCCCATGATGAAATCTCGGTGGCTATATAAGGGAGATAGACCAGAGGAATCAATTTCTCTCTCTTTCCCTTTCTCCCCTTTCTTTTTCTCTCTCTTTCCCTCCCCAACCACCATCTTACCCTGTGTCTTCCCATGTTATGCCCTCCTTTGTACCACTTTAGCCTCTGCCAGAAAGAGGGTCCCCACCAGGTGTGACCCTTTGGCCTTGGACTTCTGCAATGGTGAGCCAAAGTAAATCTCTTTTTTTTTATAACTTACCCAGTCCATGGTACTATATTATTGGCAACAGAAAACAGACTAATACAGTGGCCCCACTGACAATAACACTATAGGGTTCTATTTATATCAATATTATCTTCATAAAATAAGGGTAGAAAAACTGAAAATGTCTTCTGCTTCCTAGCATGTAGAATAAAGTTGAAGCCTGAAATACAAGGCAGATGTACTTTGTCACTGATGTGTTTCCAACTTCAAAATAAGCTCATAAATTCAGGGATCATATTTTAGTTAACTTTTTTCCTGGAGACTTAAACAATACAGGTTTTAGACAGTGTTTTATTAGATTCTATTAAAATTAAAGTAAAAAAACAGCCAGGCATGGTAATGCACACCTTCAGTCCCTTCAACTCAAGAGGCTGAGGCAAGAGGACTGATTGTGCCCAGGAGTTCAAAGCCAACCTAAGGAATATGGCAAGATCCTGCCTTTTAGAAAAAAAAAAGTCAATAAATAAGTGCATCAGTTTACTATATTAAATTATGATACAAATATTCTTAATTCACCAAAGAGAAAAATAGGTTCTAAGCTGAAAAGCAGAATCTCCATTTATTAGGGTAAGCTGACCTAAGGTCAAAAGTCAAACCTTATTTCCAGTAGCACAAAGTAAATCTAGTTTAGATAGTTAAAAATACAGACTTTCTAGGACTTCTAAAAAAGATGTCACAATTTCCTTGGTAACTTACATACCAATGTTCAACTTAAACAATTAGCAGAAATGGAAGCAAATGCCCATCACCACCTGAACAATCTTTCACAAGAAATTTTTATTTTTTTTAACTAAGAAATGTTTTAGTTTTCTTGCAAGTACCTTTGTTAACTGCACCAACTCATGTTTTGAACTTAATAGTGTTCCATTTTTGCTAAACACAATCCTATTCTGAAAGATAAATGTCTATTGAAAACAAAGGATAAGTAAAAATTCACAACCTTAATCACCTAGAAGTTCAGGCAACTGGCTGAGAAGGATTTTCACATGTAAGCTAGTGATGTGCAGCCACCTCTCTGTAAAAGCTTTTATGAATCAAGAGACTGCCACTGTCCCATGCAGGCGGAGGTGGCTCTGCAGCAAGAACAGCGAGCAGTGGCCTGCAGGTAAAGACAGCTGCCCGGTTCCCCTGGCTGCTGCAAGCCTGGGCTGAGTCTGAAGTCCTTGCTTCCCACAGTGGGAGCTTTGTCCTCACCAGCCTTAGAGTTTGAATTTGCATTCTAGCCCTTGGGAAGGTGGTCCTGAGAGCACCCCTGGCTAGCAAAGATTGGGGGCGGCTCCCTTCTGTTTCCATTACAGTCTTCACCTGGCTCTGGAGAGCCACTCTGAGCTGGCCCACCTGCTTCAGCCTGCCCTGCACTGGCCACCTGCATGCCCCACCTCACTTCACTCTCCTCCCATGGAGACAAATATGTCTATCCCATCTTTCATGCAGACCCAGCCTCGCCAGTGATGAGCATTTCTTGAGCTCAGATCCTGACATCCTGATAGAGAATGAATGTCTTTATTCTAGCTAGCATCATGGTCTTTGGTCCTGCCAAGCCCAGGGTCTGCTGGGAGGGAAAAACTGGGCCTGATGTAACCTGAGCTAACTGACCCTCAAAGGTGAAGCTGGGACAGTCTCAAGGGCCTAGCATTTCTCCTTGTACAGGGAACCAGGAGTACCTTAAAATGTCACATGAGAACAAGACGTAACCCATGGGATGTCAGCTTTTTCTCCCTCTCTTGGGGTGGGTTTTCACAGATTTAAATTTTCACATCAACTCCTTCTTTACAGTTTTCCATAATATGAATCATATTAAGCTTTCAACATTGACAGCTTTTATAAATCTCTATCTTCCTTACTCTCTACCCAGGCTTCCTACTTGCATGAATAAAATTTAAGGGCATGAAGAGCCTGAACTAATGCTGTATGTATGTAGTGAGAAATGCTGGATAGAAACAAACTTAACGTTTGTGAGAAGGTAGCACCCACCCCACTGACTACACCCTATAAGTTCCTTTTATCCCCACAGCCACTCCCAAGCCATTTACTCATCTGAAAGACAAGTGTTTCTTTTCTTTTAATTGGCTGGTATGCAGCATTATTATGAATTGTGAGCGGCCAAGGAAAGACTTATTTGTATAGCTCATCTTTTACTACTTTTGCAAGTTTGAATAGCTTTCATTTATTTGAAGCACTAATAACTTTCTGTCATCAGTCTATCTTGTATATGTTACAACCAGAAGTGTGTGTATTTCATAAATGTATAATGTGTAGGAAGGAAGCAGTCATAAGCGACGGCTGGGTCAAGCGCAGTATAAATCACACTAATCACAAGCAAATGCTTCCCCTTTGATCTTCAAATACTTTTTTCAGTACTGCTGTCAAATTTTCCATCAACTTAATTGCAGCCGTGTGCCTCTTTAAAAAACATTACTTTCTGGGCCGGGGATTTAGCTCAGTGGTTCTGCTGCGTGCTTCGAAAGCTCAAGGTCCCAAGTTCGATCCCCGGTACAAAAAAACCAAAAAACATTACTTGTTGATCTCATTGAAGTTGCAAACAAATACAGCTGCACACGCTGGAACCACCTCTAAATTCAACTCCTGGTTAGTGATGCTGACATGAAGGTACTCCAAGACAACTACAAGGTCTTCAAGAAACTGGTATCTTTCCGGAGCCTCCCCATCATCTGTGTGTGGCATGGAGAAAGATGTAAGGGAAGGAAAAAGGGATTGGTGCCTTGGGCTACCCTAACTTGTATATTCAGTAGGAAACACTCAAAAGTAAATTTTCTCCTAGAACTTTAGGAAGAAGACCTTCTCACATGTCATTTACTGTCCTGAGAAAGAAAGAACTCAGGAAAAGTGGCAGTACTATTTGCTGAGCATCAACAGTAAGTCAGGGACTGTAAAGGCGCTTAAAATTCCTCATTACTGTTGTTTTAGGCTATTTTAAAGATGAGAAAACAAAGCTTCAAATTGGTTAAGTGACTTGCTACATTCATACACCAAGTAAGAACACATTACTGAGCAAGACTTTGAAGTTAGGCAATCTTGAGTTCATATTTATGTTCTTCTATTTGCTACTTGTATGAACTGCAGTAACTTGGCCTCTGCAAACCCCAGCTATCTCTCTTGCAAATAGGGACTATAATTTCACATGTCTCACAGAACTGCCAAACTGATTAAATAAAACACTAGCACAGCACATACCACAAAATGTACAGCAAATGCTCACTATTATTTGTTTATCATTATACTAAGCCACAAAATTTACATGGGCTAGAAGCCTACTTCAAGGACCTATAGGGCAGAGAAGTCAGCTTTTCAAACTGACCAGTCAATCCTGCTTTTCTTAAAGAAAGGCCAAATATCTTCCTTCATTCTCTTCCCTCTGCTTTCCTAAGCCTAAACTTTCCTTCATTCAACAACAGAGATGGACTTCCCATTGATTCGGAAGCCTAATTCATCTTCCTTCACTGCTTACTACTATCTGAGTCTGGGCTTTGCAAACTCCATTCAGCCAGAAGGGTGATCTTACTTGCCACTTCTCAAAAGAATTAGGTGTTGCCAAAAGCTGGGAGTCAAGGATAGGAAGGAAAGAAAACCAGAAAATACACAAGAAAACAAAGGGGGGTATCAGTATGAATCATAGAGGAGAGAACCAAGACCAGGAGAGAAGAAAGAATTGTGAGAGACCTCAAGTGCTGGAAAACCAGATCCAAGCCTTGTCTTGGGTATGTTGTACATCCACACACATAATAATATATAAACTGAAAACAATATCAAAATAATCACTGTAGAAAAGATTTTACACTTTTTTGCATTGGTAAAATAACAATAAGTAGTTAAGTATTATCTAGAGAAAATTCTCCTACAGTAACCCTTAGGTGCATCCTCCAAGATATCATTATTATTCTCAAATAAAAATAAAACTACAATTCCTCAAAATGCTTAATCTCCATATAAATATGTAGTTTGAAAACTGTTCAACAAAGAAAAAAGGTAGCCCTACTGTTTACAAAACTGCACTGAAAATAAAATGTTAATATCTTACATGGTAGACCATTAAGACAAATATCCCAAAAATATAAATAGAAAACAATCTTATCCACAAAGAAGTATGCTAGTTAGAACTTATGAGGTGTTAGATATCCCTGCTATACTAACCCCTCCCTATAGCTTTTATCTCTTAGAAGAACCTCAATCACAAACAAAGCAACAAAACTTTCACTTTAAAAAATAATAACCATATACGGCAAATACTATTTTAAATAAGTCCAATTTTTAAGATTCCTATTGAAAATGATTATTTGATACAGTTGGTATATTTACACTAAGCTTTTCCATAAAAAAGCCAAAATGTTTAGCTATAACAGTAATTTTAATAATGTCTTAGAATTCTCTAATGCAATTTATTAAACCTTCAAAATTACAAGAAGTTTTCAATAGGCACACAGGAACCTCGCTTTGCCTTTTCCTATGAAACTCAGAAAGTAGGTGTCAGCAACAGAAATGATTGACTGAAAATATGCGAGCCCAAAGCCTATTACCAAAATCAGTTTTTAAATATACATAGTATCATTTTAATTGTTAGATATTTACTAAACAGAACAATTCAGGCTAATTCAAAAGACAGACACTTGGGTAATTATCCCTTAATGTACTATGGGTAACAAGCAGGAGACATGGCACCTATATCATGAGTCACTACCAAAGTACAAGTGTTCAACCTTCAGCATATTTTCACCAAGTATGGAATGCTTGGAAACACATGACCCTAACACCATGGGTATGGCTGGAATGCCAGAAGACTAAGTAAATGTAAAAAAAAGAACAATAAATATGATAGCTATAGAAACACTGAAATTTCCCACGTCAAAAAACCATGGGAACCAAGCATAGGAAAATAAAAGCTATTGTTTTTCTAACTGTGCTGTTACCAAAATTTGAAGAAATCTGCTAATAAAATTGTATTAATTTGATGAACAGGATTTCCTTGAGGCAGAGAAAGCACTGAGAAAAGTTATTTTTTGTAATCTAATAAGCAACCTTTAATTTTGTTTTGCCACGTATTTTCCAGTGTTAGTTCTAGAATAAAATATTTGAATTCAGGCAAATGAGCCCATGTGGTTGAAAGTTTCTAGGCACTGCATCTACCTCCCACACAGTTTCTAGGGTACCATAAATGTGACTGGTTGTGTCACTGCCCACCCACCAAACACCTAAGAATCTATAGGTACTGTATTATGCTTATACTAAAGAACTTACACTGAACTTGTTTTCCTGCCAGTGACAGGTACTATTGAACCACCATAAAATATCACGAATAAATAAAATCTCAGAGGAGTTTCTACTAGCAACTGGGGCAGAAGTAAAGAAAATTCATGAAGTGATGTTTTTCTAGAAATGCATAAAGGCTTTTTGTCATATCTCAATTTGTTTGCCATTTCTCCAATGCTTATTAATCTACAATCTACCTACATGTCATTCTGTCTTACATTATAGTGTTGTTACAGTGCTGGCACTTCAACCAACCAGTCTACAGATGCTACTCAAATACAATTAAATGGATGTTGCTATGAATGTAGACTGTTCCCAAAGGCTCCTCTACTGGAAAGCATGATCCTCAGGATGGCAATATTAGGAGGTGGTGAAACCTTTAAGAGATCAAGTTAGGAGGCAGTTGATTAAGTCACTGGGTGCATGACCCTCGGACAGGATTAATGTAGCTACTGTGAGATCCCAGTTAGTTTCCACAAGGATGAGAAGTTATAAAAGAGCCAGCTTGGCCGGCCCCTATACACTGGCTTCCTGTCTCACAATGTGATCTTTCCCTCTGGCACACACTCATACCATAATGCCATCTACTCTATGGTGACCTGCCTGAAGATGGTTCTTCACCTCCTCCCTACTCCCTTCCTCCTCCACAGATTTGACTAATACTCTAGACCTTGGATGGCAAAGCCCCAGGAGACAGTTATATTATTATTATGTATCCTTCCCTGTTCCCTTCCTGCACATGCCCCCATCACAAAACAATCACGCTAACGTTCCACCTAGGCCATGTACGCCATGTAGCACTATTTGCTCCACCTTCTCTTCCTATTTGCCTTCCACTATAAATAAGGAGCACATGGGGCTCCAGGAAGCCATTAACGCCCAACAAGCTATGGTTCCACCTGGTTCCAACTTCCAAGAGTAGTCTTTGTTTCTTCGATTTTTCTTCATCTCCCACTGCTCTCCCCAGCTTCCGACCCTACACGGTGCGGGTCACAGCAGTGACTCAACCAAGAGGGTCCTCATCAGATGTGGACCCCAGGGACTGCCTGATCTTGAACTTTCAGTCTCTAAAATTATGAGTGAAATCAATCTCTTTTATGAAAGACTCAACTTCAGGTATGTTGTTATAGCAACAGAAAACAGACAAATATAGATGTGTAATGTGAATATGCTCCTTGAAAATTTAACATTTTCTCTGTCAAATAAAATGATTTGGCCTTTTGTAGGTTAGAAGAGTAGGGAGACAAAACAAGTAATCACTGACATTTTCTGTGAATATATGTATAAAATTCTGACTCATATCAGCACTTTAACTATGAGTTCTATTTTTCTGGTTTATGAGTCAATCTGTATTCACTTTCACCCAAAAGTTAGAGAACATACCTTATATGGCAGCAATGGGGAGAATACCTCAAAGTATGTATCACTATGCCTTAGAAAACCAAACAGAAGTAAGGAAGGTGACTGTGGTTCTTTCCTTATAGAGTCAGTGATTTACCTACCTCAAATACAGCGCTTGTACTAATACTATTTTCATAGACTAACTGTATTTCCTATCACTTACTGAAACAGCATTTTATTCTACTTCAAGTCTAATATAATATAAACATGTATTTTTAAACTGTGATTCACTACTGAGATAACACATTATCACTTTCATTTATAGCTAACCCATGTATCCACATACAAAGATTTAATGTGCTTTGCAGTGCATATGTGAATATTGCCCTACCAGAAATGCTAAAAATGTTGTTTATAAAAAGGTATCTACAAACATCTCAAAATCAATAAATTTGTTACATACAGAGAAATGAGTGATTCTATGCATTGCACTCTGAAAACAAAAGGAAGTGGTAAAAAAAACCCATACATAATTAAAAAGGTTAAAAGCAAATTAGTCAACTCTAGCTTACCAGGGAACAGATTAACACTGATAACTATGTGTAAGATACCAATCGTCCCTCTCTATCAGGTTCTGTTCAAAGATGAGGTGACTCTTCTGAAACTGTATGTACTTATGTATATATTATCCATTGAGTGGGACTATAACTTGACCCAAATTCTCAGAGACATTTATAACCAAAAAAAAACAAGTCTCAAGACCTTATGAGTTAATGAAACCTTAGAACAAAGTTTCTCAAAGTGTGGTTCCTGACCACCAGCATACTTCTACAACAGGAGGGAAAAATCCAGACCCTTCAAACCACACATTATAGATGTTTCAAAACAAAAACTCTATTATCATCAAGAAAATTTAAGACCTTTTAAAGAAGAATGAATATTTAAAGAGATGCAAAAATCATAGCTTTAAAAAGGAGGGATTCCTGGCCAGGGATTTAGCTCAGTGGTTCACCGCCTACTGCGCAAGCGTAAGGACCTGAGTTCAATCCCTGGTACTAAAAAAAATAAAATAAAATAAAAAGGAGGGATTCCATTTTTAAAAGCTTTATACATAAACTTAATAGGATAAATCCACACTTAATAAGGGACTATTCCAATAAGGGACTAACTTCAACCAGAACAAAAGGTATAAAAGAACAGGCATGGCCCTTTCCCTCACTATTTTATATTGTTTCACTTTCCCATGAATACAATTCTCCATAAAGCAACATTCCCCACACTATCTGAGATAAAGATGAGTTTTCCCCCCAATCTCTCATGAGGCAATTCTTCTGAAAACTGTAAGTTACTCAACAAAGAAAAACTTGACTCATACAAAATATTTGTCTACATTTTTAAATTATAAGATCCAACAGACATAAAATTACTCTGTAAAACTACTGTAAAAGTTTCTATATATTTTCAATTTTTACTATTTCATCTCAAAGCGTATCTCACAGTGTTACTGGCCTGCAAACCACACTCTGAGCACACTCTTTCTAGACAATGACTTTATTTTATATTTCACATTAGGTTTATCATACATGGACTTATACAATAAACATCTGATAAGTTACTACACTGCAAATCAAAAATATTTCATAAATAAATTATTGTTTAGTAATTTAAATCATTTCCCATTTACTTTCTTCTCTTATATTAAACATAAAGTGATGGATAATATTGTATATTTATTTTGGCAATTTACCTGACTTTCCTCTAGAAGTTTTTTCTTAAAAGGTATGCAACATTTAAATTTTTGCTCTTTAACATTAATGTGCCATCCAGAGTATTTGTGGACATTTATAATTCGACAAACTGCGTTGAAAGTATATAATACCCACATCCTTTTAACCCTCAGTATTACAAAGAAAACCTGAAGGAGATTCTAGCTGAGCCACTAACAAGTCCTGTGACTCTGGGCAAGTCGTTTACTGTACATCACTGGTGTCATTCTGCTTAGTTGTATGAGATGATTGAATCAAGTATTTCACAGATCCCATTCAACTCTAATATTTATATACTTTAGAAGTTTTTTCAAGGTCCCGAATTTGATCCCCAGTACCCCCCCCCAAAAAAAGAAAACTGTGAGCCAGAAGTTTTTGTTTATCTAAAAGTCATTATCACTAGTATCCATTTTTCCTTGGTCACTCAAATAAATTATCTTATTTTCTAATTGCTTCATATATATTATTCACATTTCCCTATGAATTGGTATAAAACCAGTTCTGGGTTTAAGATGGAAAAGACAAGATGATTGTGAAACTGATTAAAACAGAAGCAGAATTAAGACTATGGACAAATGAGAATCAAGACTAACTTGAACACCTGGATATCAAAATGGAAGTTACTAAAAGATCTGGAGTTTGGTATCATATGCAAGAAATATAAACAGCACAGTACACAAAGCTTCAGAAATCACCAAGAATGCCAAAATTGAGGAATCATTACAAACATATGACAAAACACCCCAAAAAACGTCTAGGATGTTCTTAATAAGTAATTTTCAAAAACAATGTACATATATTTAAATAGATCTTACAAATCATTTCCTCTTGTCTCTTCTGTTAAACATGAATGCGTATCAAAAACCTAAGCCACAGGAGAGAAGCTCTGCTGGTCCTAGCACCTGGAAGGAAGCTCCCCCGCTCCATTCCAGGCTCCTAGGGCAAAGAAGCTCAGCAGGTCCCAGCACCCAGAAGGAAGCTCCCCACCTCCATCCCAGGCTCCTAAGGCAGAGAAGCTCAGCCTGTCCCAGCACCTGGAAGGAAGCTCCCCCACCACCATCCCAAGCTCCTAGGGCAGAGAAGGTGAGCCGCTCAGGTGCCAGAAGCACACCCCCCACCCCGTGGAAATGAGAAGACACATAAACAAGCCTCAAAAACAGACTTCTGGATCACCTACAGCAACCCCAAAGGGAAACGAGTTGGAACAATCTGATACTCAACCACCTGGACTCTCTGAACTGGCAACAAAAGAGGATCTGGGAAAAGTGAAATCAGAAATAATTACTCAGATAACAGCAAACATTTTGCTCATGGTGCAAGACATGATCAATAAATCTAGAGAGGACACAGATAAAAAAATAGAGGATCTGAGGAACATGATGGAATCCCAACATAGGAAACAAGTGGAATCCATAAAACAGATGCAAATAGATTTCCAAGAGATTAAAAACTCCATCGAAAGTCTGCACAGCAGAATGAACCAATGTGAGGATAGAATCTCACATATAGAAGATAAGATTGCAATTAGTGACCAGGAAAAGAAAAAATTGCTTTAAAAGTGTAAGGGAACATGAGAAATTAATCCAGCAGCTGCTAGACAATGCAAAGAAGAATAACATAAGACTGATTGGAGTCAATGAGGAAAGAGGAGAGAGTGCAGATGACATTAAAAAACTCTTCACATAAGTGATGGCAGAAAACTTCCCAAGCAGGGGAAAACAACTTGACATACAGATAAGTGAGGCATATAGGACTCCAGCTAGCCTTAATCAAACAAAATCTACACATAGGCATATAATAGTTAGGATTCCAGAAATCCAACAGAAGAACAAAATTCTACAAGCAGTGAGAGAAAAGAAACAAATCACATACAAAGGAAAGCCCATCAGAATCACAGCAGACTTCTCAATGCAAACCCTCAAGGCAAGAAGAGCTTGGAGTGATGTATTTCAAGCCCTGAAGGAAAACAGCCTCCAATCCAGATTGATGTACCCTGCAAAACTATCTTTCAAAATTGATGGAGAAATAAGATACTTTCATGATAAAGACCACTTCAGGAACTTCATGAATACCAAACTGGCACTCCGCAAAATTTTAGACAATACCCTAGGAAAAAACGATGAGGATCACAACCCCAGGAAACCCAGCTGAATGAATCCACTGGGCATGACAAATTAAACGCAAAGGGGGAGAATCCAACAAAAAGAAAAAGTCATGACAAGGCTTTTAAAACTTTTAACTTCATCTCCCTAATGAGTGTATAATTCAATCTTATTATTGTACTGATTACTATTTTTCTGATTCTAGAGTTGCACACCATTCCTTGTCTACTTTTTAATTGGTGGTCTATTAATGAGCTCTAAGAATTCTTTATATATTCTGGTCATAAGTTATATGCTTTGTAAATATGGTCTGTTTAAGGACTACTTTTCATTTTAATGATGTCATTTAAAGTTCTAAATTTTGATGGAATCTCATTTATCAATATTTTTCTTTTATACATCATGTCTTTTGGATCCTAGGTAATTCTTGCCTACCCTGAATTCATAAATATTTTCCCTTATAATTTCTTCTTAAAGTTTCATACTTTTAGGCTTTCTTATTTAGGTTCATAGATCCCTTCAAGTTATTTTCATGTATGGAATAAAAGGGTTGAGGTTAAATTTTTATATACGGATACCAGGTGTTCTAGTGCTGTTTGCTGAAAACACTATCTCTTCCTCAGCTCTTGAATTGAGTTTATTTTCTATAAAATGCTAATGTTAAATAATCTTTCAAAATTCAGTGGATCATATATGTGTGGTTCTATTTCTAGATTCTCTGTTTTATTTAAATGATCTATATGTCTTTCCTTACACCAACACTGCCTTGATTACTGTAGCTTTAGAAGAAGTCTTAAAATTGGGTACTAAATGTCTTCCAACAATGTTTTTGTTTTTGTTTTTAACTTTTCTAGGTCCTTTGTACTCCTACATAACTTTTAAATTTCAATATCCAATTCTTCATTTATAGCAAGTATACACAGACCTGAATTTTTATAGATACCTTGCGTTTTCTAATCCTGCTAAATTCAAATACAAGTTCTAGGGGCTCCTAGAGATTTCCTAGTATTTTCTCTGTAGATGATCATTTCATCTACATATAAAGATTTTGTTTCTGCCATCCCAATCCTATCCTAGTTGTGTCATTTTATTGCCAGACTATTTTGGTGGGGACTAGGTTTCAAAGTTTAATGGACAGATAAAGAGTAAGCATATCTGCCCTTGTTCCCCACCTTAAGGAGAAAGCATTGTATCTTCTCCATTCATATAAGGTGTTCTCACTGGAAGTATGGAGTACATGTCTTTAATGTGTTGAGAAGTTTCTGTTCTACTCCTAGTCTCCTGATAGCTTTTACCATGAACAGCTGTGGAATTTAGTCCAATACTTTTTCTCCAACTACTGACAGGATCATATGGTTTTTTCCTTTCCTCTGTTAAAATGATGACTTTTGGGGGTGGATCTTCCAATGCTGAACCAACACTGCCATCCCTATAATAAAACCACTTTCTACATACTGCCAGATCTGACTTCTAAGAGTTTGTTTTGTTAAACAAATTTCTATGTTCATAATTTTTTCTTCTATTATCTTTATCCAGTTTTAGGATTAGCACAATGTTGAGTTCCTAAAATGAGGGGAGAAGTGTTCCTTCCTTTTTCTGCTTTGTTTGATATAATTTATCAGTTAAAATGTTTATGAGCCTGCTGTTGTCATATAGGTAGGTTTTCAAGCTAGGAATACACTTTCTTTAATAGGTGCTATTCAAATTTTATATTTCCTCCAGAGTTAGTTTCATTAATTTGTCTTCTAAGTTACTTCTTAGAAGTTGTCAAATGTATTTCAAAACAGATTTTTGTAATATGCTTTCTATATCCTTTTAAATTCTGTAAAATCTGTGGTAATGTCTCCTAGATCTTAATATTGTAATTTTAAAAATGTATAACTGATGTTGTGTAACAGGAAGAAAAGGTCTAAAAGAGTAGGGGAATTGGGAGGGGTATGGGAAGGGAAAAAAGGGAAAGGAAAAAATATGAGAAGAGGAAAAAAATGGAAACAAAGTCTTTGCAAATAGGGAAGTGTGGAGGGGGTGAAGGGAGGGCAAGGGAAGGGGAAAAAAAAAATAAGAACCAAGAAACTCATGTAATGGTACAACATCCCAATGATGAATGTAACTGTATTTTATACCTAAAATGTACCAATAGAGTTAATGGGGGAAAAAAAGAAAAGAAATATTTTCCAAGTAAAAATATAACTATATATTAAAAAAAACCTAAACCACAGCAACATTAAAAACCCAAACAGCTGGTGTTTTACTTGGATAGTATTTACCTTTTCCATCTTTTCAGACCTCCAATGATTTTTTTTCCTTAAAATGACTTTATCTGAAAATCAAGAATCTCATTTCCTTGGGTAGCAGCTGAGTCAATTGGCCTTTAATAATTTATTATACATTCATTCATTTACCATATATTTCCTGAGTGATTCCATGAGGAACACCTGCCAATGACTGTAAGAATGAATTATTGTGGGGGAGCAAAAAAAATTATTCCTTCTATCATATAAATAGATGGCTATGATGTGTCAGGTTGTTCTAGGCAGGTGACACCAACAGTGAACAAAATTAAGTCCTTGCCCTCGGGGAACTTTTAAATTCAGTCAGAAGGGAAGACAAAAACAAAGAACAAAGTAAAAGTTAGAGCCACGCAGATATCTATAGGGAAAGCATTCCTGGTAGAGAGATAAGCAAAGAAAAAAGAATACTCCAGGTTTCTACAGAATAATGAAGAAATAAAGCATATAAAAGTTATCCTTAATACAAGGACTGGAAATTCTACTATAGTGGAATGAAGAAGGTTTCAAAAGACAGTAATTGCTGTAAGTACTGAAATATCAATTGGAATTTGCCAAAACAAAAAAAGAAGATACTGTAATCAAGTATTCTAGGCAAAAACAAAAACTGTGAAAGGATACGTAAGGACTAACATTTCCAAGGAATAGTATGCAGTGTCTACAGCATAGGGAAACTGGGAGCCAAGAGTAACAAGGCTGCCCAAAGTCATACAATGAAGGGCACGGTATGTGACAAGAAATAACTTTTGAAGGATTTAAGTATATAAGCCACTTCTATATTAACTGGTGTGATTTCATTCCTTATAACAGATTGCTTATATTATACAACTACCACTCCTGGGTGCCATATTCTTTCCAAGAAATCCATGTTGCCAACTCCTGGTTTTTTCCAATACCTTTTCTACTATGCATGTTTTTATATTGCTTAGAGAAGATGGGGAAGTCTTCACACTATTGCAACCCCGAGAAGTATGGCACCCGATTCTTCATACAGCTGTATGAAGATAAAAATGCTCATCAGCATCTGACCTAAGGACCCAAGCTTTTTATTGCCTTGGGATCTTTTTCATTCCAGCTCTATTTAGGTCAAAACTGCCACTACTATGCCTTATGGGTGCCCTGTGCCTCTTCTTACAGTCCCAACTCCCTCTCCCTCCCCCAGTAAATGTGCTTGCACAGTTAGCTTTTACCAAGATAACACCAAATGTTGGAAGATGCCTTCTCCCACTTTGGTCTCTCATTACAAAGCACTGATTTACTCTATATTTCACTCTGTACAGACATCAACTGCACAATCACAAACTCCAGCAAGGAATGGAGAGAAGCATTCTTATGTCAATGCCACTCTAATTATTTTTTTTTTTACTTTTTTAAAGTAAGATAAAATAATTTGGAGCAACACTGAATAATTCTTGTTCTGATGCTATGGTACACTGTGTGTTATTTTGCTCAGGGTAAGAATGGACTTGGCAGGGAGCAGGGTGCTGACAGCAGTTTGGGAAAGCCTATTAAGAAATGTCACTGCTCCCATATTCCAAGCCCTAAAAGAAAACAGCCTCCAACCCAGATTGATGTACCCTGAAAAATTATCTTTCAAAATTCATGGAGAAATAAGATACTTTCATGACAAAGGGCACCTTAGGAACTTCGTGAATACCAAACCAGCACTCCAAAGAATTTTACACAATAGCCTAGGAACAGACACTGAGGATCACAACCCCAGGAGGCAAAGCAGAATGAACCCATCTGGCATGACAAGAAATTAAATGTAAAGGGGAAGAACCCAACAAAAAGAAAAAGTCATGGCAATGACAAGTCAATACGTTTCAGTTATAACCATCAATATTAATGGTCTCAATTCACCAATCAAAAGAAACAGACTGGCAGAATGGGTCAAGAAGCAAAATCCAACAATATGCTGCATACAAGAAACACACTTCATTCAAAAGGAAACTCATAGACTGAAAGTTAAAGGGTGGAAAACAATACTGCATGCAACAGGAACCCGAAAAAAAGCAAGAGTAGCTATCCTCTTGGCAGATCAAGTAGATTTCAAACCAACACTAATTAAGAGAGATGAAGAAGGACACTAAATCCTTGTAAAGGGAAGAATCCAAGAGGAAGTGATGACAATCATAAATATCTATGCACTAAACACTAGTGCACCCAACTATAAAAAACAAATACTAACGGACATGAAAAGCCATATATGCACTAATACAATTGTAGTGGGGGACCTCAACACCCCACTGTCACAAATAGATAGATCAACTAGACTAAAAATAAGTACTGAAATACTAGAACTCAATTGAACTCTTGAACAAATGAACTTAACCGATGTTTACAGTCTTCCACCCCACAAAATCAGAATACACATTCTTCTCAGCTGCACATGGGTCATTCTCCAAAGTAGACCACATACTCACACATAGAACATGTTTAAGTAAGTGCAAAGGAACTGAAGTTATCCCCTGTATATTATCAGGCCATAGTGCGATGAAATTGGAGATCCATAGCAAAAGAAACTCAAAAAATTTCATAAGCACATGGAAATTGAACAACACACTTCTGAATAACCAATGGGTCACAGAGGAAATTAAAGAAGAAATCAGACAGTTCCTTCAATTAAATGACAATGACAATACAACATATCGGAATCTATGGGACACAATGAAAGCAGTCTTATGAGGGAAATTCATAGCAGTGAATACTCATATTAGGAAAACAGAACGAGCCCAATTAAACAACCTGATGCTGAACCTCAAGCTTCTAGAAAAAGAAGAGCAAGACAAACCCAAGGCTCATACAAGGGAAGAAATTATAAAGATCAGAGGAGAAATCAATGCAATGGAGACTAAAAGAATGATACAAAAAATGAATGAAGCCAAGAGTTGGTTCTTTGAAAGAATCAACAAAATTGATAAACCTTTAGTCAACCTTGTCAGAAAAAGGAAAGAAAAGGCCCAAATCCATGCAATTAGGAATGAAAAGGGTGAAACTACAACAGACCCAGCAGAAATCCAGAGAATCATCAATACCTACTTCCAGAACCTATACGCCAATAAGATGGACAACACAGAAGAAATGGACAGATTCCTAGATACATACGAATTACCAAAGTTGGATGAAGAAGACCTAAAAATTCTGAACAACCCAATATCAACCAATGAAATTGAAAACGTAATTAAAAACTTATCACCTAAGAAAAGCCTGGGCCCTGATGGCTTCACTGATGAATTCTACAAGACATTTAGAGAGGAACTACTGCCACTACTGTTGAAACTCTTCAATGAAATTGAAAGGGAAGCAACACTCCCAAATTCATGCCTGGAAGCAAGCATCACCTTGATCCCCAAAGCAGAGAAAGACCCAACCGAAAAGGAGAACTATAGGCCAGTCTCACTAATGAACATAGATGCAAAAATCCTTAATAAGATACTGGCAAACAGAATGCAGAAGATCATCAAGAGGATCATACACCCTGATCAAGTGGGATTCATCCCAGGGATGCAGGGATGGTTTAATATATGAAAATCAATCAATGTAATACACTATATCAACAGAGCCAAGGACAAAAACCATATGATTATCTCCATAGACGCAGAACAAGCATTTGACAAAATCCAACATGCATTTATGATAAAAACCCTACAAAATATTGGAATAGATGGTCTCTACCTCAAACTGATGGAAGCCATCTATGAAAAACCAACAGCCAATATCATACTAAATGGTCAAAAACTGAAATCTTTCACACTAAAATCAGGAATAAGAGAAGGATGTTCACTATTACCACTCTTGTTCAATATAGTTCTGGAAACATTAGCCATGGCAATTAGACAAGAGAAAGAAATAAAAGGAATAAAGATAGGAAATGAAGAAGTCAAATTGTCATTATTTGCAGATGACATGATACTCTATATAGAAGACCCCAAGAACTACACCAAAAGTCTTCTAGACTTAATAACCAAATTCAGTCAAGTAGCTGGTTACAAGGTCAACACACAAAAATCAGTAGCTTTCCTCTACATGAATGACAGACTCACTGAGAGAGAAATAGGGCAAATAATTCCTTTCACAAAAGCATCCAAAAAACTGAAATACCTAGGAATCATCCTAACGAAAGAAATCAAAGACCTCTTCTCTGAAAACTATGGCACTCTGAAAAGAGAGATTGAAGATGATATCAGAAAATGGACAGACATCCCCTGCTCCTGGGTAGGAAGGATTAATATAGTGAAAATGGCCATACTTCCAAAACTGCTATATAGATTTAATGCAATTCCAATTGAGATCCCAGCAGCATACTTCATAGACCTTGAGAAAACAATCCAAAAATTCATTTGGAATAAGAAGAGACCCAGAATAGCAAAAGCAATTCTAGGTAACAGAGACATGGCAGGGGGTATCACAATCCCCAACCTGCAACTCTACTACAAAGCTACTGTGATAAAAACAGCATGGTACTGGCAAAGAAACAGGCTTGAGGACCAGTGGAACAGATTAGAAGATGCAGAACCAACTCCAGACACACTCAGCCATCTCATCTTCGACAAAGGAGCCAAACACCCTCACTGGAGGAAAGATAGCCTCTTTAATAAATGGTGCTGGAAAAATTGGGCTTCAACTTGCCAAAGATTAAAACTAGACCTGTATCTCTCACCATGCACTAAACTAAAATCAAAATGGATTAAAGATCTAAATATTAAAATATAAACTCTGAACCAGTTGGAACAGAGGTTAGGTAGAACCCTTGAAGACATCGGTATAGGAAAAGATCTTACGAACAAAACCTCAGTTGCCCGTGAACTAGCACAAACAATCAACAAATGGGATCTCTTACTAAAAGCCTTCTGCACAGCAAGAGAAACCACCAGCAGTGCGAAGAGACAACCCACAATGTGGGAAAAAAATCTTCACCTGCTCTTCCTCAGACAAAGGTCTACTATCTCGAATCTATAAAGAACTTAAAAAGATCAGACCTCCCAAATTTAAAGACCCAATCCGAAAATGGGCATCTGAAATGAACAGACATTTCTCAGACAAAGAAGGAGAAATAGCAAATAAATAGATGAAAAAATGTTCAACGTCACTGGTCATTCGAGAGATGCAAATGAAAACAACACTGAGATTCCACTTCACTCCAGAAAGAATGGCTGCTATCATGAAATCAACCAATAACAAATGCTGGCGGGGCTGTGGGGAAAGAGGAACCCTGCTCCACTGCTGGTGGGAATGTAGACTGGTGCAAGCACTGTGGAAATCAGTATGGAGATACCTCAAAGAACTAGGACTGGAAACCCCATTTGACCCCGCTATTTCACTGCTGGGGATCTTCCCCAAAGAATTAAAAGAATCATACCACAGTGATATATGTGTGCCCATGCTCATAGTAGCACAGTTTGTAATAGCTAAAACTTGGAAACAGCCCAAATGCCCATCAACTGGAGACTGGATAAAGAAAATGTGGTTTTTATATAAAATGGAGTACTACTCAGCCATAAAAAATGAGAAATTAGAGACATTTATAGCTAAGTGGATGCACATTGAGGCAATACTCTTAAGTGAAATAAATAGGACACACATGTGTAAATACCAAATAGTTTCTCTGGTGTGAGAAACTGAAAGTGTAAATAAGGGCTAAATGTATAATAGGTAATGTGAAATAGGAAGAAAGGGGGCAAAGGGGAAGGAAGTGGGAGGGCTAAGGGAAAGGATAGAAGGGAATGGGATTAATATGAGAAAATGGAAAAATAGGAACAAAATCTTTGTAAACAGGGAGGGCTGGAGGGGTTGAAGGGAGGGCTGGGCAAAGGTGAAAAACAAGAACCAAGAGAGACTATGTAAAGGTGCAAATTTCCAATGATGAATGTCATTATATTGTATACCTAAAATGTACCAATTATTGGAACGAATAATCGATAATGTAAAATAGGAAGAAAAGGTCCAAAGGGGTAGGGGTAGTGGGAGGCACAGGGGAAAGGAAAGAAGGGAAAGGAAAAAAAATGATGAGAAATGGAAAAAATGGAAATAAAGTCTTCGTAAATAGGGAAGGGTGGAGGACATGAAGGGAGGGCTAGGAATGGGGAAAAAATAAGAACCAAGATGCATTATATAAAGGTACAATTCCCAGTGAGAAATGTAATTGTGTTGTATACCTACAATGTACCAATAAAAGAATTTAATACAAAAAAAAAAAAAAGAAAGAAATGTCACTGCTCCATTTGTGCAGTCTCCTCAGGGGTGAGTGCAAACGAATGGAAAGGGCTAAGATTTGGGGTTGCCTGGTAAGGGATGCGAATGCACTGTGTATTCTTTCATCCTACTTCCCACTCATTACATCAGTTAATCAAATCACCTTTGCCCCGCAGAGTAACAGTCAAGAGTCACTCAAACATAAGGGTACGATGCAGGCAAATTTACTATCTATACTGAGTTTTCTTTCTATATATAAAAAAAATCCCTTCTGCCCCCAGTTGATCATTATTGATTACATGGAGACTAACCTTTTACTATAATCTTAAAAGGCTGAGATAGGTTATGCTTGTTTGGAATGGAGTTCCATTATTTCAGCAGATGGTACACATGCCAGCACACAAGGTATCAGATATACAGTGTATGTTTGCAGAAGGACAGGGGTAAGTAACATAGTTTTGTTTTTAACTGTTAAAAGTATGCATAACCAACAGATACCTACCGTTGTAGGTATATCAATGGCATGCACCTACCACTGACTGAACGACCATTTCCCTATCAGCACTATGCTAGACACTCTTCTATATTCTTTCTATCTTCCATTTCTACCCATAACATAGCAAGGACAATATAGCAAGAAAAAATGGACAGATTTTTAGAAAGGTTATTTGCCCTTCTATATCACAAGTTAACATTTTGTGTGAATTTTTTTCAACATGTACAAACATCTATCAAAAAAGCTAAACATTTGGACTATAACTCCAGGAAAATCCACCCAGCAACCCCGTTTACCTTAGTTATTATTCTCTGCTGGGAATTTTTATAAGCCATTTCCTCAACTTCCAAGCAATATGAAAAAGAACACCCAATATCAAAATATTATCTGAGTTAGAAAACTCTCGCTCCAGGAGCAAAACTTAACTATCCCATGAGTTCTCCAACTACAATGTGCACTATTACAGATCTAAAATAGATTCTAATGTGCTGACATATGATGTCCAACAGCTCAGAAGTACTCAGATGGAAAATGTATTCTTTGCAAGATGTTTTTTAATCACTGGCACAATTCATGGACTAAAAATGGTTCTGGCATAAAACCACCGGAATAGTAACATAACTTTTCTCTAAGTACTGTCCAAGGAGGTACAGAAAGTTTTAAAGAGTAACAATTTTTTTCAAATAAACTGTTTCTGTTGTGTTGTGTTTTATTTTAATTGAAAGAGTCAAAGGAGGTAGGAGATATATTAGCCATCTTACCCTACAACAAAGTCATCTGCAAACCAAAACATTTTCTCCTTGAAGTGATTGTAAAAGCAAAACAACAAAAACAGGCAAACACAACCCAACTTTAATTCAAATGGATTTTAATGTTTATTTTCTTTATTTAAAAGTCTAGAATTACATTTAGCTATCTAATAAAACATATGAAATTTGCTTTCCCAATTCTCACATTAAAAACACAATGAGGACTGGGAATATAGTTCAGTTGGCAAAGCTGTGGCCTAGGATGTGGGGGGTCCTGGGTTTGATCCCCAGCACCAAAAAATCCACACCCATAAGAAACTAATAACACAAACTCTATTTCTTGGAGCTGATTAAATATGTGTTTCTACCACACTTTTACAGGCTTAGGAGGCATGCATATCATGCTGTAGACATAAGGAAATATTTTTGGGTAAAGAGGGTAGAAAAGAGAAAATGCTGGACTGTAGAAGAAAGACTCAAACATTCTTCATGGACTTGAAGATAATACAAAGTATACAGGGACAAATTTATAGCACAGTAGATTCTAAACTGAACAAAATCAAAGAGAAATTCAAATGCAATAGAATTTGAAGTCTGACAAGAAGTCCACAAAAATAAAATCAGGGAAGGTTTGGAAGGCTATAAGTCAATGGTGGGACAACTTTATTTTAAAGCCAGTTATATATCCTTGGGCTATATTTTGGAAACAAAAGCACTATTCATACAAGGGAAAGTGTTACTCCTGCTTTATTGTACATCAAATACATTCTGAATGTTCACATGTTGAGATCTAACCCTCAAGGTACTATTTAGGGCTGAGGCTTTTAAGGTGATTACTTCATGAGGGCTCCACCCTTATATTAGTGCCCTTATGAGACTCCAGACAACTATCTTGTCCTGCCATGTGAGGACACAGCAGCAAACTACCATTCATGATAAATGGATTCTCACAAACACTGAACCTAGTGGTACCTTAACGCAGGACTTCTCACCCTTCAGGACTGTGAGCCTTAAATTTGTTGTTTATGTTACCAGGTTATGGTGTTTTGTTATACTAGCAGAATGGAAGGTAAAAACCATCAAAAAGTGGGATGCTGCAACAACAAATAAGTGAAAATGTGGAAGAAGCTTGGGAACTGGAAGAATCTGGAGGTACATGCTAGAAGAAGCCTACATTACTTTGAACGGAGTGCTATGGATAATTTTGATGAGGGCTCAGAAGAGCACTGCTATAGAGAAAGGCTCAACCTTTTAAAGATTATGGTTCAAATGGTTGTGAACAGAATGTTGGCAGAAATAGGGAATCATAGTAGCCTCTCCCCCTTATCTACAGGGGATAGGTTCCAAGAGTCTCCACTACAGCAATGCTTTGTGGAATCACAAGGGTAGGGCCACAGAACTGTTAGCACCAGAGGCATGTGACTCCAGCCTGGGAGAGCTGCAGGCACCTGTCTCCAACACGTGACAGCTATAGTGTGGGCCCAATCCAAATTTAGCTCGTTATGTCCAGAACGTAGGACACTGAATCAGAAAAGTTTCAAGCCTTAAGATTTAATGTTGTTGGATTTCAGACTTTTTTGAGACCAGTTATCCCCTTCTTTCTTCTTATTTCTCCCTGTTGGGATGGGAATGTCCATTATATGTATGTCTCAATACTATATTTTGGAAACACATACCTTTTGTTTGACTTCACAGGTTCACAGCTGTAGAACAACTTGCCTCGGGGTAAATCATACCTTGAATGTCATTCATATTGTATTTCAATGACAATTAGATAAGACTCTGGACTTCAAACTTTTGAAGTAATACTGGAATAATCTAAGACTTTGGGGGCTATTGGACTATAATGAATGTATTTTGCATGTGAGAAGGACATGGATTTTAAGGGCCAGTGTAGCAAGCTATGGTCTGAACATTTCTGCCCACCCCACACTCACCATTCTTATATTGAAACATAATCTCCAAAGTAGTTTTAAAACAAGGGGGGTCTTTAGGAGGTTATCAGATCCTGAGGGCTCTACCCTCATGAATGGATTAATGGCTTTTTTTGTAAGAACGCTGAGGGAGCTTGTTAGTTCCTCTGCCCTTCCTAAATGTGGACACAGCTAAAAGCCACTCTGAAGCAGAGTAAACTTTCCCCAGACATTGAATTAGCTGCCATCTTAGACTTCTTAGAACTTCTAGAACTGTGAGAAAAATTTGTTTATATATTATCCAGCCTAAGGTATTTTGTCAGCTGTTTGGCTGAGACATCAAGGTAATTTGGTATCAGAGAAAAAGTCACAATGTGAACAGTGAAAAATCCAGAAATTATATCATACCAGGAATTACTTTTAAAATAGATGGTGTTAAAATGAATGGTTCAATATAATGATAGACTAGAATTACTGTATTTTATACCATTTTAGAAAGCAGTGATCTCCACACTTGGCTGATCAAACTGTGGTATTTATATATACATATGATCTTTTTCCCTGGCTTCTGGCATGCTCCTGAAACCCTTGGACTCTGTGGAGTAGTAAGAATGCCCTCTATATGCTAATGAGATGACTAGTAACTCAGGGCTTTAGATGGGGGCCAGTCAATGGAAAGACCAAGGCATGACTGAGGATTCAGACTTTCAGCTCTGTCCTGAACACACAGGGAAAGGAAGAAGGGATGAAGTTTCAGTTGATCACCAATGGCAAAATATGTAACCTATCTTTCCTATATAACAAAGCCTCCATGAAAAGCCCAAAGACAGGTTTGGAGAGCTTCCAGAAAGCTGAGTATCTGGAGCTGCCTAGAGAGCATCATGCCCAGAGAGGGCACAATAACTCTGGGCATCTTTTCCATCTAGCTATTCATCCATATCCTTTGTAATATCTTGTATGATAAATGCATAAATGTAAGTAAAGTGTTTCCCTGAGTTCTGTGAACTACTCTAGTAAATCAATCCAACCCAAGGTGGATACTGTGGGAACTCACAATTTACAGCTGATCAGTTAAAGATTAGGTGGCAAGCGATAGCTATAAACTTCTGGGACTAAACTTTCATCCTGTAGGATCCGATGCTATCTCTAGATACGCAGCATCAGAACTGAGGCGAAGTGGAGGACATCCAGCCAGTATTCTCTGGAGAACAGATTGCTTGGTGTGTAGTGAGTAAATGCACACATATGGTATCAGAAGTGTTTGGTTGAGTGATGTGAGAGTAGGAAAAACATTTTGATTCTGAATTTTTCCCCACTATCTTTTAAAATGTCTCGAGCTTTTTGTTAAATACAAACTATAGAGACTTGTCATAAGAGGGTTTTAAATTTTTTAATTACTGTTTAATTTTTGTTACAGGTTTGCAGTACATAATGGTTACATTCCTTATGGGGAGCCGGTACGAGTACGTAACACATCTCAAGTCTCTTTTCATCCCCTTCCCCTCCCCACTCCCTCTCCCTTTCCCTTCTTGGACCATCTCTTGGCCCCTTCTCATTTCCAAAGGATCTGTCTCCCTGTTTCCTGTTATCTTCTATTTTGTTCTTTATTTATATTTTGGGTTTCACATGTAAGAGAAACCATGCAATACTTAAGCTTGTGTCTGCTTTATTTTACATAACATTAATGGTTTATAAGAAGTTTTAAAAATCTGAGGGAGAACCCATGGGTATAAATGGAAAAACTTTAATTCTGAGCACAGTTAAAGGTTGGAGACATTCAGAACATTCCAGAAATAAAATATACTTCTTTGCAAAGTAAGATGATTTCTATTATGGGCTCATAATAGAGCCCATATGAGAATATGGACTTCTCAAGAGAAGGCAGACAATGACATGTTATCCACATTGAACAGGGTATATATAAACATGTACTTGTATTAGTCACTTTTTTCACTGCTGAGACAAAATATCTGACCCCTACAACTTAATAGCAAAGTTTATTTGGTTCATAGTTTCAGAGGGTTCAGTCCTTGGGTGGCTGGCTCACAGGCAGAAACAGCATAGCAGAGGGCCTGAGGGAGGAAAGCTGCTCAACTCCTGGCAGGCAGGAAGAAGAGTAGGAAGCGCCAGTGAGACAGGCTAATTGACAAATGAGTGTAGGCACCCCATGATCCAATCACATTCTGAAATCGTCACCTCTGACTTCAGGAGACTTTTAGGGGACAGTTTAAATCTAAACCATAATAGTACCCAGTAAGTTACTGGTCCATAAATGACCAATATAAGAACACCATTAAACAATTTTAGTTACATATTGCAAATGGTGCTTCTCCCTGAAAACAATACAACCATCAAGTTGTGATTCTTATTATACACCAGTCACTTGTCAGACTGCAAAGATTTTTGTTTTTTGTAATAAATGCTATAAAATGAAATGTAAGTTTCAAATCTAGCTAGAGTTTGGAGTATCTAAATAAATTGTTAAAAATAAACATAGCCCTTGCTCAGTGGTTTTGCTGCCTGCTGCACAAGCACAAGGACCCGAGTTCGATCCCTGGTACCAAAAAATAAAAAAAATAAAATAAACATAGCCTTAAAAGAAAAAATTAAAATAACTTTTTATTAGATTAGCAAATTAAAGAAACAAAACTATAGGAGATCTCTTAAGCTAGACAGAGTTCTGATTTTTCAGGATATGATAAATTATTTACATATAAGATTTTTAAATTGTTTCATAAAGATGTAATAGCAAACGATTCCAAAGAAGAAGTTTTAAAAATGTGATAACTAAACAATTCTACATGTAACAAATACAAACTTTCATGTTAATTAAGTTGCTGTTAGCCAAAATCACAACTGCTATTCAGGAGCTAAGAGAAACAAGCAGAACAGTGTGGAACATCAAAGGGGCAGAACTTTGAATGGTCTAGAGTTAGATGCTCAAATGATCTTTCTTCCTTGTTTGATAAAGTTTGAGATACACAAACTTGCACAGGTAATCAGATGTTCTACTTCAAAACAGGAAATCATTAGAGACTGAGTGGTTTCATTGGTAATTAAAAAAAAACAAACAACTATCTGATAGCCAAGTGACACAAACATGTAGGAGGAGACATGTGGTAGATCTCTAATATACATTTACATATGACCTGGACAATATCACTGCTGTTTTTGGCCTACTATGAACAAAAACATCTTCATCCTACGTGATGAAAGACTATAGTATTACAAAACAATATTGTTTGAAATGAAGTCAATGAAAAATACCCAAATTGCTCAATTAAAAATTCTACTTGCTATCTAGAAGGCAGAGGCAGGAGGACTACAAGTTCAAGTCCAGCCCGGTCAACTCAGCAACTTAGAAAGACCCTGTCTCGAAATTTTTAAAGAAGAGACCAGGAGATAAAGCATAACTCAGGGCTAAGGCCTTGGGCTTAATCCCCAGCATCAAAAAAAAAAAAAAAAAAAATTATATTAGCTTCAGATAGGTTAAAGAATCATCTTGTAATAATTTAAATGCTGAATTAACATTTCAAAAAAAAGTTACTTTCAAAACTGAGTACAAACTCTTCTGACCTGAACTTGCTCAGGAATTTAGCCAAAAAGCTAAAGGAAGGAAGGCATTTTACACTATATGTCTTGCCACCCTAGTAATGTACCTTTCTATGTGTGCTTTGTGTCTAGCAGTTCCATGAGAACATAAGAAATAATTTAATATCCAATATCTCCTAATTTCTTTAAAAGTGAAAACAAAAAGACAATTATTAAAAATATTGTTGATTTAAAATAGCAAAATCTGCAAAATGATAAATTAAAAAGAAAGAAACCTGGGCCGGGGATTTAGCTCAGTGGTTTTGCCGCCTGCTGCTCAAGCTCATGGACCCAAGTTGGATACCCGGTACCAAAAAAAAAAAAAAAGAAAGAAACCTCATCACATGCCCACCCTGAAAAATAGCAAGTACCTTCACCAGAAGCAACAATCACATTGATACCTATTTCAACACATCACTTGGTATGGGCTTGATGTTAACAATGGGCAGGGAGGGGGAACGCCAGAGAGTTAGATGTTTTACATGTATTAACTCATTTAACCTCAGAAAAACTATGATGTAGGCACTATTATTCCCAATTTATAATTGGGGAAATAAGAGCGAGAAAGTTTAAATTACTAATCTAAGATTACAAAGCTAAAAGGTCCCAGGGCTGGAGCTGGAACCCAGCCACTGTGATTATAAAGCACATTTCAAGGCCACCACACTGAACTGCTCCCAACCCCCATCATCCACCACTCTGCCTCTTGAGATAACACATTTCACACTCCATAGTCAAATGCACGCTTTATTGACAAGCAGTTTACTCCCTAAATTCTGTCAATCTGTTCCTCCTTAAAGTAGGCTGCTGGATAAATCAGGAGGGAAATCTTTCCTCCCTAAAGTTTAACTTACTACTTTTATCAACTCTGAGTATCATCTAACTTTCAACAGGAACAAGATATTTCCAAACATCATATAAATTTCAAAAAAGGTTCCTAAGTAAAAATTTCTAACTATCCAGATCAAAAGGGAAGAGATGGAGGAAACAGAGCATGGGGAGTGGGGGTGTTTAAGGAAGAAGTGAAGGAAGACAGAAAAGGGGCAGAAGAGAACAGAGCCCGCAAAGTCTCCTTCCTTCATTTTAAATCTCTGCAGTTCTCCCAAATCTCACTCCATAATCCCAACAGAGAGGCTCCCCGGGGGAGGAGAGAAGTCCGCCTGCCAGTGTCTGCCTTCCAAGTCAGGGTATGACTCATTTCCTCCCAATATTTTATTCTGGTTGGCAGATCTTCCCGGCATGCCCTCATGAATGATGATGGAAGCCTGAGGTGGCAGGGTGAGGGACGGGGAGGCACTCCGCTATCACAGACTGATGAAGTAACAGAAAGCCCAGCTTCTCTACAGATCTGTGAAGATCCAGGCTTTCACAGCCCCAATCTGTTTCAGATCAATATTTTAGAAAGATACAACAAAAAGAAACTGTCAAAAAACATAAACTTTTAAAAAATGTAAAATACAAGTCCTAAATTTTTATTAGATTCAACATACACAAAATTACTGTCATATTACTATTAAGTTTTCTATAAAAGGAAAAAAATTCTTAACTCTCAATTTCTGAATTTAGGTTATCATAAACTGACAAATCTATGAAGAGCATTACCAGATTTGTACATCAAAGATGATTTTTTTTTGTCCCTCAACTATCAGCAAATTTGAAAAAATCAAAAAAATTAGGTATTTAGAAAAAATAATTTTTCTAAGTGCCAACAGGAATTACCCAGAAAGCATAGATAAGATTATGAGCAACTTTTAAAATGTCTTTATACTTTGTATTTTAAAAATTACAAGTAAATAAAATAGTCAAAAGTAAAACTTTAAAAAATAAATTCTATTTTAGTTTCTAAGTTATTTTTCCATACACCTTTTCCGTTCCTTTTAAATCTGTGTTGTTCTTCCCCTCTTTACTCAACTTTCAATTCCTTAGTGTAAAAAAGAATGACTTAGTCAATATTTCCTGAGGCTGGATACTATAAATACTACACCTAAGTTCTGGAAGATCTATTAAAATGCTAATAGTGTACACCTATGTCCCTTTGGCTGAAAATTAATGAAAGAATTCATGGACATTAATAAATAAAGTTCACAGCTCTTCAGTCATCTTACAAGGTTTCAGGTGTTCTAAAAAGAGCTGCTTTTGCCCAGAAGCACAGTAATTTATCCAGGAAAAAAATTATATTTTGAGTGATTAAGGTACAAATTGACATCACTTTCAAAGTAATATTACTTCTAGGTTCGTTACCATGTACAAACTTCTTATATTAAGAGTTCTTTCTATAAAAAGATTCACAGTTCCTAACACATAGTTTGGCAACATACCATACATTAAAATTATACATTTAAAAAAAAAAAAGAATAGAGACTTTTATCATTCCAGGGATGCAAAAGTCCTGGAATCAATCATTCTGGGAAGGAATTTTAGAGATGCCCTGTGGCTGTGCCCATTTGACTGTGCACTGTCCCCTCCTCCTGGGTGCAGCCTCCACCTGTGGCCAGGTCTACAGTCCTGGACCAAGGCCTCCTGATCTTCTGCCCTGAGAACCTGGAGTCAGAACTATCATTAAGGTACAGAAAAAATTGCAGAGGAATTCCAAAAGGAATGATTCTGATGGCTGCATCTTTCCATCAATATTTATCATCTTTGGAACTTCTGGAGGCTTATAGCAGCTTTAAAAAACACATCAGCTGCTAGCTGTCCAACACATTGAGTTCTTGTTCTCTAAAATTGAAGAATGAATTTTAGGAACAATGGATGTTAAGAGTAGGTCAAATTTAATAAGAGAAAGAGAACTTCTGTCTAAGAGAGACAGAAGGGGGCCCTGGAAAGTGGGTTGCCCCACAAATTTAAATATATGCTCTCTGACGTGGCAATTTTATCTCTGGAAATTTATAGGTCTACTTTCATTATGGATGAAATCATTTACAGTTCTGCTGATGCAACATTTGCATTCTGAAAAATCAATGTACTGTGCTAAAATGTACAATAAAAAAAAGTCACAGGATTAGAGTCACAACACTGGAGCTTCACCTTTAGAAAAGACCAGAAGTTTGTTTATGGAAGTGGGTTGCAGTTTGTGACATGGCAGGAGGAGACTTATCTAAAATCAGATGGAAAGTTATAACATCAAATGTGGATAGAGGTGGCACATAATACATATGGTGAACTGAATTTATATTTAAGGTATGTGTTTTGTGTATTCCTTTATGGTTCAGTTCGGCTGAGAAGTTTTTCACATTTATCTAGTGTTTCTTTCAGACTAAATCATATATAAGCAAATGCAAAATTCACATTATGCTCTAACTGTTCAATCGTTTTGGAAAAAAATTTACATTTTAAAAACAAACATGACTAAACTTCACTGTTGTCACATTATCTGTAATAGTTGATAATATATGTATGTAACATTTAAACAGTAAAATTACTTGCAACTGTAAAATAATAAAAAAACTATTAAATGATGATATGGGAGACCCAGTGTTAAATTTTTAAAAAGCAAGACAAAATAATATGCACAATACGCTTCCATTTATACAATGGCAGGGAGAAATAAATTCACTGTCTCTATATGCATAAAATTATTTTTCTAAAATATGCATAAATTTTTTTTCTCAAAATATCATTTAGCTACAGTTACAGATTTGGAGATTGAGCATATAGGAGACAGAGATAAGAAGTTGTTTATTTTGAGTTGACCAGATGAGGACAAAGATAGCAGAGATATGATTTACCACATGTTAGTTACAGTTTCTTTAATTAGGACCTTATAAACATACTACTTATTCAATAAATATATACAATTTATGCTTACATCCAACTAAACGGGAGAGAAGATAGGAATAATTGTTTTCCCCTCCATTTTGTACTTTTCTATTTCCTATAATTGAATAAAGATCTGTGGTAAATGCAATAAAAGATAACATACATATCTCTTTACTACAAGAAATGTCATTTTTAGAGATGACTTAACTTTTTTTGGAAACACCTTATAACATAAAGTATATATGGTAACCATGTGGCCTAGTCTTATCTCAAATTATTTTTAAGGTGTTCAAGCTCTCATTCATAGGAGTAGAATTTCACCAAAAGTAGACTATAATGGAATAATAAGGAATTCCATGAAATAATTTGCAACTGCTGTAAACAATTAACAGTTTTTAAGCACAGTTTGAACTCTCTGCTAAATGAGAATAAAATATCAGAAAGTTATAATTATGAAGTCACCTAATGTAATGAAAGTAACTTTGATCAAAAACTTAATCGTTCTGTGAAGAGCCACACACTAGGAATTACAGAACCTATTTCCAAAACACAGATATGTAAGAGGAAAAGACACCTCAAAACATTACATATTTTTTAGAGACCTTTCCTCCCACTTCAATTTCCCCTTCCTTATCTCGCAATGGATGAGGGCCTGTATTCATCCATTCTACACATGCCCATGAAACACTCAAAAGGCAACTGGAAATGGTGTCTGAGTCACTTCCCTTCTTCACTGGGACAAAAATACCCTGACATCTACAACTTAGAGAAGGAGTTTATTTTAGCGCACATTTTAGAAATTGCAGTCCTCGCACGGCCAGTGGCATGGTAGAAGGGCATTGGGGGATGTGAGGGGCTGCTCACAAAGGTGCCCAGAAAGCTGAGAGCAAAGGGAGGAGCCAGGGACAAGAATACACCTTTCCAGGTCATGCCCCTAGTGACCAGCCTCTTCTGGCCAGACACAACCTAACAGCAAGGCAGCCATAGCATCCCCATAATCTAATCTTCTTCCAAAACCCCCACCTATGAGCACATGAAGCTCTTGGGAGATATCTAGATATAAACCATAAGAAGTGTTCAAAAAAAGAGAAGAAAAATGCAGCTTCTGCCTTTATACAGTATAGAAAGGAAACTTAGTATTTACAATTCTCATATGAATGTTTTCTTTTTTAATGTAAACTATCTAATAATATGATCTAGGAGTCAACTAGAAAGTCGAAGTGTCAAGCAAAAATAGAATTTCAAAAAGAAGATCTATTTGTGTGAAGGTCCTCAGTTAGGAACATTATTACAATAGAAAAAAATATTTTTAATCAATTAAATATATGAAATCATATACATGATTGTATCTCTTATTATAAGAGATTGTATCTCTTATATTTGTATATGTTATATATTAGTATATATATATTAGTATATGTTATATATTATATAATTATATTTGTATATAACTGTATCTCTCATTATAAGTAATTGTATAAGTAATTGTATCTCTTACTAATTTTTTATATTTTAGCTATGGGCAGGAGACTTCTAAAATATTTTTAATCAATAAAATATATGAAATCATATAAGTATCTCATTAATTTTTTATATTTTAGCTATGGGCAGGAGACTTCTGAGATCATCCCTGGAGGCACCCAAATTATAAATTTAGCCACCAAATTTGAGTAAAGAATAAACATTATTTATTCACCGCAGATATAATCCACTTGAGCCTGCTTTCTAAACCACACACATGTCCTCATTTGGATTACTGGATGAACATCCAGGTTTCACTAAACAGTGGTAAATAACTCTCTGAATTCTACAGAAAGGATTTTCCAGAAATAAATATAACAACATACTTTTGCCTCTCTTAGCCATGAAGCAAGTTAAACACCCCCCCCCAGCAGGTGCTAGAGCCATTAGTTTTAAAGAGAAAAATGCTGGCAGTTAACAGTAGCCCACAATCTTCTCATTTGAACTGCAAGATGGCCACCTAGACAGACATTGTTCTCTGATGCAATAACATACATATATGGTTAATACAAAACAGACTTCCACAGTATATGAAGCTGTATAATAAATGTTTTTTAATGATACATAAACAGGACAAGCTACACTACAAACAGGCTTTAAGCCTGAACTTTAGAACAATTCACTCAGATGTTTTTCCCATTTATCTAGCAGTAGTGACGTCAAAGATATCCCAAAACTATATCTTAACAAATGAGCATAGTCCCTTTGCCTTTCCAAAATCAATCTTGTATTATAAAATTTATAACCATATTTCTATAATGCTTTACACAATTCAATGGGTGTTAAGTCCTTCCTCTACTTTTTTAAATCTCTATTAAGATGCTGATATAGTAGGTGTCCGAATTTTTATTTTTACTTTTTTAAATGAAAGGTAATCATGACAAGCAGGATAAAAAAATCAATGATCTTCTAAACTTTAAAATATTGAGCAGAAAGATTTTATTGAGTTAATATATTTTTGTTAATGCACCCCCTTATAATACTAAGCAACATCACTAGGTACACAAAAACATTGAGAAAACATGTTATTTCAATTAAATCCACTTAATTGCCTTCATTTGAGTTAAATAATACAAGAAAATTGTATGTGAAGTTGCCTTAAAAAAACAAACAAACCTGCACCCAAGATTTTAAGTAATTTTAAGCAAGGCTTAAATCACAACTGACTCATTTGGTATGAGCTTCATAATGTCATTATCTGCTTGCCGTAAATCTGAAATCAGAAGGATTCAAGGTTTAGTGCCTTTTTATTTAATGCCATGAACAAAAATTTACAGAGCTACTATATGATTGAAATAATTTTTGATAAATCTGATTTTTCTGAAACTTAATTTGTAGGCTTTTTATGATCTCCTTTTTATAATTAAGTTAAATGGACTCCAAAATTGGCAGTGAACTGTCAGCTGGTTTCTGCTTCTTTATGTCAAAAGCACACCCAGGAAGCTATGAACCCAGTCATTTTCTGGACATCAGTCTCCTGGGCAAAGTACCCTCAAAATAATTCACCTTGCTTCACTACAGTGCTTTTGAAGCAGCAAGAACCCTGACTTGGAAAAAAAAGCTTGTAGTGATCCTCTCACATGTTCATCAGTTTAATAAAGTCTTCCACAAGAATTCAAGTCCTGGCAACATAACAGTCATTTTTATCTTTACACTCAAAACAACACATTCATTTAATTTGTTTGTCTTCAAGAAACCCTGACATGTTAAAACTTCATAGACAACTGGTTATATGGAAAGTGTCTCTTTTTATTACTTGATGAACAAACTGGTAAGCTTAGGGAGAACTGACAGACAACTAAATCCTAAACTTCTCTCTCTCTCTTTTTAAGTAAGCTCTATTTTAATTTTTGTCACACTACCTAACCAGAAATGTTAAGACCAACTTATAACATAACCATAACTGAACCAGACTTTCAGAATATTGCTACTTACTAAGAAGTCTTTACAAAAATATTAAAGCTAAAGTTTAAGAAAATCCTTTTATAATTTTAAACAATAAGTGAGACCATGCTTAAACAGTTGTGTCATTTCAGATCATAAAATGCTGAAACAAAAAAATTTTTACTATGTATGTTGATTTCACTTATGTTCAAAAGCACAAGTCAGGCCTTTAATATAATCCCAGAAGATATAAGCATATTAATAAGTCTTTCAAGTTGAAAACAGTATTAATATGAAAGATATACTATAGAATATAACATTCACAGGAAAACTAATTTGATCCAAGTATAATTTAACTAGCAAGTACTGAGAAGAACCACTGTTGTATGCCTTGCATGATGGAGAATTCTGGAATTCAATGAAGAATATATAAAATGTATCACATACACAGGAAAAATCTGTACTCTGGGGTTGAAACTAAGATTTCATTAAGAAGGGCCACACTGACTTGAGACTTAAAAGATACATAAGAAAGTTAAAGTATACATAGAAAGAATACATACAAAGAAATACACAAAGTATAGCTATCAAAGCCGTAACAATGCATGAAGAACATGTATTAGATGAAAAGAAAAATTACACCAGACAGAAGATATGAAAGCACACAGAAAATAGTCAAGAGTCAAGAAAAGTACATACCAAGACTGAGATATACAATGAAAAGGCAGATTACAAAATTCTACAATTAATGTATGCTTCTAAAAGTTTTTCCACCCATCTCAAATGATCCTACTGTTAAGAGTACAATCTCTCCTGAAGGCAATGTGGCAAATTATACAAAAGCTTAAAATATATAAAATTTGGCTCCAGAAATTATTCCTCTAGGTATTGCCTTAAAGAAATGAACAAGAGTAGAGGATATCTAGAAGAGCAATTTTTATAACTGAAAATGGTCATCTGTATGGTACAGAGTAGGCATGTTCAACCCAAAGACCGCACATAGCCCTTGACAGCTAGAAATACAGCCTCACAGGGTTATGAACTTTTAACATTATAATGTAATTTTTAGGAATATTTTTCATGACTCAATTTCACTGCATTTGAATGCAGACTGCTATGTGTGGCAGGCACAGTGAAACACTAACTCTGACTCCTTTGCCTGTCAGACAGTCTACTAGAAAACCTCCTGAGCACATTACATGCATTTATATGACTACGGAGGCAAAATGCAATGATTACCAGTAACAGTGTCTTAGTTACTTTTCTCACTGCTGAGCCAAAATACCCGATGCCTAAAGTTAAAGCTCACAGTTCATAGTGGTTCCAGGTCACAATCAGCTGGCTCCAAGGCAGGGTGGCACAGAAGACAAGCAGAGCACAGGAGAAACAGTTCATGGTGGGCAGAAGGTAGCAAAGCAAGCAAAAGACAAGACAGGCTTCTTCCTGATATTGTATCCAGGCTACCGGGATTAGGGTGGTGCCAAACCAATCAGTGGACTGATTTAGTACTCACAAACCCTTAATTCTAGCACCCTTGATCTTAGCAGTGCACTATGAATAAATCACACACTCTAGATTCAGCCACCTCTGAAAAAGCCCCACCTATGACTACATGAGGCTTTGGGGGGACATCTAGTCACAAACCATTACAACCAGTGTTTGACCTATTTACACATATATGTACCTATAAAGACAGGCATCTATTGCTATTAAGCAGACATGTAGGTTGTCTTATTCAGTTACTAAATTTGGGCAGCCACTTCCATCAAACCAGACACTGATGTGACAGTTTCACAAAATTAAGCCCACTAGATTTATCTGTATGTTGTCCTCTTTTAATGTTAAAATTTTAAAATAATAAAAAAGGTTTGCTACTTACGTACATTAACTATATTATATATTTTATATGGAGCCCAAGACAATTCCCCTTCACTCAGTGTAGCTACATAAGCCAAAAGGTTGGACATCAATGGTATAGCTTTTAAAATCACAAAACATTCAATAAATTAAACATTTTTCAGTGATTAAAAGGGTTATGGAGCCAGTCATGGAGGTGCATCCCTATGATCCCAGCACTTAAGAGGCTGAGGCAGGAGGATTTCTACAAGTTCGAGGCCAGGCTAAGCTACATAGTGACTTCAAGCCCTGCCTGAACTACATATAAGATCCTATCTTAGGCCAGGGATTTAGCTCAGTGGTTTCGCCACCTGCTGTGCAAGCCCAAGGACCCGAGTTCCGGTACCAAAAGAAAAAAAAAAGATCCTATCTCAAAAACACCAGGAAAAAGAAAGAAATTAAACAAAATGGGTACAGAATTAGATCTTTTTCTATGTCAGTAAGTATAAGATCTATGTATTTAAATTTTAGTACACTATTAAATGAAAAGCAGAGAACTCACATTACTAAAGAAAATTCACAAAAGCCAAATAAGCAAATGAAATGATGTTCAACATCATTAATCATTAAAAAAACATAAAACTGCAATCTAGGTGTAATGGCACACACCTATATAGTCCAAGTTACTCAGAAAGATGATGCAGGAGGATCACATGACCCCAAGTTCTGGGCCAGCCTGACCACATCTCATAATAAAATAAAAAATAACAACATTTCAACTGTCTCACTACAAAAAATAATAAGCAAGTTGGTAGAATGTTAATTAGATTGAATTAATCACTCCATGCTTTCAGATGTATCAAAATAACACATTGTATCCCACAAGTGTATACAATTATAATTCATCAATTCAAGGTAATATTGATAAATAAATACAATGAGGATATTTTTTAAGTAGGTTAAAGATTTCTTATTATAAAAGTGATACTGCTTCCTCTGATTCTGGCATACATAAGAACCTTCAATTTCAATTACATAAAGATGATAAACTGAACTGGGGATTTAGCTCAGTGGTTCCACTGCCTGCCTCGCAACCACAAGGTCCCAAGTTTGATCCCCAGCAACAAAAAAAAAGATGATAAATTGACATTCATCTTACCACTGCTATAAAAAAATTGAAGCACAATTGACACTTCTCAGGTGTAAAGATTTTAAATCTTAGTTGTTAATGAAAACTTCCAAGCCATGAAGGAACAGCAATCTATAAGGTGCGCTTTATTCAGCAAATTAACCAGGCCCTGAAGATACACTCCAAAGAGATTAGTCAATATCCACTTGTTTTTAGTCCAAAATGAAAAGCAAGCTATTCTAAGATTTAAATACAAACTGAACATAGTAAAAGGTTCTGTAATATGATAATGTTAACTCTAAAATATGTTAAGAGGCTAATCCATGTCAGAGTTAAATTCTTCAAGGAAATGACTTAGTCAAATGACCTGAATACTTCAGGAACTTGGAACGGTCTTAAGTTTCTTGTCTCAAGTATAAATACTTGACTGCCAGCTAAATCAAGCGCCTCCACAGTCAGAATCAGTGGCTATGTTCTGAATGTGGTGATAGTCACTACACTGTTTCCACACTGCAACAGTAATCACAGCCCTAAATCAGCATAAGGATCTCTGACAGTGAACAAGCAAGGTGGACAGTAGTGTATAAAACCTCCCACTAAGTTTCTTTATGATGGAGGTGGAACATAAAGAGCTTCTGACAGAGTTATACAAAAAAAACAGTGGAATACAGTCATTTATGTTAGAATATAAAATTCACACACATATAACAGGATAAAAAGTCAGTTATAGGGTATAAAAAACTGAATGGAAAGTATATTCACTGGTATCAAGGGCTTTAATATTTAAAATGCGAACTAAAATCATTAGAATACTATTTTACACATAATCATGTATACAGAAAAACATTAATAAGTAGAGTTTACCATATTTTAGCTAGTGCTGACAAAAATGTTTAGGTCACTTAAATTTTTATTTATTTTTTTATTTTTTATTTTTTTTGGTACCAGGGATTGAACTCGGGTCCTTGCTCTTGAACAGCAGGCAGCGAAACCACTGAGCTAAATCCCCGGCCCCTAAATTTTTATAATTTTAACTGAAATTTGCATATAAGTTATACTCACTAATAAGATTTACATTCTTTATATTTGTTTTATTTATAACCCCATACATTGGGAGAAAAACAAGGATTTAAAAACTCTGGATACAGGGCCGGGGATTTAGCTCAGTGGTTTCGCTGCCTGCCCTGCAAGCGCAAAGACCCAAGTTCGATCCCTGGTACCAAAAAAAAAAAAAAGAAAAACTCTGGACACAAATAATTATAATATCGATACAAATTTGGATGCATATATTATGTTCATCAATATGATAGATGTTTATATGTGCTGGCTTATAAATATAACCGAGATTTTTTTTTAAAAAAAGAAAGCTGCAGAGCAACATATATTTGTAGGGAATGGTGGTGCACATTAGGGCATAGAAATGAAAAGTAAAATACTGGTAAGATTACATCTAGAAGGCAGGAAGCTAAAAGAGGCTGAGAGAATTTTACTTTACACTTAAATACTTCTATATTTTATATTGTGGGAATGCATACATACACATTTTAAAAGAGATATTACAAGATACTACCCGATAGTCTAGATATTATGTAGCTAATAAGGAAGGATCCCATTAAGATCAAAACCATAAACTAACAAATTTAAACTGAGAGTCAAGATCTAGAATGGCTTCATCATTTACATGCTCCCCGGCATTCATATGTAAATGTGTGGCCCAAGTGTATATCACAGACATGCAGAAATCTTCATAGAACTTCAGGTTGTGTAACCTAAGATGATCAGACATTCCTTGGGCCAGACCAGGGACAGAGCGTCCCACACTGATTTACACTGATTTACAGAGCATCCCACACTGGTTTACATTTGCTAGGATAGCTACCATTCTATTCCCCCTTGACTAAAGACAGCCCACATGCCCAAGAGGGAAAGACTGCAAATCTTCTAAGGCTACTAATATTTCATCAACAGAAAAAAATATACCTTTATGGCTATAATAAAAATGATAGCTTCTGAAATGCCTGACTCTTACGTGACAGTGACTCTTCCTGCAAAAACTTTCCATAAAAGGAGATGAGCTGTGCTATGTACTTCACTCCCTTCACAATCTTTTACTTCCCCTTACTCATGGAAAAGCAATTGCCCTTAAGGCAGATCCTTTTATAGCATTTGCTTTAGTAAAGAGTAAAGCATTTTATGACGAATAAAATAGCCCAATAAACAAAGAGGGTGGTATGGAAGAATGCAAACCACATGCTCAGTAAGAACCCTCAAAAACACCAACCAGCTAGACTGTGATTATATAATGATGTTTGCTTATGTATTTTATTTGCAAGCCGAAGTTTTGCATTAGAAAAAGATGTTTGTTTTATAGCTACTAATGGTAAAAAGGCAAAGACATGGTGTGCATGTGACACTACTATCAATACTAATCAAAACTAAATCAGATGTAAAACTAACCCAAGTAGAATCAAATTATTGTAAGAATGACATACTTCTCTAATTTCCATTTTATAAATGACTAAAAAATTAATTCCTATAAATGGAAAAAGAAGACTTTTTCCAATAAAATGAAGCTAATAAATTCTGAATGTGAACCTGGCAAGTCAGACAAACATCATTAAAGGAAAAACTATTTCCTAATCATTTGTAGGAAACCAGATTGTTTCCATTCAAAAAATAGTACCAGTTACTCCACTAACAAGTACTTTCCTCAAATATAAGCACTCAATAATCTAAAAATTAATTTCACACACAGAACCACCACTCAGCAAGACAGGACAGACCAAAATCAACACCAAAAAGGTCACACTCACCAAAAGGAACATGTTGATTCAGCACTACAATGTAAACACATGACTTAAGAAACCTGTGTTGGAGGTTGAGGACCTAGAAAGGCTCAAAAAAACAGTATTTCTCAAACTGTCCCTAAATCGGGCACTGCTTGTTAGATATACAGATTCCCACTTCCTACCTACATATGCTAATTTAGTAAACCCTGAGTTAGGCACAGATATCTGTATTTTTATTAAGCATTGTAGGTACTCCTAACACAGGTAACCCAAGCTCCAGATTCACTCACACCCTCCCAAGTTTCTTAACAAACAGATTGCTGCTGGGTGTGGTGGTACATGCCTGTAGTCCCAGCACTCAGGAGACTGAGACAGGAGATTGCTGGGAGCTTGAGGCTAGCCTGAGCTACATAGTGAGTTCAAGGCCAGCCTGAACTACATCCAAGACCTTGTCTCAAATAAATAAATAAATAAATAAACAGATTGTTATGGTTTATATCTAGATGTCCCCCAAAGCCTCCTGCACTCAGAGCCTGGCGTTTCTGGAAGGTGACTGGATTAAGGAGGCTACAGCTAGCTTGGTGTTGGGAGGTGGCAGCAGCTGGAAGAGGTGGGTCCCTGGAGAAGTGACCCAGGAGGGTATATCTCCCTCCCTGGCCTCCCCTGTCACTTTCTGCTGTCTGGCTACCATGATGTGAGCAGCTTTCCTCTGACAGACCCTTCCACCACGCCTTCCTACCTTAGATCCAGCCAACTATGGATTCAAAGCTTGAACCTCTCCTCTTTAAATTGTAGGTGTTGGTTACTGTGTCTCTGCAACAAGAAAATGACCAAGACAAGAGCACTCATAGGAAAGCCTGAAGATTCCCATCACAAAACTCCATGTTATTCTACAAAGAAACTCCTGGATATTTGAAGCATGTGACCAAAAACACAATGGAGTCTCTACTCCAAATGAATATTTTAAAGGAAGCAGAGGCAGGCTAACATCTGAAAGGACAAAACAGTGATTTTTGGGGGCCATACATGCAATATGCCATCCATCTCAGTACCTGTCATCTTGTAAAGAACGGCCACACTGCAAGAGGCATACAAGCTGCAAACAGCACACACAAACCAAACGTCAAGACCACATCTGGATCCAAGGTTTTCTTCAATTTACAGTTTAGGAGGATAGTGGTCTTGAATAACTTAATTCTTGATGATAAATGATGTTCAAATTACACTGAAATTTTGTTTCTTACAATTTGGGTGGAAGGGTGAGGACTGAATCCAGAGTATCTGTGCTGAGCCTACATCCCAAGCCCTTTTTTTTTTTTTTTTTTTCGTGCCGGGGATCAAACTCGGGTCATTGCACTTGCGCAGCAGGCGGCAAAACCACTGAGCTAAATTCCTGGCCATCCCAAGCCCTTTTCATTTTTTATTTTGAGGCAAGGCCTCACCAAATTGACTAGCTGACCTCAAAGTTGCCATCTGAACTGCCTCTACTCCAGAGTAGTGGGGATTCCAGGCTTATACCATCACACCCAGCCTTCCTTTGTTTTTTAAGTTTGTATTACCAATGACTGTGATCTTTTCAGGGAAATGAAATAGATTTTAATCATTTTTGTATCCCCAATCTCTATGAGATGTCACTGAATGGTTAAAATGTATAATTAATTTCTCAATTTTATTCTTTTTGTGAATTATTTATTGGTACATATTTGCAGTATATATTTACAGTCCTTGTGGGGAGTTGGTACATGTAGATAACACATCTTATTCTTTTTTTCATTCCCTTTCCTTCTCCCATCCCCCTCCATCTGTTGATCCTCTTCCCACTAGAGAAAGATATATCTCTCTTCTTCCTATCATCTATCTTTTATTTTGCACTTTATTTATAATTTGGGTTTCGCATATAATAGAAACCATGCAATATTTAACCTGATGTATCTGATTTATAGAAAAGAGGACATCTCGAATACTAAACTGTGTTAGAAAACATCAGAATGGGCTAGTGATGCTGTGCCTGCTTGGCAATCACAAGGTCCTGAGTTCAACTGTCCACACCAAAAAAAAAAAAAGAAAGAAAACATAAGAATGCCTTTCAATCATTGTTTAGGCCTCTATGAAAACTTTTTCAAAGATAATGAATTTTTATTTCAAATACTAAAGTTATATTACTATGGTTAACAAAGTGACATTAACATGAACTCAGAAATTATTTTATAAACTTTAAAATTTTTCATTTATTTAACTCTCAAGAAAGTTCTGTATCAAATTATCCCAATATACAATGACAATGATTGAAACTTAGTGATTTGAAATAAATTATCCAAACTTGTATAATTTAGCTAGGAAAACAGCACTAAGTCCAGCACACCTCACTTCATATCCACTGCCCTTTTATTATGGTAGATCTATCTCTATGTGGCTCCCAGGATCTCTCTTGACTAGCTATGTGTCTCTGCAGAAGTCACACAATTTCTCTGGGCATCCACCAGCTTCCTAGTTTATAAAATGAAGATAATTATTCCTTACAGAATAACATGAGGGGTTTTGTAAGTTATTTGTGTTTATTCTGACAGATAAATGATAATCCATATATACATACATATATATCAGTTAAATACACTAATCTATACAAAATAAATTAACAAATTCTATTTCCCTCCACATTTCATATTTTCAAACAAATTAATTGTAATGCTTTCCTCACAAATATTTTAAAAGCAGGCTTTTAAAAAAACATTGCTGTTTTAAATTTCATTATTTTCAAATTTAACTTTCCCTAAAATCTAAACAGAAATTTAGTTTAAACAAATATTACAACAGAAAGATATTTCAACCATCATTAATTTCATTCATCAATAATAAACTTAAGATTTCAATGACAACCCAGAAGCAGGGTCCTGTTTTGATTTCCACCTCTGTAAAATAACACAAAATGGAATTTGAACCTGAAAGATAAAGATGCTGAGCTGGCCTGACCACAACCTCAGACTGGTAACACATCGTCCTGGCAGTCGGTATGTGAGTAAAACCATACTTTGCATAGAATGTACCTTGTTTCTGGAGACATGTAGGAGGTGTGTCTAATGTTTCAAACTGGTCCCTCCTGGGCTAACTGATTAGATATCAACACAGGAGGTAAGTAGAGGGAATAAGGAGAAAAAGCATTAATATTAAAGCATTATTTCCTAACAAGTAGTATTCAGGATGATTTTAGATGTTGTACAGAGTTTTAGCTTCATAGCTTAAGGTAAACACATCAAATCCATGAGTCTGCAAATGTAGATGATTACAATGATTATATAAATATATAAATTTTTCTTTTAAATCATGAAAGTAGCAAGCAAAGAACAAATCTGGGATATGGCAATAATAATGAGCATAGTAAACAAATGACAATTGTGAAACACTGATGTTGAGCAATCTCTGTTTTTCTATAATAAAGTTATCCCTGAAAAATGTTTTAAGAAATTTATAAACTAATCCCAAAGTATGGACCATATATGAATACAGATTCAAACAGTTAAAACAGTATGTACACACACACACACACACACACACACACACGTAAAGACTTATAAATGACAGACAGGGAAGGAAGAACACTGATACTGGAAAAACACTGTTAATTTTTTCAGGTGTGCTAATGATGCTGTGATTATGTTTTTTTAGAGTTCTTTACTTTTTTGAGATACATACTGAAATATTTGGATAAAATGATGTAACAGCTAGAATTTGCCTCAAAAGAATCTGGAAGTGGAGGAATCAATAAGAGAAAAGAAAAAATAAAACTGACCATGTACTGTTAAGCACCAGAGATGGGTATATTAACACACTAAAAATAGAATTCTTTTATATATGTTGAAAGTTTCCACTTTAAAATAGAATTTAAAATTTTGGACATAAAAGGATTAATAACAAATATCTTTGAAACTAAACATGAAAGACAAGATTTTCTGATAATTCTTTTTTTGTTGTTGTTAAATTCTTTTATTGGTACATTGTAGGTATACAACACAATTACATTTCTCATTGGGAGTTGTACCTTTACATAATGCATCTTGGTTCTTATTTTTACCCCATTCCTAGCTCTCCCTTCACCCCGTCCACCTTTCCCTATTTACAAAGACTTTATTTCCATTTTTTCCATTTCTCAGCATTTTTCCTTTCCCTTCTTTCCTTTCTCCTCCCCCTCCCACTACCCCTACCCCTTTGGACCTTTTCTTCCTATTTTACATTATCGATTATTCATTCTAATCATTGGTACACTTCAGGTATACAATATAATGACATTCATCATTGGAAATTTGCACCTTTACATAATCTCTCTTGGTTCTTATTTTTCACCATTGCCTAGCCCTCCCTTCAACCCCTCCATTCCTCCCTATTTACAAAGATTTTGTACCTATTTTTCCATTTTCTCATATTAATACCATTCCCTTCTATCCTTTCCCTTAGCCCTCCCACTTCCTTCCCCTTTGCCCCTGTTCTTCCAATTTCATATTACCTATTATACATTTTAGTTCTTATTTACACTTTCAGTTTCTCATACCATTTATTAAAGAGGCTATTTTTCCTCCAGTGAGGGGTTTTGGCTCCTTTATCTGAGATGGCTGAGTGTGTCTGGCATTGTTTCTGCATCTTCTAATCTGTTCCACTGGTCCTGAAGTCTGTTTCTTTGCCAGTACCATGCTGTTTTTAATCACAGCAGCTTTGTAGTAGAGTTGCAGGTTGGGGATTGTGATAGCCCTGGCCATATCTCTGTTACCTAGAATTGCTTTTGCTAGTCTGGGTCTCTTCTTGTTCCAAATGAATTTTTGGATTGTTTTCTCAAGGTCCATGAAGTATGCTGCTGGGATCTCAATTGGAATTGCATTGAATCTATACAGCAGTTTTGGAAGTATGGCCATTTTCACTATATTAATCCTTCCTACCCAGGAGCAGGGGATGTCTGTCCATTTTCTGATATCATCTTCAATCTCTCTTTTCAGAGTGCCATAGTTTTCAGAGAAGAGGTCTTTGATTTCTTTCGTTAGGTTGATTCCTAGGTATTTCAGTTTTCTGGATGCTATTGTGAAAGGAATTATTTGCCCTATTTCTCTCTCAGTGAGTCTGTCATTCATGTAGAGGAAAGCTACTGATTTTTGTGTGTTGACCTTGCAACCAGCTACTTGACTGAATTTGGTTATTAAGTCTAGAAGACTTTTGGTGGAGTTCTTGGGGTCTTCTATATAGAGTATCATGTCATCTGCAAATAATGACAATTTGACTTCTTCATTTCCTATCTTTATTCCTTTTATTTCTTTCTCTTGTCTAAATGCCATGGCTAATGTTTCCAGAACTATATTGAACAAGAGTGGTAATAGTGAACATCCTTCTCTTATTCCTGATTTTAGTGTGAAAGATTTCAGTTTTTGACCATTTAGTATGATATTGGCTGTTGGTTTTTCATAGATGGCTTCCATCAGTTTGAGGTAGAGACCATCTATTCCAATATTTTGTAGGGTTTTTATCATAAATGCATGTTGGATTTTGTCAAATGCTTGTTCTGCGTCTATGGAGATAATCATATGGTTTTTGTCCTTGGCTCTATTGATATAGTGTATTACATTGATTGATTTTCATATATTAAACCATCCCTGCATCCCTGGGATGAATCCCACTTGATCAGGGTGTATGATCCTCTTGATGATCTTCTGCATTCTGTTTGCCAGTATCTTATTAAGGATTTTTGCATCTATGTTCATTAGTGAGACTGGCCTATAGTTCTCCTTTTCGGTTGGGTCTTTCTCTGCTTTGGGGATCAAGGTGATGCTTGCTTCCATGAATGAATGCAGGAGTATTGCTTCCCTTTCAATTTCATTGAAGAGTTTCAACAGTAGTGGCAGCAGTTCCTCTCTAAATGTCTTGTAGAATTCAGCAGTGAAGCCATCAGGGCCCAGGCTTTTCTTAGGTGATAAGTTTTTAATTATGTTTTCGATTTCATTGGTTGATATTGGATTGTTCAGAAGTTTTAGGTCTGCTTTGTTCAACTTTGGTAATTCATGTGTATCTAGGAATCTGTCCATTTCTTCTGTGTTGTCCATCTTACTGGCGTATAGGTTCTGGAAGTAGGTATCGATGATCATCTGGATTTCTGCTGGGTCTGTTGTAATTTCATGCTTTTCATTCCTAATTGCATGGATTTAGGTCTTTTCTTTCCTTTTTCTGACAAGGTTGGCTAAGGGTTTGTCAATTTTGTTGATTCTTTCAAAGAACCAAGTCGGCTTCATTGATTTTTTGTATCGTTCTCTTAGTTTCCACTGCATTGATTTCTCCTCTGATCTTTATAATTTCCTCCCTTGTATGAGCTTTGGGGGTGTCCTGCTCTTCTTTTTCTAGAAGCTTGAGTTTCAGCATCAGGTTGTTTAATTGGGCTCGTTCTGTTTTCCTAATATGCGTATTCACTGCTATGAATTTCCCTCGTAAGACTGCTTTCATTGTGTCCCATAGATTCCGATATGTTGTACTGTCATTGTCATTTAATTGAAGGAACTGTCTGATTTCTTCAATTTCCTCTGTGGCCACTGGTTATTCAGAAGTGTGTTGTTCAATTTCCACGTGTTTATGAAATTTTTCGAGTTTCTTTTGCTATTGATCTCCAATTTCATCGCACTATGGTTTGATAATATACAGATAACTTCAATTCCTTTGCACTTGCTTACACATGTTCTATGTGTGAGTATGTGGTGTATTTTGGAGAATGACCCATGTGCAGCTGAGAAGAATGTGTATTCTGATTTTGTGGGGTGGAACACTCTGTAAACATCTGTTAAGTTCATTTGTTCAAGAGTTTGACTGAGTTCTAGTATTTTATTACTTATTTTTTATCTAGTTGATCTATCTATTTGTGACAGTGGTGTGTTGAGGTCCCCCACTACAACTGTATTAGTGCATATATTAGTATTTGTTTTATATAGATGGGTGCACTTGTGTTTGGTGCATAGATATTTATGATTGTCATCTCTTCCTCTTGGATTCTTCCCTTTACAAGGATGTAGTGTCCTTCATCTCTCTTAATCAGTGTTGATTTGAAATCTACTCGATCTGCAAAGAAGATAGCTACTCCTGCTTTTTTTATGGTTCGCATCACGTGGAGTATTGTTTTCCACCCTTTAACTTTCAGTCTATGACTTTCCTTTTGAATGAAGTGTGTTTCTTGTATGTAGCATATGGTTGGATTTTGCTTCTTGAACCATTCTGCCAGTCTATTTCTTTTGATTGGTGAATTGAGACCATTAATGTTGATGGTTATAACTGAAACATATTGACTTGTCATTGCCATGACTTTTTCTTTTTGTTGGGTTCTCCCCCTTTACATTTAATTTCTTGTCATGCCAGATGGGTTCATTCTGCTTTGCTTCCTGGGGTTGTGATCCTCAACGTCTGTTCCTAGGTTATTGTGTAAAATTCTTTGGAGTGCTGGTTTGGTATTCACGAAGTTCCTAAGGTGCTCTTTGTCATGAAAGTATCTTAATTCTCCATGAATTTTGAAAGATAGTTTTGCAGGGTACATCAATCTGGGTTAGGGGCTGTTTTCTTTTAGGGCTTGGAATATGTCATTCCAAGCTCTTCTTGCCTTGATGGTTTGTGTTGAGAAGTCTGCTGTGATTCTGATGGGCTTTCCTTTGTATGTGATTTGTTTCTTTTCTCTGACTGCTTGGAGAACTTTGTTCTTCTGTTGTGTTTCTGGAATCTTAACAATTATATGCCTATGTGTAGATTTTTTTTGATCAAGGCTATTTGGAGTCCTATATGCCTCACTTATCTGTATGTCAAGCTCTTTTCCCCTGCTTGGGAAGTTTTCTGCCATTATTTCTGTGAAGAGGTTTTTTTATGTCATCTGCACTCTCTCCTGTTTCTTCATTGAGCCCAATCAGTCTTATGTTATTCTTTTTTGCATCATCTAGCAGCTGCTGGATTGATTGCTCATGTTCCCTTATAATTTTGAAGCAATTTTTCTTTTCATCACTAATAGCAATCTTATCTTCTATATCTGAAATTCTGTCCTCACATTGGCTCATTCTGCTGTGTAGACTTTCAATGGGAGTTTTTCATGCCCTGGAAATCTATTTGCATCTGTTTTATGGATTTCTTTTGTTTCTTATGTTGGGATTCCATCATGTTCCTCAGCTCCTCTCTAGATTTATTAATCATGTCTTGCACTAAGGGCACAATTTCTCCTGTTATCTGAGAAATTATTTCTGATTTCATTTTTTCCAGATCCTCTTTTGTTGCCAGTTCATTGGGTCCAGGTGGTTGAGTATCAGAGTGTTCCATCTCATTTCCCTTTGGGGCTGCTGTAGGTGATCTGGAAGTCTGGTTTTGAGACTTATTTATGTGTTTTCTCATTTCGACTGGGGCGGGAGGCTGTTCGCGCCTGCACAGATTACCTCCTCTGAGCTGGATGAGGTGGGACAGGGGCCAGGAGCAGCGGTAGAGATGGTGACCCAAAAGCCCTTTCCTGTGGGCTGGGAGCAGCCAGAGGGATGGTGGCCAGGAAACCCCTTCCTCTGGACCAGGAGCAGTGGGATGGTGGCTCAGAAGCCCCTCCCTCTGGGCCGGGAGTGGTGGGAGGGATGGTGGCCCGGAAGCCCCTTCCTCTGGGCCAGGACCAGTGGGACGACGGCTCAGAAGCCCCTACCTCTGGGCTGGGAACAGTGGGACTCAGTACCTTGGTCTGGTGGTCTGGTGTCCTCTGTGTCTTTGTAGTGTGGAATCAGGTGGCTGCCTGTCTGCAGCGGGGTGATTCCGTGTCTTCCGTGCGACTCAGGACCTTGGTAGGGCATGCACAGGCCTGTCTGTCTGCAGCGGGCTGATTCGGCGTGTGTTCCGTTTGACTGGGGACCTTGGCAGGGTGTGGGCAGACCTGCCTATCTGCAGTGGGGTGATTCGGAATCTTCCGCACAACTCAGGACCTCGGTAGGGCGTGCACAGACCTGCCTGTCTGCAGCGGGCTGATTTGGCGTGTTCTGTGTGACTCAGGACCTAAATAGGGCATGGGCAGACCTGCCTATCTGCAGCGGGGAGATTCAGCGTATTCTGCTCGACTCAGGACCTCATTAGGGCGTGCACAGACCTGCCTGTCTGCAGCGGCCTGATTCAGCGTGTTCTGTGCTACTCAGGACCTCGGTAGGGCATGGGCAGACCTGTCTGTCTGCAGGGGGGTGATAAGGCATCTTCCGTAGGACTCAGGACCTTGGTAGGGCGTGCACAGACCTGCCTGTCTGCAGCAGGCCGACTCGGTGTGTTCTGTGTGACTCAGGACCTAGGTAGGGCATGGGCAGACCTGCCTGTCTGCAGCAGGGTGGCTTGGCGTCTTCCATGAGACTCAGGACCTCGGTAGGGCGTGCACAGACCTGCCTGTCTGCAGCAGGCTGATTCGGCGTGTGTTCCGCGCGACTGGGGACCTCAGGAGGGTATCAACTGTGTAGACTTTCAATGTAGCTTTTCATCTCCTGGAAATCTATTTGCATCTGTTTTATGGATTCCATTTGTTTCCTATGTTGGGATTCCATCATGTTCCTCAGCTCCTCTCTAGATGTATTAATCATGTCTTGCACTAGGAGCACAATTTCTCCTGTTATCTGAGAAATTACTTCTGATTTCATCTTTTCCAGATCCCCTTTTGTTGCCAGTGCAGTGGGTCCAGGAGGTTGAGTATCAGAGTGTTCCATCTCATTTCCCTTTGGGGTTGCTGTAGGTGATCTGGAAGTTTGGTTTTGAGACTTATTTACGTGTTTTCTCATTTCGACTGGGGTGGGGGGCTGTTAGCGCCTGCGTGGATTACCTCCTCTCAGCTAGGAGAGGTGGAACAGGGGCCAGGAGCAGCGGTAGGCATGGTGGCCAAAAAGCCCTTTCCTCTTGGCTGGGAGTAGCGGGAGGGATGGTGGCCGGGACGACCCTTCCTCTGGACCAGGAGCAGTGGGATGGCGGCTCAGAAGCCCCCACCTCTGGGCTGGGAGCGGCTGGAGGGATGGTGGCCTGGAAGCCCCTTCCTCTGGGCCAGGAGCAGTAAGACAGAAGGTGGCCCAAAAGCCCTTTCCTCTGGGCTGGGAGCAGCGGGAGGGATGGTGGCCAGGAAGCACGTTCCCTCTGGACCAGGAGCAGTGGGAGGGTGGCTCAGAGGCCCCTACCTCTGGGCCGGGAGTGGCGGGACTCAGTACCGCGGTCTGGTGGTCCAGTGTCCTCTGCTTCTTTGTAGTGTGGAACCAGGTGGCTGTGGGGGGGGGGGGGTCCAGTGGATTATTGCCGGGGCACGGGCTGATAATTCACTTTTAAACAAACCCTCTCCTTGTCCTCTCTCCTTACAAATTAAACTTTTTTAAAACTACACTGATTCTGTCACAATAATATACTATGTGTTAGAAAGAAAGAAAATTAAAAGTGATGCCCTCTCTGTTTAGATACTATCAAAGTTCCCAACATGCACAAACAAATCAATAAATTCATTAAGGAAAAAGATATGGAGTTAATAAATAAATAATTATTCTTCCTTTACTTTATTTATTTATTTATTATTATTTTTTTTTTTTTTGTTACCGGAGATTGAATTCAGGACCTTCCACTTGCGAGGCAGGCGGCGGAACCACTCAGCTAGATCTCCGGCCTCTTCCTTTCTTTTAACACCTTGGCTTGTACTTTACTCTCCACTAAATTTAGACAGTGCTCCATACCACAAATACCAGAATAATCCTGATTAAAGCTACTGATTTTAAGAGGCCAAATCCAAAACTCAATACTCGTTAGCCAAACCAAGTCAGTTTACTCTTCTCTAAGACTAAAGTAAATAAAAAAATAAAAATCATGGCAGATCTTTGCAGATCTATATATAAAAAATAATTAACAGAAATGCACACACCAATACTGAACTTGCTGCTATTTGTTAGTTAATATCAAAAACCAAAATCACAACATAACATCCTTTTACTTTTTAAAAAGGAAATATAATGGCTTTAGACAGCTGTCAAAGACAATTAAAAATAGAAGTAGCTTTATAGTCAATATTTGTTTATAGTCAAGACTTTAAAAAACCAAAATAAGTGATTTTAAACAGCATTAAAATAAGGCAACAACCCACACCAAAATTAACTTCAGATGAATCAGAATTTTAAAACACGAGAACCTAGAAAAAGATAGTAAATTTCTCAATGGAAACTACTTCCTAGTCTTGGAAGGAATACTTTTTTAAAAAGAAAAATATGTCAACAAATGAAAATTAAACTTTTATGTAGCTAAAAATACATGAACAATAAAATACAGAGAGTAGTAGAAATATATACTATTAAAAACAAAGGACTGATGAAAACTGAGACCAAGTAGATCATAATTATTTTCTTCTCATAGAAGGAATCCTGAAGCACTAATAGTATCAGATTCTTGGGTATGGTGGGTAAGGGAGGAATCAGCATTTATTGTATTTTCTGGGCTAGTCATTTGCCTCTTTGCTCTCACATCCAGTTCCTGTCTTCACTCTTTCAGAGGTCTGAAGGGTAGGAGGTGAGAAGCACTTCAGTTTTTCCCCTCCTTTCTGAATCTTCCCGATGGTTCCTCCCCTCATCGGTCAGGCCCTGGCTCCATGGTCCCCTACTCTGGTCCCAGGCCTTCCTTACAGTTTTCATTCCTGCCAGGTTGCCCAGCATCTCGGTCCTGGTAATATCACATCTTCTCATCTCTTCTGGTCCTAAGAATGTCAGTGTTGCTCAACTCTAGATTACCACAACAATTATGTCCTGTCTGGCTTCTCTGCTCCACCAAAACCTATTTTACCAATCCCTTGTATTAAGACTTTCTGTTTCAAACACCTAGAGTGCCTAGCACAGTGGCACAACCCTGTAATCCTGGCTATTCAGGAGATGAGGCAGGATGATCACAAGTTGGAGGCCAGCCAGGCCAACCTAGTAAGACTCTACTAAAAATAAAATATAAAAAGGGATAGTAATGTAGCTTAGTGCTGTTTGGGTTCAATTCTCAAAACAAAAAACACACAAAAAACAAGAATGTTTCCATTTTCCTAATCGGACACTGACTCCTTTAGTTCTCAAAGCAAGACCTTAATGACGGGTTTCAAGAAAAGATGTAGAATATGTGGCACATACTTATTTAAAAAGAACATAAGGGGGCCAGGGATTTAGCTCAGTGGTTCCGCCGCCTGCTGCACAAGCGGAAGGACCCAAGTTCGAGCCCCAGTAACAAAAATAAATAAATAAAAAGAACATAAGGAGTAGAAAAAATACAGTCTAACACATTTTTTAAAAATATGATTGCATGTCTTAGTGGCCCTCTATTAAGTGAACATTAGGTCTAGCCTCTTCTAAAGTCCTTAATTTTTTCTTTTTCCCTAATATTTTCCTACAAGCAAAATAAAAAGCTAGAGAACAGGCAGGATATTGCTCAAGCAGAGTACCTACCACATATGCCCATGGCCCTAAATTGAATCTCTAGCACCAGACACCCAAAGAAATTATATATACATATATAAATACAGAAGCTTGAAAATTACACCAACTTTGTCAGTATCTAAGATTAAAAAAGTCAAAATCAAAGCAAAGACAAATCCATAACACTATGAGTTAAAATAAACAGGTTGAATGTAAAAATTAAAAGACAGACTTTGATCTATACTTATATCTCACCTGTATCTCCATATAAAATAATCCAAGAATAGTTTTATCTTATCATTTTATTTTTCCTGAAAACAATCCAACATACAAAGATCTCCTTGTAAAACTCCCTCAATGAGCCATTTTAACTACTCAAAAATAGGAAAGATAATAAATAAGGAAAATGTAAAAAAATTGATTTTTAAGATATTCATGAAAGACCATACTAAAACAAGTTTATACTGTGTTAGCTTTCCTTTACTGTAACAAATGCTTGCGATAGTCAATTTATGAAGAGAAAAGGTTTATTTTGGCTCACAGTTTTGGAAGTTTCACTCCATGATCAGCTAACCTGCTGCTTTTGAGCCTGTGGCAGGGGGTACAGAGGAGCAAAACCGTTCATCTCATGGCCATAGAAGCAAATAGAGAGAAAAGGGGCTGGGGTCCCATTATCCCCCTTAAAGACACATCCCCAATTGCCTAAGACCTCCTGCTAGGCCACCTCTTAAAGGCTCCACCATCTTCCAGCAGTGCCACAGGCTAGGGAAAAGGCCTTTAACACAAGGACCCTTGGGGACATATATCCAAACCATAACACTCATGAAAAACTAATATTTTATAAATATATAATCACAGGCCAAATTTTCTTAAACTTTTTTATTTCATTACATTTTACCTATTCCTCACCATTTTTTAAAGCCACTTTAAAATGAAAAACTAGAACCAAGATTTGTGGCACATTCCTGTAATCCCAGCACTCTGAGACCTGGGACAGGAGGATTACAAGTTGCAGCTCTTCAACTTTGTGAAACTTGTTTCAAAGTAAAAAGGGTTTGGGGATATAGCACAGTGCAAAGGCCCTGAGTTCAATCCCCAGTGCCCAAAAATTTAAAAAATCTTAAAAAGCTGACCAAAAGGGCCAATAAAAGAATTTGTACCTCTCAGGACACAAGCCACTTTTAATGCTTTAAAAATACTTACACATATAAATCAACAATGTCCTGTGAAGTTACAGAGCACATCTCCATTGCTGGACTCTATTCCAAACTCACATTACCTTAAACTGTCTTTTACTGGCCCTGTGCTAAAAATCTATGAAACTATCCCCATAGTCCAGGACAGAGAAGGGTTGGCTCTATAACTTAGAACAGCTACATCAGGCCACCCGAGATAAGCCAGAGGCAATATGGCCAGAAATGCCTGGATAACTGCCAACAGTAACTCTTTCAGATTTCTGAAAACAAAACCTGCTTTCTCTGGTCCTCTTCTCGCCCCCTCTCCATCCAACCGCCATAAAACAGTAACATGAAAACACTTTTAAAGCGATGGAGAACTGGGAAAGGATGATGTATGGATTCCTGGACTAATACCTAAAATCATTTGCAATATACCTCTATCATAAAACCTTAACAACTATGTCATCCTTTTTTTTTTTTTTACATTTTTGTTTTTTGGATGCTGGCAATCAAACTCAGAATCTTGTGCATACTAGGAAAGTGCTTTGCCACTAAGCTATACCCCAGCCCAACTATGCCATCCATAAGAACAATAAAAACAGTCTACATTTATATTGGATATACTCTTCGCCAGGTAATGGTTCAAGTGCTTAGAAAATGTGAACTAAATCCTCACAGAAAGCCTATAAAACAAGTATCCTGTTAATTACTCCACTCTATAGGTGAAGGAACACTTACCCAGGGAAGTTTTGTAACTTATTCACAGTCACTCACCAAGAAACTATCAATAATAATGGGATTTCAACCAACAATGGCTGGCTCCAGAGTCCACGGTCTTATGAAATGATGTAATATTCTGCCTATTTCCGTGTTTTTTACATTTCTTCTAAACTATTCACAAATAAAAAAATTTCAGTATAGGACCAACACTGTAGAGTAAGATACAACCAAAACAGGGATAAAGGTCTTCATCTAGTCAATGGAGAAAGGCCTAAGATGTATCATTATACAAAGAATGGCATTAAAATGTCTGTATTTGAAAATATTCATGAAAATGTACATAGTACTTTTCTTAGAAGTTGGATACATTTACCATTTTTATTATTGTTTTCTCTGTGGTTCAACTGTAATATATGTGTATTTTTTGTAATCAAAAGTAAATTAAAATATTTCTTTTTGGAAATAGTTCCTTAAAAATTAAGTCACAAGTTATTATTTACCTATCACGGGGCAAAAGCAGGCATGCAAGGGAGAAAGAAAAACCCTTAATATATTAAAAAATTTTCAATTTCGAGATGTCTGAAATTTTTGCAGTTTTTTTTGCTATTGATCTCCAATTTCATTGCACTATGGTTTGATAATATACAGGGGATAACTTCAATTCCTTTGTACTTAAACATGTTCTGTGAGTGAGTATGTGGTCTATTTTGGAGAATGACTCCTGTGCAGCTGAAATAAATGTGTATTCTGATCTGTGAGGGTGAAACACTGTGTAAACATCTGTTAAGTTCATTTGTTGAAGAGTTTGACTGAGTTCTAGTATATCGTTGCATGTTTTTTGTCTAGTTGATCTGTCTGTTTGTGACAGTGGGGTATTAAGGTCCGCCACTACTATTGAATTACTGCATATATGACTTTTCATGTACACTAGTATTTGTTTTATACAGTTGGGCGCACCAGTGTTTGCTGCACAGATATTTATGATTATCATCTCTTCCCCTTGGATTGTTTGCTTTACAAGAATGTAGTGTCCTTCTTTGTTTCTCTTAATGAGGGTGGGTTTGAAATCCACTTGATCTGCAAAGAGGATAGCTACTCCTGCTTTTTTCCATGTTCCTATTGCATGGAGTATTGTTTTCTACCCTTTAACTTTCATTCTATGTGTTCCTTTTTTAATTAAGTGTGTTTCTTGGATGCATTATATTGTTGGATCTAGCGTCTTGACCTATTCTGCCATCTATTTCTTTTGACTAGTGAATTGAGACCATTAACATTGATGGTTATTACTGATACATATCAACTTATCATTGTCATGACTTTTTCTTTTTGTTGGATTCTACCCCTTTGAGTTTAATTTCTTTTCATGCCTGATGGAGTCATTCTGCTGGGATTCCTGGGATTATGATCCTCATTGTCTTTTCCTAGGATATTGTCTAAAATTTTTTGGAGTGCTGGTTTGGGATTCATGAAGTTCCTAAGGTGCTCTTCATCATAAAAATATCTTAATCCTTCATCAATTTTGAAAGATAGTTTTGCAGAGTACATCAATCTGGGTTGGAGGCTGTTTTGCTCTAGGGTGTGGAATTCCTCACTCCAAACTCTTCTTGCCCTGAGAGTTTGCATTAGAAGTCTGCTATGATTCTGATGGGCTTTCCTTTGTATGTGATTTGTTTCTTTGCTCTCACTGCTTGTAGAATTTTGTTCTTCTGTTGAGTTTCTGCAATCTTAACTATTATATGCCTAAGTGTAGATTTTTTTGATCAAGGCTGGTTGGAGTCCTATATGTCTCACTTATCTGTGTGTCAAGTTCTTTTCCCCTGCTTGGGAAGTTTTCTGCCATCACTTCTGTGAACAGTATTTTTATGTCATCTGCATTCTCTCCTATTTCTTCATTGACTCCAATCAGTCTTATGTTATTCATCTTTGCACTGCCCGGCAGCTGCTGGATTGATTTCTCATGATCCCTTACTATTTTAAAGAAATTTTTCTTTTCTTGGTCACTAATTGCAATCTTATCTCCTATATCTGAAATTCTGTCCTCACATTGTCTCCTTCTGCTGCATAAACTTTCAATAGAGTTTTTAATCTCCTAGAAATCTGTTTGCATCTGTTTTATGGATTCCATGTTTCCTATGTTGGGATTCCATCATGTTCCTCAGATCTTCTATTTTTTTAATCTCTGTCCTGTCTAGATTCATGAATCATGTCTTGCACTATGGACACAATCTCTGCTGTTATCTGGGAAATTATTTCTGATTTCCTTTTTTCCAGATCCTCTTTTGTTGCCAGTTCAGGGAGTCCAGGCGGTTGAGTATCAGATTGTTCCATCATGTTTCCCTTTGGGGTTGCTTTATGTGATCTGGGAGTCTGGTTTTGAGACTTGTTTATGTGTCTTCACATTTCAACAGGGGGTTTGGGGGTTGCTGCTGGCACCCGGGGTGCTCACCTACTCTGTGCTGGGAAAGGTGGCACATCAATCCAGAAGCCTCCTCCTCTTCGCCCAGAGTAGTGACACACTGACCTGGAAGCTTCCTCCTCTTAGCACGGAGTGGTGGTATGTTGACCCAGAGTCCTCCTCCTCTGGGCTGGGAATGGTGGCATGTCAACTGGGAAGCCTCCTCCTCTTCAGGGTTGGTGCTGATCTCATAGAAATCTAGAGTGAAAAGATCTACAATTCTAGTTCCACCCTCTTGGTCTTTCCTGCACCGAAGAAAGACTCACTCCTCTAGGCCCTGATGTCTACAAGAGACTCAATGTTGTGGTCAGTCTGCCGAACTCCCACTGTCATCTAGCAGGGAGATGCAGCCAAAGAAACTGAAATAATTTCACAGACACATGGAAAGTGAACAACACACTTCTGAATAAACAATGGGTCACAGAGGAAATTACAGAAGAAATTAAACAGCTCCTAAAATTAAATGACAATAACAATACAACATATCAGAATCTACAGGACATAATAAAAGGAGTCTTATGAGGGAAATTCATACCAGTGAATAAGCATATTAGGAAAATAGAGCGAGCCCAATTAAACAACATGATGCTGAACCTCAAGTTTCTAGTAAAAGGAGAACAGGACAAACCCGAAGCTCATACAAGGGAAGAAATTATAAAGATCAGAGTAGAAATCAATGCAATGGAGACTAAGAGAATGACACAAAAAAAATCAATGAAGCCAAGAGTTGGTTCTTCGAAAGAATAAACAAAATTGAAAAACTCTTAGCCAACATTATGAGAAAAAGGAAAGAAAAGATCCCAATCCATGCAATTAGGAATGAAAAGGATGACATTACAACAGACCAGGCAGAAATCCAGAAGATCATCAATACCTACTTCGAGAACCTATATTCCAGTAAGATGGAAAACCCAGAAGAAATGGACAGATTCCTAGATATGTATGAATTACCAAAATTGAACAAAGAAGACCTGAAAATTCTAAACAACCCAATATCAATCAATGAAATTGAAAACAAAATTAAAAACTTACCAACTAAGAAAAGCCCAGGTCCTGATGACTTTACTGATGAATTCTAAGACATTCAGAGAGGAACTACTGCCACTACTGTTTAAACTCTTCAATAAATTGAAAGGGTAGCAATACTCCCAAATTCATTCCTGAAAGCAAGCATCACCTTGATTACCAAAGCAGAGAAAGAGCCAACCGAAAAAGAGAACTATAGGCCAATCTCACTAATGAACATAGATGCAAAAATCCGTAATAAGAAACTGGAAAAGAGAATGCAGAAGACAATCAGGAAGACCATACATCCTGACCAAGTAGGATTCATCCCAGCGATGCAGGGATGGTTCAACATACGCAAATTGATCGATGTAATAGACTACATCAATAGAGCCAAGGAAAACACCATATGATCATCTCAAAAGATGCAGAAAAAGCATTTGACAAAATCCAACATGGATTTATAATAAAAACCCTACAAAAAATTGAAATAGTCGGTCTCTAACTCAATCTGATAAAAGCCATCTATGAAAAACGAAAGCCAACATCATACTACATGCTCAAAAAATGAAATCCTTCACACTAAAATCAGGAACAAGACAAGGATGTCCACCATTACCAGACCTGTTCAATACAGTTTTTGGAAACATTAGCCACGGCAATTAGACAAGAGAAAGAAATAAAAGAAATAAAGATAGGAAAAAAAGAAGTCAAATTGTCATTGTCTGCAGATGAAATGATACTTTATATAGAAGACACCAACAATTCCACCAAAAGTGTTCTAGACTTAATAACCAAATTCAGTAAAGTAGCTGGATACAAGGTCAACACACAAAAATCAATAGCTTTCCTGTACACAAATAACAGACTCACTGAGAGAGAAATAGGGCAAACAATTCCTTTCACAATAGCATCCAAAAAAATGAAATACCTAGGAATCAACCTAACAAAAGAAATCAAAGACCTCTTCTCTGAAAACTACAGCACTCTGAAAAGAGAGATTGAAGATGATATCAGAAAATGGAAAGACATCCCTTGCTCTTGGGTAGGAAGAATCAACATAGTGAAAATGGCGTTACTTCCAAAACTGCTATATAGATTCAATGCAATCCCAATTGAAATCCCACCAGCATACTTCACAGACCTTAAGAAAACAATCTAAAAATTCATTTGGAACAAGAAGAGACCCAGAATAGCAAAAGTAATTCTAGGCAACAGAGATATGGCACGGGGTATCAAAATCCCCAACCTGCAACTCTACTACAAAGCTACTGTGATAAAAACAGCGTGGTACTGGTAAAGAAACAGACTTGAGGACCAGTGCAACAGATTAGAAGATGCAGAAACAACTCCAGACACACTCAGCCACCTCATCTTTGAAGAAGGAGCCAAACACCCTCACTGGAGGAAAGATAGCCTCTTTCATAAATGGTGCTGGGAAAATTGGGCTTCAACTTGCCAAAGATTAAAACTAGACCTGTATCTCTCACCATGCACTAAACTAAAATCAAAATGTATTAAAGATCTAAATACTAAAACAAACGCTGAACCAGCTGGAACAGAGGTTAGGTAGAACTCTTGAAGACACTGGTGTAGGAAAAGATTTTATGAACAAAACCTCAGTTGCCCATGAACTAGCACAAACGATCAACAAGTGGGATCTCTTCTTACTAAAAAGCTTCTACACAGCAAGAGAAGCTACCAACAGTGTGAAGAGACAACCCACAATGTGGGAAAAAATTTTCACCTGCTCTTCCTCAGACAAAGGTCTACTATCTAGAATCTATAAAGAACTTAAAAAATCAGACCTCCCAAATTTAAAGACCCAATCCAAAAATGGGCATATGAAATGAACAGACATTTCTCAGACAAAGAAGTAGAAACAGCAAATAAACATATGAAAAAAATGTTCAACATCACTGATCATTCAAGAGATGCAAATGAAAACAACACTGAGATTCCAGAAAGAATGGCTGCTATCATGAAATCAACCAATAACAAATCCTGGCAGGGCTGTGAGGAAAGAGGAACCCTGCTCCACTGCTGGTGGGAGTGTAGACTGGTGCAAGCACTGTGGAAATCAGTATGGAGATACCCCAAAGAACTAGGACTGGAAGTCCCATTTGACCCAGCTATTCCCCTGCTGGGGATCTTCCCCAAAGAATTAAAAGAATCATACCACAGTGATACATGTGTGCCCATGTTCATAGCAGCACAATTTGCAATAGTCAAAACTTGGAAGCAGCCCAATTGCCCATCAACTGGAGACTGGATAAAAAAATGTGGGTTTTTATAAAATGGTGTACTACTCAGCCATAAAGAATGAGAAATTAGAGACATTTACAGGTAAATGGATGCACATTGAGGCGATACTCTTAAGTGAAATAAATAGGACACACATGTGTAAATACCAAATAGTTTCTCTGGTGTGAGAAACTGAAAGCGTAAATAAGGACCAAAAGGTATAATAGGTAATGTGAAATAGGAAGAAATGGGGCAAAGGGCAAGGGGAAGTGAGTAGGGGTAGGCGAAAGAAAAGAAGGGAATGGAATTAATATGAGGAAATGAAAAAATGAAAACAATGTCCTTGTAAATAGGGAGGGATGGAGGGGTTGAAGGGAGGGCAGGGGAATGGGGAAAAAATAAGAACCAAGAGTGAGAATATAAAGGTGCAAATTTCCAATGATGAATGTCATTATATTGTGTACCTAAAATATACCAATAAAATTAATAAGCAAAATAAATGCAAACCAAAATAACACTGAGATTCCACCTCATTCCAGAAAAAAATGGCTATCTTCAAAGAAACAAACAACATCAAACGCTGGAGAGGCTGTGAGGAAAAAGGAACCCTTCTTCCTTATTGGTGGGAGTGTACACTGTTGCATCTGCTGTGGAAATCAGTACAGAGATTTTTAAAAAAACTAAAAATAGAAATTAGATTTGACACAGATATTCCCCCTTCTACCTATCTTTCCAAAAGAGTTAAAGACATAGTGTTAAAGTGATACATGTAGACTCATGTTTATAGCAGCAGTGCAATTCATAATAGCTAAATCTTGGAAGCATTCTATATGTCATTCAGCAAATGAATGGATAAAGCAAATGTGGTATTTACATACAATGGAGTACTACTCTCCCATGAAGGATAAACTTGAGTCATTTGTAGGAAAAAGGGTATACCCCTGAGACCACAATGTTGTTACGTGAAGTAAATTACACAAACAAGCCTAAGTATCTCTTATATGAGAAATCCAGTATATAAATAAAGTACAAAATAAAGACTGTCAATAAAAAAAGAGAAAAATTATTGAATTCCAGCATAGCCAATGTATCTAAAAGTGTACCTTGATTTAACATAATTGTTTATGAGTTTTATATGATTTTTGTCCCATTAGTTTGGCTGCTTATCTGTATTTGTGACAATTAACTTGATAAAGACTTATAAAATAAATTTGATGTTGGCAAAAAATAAAGAAAAAATATTTTTAAAACAGGTGGAAGGGAAGGGGAAAAAAAGTACATGTACCAATTTCCCACAATGAATATAATCCTTATGTACTGTAAACACATATTAATAAAAATTTTTTAAATAAAAATAAACAGAGCCGGGGATTTAGCTCAGTGGTGCCACTGCTTGCCTTGCAAGCGCAAGGTTCCAAGTTCAATCCCCAGTACCAAAAATAAATAAATAAATAAATACAAAGGTCTGTAAAAGTTAAGAAGTGAAAAAATTCATTAAATCTCATACAGATTAGAAATAATAAATGGATCACACAACGAAACTCTTGGCACTGAGTGTATTAACTGGGTACATTAACCATCCAAGAGACCAAAATATTTTTTCAATAGACAATTTTAAAATCTTTTTCAGTTCAAAAGATCTGACCTAGGATCAACACCTTAACGCTCACTGTCTTTGAAGCAGATGCTAACATATGTGCTACCAGTGCACGCTGTAAACAACTCCTGAATGTGTATGCAACATTTATTATAGTAGAAAAGGTCGTAACATCACAAGGAAATGAAAACAGAAGCCATCTGGGAAACAATCTGCTTCTTACAACAAAAACTTGAACACAAATGTAATCAGTGTGCACATAACAATGAAACATAATAATTTTTCTAAACAAACATATATTAAGGTGAGTGTTTTACTTACATATATTAAGGTGAGTGTTTTACTTCCAAATTGTCACTTTGGAAGGCTATATACAGTTATTCCTTTGCTCAAAAAAGCTTTTGGAATTCTTCCCCTGGAATTTCTATCAAGAGCAGTTTACAAAACACACCAGCCTGTAGATGTGGTAAGGTCACAGCAACAGTAACCTACTTTCTCCAGCTCAGCTCTAATCCACTGGAATCAAAATCTATGTCAAATCCCCCAAGTTATCCTCCTCTCACCCCCAACATTATCCTTGCTGCCATGAGCTTCTTTCTCTCTAATTCTGGCACTAGACATACCTCACCCCTCTCATCTCATCCCCTTTCCTTTGTGCTTCACTATGATCCCACCACACTGGCCTCCTTTTTACTTCCTGATCACATTAAGCTACTTCCTACCCGAAGGCACTGCACAGTACTTGCTGCTCTCTATGCCTGCAATGAGGTTCCTTTGTTTCTTCCCATGACTGGTTCTTTTTCTTTAGTCAATGTCGCTCCTCAGTTGGACTAGCCAGGCTAAAGTAAAGCCTGTACCCCCAACATTCTTCTCCCCTTCCACCAAATACTGTCTAGCACATTACCCTACTAATTACATTGCTTATTTATCGATGCACTTTTGAAGTATCAATCTCTTCTAGAATATAGAGATTCAAAATCTTATTTTACCTATCTCTGTATTTTCATTACCCAGCTATGGTCAGCACTCAACAAAAATACTGAATAAATGGTTCCATCCACAGGTGCAAGTATACAGTATAGCAAATTCTACATGCCACTGTTACTTCTGTGTGTCCTCCACGGGTTCTGTAAGTCGTAGTTTAGACTCCTCCACTACCTTGATACAGGCTGTAGGATTAACATGTATTTTCCTTCTAGGTCTGATTACTCTTACAGTCATCCCTAGGTATCCACAGGGCACTGGTTCTACGATCTCTCATGGATTAAAAAAAAAAAAAAAAAGCCAGCAAATGCTCAAGTCCCTTATGTAAAATGGCAAAGTATTTGCATATAACCTACACATATTCTCCTATACACTTTAAATCATCTCTAGATTGCTTATATCTAATACAATATAAATGACACAAAAATACTGTATCATAATGACTAAAAAATATTTGTACATGTTCAATACAGGTATATTTCTTTTTCCAGTTGGTTGAATCCATAGATGCAGAACATGCAGATATGGAGAACCAACTGTACATTCTCTCCTACTTCCAAGCTCCTTCCCATATTCCATTTCATGTTCCACATGCTCTTATATCAATAAATGAAAAGCCACCCTCAGGCTGGAGGTGTAGCTTACTGGTAGAGCACTTGGTCAGCATGTTCAAGGCCTTGGGTTTGATTGGAAGGAAGAAAGGAGGGGGGCAGCTTATCCTCTATACCCAAGACCTGGTACATAATAAAAGATAAGCATGTGTTGACTAATACCTTTTCCTCTTAGAACTCTTGACATGAGTCATTAAAGAGAAGGGCAGCACCAGAAAACCATACCAAAGGGACATACTCTGCTATACCAAGAATTTTCCCACCTCTCCTACAATACAATAAGTGATAATAATGTCCAGGAACTAAGCTTGAATATACTTCAAATATCTTTAGTTACTATTAGTTATTATTATTACTTAATATAAAAAAGAAAGGAGACCAAAGTGAGCTACAATAGTCAACATTTCACAAAGCACCTGATAGATGTGCCTTGAAGAACAGATAGAGCTGTACGATGACAAGAAAAAAAAGGAATAATGTGCAGAAATAATGATGACACTAAAGACTTCAGAGTTCAAAGTTGGCAATTTAGATCATAAATTCAGTCATTTTAAATGGGCCCATTTATATACAATGTGGATACCATGCAGAGAGGTTAAGCAATAATTTAACTGATAACGAGAACACAATTCTTAAACAAGCCAGTAAGGTATTAAATGTAGTACTTTAAAATTTGTGTCTGGGCAAGGTGCCACCCTGAGGATAAGGAACTGACCTAAAGAAGGGATAAGCCATTCATGAATTTTGGAAATACCTTCTGTTAAAATATCAAAGTATTATTCTCAGAACTCAATACCAAATAACTACAATTTTCTGACATGAACAGAGGTACATATAAAGAATAAAAATGCCTACTATAAAAAAAGATTAAAAAAAACACTTATGGGATACCTTAAAATCAGGAGCATAGACACAGTTCAAGGGGATAGCCAAAGTTACATGTGTAACACTGCTTGTATTTATATATAAACATTTTTCTCCAGAATATCTCTAATGGATCTCATGTAAAAGATAAAACATGTGTTTTTTAAAGCATATTTATCCTTCTCCAATATCTTTTCTCAAGAACAAAAATACTTTAAAAACATCTACAATCTCTGCTGGCTAAATTTCTTGATTTGTGACCTCTGAAAGTTAGCATCTCACAAATCATTTGAAAAATACTGGGCTATTAATCAGATCCTGCTACAGTTTGGATCTTAAATGTCTCAAAGGCCTATGCCTTAAAGGTTAGCACTGGAAGGATGCTGGAAACTTTAAGAGGGAGCCCAGCGAGAAGTCTTCCAATCACTGAAATGTGACTGGGAACACAGCCTCTTCTCTACCTCTCTTTTGTATCCAGCTCATGAAGTAAACAGTTTTATCATACCATGCACTAAGCACTAGCCCCTAACCAGAGGCCTAAAAGCAACAGATCCACTCAATCATGGACTAAAGCCTCTGAAAACAGCCAAAGTAAAATTTTCTCTATAAGTTAATTATGCAAAGTATTTGCCACAGTAACTGAATACTGACTGACAGATCCCCACTGGAGCTCAATCACAATAAATTCCTGGATCCAGTCAATGGTAAATGTGGTTCAATCATTAAATATCATTTAAATAACTACTTCTTCTTTTGGCAAATCAAAATTTACCTGGGATAATTATCATGAAGTATAGTGGCTATTGTTAAATCAATTTTCAGATGTTGGGGAAAAAGGCATTTAATAATTCACTGATATGATCTAAATTCTTACCTAGTTTGAAACTCTTCTTACCACATTTAGAAACTTAAAGCAACACATTAAAAGGAAATTCCTCCTTCACCACATTGAAACACAGAGAATCCTTAGCAGAATACTTACAATTAAGTCCTATATAGGAGAGAAAGCCAGGCATGGTGGTGCACACCTGTAATGCTAGCACTGTAGGGGTGCTGAGGGAGGATCACAAGTTATAGTCCAGCCCCGGCAACTTAGCAAGAGAGGGGAGGGGAGGGGAGGGGCAAAGAGGAAAAGTAAAGAAAAAAAAGGAAAGACAGGTAGACAGACAGACAGACACACAGCAAGGGAGAGAGAGAAAAGCAAAGCAAAGCAAAGCAGAAACAAACATATAGAAACTGGCTCAACTGAAAAGATCAAAGTCTGCTGAAACTCACGCTAGTACAGGTAATATGAGGGAAAAGGTATTCTCATATTGCAGGTAGGAGTGTCTCTGTAAAGATATTTGGCAATATCTATCAAAATTACAAATGTATGCAATGCTTTGACTCAGCAATTCCATTTCCAGGAATTTACCTGACAAAAATACTTTGTGTGTATGTGTGCGCATGTGTGTGCAAATATTACACTGCAATGTCAGCAAGAGTAGAAAAAACTGTAATGTTCATCAATAGGAACCGATTAAACAAACTATGACAAATCCAAACACAATGTAGCTATTTTTAAAAAGTAAAGATATATTTACGATGCTAAGAGTTTAAAAAGCAAAATGCCAACAAGTTTGTTTTTTTTTTCTTTTTAAGGATATTGCTTGTAATGAGAGTCACATGAGAAGAATCTATACCTATATCCTTGTATTTGTATAATTATTTCTGGAAGTATACACAAGAAACTGCTGAAACTTGATACTCAGGAAAAAAATGAACAACAAGGAAACAGGAGACTCTTCCCTTTATTATTCTACCTTTTGGATTTTGAACCATATGAGTATCTTACCTAACAAAGAAATTAAAGAAACATTAAAGCAGGGTGTGGTGAAAGATTAAGCAAGATTTCTTAAATGCCAGATTTGACTCAATAAATAACTGTTTTTGTCATGGCTTTTTAAAACTTGCCCCTTGCTTTCCTCCTGACAGCTAATTTTCCTTTTTCATTCTCTCCTGTTAACTTCCCCAGTTCATCCTCCACTCAGGTCTACCAGGAACATTTGATACATCTGCTCAGCCCTCTCAGTACTGCTGTAAATGCCAACAAGGCTGGTGAACTTCGTTCCAATAATTATCACACAAAATGGATGAGGATGATGAAACATGAGCTACAAAAGAAATCTGAGCACTTAAGAAAGGGTGAATAATTCCACTTATTCAATAGGAAAGAAAGTGAGGAAGATTTGAAAAATTCAGTTAGAAAAAATTCCTCCAAACATAACTTCAAATACTCACACAATATTAACTATTTTGTCAATTCATCATTTATCACCTAAAGAAATAATCTGATTTTCTCTGTCAATTAAAAACCAAACCTGGGAAAAAACAACAACAACAAAAACCTGTCTTCTCACTGGGGCTATGCAGTGGCTCTGCACCCAAAATACCCAAAGAATCCCTGGATACCACAGTCAGAGGCTTTAGTAACTGGAGCTAATGCCTTCTCTTCTCATTCCATTACATCATTTCTTTGAAAATGTACACATACCAGTATATTGATATTTCACATGCTAGTGTCTCATTCTATCAAGCTCTGTAATGCATACTCAATTATTTTTGCACCTCAAAACTAAAATAAATGCCTGGAATCCCACCTGCCAAAGCTGAAACATAGTAACCACTTATAAAATGCCAAAGGTACAAGTCCTTTTTTTTTTTAATCCAGAGTAATATTTGCTTCTAGACTAACTAAATAATATCAGATTTCCCCTCTATGTAATGGTAATTGGGGCAAAAGGATATGATTGGTCCTGAGGATATGGGAGTCTGGGTAAGAACTTCTGCAAACAGGATGTCATGGAGAAAGACAACCAGCTGCCTATTCACAGGCATCAGATCCACACCCCCCACAAAAGTAATCTCTTTTCTCAAAAGTAACAGAAAATAAGTCTACTGGCTTTAATTAATAGTCTCAGTTTAAGTAGGTGATAGTATCTTTAACTCATGAGTAGGTAAGCAGGTTATATGACAACCTTCTTTATTTAGGTCTAAACTGCTATTCTTACTTTACTCAACCCCTACTGTTCTGTTTCTTCCATCAAATATGAAACTCCTGCCTACCAGTAAAATTCCTCTAAAACACAACTTCCCCAAATGACATTTATTAAAACTTAAGCCTTTTCCTAAAACTTTTAATTTTCAATAAAACATACTGAAAAGGTTTTTATTTATCAGTAAAAGTACCTTCAGAATTATCTTGAGGTTCTTGACACGTGACCACTAGTGATGGAAAATTACCACATAGGAAAAGATAAGTCTCTGAGCCACATACAAAAGCCAATTAATGTTTTAAAAGTGGAAAGTGAACATATAAGTGAAATACACATTTATGTAGTTACATAAACTAAATTAGCTTTCCAACTTGGCATACTGACAGGGTAATTGGGAGGGAATGTAAAAGAAAATACTCATAGCTTAAAATTAACAATAGGCCCATTTATTCAAGGTAGGATAGTTCTTCCATTTCAGCTTGAAAGGACTGAAAGTCTTTCTGTCCTCCTCCAGGAGGGAAACTGCAGCTGGCATGTCTGGAGAATCACTCAACTATATTCACAGCTTTACTAAGATTCAAGTAATGGCAGGCAGTCTACACCCTTACAATATACTGAAAACAGAAAAATGTTGATGTGCAGGTGTTCAAATTCCCTCTTTCAAGGACCATTTCAATCAATTTCTTCTGAAGCCAATCCTTACACAAAAGATTTATAACCACTAAAATGAGAAATATTTATCAGTATCTTTGTCATTTCATTAGACAGCCTTGTGATGGGTCTTAAGACACTGATTTGCACTGTAGCACTGCACTTATTTCTTTACTACCAACCTTTAGTGGCTTCTATGAAGTATTTCTAGTACTGACTGAATAAATAAATTCATAGCAAAGTGTTTCACAATTTTATCTTACTCTACTCTGAATTATATTCCCAAACAGGGCTCCATACTACAAGAAATGAAAAATTTCTTCTGCTTTTCAAATTCAACTAAAATATTTTCATTATCTGTAACAATTTATCCTCCCTTAACTTTTTTTTTTGGTAAGGGAGATTGAACTCAGGACCTTACATCTGAGAAGCAGGTGGTGGCACCACTGAGCTAAATCCCCGGCCCCCCCCCCCCTTAACTCTTGAGAATCAAAGTCTGGCCTCATTCTATTCTGCTAAAAAAACATACAAAATGTGTTTATGGAGAATTCAGAGATTATCTTCTGTAAATCCAAATACTGACAATGAAGAAAAAAGCTTTAATGCTATATATACACCAGACTATAACATACAGCCAATGATTTCAGTTCTAGGATGTTGAACTTAGAAGATGTTACTCACAAATATATAATTTTCCTTGTAATTTCATCATGAGGAACACCAGCTTGCCAAAATATAGCCTTGAATTGTGCAACAAGTCTCCTATTTCTTCTTATAAAATATACTGGCAAAGACCAACAAACCCACATTGCTACAATGAAACCCATCCCGGCATTCCATGGCTTTAGGGCAATGCCCATAAATGCAGGGTCATAAAAAGAAAGCCTGCAAACTCCTGTAGTCAGGACTACATTTTAAAGACAGCAAATTAAAGGAAAGGACATGTGATCTGAGGGCCTCCAAAAACAGGAAGAACTGCCAATCAGATGATCTCAGAAATCCACACACAAAATATTATATAAAATTCATACAATCTAGATTAAAAAATCTGAGTGGCATGTTAAAATTTTATAGCTTACATTCTTTACAAAGCAAGTCCTATTCAGCATTTTCATATACTGGTACAACAAAAACCTCAAGAAAACAGAATGTTCAAGTCCTTACCAGTAGCTTTTTTATCTCAAAACACAACTTGATGCCCCAGAGTTTCAATGTTACAAAAGAATGTAAATAGTCCTTTGGAGTTCACAAAATATCTGACCAAAGGAAAAATAATATACTTCTGAACTCTAAAAACAAAAATGCAGATTCCCAGTTCAGCATAAACATCTGACATATTTTTCCTTTTACAATTTCAGCAAACTAGAAATTTTTCAAAATGCCATGTTTCCTACAACTGTGGAGAACTTAATGTTTCAAATCTCTCAATAATTTTCTTTTTAACTTAGTGCTGTTTAAAAAGGTAGCAAATGAAAGAATGCTGTGTGCCAAACCTTGCTAAGAATTTCACATGCATCTTTAAAATAAAAGAATCATTAAATTACATGTTTTAAGGCATGCTTTTAGGTTTTAATCGCTTCTTGATACTATTAATTAAAGAAAATGGTGACCACTGAAAAATATCCTAGTAATTTTACATAATAAAGCAGAGTAAGTATAATGAGAAGACTAATTAAGATGAAAGTTTAAAATGTATAACATTAATAATCTTACCACAATATAAATTAGTTATCAGGCACAAATTGTCATTAAGCAATGTTACTAGGCATGTTTAAACTAAACCACACAAGGGGTTAAAAATAACCATACTGAAAGGCCAACAGCCTAGCAGCCCAGTTGAACCAACATTCCCTTCTCCTCCCCCTCCTCTTCAGTCCAGAATGAATTGCATGCCCCACTGCACAAAGCCCAAAAAGGTCACAGCACATGGCAGAGACTTTTGTAAGAGAACAGAAATAACTCAGCAGCTTTATTACCATAGTCTCTTTTAGTAGGTTCAAAATCCTTTAATTAGCACTCTGTCTACACAAGGAAAGCATTTTGCTTTGCCAGGGGAGGGCACATATGTATGTACACAGTGTTCTGTTGTATCAGCATCACAACATGGAGCTAGCACCTCAAATTTTCTGCCAGGGAAGATCAAGATAGGTAACTATTTGAAAATCCACAACCAAAAAATAATGAAAACTTCTCTAGTTAAAAGGGTATTTGCAGTATTTTAATGGGGATATATGCCAGGTGATACAAACATAGTTTTAATCCTTCCAAATCAAGTTAAAGATGTATATACAGACAAGAGGAAGCATGTAAGATGCACAGTATGTATATACACATATTTATACATCTATACATGTACATATACCTATAATTAAACAAAATTAGAGCCTTCTAAATATCTGATTAGAGAAATAATCTAACTAAATTTAAGATAAAGTGAATTATTAGAGGCAGCATAGCATAACTGCTTGAAAGTCAGCATTTCAAGACAAGCCATGAGCTCACAGCACTTCTGTACAATGAGAATACTCCTATTTCATATTGTTATGAAAATTAGATGATACATTTACAACAGTTGGCAAAAAAATCCCAAGGAGTCTTGGTAAGACTGGGACTGGAGCAAAAGGAACATGGAATAGATATTTTCAGGCATAACATAAATGTGTAAACTGACACAATTTATCAAAATGATTTATATATTCTTATATGTATGTATGAATTATATGATATCTACTACAGCATTATTGATAACAGCAATGTTGGGAATAAAAAAGTCATTCAGTAGTGGATTAAATAAATGATACTTCCATAAAAAGAGGTTCCTTATTTATTAGCAGGGAAAGTTCTCCATGGTAACTTGTTGAGAAAAATAGCAAAGTACAGAATTGTATATAATATGCTATTATTTGATTAAAAGAAGAGTAGAAATTCACAATTCTTTTCAGAAGAAAAGATTGTTAGTTTTCACCATCATGAAATGATAAATGTCTAAGGAGATAACTGTTTTACCTTGATTTAAACATTATGAAATGTATACATGTTATCAGAATATCATATGGTACCCCATTAATATGTATGATTTAATGTTTTTATGTACATTAAAAATTTAAAACAAGAAATCCATATTTATCTGAATACACAAAACCTCTGAAGACTCGGACAATTAATAGTATAAATAGTTAATAATTACCTACTGATGATGAAACAGTACAGTGTCTGACACACAATCAAGCCGCAATAAGTAGAAGCAATAATTATTCCCTTCATCAGTAACATCGTGAAAACCCATTGTTAAGGTATATCACAGAATACATTCAACTAAATCCATAAACAAATAAAAGGCCAAATCACAATTACTCATAGGCTATCTAGTTGGAGATCATTTTCTTTCAAAGTTAAGAAGCTTTTGACCATTGTACTGCTGATTATCACAGAAAAGTGAGCCAAGGAAATAACACCAAAATTGGGTATTTTATTTGATTTTTATCAATAATTCTTAATAAAACAGCTTTGAAGCTAAAAAGAACATAAGAAACCCAAAGTATAAATAAGGAGCCAAAAAAAAAAAAAGTGTTAAAAAGTAGGAAGATCTTTTTCAAATCGGAAGGGGAACAAGAGATGGAGAAGGTTAGGGAAGGAAAGAAAAAAATTTTTTTAAAAAAGTTAAAAAATGGAAATAGAGATTTTGCAAATGGGGAGGGAAAGAAGAGTTGGTGGGAGCAGGGAGGGTCTGGAGGGAAAGGGAACAAAAAAAAATTAAGATGTGTTACGTACACAAATAAACTCCCCACAATAAATGTAATCATTATGCACTGCAAACACATACTAATAAAAAAGAAAAAAAATCTCATAATGCAATCTCATGAAATTACATATGAAAAAAACAAGGCTCAAAGAATTCCCCAAATTAGGAGCAGTTCAAAATTTTAGACTCTGCTCCCTAGATAAATGCCTTTCCATTTTATTTTTGCTGATATGGGGAAGGCTGAAAATAAGCTAAATTTAAATAATTATCTTTGCTAATTCCTTTCCTTCATCCTTTATTAGAGAACTAAATTTCCCAAGAAAACATCCCACAAACAACTGTAATAAATATAGTATGAGTCAACAGAGAAATCAACAACTCAACCCTGAGGTTTCCAGGACTGAGCACTGAATGAACATATGTAATAAAATTTGTAAAGTTTGCTTACACTAGAGATTGTCAGAGGCATGTTGAAATCCTTGCCACCTTGCAGCCGGAAGCCCCATGGAGCTGGGCCAACCAAGGACACACTGTAGTTGCTCATGGCTCCAATGGCTCAAAGTCAAATGCCAGGATATGAAGGAAACTGAAAGAAAATTAGATAGCAAAAATTTACCTGAAACCCTATTCTACATCAAAATGTATTTAATACAAAGCCAACTAAACTACGTTCAGTATTGGGGAGGGTTAAGGGATATAAAGAATAAGTCTACTAAGTTCTTCATCAATTTTAGTCAAGAAGAGTCTATTATCTAATATAAAACTTTTACACTCATATGAATTTTAATCTAAAAATTACCTATCAGAATCTTTCATCACTTTTACAAGTTGCTACAATCCAATTTTGTGGTTTCTTGAATACAAACTTCAATTCAATGTACTTTACAACACTGTTAAGTATTGTATGGGGAGGGAGGCAGGACAAGAGTGCTGGGGGTTGAACCCAGGGCCTTGCATATGCTGGGCATGCACCAAGGTATTCCTCCACTTCAAAAACAAGATTTTATTTCAGACTTGCTTCAAAATGATTTTCCCTTTTCCTCTATCTCACACTACACGCAGTTGGCAAGAGTCCTTCAAGTTCACTTAAATTGTAACACACAAAAGCAACTAAAAATCAGTAGATCCCCATTCAGGTTTTCTAAATACTTAATTCCTTAAAATGAGAAATTGGTTTTTAACGCACAAAACCATTGCCTCCAATTATGAACTACAACTCATTTCCCTATTATAGGGACAAGGTGTTTTCTACACTCAGTTACTTGCTCTTCCTTCAGATAGGCAATGATTGGCAACCGTTTAGATATTTTAGTCAGAACCTGCTTTTTGTTGTACACACATACCTCATTAGACAAAGTAGAGAATAAGCATTTACCACCCAGTGAACCAGACTATGACTAAAAATGGCAGAGGTACAAGGCTAACAGATGAAATTGAATTGGAGGTTTAGAAAAGAACCAGTGCCTCAGCGTTTTCTTTTTTTCTGTTCTGCCATAAATGTGCTCACAAAGACTCTATGACAATACTTTTAATTTTTTTTTTAAGTCTGACTTGGAATTCCCAATTGATAGTTACAGCAATAGGAGACAATGGGAGGAATGAAGTTTTTAATATAATACTAAGAGACATAATAGCTCCTTTTAAAAAAAATTAAAACTACAACAGGTGTTTGAAATTGTAATTTTAAGACACTTTAACACAAAGCTGTTGAAACTTTCTTAGAAAGTCTGAGCACTTAAAAATCACTATCTTATACTATTACTCATCTTAAAATATTTTCTTCATTTTCTAAAGCCATTCAAAATTTCTATCCCATCATACCAAATTCATAGTGGGAGATGTGGATATTCAAACCACCGGGTATACATAAAGCAAACAGATTCCTTCATCTCAAAAAGGGAAAATGAAGTAATAATTTAAAACAAGCCTTAGTTCAAGAAAAATTAATTTATGAACAATGTGAACTGTATCCACCTAGAAAGTAAGTGGGTTTTTCCAATGACAAAGTGACACTTAACTCCTAGGCAAAAACACAGTACTGACGCAGCAGGCAGACCACTTATAGAAGAGCCAAAGCCCACACCAGAAGTCAAATTGTTAACACACAGAGAAAACCAAAAATCTGAAAGTTTTTTCCTGCTATAAAAACAGATTTTCACGAAACTAGTAAAGAGAGTTTTAGTATTGGCATACAATACAAATCAGAAGTGTGTAAAAGCCAAGTGATATTTTGCTGGCTACTGTTCTCCTTTTTTAATTTTTAACTTGTGACAAAGGAAGGAATGTAAAAGGCGCAAATTCCTCTGATTCCATTTTTCCCTACATGAAAATGTATATATACCACATACAAGTAACTTTACTTGGGGAGCCCCTTCCGGATATGTCCCATTTGCTATCAAAATTGCTACCACTGGGAAGGTCACAGCCACACTATAAAGCCGGTGTCGTTTCTTTTCTAGATTCTCCTTCTGAAAGCTTCACTGGGAATTCATTCATCTTAAAATATTCTGATCCCTAAGCAATGGCAATATTTTTATTGGTCTTTCCTGGTTGTCCTTCATCTGGTTATTAGTGCCCCAAACTGTCCTTAAACACCAAGCAGGCAGGAAATGGCAGTCTATATTCTTCTTTCAAACACACAGAACACGCTGGAATTTCTGTACAGTTGCCGATCTTATTTTACGTCGTCTGAATGTCTTTGCTCTAGAACTGGAGAGAAGCCTGGTGTTTCCCACATTTGTATCCTAGCTTCTCTGGTGGGTGAGAGGAGAAAGAACTCGGATGAGCTAACTGCAGTGACAAGAAGGGCCAGAAATCAAGGAGAAATATCTAGTGATGCTTTTTCCCTATGCAGAAAGAATGGAGGCAGAGCGGAAGATCTTAAAGCCACAGGCAAGAAAGGAGGCAGCCAGGGCGCTTTTTCCAGCAGCGCCTCACTCCTCCACTCACTGGCCAAATATGGGTGCGGAGCGGGGTGGGAAGGTGGGCTCAGGAGGGACCTGGGGTGACACCACGGACCTGCCTGAGGAATCTGGGGTCACACACACCCCGGACTTGCCCTGAGAGCCCGCTGGGCTTGGAGCGGGGGAGGGGGTTAGGGTCATACCCCAGACCTGCTGAGGGACCTGGGGTTACACGCACCCCGGACCTGCTCTGAGGGATCTGGGGTCACACGCACCCCGGACCTGCTCTGAGGGACCTGGGGCCACACACACACCCCGGACTTGCTCTGAGGGACCTGGGATCACATGCACCCCGGACCTGCTCTGAGGGATCTGGGGTCACACGCAACCCAGACCTGCTCTGAGGGACCTGGGATCACATCCCCCGGACTTGCTCTGCGGGATCTGGGTTCGCACGCACCCCGGACCTGCTCTGAGGGATCTAGGGTCACACACAGCCAGACCTGCTCTGCCCCGCCGGCCACGCATCTGCTCTCGATCTCGGCCGTCCGCATGCCCTTCCTTTCCCTCTTCCACAGATCGTCAGGCGTCCGAAGGCGCCGTCTCACACACGCTCCAAGCCCGGCGTACCCCTGAATCTGGGGCTCTGACAGACTTGTGAAGAGAGCTTATTTCTGCGCGCACGGAAAGTTTTCCTCAAACAGGTTCCACCGCTGGGAGAAGGAGGAGGAAGAGAAATGCTTCTCGGAAGCCTGGTAGCGCGCGAACACAAACGAACACGCCTTTCCAGTCGGCGCGCAGGACGCGGGACCCGGCGACGCCCTGGTCGCGCTCCCTCCGGGTTCCGCGCCGCCGCCGCACCTGAGCCGCCTCCGAGCGCCCCTCCTCCGCCTCCTCGCTAGCGGCGCCCGGCACCGCGCTCCCTCCTCCCTGCCTGGCCGGGAACCCGAGACTCCCCACCCCGGCGGCGCTCACCTCTGGACGCGAGGGGCGCTGCCTCCGCCTCAAACGAGCGCTGACAAGTGACTCGCGAGTCGCGCGCCGTCCGGAGGCCCGCGGGAACTTCCGCCTCCTCGCCCCGGCCCCGCCCCGGGACGGCCACGCCCCTCCCCGCCCCGGGACGGCCACGCCCCTGGGCTGGCGAGGGTGCGGGGAGGGCTGTAGGAGCCTCGGAAAACAATCGTTCGGTGGAGTTTCGGTAGGAGTAGTCACGGGGTTTTCTCGCCTTACCAGGCAAAGGTTTGGCCTTCTGAGTATCTCTTTTGTCGCTGGGTGCGTTCTCTCTCCAGAAACTTGATGGCAAGCAGTGGCCTTAGCTAAAAATAGAAAGGGCCTTTGGCTAAATCCCTCTCTGCAAGTTCAGCGGCTCCTGGCTGATTCTTGGAGAGGCCATTATACTCTGAGAAGCGCAAACTCTGAAGTTTGCTTGTCAGGAAGGTGAAAATCGCTAACCCTAAATAGAGGTTAAATAAATCTGTCCTCACTCCGGAAGGCCGTGATAGCAGTGACCAAAAGTGATCCAACCACTCTATCCTCGGCTTGTTTCTCTGAAGTCCAAATCAAGAAACCACTTTCCTGCTTCTATAAAGTTGCCTGATGTAGCCTAATTCACAAGCAAACGTGAATGTTCCGTGGACACATGAAAAGAAGCTTGTAGACTTTCACATTGTGAATTGGCTTTTAAAATGTGAAACCAGCAATTACTAGCCAAGGGACATATAAAGCGAAAGTGAACTTCATGAGATCCTAGAAGTGCAAGCAAAATTTAAGAAAAGACTCAAACCTTCCCTGTCCAAAACAGTAGCCCCTACCCACATGTGGCTATCAAAAAGTTGAAATATGGCTACTGGGACTGAGACACTAAATTTTTTTGTTTTATATAAATTTCATTAACTTTAAAAACAAGTAGGATAACATTTACATTAAACACAACTTTGGGTAGGACTACAATTCACTTATTGAAATTTTAGTACTCAAGTTGAGATATGTTGGAAGTATAATGACATGCTGCAATTCTTTTTTATATTTGGTTAAGTAAAATTTATTATTAAAGTTCAATTCATCTTTTAAAAATGTGGACTCTACAAAATTTAATATTATATGTGTGGCTTATGTTATATTTTTATAGTGCTGGTCCATAGCTTTCATTACATTTTCCAAAAAAATAATCTGCAAAAAAATAATCTGGGAAGTTTTTCCTAGCCTGAGAGCTGGTTCAGAGTGCCTGACATCTCACTCAATAATTAATTTAAAACTAACTACCATTTATATATTTAACCATGTGCTAGGCAGAGTGTTAAGTCTTACAGTCATTTTATAAAACAAGTGTCATCTTCATTTATAGATAAGAAAATCAAGGTTGCAAGAGATTACAATTCATAACAGTTTCACAAGGCCTGGCAGTTGCTGTGTAAGAGCAGCCTGTCAGCACCTCCTCATCTGCTTACTGCTAAAAGTTAAACGGATCAAAGAAGGTTCATTCAAGACAACAAAAAGATTCCTGCTGGGAATCTTTGGAGGTGTCACCTGAGAATTATCATCTTGAGATGAGGAGGAAGAGTTGATGGTGAGCAGAGTGTTACTATCTAAATTAAATTTTAGTTCTCCTTGCAAACCTGCCTTCAAACTTCTCCTATAGATCAAGACCTAGGGCAGTGGTGGCAAACCTATGGCATGAGTGCCATAGGTTTGTATCATTGGAAGATCTGAAAGTTCACCATCATTGGCCTAGGGGCACAGAGAAAATGAACCAAATTGAAGAATTTTGCATAAACTGCATTCAAATGATTTGGACAGTTTGTCAAAGTTGTATTTTTCTTGGTCCTATCCAAACCTAGAATCCTTGGATATAGGCCGCAGAATCTGCCTTTAACAAAAACTCTCTATCCTACTTCTTGGTAATTATTAAACTATAATGCTTAAAAACTACTTCCTTTGGAAATATCCCTATATCTTCAAAATACTGTGTACAGTGGTTAAGTGAGAACAGCACATTCCAGAAAACAGCAATTTATCTTGGTTTCCTCAGCTTAAAATAAATTATAGTTATAAATAACCTTGTGGGACTTTTATGAGGAATGGAGATAATACCACAGTTGTCCCTCAGTATCTATAGGGAATTAGTTCTAGGACTGTCCTCAGAAAACAAAATCCTTGAATCTTCAAGCCCCTTATATAAAATGGTGCAATGTTTCCATATAACCTACACCCATCCTTCTGTGTACTTTAAATCATTTCCTACCTAGTATGATGTAAAAGCTATGTAAATAGTTGCTACACTGTATTGTAGAGAAAATGACAAAAAAAAAACCTCTGTGCAAGTTCTGTATAGCTATAGTTTTTCCTTGATATTTTTCATCCATATTTGATTAAATCATCTTATGCAGAATCCTTAGATATGGAGAGCCAAATATATAATACACACACACACACACACACACACACATGCACAACATGCTTGGCATCAAATGAGTGTTAAATGGTAGCCATGTGAAACTCAGCTGACTGATTTAACTTATGTGTCTTAAAAGACAAGTAGAGAACTTTAACATTTAACATGATGTATGGGCTATGTTCTTACTATTTTATGTACAACCATCTTATTTCATTCCTATAACCTTATAAAGTAGGTGTCTTTTCAGAGAAAGAAACAGGAATTGGGAGATTAAGGAAAATACCAATTTAAAATTAATCACAACTGGCCAGATGTGGTGGTGCACCCCTGTAATCCCAGCACTCAGGAGGCTGAGCAGGAAGATCACCACGAGTTCAAGGCCATCTTAGACTACATAGTGGGTTCAAGGCCAGCCTGAAGTACACAGCAAGACCCTCAAAAATAAAATAATATTAAAAAATCGCAACTAACTAGTGATAGAAATAGAGCGTAAACCATTCTCTTTTCATCACAACACATTACTCTTAGCAAATTCAGTAAGCTATATAGCTTAAAAACAGAAAAAGTATGGATGAATGTTTAGGTAAAACATGAGATTCTGGGCTGGGGTTGTAGTTTAGTGTCACAGCACCTGCCTGGCAAGCTCGAGGCCCTGAGTTCGATTTCCAGTACCAAAAAAACACACAAAAGCTGAGATTCTTCAAATAAATAGATTTTCTTGTCTCCCTAAGCCCCTGGTTGTATTATTCACTTTTTTTTTTTAGCTTTCAAAAGACATTAGCAAACAAATTTGATAAGCACCACCATAAGACAGGGCTGGGGAATAAACCCACCCTTGGACTATGAAGCCCCTAAAAATAAATAGAAACAAACTAAAACTACTACAAAGCATTACTATAATCATCAGCAAAATACCTGCTTAGGCCTTTTAAATTACTCTTTCATATCTAGGTAAGATCACACTGTGTAGTGTTGTCTAAGTGAGAGTATCAGTTGAGCACAAGAGCTCTGCTTTATAAAGGATCTGTGCCATTTCCATCTGCCCTGCTTCCCTGGTCCATCCCCTCTCACAAAACCAAGTACACAGCCGGTCTGTCTGCTTAGATTGACAATCACTGCAGCATTTTGCCCTGCTACAATTGAATTAAATGTGAGCATGTGACCTAAGCTGCTCCGTCTCTGGATTCATTCACTCATTCATGTTAATATAGAAAACCTAAAAGACAGTCATCCTCTACCTTCTAAAAGACAAGCATTTTCTTCCTTTGGGGTTGCACCTGCAAGGGCATGAGAACTTGGCCACAATGGTCACCCCAATAGATGGATTATACCATCCTCACAAAATAAGCCAATTAATCCTTTTGCACTTAGGTTTATTTGAGTTATTTTCTGACCTGCTACTGAAAGAACATTGAATAATAATTGAAATATCCTAGAAAGCTGTGGAAAATAAACATTATACTGTGGCAGGACCCTTCCACAGAGTAGTGTGGCCGGCCCTGCCGAAGGAGTGCAGTGGAGGGGGAGCCTTCTCGTAATCAAGAAAGACAACAGGGCTCATGGTTCCTAGATACACAGGTGTAGTTCTAGCACTGCTCTGTGACATAGACTGTACCCAATCAAGCTGTAGTATGTTAGAGTGTTACCATTTATGGGACACAAAGATACAAAAATTGTATGTTTGGGGCTCAGCCTTTGGATATTAACCCACTGGGCCCCATGCTGGCACAAATAAATGCTATTTCCTGGAAAAAAAAGTCTCAGTGTCCCATCTCCCTCTGCAAGAATTCTGTGACATGTACTTTGTATTCAATATGTACTCAAAACATGTACAGGTACTTGCAAACACAGATGTTGAAATACCGGTAGATCCAGAGGGGATGATCAAAGTCTAGTATGTAGAAAGATCTTGTCTAACAACCATAAAAAGTGAGATCACCCTTATTCAGAATTTATCGTAAATAGTTAAGGACTTGAGTTAAATTATGAATGTCTTTTAATAAGTGTAATCCTGTCTGCAGGGGAATATAGCAGAAAAATCATGAGTTTGGGATCTCTGGTCCTGAGTAGACCTCTTTCACTTCTACAGAGGATCCCCAACATAAAAGCATTCAAATTACAATGGTGGGTTTCAGGTAATATTCATTCAGTGAAACTGTAACTCAGATTTTGAATTCTGACCTTTTGTCAAGGTAATTCTATTAAGATGCTGGGGAGGAGCTGGGAACCACAGTTCCCTGAAAGCCACAAAATCACCAGGCTAAACAACCTCTGCACAGTGTAATGTGTTGCTAAGCTGTTGCAGTTAGTAGGTTAAATGTGTTAAGTACATTTTCCACTTGTGATATTTTTAACTTACAATGGGTTTACCAAGTCATAGCCCTATGGTAAGTCCAGGAATAAAAGCAAGTCAGTTAGAATGAGGGGAGCAAGACTGTAGGAGAATGCGGAGAATGGGAAAAAGGGGAATTTGGGGGGACAGAAGAGTACAATTTGCAGCAAACTATAAAAATAAAAAAGAATGCTTAGTTATTTGTATAAGAGGGAGGATAAAACTCTTGAACCCCTTCCCATGTGGCACATGCCTTGCCTCGTTTTATATTGAATTGCTTCTGAGCTTGTTTTATAATGAATTCTGGCTTCCTTCTCCATCCCCCTCATTAATGAAATGGGTGGCCATGGATGGAAGGACAGTTTGTGACTTCAGACTAGCACGAAGATAGGAAGATAGCTCAGCCATTGGGAAATCAAACCGCTATCCTTGGCCTTCACTCTTCAAAGCTAAACAATGATACACTGACCACCAAAAAAAAAAACCATATTAAAACTTGACTTCATCAAAACCAGTACATGAAAAGCTAGAGTAGGAAAAAGAGAGAGAAGGTTAAAAGATTAACTGATTTGGCAGGAAGGGTTTTTAGAATATTCCACCTAAACACAGTATTTACCTAAGTGTATTTAAATGTTTGCTTTAACATTTTATTATCCAATCTATGACTCAGAACCTCTTGCAGTACTTCAAAAATAACAGAAACTTTTAATTACAAGATGGAATGGCCATGACGACTTTTTACAGTTGTATTCAATAAACTATATGCTGTCAGTCTTTAATAAGTTCATACTTTACTCCAATTTATCTTTTAAGTCTGGCTCCTAAAAAGTAAATAAACCACTCATATAGCTAAATATTGAATGTTTAAAGTGTAGAACAGGGAGGAAGCCTTAAGGTTCTAATACTTAACCATTTGGCAGTCTAGGGAAAAACACAGAAAAGGCACAGTGCCATTTTAAAACTCCTAAGGAATCCTAGGCAAAAAACAGAACAAAAGCATGGAGAGACAGAAAAAGATGAAAAGGATGAGAGTGACTGTCAAAGAAGGCAAAATTTAAATTAGGTTTGAGGATGAAAATCTTGGCTTTCAATAATAACTGCTATTCAAGGAGAAGGAGCAAGTTTTGAAGGGACTATGCATTTCACTGAGAGTTTCTAGTAAGCAAAAAAATCCAGTTGGTAAGTGGAGTGTTGATAAGAAAGGTGGATAGGAGAACACTGAGAAAAGTGCTAGAGATTCCAGAAGGAAAATAGTCTTGTGATGGTCAGGGCTTAGCCTGTCTGATGTTTTATTCAGCTCAAGGGAATTCATGGAGGAATCTGGTGGGATGGAGAACATGTGAATGATTCTGGAGGTGGCATGTTGGTCAATAATTGCAAAGGCTTATCATGTGATGACATTACTTGAAGAGATGGGCCTAAGCAGAAATTTCCCAATTTGTTGCCTGGGCCAAGAAATTAGTCTTCTCAACCTGAGAGTGAGAGGCAGACCAGAATAATTTTGTCTAGTTTTCAAACTTACAGTGATGGAAAGAATGAAGAAACACCAGGTTAGGAAATGAAAAAGATGATTGTCAAGACTGTTGGCTTTTCATGTACTCTTCATAATGCTGTGTACATTTCTACTAATAAGTTAAAGAAAAAATGAAAAAGAAGACTTAGAATGCTCACCGTGAGAGTGCTCACCTATCAAGACCACGTGTACAAAGTGCAGATCATTTTTGGAGATGACACCCTGCCCGTACCACTATACACCATATCTTATTAAGCAATTTTTCAGTTAAGCCCTTTTGAGTGTACTATATCCTCCCCATGATTGAACAATCTGAGTGATTTTTTTACGATCAACACTTTGGCATACAGCACTACAATGTTGTGTCTTCTTATTTATTGAGCAGCTTCCATGTCCCCACATTCTATGGATAGAAGTGATTTTTAACAGAAAATTTTTTGAAAAATATTGAAATTTTTGGATTCATGAAATTTAAAATTGATGATTTTTTAAGTTATGCATTTTAGGGTATTTAAAAGCTTTTCCCTTGTATTAAAGTGGTATGGGCACTAGACTTGTTGGTCCATGCCTATAATCCCAGGACTCAGGAGGCTGAGGCAGGAA